>NC_047576.1:12236500-13585000 GCF_011004845.1 Esox lucius
CAGGGTGCGCAGCCCTGTCATTCACTCTGACAGCCAAGCTTCTCTATCCACACATGCACGGGTGACGCAGACTTCAATTAGGCTGCAAGGTCATTTAACACCCGTCAGGCACTAAACTGGGCTAGCTAATTGTGCTAATATGTTCTAGCCAACCAGATGAATAACAAAAACAAAAGTAGGCCTGTAGAGCAATCAAATTGAACACGAGGATGTTTTTTGCAAAATGAGAACAGCTCTTATTCTTGACATTTAATGGTTGCTACAGAATGTCATGTGGAGGTGGAAGAGTTAACAAGCAAGAGAGGAGACCTTAGACCACAGAACGGCGGCCTTGGTCATAACCTGAGCTCTTATTATAAATGGATTACAGGGAGAAACAGAGGGATGGCCACCACATCCTATCAGTCCCCTCCTCCCCTCTCCCCCCCGGGCCTCCCCCCACTGTCTTGACACCCCCATTTGTTCTCATTTTCAGGATGTTTTGCTCGATATCTAATGAAATAACGATCTATATATCGAGCAAAACATCAAGAGGGACGGGTGGAATTGTTCATCGGCTGTCACTTAAGTTTCAGCCTTGGTGCTCGACAGTATATTGGTGTCATTACATTTGGTGGGTTGTCATAACACATTGCCCTCTAGCATTCGCATGCATACAGACAGTGACCAGTGTGTTAAGCGTTTAGTATGCTGTTGATAAAATCGCTTAACCATGTAGATACAACTGTCTCAGGTTACAAATATGAATGTACATGCACGTTATGCAAAAACAAATGTGACTTATTTTTCTGGATAAATGTTTTTCTGATTGTGTGTCTCCCAGGGTAATAACAGCAGAACTAGATGAAGCGTAAAATATCAGTCATATCCCATCTGCTCTTTACAAATCAAGTGAATTTACAATTTCTGATATGACCGCTAAGCATTTGATTTCTTTCTGACCTTTTGCATCTAGTGCTTCTAGTCTTTCAGGGCCAAAACGAAATTAGATTTGAATCCCAGCTTGTAAGTGCAAGCTCATCCTTTCAAGGTTCACCCCACCATTTGGACAAAACTAAACAGCATCTTCTGTCGACTCAGTTTTTGGTCCATGCAAAGGGGATGCTGTGTGAGGCAGACAGGCGCGCATGTTACCCCGAATGCACCCGGGCTAGCTCCAGCACTCGGAGCACCAGAGGGCTTTGTGTGCATGGGAGAAGAGAGCGAAGTGCCATGTCAGCACGCACCATATGGAACGTGAGAGGGAAGGAAAAGCTAAATAGTTTAAAAAAAGTAACCATGTGTTAAAAAATGCATGCTGGGAAGAGGGGACTGGCATAGGTCTCCCCCAAGGTTGTCTAGCAGAAAGCACCGGCATATCCTCTCCTGCTGCCTTTCTTGCATTGCTGACTGACATATTCTGACAGCAGCCCCTTTCCTGTGTTCCTCTCCTCTCAGCGCTGTGAAGTCTCTCTGTTTTACCTCCATTCCAGTATAATACTTTACCCACCTCATTCCCTCTGACTGTCTCCCTTACCAGTTCCTAATTAGAGGGATCTAATCTGAGAACGATGGGAAAAGCTGGCCTGATGAATATGTTAAATTTGGTGAATTGAGAGAACTTAGGTTATCGCTATAGGTTGGCCATTGAGTTAATCAAAGAGCTGGTATTCTGCTCCTTTCTTTTCCAGACCTGGAAGCCCGCTCCTTAATCATACTATAAAGATGATGTAATTATAAGGAAATCCTCGTAATTAAACACCTGCTGTAGACTAGATTAATTATAAGGTTGAACTTTCTCTGTTTAGTTTAGTCGTCAAACTTTTCAGGTGATTTTTGGTTTAGCTTTAACTTTGTCTGCCAACACAGTATCTTGACAAACTGATAGACGGTGAGCTGGGCGTTTGGCTCTGTTCTGTCTTGGTTGTCAGTTTCTTCAGTTTTTTTGGATCAGCAATGCAAGCTGATCGGTTAGAGTACTCACATTACAGGCAACAACAAGCTGTCGCTTTCACTTTCACATTGGCCTGACAACTGTTATCTACAGGACAGGACAGTATTTGCACAACACATTATACAGACTAAGAGGGGAAAGGCTATGCCTCTCCACCAAAATAGGATTTAAAAGAAAAAAGAAAAAAAAAACACAGCAGAAGTATTAACTTTTATAAGCACATGCCCGACAGACTTAACCTTGGCCTTTCTCCCATTCACCCATTATCGTTGGTGTGTTTGTGCATACCCTATGTGAGCATGGCCTCGGAACAGTGTGAGTGTGTGCCTGTGCGCGTGTGAATGTTTACGTGTACATGCCACTGTGTGGACATTTGCACAAAAAAGTGAGGAAGAAAATACTTTTAATCTTCCGCGGAGCCCAAGTCAGCGGTTTATTAACCATGCCACCTCGTTCGCAGGGTTGGGTCTGTATTGAAATGACTGGCAGAATGCAGAAGGTGGGGGCGTCTGTATTTCAAATATCAATTGGCGGTGTCAGCATGGCTCAGTAATGTGAAGGATTATCTGAAATTAGTTTAGTCAATTCATCATTTCAAAGGGCAGTCGCTCGGGTGCTGATTAGTTATTGTACACACTTGTCAATTAAGGGTCCCCGGAGAGCTGGCGTTGTGGAGACTTCAGCCCTCCATAAAATACACAGAGAAAGATAGGGGGGTGGAAGGAGGTGGGAAGACAGCAAGGGGAGGGACGACGGTTCGGTAATAAAGAAAAAAAGGTGGGGGGGAGAGAGGGCAGAAAGTAGGGGAGGTAGGGGAGGATTATGGAGGGAGGTGGGCGAAGAAGACAAGAGATGTTGGAAAGAGAGGGGAAAGATGGGAAAGGCTGAGGGATTTTGGGTGAGCATGTGTTAAACTGGACTGAGTGAAATCCACAGTGTTTAAAAAAAAATTACTTGACCAACCCTAAGGACTATGGCTACTATTGTTTCTTGCGGCACTAAGTTGGGGTGAAAAATGTGAATACCCACAGGTGTTGATGTGGGAGCAATAAACAATATGCCAATCTACTGTTTTTATTGTTTCTTTTCACGCCTCACCTCAGTGCAAAGAGATATGCGTAATGCAACATTGATTTCAGCATTATAGCAAGTGGAATCTCTCGTGGACAGACTACGTAAACATAAATGGTACCGTAGATCTGTCATGAAACAACGCTCTGTGTGAGATAACGAGCAGCATTAGTTCTGGTGCTTTGGACAAATCAGGATTTTGCAGTTGTTAGCATCTTTCACATTGTAAAAAGGGAGGGGCCTTTGGCCCACGGTCTTACTCATTATTTTCAAACAAGGTAGACTGGTAGATGTCGGGTAGATGTCTTCATTCTGGTTACAATCTCTTTAACACATATGATCCCAGAACTTAATCAAGCGTTTGACCAATCAAGCAAGACTATTTCAGGGTTTATCCAAAATATAGAAAAGTGTATTACAAAACCAACATTTAGTATTCTTTCATTGAAGGCTTTCATCTAATAATCCATGTCAAATAACCATCTTTACTTTTCAAAACATCATCTATTTCATCAAATAGCCCTACATAAGGCATACAGTATCAGCATATCAGGGCATTGCATCAGTCAAACCACAGTGCATACTAAAAATGAAATATTGCTGCTAAATAACTAATTTATTGCATCCAACTGCATTTTGAAATATTTTCAGATAAAAAAAGCAACAGAAAGATTGCAAGTGGAGGCCATCTCATCGACCTTTTGTGGGGTTTCAATTCCATAGCTACTGTTGCTACGTTACTTGACCAAACTCAACATGCTGTAAAAACGAATAAGAGTAGCATCAGATGAATTGTGATCACTGATGGGGTTTCTAGTGTTAAACAAATAATAGATTGGAGGTCTTCACTCCACAAGGGTAATTACAGTCTGCAGTAGTGTCTTTGTCATAGCTGGATAACTACAGCACCTGTTTTACTTAGACATTCGTATTTTACCATCATTACTTTACATTTCCATATTGTGTAATGGTGACCTCCATGTTTGACTCACAGTGCTGAATAAAATATTAATGTGACATTCATATACTGATGAAAATAATTTGAAGCCACAACAAGGCTTTTTTAAAACGGTATATTCTATATATATACAATATCTCACAAAAGTGAGTACACCCCTCACATTTTTGTAAATATTTGATTATATCTTTTCATGTGACAACACTGAAGAAATGACACTTTACTACAATGTAAAGTAGTGAGTGTACAGCTTGTATAACAGTTTAAATTTGCTGTCCCCTCAAAATAACACAACACACAGCCATTCATGTCTAAACCGCTGGCAACAAAAGTAAGTACAACCCTAAGTGAAAATGTCCAAATTGGGCCCAAAATGTCAATATTTTGTGTGGCCACCATTATTTTCCAGCACTGCCTGAACCCCCTTGGGCATAGAGTTCACCAGAGCTTCATAGGTTGCCACTGGAGTCCTCTTCCACTCCTCCATGACGACATCACGGAGCTGGTGGATGCCCCACAGATGCTCAATAGGGTTTAGGTCTGGAGACATACTTGGCCAGTCATCACCTTTACCCTCAGCTTCTTTAGCAAGGCAGTGGTGGTCTTGGAGGTGTGTTTGGGGTCGTTATCATGTTGGAATACTGCCCTCCGGCCCAGTCTCCGAAGGGAGGGGATCATGCTCTGCTTCAGTATGTCACAGTTCATGTTGGCATTCTTGGTTCCCTCAATGAACTGTAGCTCAGTACCGGCAGCACTCATGCAGCCCCAGACCATGACACTCCCACCACCATGCTTGACTGTAGGTAAGACACACTTGTCCTTGTACTCCTCACCTGGTTGCTGCCACACACGCTTGACACTATCTGAACCAAATAAGTTTATCTTGGTTTCATCAGACCACAGGACATGGTTCCAGTAATCCATATCCTTAGTCTGTGTGTCTTCAGCAAACCAATTTGATGCAGTGTGCGGCGTATGGTCTGAGCACTGACAGGCTGACCCCCACCCCTTCAACCTCAGCAGCAATGCTGGCAGCACTCATACGTCTATTTCCTACAGACAACCTCTGGATATGACGCTAAGCATGTGCACTCAACTTCTTTGGTCGACCATGGTGAGGCCTGTTCTGAGTGGAACCTGTCCTGTTAAACCGCTGTATGGACTTGGCCACCGTGCTGCAGCTCAGTTTCAGGGTCTTGGCAATCTTCTTATAGCCTAGGCCATCTTTATGTAGAGCAAATCTTTTTTTCAGAGAGTTTTTTGCCATGAGGTGCCATGTAGAACTTCCAGTGTCCAGTATGAGGGAGTGTGAGAGCGATTTTAACACACCTGCTCCCCATTCACATCTGAGACCTTGTAATACTAACGAGTCACATGACACCGGGGAGGGAAAATGGCTAATTGGGCCCAATTTGGAAATTTTCACTTAGGGGTGTACTCACTTTTGTTGCAAGCGTTTTAGACATTAATGGCTGTGTGTTGAGTTATTTTAAGGGGACAGAAAATGTACACTGTTGTACAAGCTGTACACTCACTACTTTACATTGTAGCTAAGTGTCATTTCTTCCGTGTTGTCACATGAAAAGATTTAATCAAATATTTGCAAAAATGTGAGGGGTGTACTCACTTTTGTGATAAACTATATATATATAATCAAAAAAAGTGAAAAGTGAAAATTGGTATATTATATAACATTTTATTTTTTGTTATACTTTGATATTTGTGTATTTAAATAAAACTTTCAGTTTAGAAAACACTAATGCTAGATTCTTGAAATATTCCATTTGAAGTATTAAAGCAGTCCTGACAGCCATATATACTTCTGTCAACCACCCATGTCCGTTATGACATACTACCAAAACATGTGACAGGGGAATGTCTATCATAAAACATGTACCCTGCACCCATCTGCCCATTACACATCCACCAAACTCCTGTATTAGATTAATATCTCGCCCATATCCCTGAAGTGAAATATCTCTACAAGAGAGCCAGAAAATACTCTCTGTAAAGGTATGAGCACAGGAGGGGAAAAAGAGAGACTTTCATAAATGCATAACAATATGCTTTAAAACCACAGGGGTGAAAGTAACCTTTCGCATTGGAGGACGACGCTATTAGAAAAGCCAAAGTCAGAGCAGTCATTTAAGTGTGTCCAGACAGTAACTGGTATTCCCATTAGTTTCTGTTGAAATGTGGTGAAGGGAAAATGCCACTAGAAAAAAAATAACAGACCCCCGTTTCCTACAATTTTCAATTCAATTTCCTTCCACTGACCTGCAGTAACTAGAGGAAATCAATGCAACCAGGGGTAAGGTAATCTGGTTCCGGGGATGGCAACCTTTATCAAGGCAGAGCCTATACATCACTGGAGATGTCGGGGCGACAATCTGGCTTGTCTGATAGTGACTTGCACACCCTCTTCACGTGTAAATGAAACCTTTGATCAGTGCTGTTAGCTGTGATTAATATAGGAAGAGTCTGCATTGAGTAACAGGGGCTTAAATAGGAGAGTGAGAGACTAGCGGCCGGGCTCCTACCTCACCACCAGTACCAGCTGGGGTTCAGAGGGAGGGAGTGATGGGAGGATGGATGGAGAGGAGGAGATGGCTGTCTCCATGGAAGACTTTTACAGAGGCCCTCTGATTTAGCTGTGCTACAGTATGACCTCTCAACCCTTAGCGTGTCAGTGACAATATCACTGACACCAGCTTTTCCAGTGGGGTCACACCAAAGTGTTGCTGGGGCAGCATGCCTCAGAAAGTAGAGGATCTGAAAAAAAGTTTTTAACAAGAAGACAAGTCTTTAAAGTGAGTGACAGGATTTCTACTATTTTCTGACAGGGGTTACCTTATCTAACTTTGGTCTTTCATCAATTAAGGTATACATTTCTATCATGTTCTTTTCATGTTACTTTCATGTGCTAAGCATTTTTTTCTGTATCGCTTCAAACTCATGTTGAGATGATAAGAAAATAATGTTCGTGAGGCACATACTGTACATCTGCTTTGATCTGGACACCCACATATTTGCTCAATATTCATGATATTGACAATGTTTACACTTGAAAGCCCACAAATCAATAACTGACTGGACTGAAATAGACAAGTAACGCCTGAATAGCTGCCTCAACTAAATAAAAATTCCCGTCAGGCTCTTGTTTTCGGGGAAATGTTGCTCCCAAACAAAATAACTGAATATTAATTTGGTACATACTATAGAAACTAGCTTAAATCATACAAGATAGTATACATGAGAAAAAACTGCAACATCAACAATAGTTCTCAAATGAATGGACTAATAAGGCTAAGAATCTTCTCCCTATCAATGCTTGGTCTTTAACCTTATCATGTAAGTAAACGAAGGGTCAAGGGAGGCTGTCATCAAACACCCTCCCTTTGCAACGCTCTGGCAGGAAGAGGCCTGTGCTGCTTTAAGCCTGTATGTTCCTGTCAAAATATGAATTATGGCCCTTCTCCGCTTTTATCTTTAAACAAGCCTTTCAACCATCTGTTGTCTGTGCTGTGGTCAAAGTCAAGAGACCTCTGCTTCCTAAGAGTCTGAGGAAGAAAACAGAGTCTGGGCGGGTAGGAGAGGGTAGTGACATGTTGGTCACACACCAGAAAAGCAAAATAACTTTTGAAGCGTATAAGTCTCTGAATTTACTTTTATCATCTCTCTTGAAGAAAAAGTAAGAGGCGTTTGGAGGAATCTAAAACGATTTTTTTTATTTCTATTCGGAGTTCTTTTCTGAGTAACACATAGCATTTCAGAAGCAGTTTAGTAACCATACCTTTTTTTGGGAAAACGGGGGCTTTTCAGATGTTTGTGTGTAGTGTCACTCGGCTCCTTAAGATTTTCAGCAGCGTGGCTTCCTGGCGTATCTACAGCGATTAGAAGGTTTTCACAAACGTCCCCTGTCGCATTTCCACTGGGCACACTCACACAGCACCATGCAGGACGAGCCCTTCTAGTACTCATGACTGACACCTGCATTCCAATGTTGTGCCTAAAATCTGGACCGGTGTTAAGATATACTGGATACAGTTGGTTCAGTCAAACCAGGCTTATAAGTAGTTTTTATTGCTTTTGGCGTAAAACATTTAAGTTATTCTCTTCACACTCTTATCAATCTAGGTACTTTTGCGTCTTGACTTCTGCGCTTGAGCATGTACTTCTTGATGGTTGTCCCCCCACGGTAAGTAATTTCCTGCCTTTCAACTTTGAGAGGTGTAATGAGTTGCTGGGCTGCTGGAACTGTTATCTGCTGTGACTAATAACTGTTGAGCTGAGACAACAGTAGATTGCCATGCACAACATATCCCACACAAAACACCAAACAAGCAAAAAATGTAATCTGCTCCAGAGAAGCAGATGTTATTAACCACTCACTTAATTGGCTTCAGAAGACTTTTCGACCATCATATTAGACTTTTCAAGCAGGCCGAGTGTGTTGGAAGTTCAACGTCTATCTTCATACCAGAACAGACTCTCAAGACCTTCTATGTACAGTCGTCATTGGAAAATCGTTTGTTCTTAAGACGCCTGGACGATAGCCATGAGAAAACATCACCATAGATAACTCTTGTCAGGACCAGTACCAGTCCCATGACAGACAGGTGGCTACCTAGTAGCCTAGCATAGAGCTTTGAGTCACGAGCCAGAGTCAACAAGCCAAACATAATTGTAAACAAAACAACTACTATATGCTGCTGTAAAAATTGAATATGTTTACAGGCAACTTACCCGGTAAAGCAAGGGAAAACAAAAGTAGATTGATGCATATACATAAACTGATAATGAATAGGATATACTCAACACTCATATTTCATTGTCTTATATGCTGGGTATATGGACCATGCAAATAAAGTGGATTCTGATTCTGAAAGAGTTGTTCTGTAAGGTTCTGTAAGGCACTTTATTCACTTTAGTTCCTCCAGGGTTGCTACAGAATACTAACCCAGTCTACAGTATGACCTCACTCGCTGTGTGTCTTGGGAGAGTTCAAATGTACAAAACAAACATATTTTCATTGAAAACGAGCATCACAAACAGGACACATAAGCACCCCAATTTATTATTATTGTTATTATTATTATTATTATTATGGTAATGAAACCACCCGAGAAAAATTATAATATTTCTTGATTTTTACTAGACCAATCCCCACCTTCATCTATCCTGTCCTCCATGAGACAATTTAGACTTGTCGTTGGCTCAAAGGCAGCATTAGTCGAAATGCGTTTAGATTTGGTGCACCACATCAAAGAGACCGGGAGCTTATTTTCCAGTATTTTGCGCCTGAGGCTAAAGTGGTTCTGAAACGGCTACTCCCTGTAAATAGTTTGGCTTTCTCTCTCTCTCTACTCTGGCTCAGAGAGAGACTCCCTGTTATGCTTTCTCCTCCAGGGCTCTGTTCATGCTCTCTCATCACCAGAGGTACCACAGAAAAATCACTGTGCATAATTGACCTGCCGAGTGCTTTCCTTAGGTGTCGATCAGTGAGGCTCACAACATCTAAGCTGAATCCTAGTCGGTCGGGGCCAACGGCGAGTGAAGCATGTTGTTGCTTTGATGGGTCCAGCTTCTTATTCTCTTACATTTAATAGTGCGTTGGTACTATACACTTAAAGTTTCAGAGAAAGTGTTGCGTTTTAACTCGGCAAAGACGCTTGAAATGTGTACATGAAAGCGGAGGTTGATCAGACACGCAATCGACAGCAAGCGACAATTCCTCTCCAAAATTGGGAAAAGTTGAATGCAATCAACATGAGCACCGGCCAGAGAAAAGGAATAAACACACCGTGCAATCAGTGACGAAAATGAATAAAAAAGAGTTCATCTGTAATTACAAGCCATGTTTATTTGGCTGGGTGAAATGGACGTGTGAATCACCGAAACCTGTGTCTTGTCAATGGGTAGGTGGAGGACGTGTGCCTCATCCGAGGAGACTGTGTTCTGTTTCAGTTAGACTGTCCTTCCTCCATTCACTCTGGCGCCTCAGAAGTGTGGCGGATAAAACCCATCCCTTATCTTGTGACTGCTGCCAACCAACCCAGTCGAAGCCTCAGAACACATGTCATTATTTATAATAAGAGCGCTTGCTCTGATTAGCCCCGTGCTTATAACCATAAATAACATTTCATTTAGTATGTCTCTTAAAAACCCATGAAACATTAATATTGACTCGGGGCTGCCACGGTGCGGTTTGCTGCTCATCCGTTTACTATATGGTCCATTTAGCTTTTGTGTCATTAACGATAATACAAATAAAACACACGCTAACATGAAAGCGCTTTGGCTTCCACCCACACTGCTCTGTCTCACACTACCCCCCCCGCACCCCACCCATCCCACTGATTTGCCCTTGCATGGGTGTACATTTATCTCATGTTCTCAAACCTGTTTATGCCAAACAAATGTTAGCTAATTGCTACACAAATAATACAAAATGTGCTTTGCGATCATTACAATCACGTTTGCTACGGCCAACAAGGACACTTAAGCCATCACACTGCTCCAGCACTCACTTCTACTCTCTCACACTTACATACGCACGCACAAACACAGGCACCGTACACAAACACACGCACAGAGACGCAGCAGCATACTCTGGATTTTGCCTTGAAATCAAACGGATACATCGACCTAATCTTGTCCTCACTGCCTTTCAGTGTTTCCTCTCTTGTGACTTTGACCAATATAGTGATCCAGCCATGGAACTTTAATGAAAGGTTTTGCGAAGAAGCATGGACGCTTGGTTGGTCTAATGAGATCCCTAACTGTTTCTGCCATCTGCCAACCTCAAGTCATAACATTAGCTATGCAGGCAGCTAAGAATGGAGTCCTCCCCTTTTATAAACGCATTCTGTTAGTGGAGGCACTCTGCCTCGTTTACGGTTCGCAAGCGAACCCAAATGAATAGATGTGGAAACATTTGGAAAATAAACAGCTAGCGACACTGTGTTAAATTACTTTTGAATAAAACTGAGCTGAACAGGCTGTTTAAATGGGAGCCTTTGCACACGTCATAATCAAAATTATAATACTTGAGCTTTTCCAACTTCAGTTTTGTGAGCCAAACTTGAGAAGGAATAGCAGTGGCGATTTAAAACTCCATTTTAGCAGCATTTTGGCATTCCAGTAAACAGAGTTGTTGATAAAACAATAATTGTATATCGCCTCTTGACGAACGTAGCTTACGCTGCAGCTAACACCTGAAAAACATGTAGACACTGATGTGCAGTTCGCAAAAGACATAATTATTTTTGAACTACTTCTTTTACTGCAAGTAATGACTCGTTCAACTGACTCATTCATTCAAATGGCTAGCAACAGTTTTTACTCAAACCGCAATATATACCATACTCTGGGTCAGGTGTACTGTTACTCCCCTATAGATGATGATTTATAGGGGGCTCAGATCCTCTATCTCCTTAAAAGGCAAATAGTACTCAGTCCTACAGAAAACTATTTTTGAATAGTTTTAGTGATTTTGAGCATCCAGCATGGTGAGTGGGTCCTTGCTATGGTGAGTCCTTGCTTTAAGTAAAACTCATCTGTGGCGTTCCCGGCTGCCATTGTCCTGCCGACTGGGGAGAGGTCACCATGCTGGGGAGAATAAATGTGGAGTGATTGACTAGTCTCTGTTGGAGAAATGAGTTCTCCATTCATTCCCAGGCTTCCAGAGGCGAAACGTCCTTCAGGAGAGTAAACACAATCTGACAGGCCATGGAATGAGGACGAGTGGAGGGGACGCTCCAGCTCGGGCAGAAACACTGTCAGGAACAGACTTTGTTCTGGCCCTGCATGTCAGCCACAACTAATACACTGACCAGCCACCAGCCGAAGACAAAACTCTCCTGTTGACTTTGGACACTGGCCTTTGTCTTTGTTTGCTGAGTTGAAAATTCATTGGTTGTAGGGACGTTGGCTTTTGTATTTGTCAAACTTAAAATCAGTCTGATGAACCTGTCTGAAATTAAAAAGTGATATATGAATTTTGCAGGACCAGGTGCTTCCTCCTCTCTGGTCCCTGGTCCCTGCTGGAAAGCAAATTGAAAATCAGAGCGTCCATCAGAGACCGGATTAGGCCGTTTTCCTGACATGCTTAAATTGCGGTAATCTCCTATGCAGATCACATCTGCAGCTAATTGATGGATTTGCCAGAGGATCTGAGAGTGGCTTACTCTTCTGTGTACTCATGTTTATTTTCAGAAGCAGCGCCTTTTAACCGCTTCATGGCCGGAGTGGCTCAGAGCCCACCCGCCTGGCTCGTCGACACTGACCCCACTGTTAGGAAACAACCATCTCAAAACGCTCTTCCGACGCTCCCCAAACCCCGCCTAATTACCCAGCCTGGGCATTGCGTCTCCAGCACACTGGTTCTACATGAATAATTCACAACAGCACGTGGAGCGTATTATTTTCTTGGATGCCCAATCGACAGACCTCTCGCTTCGGCCCTAGATGGACAGCCGTGTCCCGGAGAGGATGAGGAGGTGCAGGCTCCGTTGCAAGCCGCTCATCACCGCAGCTTCACAGACTGAACTGCAAGGCAGAGCTGTGAAAGTTTAACACGCACAGACTGGACAGCCTCCGGAGAAGAACACAACAGCAGTCGCCATCATCCCTGGTGACGTGTGTTCGTTTCTCCACACTCAGCTAGCCACACTGAAATACAACGAGCCTGTTAAAAAACACAGACACAATATGGGGGTGTGAAGAATCGGAAGAGAAAGTGTTCATGAGTGTGTGTGTGTGTGTGGGGGGGGGGGGGGGGGGGAGGGGGTTGCGTGGGGGGGCAGGCTTGAGATGGGTGTTAAGAGGATGGGGGGATGATCTATTTTTTCCCATTATCCTGCCTGCATACGTGTGCTCATTTACATTCATGGTTATCCAGATAATGAAGCTTTCAATCCGGAGGATCCTGTGGTGAGAACAATGAACCCAATTACCTCCCGCCGCCTGCGAGATGGGATGGCAGACTCTGAGACAGATGGGAAAGGCTGCGGTCGGCCGGCAAACCAATCACATTCATCTCGCTCCCCTGTTTCCCTGTTCCCGTGCGCGTCGCAACTTATCAACAGGCTGAGGCCAAAGCCCTGGGATCATTACATCAAACACCCCCTCCCCACACACACTCCCCCACCCCCCACTACCGCCACCCCAACCTGCAGCCACATGAAGCAATGCTAGTGCCCCTGGGCTCCCTCGGTCTCTCCGCTCATCTCACATGCTCAAGGTTTTCCCTCCTTCTTTTCATGAGCCCTGGAACCTGGATTGATTTTAAACACTCCAGCTCTTCCGCAGACAGTTTCTTTTTACAAAAATCTGTCTCAATCTCAAAGTCCTTATTAGTGAGAAAGTATCGGATGAGGAAAGATTCCAATGAATTATGTATCATGCTCAAGTTTCCATTTGAGCTTAAATATTTTAGCTTTAAACTCAAACCATTCAGAGACACACTTGAGAGGAGAAACTATTATATGGTTTAATGATATTGATCAGGTTTTGGCAGAAGTTAAATATTATAATAAAAATGGAAAGATTGTTGATCACGAAATCTATTACCCACTGTAACTGTAACAGCAACATGTATGTTAGCTGTGTGATGCAACCTTCTGTAAAAACAACTTCCATCTGACTGATGAGGTAGACTATGCTCAACGTCAAAGGTTCTACCTTTGTATCATCTTTGTTAAACCATAGAATATAAGCAACTTTGTAACTAAGGTTTCCATGTATGTCTCCATTTTACATCCCCCTTGAATATTAAAGCTACTTACGTAGGATGTACAGAACTACTGAACGGTATTAGAACTCCTATGCAAAAGCAGCGGCTTCCTGTGCGAAAACATCACAGAAGCATTAAATGGTTATACGTCAGTATTTTTCATATATTCTAATGAGACTGTGTTGCCGGTATTCCTATAGAATATATTCTGCCATAAGGTGACCTATGAGACAGTGTGTACTAACACCTAAGCAGCGCTTCGGAAAGGCAAATCCAGCAATAGATGATTAGCCATGATTGCCTGAGCAAATTCCACACTGCCTAAATCCCAATATTCTGTGCATATTTCAAGCAGAATATCTTCTTATATTTTGCTCTTCTGGACTCCAAATGTGACGATCTAATCGATAATGATTGAGTCAGTGATCAATGCCAGGGTCTTGAAGTTTCTTCAACTAGTCACCACACTGCTTTAGACTGCATCCCAAAAGGCAACCTGTGAGTATGTGTGTGCGTGTTTGTGTGTGTGTGTATACATAGCGTGTGTGTGTGTGTGTGTGTGTGTGTGTTTGCTCTGTGCTGTGCTTCTCCTTGCCTGGAATTCATTCCCCACATCCACTGAACCTGCAGGATACATTATTGATAAGCTACTAATTACGCTTGTTGCAATTTCAGCTGACCTTTCCTGAGAACATCCCGGATCATTATCAGCTGCATTCTCTCCTGAAATTGCAAAGGTAATCTACAGTCCACCTCCAACTCCTCCACCTCCACAAACTCTCTTCCCTCACTGATGAAGATGTGTGTGCGAGTATGTACTGTATGTGTGTGTATGTATGTATGTGTGTGTATGTATGTGTGTGTTCCTTGAGTCCCAGCCTCAGTACATGAACAACGTTCCCTGTAAATTTACAGCAGCGCTGCCAGTATAATACTGTAATTTAGCTTTATGGCATAGATGCTGCAATATATTTTGAAGTACTATTTTCTTTACTCTAGAATATACTCCAGCATGCCGGCTGTACATCTTGAGATGTAGCTCTCTAGCTAACATAAGCCACCTAGCAAGATAATGTTAACTATAGATAAGAAAACATTACTTCTAACAAAGAGTAATAAGAAAGCAGTCATTTTAAACATGCTGTATTATGCAAGTCATTGTATCTACCTAACTGCTGTTGAAAACATTCTTCTACTGTAAAAAAATATAATACAATGTTCTCAGCTTCAGGCATTGGTACCTAAAACTTACGATATGAGTCCATATTAGGCATAAGCTATTACCATTAGAATTATTTTTTTGGGGAAAAGCTATAAGCTATTACTGTTTACAGCGCTTGACTTAAAATGAAATCGCTGAAAGAGATATCTTTTTCCCAAGCTGCCCCAACATCCCTTGGGACAGAAAATTTCCATGACCATTATTTGGTGGTCTCTTTGTAGCTGATGAAAAAGTAAATAGAAGACTGCTGGCCTCAGATCCCACAGGCCTACCATCTCCTGATGTTGTGCTCTCCATCAAGGCACTTAACCCCCCACCAAGTAAAATAACTGCATTCTTAGGCCACTGTATAAATTACAGAACCCCACCTGGAGAGCTGCTGATAGTGCCGGCATTTGATCTAGTTCTGAATCACACCTAAACATTTAAAGGTCTTGTACTATAACTGATCTTTAGGCAAAAGATTGGATAGAGCTCAGATGAGGGGTGAGGACTTATTAACTATCTCTCCAGATGGAAGGTTGTCCACCCATGACAGACAATACTGAAACATCACAATCAAACACTACTTGTATGTCTTTCTAAAAGCATTCCCTAATTCAATGAATAATGTGTAGGAAGGCATAAAGTACAGTACTTTGAAGCCAGATGGCTAACTAAGACATCTTTATCTATAAACATTGATCAAGGGAAATCAATATACGCACAGCATGGAATTCATTTGAATATTACAATGTGTTTTGTTAAAACAATTACATGGCTACTGCTTAATTGAATTATCATGTTTTTGGGTCCATTGGGGTCAGATTTCTTTTCTTGCCGATTAAAAAGTTACTGGCAACAGTAATAACGCTTTGTCTGTCATCATTTATAGGCTAGTGGGATACGTTCTGCTGAAACCACGTCTCGCTCCCTCACCTCATTCAGCAGCCCACTCACATTGGCACACACATGCAGAATTCACACACACACACACACACACACACACACACACACACACACACACACACACACACACACACACACTCAGAGAAGGTGGGGGGGGGGTTGGTTATGTGCTCACTATCCTTGTGTCCTTTTTTTGGGAGGGAGACGAGGAGGGCCGCAGAATGAGAGATATTTCCATATTTGAAACGGCGCAACCTAATCTTAACGTCTGTTGGAAACATTCATAGACTTGTAAACCTGAAATAATTGGAATCTTAATATGAATGAATGATACTCAAGGCAGATTCTGCCTTCATTGTGCATGAAGATGTATTGGTTTTTTGGGGCAAATGATCTACAGCTATTTGTTTATAGAGGAGTTGGTAGCCAAGCATTTAAGTTTTTATATGCTCGGACAGTTCCTGCCCAAGTCAAGTGCCGACTGTAAAGAAGCCTAGAATGCTCAGTCATTTTTACAGGCTTACAATTATGGATAATAAGTGGGTTTTTTTACCCTAAATGGTATCACACATTTTCATAATTTTACAAATCATTCTATGGTGTATTAATCCTGAAATGAAAGAAAAATGTATCAGGGTGTGCTGTGCTTAAGCACTCATAAATTGTATTTCTACACTGTTCCTGCAGACTGAGTTTCCTTGCACTTGAGATTATTGTTATTTCAATATGATGAGGTATATTTGTTATGTTCATGGGCTGTATACAATTGGCCTACATATACGTACATTTACATGAAAAGCAATGTGGAGGGCAGATCTGGAAAGCTAATTCTAGATTACGTTTACCTCTTCATTCACAAGGTTGTATAAGTCATCCATGCAGCTGCATCAGCTTTGTCTAATAACTGTCCGTCTTGTTGACTGTTAATAATAATTATATGTGTGAACTATGTATTCTAATTAACAAACCAATCCACCATAATGGTCATGGTTTCTCACATCAGTGTTGACAACAGTTAGGGTGGCTGAAGAAGACTTGGGTAAATAGTTAAAGCTTTGAAGAAATTGAATGTTTGCACAGGGATTTTTGGCAAAGTGCTGCTATTTTCCTATCAAAGTAAACCTTTCAAATGTGTGTACCATTTTGCCTGTTCTGATAATCTCTTTAAGGATCAAATATTTATTTTCTCAAACTTTGTCCATAAATGTTTCCCCCCACTAAATCATAGAAGTGAGAGCCTGTGCAGTCACTGGAGATTACACTGTATATTTACAAGGTATGCCATTCGGGGGGAAAAAAACAGAGATATTCTTTGAAGGTCGCTGTGATGTATCTCTGCTTGAATTCCTTTATTTTTCTCCCTGTCTGGAGCTAGTCACCATGTCCCTACTCCCCCCATCTCTCCCTCTAAAGAAAGTGTACTGAAGTCTTCTGCTATTCCATTACAATCACATTTCTGCAGTGATGAGAGCTGACTGGAACATAGAATAAATTTGGGAAAAAGGGCCCAAACAGCAGTTTCCCGGCAGCGCAGGGAGCCAGGTGAGGCTGTGCGGAGCCTACAACGGCAAAAGGATTAATGGTCTCGTGGGAAGCCAAGGTAAGCGCACAATCCTGCTTGACATCTTTGTACTTGTAAGAGCACACAAATTAGCCAGGCAATGCAGTGAATAATGGCCAGGGAGCTTCCATCAGTCCTATTTAACAATGCATGCAAAGCGAGGTGTGTGTGTGGGGGGGGGGGGGGGGGGTGGCGGGGGTGCATGAACAAGGCGTAGCACGCTGGTGGCGCAGCACATCATTTCGTGTGTGTGGTGGTGGAACACCACTTCAGTAGCTAGGGCCACGAGACACACATTCACAGACACACACACACACCCCTCCCGCCCAGACCTTTCAGAGTGGTATGGTGGCAGCAGCATCTCCAGATGTTCCTGGCTCGTAAAGGAGCGGGCGGCTCTCCATTCAAGTCAACAGAGACCTAGAATGTTCCGGCATGCGCCAAATGTCAACCCCTGATATGTCAGATGTTATCGTGCCGGTGTGATAGGACTTTAACTACCGTGGAACGGAGACAAAGCAAATGCCAGCCTCGAGTCATTTTCTGTGTCAGCCAGACACTGCTGGGGCTGTGGTGGGTCAGCTGAGAGGAAACATACTGTTTTCACCTACCCTCATGCAGAGAGCTGATTTGGGGTTTTTAAATCAGATTCTTTGGTGATTTTCTTCACTCTATCATTACATTTCCTTACATTATTTGGCATCAAGATACATACTTAATACCAGAGCAAAACTTAATTTGAAATTTGGATACTCCTGATACTCCTTTTGCGAGGGTGCTTTCAAAATGAGCTCGGACTTCATCCATTTCTCCCTCCATCTATTTTGTTCTCATTGCTTATTAATATGCTATGACCCATGCATCCCTGTGGTAAAAAGTGTAAAGGACTTTTTCTGTCTTTTAGGAGGCAGACCCAATGTGTTGCCAAGGCCACTTGGGACCATGCCTTTATCTTGTCTCTCCTCTTTCCCTATGAGAGGTAGAGGTAGAGTCCGAGATGTGCAGTTATATGCTGTGGGGTGATGGAGGGCTCGCAGCTGTCTGTGCCTGACACTGTCTTTCCCCAACACACAGCACAGTGGCTCCCACTAATGACCAGGCCTCCTGAATTCCCCAGCTCCCACGGGGAAACAGCTGCTGCCATCAACAGCTTTTCTCTGGGCTTTGAAAGGAGGCTGGAGCCGGGGATGGAGCTGTGAAAGTTGGCTATGGTCCTGCCCAGCAGCAGCAGCAGAACAGACGTGTTGTGCCAGCATGGTGGCTAAGCCGAGTGAAACCGCATCCAGCCAATTTAGTCCCTTAGAATGCCAGGCCACCTCTAATAGGCACACCAGGGAGCGCCTGCTGGAAGGTCCTGGCAGAGATAGGGGGCAGTATACCAGACAGACAAACAACAGGGACACAACATCGCTCCCTGGGGTAGGTTTTCTCTCCTTAGGTTTGACGTTAAAAGAAGGTCCGTTTGATTCCTCCCAAACCAATTTATTTTAAATTACAAAATCCTTTTAGAGATCTTGTTTTGCTCTTTGCCATCCACTCACGCATAGCCCCTGGTTAGGCTTACCCTTTAGACTATTTGCCGAGGCTACGAGGGAAAACGGGGAAATGGTCATGCAGATGGAGGGAAGTTCCATTGTTAGACTAACTAATCATTCCAGCCACGTCGCCGTGCTCTTCTGATAAGCACAGTGCCTCCAGTGAGGTTTCAACCAACGGCACACAGCACACACACTTACACAGTGCACACGCAGCACACACACTTAGACAGCACACACACTTACAAAGCACACGAAATGTAATACTACTAATTTGTGCCAGACTTGAAGCACTTTCACACCGTTTAAAGATATACTTTAGATTCCACTCTAGCAACAAGACTATATGTTTTTTTGTAAAAGCTGGTCAGCTTAAATTACTCATTGCAAACCCAAGTGTGTTACATTGTTTTCTGCTGCATTATCTACGATACACTTTTTAAATATATTTATTCAAGTCGACACACATGTGGTTTTCAAAGCCATTTCACAGGCTGAACCTGCAAAACAGACCTTTTTGGAAAAACAATGGAAAAACCATGGAAAGAACACAAATCTACTTGTTGCACAAACAGCAACATCACTCTAGGCTATGTTTTATATTTTATACCATGCTGATGCTCATATAAAAATGTCTATATTTTTTCATGAAATTGTCACCAATCAATTGAATTAAAGCTACAATTTTTTTTACTACCTGCAACAATTTGTGTATGCTAGCTATGCTACCAGCATATACAACTGTGAGGTAGAATTTAACATTCAATTCTATACCCTGAAAAGGACAGCTTTGTTATTCCGCAAAAACCGACAAAAATATAACAATTGGACTTGAGCAACCATGTTTCAGGCTTTTCACAATAATCAATAACCTGTTCCATTGACCTCTTTAGTTCATGTCCACCTTTCTAGAATGTTCTCATATTTCGATATAATACTTAAGTATCCCAAAATAAGTATTTGCAAAACAATACAGACCTACTTGGCAGAATGGGAATTGTGCTCATTTCTACACCACTCCTTCCCCTTCATTTTTAATGGCTGACTTGGGGCATGGAAAACTGTTGAAATCAAGTTGATAACAGACAACAGGTGGGCTCAAATATGATTGGGATTATTTCTTCCTAACAGTAAGATCCTGCAATAGTATCAAGCGTGGGATAATACTCGCTGCTCCCAGTAACTAAATCAGTATCATTTCCACAGGATAATGGCTTTGGTGAAATCTGTATAACTCAGTAAGAAATGCCATTATTGTAACCAAATGTCTTATTGATTCATTTTTGTTTCATTCTTAGACATTCCACGACGTGTTATTGCAGTGCATTGATCAGGTAAACCATTATTTTTGTGTGTTTTATTTCCCAAAGTCTGACTTTTGAAGACTAGCTCTGGAAATGTTCACCGTTGTTCACTGTAGCTAAAATATATAACTCTGACAATCTGACAATGCACCAGCAACAAAAGAAAACAAAAGAGAATCGATACTAACCCCAGCTAGAAACGTGGTCATGTATAATAAAGATATTTCTCCACATTCTATTCAGCGTTATTGGACAATTTTGTTATTGAGCTAGCTGGCTTTTTTCACAAAATCCTGGCTGCAGGTCAATGGAAATGATTGAATCTCTGTAAGCTCCATGGGCACATCCAGACCACCACTTCCTGTGCAAACACAAGGCCTTAAAGAGAACTGGTATTTGTCTGGGAGTGTGTGTGTGTGTTCGTGTGTATGTGTGTGCATGTATGCGTACATCATTGTGTTCCAGGAAGGCAGGGCTCTGCCAGTATTTGGTAGTCATGAGCCTGGCTGGAACCCCAGTTCAACCTGCTGGTTCAGAACCTGCAGGGACATCCCACCTCCCAAGTCATCGCCAGGAGAGGCCCAACAGCCTGTCCTCTTAGCAGTAACTCACCACAGACCTTCAGCTGGCTAATAACACAGTCAACCGTGTTGAACGGTTCTACTCTGGCAGACACACAAATGTGTGACTTCATGTGCCAATTAGCCACGAGGTGGAGGTTAATGTGGAACTCTGTAGTGTGTCTTCCAGCAGTCTAATCATAAACGATTCAGCATAAAGTCAATTTTAATGATTGCGCTCATGCTGTTGTTTTAAATAGTCAATAGTGTTGTATAGCTAATGGTGATGTTAGACCAACTGCCTGATACTTTTCCACACAAGGAGGGGGCTACCGTTCTTTATGTTCCATATGACTGAGGTCAGTAGAGGAGGATGGAGGCTGGGAAGCGAGAAGGTGCTGCTTCTCTGGTCACATGGTGGCCCTGGAGTCTTGTGGGGGAGGTAGAGCCCCTCCCCAGAGCTATGTTTACCCTTTAGCTGAGCGAACACTCGGCGGCCCAACTAGCGGATACAGCTCAGCTCCACTCTCTCTCCAGTCAGGACAGGGAAATGTTGCATTGCATTCTAATGTCAGATCAGAGCATTGAGAGAAAAAGGATTCTGTGTATGTCAAAGTGCTCCCTGGATCTTAGGGAACTATATATTTGTGTTTCGGGACTGAGGGTAGAACACTGTGATTTGTGATGATTCCCCTTTCCTTCCATTAATGTCATACAGATAGGAACCAGGGAGCTTGAAATCTGAGTGAGGGAGAATGAGACAAGGATTTGTTGTCATGGTAAGATACAGCTACAGGATTCAGATTCAGGATTCTTTACTTTGGTTCCATGCTAAAGATGATCATGCTAATCTTGGATGGAGAAAAAGAAGGGGGAAAAAGCATAAAGTTGTAGCTGTTATATTTGAGCTTGGCAAGTGTAGTTAGCTGTTCTCTGTGATAAGGAAATATATAATTTGCTGTCATAATGTACGATAAAGAAAGGGGGAACATTATTCATTCACACATATGCAACCAACAAAAAAACTTTAGCATGTGTGTTTGAGTGCTAGTGTGCCAGTATGCACACATATAAACCTAACTCACAAAGCCATACATTGCGCTGTTCTGTGTTTAATAGGCCCACATGCTGTTGGGATTAATAGCCTGAGAAAGAATGAGGGGAATAAAGGAGTAGAAGAAAGAGATGAGAAGAGGGTAATAGAGGAGTAAGGAAATGGAGGAGGAGGAAATGAAGGAGGAGGGAACAAGAAGGAGTGAATGGAGGAGGAAGGGAATGAAGCAGGAGGGAATGAGGAGGGAATGAAGGAGGAGGAAGGGAATGAAGGAGGAGGGAATGAAGAAGGAGAAAAGGAATGAAAGAGGAAGGGAATGAAGGAGGACGGAATGAGGGGGAGTTAAGGAATGAAGGAGGAGGAAGGGAGTAGAGGTGGGAATTAGGAGGAGGAAGGGAATAAAAAAGGAGTTAATGAAGGAGGAAGAAGTGAATGAAGGAGGAGGGAATGAGGAGGAAGAAGTTAATAAAGGTGGAGGGAATGAAGGAGGAGGGAGGGGATGAAGGAGGAGGAAGGAAGAAGGAATGAGGAGGAGGAAGGAAGGAATGAAGGAGGAGGGAATGAAGAAGAAGGAATTGAATGAAGGGGGAAGTGGATGAAGGAGGAAGGATATAAGGAGGAAAGGAATGAAGGAGGAGGAAGGGAATGGAGGAGGGAATGAGGAGGATGAAGGGAATGAAGGAGGAGAGAATGAAGGAGGAGGGAATGAAGGAGGAGGGAATGAGGAGGAGAAGGGGATTGAAGGAGGAGGGAATGAAGAAGGAGGATGGGAATGAAGGAGGAGGGAATGAGGAGGAGGAAAGGAATGACGGAGTAGGAAGGGAATGGTGGAGGGAATGAGGAGGAGGAAAGGAATGAAGGAGATGGGAATGAGGAGGAGCAAGGGAATGAAGGAGGAATGGAATGAAGGAAGAGGAAGGGAATGAAGGAGGAGGGAATGAAGGAGGAGGGAATGAAGGAGAAGGGAATGAAGGAGGAGGGAATGAAGGAGGAGGGAATGAAGGAGAAGGGAATGAAGAAGCCGGGGTAGGGGGGGGCGGAATAATCATGGCAGGCCAGCACTTTGTTTACTCTGTTTTAATGGAATCAGAGGTACAAATAAAATCCAGTTTCACTGCTGTGCAAGGATCCCATTTCTCCAGATTAATAATTCAGATTGTACACGGAGGAAGCCAGGAATAGATTTCTAAAATAACAGGAGGGTCATGTAGGCTTGTCTCCAGCCAACCTCACTCCCCCTCAACAGATCCAGGGAAACAAGAGCAACTCCTAATACTGCAGGTTTTAAAGCTATCATTACACCCCGCATGGCCCAAAAGATGTGTCCTGTGGCGCTCGATAGGGCTGGCTTTGACACTTGCCGTCACTATCTGTGATCTGTGGCGTCAGATTGGGCTTGTAAAGCAGGCCCAGCTCTAGATTAAGCTGCTCCTGCCTTGAAAATATACCCAACAGAAGGAGCTAAAGATCCAGGAACTTACTACTACAGAAGGTCTGTGTTAGACATTCAAAATCAATCCCAGTCACCAAGATATTAGCAGTACCAACGGTGGCCACAGCTTGTGAATATTGCCGCTAAAGCATTTCTGCAGCTCCCCTATTCCCTGATAACATTAATACCAAAATAGGTTGAGGTTTTTTTGTTTGTTTTTACTGCAGCTTCAGTGATGTTTTGGTACTCACCTAATTTAAAACAAAATCTCCAGTGAATTCTGCAGAACACAATATTGACCACAATATTGTGCGCATCAACATCAATGACGGCCGCTCCATTTACTTTCCTAATGGTTAGGAAAATCAATACAATAACAAATGGGCATATATTTCGGCAATGGTGTTCATGTTTTCTGTTGGGTGACATATGTATTGTTGTAGGGAGATATTTGGAGATAGCAGAAAAACGCATCAAACTGCTTCGAAGGATGAATTCTTATGATACAGATGTAGGATCTTAATATGATCACCCTGCTGCAGGCGTTGCTTCTTGATATTTAGGGATTTAAGGATAAAACAATTATTCTGAAGTAGGTAATTATAATTATATAATAGTAGTAGGTAACTAAGTAATTATATTTAGGTATGTAATTAGGCAATTATAGGTAATTATATTTAGAATCAATAAGTATAATTCACATTCCCTGTTTCTGCAGAATTATTTCCTAGAGGTATTCAACTTGCTCAAATTAAAATTGAATAACAGTAAAGAATACATGTAATGCACAACCACAAAAAGGTTTGTTACAATATGCTAGCTGGCTAGCTAGTAATTTTTTGTTGTTGTTAGCTAATGATTTGTTCCCTGAGGGAGGGAAAAAGGTGCCACAATGGGGACATGCATGCAGCAAGCCTATCCATGAATACAAATGGAATCACACATGATAAGACCCTACAGGTGTGTAGCAACAGGGAGCCCCGCCTCCCATGTTATTAGTTACCAAGCTACACCTGAATTCGCTGATATCAGAACTGCTCTTCACAGCGACTCAAATGGCGTAGGGCCACATAATCCAAAGTTTCATTTCAGTCAGTCACTTTGATGCCACAATCGGGACAATACACATTGCCACTAAGACGGAGATGCGGAATACTGACGTGAGAGGCCAAGGCAACCCGCTCAAAAGCACAGGCTACAGGAAAGCAAGCACATCTGCAACAGAGCTAAAAAGGAACGTCCCTGCCTCGGGCACCAAAGGTCAAAGGCCTACCACACACGCACAAAAAGGACCAGCAAAAAGGAGCCCAAGCGGTCTGAGACACCAGACAAGCCTCACCAAAGCCTCACCCTCAGAACCAAGGCAGCCAATTGCTGGGTAGTGACTGGAATGTGCACTCCAGCCACCGGGAGCGCAAACTGGGGCCAGGCATCACCTGAGAGCAACAGCCGCGAAAATGGTAGAAGCAGACATCACACTCTCAGGCCCGGAGATGCCAAAAATGTGAGTTAAACAAGCAACAGGCCTCGCATGGTTAAGGAACAGGACGAGACTGGCGGAGACACCAAGACATGCATTGGCAAAACCCAGGCTCAGTACAAAAGCTAGCCATCCTCACGCATGCACAAAGTGCTCACTCCATCTTCACTCGCTCCTCCAGGCGAGCATGGCCACAGCCACCAATGCAAAGCTGAAGAATAAGGTGGGGGATAGCCAGAAAACACTGCCATATAGAAAACAATGACCTGCAAACTCCGGGAGCAGCAACGGCCCCACAAATGGAGAGGATGTCAGCAGAACTGAAGCCTACAAAATGCCAACGAGTGGTAGCCATCACATTGAACAGGCACTGCAATCCATGTTGCCAACAACCAGGACAGCAAGGTACAGCAGCATGTGAAGGAAATGGAGAAAACCCACGAAGCCGATTGGCAGCAAGCAAACCTGGAGGAAACCGAGAACGGTCACATGCCCAGGCAGTCACCAACACCACAAAACCAGTAAAGTACGCTCATGGGAACAAAATCAACGCCATTACAACCAATAAGGCAATACGTTGGTAAAACAAGGGGAGTCTGCTCAGCCAAACCATCAAACAGGGCAGAAATCAAGCTACTTTAACGTGACCATCAGAAAAGTGAGGGAGAATATGGCAAAACCAACCCAAAACCAATCCACCACACTCTGGAAGTTGACACTGCAGCAATGAAAGAAACAGAGGGGCTAGCCGAAGATATTGATCAGATCCACACCCGAGGAAGCCATAGGAACCAGCCACAGAAATGGCTCAGGTCTTAGAGGCACCCACCAACCCGCGCCAAACCTGAGAAGCCTGCACCAGTAACTAACGCCCAGCCTGGCCACCATCCCCTGCCGCAAGCTACGGATGCAGACAGATCAGACAAACCGAGCCCAGCAGAGGAGCCCAATACGGACTACAGACGGTGCAGAAGAACAATTCACTAATGAGAGAGGCCGGACTCAGTCGGTGATAGGAATCACACAAACCGAGAAAGCACAGCATGGGAGGTGGAGCTCCCAGTTGCTACACTCCTGTAGTGCCTTATCAGGTGTGATTGTATTTGTATTCATGGATATTGTTGACACATGGGCGTCCCCATTGTGGCACCGAAGTGACCTGCCGTAAAGGAACTTTAACCTTAACCTCCCCCTCGAGTTTGTTAAGGTGGTTGGTGAGTGGAGAAGTGAATACATGTACGGATGCTACTTGCTGAAATGTCTTATGGGCATAACAAATATTACCTAGTAATATTTTCTTTTATTGAAGTTACTTGTGTTATGGTCCCACTTGTAAACCCACCTAGCGTGCTTTGCTTGCTATGCAGTAGCATTCCGGTGCATTTAGTTGAAAAATTGAAAAGGCCTTAGCATTGAAAAAGGTTCAGATAAAATGTAAACAACATCACCAAATTCATATCCGTATGAAACATTGATTAAGAATTATTGCTATTGGTGGCTAACTTTCTCTTCCATTACACTGTTACATCACCTTAAATATCCCAACCACAATTCGGTTATTACCAGGAAACAATATAGTTTCCCATGAACATTTGCTAAATGTTTTGCTAAAATCCACCATAAACTGTTTCGCTTTAGACACACTGTTGAATCACTACAACTCTGTGGATTGAGTTTGATACATTCTTCTTGGCCTAAAAATATGGATGTAATTGCATCCATAGCATTTCCTATTTCTGGTGTGTGTGTGTGTGTATATTTATAGATGTGTATATACCAAACCACTGGACGACATTGGCCCAGTATCCTTTATTAGTCATTTAATTTTCGTCAAAAAAGAACCTGATGTAAACTGGGGTTTGTCATGTCATAGCAATTTAGCATCATTTTACAAAGACACACATTCGGCATGTCAGTTTTATTTTGTTTTGGGTTAGAGAAATTACGGTTGTCAGGAAAGGATTGGTGGGAAACAGCATAGCAATTACTAATGGCAACTAATGGAATGTAAAGTGGGACTCGTCTATTTGAATGCTGGTATACAGTGTGTTCATCTAAAATAGAAGATCAGAGCCTCTCTCTATCCCTGGCATTTATTGTAAAGAAGTGATTCTAGTGCAGATCACGTTCGGTCCGGCACTAGACAGGGATCTCTTCCTCTTCAAGGTGCCGCATGCCCGTTATTAGTTTGAGTTCAATTCCAGGCAGCTAATCTGGAATGAAAAGGCACACTGGCTCAGATCTTGCCAATAACTCTCTCCCCGATCAAAGTGTTCTTTGAAGTTCATGTTCTTTAAAATTGGTTCAGGTGGCAGGTCAGAGTTCCCGGAGCCAAAGGTAGGCCAACCATTGGAAGCCCTGGCTCCCTTTGTGCAGTTAGCAGTCGTTCATGTTTATTGCAATGAGGCAATCAGCACGACCTATGTCTGAGCTCAGCCCCGCGCCTCAGATGTCAAGTGTCTAGGGATATGCTTATTAGCTTCTTTTGTGGTGGTAGCTGCTCAGCAATCACCGCTGACAGTGGTTATGCTGCCAGTCTGCCTGATATACCCATCAGTTGGGATTGGGGGGCACGTAAAAAAAAATAGAAAACCTTGCATTAAGGGATACGATGAACCGTGAAAAGGGCACGGCTGTCAGCCGCAGAGAATCAACACAGACTATATTTCTGTATTAATGACTCCAACAGGTATGTGTACAGAGAGGTTATTAATGTTAAAGTCCTCCATGTTCCATCATGTGGAACAGAAAAGGCCACTGTTCCTCACAGCGCCACTCGTCTTTACTGCCCCAGAGTGAGCGCTTCTCTCTCCATTACCTGCGCACTCATTTGACTGGCAGGTTGGCCAGTGGGTAATCACGGGTCCGGACTGCCTACGTGATAACAGCACGCCGCTTCCCCTGTCTCTTCCTCTGTCTGCCTGCGGTGGCAGTTGTAGCGTTTAAAAGCTTCTCTGCAGTGCCCAGTGAAGCAGCGTTGGCACTCCCTAATGGGTCGCCAAACCCACGGCAACCCCCCCATCCCTCCGTCCTCCATCGCTCTTCCATCCATCCCTCCGCCATCGCTCTTCCATCCCTCCCTTTTCCATCCCTCCCTCCTCCATCCCCCATCCCACTTGTCCTCACCTTCCATCACTGTATTCTTGCCAGCCTTGACTGGACTGTTATTAGAGGAGAGCTCCTAAATAACATAGCTGTGCGTTACAGTCACTGGGCCTCATAGACCATCATAGAGAGAGACAGAGAGCGATAGAGAATGATAGAGGATGATATAAGGAGGCCAAGAGGGTTAATATGTTGAGACGGAGAGATAGAGTTAGAGAGGAAGAGACAGTGATTGAAAGGCAGCTGTGTAAAACGTTGCGTTAATGTCTAAATACAGGCAAGGCAATTCCTTTATCCACAAAGACAACACCCCAAGCTGAATACCTCATCCACTATGCCAGATTTCTGCTATATGAAGCATACTAACAAAGCCATTCCTATCTTTGAATCTTGAACATACTTATCCATTTCCCCCACAACCTAAATCCATCCGCTCCCAAAATCCATTATAGTGATAATGTGCACATTTTTCGTTGTCAAACAATCCTAACTTACGAGCTGGCATTTCATTTTCCTGAGATGTTGGGTAGGTGCATCCAATTGTCCTACTTTAAAGTCACTGCAGACATTTTCAGACTCAAATTGCAGTGTGTTATGCGAGACAAAAGAAAAGAAAAGGCATGCATAGTGAAGTTCTTCTTCTGTAGAAAGAGATACTTAGATTGTTTTGTGCAATATCCTGAGGTGGAGAGACCTTTGCTCTTATTTTATTTTCTCTCTCTCTCTCTAACTCTCTATCCCCCCGCCCCCCCCCTCTCTCAGGGGCTTGTGAAACTACAAGGTCATTTTAGATCATAGTCGCCGGAACGAACAGAAATGATAACAATCTAAAATAAAGAAACAGATTCCGCTCCACATTAAAACCACAAAAAGCCAACTGCAGAACCACTGCGCCTCACAAAGATCTCCTATCTCCAGCCACTGGCAGCCGCCCTCCCGCCAGCACTCAAAAGTAACCATGGAGACGGCTGTATGAAGTGTGGGGCTCTTTATGAATTAGTGCGTAGGGCAGACGTATCACTACGGATCAACTTCAAAATTGGACATTTGCCCAGGTCCCCAACATTGTGCTTTTGAGAACAGGCCACTAGGGGCAATGGTGAGTGCTATTACAGCCTAATAGATTTGTGGTTAGCTAGGGCTTTGGGAATGAGAATGTAGATGGGCGTAAATCAAAGATTCCTGCTCAGATGTTCATGTGTTCAATCCCTATGTTAGGCACACTCCTGAGTTAGTACCTCTCTTTTCAGTTCTGCTCTGTTGTTTATTAGCTGAACCTTAAATCGTAATCATGTGGAATTAATTCCTAAACTTAACATTAGGCTAGGTAGTAGTTAGACCTACTGCTTTAAAGTTTTGTTTTTCAGTTTTTATTTTAGAGTTAAGGTAACAGTTCTTCAATACCACATCATCCATACAGTTGCCCACAGTGGACAAACATCAGATTTTGTATAGTACAATTCTGAGATCATGTAGTGTGGTGCAGTTTGTGTGTGTGTGTGTGTGTGGTGTGTGGTGGATGAGCATCTGTGTGTTCACTCATGGTGTTTATATGTGGAGGCGGTGTGTATTCATGTCAGTGTGTGTAAACGTTTTCACCTCCTAACAGACTTTGGCCTCCCTCTGAAAAAAAGGACGCTTTAATTCAATGAGGAATGTGGAGTGCAAAGGCCCAGCAAAAACTAGGGCAGACAATTCAATGTTGGGTAGAGGCCAGCAACCAAGAAAGGACCAAATGTGAAGTTGATCTACCCTGGAGGATGCAGATATCATCCCACGCTGTGTATTCTAACCGTAATGCATATCAAGAGTCATTCCCTGCCTCGGTCTTGTGATAAACCACCATACACTGTAGCTCTGTCAGACTCTTCCAGACAGCCTCACCTCACTGTGCTGTGCTGCCTAATAAAACCTGACACTCCTCTAGCTCTGTTAGCTGAAGCCACTCAGCCCAACGTTTGGAACTGTTCCGCAGCAGGTCTCCTGCGAGTGGTTGAGGATAGGCTGTCCTAATCTTCTCCCATCTGCTGGTGTAGCTCCTCTCCCACCACAGAGACATGCCCTAACCAGCCCCACCTGGGCTGACCAATCCACTGAGACTGACCAGTCCTACCCCACCCAGACTGACCGTTCCACTGAGACTGACCAGTCCTACCCCACCCAGACTGACCGTTCCACTGAGACTGACCAGTCCTACCCCACCCAGACTGACCGTTCCACTGAGACTGACCAGTCCTACCCCACCCAGACTGACCGTTCCACTGTGACTGACCAGTCCTATCCCACCCAGACTGACCATGCCACTGTGACTGACCAGTCCTACCCCACCCAGACTGACCATTCCACTGAGACTGACCAGTCCTACCCCGCCCAGGCTGAATGTTCCACTGAGACTGACCAGTCCTACCCCACCCAGGCTGAATGTTCCACTGAGACTGACCAGTCCTACCCCACCCAGACTGACCGTTCCACTGAGACTGACCAGTCCTACCCCACCCAGACTGACCGTTCCACTGAGACTGACCAGTCCTACCCCACCCAGACTGACCGTTCCACTGAGACTGACCAGTCCTACCCCGCCCCACACGGCCTGACTGTTCCACTGTGACTGACCAGCCACACCTGGGCTGCCCTACGTCAGCCTTTTTGTGTTCCCTTTTTGTGTTTGTGAGTGTGTTTGTGTACAAGCATGTGAGCTGGGGCATGTAGGTTTGTGTGGTGGCATGCGTGGTGTGTCCTTAATTTGTGTGTGTGTGTATGTGAGCACATGCGTGTGTGTGTGTGTGTGTGTGTGCAATTTCTGTGCCCTGTACCTAAGTGTGTGTCGGGGGGGCTTGATGAGGCTGGCTCCTAATGAAGGAGTGTCATTAGAGCTGAGAGGTTGCAGACATCTGATTGCAGTGATTTGGCAGTTCTTTTACAGACACAGCTGACCAATCAGGGCTCACATCTTGCTTGCTTCAGTGCCACCGCAATCACGGCCCGGCCTAGCTTAGGCTCTCGCCGGGCAGCCCACAGAGAAACACACACAGTCTCAGAAATATGGAGATGTTCCGCACAAACATTGAAGGGCTTGGAGAGGAATACTACAGCATCCACACCGTAGGCATAATCTCTATAACAATTGACATTTGTGATATACAGGGAATAATCTAACTGCCTATTTCGGCGCCTAAGGGGTGAGGATATCATTACAAATGCATATGATTTGCTAGAAATTCGAGACATGTTAGAAATGTCAAAGTGAAGAAATGTCAAAGTGAAGAGGCGTATTTCGAGTGGTGGAGCGTTGACACCATTCAGGAAGTCTTCCAAAAGCTTAATTTCTCTGTGATTTAAAGACAATGCCTCCCTGTAGCACTCAGACACAGTACATAACACAGTAGCTCTTCATCCTGCTGCTGTCGCCGCCTGAGCAACTCAAGTGGAAACTTGGATGGCAAAGAGACCTCATTTGCACAGTGTTTTAGTACAGTATGGAGTTCTAACAGCATCCCTCTTTTCCTCAGAAAGATACTTCAGATAATGTCTCATGGGCACACAGAAATGGCAGGCCTGAGAATTTGATCAAAAGCTACAGGGCAAAAGCTCTCCATGTTTTTAGCAGTGTAGATAGCTACTGAAACTGTGGAAACTATAGATCTTCAGTGGCGAGCCAAACAGCGGAAAAAGAAAAGCAAACAAACGGATAGCATCTTAAAAGAAAGTATCTACTAAACTGATCCTCAGCCGTTGTGTCCCCTACAGAAAGGTATGCCGGCCTCTAATGAAAGCGACAGGCATGGTGGGAAGACAAGTGTGTTTCTCAAGGTGATTGTTGCAGTGATAAGGGAGCCTCTGTTATTAAGGGTGACAGCAGAGGGGCTCAGAGGCAGAGTGAGACCGAGGCTTACTGGATAACCTTGGTGCCACTAACTGCTAGGTCCCTGCATGAGCATCTCTGTTCCTCTTCTCTCTCTGTGCTCGTCGTCTGCTGCTGGATACAATCTGCAGGCTGAAATTACCTCGCAGCCAGAGGAAAACTAAACATGATTTCTGACCTTTACTTTCTGTGTTCAACAGTAACCTTTGGCGCTCCGCACGGCGATGTCAGCTACATCGCTGCCGTCGAAATGAATTCCACAGGAAATGGTTGTGTGCTTTTGGGGGAGAGAGAGGGATGTGCGGGTTGTGCTGGATGTGTTGGAGTGGAGGCTGCCGGGTATGTGTCTGTGCGTGTCTTTATGAGTGCGTATGTTTGTATGTTTCTGTGTGTTTGCTCGTGTGAGCGAGTGAGTGAGGGCACATGTATGCCACTGTAAATGTTTGTGTGTGCGTAGAGATGTTCATATGTCTTTTACATAGTGTTCGGAAAGATCTCCTAGGCAGAAGAAAATATGATTTGCATCATCGCCCTGATTTGTTGTTGCTGTTGTTGTTTGCTTTGTCAGCGTCTTTGAATTTGGTGGTTATTAGGAGTTGCTATGCTAAAGCTAATTTATCTCTATTGTGATCTCCATCCATCCCATGACACCATTACTCCTCTTCCTCCCCCCACCTCCTCCTACCCGCCCTCCCCACCTCTTTCCTTTCTCCTCTCCTCCCTCCCTTCCTCAGCATATTTCTGTCCGCAGTAGGAATAACGCTGAGGCCCTTCAGGATTGGTATGTCATCCCCATCTCTCTATCTCCTTGTTGTGTTTGTCATTTAACTTCTGTACCATCACTAGATCGGTAATAAATCAGTGTTTGCTAAACTTGAAAATGTTGCCCTTCTTTGCCCTTAATTTGCGATTTCCAATGAGCTAACATATGGTGTTGTTATAAGGACATGCCACTGATTATAAGATATTCGATTTTAAGTTTAAGGACCAACCATATATAGGTACACAAACATACTATAGTTGAAAATTATCCAAAATGACTGAAATTGGCCTATGGCTATTATGCATAAAAGCGTATAGTAAAACCTATATGTTTGGCTAAACAGTGATATTTGGGAATTTGTTTTGAACCACATTCCTAAAATCTGAAACATTAGACTCATAAAACATATTCACGGAACTTTTTACAACGACATAATTTAGTTCCACTTAAGATGGATATTGTGCGCTTTGTACATGGAAACAGCAAATATACCTGTCTTTAAGGGGATACAGACTCTATCTGGTGTATTTGTACATATATAGCTCCAAATGTAGGCCATGACAAACATTTTGTAGCTTAAACCAATGGGGTAATAAAGATGTTTTCATGATTTGTCTTTTACAGATCTGTTTATTGGGATCAAACACTGCATTCCACAAGCCCAGTGCAATACAGCACATGAATGTCAGGTTCTGGTGGGTGCAGAGGACCCAGACGGATACAGTGAAAAGGAGATATCTAACGCAGACACAAACAAAGATATATATAACAAAACGTGGTGACATCACAGGATCTATTCATAAGATAACATGAAGACAAAACATTCTCTTAGGGGTGAAAAACTCCAACACGCCTCAAAGTAAATCTAGTTATAACAGCACTTCCCCTTTAACTTAAAAATGAACCCCAAGTGTGTGCAGTTCTGGCATGGATAGTACATTTAGGAGCTTATAGAGCCCAGTGAGCAGTAGCCTGGACATCTACAGTTAAGTCGCTATTTTTGTCTCAACCTCTTAACACTAGTCGATGAAAAGCCAACTGACATTTACATTTTCTCCGGAGGATCTGGGTTTTTTTGCACCGTCTTTGACCACAGTAATTACATTTTAATGGACAGTAATGAGTTGCCAAATGACATTTACTCCTGAGGAGTAGGTGTTTTTGACCCACTGGTCATCTGAATGTTTTTAAAATCTTGATGAATGATCTTCCCTTTCGTGTACTCTTGTTATCTGGCACAGTCAGAGGACGACTGGCCACCATACGAGCATTGCTCCTTACTAGGTTTCTTCCAAGGTTCATGTCTTTGTATGGAGTTTTCCCTTACCGCAGTCCTTAAACATCTTATTGCTCTTTGGGTTTTTTAGACTGTGTGAAAGCGCTTGTGGTAATGTAAAAAAAGGGTATTTTAAAATGAACGTAATTAATAGATTTTGATTGTGCTGATTGAGTTACAGTTTCAACTTGGATAAGTTGATCACCACGGCCAGGTGTAAAAAACATATTTCATTTCAGTGGAGGACAGCGGGATTTGGGCGTGGGGCCTAAAGCTGGCCTGACCGGGAGGATTAGCACACTCTTATCCACCACCCCTGGACGTGCTGCCTACTATTTCAACTTCTCTCCCATTTGTGCCCAGCCAAGCACATTGTGGCAGTAATCTATTAGCTTTCCCTTTTCTCCAAAGGGATAGAATGTACTGTACAGCCCCTGGTCTCTCTCCCCATCTCGTTCTCTCTCTCTACAGTAGCTCTCTCTCTTTCTCTCATTCTCTACAGTAGCCCTCACTCATTCTCCCACTATCTACAGTAGCCCTCTTTCTCTCTCTCTCTCTCTCTAGCTCTCTAACTCATCTCCATATTTCTTATTCTTGTGTCTTTCACATATTATATCCCATCCCACTCTCCCTTTACCTCTTTTTCAGAGTTCTTCCTCCCCTATTCCGCCCTCTCCCTCCACTCCTCTTTTCTCCTCAGTGAAAACAGCTTGGTAGAGGGAGAGTGTGTAGCATAGAGGATCAGGGGATCTCAGGGCAGCCTGCCTCATTACTGGCCTGTTCTGACATGTGCTTCTCTTTAGTTAGGACCCTACCACTGATGTTTAAAACATGCCTCAGTCTGTCAGCTTTGTTTTCCAGCCAATACATTCATAATGGCAGGCAGAGCATTACATCGATGCTCCACTATCTAGTATATTCCTTTTCTGTACCTCCACCAACCTGGCCTATCTCTCTATTCTCTCTCTGTCTTTCTCTTTCTCTCTGTCTTTTCCTCTCCCTCTCTCGTTCCCTCCCTCTCACTCTCTCCCTCCCTCCCTGCCTCCTCGTTTGGTCACATCTGATTGAGCCAGAGCAATCCTTTTCATTGTCCTTCACTGTGGAGCAAACAAAAACAGAGCCGAACACTGGGGTTTGGCCTTGAACGCACAAATCTACTGCAGCAAAGAGCCACTGAGAGGAAAATTGACCAATTCCATTTTATGTGTGTGTGTGCGTGTGTGTGTGAGTGTGTGTGTGTGTGTGTGTGTGTGTGTGTGAGGATGTGCTGCATTTAGGTATGTGGGAGGTAGGTCTGGATTTATTATGGGTAACTTGTACATAATCCAAGCCTGCTGATTGCTAAGTGTGAACACAGTAGTACTAAGACATAAACAACAATGTTGGTTTTACTTCAAATGTATTTCTGTAATTCAAAAACAAACATAATTATAAAACGAATAAACATTATTTAAAAATTCTTCTATTCCACTGTGGATTGAACAAACTGGGATCCTGGTAGGTATGGATTTGTAGTTTAATTAGGTAAAACACCCAATCTAATTTAATACGTAAAGCCTTGCAGTTAACTACAATGACCACAACAAGAACAAACAGGGTAGAGATGGCAGCTCTAATTCGCAATTGATATTTCTACTTGAGTAGCCACCAGTTGCCCACCTTCTACTAGCCTACCTAAACGCCTATTTGGACTAAGACAATTGCAGTGAAAACAATTAAAAAACATCAACATAACAGGCAAATACAAACCACAGTAGCAACGAGGATCACAGTAGCAACGGGAAACACTCTTGAGAAACAGATACACGTGAAGTGCTTTGGCAAGGACCCTGATCTGGTGGGTGTATAAACTCACTGAAAACGTTGTTCACCAAGTAACTAGCATGGCGCTCTTTGGTGAACCAGTGTGGTTGCTAGTGTTAGTAGAACTGTTCTGGGGCCAGTGTGAGATGCCGCTTTTTAGTTACTTCCCAATGACTAAATACAGTTTATATTGATTCTGTTTATGGAGCTGGAAGAAGCTACAGAACCAGACTTCCTGTGTAAGTTACCACCCATTCCCCTCCAATACACACCGACTGTGAAATTGTCTTTAGACATCAGCAGTCATGGAGAGTATCTATGCTCAACTATTGTAGTGTAAAAACACTCTAAATTAGTGGTGGTGGTGGGGGAGGGGGTGGTGGGGGGAGGGGGGGGCGGGGTGTAAAATTACAATGGTGGTCTGGGCTGGTGGCTGTCTGGCTGTAATGAGAAAATATGGCCAAACCTTTATGTATTCAACTCTGAAATATTTTGTTCATGTCATGTAAATCAATTATGGTTAAGTGATAAGCAGGGCAGTAAACGCCATAGCCACGCCCACAAACCAAACCCCTCTTTATCCATTAGTGATGGAGCACTGCAAGACAGCCTGGAATCTAACGCAAACCATGAAGGTGGTGGTCGACTTCAGGAAAGACTACCTACATTGACTTCTCGAAATAGAGGGCTCAGGTGTTAGTTCAGCAAATTCATCATGAATTCCATCCTCTCCCACGATCTCAGGAGGGAGAACAACATCAAAGCAATCACCAGTAAGGCACACTATTGGATATAACCCTTGTGGCAGTGGAAAAAAATAAAAGAATCTCAATGTGAATCCTGGCCAGTTTTATACATCAGTTGTGGAGTACATCCTTACCTCCTCCATCACTGTTTGACATATAAACAGCAGCGCATCTCACTGTATCCTACGGCGGGTTTGACTTCCACAACTGAGACCAAATGCTATTGGATGTTATGTTGTAGGGCCAGCAGGGGCACTGTTCATTCTGGTCTAAAGTTCCAAAGCCTCAGGACATTGTCCTGTCTTTTGGAAGAGACAGCAAATGGGTGTCCTCCTTATGGTACTTATTTTAAGAGTAGGGTGTTCACCCCGATGTTCTGGCTAAATTTGGCCATCATATCATCACGGTCATCTAATCATCCATAGCTTCAAACTGGTTAATTTATCCCCTCTCCTCGCCCTTAAAAAATAAATAAAAATAATTAAATTGTAAAGCACTAAATTTATGCAATCAATAACGCTGGACACTCCGGATGAGAGCACCATATAAATGACTAAAATGTAAATGAAAAATCTGCATCTGCTTGCTGCAGACATAAACTTAAATGTATTTTACAGCCTACAAAAAAGGTTGCTGGCTGCCACCTGCTCCCAACTGAGGTCCTATATGACACCAGAGTTCATTCATTACACCAGGGGCCCTACATGACACCAGAGGTCCTACATAACACCATAGATCATACATGACTCCAGGGGTCCTACATGTCACCAGAGGTCCTATATTGCCCCATAGATCCTACATAACACCATAGATCATACATGACTCCAGGGGTCCTACATGACACCAAAGGTCCTACATTGCCTCATATATCCTACATAACACCATAGATCCTACATAACACCATGGATCCTACATGACACCAGGGGTCCTAGATGATTCCAGAGGTCCTACATGACTCCAGGGGTCCTACATGATTCCAGAGATCCGACGTGACTCCAGCGGTCTGACATGTCTCCAGAGATCCGACGTGACTCCAGAGATACATCATGACTCCAGAGATCCGACATGACTCCAGCGGTCCGACATGACTCCAGAGATCAGACATGACTCCTGAGGTCCTACATGTCTCCAGAGGTCCTACATGACTCATGGGGGCCTACATGACTCCAGAGGTCCTATATGACTCCATAGGTCCTATATGACTCATGTGGTCCTATAATGACTGCAGAGGTCCTATATGACTACTGAAGTCCTGACTCCTGATATCCTACATGACTAAAGGACAAGGAACCTTGCAGGCAAGATCATCACTGGCCCCTCCAACCCTGGTCACCCACTGTTCCAAAAATTATCCTATGGAAATTAAAGGGACAGGTCAATCATGACCAAAAAATCAAGCCACCAAAACAGTTTATTTTCCCTTCGCTTTGGACATCAAGCCCCCACCAAACTGTTAACAGTTAACTAAGTAGTTGCACAATGCTATAGTCTAAACCCTGCTCATCTCCAACAGATAGTAAGTACACAGCCGCACACACACACACATTCACAAACACACAGACACACGCACACATTCACGCAGGCTAATAAACACACAAACACACAAACTCACAGCCACTGGTAACACGTAGCCTGGGAGCTTGCTGGCCATGGCTCTCTGGAAAATTGTGCTGACAGACCTCACTGGATATAATAGGCTGTACATGTACATTAACGCTGGGTTAAGCTCCACTCTGAGTCAGAACAGAAACCAAGGGGAAACAAGGGGACATGCTAGAAGAGAGGAGTGTTTAGGGGCACAGGGGTCTGCTGGGGAGGGGGTTAGGTGGAAATCAAAGCAGTTAGAGCTGATTTATCCAGTGTAAGGACTCTGAGTCCTCTGAGAAGCATTGAACAGCCCTTCAAAAAGAAATATCAGCAGCCTTTATATCCAGTCAGTGCCAGTCATCAGGCCTGCATGTGAAGTAAAATCAATCTATTTCATATCTGAGTCTCCAGGGAGTGCAGGAGCTGTGCGGAGAGCAGGTCCCTACAGCTCCCTTAAAGGCTGCTACACATCCCATAGAGGCAGAGACTCCAATTGGACCAGTCATGTGGCCAGGCCGCTCGGCTGTACTCATAGATTAGGGCTGTGATTGAGCATTAATATTCATTTCACAGCATGCCTTTCGTAGGCATTGCTAGAGGTTGTCAAAGTGTTGGAGGGATGTTACTTTTCTATTTATTATTGTAAATATCTGTCATCAGGTTTCTGCCTCGTGGGCTTTGCTGTAATGGTAAAGCAGGCTCACGAAAAAAAAAATCTATAAAATTAAGATGGTGGCTGTAGTGGCTTCAGAAAGTGAAGGAAGGTTGGACATTCTCACCACCGCTACATATAACAAGTTCATTACAGACAGGGAAAAGAAAGGAATGTCTGTCATCCTATTTGAAGACTGTTCCTTAGTCTTAATAACCAGTGAGACAGAGGGTCCTTGCGGGGAGGAGTCCTGCAGGTGTTTGTTATAGAGTGTAAGTCCCAAATGGCCAGTGTTGCCCAGGTGCTCTGGCTGTCCTCCCCATAATGAGATTAAGTGAGTAATTAGGAGTGTGAAGACAGGATTGATAGAGGACAGTCCCACTGTGGCCTGGTGCATGGTCCGTCCCTGGTGTCATCGTTCCTCCCAGAACAGGAAGCCTCATTAAGATCTCAACCTGGACCCCGTCAGAGGTGGAGGGAGGGGAGGTTCATAAGGACAAACGAAAAAAAGAACAAACTGGCCACAGTCAGAAGCCTGGGCAACTAAATGAGGGTCCAAGTTCCAGCTTGTGGCTGCAGTACACCTCTCTGCAGATTCACCTCCATTTCCCAACCCGTTAAAGTCACAGTGGTGTTTGATTGCTCCTGCTGTGGCACTCCGAGCTGTTCATTTAAGATGATGTGCAACTAGCAGGCCTGCTCCAACACTCATTCCATTCCCGGCAGTACTCCACCAGGATGGCCAATAAGGGGTCGGAGACCCACCAGGGAAGAGAGTCCAGGGAGCCCTAAAGCCAGCCACTCACAGCCAAGCAAAAAGGCAGCTGAGTTTCATTGTTAATGCTAACACACACCGCCACGATGGCAAAATCAATGGGCCTTTATGGGACATCAATCTTGACAGCACAAGACTTCTGCTTGTCTCCGACACTGACTGACCGGAGGGCTATGGGGGTTTGTGGGGCTTGGGGGTCCTGGGGGTCTTTGGAGGGCTTGGGGGTCTTGGGGGGGGGGGGGGTCTGGCTGGGGGAGTGCCTGAGTAAGCCCAGGGATCCTTTCTAAGTTTGCATCGTCTACTAGGTGGCCAAGTTGTCCCAATGCAACCTAAACTGAAAAGAGACAGGGGCTTTTATGTACAGCTGCCCTGACAATGTGCTACACATACAGCTGGTTTCTGTCTTTCTGCCATTATATTCTAACCCTCTGTTTGTCTGTCTGTATGCCTGTCTGTCTGTTTGTCTGTGTCTTTCTGTCTGGCTGTGTCTGTCAGTCTCTCATCAGTAACTGAGAGATGGAAATCTCTTATTATCAACACCAGGCTCTTCAGAATTGTTCATCTCCTTAACATATGCAGATCCATGGTGAGTAAATAAAAGACCACAACAGAAAGATCAAAGATGACAGAATTAAGGCCAAGTAAATGAGAATCTTGGCACAGGCTCTGTGAATTTTATTGATTGTTTGGCAAGCAATACATACTCCTCCTCCACCACCATCCCTCCGCCTAGCCCTATAGCATTTACACTCTTCTGTCTAGAACATACACATCGGTTTATTTCCAAAAAATTGTGTGTGGTGGTGGGGGGGGGGGGTATTGGGGGCTGATCTACTGTAGGGTTCTGGTGCCAGTATGCCTGGCTAATCACTTTTTAATTTACACTGGGATGGTAATGTACTTGGCAGAGGGACAGCAGGGTTAGGCAGGCAAGCAGCAGAAGCCACTAGCTGGCTTCAGTCCCCTGCAACACCAACCACTGTCTCCTTAATTAAAATGAATACGCATAGCATCCATCAGACAGACAGACAAAGGCAAGAGAGAGAAGAGACAGAGAGAGAAAAAGAGAGTGCGGGAATGAAAGAGAGAATTTGTGACGGTGTACGGGAGAAAGAGAGATAGAGAACGGGGACGGAGAAAAAAGCGTGTAAGAGAGTGAAATAGGGAGTGAATGAGAGGAAAAGAGAGAGAAAACAGAGGAAAAGATGTAGGAAGCATAAACCAGTAACAGATCAGAGAGGATGGAAGAAAAGAAGACAACTACCTCCACGGCTCTCACTGTCAGCCGGCTTCACCTGGATGGGCCGAGTCATCTGGAAAAAGCAACAGAGAGACACGGAGGTTAGTCCTGGTGTGTGGAGCCGCCGTCGCCACAACAAGGTAACAAGCCTGAAGTGTCAAGGCCCTTTCCTACCCAAGCACCTGTTCCCCTGCACTGATGAATGTGCCATGAGAAGGGGAGCACCAAGTGGAATGTGGGGTGACAGTGTTGCTCAGTGGAGAAAAACAAGACCCCCCTCCCCCACAAAAACACACACACACAAGCTGCACATTCACACAATCAGACAGGACTTAATAGTACTCTTGTCGGTGTGTGTGTGTGTGTGTGTACATATGTGTGTTCATGTGAGCTTGAGCGTGCTTGTGTGAGTCTGAGGGAGAAAGGCAGGCCTAATAAAAGTGAATCCAGCCACAGGAGGAGAGGGATCAATGCAGGCCTATTGATCCAGGGCCCTTGGGCTGTGGAGAGTGTCTGGCTGGGAAGGATTCTCTGGTTAGGAGGCTCACAGTAATCCACTAGAACCTGATAAGAATGGCATTTGTTGGATTAGATGCTTCTGTCATCACAGTCTTTGTGTCACGCCCCCCCCCCCCCCCCATACGTTATTATTGTTCAAGCTGAACAGCTTTAGCAACTTATTTGTTTTCTTGCAAACTTTAAAAAACATTGCCTGAATTATTGTGTCCAGTCAGGTGATGGTTGGTCATGACGTGTCAGGTGGGGCTGTTTTTGCACAACATGATAATTATCTGGCTGATAACGGGGGCCTCGAGGAAATACATGGCAACAAACATGCTCCTACGGTAGTTAGCAAACAAAATCAAATAATGAAAGAAATGGATCCTTGATATCACACAAACGCGTAAACCCACACCGGTACACTATACACATACACACATACACTTTTTCACACAGAGGTAGCATTCAAAAAGTTTATACGATTATTTAGGTTCACAGAGCAGGAGACACAAAACGAGATAAAAGGATGTCTGGCCCTGAATATTTTTTTCATTTACTCCCTCCTTTTTCCCCCTCCTACTGAGTTTCAGTCCAAAGGGAAACCTTTGTCGATCCAAAACAAATTGCTTTAATAATAACACAGCAGGCATATTTTTAATGAAAAAGAGGCCAGGATCTGCACCGATTTGTGACAAGATTACCAAAATATGCAAAGCAATCTCCTACCCTTCACAGCCCTCTCAGCCATCTGTAACCTGGAATTAAGCACCTTTTTATTGCTCCACAACATGACTGCACTCCGAATTTCATGTCAAGTCACTGGAAGAAATGTTTGAAAGATTCTAAGATCAACATTTTTTCCCCACTGCCTTTATTCCTGTGTCAATGTCGTTTTTTCACCGTCCAATTCCTGGGCCAAGCTAAAAAGGTCAGATTTAAAGACAAGGCAGTACCATAAAAGCATGACTTGTTCAAGGAGAAACACCGTAATGGGATTTTAAAACGTCTTAATAACATGCTGATATATGAGGAAGAGGCCCGAGCCACATTCATTAAGTGCTAAACGTATCCATTTTCACCTTGAGGAAAGGAGTAACCTTCCTCACTGGAATTATTCCATAAATTTACCCATCGTAAATAATAACTAGCTAAGGGTAAGCCTTTGTAGGGAAAAAGGGGAAGATGTTATGATTTTCAAGGTTGGAGGCCCCTTGCTTCCTGGCTTGCTAATGCTAACCTCCCCCTACCCAGCGTGAACGCTGTCTTACCCTTATGATCTCCCTGAGCTAAGGTGACCCCACATTAACGCTGGCGTTACACTACAAAAGGATCTGCCCGCCTCCTCGGCTCGATTTTACTTTGTGTGAGATTGCACTCCATCCCTCCAAACTTTACGGGCGATGAAAAAATGTTGCACAAACGAATATCCACCGGACAAATTCCGTGTTCGCCGATAACTTTGGCACCTTTACACCTGCAAAGTACGGCACAAATCAAGACGGAGAATCTTGGTGCTTTGACATTTTGCGGACAATACAACATTACTATATTCAGATGTATCATGGAAGACATTTGTATAATACAAGTCTGTAGCTTGCAGTCACAGAGGTGTTCACCATGGGGGGGTTTGTGTGTGGGATGCATTATCTCTAAACCCAGCTACGGTTCAAGCAGTAACGTGTTGGCTTAATGGCCCGTTTATTTGCCCAAAAGCTATGCATTTTCTTGATATAAATCCAGTACATTCAGTATCGAAGACTTTCAGTTTAGTGTATTTTCTCCCTTTGTAATGGAATACATACAAATCCTGCATGCATAGGGCATAGTTGCAAACTACCACGCTTACACACACACATTCACACAGACATACATACATACATACATACATACCTGCACACATAGTCATACTACATGCACACATTAGAAACACATCGTAAACAGAATAGAACTGATAAACTATGGCCGTCGTCAGGGAAACCATCAGTGTGTGCTTGAAGCCATCTTACTCTCACAGCAGCAACCAAGCAGAAGGAGAGGTTTAACCGCGGATCCTCAGCAAATAACAACAACACATGTTCTAATTGGGATGCTTTTCATTCCTCCATTCACTGAGCTGAGGACAAGAATGGGGGGATGGGGAGCGAGTGAAACAGCCAGGGAGAGAAGGGGGAACAAGAGAGGGAGAGCTGCCTGCAACTCACTGATAAGATTGCTTTGCAGTTGAGTGGCATTTCTACAGTCCTGACTCCACCCTATTGCTTCTCTCATTCAGAAGCATGCTGATAGACCCCAATGCAGAGCTGCATAGATTAGTATACACACACTGTAAACCAACACACTGCCAGTTACTCTCTGTGGATCCAGTGCTTTTCTTGTGGTGGCCAATCTATTGTTTGCCTTTGGTCGCATATCAATTATAAATGGCTCTGACAATGACAAAGTGTTGAAATGTTAAACTGATATTGACTGTGAAATCTATCATTCAAGGAAATGAATGCCTCCCCAATCTCACCGTTTTATGTTTGAGGCTTTTTTTGAGAAGGGGGGGGGGGAACCAAGCAATAAAGAAAAGAAGCACTGAAAAAATAAATGAAATTCATCCATTTGCTCTGACCTCATATTAAGCATCACATTAAACTGTTTTACCGTATTTGTTTTCAGGACATTGAGGACTATAGTAGAACACAGAAGTATTTGACATACAGCTTTGGAAAATATTAAGAAACCACTGCACCTTTTTCTTTTCTTTCCAAAAAAGTTTAAAAGGAAAGTTTTGAGTGAGGAACAGAAGCGTTCAATTTGCAGTGGTTTCTTAATTTTAACCCTTCTGTTCCTCACTCAAAACCTTCCTTTTCGAAATTTTTAGAAAGGAACGAAAAAGGTGCAGTGGTCTCTTATATTTTTCCGGAGCTGTATATAGTTGCATTCATGAGTTGTTGACAAATGTCACAAAAGACAGTGGGCTTCCAACACCCTGATAAAAATGTGTCTCAGTCCGTTATGTGACAGTGACTGTTGTGACTATGTGAGGTTGGTAACAGCAACTTTGAGCTTGATATAATAGACAATAAGTCCGGGTACTTCCGATGATTTTCTAGGGAAAATATCTCCTTACCATTTGACAACTCTTGTGAGCGTCATAAAGCCAAAAAAAATATGTAGGTTGTTGCCTTTGTGGATTTAAGCTTGTAATTGATATGATAGTTATCTTTATTTAAAATGTTGTGTGTTTGTCTCACCTAGCTATCTTAAGATAAAAGCGCTAACTGTAAGTTGTTCTGGATAAGAGCATCTGCTATGTTGTCTAAAATGTAAATGTACATGTTCGTGAGAGTCTCAGTTCTCAACAGTTTAAATCTCAGACCACTCTGAGATTAGGATCCAGACCCAGATTCAGAATCCTTTGGGATCAGATTTTTCTCACAAAAACTCTACCAGCTCAGTCAAAAAAACTAGCGGTCGGTATCCATAGATATGTCTAAAAGAGGTATACAAGGGGTTCAAAAGTCCATTAGGATCAGCTGGTACCTTATGTGGACTCATTACGTTACAGTATTGTTAATTACTTTGTGAGAATATATATCATTTTTTTACGTGTTTATAGTCCTTGATGTCTTTTTTGTACTGTGATTTATAGCCTTCATTACACATAAATATCTTTCAAGAAGAATGATGTACTATGTAAAGTGTTAGTTTAAATATTCACAAGAGAGTTTGGCAGGCCGCATTGGTACAAATTAAAATAACAGATTGTAAATCCTGTGGGCCTTGTTTTCTATTCCAAATCAATACCCAGTCAAAATATTTGTAGCAACTTTGATTTAAAGACAGGAAGTGAAAATTGCCCTTAACTGCATTGTTTGTGTGAAAGTTTATATTCCCACCTAGTGCTTTGGGCTGCACCCTCTCTCGGCACAAAACTATTGTGCTCTAAAGGCTTTTTACAAATCCATAGATCCATATGCTTTTATGTAATCGCCTCATTTGTCCACTTAAGCTTCCAGTCAGTTCAATTAAGAGCATCAGCAGAGCCCATCCAATGATGCAGACAGCAGAGAGAAAGGCTGAAATCCAGAGATCTCAGGGGCATGCTGAACTTTTGCAGATATTTTACAATAAATATCTGCACGTGCTTTTTGTGAAAACAGACTTCATATTAAAAATATGTTGATGTATAAACTGGTAATATAGTAATTACCTTTCCCTTTAGAAATCAGACTTCTCATATGTGAATGACCATTAACACTCCACCAGGAAAATGCCCTCAATTAACCTTTTATTGTCTTGTTTATTGCTGTGATGCTGTGTTGTCTTTACTTTGCTGGCATTATAATAATATTTTTTGCGTTCCTGTATCTGGCAAAAGGCTGTGTCTGTTTCTGAAACAGAATACAATGGCAAATTGTTGTGGACCCTTCGGGAGCACATTTGAATTGTTTTGCATCGATGTTTTCCTCAACCCAGATATGATGAACTGCCTGCATATTCTGAAAAATGTTCAGGGCAGCCTAAGAAAGAAACTGTATTAGAATTATTTAATTTTATTATGGCCTGGCACAATACTGAATTTGGGCCAACCCCCCCCCACCCCCCCTAAAATAAGTGCCATTGAGATAAAAAAAAGTGTTTTCTTAAAAGTGCATGTGGGACATTGTATACTGTAGGATGCCATGCAAATATTCGCTGTATAACTTTGAGGTTAATTACAAGTGGGATTTAGCTAGCAGTGTCTCTCAATGTCTGAAGAACACTATTGGAAGGTGCAAACCTGCCAACATGCACGTATTTTGTGTACTAACTACGCAATTGTCTGTACATAGGCACGAGATTCGAGTTAAAAGGTCACAGAAATGTATAGGGCCTTTTAACACATTTTAATAAAAATGTAATCCACTGAGTAACACCTCGATCCTAGAGCTGCAGCTATTGATGGGGAGTTCGATTGTTTCTACAGATCTTGTCTGTTTCTACTATCTTGTCGAGTCTTTCACTCGAACCTTTCGAACGTTTGAGTCAACAGACATGGAGATTGATCATTATTCGACGTAGCTGCCCCACCTGTTTATGTGACGCTGGGTTTGCTGTCGGCTGTACGTAAACACATGGACAAATCCCTTTTCAACTCCATATGTTGTGGAAAGGTGAACAATGTCCAACTTACAATGATTTGTGACTTTTGGAATATGGAAAAAAGTTTCTGGCCGACACGTGAGCTAATTGCTGTCGCCTGCTCGTTAGTAGCCATAAGTTAGATAATTGTTCCAGGCTAAAGTAAGCGGACATAAGATGGGGGCTCTAAAGTGACAGCAGTTCACTCACATTTGCTAGTGAAAGGAATTAAATGCAAATATGAAAAATACCTGGTCGCATTTGTGCGAGTGTGATATGCATTCATATTTTCACGTAACATTACAAAGATCACGCAACCTGATAGACTAAATGTAATTATGACCCACGTCACAAAAACCATTACAAAAGTATAATTAAAAATGTGTATAAACATCTTAGCATTAAATGTCGGTAGTTGAGAAGAATGCATGAGTGTAGTGGCAATGCTTTTAAAATGCTGTGGCATTAGATTTGAGATTTTATCAACTTTGAAAATCTGAAATTATGTATAAGGTGCACACTGGCGTAGCGTGGTGATGCCGGACCAGGGTGCAAGATGTCCTTACTGGACCCATGCAATAACAAAATTAGCAGCTAAATCACAGTACAAAAGTCATTGTTATTGCAGCCAGTCAGTTCAGCTATGTCAGACAATGAGAGTGAGAAGACTGAGATAAACCGAGCAGCAAAAAGTGTATATTTCCATATAGACTCATCCAACATGTTTTAATAAAAGACCAGGGGTCAGGATAGTTTTCAAATTCGGCACATGTTACGCAAGTAAGTTGAATCTCCAATTTGCCATGTGCCTCTGCTACTCAAAAAAGTTGGAGAGGGTTGACAGGTCTGAAGGTGTATACATAGTAATTTTGCTTTAATGGGAAAGATTTGCATTTACACCCAAAACACATACATCTACAGTATATGTAGTATAACAGACAATCTTTTGTTTATTAATTCAACATTGCCAGGCCATCCAAGCACACTTTCCTGTGATATATTCCTGTCAGGATAATAAACAACTTCTTACTGCTGTGATAATTAATATTCCCAATTATTGATCTGAACATTGGAGGCTCCAGGCCGGAGAAACACGTTGCTGAACTGTCGTCGAGCATAAGCCTAGCCGGTCTGATCAAACAGTCTGTCAAACTTGCTTGTCGTTGGTCAATAAGGAAGCTGTGACAAATTCCTGGCCTGATAGGCACGGCTTAATCGGCTTTGTCTACCAAACAATCATCTACAACAACACCTTCCTCATGTGTCCTGTGTACTCAAGTGCCAATCACTACGTTGTAACGTTGTTTTGGGACAGCTAAGTGTGCTGGAGATGAGGCCACTCCTTAAATAACTCTGTGCCTCCTCAGTGATTGAGGGACTAATGTAGCCCCTTTGCTGGGTAGGCATGTCTTTTACACCACTTGTAAGCAGGCTTGTTTTATTCTAAAACTGGTCTGCCTCCCGGGCTTGAGTATTATTCCATGATGATTAATCTATTCGAAAAGCAAGTGATGTTTCCGCATGGAAAAGTGATTGCTTTTGAAACAGAATGCTAACTTTCATTCCTAATGCACAGGGTGCGCGGCATCATCAGGGACCCTTCACACCCGGACGACAAATGGTTTGCTCTCCTACCATCAGGCAGGCGGTACAGGTCTCTCCATTCTCGCACCAGCAGGTTCAGGAACACTTTCTTTCCATCTGATGTAACCCTGCTGAACTCCGTGACCCAACAGTAACCATACCCACCCTTTGTACTACTGGACTCTGTCACTGCCTTACAAAGTCTGATAAGGATTTTTTCAGTTGTCTACAGGCACGTGTCATTGCTGCTATTCCTGTATTTCATTTGCACATGCTGACTGCCCACTGTACTTGCATTTTCAATTGTTACATTATGTCTACCTCGGGAACCTCATTGCTGCTGTCCCTGCATTTCAGTTGCACATGCTACTCTACTCCTTCAGTTTGCCTCGACAAATTCAGATGCCATTGAGAACTGCCACTTGTACCCTTACAACTATTTATCCCACTTGTACATACATGGTACTTTTCTGCCCTCTGTATGTGCTTCCACTGCAGATTTAGTGTTTCTTTTGTTATTTAATAAATGTCTAGCTTGCCAGTGGGGTATGCTAGGGACATTTAACACGAAATACAGTCAAACACAGAATCTTCTTAGATTGAGAATGTTTTTAGGATGTATTAGAGTTTTGCAAACATGGGAAAACCTAGGCAGAAGCGAACATTTTGCATTTAGTTGTCATGGTTCTAGCTTTAAAATATGTAATGCCAAGCTAGAATGGAAAGTCGTTTTCATATTAATTGCATATTTTACCGGCTGACATTTCAGCATCAAATTTGTGAATGGTATATGGTCAACTCTGACTTGCTTCTATACTGTTGTGGTATCCAGCTAACTGAATTTCTTTGGTGTTCTGCATTTCAGTAGCCCAAGCTCAGCTATCACGCTGTGCTGGCCTTATAATAAGATTCATAATGACTATTGGTTTAGCTTATTTGGCATTTGACTAATGGGGCCCTATTCTTTTGGTTTAACAGTTGAATTGCTTTTTTAGTTTTTTGTAAATCTTGACACAAATTTAATTGACACTATAGAATAATATGTGGTTTTGACATTACATTGTTGTGGAGGGGATAGTTCAGCTAGTCATCATGGCTGTAACCCAGTAAGTACTTGGTGAATTGCAAGCGCTACTACACAGCTGCCAAGGTATCCCATTGCTTCACCAGTGAAAGATTGTTGCTACTGATCTGAACATGTGCTGAGAGGTGATACAGAACCCCAACTCTGATTATACATATACTACAAAGAGAGAGAAAACAAAAATTGAGAAAACATAGTTCTCTGGCCTACAAACCCAAAAAAAAATAGGTAAAACCAGAGGGAGAGAGTCTTATTGTGGCATATTTAGTTGGGATTTTATGAGAACATTGTTTGTTTCTAAGTTTGTTTTATATACAAAAAATTAACACTAGGCAGCAGAGCAAGAGAAATGAGATATGGAGTGTGTGTGCGTGTGTCTGTACGTGTGTGAAAATGTGCTGCTAGCACCAGTGTGGTACCCTGATAAGAACCTTCAGTGCTTGGGCGATGGCAAAACCATAAGCCCGGGGATTTCTATCAGAGCCAACCCAACAGGAGCTTGGAGCAGAGGGCTTGACAGGCTGAAAGCTTAAGGGCCATGGATGTTACTGTCACAGAGAGGAGTATGACAATGATGATCATAGTCCTGAAGACAGAAGTCCTAATTGACTCTAGGGCAGTTCTGATGGTCTTTGTGCCAGCGGGCGGGTGTTCAGTGTCTTCCCCGTTGCACTGCAATCTACTGTGTCGTCAGGTTTGTTAGCTGTACACCCAGACAGGCTTCGTAACAGAGAGTGTGATGAAACACTTGCCTCCCTAGTTCCTACCTAGTTCCTAAATACTGCAGTAATAAACAAAACAGACAATATAGGCAGCCGTCGTAAAGTTGAACTTGCCTCTCATCTGAGCACGCACACACACACACACACACACACACACAAACTCCTCCATGACAGTTCTCGCTCACTGGTTTGCATCATCTTCTGCAATGCTCCAGTACAGACAGCACCGCGGCACTAGCCTCTCCCCATCAGGCCTCCTTTTGACCTGACGCCATCCTAGATAGTGTTTACATGTAATCAGCACACCACAGTTCATCTACAGAACCACTTCCAAATGGGCTCATCAACCACTAATGCTTAATAGCAGCAACAGCTCCCACCCTGTAAACCGCTGTGTCAGTCTGCCACTGTAGCCCGGCCCTCATTAGGGGCCAAACAGGCCTCTTCATTTTCAGCACTCATCAAGTTTTCATGAAGGTGAATGTCACACATCAAACCCCCCAGTCTCCCGCCAGGCTTCACTATCTTCAACTGGGCTTTTGTCTGGGGTTTTGAATTAAGTGCAAGGACCGAACCAAACTTGGCTGTGCTAGAGGATCCTGGTGATTGTCAGTGTAGCGAGTGTCTTACAGTGGTTCTGTGGTGGACTAGTGTGGGTTCGGTGACAGAAACACCGTCCAATCATGAAGGGGAGTAGATAGGGGGATTGAGCTAATGCTTAAATCCAGTCGTGCTGAGCCTTCAGTCACTAGGACATCCAAGAGAGATAAAAAGAAACAGAGGGAAGGGGGAGGAGGAGCGAAAGAGGGAGGGCAGAGGCAAAAGAGAAAGACAATGAGAGAAAGAATGGGCAATGGGAAAAGGGGGGAATAGAGAAAGAATGATTGGGTATTGGTAATTCGTTCTCCCCTTCCTGACTTGGCTATCAGGAGAAGGGCATCATTCCCAGAGATCTTTGGCACTGCTGCTTTTCAGCTCCAAACAGCTATTGACATGATGCATTACTGTAGTGTGTTGAGCTCTGGGAGTCTCATTGTTAATCTGTGTCAACAAATGCTTGAGCAGCAACCGCCCTCTCTCTGCTTTCCCTTACTCTCTCCCATTTGCCCACCTATCTAATGGACCTATCCTGCCCAACCACACCGGTGATTAAGACTTTTGGTGGCCTTTATAGGTTATATATGTGCCTTTTAAGGCATTGTGGTGAGTCGATAGGACAGTGACATGACCAAACAGGGTTGGGTCAGTGTGGTGCCCAGCATGTCAATCCTAGCATCCCAGTCTCAGCACGCCTTCTTTCTCACATAGCGCCAGCTAACGCCAACAGAGAGTGCAGTGATCAGGAAATGGCAGATAAACTAGACTTATCACACACGTGAGAGACTTGACACGGACGTAGATGCTAAAGCTACAAAAAAATACATATTTTTAATAGGATGTTCTTTATAGAAGCTTTTCTATATCTGCTTTGGATGTTGTGTTCTGGTGCAATAATTCCCAGGGAGGGGGTAAAATGTTAATATACAGTGTATGAATGGAAAGTCGGCAAGTATGAAGGCATACACAACATGTACACCCATTCAGCCAGTCACCCAGTCACACACACGCACACACACCCATATCCATGCATGTGTTGCCTTTGCCGCCCTGTAAGATGAGTAGGGGATGTATCCATTGCTGTCACTGCAGGTGCAGGATTGTGACAGATTACAGGGTGCTGCTTTGGCCAGTAGGTAGCCTGAAATGTTTCCTGGCCGCTGACCCATAATTCCCGGCGTACCTATGCCGAGTTGACGTTTCTTTAATGGTTTACAGACCTCCAGCAAGCCTAGACTTCCAGAGCACTATGATAGCCTATTAGCAATTCACCAGCGCTTGCACTTTTTTGCCCCCCCCCCCCCCCACCACCCTCACTCTTTCCTCACTCCTAGGGGGGATGACAACAGCAGTACTGAGTGAGGCAGAGGGAAGGAAGGAAGGGATGAAGTAGAAGCAGAAGAACAGGAGGGAGACAGAGAGAAGCAGCCAGGCATGTTGTTGAGCTAAACAAGTGTCAGTTTAAGACAGAGAGGGTGAAGGGGGAAGACAGGATACAGAGAGTTAGTGAGGAGAAAAAAAAGGTAGAAGAAACTTGTGTCTCTGAACAGTTCACAACCAGACCCATCCCTCCATCTGCCCACATAAGAGTTCCCAGAATGATACCCCCCCCCCCTCCAGTCTCTGACCAATCTGTGTTCTCCCTTATGCATCAGCAGGGAGGGCTGCCATGGTCGGATCTCTCCACACCCCTCCATACCGCACTCACCACTGTTCTCAGATCAGTCTACGGCCTGGCCAAGTACAGCCAACTACAGTCATCTCTGGCCTGGCCAACTAGCGTCATTAGCCCGGCACATCTGCCATACCAGCACGGAGGAGCTCCACTGATCTGTCCAACTGTTGCAATGACAACTTATTAATGACAGCCCGAGCATGAAGAGTCTGTGTCCTGGAGTTACTTGGTGGCCACGGGGCATGCTGTGTGGGTGTCCCGGGGGAGAGGGTGGGGGGGGCTGCGCTTACGTGCGTGTGTGCGTCTGTGTGTGAACGTGGGCACATACAATAGATGTCTCTGTTGGCCCGTGAGTGTGTGTTTGTGTGTCTCTCCGTCCCTCCGTCCAAGGGGGTAGGCTGTGAGTGGGAGCCAGGGCTCAGAGGAGTGACACAGGGCCAGCCTGCTCTGTCCATCTGCTCTGAGCACCATTCCCAGCATATCAATACCCCAACGTCACCCTCCACACTGTCACCTGCTGTCTCCTCTCTCGGCCAACACCGTCAGTCTCCCTCCACTCCAAACCCGCCTAGCTAGCTCTAAAGCCTGCTTATGTTTCATTCTGACACTTGGAGAAAATCCCTGCTTGTTTATAAGCGGTTTATCTCATCAGAAAACATGTATGGTGGACCTGTCTTGTTTTTCTCCTTTACTTCTCTCCTGCTCCTCTCTTTCTTTGTCTCCTCTCCTTTTCTTCTCTCAATTTGAGCGGAAAATAAAGGAGGTATCGCCAAAAGAGTCACGTGTTGCGTTTCAACCTTGACCTGGCGGAAGCTGCAACCCAGAAAGCAGCACATCAGACGACCTCTAAGCGTCTCCCCAATCTGCAGAAAACAACTCTGACTAAGTGAGATCACTGGAGCAGAAAACACATTGGAAGTGTCTCTCCTATTTCTGAATTTGTTTTGCCTCAGAACGTTTTGGGGTGGCTGGCTGTTTTCTGGCGAGGGGTGTGTGAGTTGTTTGTCTGCAGAGGGGGTTTTGACGGGATGTGGTAGGCAGGGAGTCTGAGTCATTCTGAGTCACTGCGTCCGTGCTCGCTGCAGAGAGTCACGGCAGGGGGCAAAAAGGGGGGCTTTGCTTTGAGATGAGAGGAAGTAAGGTGAAGATTTACTGTGGAGAGGACAGCCACTCTAAGTGAGACAGATACCCCTAGTTCCTCTGCTGTTCTGCCTAAAGCCGCTGGAGAGCCCCTCTCCCCTTGAGCACACTGTCACATACTGGCACGGCTAATGACTAATGTGTGTGTGTCTGCATGAAAGCGTTTATGTGTGTGTGTGTGTGTAGATCTGTCTATGTGTGTGTGTGTATATGGTTGTGCATGCATGTGTGTTGAAAGCGGGCGTTTCCACCTCTGGAGTGGGGGCCACAGGTTTAACCCACACCACAGTGAGCGACAGGCCCTGTCACGGGTGTTTAGGCGCCCCAGCCTTGAGTCCCCTACAAAGTGGCGGCCACCCCTCTCTCTCCCCACCTCTCCTCACTCTCGTCCCTCTCTCTGCTGACAGCCTCTGACCTAACCTGCTCCCAACACCTCCTGCCATCAGGAGACATTTGTATGCATGCATTTATTCATGAATGGGTATTAAATTTAAAGAGGTGTTTTATAGTCAACATTGATATACGGCGAGTGTGGGGGGGGGAGGAACACTCTCCTAGCTGGTCTGCACTCTCCCTGAACTCCCACCTTGTAACACTGCTCACCAAGCCCCTCCCCTTTCCTTCTCCCCGAACTCCCACCTTGTGACACTGCTCACCAAGCCCCTCCCCTTTCCTCCTCAGTGAACTCCCACCTTGTGACGCTGCTCATCAAGCCCCTCCCCTTGCCTTCTCCTGCTGTCATTAGCTTTTATTCTAATGTATTTATTGTAAGGAAGTTAATAGCACATTTAAAGCCTATTGCCTATTTTATTTGGGTTTGGAATTCTCCTCATTCTTCTTGAACCTGTCTGGAGCTTAGTGATCCTGTGTTCCTGGGTTGGGAGGGGACAGCTCTGGGAGAGCTAATGGTCACACAGTGGTCCCTGCTTCTAAACACTCTGTAACGAACTGCAAATACTAAGAGGCCATGTCACTGAGAGGCCCCTCACACTGCACTTCCTAAAACAACCCTAGCCTTCTGCTTCTGCCTCTCTGGTTGCCTGGGCCTGGACAGGCACTTTTATATAGGATGCCCTTCTGTAGAAAAAGAAGCCATATTGGTTGGAGGGGGGGGGGGGGGGGGGGGGCGGGGGACATATGTATTTCCAAGAGAAGGTAAAAAAAAAAAAAGAGAGAAAATGGGGGCCAAGAAAAGTGATTTAGCCTCATAGTTTATCTTCATCTGTGGCCCTGTCCCGAACACCCAGTTCTTGCTGAAAATCAATGGCAGCCCAAGCCTTGTAAAGGTCACCTATTCAGCACAGGTGGCCTTTGTGGACTACTAAAGCACAGGCTTGTACTGTGCAGCACTGCTAAGTAGAATTAATGGGTAGATCGATTATTCTGTGCAGCAACTTAAATTGAACTAAACAGGGAATCATTTTAAGGCAGGAACTGTACCATGACACGAAATGAGACACATTTGCCATCGCCAAGCCCAGAACTCATTTAGAAACCACAAAGTACAGGCTGCTGGAATAAAAGAGATTTTTAAATACAGGGCCCTTTTGCCTCTCTCTCCGGCTCTCTTTCTCCCTCACTTCCTTTCACTGGGCCTTCATCTCTTCATCCCCTCCCTCTCTCCCTCCCTCCCTCCCTCCCATCCTTTTTATCACTCCCACCTGTCACTCTTTCTTCCTCCACCCTCCTCTACCTCCCTCCATCTCTGCGACCCCACGCTGTGTGAGACTCAGTCCAACCTAGTAACTGGAACACAGATTCAAATCTGTGTTAAAAGCAATTTTTCTCTCAAACCTCTTTTGACCCCCCCCCCCCCCAGCTCCCCACCCCAAATTCTCCTCTCTGTTTCCCCTCCTCCTCTCCTTTCTCCCTGTCACCTCAGGCCCCTCATTCTTCACGTACTTCCCCTTGTTTAAAACAAAATCAATAAAGCACCGGGGGAGACAAATCAGCGTATGGCACGACCGCAGGCAAGCAGGCCTGACATGCTCCCACCTTCCTGGTCACATGCTCTGCCCTACACAGGCTCCCCGCTACGGAGGAGGGGTGGAAGGATGGAGCGAGGGGTGCTGAGATGGAGGGATTAAGGGGAGGAGGTCTGAAGGGCTGGATGAATGGTGGGAGGCAGAAAATGGCATGAACAATTCTGCTTCAATGAGTGGTGTGGCGAATGTATATCATGGATTCGTGAGAGATTTTCCTTTGTGTAAAATGGAGCACCAGAAAGTCTCGGTGGCAGAGACTGGAATTGCCCACGGGGGCAATTTCAATATTCTGTACTGTTTGTACTTTCATACTGTTAATTCACATATACCCCATGTTCCTAAGTGTTGCTTCTCACTGTATGAGTTAAAAAGGATTAAAAGCTCCATGACTATGTAAACACATTTTATTCAAGATTATTCAAATCACACTGCAGTACTGGAGGAGATGGTAGTGTTGGTGGATAACCTCTTGCTGGAGAATGCCGAACAGTTCTTTTCCTTCTCAACCTTGAAATCCGTAAAATAGTTGTTTCTGATGCAAGGTTGTGAAATAGAGAAAGGTTTCTAATATGAAGAATATTCGGTTACAGATTACATTAGGGTTTCCTTTATAATAACTGTTTCAAAAACAGGATTGAAGTACTATGAAAGACACAAAAGTTTTTTCTAAATCCTGGGTATTAGTGAGTTGAGAGAATGTTTTTGAGTTTCAAAGAATGTACATAAAAAAACTAAGGGAAATGTCAGTTTTGTGTCTCTTGTGCAGAAACATTATCAATAAACACAAATAATATAAAGTGAATGGCTAATGAGGACCTGCCTATGTTTGTCTTCAATTTGTCTATCAACATAACTCCTTTCACTCAAGCCCACAAACTAGTACAAAATGGCAGATCTAGACAATGACAAGCACCATCACTGGAAGGCAGCATTGTACATGTTGACAAGACAACACGATGGCCACATTCCTCACATTAATTGGGCAACAAATGTTTGCAAATGTTTTTGCTTCTGTCTGAGTGAGGGAATTGCTGTAAATTAAGATGATAAATTAAGAACTAAAAACTCTAATGAGTCATAATTCTACAAGCTTCTCATTAACTTCTCATTCAGCGTAAGGGCTTAATGCTGTCTTTTGTGCCTGGGAAACGTAAAAGTGTGCTTTAAACAATGTACATTTGTGACTGCTAAGCAAGACTGATTTATTACAAACTACAGTAATGTGCATAACCCCTTAGGTACCTGAAAGTCGAACTAAAGCCATTTATTTTGGTTGTAAGTGTTTATTTGTGAAGAAAATGTATATATACATATTATACGGTAGCATCAGCGCTGTATGTTCAATATATATGTATAGTTACAAAAAATACTACCCAAATAAATGGCTTTTGTTCGAATTACAGGTGCCTAAGACTTGTGCACAGTGCTGTAGGTATATTTGCGGCTGCAACCGGATTAAACTGTAAACTGATTTTGCTTGACTGCTGTGAGGCTGATGAGCTCATATTGTTCGCTAACTCAAGCAGCTCCAGATATTTTCAAGTTGGTTGAATTGAAACTGTATGTTTTGATCTACAAAGCTGTGTCTATCATAATAATGTTCAATAATCAATTAATTGCATTCATTCTTGTACCATGAGTCAAATTATTAGTTCTGAACATGTATTTTTCTGCCTAAAGCTTGATCTTTTTTTCCTTTGCCAAAATGAAACAAGGTTTTTCGTCAGAGAACTGAGCTGACTGTATGAATCCTAAGAATGATCCTGCTGCTGTATAACTCATGGCTGCCAGCCTTTCAAACCAGCGACTGCATTCAACAAATCTCTATAATACTGTGTGTATCATAACACACAATAATCAATTCATTGCTTTAATATTTGCACCCTGGCGTCAGTTCTTAACATGTATTGTTTCTTCCCTATTGTTGCCCACGACGAGCTGGAGGGCTACGAGTATGACTCCTGCCAGTAGTCCGACTAGAGAACTCACAGCTGCCAGACACTCAATCACGCAATTAAACTGAAGTCGCTAGAAACAGTTGATCAAAAACAATGACTCATTTGTGAACTGCACATCACTGGTGGCAAGGTGTTGCGCAACACTTGAACAGGTGGTGTTATAACCCACTGCGTGATGTTTCAAAGCATTTCAGGATGTCGAGTTTCAATTCCCCAGCTAAGTTGAAGTTTTGTCTGGTTTAATTAAAATGATGGCTGCTCAGTTGCCACTGGTTCTGGTGTTTTAAAGTACTACAGTTCACCCGGGTCTTTTTTGGAATCTTAATTGTTGTACATATACTGGAGTGTAGTATACGGCCAATATACCATGACTAAAAGCTGTTCTTAGGCACAATGCAATGCAGAGTGCCTGGACACAGTGCTTAGCCGTGGTATATGGGCAATATATCACAAACCCCCCAATAAGCCGTATTGGTCTTATAAACCTGTTACTAACACTATTAAAGCAGTAAAAAGTGATGTACTGTCATAACCGTTTTGTTCAGACTCCTATATCATAGCCAATCTCAGCCAATCAGCATTCAGGACTCAAACCACCTGGTTTATAAGACATCATATACCATAGCTATCATGAAAATTGTATTTTCACTGTTCTAGCTGCTTTGGTTTCTGGTTAATAATAGCAATAAGGCACCCCAGGGGTTTTTCAGTACATTGGCAATATACCACGGCCCTACAACAATGTGTCTGGCCTAAGAAGTGATTTTAGCAATGGCATATTGGCCATATATCACATAGCTTTCAGCCAATCAGCATCTTGCATAACCAGCAGCCTGGCATTTTCTCTGCCATCCATCCCCATGTGAACAGTCTGGACACCAAGCGTAGGCAGTCCGTTATGAGAAGAAATGAAATAAATATACATGACAAGTGGCTACTTAACCACAGTCTCTGTCATTGAAACATGATGAGGACCGCTACCCTGCAAACTTCACCAAATGCTAAGTGACACGCTTAACTGGGTTCAGGTTGGGCATCCGGAGGAATTCAGTAAAAATACAAATGAGTCCGGCTGTGAAAACCAATCACTATTCCCTGATTCAAACGAGGACAATGTTTGCCGGCCACCTTCCCCCGTCCTTCCCCACGGTCCACTCCTCCCCTCCTTTCCTCCGTCGACTGTGCCTCTGATTGAGCTCCAGCATAAACAGCCTCATGGATGCGATTGATCTCCTTCATTGGGAATCGATAACAAATAACCCCACTTTTCACTGGCGATTATGGCCCCTGTCGAAAATACACAGCCACTTTATTTGGGGCCCATGGTTATGGGTGACCTTCAGCTCCTCCCCAGCCCGCTCAGGTAGAGTTCAAGCCCAGGGTCTGCGGGGTGGGGGGGGGCTTTTTAGTGGTTTCAAATGGAGCCCTGTGGGTGACGATGGGGGAGGCGGGAGCATCTCCCATGACAGATCAATCATGGCCTCACCACAGGGCAACAGGCCAGCGCTTGGCTGCTAATAGAATCCCAATGTCACAGATGACATGAGCCAATGGATCTGCTGGCTGTTAGCCCCATGGTGGAGATGATGAGGCCCCAGGTTAAGACCTCCTTCTCTCTCTCACACACACACACACACACACACAGCCTTGTCCCCATTGACCTAGCAGGGGCAGGAGAGACAGCCACCATCTTGTCATTCCAAACTAACACCTGCATGTGAATATAGTATGTTGATAAATGTCATATGTCAGTTTTATTTCTGCATCGGGCTCATGGGTGTTCCCTCGGATTGGGTCCATGGTGTCTTCCATGGTTTCTTCCTCAGGCAATTATAATTGTTTGACCTCTCGGCCACTAAAGACCTAGAGCTGCCTAACTAAACAGGGTAGGATCTATTTCTATCTCCCTCCCTTCCTACTCAGACCCGCTCAAGAAAAAGCATCCACACTTTCAGGGCCTGTGTTTGCCTTCCGACTCGGAGTGAGGGGAGCTGGTGCAGTGAGGCGATGATTCATTGGACAGATTATGTCCCATGTTCCCTCACAGACGTTGGTTGGTAAGCTGAACAGGGAGAGGGGAGGGATTGGGAGGTGGGGGGGGGGTGAGTCGTGAGGGAATCTTGGTCACTGGAAAAGACAGACTTCAGAAGGACTTAAAAGCTCCTGATGAAGATGAAGAGGATTTAGTTCCTGCATATACCAGCTACTCCACAGTGTCTACTGAGTTAATGGTGTATATTTATACCACATGGGCAGACAAGGCCATTTAACACAGTCCCAGTCCCACGATGCTGTCTTAACATACACATTACACACTCTCTTCCCCGCTCTCTTTCTCCCACTCCCTCTCCCTCTCTTTCTCCTTAACCCCCCTCCACACCCCTCTCCTCCCCCTACCCCCATGACACTGTGTGAGACATGACATTTGCCAGCAGTGTGACTCGTCCCCCTGAGGGTCACATGACCTCATGGCTGGGCAGTCTTAATTAATGAAGAGAAAATAAAGTTATTTCCCACTGAGCTTCTGCCTCCTTTACAGTTTGCCCTCTATTATCTACTTGACCTAATCTTAAAACCACATGACCAACCCAGAGACCAGTTTTCATGCAAAATAATTTGTACAATTTCAGCCACTAGTTGTGAAAGTGGTGCTCATGAGCCAAACAGGTCTTTATTATTTTTTTGGTATACTCTGTCATCCTATTTTTTTCTAGATCAACCATTTCATATCATTTAGTACAAATCCATTTTGTGACATACCATACCAATTTGGTATGCATAAAATCTCAGAATGCGTCTTTCTCTAAAATGTACTATATACCCTGTATTTTAAAAGATTGTGTCAAGATTTAAATGTTGTCAAAATGTAAATGTAGATGTCTCTGTTCTTAAATAATACATTTCTATGTACCATATCTCTGTTCTTGTATACATCATGTTTAATTCTCATTCCCATTCTTGTATAATACATTACTAGGTACCATCACTTTAATATTGTACAATTAATGTATGGATGCCATTTCTCTGATCTTGTAAAATGTAACCCTAGCTCTGCTCTTCTATAGTACATTTCCATCTAACATATCTCTGCTCTTGTAAAATGCATGTCTAGTAACCATAGCTCTGCTCATGTATAGTACATTTCTACAAAGTGTATCTCTGCTCTTCTAAAATATATTTCTATGTGCCATATCTATACTCTTTTGTAATACACGACTACAATATATTTGCTCTTGTATAATACATTTCTATGTTCCATATCTCTGCTCTGGTATAATACAATACATGCCTCGGTACTGTATAAGATGTATGACAAATGGCGGGGTAAAGACAACCTATAATCCAGTAAGAATGTTCCCCCTGTTCCACTTTCTCTCCTACCACTAGCTCAACCCATCTCTGTCTGTGTGTGTATTCAGGAGAGACCACTTTGTGTTGTGAGTACACAGCATAGCTCCCCTATGATAGCTTCTGAATATCTCTCCCCAAAGAAATGTCTTCCCAGCTCTGCAGTGACAGTCAGACAGTTTGTTGTGTGGCTCCCTTTCCCTGATCCACTACCTTAGTCTCCTGGGTCCCACGCTCACTCCTCCAATGGCAAGATGGGATACAGCTTATGTCAAAATATCTAAAGTTTTTTGTCTCTCTTTATCTGGTGTTTTAGCCTTTGAATATTCTTGTATTTAAAGTAAAAAAGGCAAAAACAATGCCATTGTTGATTAACTGCTGGATCTTACTTAAATATATGAGAGAAATTTGTTTTGCAAAAGAGAAAATATGTTCTTTATTAAGCAACAAAGATTCTTCTAAGAAAACATGTCTCGCAATTATTGGCACCCTTGCTTTTAGAACTTTGTGTTCCTTCCCCTTGACAATACAACAGCAAAGAGTTTCTCCTATAATGTTTAATGAGGTATGAGAACACAGCAAAGGATCTGAGAGCATTCATCCATGCAGAATCTCTCCAGATCTTTAACATTATTTGTTCTTCACTTGTGGAATCTCCTCACCAGCTCACCTCACAGGTTTTCAATGGGGTTTAGGTCACAAATCTGGGAATCTGGAGGGATGCTTTGAATCCCAGTCCTATGGGAATATTGAATCCTCAACAGGCTCCCTGGATGTTTGGAAGAAATATTCGCCTCATCTCACTATATAACTCTGTTCCAATCATACTTCCAATATTGTTTAGCAAACCCCAGGCACTGACATTTATGTCCGATTTAAGCAAAGGTTTTCAAACCACTTCTAAAATAACAGTCCTCAATATGCATGAGGGTATCATTTTAGTTGGGAACTCTTTAACAGCTCCAGTTGACTTTTACCATAATAGTAAATATGGGTATTTTCAGGCATGTGTTTTTTAAAGGCATTGCCTAATTCGTGAAGTTCAAAAGAGTGAAAGTGAGAGAAGATACTACTTTCTTACTTACCATCCCTCAACAGCAACTGGAAGTACCCTCAACCTGCCTCTTAAACACCCACTTAACGTTGCTCCCAGGTCACTAATAGGTTCCTAGGGAAATGTCTAGGCTGATTGATAGAGGCCAGACACCTGTCCATCCTCCTGGCCTGACTCAAGAGGCCACAAACTCCAGCGGATACATCTCTGTCCAGCGCAACAGCTGGGGTCTTCACACCTAGACATATGGGCTCCTTCACACTTGGACATATGGGCTCCTTCACACTTGGACATATGGGCTCCTTCACACTTGGACATATGGGCTCCTTCACACCTGGACATATGGGCTCCTTCACACTTGGACATATGAGCTCCTTCACACTTGGACATATGGGCTCCTTCACACTTGGACATATGGGCTCCTTCACACTTGGACATATGGGCTCCTTCACACCTGGACATATGGGCTCCTTCACACTTGGACATATGGGCTCCTTCACACCTGGACATATGGGCTCCTTAACACCTGGACAGCAGGACTGGTGTGTGGCAGGTGTGACAGGTATTCTTGTAGTTAGTCATATAACTGTGCTGTGTAATGTGTAGGACACACATGTTTACAGTCCTTTTCTGTTATTACCACTGTACCTACCTGAAATCCTATGATTACAGGTCCCTGTGTGTCTGTTGTCTGTAGGCATGCCTCCTAGCCCTCTAACCAGGTGCGGTGTCAGTAGGTCACAGATCAGCGAACACAGAGCTAAAGTTATTTTAATGCTGGTAGGGTTAATGGTTTTATAAGGATAATAAAACAATAATAGTATCATGTTATTGTTTGAATATTTTGCATATTGTTATATGCACTACTTATTCTATTTTACTCGTTTCACTATGTTTTTCAAATGTCAGCGTTTCCTTATTAAATGTTAGAATGGCAATTATTACCTCATCGTTCCTTTGTTAGTGTACACCACCAAATGTAGCTGTAACGCTGATGCTTCTGCCATGTTTGTCCCACAGTAAGGCGTAAAACAAATACATTTGATTTTGAGAACGAGAGAGTGGGAGAGAGAGCATCTGATGGTCTTGTGTTTATGCATTAACTGTACTAATGATCAGAATAGGTCACTCTCCTTGATCCCTGTAGTGTCATTAAACAAATCAAAAACACTGATTACCAGGCTGTTCACTCAAAGCATCAATCTTGCGTAATTAGAGCCTCTGCTTTGACTCTCTTCTTTCTTCCTTGCCTTCGAATGTCAGGCAGCATCCTCCTTATAATGAACTAATGAGCCACTGTGCTTGGCTGACCAGGAGTGAGGCAAGAAAGGAGACAAACTGGCAGTGCATGCTGCTTTGCAAGCCAAATAAAGCTCTTGGCTCGGGGTAGGTTAATCAGCCTCTGGATGGACACAAGAGCGCTAAAGGGCCTGTTGTGAAGCGTCTTGGACGGAGACGGGAGCAAAGGATGTGTAGCATTTTGCGTGAAATGGCAAGGACACAGCTGGAATAATAGAGGAGGCACCCAGAAGCCAGTAGCATTAAACTGTCATGTATGTTTCGGACTGTGTGATGTGAGGGAGTGCTGTGCCACACTGCATTTAAGTCAGCTATACACTGTATTGTATATACAGTACCAGTCAAAAGCTTCTCTGTTCTCTCAACCAGCTTCATGTAGTCACCTAGAGTGTTTTTACAACATTCTTGAAAGACTTCCCACATATGCTGAGCACTTGTTGGCTTCTTGAAGTTTTCTGAAAATGATATTAAAGTAATGTTGGACTTCCTTTTCGCTAATTTGAGATGTTCTTGTGATACTATGGAGTTCTACAGTACAGACATAATTATGGACTTCTGTACACCAACCCCAACTTGTCACCCTCTGTACATTCACCCTAACACATAAAAAAGGAACGAAATTCCACAAATTAACTTTTAACAAGAAACACCTGTTAATTGAAATGCATTCCAGGTGACTGCCTCGTGAAGCTGGTTGAAAGATTGCAAAGAGAATGAAAAACAACAACCTTGAATGAGTAGGTATGGTTTAGACTGATACTGCACATACAGTACATGCATATAATATACATATATATCAAGAGATTACACTACATGATGTGATACATGCATTGTCAGTGCATGCAGACTGCTGGCAATGTGTATCTTGATTCTAGGCTTTACATTTGTATTTGGAGCCCATTGGTGGTGTATGAAAATATGAGAACGTTTCAATACCAGTTAAGCTGGCCATCATGAGGCAGATCAATCTAGAAAAAAAATTATCAGAGACATTGCTATCAGATGGATAAGGTTTTTACCAGGTACCGTGATCAGATAGCAGTTCAATTTGTTTTAGAAGGAGGAAGGAGTAATGAAAATGCCAAGTTTGAAAATATTCAAAAGTTTCTTCCAGTCACTGGCAGCAGAGAACTGAAAAGAATGACGGCCAAACAACGTTTTGACGAGTAATGAGCCGTGTGCTATATCTACCAGAGTTCATCTGTCTTGGTTGGTGGACACTGAGGACCAAGCTCAGGTACAAGGATTTGCCTAAGAGACACTTGTAGATGGGCTGGTACCAGTGAGTCTGGCGTCATATGTGGCGCAAGGGCCAGTTTACCACAGCATAAGATTCACAGTGATGACTGCTGTGGGTGGCAACTGTGGACCGTGGATGGCATTGTGTTAACTGTGTCTAATTCATCGAGGTAACTCGATGAGCCTGTAAATTACGTTACCAGCCCAGGACTGGTAGAAAGATCATTTTTCCGCCAGAATTCTTTACAGCGTGGGGGAAGGATGCTATACTTCAAAACAGGAAACCAGTTGTAGATGGGAGTTGCGAGGCTGCCGCTGTGTTGGAGATGAGGCTGGTACTAGAGACACATATGGTTGGGTCCTAATCCAGATGCTCAACAAACGGCTGACGTGTTTGTATGAGAGAAGGGGGAGAGGGGGAGGAGAGATAGAGAGAGGATGGAGTAGAGGGGGGAGAGAGTGCGGAGAGTGGAATGGGGGAGAGGGAAAACAGATGGGAGGTAAAAGTGAGAGAGGAGAAAGGGGAGGGAACAGAGAGGAGAGAAAATGGAGAGGAGGTGGGAAGGACAAGAGAGAGGGAGGAGGGGAGAGAGAGGGAGGAGGGGAGAGAGAGGGAGCGTTCATCACTCTGAAGTGTATATGGTGCCTAAGAATGCCGTGCCATTGCATGGATTTCATAGTCTCTCTCTCTCTCTCTCTCTCTCTCTCTCTCTCTCTCTCTCTCTCCATGTCTATCTCTCTTTGTCTGTATACACAAACAGAGCGTCTGTGTGTGGATTTTTTAATCCTGTGGGTACATGCCTTGGTAGTGACAGGCTCAGCCAGTGACAGGTCCTTTAAATTCACCATTGCCAATTAGAGACACTCCTGGCGGTTGGGAAAAAAACTGCGTCGGCGATGAGTGCGGCTCTGACAGGCCCGATGTGGAGATGGAAATGCGGTAATTTGGAGTAATTCGGCAACTCGGTGGCGCTTGCCTTGCCTGCCTGTCTGTCCGCCAGAATAAATGGGGTCAGCGGCGTGTGATCGGCAACTTTCATTTATATGTAAATGACCCCATCGCAGCTCCGGCAGGCACATATACACTGAGACTGGGCCTGCGAGGAAACCACCCAGCCTGCCTTGGCATCTCTCTCTATCTCTCTCTCTATCGCACTCTGTCTCTTTCCCTCTCTCCACTTCTCTGTATCATCTCTCTCACTCTCTTTCTGTCTTCCTCTCTCTACAGCTCTCTCTTTCTCTCCCACATACGCTCTCACTTTCTGTCCCCCTCCGGTTCCCCTCCATCTCTCAGTATCTCTCTCTCTGAATTCATTTGCATCTCCCCGAACACTCAAGCACTAGATTTTCCCGAGATCCCACCTCCCCACATCCCTCCTCCCTAGATCCCTCCTCCCCACATCCCTCCCTCCCTAGATCCCTCATCCCTTACATCCCTCCCTCCCTAGATCCCTCCTCCCTTACACCCATCTCTCCCTAGATCCCTCCTCCCTTATATCCCTCCCTCCCTAGATCCCTCCTCCCTTACATCCCTCCCTCCCTAGATCCCTCCTCCCTTACACCCATCTCTCCCTAGATCCCTCCTCCCCACATCCCTCCCTCCCTAGATCCCTCCTCCCTTACATCCCTCCCTCCTTACATCCCTCTCTCCCTAGATCCCTCCTCCCTTACATCCATCCCTCTCTAGATCCCTCCTCCCTTACATCCATCCCTCTCTAGATCCCTCCTCCCTTACATCCCTCCTTCCCTAGATCCCTCCTCCCTTACATCCCTCCCTCCCTTACATCCCTCCCACCCTAGATCCCTCCTCCCTTATATCCCTCCCTCTCTAGATCCCTCCTCCCTTATATCCCTCCCTCTCTAGATCCCTCCTCCCTTACATCCCTCCTCCCTAGATGCCTCCCTCACTAGATCCTTCCTCCCTAGATGCCTCCCTCACTAGATCCTTCCTCCCTTTGATGCATTTTACATTTGAGTCATTTAGCAGATGCTCTTATCCAGAGAGACTTACAGTAAGTGCATGCATTTTAAAAGAGCTAGGTGAAACAACCACACAGTTTAGTGTTAAGTGAATTCTAATCAATTAACTAGACATCACCAGAGGTTGCTGCAGGAAAGAAGACCATACAAACCATAAACATGAAACACAAAAAGTGAACCAAAGGCAACAGAGTGGAACAATTTTAAGTACTCTATAATAAGGTATGTTGTCAGATGTTTTTTGAAGATATGTAGAGACTTTGCTATCAAGGAAAACTGGTTCCACCATTGAGGTGCCAGGGCACAGAAGAGTTTTGACGGCGTGGATCGAGAACTGTCCCGAAGGGGTCGGACAACTAAAAACCCAGAGGTGGCAGAACAAATAGCCCGGGTAGGGTTTGAGGGTTTGAGCATTGCCTGAAGTCTGGGAGGAGAAGCTCCTCTTGTTGCTCACTAAGCAAGAACCATGGCCTTGAAGCAGATTCAAGCAGGTCATGTTCTGTTTGCTCATGCAGGGAGCCCCACCAAGAGTGAGTTGCAGTTACCCAGACGTGAGATGAGAAGATCCCTCCCTCCGTAAATCCCTCCCTCTGTAGATCCCTCCTTCCCTTACATCGCTCCCTCCCTGGATCCTTTTCATGTTCTGTCCCTCTTTCATGTCTAGCCTTACTGCCTGCTCCTCCATGCTGCTAGGCCTGAGTACGTGGAGGATCGGCTGTGGGCCTGCATACAGTCCTGTTCAACATGACTAGGAATGGCTGCAGACACTGTGCATACAGAAGAGAGAAAGGATCTTCAGAGAGAAAACATTCACATGATAAATATAGATATGAACAAGATGCCTTAACCTACTCATTAAAAGTGCCGTCCGTTCCTCAACTTTTGTTAGTTTTTTTAAGAGCAGGTGTAAACTTTTGTACCAGTAATATGATTCAGTTTGTCTTTACTAAATAATCATCTACAATGGAATTGAGAGAAGGCGGGAGAACGGATAGCTAGAGAGTGGGTGCCTGGAGGTGTGCTTGCTTGGTTCATTAGCTAGCCCCTATTGTGCTGATGCAGAACCAGGGTCGTGTAAATTCCTGCGTCGTTGTGACAAGATAGATAATTACACCACCATAAATAATGGAATACATTGGCCAATTCTTATGGATGTGCCCTAATGAGGCTAATACACATCGAGAGGCTGTGGGTGCTTGGCAGGTAGAGTCCCTAGCCACTAATGTTTTGGTTAACTATATTTCATGAAGGAAATATCCTCCTTCTCTGCTCATTTTTCCTGATTATTTTTTAAGTGGGATTTTTTATTGTTTTTATCTTTTATGTATATTAAAGGAGAGTTTAAATATTGCTGAGGTGCGCATTGCATTTTGCATGCCGGAGTATCATGTTTATTTTCCATAACTTATTCATGAAGGATCGCCTTTGATGATGTATTGATTTCATTATCAAGTCTTTAAATTATTTTCTTGCTACAGTGTATTTATTTATGTCCAGCCCATCACTGAAATATGTAGGAAGGCAAAATTCCATTCGCTGGACTGTGAATGCGTTGGATTTAAGCTCTGTAAATAATTCATGTGTCGAGATAATTCCAACTACCATATACATCTGGGCCAAGGCAAAGCAGACTGATGCAGGGGAGTTTTTCACAGCTAAAGAGTCCCTGTTGTGAAAATGAGATATACCTTTTAATAGGGTAATTTTCTCTTTCCTGTTTAAGGGAGATGTTTTAATGTGTTCCAGTGTGTCCAAACTCTTCAGTTGTGAGATAAAATCCCCCTAAAAGTATTTCAACTGTAATTTTGAAAACTGTCCCCCTAAGCTATATCCATCTCTCTCCATGCAAGACAGACAATCTGAACCCAGCAAACTAAAATGGGTTCTGCAGTAAATATTCTCATAAAACTGTGATTCTAGAATGTTTAAACAAATCTTAATCTGATGTTCTAAGAACACTCCACGAACTGATTTGGTCTTTTTGTTAAATGTTCCAGACATTATGGGGACATCATCAGAGATGAGTTCCCAAGAACACATTGGTGTTCAGTATTATTAATTATTGAACATTTGTAAGAATAGTGTGGGGTAATGTCATGATGTTACAATATTTACAGTAAATATAATTTGTTTAAAAGTCTGGCAACTTCATACACTAATGCTACTAGTATGTAATAATATTACATCAATACAGTACACATTAAAATAAGCAGAACATCACAATTAAAGTGTGTTAGAACCTTAATTGAAATAATGTGTCATAATGCTACATAATAATCATCAGGAGATTTGTGTTAGTGTTATTAGTGCTGTTAGTGTCAGTAGAAACATCGCCATCATCTGTAGCTAAATCTTCCACAAATGTTCTTTAAAAAACGTCTATTACTGAGGTAGGTTGAAGTAGGTTGAACATCATCCTCTTACGACTTCTTGAGAGAAATGCAGGATTGTTCCCTGCATGTTGTTTGGGGTGTTTTGGAATAAGGTCTTACATTAGCAGAACAAATGAAAGTACAAAAGTCCATTTTTCATATATTTAATTGAATTGAATCCAGGCACGATTGCTAACGAATGTTTACAGGATTTTATTAAATCATTTTTATTTAAAAGTAATATTTAAATGATTTTTGTTATCATCCCAACGTTGATAAAACCCAAACTGGAACTTAATAGGACTCGTAGGCTATGTTGTGTGAATACACCCTTTTTCCTGAACCCTTGAAAAGAGTGAGCATAAAAGTGAGTGAGTGGATGGGAGAGGGAGTTTGTGTCCGTAAAAGAGTGTCTTAAACACCCCCGCTGTGTGTGTCACATTATGTCCCTCTACTAACCTGCCATAACCCACATCCACCCATGAACACTAACACACACACACATACTAATGTCTTAACAGTGATTCTCGCCCCTGCCTCCATACAACCCCCCCCCCCCCCCAGACGCTACATAAGGCAATAAAGCCACATCACACTGGAACGTCTGATACATTTGATTTGGGGGAGAAAAAACACGTCCAAACAAGCTGTTTGTACTTCAGACATGCTGTTTGTTGATATATTTAAGTAAGAAAGTGTCCCCTTGGATTGCGGCACGGGTCCCGATTTCCTGGTGAGGTTCATATTTCAGTGTGTGGTGTTAATTATCCATGGTTAGGGTTAATGCGTGTTCCATGTGGAACGGAGCTGAGCAGCGGTTGTGGCCGTAGCCATATGCTGTGAAGGGGGAGACTACTGGGCACCAGAGAGACCCCCCTCCCATGGACGGATGGTGCCGGAGACCAGTGGGAGTGTCTCCACCCCAACCCCTGCTGCTACACACTGTCCAAATGAAACCCCATGTATGACTATCAATTCACAGACAGACACACACACACACACACAGACACACACAAATACACACACACAAAACCCCGGCTTCACTTTTAATATGAATTTGAGGAGGATGTGAGAGGGGAGGACTACAACAACAGTTCCAGTCTAGCAGGCTGTAAAAGCAATATTGAAAAGAGAATCCCCTGCGTGACGGCCAAGGAAGACTTATTAACATTTCAGAGGTGCCAGGTGTGTCTGATTCCTCTTCCCTGTGTCCTTGTGTCTGGAGCGAGACACACTCACCTTGATTTTTTTATTTTTTATTAACCTTGACAAATGAAATCTGCATCTCTCAGGTCCTGGCCCACTGCTGCTGGACGTGGTGGGACGCACGCATGCAAACACAAATGCAAGCACGTGCGTGCACACAAACACACACGCACACCTGTATTCTGCATTGAAGCATGGAGGCCGAGGCCACTGTAATTAACTATTTAATGGGCAGAGAGAGAATCTGGGTGAGATCTTTTGAAGTGGAATGATTGTGGTCATTAAATCCTACACACACCAGCTGATGATGTCTTTACCATTAAATGAAGTTAAATTAAGACGAAATAAGCACAAACGAACATGAATTCAGTGTAATGTTCATCACTTTGAGGGATGATTTTACCTGAGGCCTGAAAGTGTGATGACAGACAGATCTAGTCGCGTGGTTGCCAGAAGTGCCATTTTCTCTAACTTTGAGCAACTTAACAATTCCTCTGTCAGTGGTGTGTAGAATGCATGCCCGTGCTACACACAGATGATCAAAGTTCCTCTGTCTGTGTCTGTTCTGTGGAGGAAGTCTATGCAAGGGTTCCTGTCCTGCTGTGGCAGTGGGACCAAGAGAGAAACTCTGCCACTAACAGAACAATGTGCGTCATTGGCCAGTCAGTCCCAGCGATCCCAGAGCGTATGTATGTTTTGGTTTCCCCAGAGCCGTCGGGCTTGAGCCGCATCTTCATTTGGCCTGTTTGATGGTGACCTTGGCACCCCCTTCCCCAGCGCATCACGACTTTGTAATATAGACTTCAGGGCCAGGCGAACACATTCTAATAAACTGCCGTGCCGTGACTGAAAAGTGGGGATTCTAATCCCCTGCATATTCGCTGGCACATTCATTCTCATCAGCATGGGAGTGAGAGCGAATGTGACTGTGTGTCCTGCGTGGGCCTGTTGCGCTCCTCCCGCTCCACTCACAACAAGCTCTTTTAATAAAAATGTCAACACCGATATCTGAGGTGAAACCTTTAAGAAAAACATCCCCCCAATCTGTCAGACACAGGAGATAGGTGGAGAAAAGGGGAGAAATCCTCGGAGGGAGAGAGAATGTGTGTGTTCGTGCGTGCGTACGTGCGTCTGTTGTCGCCGTCATGGCAACACGGCTGACCTTTACAGGTGGACTAAAATTGGGCAAAGTTGTCTATCTTCTTCACTTAAGGGCGAGTGACATTTAATAGTCCCCACAGGTCAACAGAGGCTAACAAACACAGAATCAAGGCTGCCAGCCGCTTAAATAAGAGACATATGTATCATCAACATCCCTGGGCTGAGGTCTATTGGGTGCTGCTGCACCTCTGCCAGGATGGAGCCACTGCAACTTCAACCCGTTACTGCTAAGAAGAAATAAAGGTCAGTAGTCCAGGAAGGGTTGGCTTGTGTTGTGAGGGAGGCTCTAACATAATTGGAATTTGGAACACTAAAAATGTTTCTAAAAGAAAAGGGAGTTCAAGCTTGACGCAGTACACTACATATGGTCCTGTGTGTGAGCCGGCACTCTAGAACCCTTTTCTACAGTACACTACATATGGTCCTGTGTGTGAGCCTGCACTCTAGAACCCTTTTCTACAGTACACTACATATGGTCCTGTGTGTGAGCCTGCACTCTAGAACCCTTTTCTACAGTACACTACATATGGTCCTGTGTGTGAGCCTGCACTCTAGAACCCTTTTCTACAGTACACTACATATGGTCCTGTGTGTGAGCCTGCACTCTAGAACCCTTTTCTACAGTACACTACATATGGTCCTGTGTGTGAGCCTGCACTCTAGAACCCTTTCCTACAGTACACTACATGTGGCCCTGTGTGTGAGCCTGCACTCTAGAACCCTTTTCTACAGTACACTACATATGGTCCTGTGTGTGAGCCTGCACTCTAGAACCCTTTCTACAGTACACTACATGTGGTCCTGTGTGTGAGCCTGTACTCTAGAACCCTTTTCTACAGTACACTACATATGGTCCTGTGTGTGAGCCTGCACTCTAGAACCCTTTCCTACAGTACACTACATGTGGCCCTGTGTGTGAGCCTGCACTCTAGAACCCTTTTCTACAGTACACTACATATGGTCCTGTGTGTGAGCCTGCACTCTAGAACCCTTTTCTACAGTACACTACATATGGTCCTGTGTGTGAGCCTGCACTCTAGAACCCTTTCCTACAGTACACTACATGTGGCCCTGTGTGTGAGCCTGCACTCTAGAACCCTTTTCTACAGTACACTACATATGGTCCTGTGTGTGAGCCTGCACTCTAGAACCCTTTTCTACAGTACACTACATATGGTCCTGTGTGTGAGCCTGCACTCAAAAACCCTTTCTACAGTACACTACATGTGGTCCTGTGTGTGAGCCTGTACTCTAGAACCCTTTTCTACAGTACACTACATATGGTCCTGTGTGTGAGCCTGCACTCTAGAACCCTTTTCTACAGTACACTACATATGGTCCTGTGTGTGAGGCTGCACTCTAGAACCCTTTTCTACAGTACACTACATATGGTCCCGTGTGTGAGCCTGCACTCTAGAACCCTTTTCTACAGTACACTACATATGGTCCTGTGTGTGAGACTGCACTCTAGAACCCTTTTCTACAGTACACTACATATGGTCCTGTGTGTGAGCCTGCACGCTAGAACCCTTTTCTACAGTACACTACATATGGTCCTGTGTGTGAGGCTGCACTCTAGAACCCTTTTCTACAGTACACTACATATGGTCCTGTGTGTGAGCCTGCACTCTAGAACCCTTTTCTACAGTACACTACATATGGTCCTGTGTGTGAGCCTGCACTCTAGAACAATTTTCTACAGTACACTACATATGGTCCTGTGTGTGAGCCTGCGCTCTAGAACCCGTTTTTGGCATATCACACTGGCCATTTTAGTTGTGAGAGCCACCTGACACACTAAATCAGGCTTGATTTCCACCCAGGTCGACACTTCACCCAGCAATGTATTTAATAATGTTTTTAACTCAATACACTCACCAATATTGCATTCAGTTTTCCTGCAGGATTTTAGATAATAGTTCCCATTATCTGCATTTTGTATTATTTGTAAAAATGCAAAAAGAGACATGAATCCCACTGCATCACCACTGGATATTTAGAAGCAGAAGTGAATCGTCAATATCCTTAGACTAGCAAACGTCCAAGTCTTCGGACATGCCGCAGGCACCTTAGTCGAGTGGTCAATTCTTTTGTCATTAGGTTTTTTTTACACCTGTGAAATATGAAATGATCTATCCGGTTTTATTCGCGGCAGTGTCAGTGAATAACTCTAGTACAGTGGTTCCTAAAGTGTGAAGTCACAAGAAAGTGTTAGGACCCAAAAGTTGACCAGTCGTTATCACCGTAATGCATCCGGTGCTTAACCAGATTACAGACCAAAATGCAATTACACTCCCGTCTATATAACACATAAAGTACGGTTTAGTGATCTACAACAGACTGCTACTGCGATGCTTTTGGCAGAACACTTATAGGCTATAAGATATCAGGTGTCCTTTCATACTCACTATGTCTATGGAAAATCAAAATTTTCATATTAAATATTAAGGGGATGAAAAAGTAGGTTAGATATTCAGAGGAGTATTTTACAATGCGTGAGTAGAAGAAAGGAGACCTGCTCTGTACGCAACGAGTCCTCTAAAGTATAAACTGATTCTCTTTTCGTAAAAAAAAGCTATGCAGGATATTGACAGGCTTTATGATTATACTGGTTGCTGCCTTCAGAGAGGTGACAAGATACCCATAAATAATAATGTTTGCCTAATATTCATTACTTATTTGCTTAATATGAACTACATAGCAAAAAAGGTTGGTCTTAAACACCTCTGGCGTTATTAAAACCTATCGCCATTTATGGCAGCGTAATCACAAGCTACATCTGAGCAGCGACTGTGTGTGTGTGTGTGTGTGTGTGTATTCTGGTATTCTAAAGGGCTATTCACTGGTATCCCAGGTATTCTAAAGGGCTATTCTCTGGTATATCTGGTAATCTAATGGGCTATTCTCTGGTATCTCTGGTATTCTAAAGGGCTATTCACTGGTATCCCTGGTATTCTAAAGGGCTATTCTCTGGTATATCTGGTAATCTAATGGGCTATTTTCTGGTATCTCTAGTATTCTAAAGGGCTATTCTCTGGTATCTCTGGTATTCTAAAGGGCTATTCACTGGTATCTCTGGTATTCTAAAGGGCTATTCACTGGTATCCCTGGTATTCTAAAGGGCTATTCTCTGGTATATCTGGTAATCTAATGGGCTATTTTCTGGTATCTCTAGTATTCTAAAGGGCTATTCTCTGGTATCTCTGGTATTTTTAAAAGTTACACATTGAAAGTAAAGTTAATGGCTAACCTTGACCCTGACACAGCCCTGCCCACACTATGTCCATAAAGGGCATATAATGCCCCTCCTACATCTGCTCTCCACTTCTCCGTTCCTCTTTGAACCATCCTTCCCTCTCTCTAGTACAGTAATTAATACAGAGCCATGGCCTTAGGCTAATCTGCCTCCTCCAACAAACTGAGCCCACTCGCCATTGGCCACTGTAACAGTTCCTCATCTTAGGAGTTTTAAATTATTGAAACATTTGCCCTTCACTGTTCCTGCAACAGGGTGAGCCCAACCCCCTTCCCCCTCTTCCTCATTTCATTTCCTCCCCACACCCTCTCACCTCTCCCCGCCCGGTCCAGTGAACGGCTTGAGGGGACGCTTCAGCCTCCCAACACACAGACTTAGAAAATGAACACACCGACTGGGCTTTTTTCAGCACTGCTGTTAACAGCTCGGATTCCTTTGTTATGGTCACAAGTGTGTTGCTAGAAGCTTAATTGCCAATTCAATGGAAAGATTAGCTTTTTTTTGTTGTCGAAGGAAGCATCCGAGTGTAAGTAAAAGTCCAAACTGCATAAGTAGAGCATGCACACACGCACAGCTCGGCATAGACATGGTAGTCAGGAGAGTACCTATAACTGAAGCACTGAGGCAATATTCTCTTGTTAGAAGCTTGAACAATAACAGTCAACTCTCCAAGTCCCAACAGGGTACCAGGACATGTATTTTAATGTAATTGGGTTGGTGTTCTCATTTCCTTGGCACTGATGGAGGCAGAAGAAAGAGGGGGGGGGGAATGGACTGCTGTGCTTCCAGATTTACTGCGCGGAGGCCGTGGTGCAGGGGGTGACTGTTGTGCTTGTCTGTGTGTGAGTGTGTGTGTGTGTGGGGGGGGGGGTGGGGGTGGTGAGTCCCCCTGTTAACTTTCTGCTTTTAATGGCTGTTAACTGGAGAGGAACTGGGAGTGCTAGAGATGCCCTACACTAAATATATCCCAGAAGAAGTTGCAGCCCAATCTGCAGCAGCTCTGGGTATATTATTCACTAGAATGGGCTTGGTGGTGCTGGGCTTTAGGCTGGGCGGGGCTTTAGGCTGGGTGGGGCTTTAGGCTGGGCAGGAGGCTGGGCTGGACTTTAGGCTGGGTGGGGCTTTAGGCTGGGCAGGAGGCTGGGATTTGGCCTGAGCAGGCCCTTGGCTGCGAGAATGCTGAAAACTGTGCACTGCAATCCCCCAATCTTATTAGGCATGCAGAAAGGGTCCATCTCCCATCACCCATGTGCTTTTACACCTTTTTTATCTGACCTAATCTCTTAGTAGTTATTTCTTACATCCCATAATGAGTAGGTTATTATTTCACACAACATGGGGGAGGAGAGGCAGGGGGGAGAGGGTCGAAGAAGGGAGGAAGGAGAGATAGACACAGCAGAAAACGAGGAGGGCGATGCAGAATGAAGAAAGAGAAAGACAGGTTAGAGAGGCGAAAGGAGGAGAAAGGATTAGAGACCAGAGGAGAGAGGGTATAACAGAGAGGAGAGAGGGTATAACAGAGAGGAGAGAGGGTATAACAGAGAGGAGAGAGGAGAGAACAGAGAAGAGAGAGGGTATAACAGAGAGGAGAGAGGGTAGAACAGAGAGGAGAGAGGGTATAACAGAGAGGAGAGAGGGTAGAACAGAGAGGAGAGAGGGTAGAACAGAGAGGAAAGAAGGTAGAACAGAGAGGAGAGAGGGTAGAACAGAGAGGAAAGAAGGTAGAACAGAGAGGAGAGAGGGTAGAACAGAGAGGAGAGAAGGTAGAACAGAGAGGAGAGAGGGTAGAACAGAGAGGAGAGAGGAGAGAACAGAGACAAGAGAGGGTAGAACAGAGAGGAGAGAGGGTAGAACAGAGAGGAGAGAGGAGAGAACAGAGAGGAAAGAGGGTAGAACAGAGAGGAGAGAAGGTAGATCAGAGAGGAGAGAGGGTAGAACAGAGAGGAGAGAGGGTAGAACAGAGAGGAGAGGGTATAACAGAGAGGAGAGAGGGTAGAACAGAGAGGAGAGAGGGTATAACAGAGAGGAGAGGGTATAACAGAGAGGAGAGAGGGTAGAACAGAGAGGAGAGAGGGTAGAACAGAGAGGAGAGGGTAGAACAGAGAGGAGAGAGGGTAGAACAGAGAGGAGAGAAGGTAGAACAGAGAGGAGAGAGGGTAGAACAGAGAGGAGAGGGTAGAACAGAGAGGAGAGATTGGATTGAGATATATGGCCTTCCAATCCAGAAGCCCTGCCGAGCCTACACTTGCTTGGCTGGCTGGATGTTAACATCTCCAGCGTTTATACTATTATGACCCTGGTAAAATCCGATAACTTGTCAGGCTCCTATCTGCTGTTTATCTAGGCCCTCCCCTGGGGATCGGGGCGAGGAGCTGTACCATCCAATAAATACATAAATAAATGCATAAATAAATAGAGCATCAACCTCTGCTGACATATCTGAGACAGCACCTGAGGCTGAGAGAGATCCCTTTTCCTAACTCTCTCTTTCTTCTCTCTCTTCTTTCTCTCCCTTCCTCTCGCTCTGTCCACTAAGATTGATTTGGAGCAGGAAGATCAAAGAGCCATGAACGGCAGCTCTCAGGAAGATGGAGGGAGAGAGATAGAGGGAAGAGGTAGAGCGAGAAGAGTGGGGTGTGTGAGCTGTCAGTCAAGAGGAACTTCCGCTTGGGGGCAGAGCTGAGGCTAGTGCAAGACGTCTGGTGGTAGAGCACTATGGAGACTTCTGGTTGTAGAGCACTATGGAGACCTCTGGTTGTAGAGCACTATGGAGACATCTGGTTGTAGAGCACTATGGAGACTTCTGGTTGTAGAGCACTATGGAGACCTCTGGTTGTAGAGCACTATGGAGACCTCTGGTTGTAGAGCACTATGGAGACCTCTGGTTGTAGAGCACTATGGAGACCTCTGGTTGTAGAGCACTATGTTGTAGTTCTACATCTGTCACTCTCTATTCCCCCTCACCCTGTCTCTCATGGTTTTCTCTCTCTCTTTTTCTCTCCAAACCCTTTTCTCTTTCTTTCTCCTTCCTTCCCCCTCTCTCTCCATCCGTCCCTCCCGTCTCACTAGTCCCTCAGTGAGGCCAAGCATGGGGCCAAGCACCATTAATCTCTTATCCAATAACAGTGGTAATGTTACACATTATTGGAAAGAGATGGGCAAAATGAACTAATAAGTTATCTGATATGGGTTCCCCCTCTGTGCACGCTTTAATCCCAAGGACATTTAGGAAAAAGACAGAAGCAGCGGTAGAGATGGCCAGCTGGCCAGTGGGAGAAATGGAGAAAGGATGGGCAACGTGAAATATTTCCTGCTATCGACCTTCTAGTCAGGGACATGCATAGATTTTAGTATCTAGGAGATAAGTGGCTTTGATAAAGTAGGTTAGCATTGATTAATCCATGAAAACTTGGGACTGCCGAGTTGAAGTTAATGAGTAAGGTTTTCTATTTTCTCAGCAATCTCTCATGTCGTTCATTTCACCAGCAGAGCCCGGGGAGCCCCAGCAGGAAGATGCGTTTCCTGGCCTCTTGCTCAGCCCAGCCGGCTGTTATTTTGGAGGGAGATGGCCAATCAATGGAGTTGACATTTGTTACTGTGAAGGATTCACAATGCAATTGGCGTCTAACGGTTGTATGGGACTCCTAAGGTGCATAATAGGAGGAGGAAAGGTCAAAGCTAATCTGCAGGGAATGCTGCTTATTTATCCAGACCCGGGAATAAAAGACAATCCAGTTAACACACCAGGGGTAATGGAGGAGAAAACACATGCCTAGATGCAAACAAACACACACAGACATGAACGCACAATTTCCCTCGTATTCCAATTGCCAATAAACTGGGAGCATCTTCCTGTCTCTTCTCTTCCTCATAACCAGGCTTTGTTGTCATATAGAATATAATTCAGGGAGGAGAATTCCATCTCGATTCTAGCTGAACAATCACCTTGGTGTCATGTAACAATGGAAATATCAGGGTTTTAAATTCCCATCTGCATCATTTGGGCAGTGCTTTTATGGCACATTTAATGTGCTACAAGTCATTTGCACTTGGGATATGGTGAAGGAATGCAAAGAAAACAACAGACTGACTGTATGCATCAGTCACATTTAGTCCAACACACCTGAGCCACATGCACTAGAGCCTGAATAGAGTGAGTAAAGAGATAGAGAGAGGGGTGAGGTGAATAGAGATAGAGAGGGATGTGGTGAATAAAGATAGAGAGAGGGATGTGGTGAATAAAGAGATATAGAGAGGGGTGTGGTGAATAGAGATAGAGAGAGGGGTGTGGTGAATAGAGAGATAGAGAGAGGGGTGTGGTGAATAGAGATAGAGAGAGGGGTGTGGTGAATAGAGTTAGAGAGAGGGGTGTGGTGAATAGAGATAGAGAGAGGGGTGTGGTGAATAGAGATAGAGAGAGGGGTGTGGTGAATAGAGATAGAGAGAGGGGTGTGGTGAATAAAGAGATAGAGTCAGCACAGATACAGAATATGTAAAGAGGCATTGTGGATAGAGATAGATAGAGATATGGAGTTAGCAGGACAGAAAGAGAGGCTGGGGGTGAAGATAGAGGCTGGGTGGATAGAGATAGAGGCTAAGCGGACATTATAAACAGACAGTGGTGTTCTCTCTCTCCATTATAAACAGACAGTGGTGTTCTCTCTCTCCATCATAAACAGGCAGTAGTGTTCTCTCTCTCCATCATAAACAGGCAGTGGTGTTCTCTCTCTCCATCATAAACAGACAGTGGTGTTCTCTCTCTCCATCATAAACAGACAGTGGTGTTCTCTCTCCATTATAAACAGACAGTGGTGTTCTCTCTCTCTATCCTAAACAGATAGTGGTGTTCTCTCTCTCCATCATAAACAGACAGAGGTGTTCTCTCTCTCCATTATAAACAGACAGTGGTGTTCTCTCTCTCCATAATAAACAGACAGTGGTGTTCTCTCTCTCCATTATAAACAGACAGTGGTGTTCTCTCTCTCCATCATAAACAGACAGTGGTGTTCTCTCTCTCCATAATAAACAGACAGTGGTGTTCTCTCTCTCCATCATAAACAGACAGTGGTGTTCTCTCTCTCCATCATAAACAGACAGTGGTGTTCTCTCTCTCCATCATAAACAGACAGTGGTGTTCTCTCTCCATAATAAACAGACAGTGGTGTTCTCTCTCTCCTTCATAAACAGACATTGGTGTTCTCTCTCTCCATTATAAACAGACAGTGGTGTTCTCTCTCTCCATCATAAACAGACAGTGGTGTTCTCTCTCCATAATAAACAGACAGTGGTGTTCTCTCTCTCCCTAATAAACAGACAGTGGTGTTCTCTCTCTCCATAATAAACAGACAGTGGTGCTCTCTCTCTCCATTATAAACAGACAGTGGTGTTCTCTCTCTCCATCATAAACAGACAGAGGTGTTCTCTCTCTCCATTATAAACAGACAGTGGTCTTCTCTCTCTCCATCATAAACAGACAGTGGTGTTCTCTCTCTCCATAATAAACAGACAGTGGTGTTCTCTCTCCATAATAAACAGACAGTGGTGTTCTCTCTCCATCATAAACAGACAGTGGTGTTCTCTCTCTCCATCATAAACAGACAGTGGTGTTCTCTCTCCATAATAAACAGACAGTGGTGTTCTCTCTCTCCATAATAAACAGACAGTGGTGTTCTCTCTCTCCATAATAAACAGACAGTGGTGCTCTCTCTCTCCATTATAAACAGACAGTGGTGTTCTCTCTCTCCATCATAAACAGACAGTGGTGTTCTCTCTCTCCATTATAAACAGACAGTGGTGTTCTCTCTCTCCATCATAAACAGACAGAGGTGTTCTCTCTCTCCATTATAAACAGACAGTGGTGTTCTCTCTCCATAATAAACAGACAGTGGTGTTCTCTCTCTCCATTATAAACAGACAGTGGTGTTCTCTCTCTCCATCATAAACAGACAGTGGTGTTCTCTCTCTCTTTCTCTCTGTTCCTGTTTTCCTCATGTTCAGCAGCAGCTGTGTGGGTTGAGTGGATGTCAGAACTGTTGGCAGCCAGCTCCGCAACCCATGTAACATTTTAACCTCTGTGGTTTATTACACAAACAGGTTTGTTCTCTGCCGCTATGACTGTGGGAATTAGCCATGTCATTATCCAGAGAGCATATAGGCACTAAACACAGGTTCATCTCTCCCTGAAACAGTAGGTCCTGCCACAGAAACCATCCTGCTGCCCATCACACAAGTATGATGTGTGATTTTCACCGTTTTTTACTCACTTTGGTACTGTTACCAATACTACTTTGTGTATTTTCAAACTCTCAGTAGAAAACTCCAAACTAATCACACGTTTGCATTCATCTGGTTTGTAACCATCTTTCACCACAAGATCATTGATTCAACCACAAAGCGTTTGGTGAAATATTGACGACTTAAGTCATCAAAAAATAACATAGAGCAATTCTCTGAGTTTATTCATTGAAATAAGACCAAACTAATAGCAGTACTGTAAAACAAATAGTAGTACTAATGATTACTACCAAAGAGACCGAAGCAAAACTGTAAGCAGTTAATCTAATCCCCTCTTCTGGCTTTATTGCGGGGACCACCAGCCCCTGACCCCAACCACACACCCCTTTTTGGGGAGAAGACCAAGTTGTTCCATGAAGACCCCCATAGCGCAGGAGGGCCGCTGAAAATCATCCCAGGTTGATATGCAGTGCTGTAATGTGTTGACCAGAGGCACACACTTCAAAAAAAAAACTCACTCAAACTGACACACGCAGACACACACACACGCACACACACACACAAACTGCACAGGCCAGTAAGAGCCTGCTAATCCTCACATGAAATAAGTCTAGGCTGGGAAACTTCTCCATCATTATCCTTTGTAGGCAGTGACTTCACGCGACTTCTCCTATAGCTTTTACCCAGCCACATAAGGGTGGGGGGGGGCATTGGGGGAGCTAAGGAGAAACCGTACCACAACTAACACAACTGTTATCACTACTGTTACAGCCAAGGGAAGCGCTCAGACAAACAGTAAGAGACCCCTGGGTGCCATCTGTCCCCTACCCTCCAGACACACACTGGAAGACAAGCACCCCACTGGGAGGATATCTGGCCTACACTCCACTGGTCAGGACACAGAGCACAGTCTGGTGATGGGAGTGTGAGGCTGGGGTGAAGGAAGGGTCTGAGTGTGGGGTGAAACGGCGACCAGGACTACGGTGAATCACAACCCTGCCTCAGAACAGACTCATACAGCTCACTGGGGATTTGAGTGTGTGTGTGTCCCTGTGTGTGTGCTCTCCCTCACAATCTTTTATTATAGCGTTGGGGTTATAGCCGGGGTTCTGTGTGTGTGTGAGTGTGTGTGTGGGTGTAGTTGTGTGGGTGTGCCTGTGGGTGTTTATGTGGGTGTGTGCCTCAGACCAGGGCAGTGGTGACAGTGAAGGTCAGAGTACTGGGTGAGAGTCTCTCTGGCCTCCAGCTGTGGCCTGGGGGCAGGAAGCCATCACCGTCACCTCTACTACAGCCCTCCCTGCTGCACGCCTCGTGACTCATCCTGCCCAGACACACACACATACACACACACACACACAGGCACACACACACACACACACACAGGCACACACACACACACACACAGGCACCCACACACAAACACACACACCCAAACACACACCCACACACACACACCTAAACACACACACAGACACACAGACCCAAACACACACACACCCACACACACAAACCTAAACACACACACACACACACACACACATGCAGACACACACACACAGACACACAGTCCTATAATAAAAATACTTTCCCCAGTGAACTATATGAGTCAGTGCTGAGGCAGGGCTGTTACACACACACAGAAATGCACACACGAATAGACACATACACACTACATACACATACACCCCAAACACACACACGCATGTACATAAAGCATAAATAAAACGCACACACACACACACACACACACACACATACACACACACACATACGTATATAACACAAAACATACATGCACCCACTAGCTCACACAGGCATCGGCTCTCTCTCTCTCTCACACACACACACACACACCCTGTCCCCAACCAACACAACCAGCAGACTAACACTGAGATTTGAGCTTTAATTAAATTCAATAAATAAGCGAAGGTGAAGAAATAAATCAAGTGGAAACAGACGAAACAACAGGAGATTAAATGCCACTGAGGAGTGCAAACAAATATTTCAATACAATTTTCAATCAAATGTTCCCCCAGACACTGACAACAGGTACGTTTAACTAACACACCTGCTCTGTCACACATCAGTGGACCTCCATCATCAGCATCACCAACACCACCAACATCATCCTCATCATCATCAGCAGGAGGAGGACAAAGGACCGGTGAGTCCGCCGGCTAAGTCAACCAGCTGTCTCTGACCCATCCACATCTCCACTACCTCCCATGTCTCCCTATTTCCAGCGGGCTACAAGTCTTTACTAATGACTATTGAAGTAGCAATTAATACTGCATAATACATGAAGTACAGCTGTGCAAATTTGAATAAAGCCAGTAATTAGGCGCTAAAAAGGAGGGAAAAATAGTCCTAGCGCATATTAATGCTTTCATTAGGCTGCGGCGTGGGCCTTGGCCAGGGGAACTTGTAAACTGCGCTTAGGTTCTGGAAGAAGTAGTGCCCTAATGCAGTCTCAGCCTGGTACCGCGGGCGGCTGCAGAGGATCATTACTCCATTTTAAAGTCTCATTCTGGCTCATCTTTAGTAGTGCACAGAGCTGGAGAGACCATTCCTCAGACTGCTAATCGATCCATAACTGTTCTGAGTTTTAGCACTGTCAGAGCCAGCCGCAGTACACCGAGTATCTATCTCCTGGAGCATGGTGAGTCATAAAGAATGGGTTCACAAGCGCACGCGCGCACACAGGCTCACGCGGACACACATACATACATGCATACATACTCCGCGGTGCTCTGCAATACACTCCTGGGCATCTCAACCCTAAGTGTTTAAAGCCCCCAAAATGTAAATGGGTCTTTTTTTAACGGGCAGCGTTCAAGGCCACACCTGGTGCTTGGCGGGCGCCCGGGTCCCCTGCGCTCTGATTTATTATGGTGCTCACACTAGGAGGCTGTGCTCTGACTCAAACACCTTGTCCCACATAGGCACACACAAATACACACGCGCACACACATGCGCACACAAACACACGCTCTCAGAGGGCTGACGAGGCTCCAGGCTTGCGGACCAGACCTGCCACTGTCTATCGACTTGATTGAGACGGTCAGGGCCCCAGATTGAAATGGCAAGGACAGAATCACTCCCCCCAAACACACCTCTCGCTCCTTCACTATAGAATCTTTCATTCCAAAAATACTGTGTCCCCACTTCCCTCCACACCACTCAGTCACCCCCCCTTCTCTTCAACAGCTGCCCTCTCCCTTTATTATCTCTCTCTGTTCGTCTGCCCTTTCTCTCTAATCCTCCGACGGGCCTTCACATTCACATACTATTCCCTATAGAGCCAGCGGGTTTTGTCTGACAAGCTTTAAGTTATTGGTTTAGGGTCGAAACGTCTTTATTTATTTAGTCTTCTGGATGTTGTCTCGTGGACACGTTTCAGCCAGATGAATAATGAGAAGGACTTGGGAGTTTTTGTTCCCAAATACTGAAGGCAGTGCAGAACCAAAGACATTTCCGGAACACAACTCTAATATTATTACCGACAACCGGTCTCTTTTCACGTATGCACTTTTACGGGGTTATGAGTACATGTTACGAGTACATGACTAATGCTGAGTAAGATGTTTTTCTCCTGAAAAACTATAACATACTGGTCCCATCTTCATCAGCGGGAGTACCAATGAAAGCTCACTCCCTGTAAGACTGTATTCATCCCGGCCTGGAATCAGTGATGATGCGTTTTAGACCTCCTCAGCTAACGGAAGTCCAGCGTGTTTGAAGGCTTCCTGTAATGTGTTGGAGAGCAGTGAAAATAGCAGGCTTTCCGAGGGCCTGGGTATTTGCAGCCACACATTTAACATCCCATCAGGCCCTGTGCTAATTGTCCTAATGAAGTCCACCCTGCTTGACTCCCAACACCAAGCGTCGCGTTGTCACGCTCTGACGCTTTTATATACGCCCGGTCTGAGTTACAGCCTTCTGTACCCACGGGTTGGGGGTGTGGGGGGGTGTGGGGGGGTGTGGGGGGGTGACAGGGGTGTAGATGTAGAGATGGAATGAGCGAGAAAGTGATGGGGCGCTCCTGTAAATCATTCAAATGAAATGAGTCATTTATCTAGATGTGCCTGTTATTGAGAGGCCCGGTGCTGACCCAGCCTTGACCCCAACCCTTGGCCAATCGCCCACGTGGACCAAATAGGACCTCTTCTCGCCTTCAACATCCACTAGGTCCAGACACAGATCAATAGCTGTTTCACAGGGAATACCTGCCGCCTCGATACCAGTGGCCAAGACAGGAAGTCCATTAGAATGCACTTAGCTCCGTAACCAATGAGGAAACTATGTACAGGCGACCGAAGCTGCGGGCCTAGTGATGGACACCCTCTAATACACTGCAACATGTTTGATTAACCTATACATCTCCATGGGGATCGGTCCATCCAGCTGCAAACAAACATCAACAGGCACCTTCATATGCCTGGCTGCCTACTTCTTTCTGGCTGCCTGCACAGGGGTCAGCACAGCTCACTGTTGGACAGGAACCATAAACCAACATGACACTGCTCGTTGGGCTTTTACCTTGGCCCAATAACCTTGATCAGGTTGGACATCAGTCAAGGTTTTAATCTGTAAATGTCCAGGAGTCTATCCCCAAAGGACTACCCCCTTCTGCGTATCCTCACTCTCTCTCTCTCTCTCTATATATATATATATATATATATCTTCCCTCTAATTTGCTTCATTAGCTGTTTGTCTTCACAAGCTTTCACAGTTTCACCACAGACACAGTCCAGGGAATAAACAATTTGCAAAAAATTTCAACTGTAAAAGTGTCCATAAATCACCAGCGGGCCTGATTCAGCAAACCAGCAGCATTCATCAAGACTACTGTTTTTGTCCAGGTAGATGCGTACACTGTTCATTTATCTAATCAATTCAGTTATTCTATTAAAGGTCTTTGGGGCACATTATTGTGTGTGTCCCCCCCCAAAATAAAAGAAATGTATGACAAGTTTATGGTAATGATGCAAGCAACCAGTTTGTGCTCATACTGTAGGCTACTGTACGTGCTTTACTATTCACAGCAGCAGCCGCGGACCACATTCTGACAAAGCATTTGTCTTAGTAAAATATAGGCATGATGCGCAAAGCTTTAGAAGTAATGAAAGCAATAGTTCTCTGCGAGTGAAAATTGCTTTTTCTGGAGCTTCTCCTTTTACAGTAGAGCCTGAAACGACTACAGCACCTTCTGAATGTTTCATCACAGAGCACTCCCCGTCCCTCTGGTGCCCCCTGCTAGGGGAATCCTTTTGAGAAGCCATCTTGGATATGAGGTCAAAAGCACTGCCATTTCATCTTCATACTCTTCTGATTGCATATTCAAAGCGTGAAAACACAGACCAGATAAAATGTCAGCCATCAAGATGGGAAATTTTGCAGATATTTTTGATGTGTGGAATGTTTCTCTGCTTTCAGAGTGCTTTTGAACACTACTTGTCACTCAAAATATAGAGCATTAGATGTAGCTTTGTTGATGTGTTTTAATGCAGAAATACGATGTGTATAGCCATATGAAATTGTATCAAATCAACTAACTTTAGGCACACCACAAGAACATAAATACAATCCAGTCGACCAGTACTCAATAGACAGTGCTACCAGCGGCTGAATCTCATCAAACAATGACTGACGGAATCAGTCGCTGGTCTTTGAAGAGTGCTGAGGGAATCAGTTATTGGCTCCTTGACATAGATATGTTACATTTGAAATGAAATAAATAGGCTAATATGGTGTTAATGACTATTGATGTTAATGTCTCGCTAGTGGTTGTGGTGAACGAAATGTATTGTTATGATGATAATTCAGTAAATGGGTTGACCTATGGATTTTCATTCATCTATGAGTGTGCAATGTGTGTGTGTGTGTGTGTGTGTGTGAAGACCCGGGTGGGGGTATTTTTCGTCAGCCGGCTACAGGCACATTGGCGTCTCTGAACTCCTCTTCAAAGGCGCGTTTGGCAGCTGCTTTCATGGCGCTGCACACTGGGCCCGGACTGCACTCTACAGAGAGATGGGAGCTGGGCCGCAACGCATCATAAACACAAACACACGCATGATGGGACAGGATGATAGGTAGGACTCCTGTGTGTGTGTGTGTTTGTGTGTGTGTGTGTGAGTAGGTGTTGGATGAGTGTATATATATATACATACACATACACATACACACATACTACTGGGGGTGGATGTGTGATAATGTGTTTTTGTTTGTCACTTCATGTGTGAATGAACGTGGTTCACTCGTGTTCATGCATGTGAAGTAGGATGAAGTGATTTCTGCAGTGCGTGAGTGGGTGGAGAGGGTATATGTGTAATAGTGTATGTATAACTACAGCATGTGTGTGTGTGTGTGTGTGTGTGTGTGTTTGTGTTCCCGCATGTCAGTCTATTTGGTAAGCGTGTAGATCTGAATTAATTTCTCCTGAACATTGTTTACTTGATCCACTTTTCTAAAAAGAAGAATAAAAAGGGTGTTGTTTCTCTGGCAATGTTGGGGTGCACGTACACATGATGGATTAAAATATCTGCTCCACAAAACCTTGTGTGGACACTGCTGTCGCGGCCAGAATTAAACCCATTGCTCACAGGGCAAAGGCTGTGATTCGCAGCACAAAGTCTGTCTAAATGAAACCCGTTCCCCATCCTTGGAAACCTCCTCCTTCACCCACCCGCTCCCCTTTCCTCCCCCCTCCCCCCCCCCCCCTCACCGACTGCTCAGCTCTTTATCAGATTACAAGTTGCAGGGCGAAAAAGAATGAGAATGAAAAAAAGGAGAAAGAGGGCAAGAAATGAACAAGAAAAGGGAAAATTGAGGCTTCAAACATAGGAACATAATAAAGGCTAAAACATTCAGCTTTTAATTAAAATGACCCATATCAGCTGAGATTAATTTAAAATTGTCTTGAGGACTTGACAGTGAGCATCGGGGACTCTACCAGTTCCCAGTGCCGATAAAACGACTCACACCAGTGGAGTTGCTATCTCATAGTCCTTCTATCTCCCTCCTTCTGTGTTTCTCTATTTCACTTTTCTTTTACAGACACATGGTGCCATACTGCCTCACTTCCACCCCCTCCTAATTTGTTCCTAGCTTCTTTTCTCTTCCACATTTCTTTTCTTTCATGCTTTTTTATCCATCCTCTCTTTTATTTCTCCTTGCTCTTCGGTTTTTCTCCTCCTTTTATCTTCACTTCATAGGGAATAACTGTGCGCTGGGTGGGATAATGAGGTTGTTCATCCAGAACTTCAAACCCTCCCATCCCCAACAACCATTCGCCAGGATTGTAAAACAAACCAAATCCCGTAACAAATATTTTGACATTCAGACGCAGTGGAAGACAGAGCTTGTGCATTTCCGTGCCTCCGTTCTGATTCATCTTCTACAGAAAACTCCAAAATAATGCGTAAAAAGTCCAAAAAAGAAATTGTGGCATACGATTGGAGCCAGTCAAAATGTTTCTTTTTTCTATATCTACAGGCAGCGATCTCTTTGATCTTGATATGGTCCTGAATTAGACAGTGGTCCTGAATTAGACAGTGGATATTGTTCTTATATTAAAGGCCTAGTTAATAAAAAAAGAAATGGGGGTCCATCCAGCTGACCAAGGGAACAGGGTTCACATGGATCCCAATAAATTGCCTGGCCAGCTTATTGTACAGATAGATACACACAGAGACAGTAATAGCAGTCAGGCCTGGAACAGTAATTGCAGCATGTGAAAGCCCATGGCACTGCTTGCATGGCATGCCACTCCACAATAAAGCAGATTAATATATGGTAATTACCCTAGTATAACACGATTTAATGCAACGCCTTAGATTTATCATGACGATTACTCTGCTTTAAGAGCTGGGAAATGGGAATCGGGCTATTCAAAGGCCATTTTACGTGGTAGTTTTAGAAAATTTGAAATCTATCTAAACGAGGACTTCTTCTTGGCCATCATCATCATAACCATTTTTCTTGTTTTGCTATTGATTGCACCAGCAGCAGCGAGATTCTGTGTGTGCATGGACAGTAAATGAAAGAAGTGAAGGATGGAGGGGAGGATGGTAAATGGAGGAATAGAGCCGTGGAGAGGAGGAGAGATGGAGGGGAGGAGGAGAGTTGGAGGGATAGAGCCGTGGAGAGGAGGAGCGATGGAGGGATAGAGCCGTGGAGAGGAGGAGAGATGGTGGGGAGGAGGAGAGATGGAGGGACAGAGCCGTGGAGAGGAGGAGCGATGGAGGGATAGAGCTGTGGAGAGGAGGAGAGATGGAGGGATAGAGCTGTGGAGAGGAGGAGAGATGGAGGGATAGAGCCGTGGAGAGGAGGAGCGATGGAGGGATAGAACCGTGGAGAGGAAGAGAGATGGTGGGGAGGAGGAGAGATGGAGGGATAGAACCGTGGAGAGGAGGAGCGATGGAGGGATAGAGCCGTAGAGAGGAGGAGAGATGGTGGGGAGGAGGAGAGATGGAGGGATACAGGGATAGAAGGAATAAGGGGATGTTGAGGGATAGAGGGATGGGGGTAGATAGAAGGATAGGTAGAAGAAGGGAAGGAGGTGAGATGGAGGGATAGAGGGATGGAGGGGAGGAGGGGCGAAGGAGAGATGGAGGGATGGAGGGGCAAAGGAGAGATGGAGGGGAGGAGGGGCAAAGGAGAGATGGAGGGGAGGAGGTGAGATGGAGGGAAGGGGGGGGGGCATGAGTCTAGAACAGCCCTGAGCAGTAATGAGATAGCAGTAAAAATGAGACGGCATTGTGTTGTACTTTAAGGTAGTTCATCTTTAAAATGAATAGTCCCTCAAGGGCCAGGTGTTTAATGCCATTTATTAATAGAAAGACAGGGCCAGCAGTTTGGGCCTGGGCCCTCTGAGAGCCCTTTGCTAAGAAGTCTGGACAGAGAGTGAGAGGAAGAGAGGGATGGGCAGACAGAGAGAGAGTGAGGGAATGCTGAGCCTGCCTATTGATTGTTGGGAGAAGAGGTGTACAGGGTATAGTTGGGACATCCCCAAGCGTCAATAAAGAATATTTTCATTGGATAGCGATGGCAATTATGGCGGAAATAAGCTGAGTGTTGTCGTGGGGATGTCCACAGTCTCTAGCTCTCTGTCCACATGCCAACAGGCACAGGGTTAGAGGTCAGGGTCTGTTTAGGAGAACCCTCTAGACCAGATCATTAGAGGTGTAATCAAATATCAATGAGGGAGCAATGAGCATATCTGAGAGGAATGAGAGGAGGGAAATGGGACAAACTGCAGTATTTGAGTCATTCCAGGGCTCATAAGGAGAGGAAGAAAAGGTACTGTTTGCCTGTCTGTGTCTGACTAACTGTCTGTGTCTGACTGACTGTCTGTGTTTGCCTGACTGTCTGTGTCTGACTGACTGTCTGTGTCTGCCAATCAGTCTCTGTCTTCCTGACTGTCTGAGTCTGCCAGTCTGTCTGTGTCTGCCAGTCTGTCTGTGTCTGCCAATCTTTCTGTGTCTGACTGTCGGTCTGTCTCTACACTATAAGAAAGAAGGTAGACAGAGGGAGGCCCAAGCAGCCCAGGCCGACACTAACCCGGCCTTTTAATGAGCCAATGGCCATTACCGTCCAGTTTGCCTGCTCTGCGTTCAGCCATCTGTCATAAACTGGGGCCTGTCACAGAGGGACTGCCTGTGTGCGGTGCAGGCGGTGTGGCGCGAGGCGGTGTGGCGCGAGGCGGTGTGGCGCGAGGCGGTGTGGCGCGGCGGGCTGAGGAGCCCCAGCAGTGGGAGCCTAAGCTGTTTTCCGTGACCGAGCATCTTTAGCTCGCTGCGCTCTCAACTTTCCAAATGGATTTCATTACCAGAGGAATATCAGTCTTGATAAAGGATCCAAACAAAGGGTGCACAGGGAGGGGATTTACTATGCAACCCACCGGGCCTCTGATAATGTTGTTCATGTCAGAGAAAATATTACGGTTGCAACGCGCACACATCTAAATCTCCGCATGCAGGCATTGGTGTCAGCGTGTACATTAGCTAGCTAACGGCCATATTGCTATTGATTAGTTGAATGATAGAACAATTTCTTACCTGAGTTGGAGCAGCACCAGAGGCAGCAGCATAAAGGAGAGACAGAGAGAGAAAGAAAGAAAGAAAGAAAGAACGAAAGGAAGAAAAAGTGTGATTAGTTGTGTCCAGTGTTGGGGAACGTTACTTTTAAAAAATAACTAATTACAGGTGATTAGGTGATTGTGATCTGGGGAGTGAGCTGAATTCAGGAAATTGGTGGTGGCGTGGTTGAAGGGCGTTGAGCTGGAGACCTTTCAGTAGCTAGTTATGTTACTTAGTTGCTTGCTGTAGAAAATAAAATGTTATGTTGCTTAGCCGCCACTAAAAGATACATTATTTGATTCTGTATTCATGTGTTGGTCACTTATGCCCAGTAGGCAGACATTTAATGGGTTATCGTATAATTACATTGTCAGTGTCACTCACCAGCATATAACATTATCAATCATTAATCATTACATAGTAAGAAGTGACCAATCATATTATCTCAAGTAAGCATATACCATAATGAGAAACAATATTTGAATCAAGAATATCTTAAACTGCCTCCACATTTTCGGGCCAGGCTTATTCAACAACCTATGAGTACAGGCTTCAACACTACATAGATCCATTGCAGCGAACAATGAAGAACAAAAACAACGGCTCTAGACTTGCACACTGAAAAACATATCTTCTCAAAAAGAAAACGTTAGGCAAACAGCAATATGAAATATATTTGCAATAATGTGCATAATCCATATATGTTTCAAAAATGTATTCAGAGGTGAATATGTACTAAATCTGTTTTGTAATGATTCAGGCAAATTGCATGTAGAAACCGAACAGGTATTTAGATGTTTATTTACTATAAACTGTTGTTGACAAAAGAAATGTTTCTCTGCTTATATATTGGAACACCACTGCCAAACCACTACAATACCATACAATGCAATACGAATACAATGCGGGCAACATAACCTCTATTAATGGAATAAAAGCGTACTCGTGTTAATCCCAAACAGACCCCGCTGCCCTATGCACTTTCTTTGAGTGCCCTCCGTAGTAATTTGTTATTAATATAGCTCTGAAGGGGCAGCTACGTGTACCATAGGGCTATACATTCGCCTGCTGGGAAATGACGGAGGACGATTTGTGATTAACTTCGGTGGTCCAACAGAGAATGATTTGAGATAGAACTTCGGTTGTCCAACAGACCAGAGGTTCCAGCAAAACGTAACAGCAACCCCGGTGATTGGTCATAGGCGAGGGTAAAAATGACGTAGTTGAAATAGTAAACCCAAGCCAGAATTGCGCCGGTGATCCTTCCGCTGCACAATTCGCTTGTTCACGCTACATATCGAATTAAAATGAATGGGAGCGTGTGGCTATGTAAGGTGTATCAAGACCTTTAGATGGGAGAGCTGGTGCTGCCATCTTTGCATCCTTTGTTGCCATTTGCCACTGTAGAGAAAGATCTGCTTTTCAACACTGCGACGCCCAAAGTTACCAGTGAATATTTCGAATGTACAAGGACACAACCAGTGTTGGGGGTAACGCGTTACAAAGTAATGCGTTTCAGTAGTCCGAGTACTTTTTAAACGAGTAGTAGCAAGTTAGGTATTTCATTTATGTAATCCCTTACTAGTTAGTTTTTCATACAAATTAAGCGCAACTCAATTTCTATGAGTGCAACCTTCGTAGCTTTATGTAGCGTTTTACACTTTAATAGAGTACAGCTGCGCAGTAGAGATCCAGGAATGTAATTTCTTCAGTTATTGTGTGCACATTTTTTTGATGTTTACCGCAAGTACTCTGGCTCATCTGAAGAGAATTAATAATTACTAGCTTATAACTGACAGCTTGATAAAAGTTATTAATTCAGCCCCCTGGGCTGTGTTTCCCACAAAAACACTAACCCCATTTCAACATAACAGCGGATGTTCTGTAGCAACAGACCGTCTGGCTGATGTAGTGCTGACCGATCATATTAATATTGTAACAGTGTGTCAGTATGCACAGGTAGGTCGCATTGGACGTGTTAAAGTGCACTAGCGCATTATTGTGTTGTGGACATGGAGAAGGTTTCGACCAGCCCCTGAGCTCCACTCCACTGCATCCATCCCCCCACCCGTCCGCTCTGTGGGCTGGGATGAAGCCATGATAAATTGCCTCGTGGAGGTTCCCACAGACAGCACCACCACCAATGCACTTCATCCACATAGATATTCATTGGCAAACTGTTCGCACATAAAGCCCATATACCACCGGCGCCATCTGCATAATCAGGAGTCAAGCTGTGCTCTGTGCCTGGGTTCTCATCCTCCTCCGTAAACACATTACAGGAAGGCCTGCGCAAAGGCCTGCTACCAAGGCAACCTACACTTGGCACAAAATAATTGTGAAAAGTACAGCTTGCCTCTTGAAGCTAGCTAGCACCATCTCCCACTGGCGAGAGAAGTGTTCCACGTAGACAACTGTTTGCGAGTACTAGTTTTGGTTCAGTGCTGTTACTGAAAACACAGATGAAAGTGCTGTGTTACGACACTGAAGGTAGAAGTTCTTAAAGAAGTTGCAAAGCACATATCTACACTCCCGCCATTCTTTTTGACTTGTTTGAAATGGAATGAGAGTTGTTTTAATGGAATTATTCATACAGAATCTTTTATCCTGTTTCATTCATTACCGCTGCGTGTCTCTTTGAAAATTGTAGTGTTTCAGTACTTTCAGGTGGACAGCTACACAACCTCTTTGTCTAACTCTCCCTCTGCCATTGACTGCAATTCAACTTAAACCAGAATTCAACAGGCTAACAGTACGGTCCCCTCTCCGGGAAAACCACTTATTAACAATTATCCTACGCTTTAGATACACTTAGCTGGGTCCTGATTAGATAATGCACCGTATGTAATAGGAACTTGGCCCTGGCCAAATGTAGAGAACTATGGGGACCAGGTTGCCAGTCAAATGTAGGGCCCTTCATAAGTAACAGGACGTCGCTGTGGACACAACGTCATTAAGCTTCGCCAAACAGATCACCAGACAGATCTCCCTTTCAGATTAAACCTGATGAGCTTCGACCATGGCTTCCACTCGCTGTCCCCTGAAAGCCTTCCCTCACGCAATGACTGCAGCGGAACGGGGACCTCACGCCCAGAGGAGGGGAACACAGGCTTTGGGGCCCGGGGCAGTGAGATGCTTCAGGAGACGATTCACGACACGGGTAGGAAAGGGTGAACTTCCCCGTCAGCAGCTCCGGAGGGCTTTTGTGTGTAATTATTTAAAGACCCAGTGTTACAGTCTGGAGAGGTAGAAGCGGAGCGGGTGGAGGTTACCGCTGAGGGAGGGAATACTTTAATGTCAGCCTAATCCAGCGAGCGGATAACGTATCTTAGCTCCGTGGTACGATTTCTGTGGTACCTAGCTAGCCGCGCTGACTGACTAGGGCTCTGGGGATCTGCTAACCGGAGAAATCAGAGCTGAACCAACATCACCACGCCGCGCGCGCAGCCCCGGCTCAGCACCACAGCGCTCTGACGCAACCACCTGGAGCGAGTGTGCTCCAATGATGATAAACAAACAACCTTTTTGAGAAGGAGGGGAGAGCGGCGAGGCTGGGCAAATAAGACTCAGGGGCTTCCCCCCCCCACCCACCATATAGTTTGGGTTCCTTTAAAATGTATGTTTGAAGTTGGGGCTCGGCTCAAACCAAGTTGTTTGAAGAGTGATGCAAGTGCAGAGTGAGAGAGGAGGAGGAGCGAGGCGCGGGGAGAGGGGAAGAGATAAGACATACCTCCAGTCGCGTGGTTGTGTGGAGGAGAACCAGAAAGGTTCTGGGTGGTGCTAAAGGGGGCACAGAGGAGAGATCATAGCCCACGTATAGAGGTCTTAGTCAGATGGGACCACCACCGAACTACCTTTGAACGACAGCTCCAGTGCTCCATCAGCATCTACACTATTGTTGCAGCATTCAACCACACTGGACTTTTAAAATAGGGCTGAAAACCTGTCCAGCGTGTTTTACGCTGCTACATCCAGTGACACGACAGCTGCTACATCCAGTGACACGACAGCTGCTACATCCAGTGACACGACAGAGCGAGTAATAGCCATATGCAAATGAATGGAAATTGAGTTTTCTTAATTCATAATGTTTGGTATTGGCGTTCAGTTTCAACAGAAGAAACTTCCAGTCACCCAACCCCTTCCCCAATCTCCCAGATCAGTCACACAGGGGTGCGCACACACGCACACATACACACCAAACACCTTTGACACTTTAATCAGGGACTGGTGTGCTCTGGGTTCAGACAAAGCCCAATCACTCCTGTGATAATTTGGCCTCTCCTTCAATCAGCAGCACAGTAATTGCATCAGTCACAATCTCCATTTCATCTTTCATCTCTCCGTCAGGACCCAGACGGGAGGAAAGGGCCCCCTGACCAAAGGACACACAAAAGAGACGCCTGTTATTAAAACAGACAACCTGCAAATTATTTCTTCACTTGGAAGTGAAGAAATAAGAATACAACAAATTGTTGCCATTGTAATCAGGCCTATTCAAGCCCTTTCTTTGCATAAATGTTAACGACTTTAACCTCTTGCTACATAAAAGCATAATTATATCAAATGAAAAGTTTTATTCAATAACACCTAAATAACTTGGCAATGGGAGACAAAGGCTGATGGAATTGCGTCAAAATAACCTGCTGTAAAAAGTGTTGGTTGAGAGTGTAAATGTCTCTGTGCAGGTGTCAACAGGATCATCCGACCAGACCACAGTGTCCTTTAGAATTCTTCCCTAATCCCACTTCTTCTACGCACGGCAAAATTGGACTTCTAAATGTTTTGCATGTGCCATAATGCATGTGTCATGCTAAGTGAAATCAGGCTCTGAATGATTTATGGGGCACACACACACACGCATACAAACACACACAAACATACACACACACTCATACAAACACACACACAAATACACACACACTCATACAAACACACACTCATACAAACACACACTCATACAAACACACACACACACACACTCTATCTATCTCCCTGCATTTATGCATTCCAGTGGTATATCCACACACACACACAGCATGCAGAGCCCACCCACTCGTCTTCTGTCCCAATCTAATGGATCCATGTGGGGGCAGCTGAGATAAAAGCAGACAGAAGGATCAATTTAGATGATCTATGAAAGATATTAGTAATGACATTTATGAATATTTTATGGAACGTAGAGAATGTCATCATAAATTTTTATATAGGGAAATGAGGCAGGAATATAAAACAAACAGCATTAAACTTTGAATGTGGACCCCATGTCAAACGAATTGTACCCAAGAAAGAAGTGTGTGTGTGTGTGTGTGTGTGTGTGGCGGCGGGGGGTGGATTTGTCATTCCCTGGCTATTTCTGAGCCTGGGGAAGTGAAGAAGTTTGGCTGAAGCAGTGGTTGTTTCATACTGCAGCAGCATAGAGAGAAAGAGAGACAGAGCTGAGATTCCCAGAAATCCATAGCCATCCATATGTTTATATGCACGTGTCCCTACGGACTCTGACGATTGTCATACATTCGGCTAAAACCCAGATAAACACAAAACACACATAATGTTGGGTCCTGAGTAAACATGGTGTATTAACAAGGGTTTCTTATGGCTGGGTGTGGCTGGAGACTGTCTGCATGCTGGTGCCCTGGGACAAGATCCAGTCCAAACTGAGACAGGGGACACCTGATACACTGGCCTCATCACTTTCACTCTCCTGCACAGCCTGGTGACAGACAGTGAATGCCACTGTCCCGGTCTCTTTTACCACAAAGTTCCCTGGTTCTCCCTTAGACTGCCAGAAAGCTACTGTTGTGTCTTAGTTTTCTATTAGTTTCCTTGATTCCTTTGTTTGCTACATAGCCAGTGAACTTACGTATTGCCTGATGTATTCGGGTCATGACAGGTGAGGGCTATAAAAGGCCAGCTGAGCACAGCACAGGTGGCCTGGCAGAAATAGAAATGACGAGATATGCTTGTTTTCACAGAATTCACATTCAAGCCCACATACTCATAGAATTAGCTGTGATTCGAGGAACCCTGAAAAAGGGAGGGACCTTCACTAATCATATGTTTTAGTCATTGTAGAAACCATTAATGGTGGAATGTCGCTCCAGTCTCTGGCTAAATAGGGGCGTGACTTTAAGATACTGTAGATGTATTTTAACCACCCATTAGAGTAATGTCAATCATGTTTATCAGTTCCGCTGTATTGTTATAACACGCTAAGCTGAGTCTAACACAGTTCTCATGATTGATTAAAATTCAAGAGGAGGAATAGTTTTTTATTACTGTTACTATTCATTTTACAATTTTTTCTCATGATACAATGAAGGTCAGCTAAGAATAATTTCTTAAACTTTGCAAGTGGCGGAAGCTGTATTGGAGAAGAGAACATCCAATGGTGCGAAACAGTGCCGCTTTGTCTCAGTATTTGTTGACACATGTATTTCATGCTTTCCAGCTGAAAAGAGCACATATTTTTTTTGCTTTTGGTCCCAGCATATATATATATATATATATATATATATATATATATATATATATATATATATATATATATATATATATATATTAGACAGCTTTGGGTATGTACTTTGAGTATTACTTGCACAAGACAAAACATCAAGGGAGGCCAGTTTTGATCTGGCTTCACACAAATAACATTAAAGTCAAAACATCACTGACAGAAAGAAATGTATGGTCACTTATGTTCTTCTAACCAGCTAGCTAAAATATGCCATTTCCCAAATAGCAATTTAAGCTTGTATTTTTACCAAATGTAAAATTGACATAATGGCCAGTAAAGTAAAGCCCACATTCTACCCCAGGCCTATGCGACTATATAAGTTCAGGTTCATCGCTTCGCTAAATTGCTATGCTAAAGGTAGCTTAGCTAGAGTGTTTAGCCATGTAACATTTGCTTCATGAAATAGACAAAAACAAAACACATATTATTTCTGTTGTATGAAGTCTAACCATTTTAGAATGATCTCAGCATGAAGAGGAGAATAGGCATTGGCTTTCCAGTGCACAGAGTCCAAAAAAGTGTTTCTAATCACACACCACACAAACACACACCACACAACGTGCGGTTTGCTGATGACAAATGTGTGACAGTTGTCTTCCAGTCTCAGCCATACAGTGGTATGCATATAGGCTATGAGTAACAGCTTATAGAGGTTGTAATATACATTTTCTTGGCTAGGCTTCATCAGTGAATTTATACACGCAACGCCTCTGTGATGTGCCCAAGTGTCTATTCTTCACAGTCTCTGCTCAACTTAACAGGCTCCTCTGGCGTGTTGAATAAAGTTACATCAAAGCTGAATCAATATCTTTAAGATCATATAATGATTATAGTTTTCAAGGCTACATTATAGGACCAAATATAATAGTTATAATGTATAATGTTATGGTAAGATATAGTTGCAGATATGTTGCACTGTAACCTCACATGCCCAAGGTTCATGGAAGCTTCAGATCTTTTGATGGACTAAAGATTCCTAAAAATTACTTCTAAGTGTCGTTGTAATGGTTGACATTTCAAACACGCAAATTGTAAATTGTGCTACCGATTCTTCACTAGCGCTTGCAATATATAAAAAGGTTTGTGCGCAGACAGGTGATGTGTGGAGAACATCTGGATGGAACACTGGGGCTGTTTACAAGGCACTAGCCCTCTCTGACTGAATGCCTTGCATTGACGTCCAGCATGTGTGCTGCGAGGCTGTAACACGCAACGGCGCGTACATCTGACTGTGTCAGTGACTTGTCTTGGCAACACTTGACACCAACAACTCAGGACACCAAATCAACATCAACACAACAACGCTGTGGATTTTGAGTTAATGTCTTTCGCTGTCACCCAAAGTGGCCATCCTGGGAGGGGGTGTTGAAACGTGTATTGGGCGCGGGGGGGGGGGGGGTATTCAAATAGCACATGTCGCCAGTGTTCACGTGCAGGCCGGGCGAATAATTACAGTGATTTGCGGGGAGGAGGGGAGTGCGGGTGGGGGGGGGTAATTGCGGGGTCTCGCCGGATCTGAAGAGAGGAGGACAAGTCGCAGCAGTCTCACCCCTCTGATGGAGCTTCGGCGAGGCCCACTGACACTGGTCCAAACTGCCAGCCGCCACGCCAAAAGGGCCACGGCAGAGGCCCCCCCACCATAATTAACTCCCCGTTGCCACGGCAACACCCAGACGCGTGACAGGGCCGCTGACAGAGGCCCAGTGCCGGCCTTCTCTTGTCATTAGCCGCGGTGGGGAGAAGCACAAACATTAGGAGTGATAATCAGAGGAGCCTAATGGGCCCGATGTCCAGGTGCCAGGCTGAGAACACACTGGCAAGACCAGAACCGGCTGGGCCCTACTTCTTATGGATCACCTTTAATAAAAACCCTCGCCTGACTCCCCTTACTCACTCAGCTCCGTTGTTTTGCTATCACTTCAGCCATTACAAATTATGTTATTTAGTAACTGTCTGAGCCGACACCCTGAGGAGGGGGGAGCTTGATGGAGGGAATGTGTAATATTACATAAGGCATTAGTGTGGTGTAAAGCCTCAATGATTGGTGTTAAAGTTTTCACTACACAAAATGAATAATTGCTTGTCATTTGGAGCTGGCATGTCCCACAATCATCTTCACTTCTGCGCCATCAATCAAGTGTTTAACTGCTGACGACCAGGCCCACATTAAAAGCAGTGGGCACCATTTAAAGCAGTGGGCCCCACTCAAAGTGCTGAGCGCCCGTTAAAGTACGGAGCGCCACAATGCACAGGGGAAACGTATTGTTTGCTTCAATTCTCCAAGTCGCACCACTCCAGTGGGTGGAAGCAGGAGGGGAAAAGGGAGCGAAATGTAGTCTTGCCTTCCTGAGCAGCACTTCATTCTCCAGTCCATAGAGCGTCATCCAACACTCTGATGTAACTCACGGAGCGCACCTGGAGGCCCAGACAATAACCTCTGTATTAATCTGTATTCTCCGTGTGTGTGAGAGGCGCACACAGACTGCACCGCATCGGTACCCAGGGGAAGATGCTGGGTTCAAGCCTCAAATATTCATGGGGAGTTTTGGTCAACTGCAAACAGGCATATACGTAGAGTACCCTACTCCTGACCGTGCTCCTGGGTAGACAGAGTGGCACCGTTACATTTCCCAATCTGGGGCTGCCCAGGTCACAAGTCACTGAGCTCTGTTATCGGCCCTACTACAGCGCTCATGACCATGAGGGCATGGGAAACCGACTTGACACCGAAGAAAACAACACTCACCTTCACCTGTCTGTGGGATGTGGGGGTGGAGGATGGGGGGGAGGGAGACGTGTGCCAGTCAAGCAAATGATTTGCTCCATAATGAAAGTGGAAGAGCAGCTAAAAAGAGCCAACCGCTCTCCCAACCAAATGACAGTTATGGAGCTATATGTTCAACCAGAGAGAAATGCTACATACTGTTACTGAGATAGGAATTAGAAATAATGCCAAAAGATGTCTGGATAATTGAGTAAATTTTTTTGGTGAAATGATCAAATGAAGAGTATGAAATAAATGTTAATACACGTGTGAAATGTTACAAATAGATATGGCAAAGTGTTCACCTTGTGATATTTGTGTTGGCTTTGATTAAAGTAGCTGATTTTCATAAAGTGACAGATTTTCATCAATGGCTTTCTCTGTGACATTCTTCTCTGACATGATTCTATGTAGCCCAGCTTTGTCAGGGGGCGATAACTGGCAATTTCTCTCATCTTTGTCATGGGACTATTTTAGCTTTGTCATTGGCTTCCTGGTGGCTTCTCTCACCATAGCCTCCCCTATTTAATATATGAATATTATATTTTTTTCTTTGTCAAGAAATATGCATATTCCTCAACAACATTATTTGAAAAAATTATACTATTTTTCTGGGCTGTTACTCTCAGGATCCAATAATTAAATTGCATATTATTAACATTTCTCAAACTTGGTTTTAGACCTGAAACGAGACAACATCCAGAGATGATTGCTGAAGCAGAAATGCAAATGTTGGATCATCTGCTTGAATGCATTTTAGTTTTAAGACCACTGATACTAAGACCTACTAGATTTTAATTGTTTCTAATTCTGATGACGAGCAACATGATAGTAGCAATAAAAAAATAAGTAAGGCAATAAAATATTTCCTAGTCAAACCCTTCTAAAGAGCTAAACAGTTTCAGATGAAAAAACATTATTCCCTCCTTTACTCCTGGGTTTGGGATACTGTAAACCAATGAATAAATGACCAAAGTAGAAATACTGAAGGCATACAAAATTATATCCCATCTTATCTTGTCAAAAGCCTTTATGAAATCTGCAATTTAACCCTCCAAAAAACAAACCGACCATTTATAATGCTCTTGAATAGTTGTCACCACTGTAGCGATCTTCAATAAAGCTTGTTCATTCACTTTGAGTCATTTTGCTTATTACTTTCTCCATTCCAGCAACCAGACCTTTTAATAGAATACAGATATCACAGCACAATAAAGTAAGCGGTCTTCAGTTTTTGAGGTGTACAGCGCTTTTATATTGGCCATTAGCCTGCTGCTTCAATACAAATGTAATCTCAGCACCTCTATTTGAGGTTGTTGATAGTTCTCTGTGCCCAAATGAAAATTTGAAGCATGCGAGCAAAGGTTCTTTGATTTCTGTATAAAAAAATAGCATACATCTCAATTTGCTAGTTTGAACAGAGTTAATTGTGACTAGTTCATCCTCAGTGATTTAAACCCTTACAGAAAGGTCTTCGTATTTTGATTAACTGGTTATCATAGTAGAAAAACGATGTTACAGTCAAGTTCAGATAATGTTGGAAGCTCCTAAAAGAATTATGTTTTATCTGAAATAATGTACATGCTCCAGTATTTTCTGATGGGGTGATACTAAAATAAGCTCTTCAGAGGAAACCAGTTTTGTTATCGTTGTCTTATGTTGATTACTTTGGTTCAACCTAAGAAAAAAAACATTTCCCTTCTTTCTATCCAAGCTCTCCTTGATTTATAAATGATACCATTAACCCCTTATATTTATAAAGGTTCTCAAGCTGATGCTATCTGCTCTTGATAAGAAGAAGCATACAATTGGAGTGCATCCTACTGCACGCATCAATTTGTTTATTTAAAAAGTTTATCTTTGCAGTTAATTCATTTTCCCTCCAAAGATAAAACTTTGTATTCTATTAAGACCACTTAATTGTGGTCATAATAGAAGGTAGAATGTGTCCAGCATTCTACCTTCTGTTAATGTCTTTTAATTATTTGGTTTTAATAACAAATTCAACAGTGATTCTGTGGAAATAAATACATAGCAGATGGTCAATATCAGTAACCTGTGATTCCTTTAAGACGAGAGTGAAGAACATGGAGAAGTCAGTGAGACTTACTTTGCCATAGGCTATGAATATCTACTCAGATAGGGCTGTCTTAATCTCCAAACATCTATCCGGTTCAAGGATGACATTAACTCTGAGATTAGTGCATCACCAGTTTTCTTCTACATGTTTCAGTGGTTTGTTTACTGACACTGCGCCAAGATCATTTCCAGGGATTTCTGAAAGTGTAATATCCTGTTGGAAGACTGGGGGGATGTTGGAGGGCTAGAGAGCAACCAGAGCCCGAGTCCAGAGTAAACAGTGTGGCCAGAGCAAGGAGCAGGCAGAGATGAGGCTGTGAGGAAAGGAGAGCCAGATCAATAGCTTAATGGAATTAGCCCGGCTTTGACACACGCCTGCCAATCATATTTACTGAGGGCTGTTTGCCACGGAGCTCTGCTCAATATTTAAAGGCCGCACAGCAAAGATATCTGATTGGTGCTCTAATGCAGCGGCGACGGCTGTCCGAGGTCATTTACCTCTGAAGGAATATAAATGAGAACACAAGCCCTTGTTAAAGTTCTGAGTCCGGAGGGGGTACCGCTTTGCTTTTCACTCATTTTCTGTTTGTTTAATTTTTTCTAAATCCTTTTCTAGCCTGCGGATAGGTTTATGCAGAATTAAAAATGTAATTTAAGCCATAGAGTATTGGTGTAAGTCACAATTTATTCATGAAGGGTTGTGGGCATCTATGACGCCACTTCTTCATGCCATTTTACCAAAACCCATAAAGTAAACTTTAAACCTGAAGCAGCCAACTAGGCACTTAGCCTTCGATACTTATCTCAACAGCATTGTTCTGCCTCTAATGGCTTACAAAGAGTTCCTATAAACTACAGGGCTATAATGGGCTGCCAATAGCACGCTGCAGTACCAGAGATGTCCAAACAACCGCTAAACATACCCTCCAGCCATATTCGCCATTACAATATTGTAGTTTCTCCACCAGGGAATTCTGTTAAAAGGTTTACTTTCGGTCCTACACAGGTTGCTAGTAGCTTGTACCTGGGGTTTCATTTTGGACAAGGTCCTGGGTCCGGGAAATAATGGGCCCTAGTCGGTAAGCCCACCCCAGTGTGTTTTCCATGCAGACTTCACCACTCTCCACTGTGACCAGCTCCATGTGTCTCTGTGGGTGAAGGGCACTGCCTTTAGACCCACTAACAAGGGATGACAAGGGCCTAACGAGGGGAGTTAACTGGCCGCTGAGCCCCCTCCGTACGGAACCAGGCCAGATCTGGAGAGGCCGACTGGCCAGCTGACTGGCACCAGGCTAGCCAAATGGGTACGGCACACAATGAGCCAAGCTCACAACAGGGATGGCATGCACTGAGCACGAATGAGGACACAGAACAGATGCACACCTGCTCCTCCTGAACCTGGCTGTGCCCGGGTGCCCAGGGTCACCTGGGGGAGCCTTAATACAACGTTTCCATCTGTTGCCTGGAAAGTGAAGGGCAGAGATGTCCAAGTGCACAGACATTTCCTTTACAAAGCCTAGTCCAGACCACCACCACGGTCCGGACGTCTCCTGTCCCATTCCATCCGTCTTGTCCTTGAGAAAATGATCGGAAAAACACATGATCTCCCTCTTCATTTCAAGTCCTCACATGCACTAGGCCTTCTCGCCGTGGCGTATAATCAAAGACAGGGCTGTCTAGAAATGTTTGTATTTGCATGCAACATAAACGGCAGGCAAGACAAAGGCCGGCCATCAGTGGACTGAGTCCTGTTTACACAAGGAAAGATACATAGATAAATACACATATTTATGTCATTGTCCATCAAACCAATAGCAGAGGATTTTTTTCCCCCCGCAGTGCTAAATGATTATTATTAGCTCAAAGGCTCCTCTTTATTCTAATTGCCTTGTAAATAAACTTGCTTGTCATTACTTCTCAAGCCAATTATATGGTGCCTAATGGCAGCGCTTAATTAGCACACACTCTGCTGGAAAGAGAGAGATTGATGAAAGAAAATTAATGAATGTAAGAAACGAGAAAACGTTGGTGGGTGGACGTAGAAAACACATCGTCTGTCTAATACAGTTGTCAGGGTGTTTTTTTTTTTTGCAGGGGGGGTCTCACAATGCCAGTCGGGCCACAATGTCTCCACTCCTCTCTAGCTGTTGAGCGGGCTCTGACAATGAACCACTCAGCAGGGGTGACCCAGACCCCCTAACAGCACTTCACCAGCCGGGGCATTCACAGCTGGATGACAGGAAATAACAGAACACTGCATGTAGCAACCGAAGAGGCGGAGGCTGTTCCCAATCCACCTTTCCACCCACAGCCCCACTCAGTCACTGGCTTTCAGACAAACACAGCTACAGCTGCCATTTATTTCCTCACAATCGTTCAACAATGAAAGGGTATGTCTTTCATCCGCTCTTCTCTGTATTCCGGCAAGAATCATTCCGTTTTATGTGCCTTTATATGCCCTGTTGATGCCCTATTGAAATGAACCATTAAAGCCAAAATTAAAGCAAAGTTATCCTCTCTTTCATTGCGGTTGCCTCTGTGGCCGTGGTTCACATTGACAATGTGAATCTAATGCAGCAGGTTGCCTGGACTACTCACTATTATCATAATTAGACAAGATGTTCCTTGACAGGATGCTCTTTGGAAGAGGAATACCTCCCTAGTATTAGTCTATGAGGCAGGATTCCAGATTTGGGCCGTCTGGCCGACTGGGGTCAACCATGTCTCATAGTGATTTTTTTAAGGTCACTGTTGAAAACAGTAAAAGCAGTGGAGCAACAGAAGCATTGTGTTACCATTCTTTCATCTCTCTATCCCTTTACATTTTCACATATGGATATTATCCAATAAAATGTCAAGTCATTGCCCTCCTGTATTTAATGGTCATACAACTTTTAAACAACATGCAAATAATGATTTAGAATGAGGCAAAAAGCTGTCTGAATCACTGGTTTCAGTCTGAATCACTAATTTCTGTCTGAATCACAGATTTCTGTCTGAATCATACATTTCTGTCTGAATCGCAGATTTCTGTCTGAATCACTGATTTCTGTTTGAAATTCTGATGATTACTAGCTGCAATGATTCATCTTCAAACATGTAATGTGGAAATGTACTGTGTATGTGAAAATACAGAGGACTAGAAACAATTACTGCTAATATATTTTAAAGAATTATTTGGTTGTGGCCAAACATCTGTGAGTAAAGCTACTCTTTGCAGAACCCCACCTGAACCACATTCTTAACACATTTTAGCCAAAACATCAAAGGTTTTATGTGTTTTATATAGTAGCTTAATATAGACAATATGGTACTTGATGCCTTGATTAAGAACTATAGTCAGGGGCCAGCATCCTTTTATTTAGATTTGCATAGGCTACCAATAGATGCTGCCAGTTATTGTGGTAATTTGAGGGAAGAAATGTAACAGGCATGACTCCAAATGCAAAGCCTAGAATAAAGACTAGATTAAAGACTAGAATTATTTAATTCAATATGGATTAAAATACACTGAAATTAAAGTAGACTGTCCATACTTTAATGTCGTCATCATTGTATCATTTCAGATCCAATGAGTTAGAGTACGGAGCCAAAGCAAGAAAATGTGTGTCACTGTCCAAATTCTTACGGACTGCGCTGTATATAATTTATATTTAATGTCTCTGAACTGTTACTGTTGCATTATCAAAGGAATTAATGTTCTGCACATTTCGTCACAAAACTGTTATAACTGACTTTGCTAGCTAACATCATCGCCATCGGTCAAATTGCATTCGGATGATATGATGAAGGGTGGCAGTGTTGTCTTCTACGAAATATTAGCCTGTTTTAGCAATTTCTATGTATTTCCAAGCTCCTATAGTGTATTTCAGGCTAAACAGTTAGTAGATCCTGTGTAAAGTTATTAGTCCCCAATCAACTGGTCCTCAATAAAACTGCGGAATCTATAGTGTTAGTGACAATGGCATCAGTGCAACCAAGTGATGGACGATGAATCCATAAATGTGCGTCTGATGTCTTCACAGTTTTTTCATGTGTGATGACCTGACACCCTCCTGGCCTCTCAGTTGCCGACGAGCCAACAGTCTGTTCGCATGGTTTTCTACGATTTATTGGTGCAGATTTGAATAAATGAATGTGTTTTGAGATTGTCGGTCAGTTAACAGTATTGATATTCAAGCAAACAATTCACTACCACTGTTTCCAGTTTCCAGTGGACAGGTAGGAAGATGGCCAAAGGGATGATAGATTGTCAACTGAACGCAAAAACCAGGAAAAAATGCATGACCTTCCCTGATGGCCAAAAACCAAAAAACACCCTGAGCCAGCAGATGAATTATATTAGACATCTATTAGCACTATAGGACACCACAGTAAATGTTGAACTACCCCTTATGGAGCCATTTAAATGAGGGCTCTGTTCATGGCGTTGCTATAGAAAAGATGGTAAAGAAAGTGTGAAAGCCGTTAAAAAGGAAGGGACAAACACTGCAACTACAGTATCTTCAAACTGGCAGGGCTCCTTGGCAATTACAGGCCATTACAGGGTAAGAAAAATGTCCTTTCAGCGGGCGCTATGGCAGCAGCACTATCGGCCTGTACCCATCTGACGTGCTGGTCTTGTGATTACAGCCATGTTAAGGGCTGAGAGGGAGAGAGAGAGATCTGTACGCAGCAAGATTACAGACCGGTCACTTACAGAAAGGGAGGGTGGCTGGGGTGATTGGGAGGGAAGAGGTGGTGATGGGTTTAATATAAGAAACCTGCCAGCATAATCACCTTTTCCTTATCCCAGCCTGCATCAGCCTCATTTTGCGACAGTTTCAGTCTTATCTGCTGCCATTCTCTCTCTATCCAGCCAAATCAAATTTGCTCCAGCTGGGAGGATTGACAAGGAAGGGAGGTATACAGGACTGATAAGGCCAAAACTTGTAGTTTTTACTTGATGTGTTTTTTTTCTTCCCTAATTTGAAATTACCAGTTGGCTTGGCACGCTTATCTCCCTGGCATTAGCGGGCTGTCATGCTGTGGAGGTAGGCAGGCAGGCTGGAGCGACGAGGCCAAGAAAGGCCATGGAAGGCTGGCTGGTGAGAAGGGATAGCAATGTGCTGCTACAGGAGATGGAGGGAACCTGAGCTGAACTAAATCACAACGATGCCTGCTCTCCATTAACAGCAACACTACGATGTATCAGCCTCCTACAGGAAAGCTCGGCTTTCAGCTACTGCAGACCCAATTCTACACACACACATACACACACACACACACACAGTTTTACCTTAAACCGAACACTTAAGCCATAAAATGCCTTTTTCAAAATGAGGACAGGATATTCCTATTTTTTGTATTTTCCTGGATTAACCACCGTTCGGGAGATTGTTGTCCCCATTCCGAAAGGGAAACTCGCGCACACACACACACACACACACACACACACACACACACACACACACAACCTTGGGCACCCGTTGTCTCTATCTCTGTCCATGTCTAACACACCGCAGTAGTAGGCCTATTGTGTAATGGTACTCGCTCTGCAGACTTTTATATCTGTAGTGAATGCTGCTTGAGTTACCATTTTATGTGAATTCATCTTTACCCCGTGAAAAAAGCTGTCACCGCCATGCCTCAAAATATCCCCTGTGCCATTTACCTAGCATTAGTCATGCATTTAAGTGAAGAATAGGTTTGAAAAGCACATATGGCACAAATATATTGTGTGTATGTGTGCCTGTGTGTGTGTGTGTGTGTGTGTGTGTGTACCTCACATTTGGTATATAAAGAATTCGTGTAGGCCTACTTCAATGCATGTGAGATAGAATGTGCATATGCATTTACAATGTGTGCATGCATTTCTGTGCAAAAGGGTGTGGCTGTATGTTCTCTCTTTGTGTGTGTGTGTTCAATCTTCTACTCAGCAAACACAGGAAGCAATCCCTGTTCCCATTGCTTCAGTAAATAATTCCTTGGAAAAAAGGAAAAAAATCCCTTTGAAAAAAAAATTGAATACGCACACATTGTTAAATCCCCAACTTATGGAAAGAGCTTCAGGGCACGGAGATGGACTTGCATTTTAAAGTTAGATTTTTAAAAAAAAATGAACAATTTGGAGAAAAAAACATCTGCATCAGCCTTGAAAATATCCTTCTTGACTCTCCTTTTAAAGCTCTGTAATATGTGTATGCATACTGAATAAACATGGTCAGAATCATTTAACATCTAATCACACTGGAATCTCAACAACACAGTGTTCGGTAGAGGCAAATGTTCTGTATTGTTTGTTAAATGATCATGAATATATTTGAAATATGCATACAATTTTAAATTGTTAGCTTCTTTCTCTATGAATACACACCATCTTTGTTTACAGTACAATATAAGTGTGTGTAATTACTATTTATATATTGCCTCAAATAATGAATTATGATTTAGAAAGCGCCATTTTTCCTCTCCTATTTTTGCAGCAATGTTTCCCACTCCCCATGCACATTCATTCCCTCAGACATTATGGGAGCGTGAAATAGATATCTATTACTTGGATTGACAGAAAGTAATAACAAGGAGTTTTGCTTGACCTTTAGGTCAAATACGGAGCGTTGTGAAGTGAAATGAGTTGAGATGAGCAGGAAGGCTGCTAATCGTATATTAGTCATAACAACATTACATTATACAACCATGTCAAGCAGTTGCACTTGAAACTATTTACTGTAAGGCCCCCTGTGGTGAGATATTACACTGAGAATAAATGCCTTGATGTGAATATAATATCTAATCTGCCTGAGATGAACACCTAATTTCTTTGTTAGATCCGGGTGAAGGTTAACGTAGCCCGCAGGGCCTCTACTCCTATGACACAAAGCATGACAAAAACAGAGACATGGAACAGAGTAAGGGGGAGAAACAGGGACTGAGTGGATGACAAACAGTGAGAGAGGCAGCGAGAGACGAGCAGGGGAGCTGTGACAGAAGAGGAGAGACAGAAAGAAGATGAGAGAGGAGAAAGGAGGTGAGAAAGGAGCAGGGAGAGAGAAGGTGAGACGCCATGAGAGGAGAGACGTGGTGGTAGGAGATGGGAGAGAGAACCTGAGAGAGGAGGGAGGTGAGAGAGGCTGTGAAAGGAAAGGGGAGGGAGGTGAGAGAGGCTGTGAGTGAAGAGGGGAGGGAGGATAGGGGAGGGAGGTGAGAGAGGCTGTGAGTGAAGAGGGGAGGGAGGATAGGGGAGAGAGGTGAGAGAGGCTGTGAGTGAAGAGGGGAGGGAGGATAGGGGAGGGAGGTGAGAGAGGCTGTGAGTGAAGAGGGGAGGGAGGATAGGGGAGAGAGGTGAGAGAGGCTGTGAGTGAAGAGGGGAGAGTAAGATGAGATGAGGCAGAGATACATCAATACAACATGTAACCACGGCAACAGGTAATTTAAGAACTTCATTGTCATGCTTTTTTGTTATTGTTTAACCCCTTGAGTGACAACTAGATTCAGCCCAGAGCCTATGTTTGTATTACGGCCATCTTTTCACTTAATTATATCTGAATGTAGGCGTGGCAACCTCTTAACCTTAACGACATGTCAGGCCGTTATGTCAGCCTGCTGTTCCTGAACGAAACAGAGAAAATCACATGAGCGAATGGATTAAGCGAACAATGTTCAATCAGTCAAAATGGCACTCGCCTGTAGATCTTTGTTCAAATCTCCCCACGCAATCATGGCATTTCAATCGTTTACAGGTGATGGGTACACACGAAACAACGTTCTCGCTCTTCCAAGACACACACACATGTACATACATACCCTGACTGTCAGACACAGTCACATTCAAGTCATTTAGCCGAGTCTTATCCCGAATGACTGACAGTAATGAGTGGATACATTTGAGTATATTTTTGCACTGCCCCCCCCCCCACAGGGATCAAATGCAAAACCCTCGTGTTGAGAGTGCAATAGTGCAATGCTCTTACCAAGCAAGCAATAGTGAGCATACATTATGATACCACACAATCTAGATTGTAATCTCCATCACAGAACCTCCATTGTGTTCTCTGAACCATCGTAACCATCAGACATTTCCTGTGCGGAATCTCTCCGTCTGATCCGGTTAAACCTGCGGTCCATCACCTCTCACGGCGCAGAGGTACAGCCGATACTCTAATCACCCTGGATATATGCAATACATTTCTCAGCCGGAGAGAAGCTGCCATTTTCCCTGAGCCCAGATGGCGTCATTACAGCACTAAGGCTGAGTGATTACACCAAGAAGACTGGCGAAACAATGGCTGATATTTCTATAAGCATTCCTGGCACCCCGCGCACCCCCCCCCCACCACCACCACCACCGCCACCACCACCACCACCACCACCACCACCACCACCCAACCCCTGTATGAGAAGATAATTAACACTGAGAAGACTAAAAGGGCGTCTGGTGGGAGGGAGTGCCGGGAGAGGCGGGTCTTGCCGCATCAATGGGGGGCTTTTGTTGCCTGGCAATCTTGTCAATCCAGCAGGCTGGTGAGGGAGAGGGAGCAGCGTGGAGTAATCTCAGAGACAAAGGTCAACAAGTTTAGAGCTGTGATGGAGAGAGCCGTGACACACCTGTCACATCTTAGATAGACACAGTGCCAAGACGGAGGGACTCGGCGATAGAAAGATAGACGTTAAGGAGTCTAAATAAAAAAGGGCGACGGAATGGGGGGGGGGGGGGGGGGGGGGGGAAGAAGGCATTACTGAGGCTCCAGTCAGAGAATATGAAAAGAAATAAAAGATAAAGGAGGGAGCTCAAGCAGCCAGCGGTTTGAAATACAAAAGGAGAAAAGGGATGGAGGGAGGGAGGCAGGGAAGGAGGAAGGGAGGGAGGGAGGGAGGGAGGGAGGGAGGGAGGGAGGGAGGGAGGGAGGGAGGGAGGGAGGGAGGGATAGTGCTGGAACCCTCATCTCCTGTGGGGATTTTGTTATTTTTCTTCAGATTTTGTTATTTTTCTTTTTCATGGTCTATTTGGTTTGCTAGACCATGAGCTTGGTAAAAAAAGAACCCCCCACTCCCCCCTGTCGTGAATAGAGCAGTGTGATATCATGTTCAAGGTCCCAGTGAAAGATAAGAAACACACACACACACACACACACACACAGCTATTTAACACACCTGATGTCTGCATTATTAAAATGTGCTGTTAAGATTTTCATGTAACAGGCTATGATAGTGATACACACGCCAACACACCTTGACATCTCAGACACACAAACACACAAACACACAAACAAGTACAGTTCTATGTCCCTACATGTAACGTCATTGTCACTCCGACTCCATCTCTCCATTCATTCTACACAAAACCCAATACAGTCAATGTGGCTGTCCTTCCTACACTCTATAGTATGCCAGCAGTTCACTTTTCATTACCACTGAGGCCCTACACGTTCCTTTCTCATTCGTTCTTTCTGTTCTTTCTTTTCTTTTCTCAAGTCCTTGCATACCCCCTACATACCAGTCTTTACATACCCCCCTCTTTACACAATACCCACCACCTTACCCCCCAACTTGACAACTCACCCCAGCCCACAAGAGCGTCCCGGTTCCCCAGGCCCCTGAGTCCCCCCTCTCTCCCTCCCTCCCTCCCTCCCTCCAGTGACAGAGAACCTAACTCATCTTTAGCCACAGCCCACAGCGCCCAAGCAGCATCTGCTTATATAACTCTGTTAACTCTGAAGTATGTATGCCCAAACTGTCAACCCGCTCTCTTTCCCTCTATTTAGTCCCCCCCTCTTTCTCCTCTCCCTCTCTCTGTTTCTCCTCCCTCTCTCATCCTGTTTTTATCTCAACAATAAATAAATATATATATATATTTCTCCCCCCACCTGTCTGCTGCCTGTCACTGCTGCTTCTCTGTTTCCTTCCCTCTGAGTTTCTCTCCATTCCCAGCCTCTCTGTCTCACCACTCTCCCTATCTGTCTGTCTCTCTCTGTCTCACCACACACCCTCCCTGTCTCTCTCTCTCTGTCTCACCACCCACCCTCCCTATCTGTTTGTCTCTCTCCCTTTGTCTCACCAACCACACTCCCTATCTCTCTCTCTATCTCTCTCTCTCTCTCTCTGTCTCACCACATACCCCCCTGTCTGTCTGTCTCTCTGTCTCACCACATGACCTCCCTGTCTCTCTCTCTCTCTATCTCTCTCTCTGTCTCACCACACACCCTCCCTGTCTCTCTCTCTCTCTCTGTCTCACCACACCCCCCCCCGTCTGTCTGTCTGTCTGTCTCTCTCTGTCTCACCACACACCCTCCCTTCTCTCTCTCTCTCTCTCTCTCTCTCTCTGTCTCACCCACCCTCCCTATATCTGTCTCTCTCCCGGTCTCACCCCCCTCTCTGTCTCTCTCACTCTGCATCACTTCCCTATCTGCCCCCTCTAACTGTCTCACCACCCATTCCTCTAACACATTCTTTTCTCACACTTCTTCCAGCTTGTCAAAATGAGATCACACAATACCAGCGAGGGGAGGGGTTGGAGTGCAACACACTCCAATAGGCAATGAAGACCTCGGCAGTATGTAAACAAAATGTGCGCATGCATTTAGCATTTAGCCTTTCTGTTGTTTAGTGCATCAAGTCTGTAGACATGGTGTACCATAAGGATCACATTTCACTGTGTTGATTGTACAACAAAATAATGACGCTGGAGTTCTTTCCCTGCTGTGTATAACACCTCTCATCTCAGTAGCGTACTCTCTCAGCACACTCAAAACCAATGTTTCCAGGACTGGAGGGCCTTCCCAGGTGCAGCAGCGTGCATGACCAGTAGGGCGCCTCTGTATCCTCGGCCCCTCAGTGGGCCCTGTTGTGATGAGAGGAGCAGGGAAAGAAGAGGGCAGTGGGCCCTGTTGTGATGAGAGGAGCGGGGAGAGAGGAGGGCAGTGGGCCCTGTCGTGATGAGAGGAGCGGGGAAAGAAGAGGGCAGTGGGGCCCTGTCGTGATGAGAGGAGCGAGAAGAGAGGAGGGCAGTGGGCCCTGTCGTGATGAGAGGAGCGGGGAGAGAGGAGCGCAGTGGGCCCTGTCGTGATGAGAGGAGCAGGGAAAGAAGAGGGCAGTGGGCCCTGTTGTGATGAGAGGAGCGGGGAGAGAGGAGGGCAGTGGGCCCTGTCGTGATGGGAGGAGCGGGGAAAGAAGAGGGCAGTGGGGCCCTGTCGTGATGAGAGGAGCGGGAAGAGAGGAGGGCAGTGGGCCCTGTCGTGATGAGAGGAGCGGGGAGAGAGGAGCGCAGTGGGCCCTGTCGTGATGAGAGGAGCGGGGAGAGAGGGCAGTGGGCCGCTGGCTGGGAATAGAATCCGTAATGCACTCCCTGAGCAGCAAGTACACACTGGCCCGGGCCCAGGCCAGCCACATGGAGGAGGAAGATAAGACTCTCGGCCCTGGGCCTGCTGCCAGAATACAGCCTCTCCAATGCATGGAGCGTTCGGAGACACTGCAAGGCTTTGGCCTACGCTCCAGTCTATCCATCGCCTACTGATGCCTCTATTACAATGGTTGCCCCTCGGCTACACAGGTCTGCGCCAACCGCACCCTATTATAATTAGAGGAAATGTGAAGTGCCCCGGACACTGGCAATTGATCTGCCTCTGACAGTCCAATACTTCTATCAGATAAATAGTATTAATAAACCTTGTTTTCCACCTAGGCTGGGACTGGAAATCTGGATAGGGATGGGATTGGAGGCTGGAGGCTGAAGGCAGGAGGAGAGAGGGGGGAGTGCTCTGTGCGATATTCTTTGTGTTTTCTACTTTGTCCGTGTGGGTTTGGCTTGGAAGTGGAGGAAATTTGAGATGTTTGCTTTAAACACTGGATTCTCGTTCGTTGCGGCAACTTACACCAGCTCTTTATCACATCTAGAGTTGACAAGAAGGCTTCCAGGCAAATCTGCTGAATGGGAGTTTCAAGCCGAACACAATCTTTCCCACTATTCTATGTGGTTTCTTATTTTTCAATGGGTATGTGAAGACAGTTTTGCTGGGTGAATGAGACTTGAGCTGTTTGGAAGTCTGAGTGAATCCAGGTCAACCTGACAAACACACAAGTTTTATTGACGTTTTGAGGTTGTTGAAATGTTTCCGTCTCTTGTTTCCACCCATGACTCCAGGGAAGGAGGCTCACAGGATGACAGCTTTACTACACATCCCAGAAGGTTGGAGCTGCTGGGTCACATGATCGGGGATGCCAAGACAACAAAATGGCAGATTATATGATGGCTTGAGACAAACATCAAAGGCGATGTGGAACCAACAGTGAGAGCAGTTTGCAAGCCTTTGTTGGTCTATTTCACAACCCTGTTTCCAGAAAAGTTGGGACGCTGTGTAAAATGTAAAGAAAAAAGAAATGCAATGATGTGGAAATCATCTAAACCCTAAATTCAATAGAAAATAGTATAAAGACAACATATCCGATGTTGAAATTGAGAATTAAAAAATATTTCTTGAAAGATATATGCCCACTTTGAATTTCATGCCAGCAGCACTTTTCAAAAAAGCTGGGACGGGGGCAACAAGACTGGAAACGTTGTGTAATGCAAAAAAAAAACTGGTGTAACATCTCACAACTAATTATGTTGATTGGCAACAGGTCAGTTACATGATTGGGTATAAAAAGAACACCCCAGAGAAGATGTATACATCGCAGCATTCACAAATGCAAGTTAAAACTCTACCATACAAAGAAGAAACCAGACATGAACCAGAAACACTGCTGCCTTCTCTGGATCCGAGCTCATTTAATATGGACTGGGGCAAAGTGGAAAACTGTCCTGTGGTCTAATGAATCAAAATTAAAAATTCTTACCCTCTCGTCCTTTGTTTTTTAGGAAATATATCACTAACCATTATTCCACTCAGATCATAAGAAAGAAGATGTGCATTCAGTAGTGATTTCTGTAGCTCTGGATTCTCTAGAGTGCATGGATTACTGGATATAACGCAATAATTAAGTAACAGAATAAATAAATGCATAACAAATATTACATTCTAATTATCTTTATTTTATATTGAATTAATGTCCTCCCAACATTAAATATTGAATATGTACTGTTTCACCCAAGCCTTGAAAGCTGACAAATGAAAAGCCTGGGTGAATTCTATGGATATGACCAAACATCTAGTTATATCTATATTATGTCATAGTTAATCAATATTTAATGACAATAAGGCGTCTCTTTTTTTTTTTTACCTTAACTTTCAACATAAATAAATGAATAAAGGCCTTCAGCTGCGGTTCACAATCCAACACAAGGCGAGTCAAATGAAAAATAACAAGCCATTAGAGAACAATATTTGGATGGGCTTGCTAGGTTTCATGCGCGGCCAACCTCTTCATCGTCGTTCGCTGTGAAGCTATGCAGACACGGCCTACAGTACCTCTGTACTCCGGGGCGTCCCATCTTCCTATCAAGCCCTAACTAGCAATCCCAGAATGTAGGACCCGTGTCACGCCACATACATTGCAATCCGTCAGAGCTGTCATTATTCCCCAGTTCGGCAAACATACTGTAGAAGGAGATGTGGATGACGCCTGCACAGATGCATTAGTCTCTGTGTCCTCCTCTACACTCCCCCTGCCTGGCTGCCTGCCTCCCTGCCTGGCTGCCTGCCTCCCTCCCTGCCTGCCTGCCTCCCTGCCTGGCTGCACCAAGCCTCCTCGCGGCAGCCTCGGCTTCATGTGTCACCGGCCAGGATGACAGTAATGCACTATTTATTTTCATCTTGAGGCGATGCCTGCATTATCAGTGTATAAGATGTATGGCAAGACAGTATTAATGATGTTTCCGCCCCCTGCGAAATGAAAGGTCTTCGACAAAACAAACAGTCTAGTCTCCCTTCTCAAGGAAACAGAGCGGGTGTGTCAGAGACGAGAGTACAGATGACCGCTAGCTGTGTGTGGCTAGGGAGGGACACGGAGGGACAAGACATGGATCTACAAGAGCCCAGCCTACACACAGCGATTCTAGAGATACTGTATGTATATTGTACATTGTGACTCAGCGCAATTATGTCCAACCATAGACACTGCAGGTTGGATTGAACAGTAGTGACACTAGCTGGCTGTTAATGAAGGCATGTCATGAAGCATGCAAAGGATTGTAATGTTACCTAAAAGGCCTGATGTATACCTGTATTCAAATAATGACATAAAGGTGTGCAGTGAATGGATGAATGAAAGAAGTTCATCGGAAGTATGCTATGTTACTTCTGTTATCCTCAAAAGCATTTTTCCCAAATAATTGTCACATTGTGTGAGCAGTTGCTCTTTCGGATGGTGTTTAACTGCACCTATGTTCATTTCTAGGTCTTTATTATTACAATAGGTAATATTTACGCCACTGCCCTCTTGAAAATACGGTCACAGAAAGTACGCTGGGGGTCTGTTTGTCAGGACCGGGGCAGGACACGAGGTGACAGAGCTGTCTCTCTGGATTAGAACAAAACGTGCAGGAGTATTGAGCTTTCAGTGCGGGGGCAAGAGTGATCTAATTTCTCTGGCAACATGGCGGATTGAAAAAAGGGGTTGAGGGGGCGACTAAGAAGTGAAGGCTGAGGGGGGGGGGGGGGGGGGGATTAAAGCAAGAAGCCCTTTCGGCTAATTATAAAGCATAAGCTTGATTGGAAACCAAAACGTTTATTTCATATCATAATCCAACAAATGCATTTTATCTTTTTTTTTTATCTGCTCCATTTATGGAGATATAGTTTTAATAAGGACCTCTTAAAGTGACACACAGATGAGAGCCAGCCTAACATTTAACAAGGTTGTGAAAAGTGCACTAATAAACTAGTTAGCATTCCAATTCAATTATCATAGCCACCTATGTTTATTTCCTCAGATAATCCACAAACATGGAATGTGCTTCAGGAGGAGAAAGGTGGAGAGGATTTAAATCCTTGTTCTTTATTAGCTGTAGACCTTTTAATAGAGCGTGGGCTGAATTGAGCCATTAATAAAGCAGTGCCAATGGAGTAATGCATTGAAATCTAAAGAATAGCAGATGTATAATGAGATACGCCAGATTGTTAACCATTAAGATTTCGGAATAGATGTGGAAGTGAGTTCTGACCAGTGTTTTCATCTCTCCACTTTTCAGTCCCCTAGAGACGATAACGGGCTAATATTAGGAAATATTTAGCATACCTAGTATTCATTATAACTTAGTTCTTGACTTGATTACATTACAGCTTTTTTGCAAAACAAATGCTTATCATGACATAGACAGATTGCTTTGGTTTCTGAAAACCATTCTTGTTCATTCCTGTGCATACAGTCATGAACATGCTGTCTTGTGAGAGGAGGTATTGAGAGCGTCAGTCCATGTGTTAAGAAGCAAAGCGCCCTTATAAGCTGCAGCGGTGAAACATCAATAGGTTGTCAACGAGGTTACAGCTTCCAATATGCCGGAAAACGGGGCTTTTGTTTCCCCCCATCAGTGGAGAAGCTGGATATTGGGTGGATATTTAAAGGGCGCTAATATAAAGGGGCCTGTCTGGTCGAGCAGCCAGGGAGTGTTTGTAGGCTACGAACCGGCTTCAGGGATGCCTGCGGCGGTTGAGCGCTCACAATCCCCAGAGAAGCGAAGCCGCCGCTGAGCGCGGAGAAAAATGGCTTTGATGGGGACAGGAGAGACAGAGTAGGGAAATACAGAGAAGGGAGAATGATAGAGGAGGGAAGTTAGAGTGTGAGAGTGCGCGCTCAGGCAAACAAGTCTTTGAAGTATTTTAGTCTTGTGCATAAATAAAAAGAACATATGGATACCGTGGCATTCCTCACATTTTTTTTCCTTTTTTCTGTAAAGGGTAAGATGATGCATCAGCTTATCTCTCATTAATGAACAAAAACAAAAGGTAGGACCAACTGCTTCCTGTAAATATAGCTAGGCTACATCGCTCTGGGCTAGGCTATAAATAGTTGTCACACAGTTCACTGTGAAGTTAGCTTATATAATGCAATGCAATACAGCACTGACAGATAAAACAAATACAATAAATAAATCACCACTACACAGAAATGCTGACAAAAAAAAAAGACAGGTCAAAAAGGCAATTACTCCTTTTCTTAAAGTTATCTATTGGAATGAGAAATGTTTTAGACGTGGTGAGGTAGGCTATACCTTAGCTGCTGTCACAATGTTTCCATGGCTTGCGGTGTCTGTTAAACCTACAGGAAGACATGTTTGGCACCGTCATTTCCAATATAAAACTACATCTAAAATGGTTCTTTCAACTGGTAACCAATTGGATTCCTTAACCATATATGTCACCGAAACCTGCTCCAGACAATCCTGAAGTTGCAGAGAAAAAGCAATGGGGAGAAGTAGCTTGTATAATTACTATGGTGTCTTGACCAATATACAGCCTTGATGTTTCTGCACCCGACATCGACGTGTCCCACCGAGCACTGGGCTAAGTCCTGCTGCTATTAGTCCATCTAGCAATTCAGCATAATCACCTCTATTTGCTGTGAATTTCACTTAGTGTGATAGACAATACAATTTGGGTGTTGTTCTGAAAATATATTGAAGTGGTTTAACCAAGGCTATTGCCGTAGCCAACCAACACGGGCTAATCACAAGATTCCTCTTTGTGCCGTGTTTTTGCACCTACAGGACAGGCCCTAATGATACAGCTTGATATGAAAGGCCTTTGTTAGATGTATAAAAGTGCACCCGTCAATGTTGTCGAGAAATAAACAACAACACACAAACGGCAGGCTACAAAAGTAGGCAGGAGCCCTGATTTGGATTGGAACACTTCAGTTAAACCTCCATCTGTTAAAATGCAGTCCTGAGGTGGTTATTGGAACCGTGAACGCCCACACAGAAAAGCTCAGGGATGAGAACAAAGACAAACATTTCAGAGCCTGTGTGCACCTCTCGCACCACGGCTCACAGGGAAAGAGAAAAAAAGCCTCCCCTGCTAAATATACAGCATTGACGTGGGAGCGCGTGGGCTGGAGAGAGCTCAAGCTTGCTTTCAACAGGGCTTTGCAATCTTAAGACAGCGATACCTTTCTCCTGGTTTTATATTTCTACAGCGTTAACCGTCCTCACCTTACCGCCACATACAGTTTGCTACTGTATTTCAAATCTGCCTTCCATTAGGATATTTATTGAGGGGGACTAATTTCTGTCGGCAGTCGTGTATTTTTGAGCAGTACCCCGACAAATGAAATGTATTCTTGAAAACAGAATAATAGTTGTGTTCATGCTCTGCACGTTTTTGGAATTCTCCTCTTTTGGAATCTGTCTGTTATATCTAGGCAAGAGCTGCATTTGGTAAGGATAACCCCTCTTTCTTAATGCTGTACTAAATCATTCTGAATCAGAAATGCATTAGGGCTCCTTTTGGCTTAAGGGGAAGCCACCCTTTCCAGTTTCACAAGAAAGGAGCAGTCTATTGGTGCCCTCTGGTCCTCACCCTCAGCTGCCCCACAGCCCTACACATGTGCACTCTCTGTTCGTAAGCCAGACTAAGCCAATTAAATCTGTTCTATGATCTTAATTCGATTCACCTGAGCTTAATGACTCTCATCCTGTTTGCCAGAGATGTTGGGGTTTAACTCATTAGGCGGATACCCACACGACTCATCACATGTCCCAAGATGGCTGGCTGACTAGCCACTGGCCACTGTGAGGAAATGTCACCCTGGTGACAGCAATAAACACATACGCTCACACAGACACGCTCTCCTTTATCCTCCCATCAGAGTGCTCTTAGCAGGGACAGTGCATTAACCTATGAGAAGAGAGTGGCTGTCCACTTTGCTCTTACACCTCAAATTCTGATGCTGACACTAAAAGATTCCTTCCCTCTCTGTCGCTGAGAAACCATTAGTCGAACCCAACGTTGACGCTCCAGGTGTCAAACACACAGATAGAACATAATTGAACAATTGTGTGAAAGCTTCAAACAGTGAATGGCGAATTATGTTTGTGTTTGGCTGGAGGATATTAAACTGGCACAATGCATGTTGGGAGACAAAGGAGGTCGTTTAAATCTCAGGAACATTGAATACCTCTAGGAATGATGACTGTGTTTATCACACACTCCATGTAGTATACAGCGTTTCAGCAAAATGCTGCATTGTTTTGTTTCTCCATAAAAAGATTCTGCACAGGATAGGTCAAAATCGAATACAGGATTGAGATAGAAAAGCCAGGAAAATTAGCTCCAGTAATACTGTATCGACTCAGATGTTGTGCATATATATAACCCCATAATATAAATATAAATTCATTACAATTATCAGTCTGTTTTGAACTCCCTGGTTGCGTAGCTGTGCCACAGATAGACCCCGTGCAGTGCTGTCCTACATGGAACAGCGCAGCTTTGTTGTTTTCCCTAATGTGAGAGAATCTGTCTGCCTGTCACTTCAGAGAGAGGGACATCTTAGGTGTTATGCAGATAGCACTAATAGAAATTTAGCCTGGTTCAATCCCCCGGGGTTTGTGTTTGTCCTCTCTCCTGCCTTTTCATTGGGAGGGGGACAGAGACAGCGGATCATCAAAGCCCCCCCTCATGGTCTCTCCCTCGGTATCCACCAACCCTGCAGCCCACAGGTTCCTATTAAAAAGGATTTGTCTTACACTGTCTCCCTGGAAAAATAAAAAATATATTGTCATTTTGCCTGGGCTGGCCTCCTGCAGCTGTGTGACAGCAGCCTGATGTTCTGTCCCTGGCTGACTAACAGGTGGATTCCTCCCTGTGCAAAACAACCCCATGTGGGCACATTAGATGTCTTCCGTTTTGCCTTGGTACACATCACATCCAAACCACCATATTTGACACGGTGAGATGCTATCGCTTTGACAGACCACCAAGCCATGAGCAGATCAGACACCGCCCATCTTGAGCTGCACATATTGCAAACATCATTGGCCATCTCATTTTTTATTGAAAGACTTTTATATTTTCCCCTGGCTGCTCTATGTATTACAGAGTATAACCAAGGATAAGCAAGGATACATGTCACCGCTGGGCCCCCTGGTAAGCCAAGCTAACGCCCTCTCACATTACTTTACTGTTTGTTTTAACCTCTTTTTGACGTGTGTCATTCTACAGCGGTCCTCTTATAACCGATGAGTTCTTTTCTTCTGCTGGGTACTGTATGTCCCTTTAAGAACACCGTAGCAGGGCTGCTATTAAGCATACTGCACAGGGCCTTCAATGGGGTGGCGGGTAGGAGCTGTATGGAAGCATTGTGAGAGTAAAGGCTTTTATGTTCTGTTCTTGGCCGCAACCTGAAATAAACCCGGTGTAGGAGCTGCGTACCCACGGGGCGTTCACCAGGACACCGCTATAATAAATCTGTTATTATCAGATGCTGGTCATTCACTTGGCACAGACAAAGTGCTTTTAGATGTATGGGGAGACGTGAGGGACTTGCTTTGCCCTGTTGATGGTTTCTCATTTGTCCAGTTGTGAAGTTAGTTAAGTCTGTCAGCAGCACGGGAACAGTGGGGGAGACTGTAAGGTATTGTGTGTGTGTGTGTGTGTGTGTGTGTGGAGGGGGGGGAGGGGGGGGGCAGCCAGAGCTCTTAGGCTTGTTATCTGGTCTGGGATTTAGTAGAAAGAGAATGAAGTGGGAGGGAGGTGTGGGCAGCAGGCATGCAGGAGGCATGCAGGAGGCAGGCATGAGGAAGCCCTCCACCCTCCATTCTCTCACTGAGCAGCCTCCAGGGACTGGCCTCATAATCCTGCAGTAACAGACACACCAAAAACACCCAGCTCAGCTAAGCCAAATATTCAAGCCAATCATGGCCCCTGTGCTTTGTGCTGGGATATAATGTCTAAGCATGAATCAGCCCACTCCGATGGCTGATAGAGATGTTGAATAAGGCGAGGCTCTCCGGTTTTCAGACAGAGGCTGTGTGGCCTGATGTGCCTGTGGCAGCCTGGCTGTTGCGGAGGAGCAGAGGAACAAAGGAATAGCCAGTACGACAGGCAGGCAGAATGTCAAGGCAGGCAGTCAAGGCGCCCCAGTCTGCCTGCCACAGTGTCACAGATCGATTGAATCATAAATAATGAATCAGGGAAAATAGGTAAATAAAGCCAGTAAATAAATGTGTTCTTGTCTTGTCCTCTGCCCCTAGATCTAATAGATTGTTAACAGTGGATGGTGCATTGGAAATATGTGCACTTGTCTGTGCATGTGTGTGTGGTCTATGTGTTAATGTGTGTGCATGGTGTATGTGTGCATGTGTTTGGTTTGTTTGTGTATGTGTGTATGTGTTGTAAGTTTGTATGTGTGTGGTCTATGTAAACATGTTTGAACCTGACAATGATATTCCCCACAAAGATAGGAAAACCTAGAAGACAAGTACCCAGAAGGTTCTGCATTAGCAATATCTTTATTTACAATTTAGGGGTTTGGGAATAGTGTAAGAATTGGGGTTACTTTGAGGTTCATGTACTAAGGGTTAAGATTAGGCTTTAGGGTTCGGTTAAGTTTAGGCATAAATGATAAGTTATTGGTTAGGTTAGAAACAGGTTGGGGTTAGATTCAACGCTATAGGATAGGGCACATGGATTCTTTATTTCACATCCCTACCAGGATAGAAAAACCAATGTATTTGCGTGTGTGTAAGGGCTCTTGCGTGGTCTTTGTGTTTATGTATTTCTGCAGGCACCGTGTGGCGGCCTGTCGGTTTGCTGCCGTTTCCATGGCGACTGTTCGGCCGAGCCCCATTAGCAGCAAAGCAGAGAAAGACGACTCATTCCAGCCTCACACAAACACGGACAGCACAACACACAGTGACTGTACAACACACAGGAAAGCACAACACGCAGGGACAGCACAACACACAGGGACAGCACAACACACAGGGACAGCACAACATGCAGGGACAGCACAACACACAGGACAGCGCAACATGCAGTGACAGCACAACACACAGGGACAGCACAACACACAGGACAGCACAACATGCAGGGGCAGCACAACACACAGGGGCAGCACAACACACAGGGACAGCAAAACACACAGGGGCAGCACAACACATAGGGACAGCACAACACACAGGGACAGCACAACACATAGGGACAGCACAACACACAGGGGCAGCACAACACACAGGACAGCACAACACACAGGGACAGCACAACACATAGGGACAGCCCAACACACAGGGACAGCACAACACTCAATGTTATCATACCAACTTCGGTCGTTCCAACTCTTTCCATTGTGAGTCTTTGCTTCCCTGTACTGTTGCTTTATTTTCCTTATTGACATGAAGCCAATCTTGAGAAGCCTAAGACTAAGCAAATTATACACTTTTCTTGCTATTCGAATAGCATACAGCGTTTTCACAGTATCTCACGCGCCGATCCACAAACCCCGTCCTAAGTCTTAAAGTCCAGGGCTTGGCAACAAGTGAGAGCCCGGCGAATTTAGGGTAAAACACCAGTGTTTGGCACCAGTGGAAAGAGGCAAGAGTGGGGGATTTTTACAATACCCTCACATTAGACATTCCAAATGCATCCTGACCCAACACAGGAGGACAAGCCTTGTAGGATCCATGCATGGACGTATTCTAGTTCCCAAAACGCTAAGTGCGTAGCCTAACACTCAGGACAAGAGGTTCCAAAAGGTTCCTCTGTCTCTTTGGCAGGACCCCCGCCCTGTCACTCCTTCTGGTTTCTCCAGGCTGGTTTGGTTCATTTGGATCTCCATTAGTTTACTGTTAATGTAACTAGTCAAAATAGTGATTCTGTCTTCTCTTGAGGACCTACTTAGTAAGCTACTGTAGTGGTCTGTATGCGTTCATTCGTTACATTCACAGTGGTTTTGTATCCATGAGTAACAAAGCCAGTAGTCCAGTTTGAGCATTTAGTTAGCATTATTTTTTTAAGACAGCTTTCTGAATGTTTACATTTACGGATGGCTGGTTGTGAAGGGTGAACTGCCCTATCTACTGCATATGTAGTTGCCGATTTTCATTCAGCATCCAAAAAAAAGGCCATGCTCCAGCATGTAGCACACGTTCCATTTTGCTGACAGACATTTTGCATCAGTCTGCGACTTTGAGAGCATTCAGTGTTAGAGGAGTGGGCGGCAGGGCTGGAACAGAGTAACTGTTCTTCACCAGTGCTACCATGGAAGTTTGATATTAGTCTATTAAAGGCTCTGATAATGATCCCAGTAACAATTGTTGTAGGGCTGTGTGTAAATCTTCCCCTAAAATAAAAATTCCTCTAAACGGGGCTGCATTGCTTCCCTAAAGATGAACCTCATGTGTCATGTATAATGCTATGTACTATATGCTGCCATGTAGTTGCACTACATGACTTGGCAACAGGTGTTAATAAAACTGCCCACGGGAAATATGTGGTGTATTTGGGTTTAATGTAACCTGTGCTATGTGGTAAATAAAGCAATGTCTTTGCTAAATTGATATTATAAATGGTGTGGAATTTCTGATAAAAGATATTGACCCATTCACTCTTATTCAGGCCCACCAACTGGACATTTCCACCTACGCTCTTGAGGGGAACCCATTTAATACCACTTTTAGTTCTTAGTAGACTTCTTTTGGTTACAGTTAGAAACCTTTTGATTCCAAGTAAAGCAATTCGATTTAATGTAGAAACCAGGTTCTATAGGTAACCAGACACGGTTCTTGCAGTTTTTTTTCTTTATACAGACATAGTCCTCAGTAAAAGCTGTAAATATTTACATGCCTCATAAAAGAGTGTAGCCTACCTACACAAAGTGTTTGGTAGGGCCCATATATTCACCACATAGACACACAGAACAGAAAAAGAGAAGTAGGTGTTGTGTCGGTGTTGTATCCACAGTTACTGCTGCAGGAGGTTTTATGGCCCCCATTTCTACTATGTATTAATATGTTGACAAAGCTCCATGGACAATAGACTCCTATTATATGAAAAACATGGATCACCAAAGCATCTGGGGTATCTGGAGGCATCAAAGGGTTTGTGATTATTCCAGTTTTTTTTGGAAGAACACAGCGATATTCTGTCTGGGCCTGAAGTGCTCTGTACAGCGCCATGCTGACAACTTAATGATTGTCCGTGGGAGGCCTTTGGTGTTCCATAATGGAGTGGCTGTCATGCCAACAGCCTAACGTTGTTGCTGGCTGCTCCATGCTGGTTAAAACCACCAGCTAAGCCCTGGTCGGCTGCGGACCCCAGCCCAACCTGCCACACCCCCACCAGCCCCCCCCCCCCCCCCCCCACCACCATTGTCATCCCTACAGGTCACTGCTTCACTCCGCCCCTTTTCACCAGTTCCTCTCCCCGCCTTTCTGACGTAACAATGACGTCCCACCGAGGAGTAAGAACTCACCGGGACGGTTTCAGAGATGCGGACTGGTTAAACCTGCGGAGAGGAGCAACGTCAAATACCTTTGCAAGGCAGAGCTGTGGGGGACGCAATGGAGCTGCGCTGGAGCCATCCTGGAGCGCAGGGAACAGGCTGTCTGATCACCACACACGGCCCACCCCTCCTCCACGGTGGTGTCCACAACCTCTGCCAACAATAGCAACATGACCAGAAGACGTGGGTGACTCCAGCCCCTCTCGGGCATCGGTTGTGCTGTAGGCCTGCTATCACGACGGCCGTAGTGTTCACACAGTAGTCAGCGTCGATATATCCAGTACAGTTTTAATATGAATGATTGAAGGACAGACCTGAGCAAAAATGGCAGAAAGCTTTCAGGTGACCAGCACGCCATAATAGCACATCATTTAATGAAAAAAAAGAAACGTGTAGTGTAGTGTATGAAAACCAGAGGAGCGAGTGAGCAGCGGTCAGCTTGAAATCTTCCCCTGGAAACCATAGCAGTGTCTAGCGAGTAGGAGTAGCTTATTGACTTCATAAACCACAGAATGCTCACCGCATCTAGGTGACATGGAATTGAGTATATATGTATGGATTTTGGGCAGTAAAGTTGTAAAAGATAAAGGACTGATTTTTTTACTGAAAGAGCAGTGGTCAGATTTGAACCCATCCTGCACCAAACACAGACTCCAAAGGCAAAAGCAAAGGATGTGACTGAGACAGCTCTTTTATGTGTGAACAATCAATTCGACAACACCTGATCAGTCAAAAACACCTGTGAGCCAAATGTCCCAACACTTATGCTTGTATAAATTTGGGAGGATTGAACTCTGACAGTGCTGTACTTCTCAGTTGGGACGAACATGAGGACGGATTTAAAGCATAGAAGTGTTTAAACAGACAGAAATTAAAGGTGACTTTCTGTACATTTGCCACCTATCAACCTTTCAATCTTTCACATTCCTTGAATGCATAGCAAAAATAGCAATTTTGACTTTACTGTACCAACACTTATGGAGGGCACTGTAGGTTATTGTGAATCACCCATAAGCTTTATTAAAAAAATTTTAGATATTACTTTTAGGCCATATGGTCCAGCAATAACCCCATGTCTGTTTTCAAAGTGGCAGAGTTGGACGCTTTTTCATTCGCAAAGTGGGTCTTTTAAGTACACCTATTATTGCAGGCATCTCTCACTAAAATAGTTCAGGGGTCGGAGACTACACAGCTAGCTGGCTGCTGGCAGAAAACAACGTCCACTAGATTTATTTCAGGCTTTTATTTTGACTGCATATTTCCATCAGGCTTACTCAAGGTAAGTGTACCAGCCAGACACCTTACCACTCTCCCAGATCATATCTATAGCTAAACAATGCATACAAATCACAGGCACAAAAGCTCCCTGTGTGATTAAACTGAAGGTAAAAAAAAAAAAGATCACATAACAATCTTCTAGCCTGCTTATAGCCCTGCAACACTTGCACCGTTTGAATCATTCTGTCAACACAGAGTCCAGACTGGTGCTGAGTCGGTGGACTGTGCTCTGCCTGGACTGTGATCAGAGATCCGGAGCTCTGGTGACTCTCCAGACAGGAGGCGGCCATAATGTACAGCTCTCCTCTGCAATGTTAAAACACACTTCCACATGGGAGGACATGGCCAGTGCTCCCCCACACATATTCCGGGTCACTTCTCCCGAACCTCTGCTGCAATGCCACAGGCGGTGCGGGGGTAGGGAAGGGATGGCAGGCCCCTACTCGTCTCCTGTCAATCACACTGTTCTCATCTCCCCTCCGGCAGGACAGCCTATTGCATCAGCCCTGATTTCTGCTGACAAATGGCTCGATCTAGCCCTCTACCTTCTGTGCCAGATCTGCCTTACAAATGAGACAACTGGACTCATAGAAGTGAGAGGAGTGGGCTTCCTGCATGCAGCACAGCTCAGATGCAGATTTAATGTGGACCAACATCCCCCCCATCCCGCTGAAGGTATTTCGCTTTGAGCTGCCTACAGGTCCTCTCCGTCTCCTTTTGTCCCCTCCTCACCCCCCGGCCCCTGTCACCTGCTCCCAGATGCATCAGGCATGGGCAGTGCAGTGTCAACTCTGATTAACAGTGCCGGGAGATGTTCCTTAAGTGTCTTCTTCATTATTGAGTGAAGTGACATTTTCCATTTGCTAGTCTTTTTTTACTACACACACACGCGTTGCTTTTACTATCAAAAGGAGGACCAATTATTTTGTACTATAAAAAAAACGATTTTCCCTAAGACCTCATTCTAAACATAAACATAACATAATTAACCAAACCTTAATGCCTAAACTTAACCTAAACCTAACTCCTAAACCTGAACCTTAAGGTCTAAATCTAGCCCTAACTCTGAGCCTAATACTAACCCTAATTCTAACCCTTAACCCAGATAAAGCTTCTTGTCCTCACTATGCATGACTTTACTTGTTTTGCTATTGTATTGAGGACCCCCCCGGTGCCCTTCCCCCCACACGCACACACACACCTACATTATGGCCCAAACTTTGTGTTAGACCTGCAGTCTTCTCCCCTGTGTGTGTGTGTTTTTGTGTGTGTGTGTGTGTGTGCGCGCGCGGTGGCACACACCTGCACAGGCGTGTTCAGGGACACCAAGATGGATTGGCAGTCAGGTTATCTAGGCCTTGCTCTCCACTCTCCCCTGAACCTCCTCCTGGCCTGGAACAGTACCGGACACATCTGGTTCTGGCCCACCAGGGAGACAGACAGATGACAATATATAGAGCCAGAACCTGGCCAAAACCAAGCTGTAGCTAGCCAAGTAGAACTGAGCAAAGCCAGGCCAGACCAGAGTGGGCGGGGCCGGTCTGGCAGACATCCCCATTACAATACCGTCACACAGCTAGCTAACCCAGATCCCAGTGTCCCATGACACAATCCCACAGACACAGGGCCAGTCTCCAGCCACAACCAGAAATAGGTTAAAGAGGCTAAAAATAAGAAACATTAATAATTTATCTTTTTTTCCAACCTGTACCTCAGATAAGAAATAGCACACTTCAGACAGACACGTGGCTTAATCGGCAGGTTTGGTAGAATGTCGCGTTAGCCATTCTGTTTTCTTAGTATCATCTACAAGTCTCAGTCACTTGAGAGAGAGTGGTGGTTGACAACGTCTTTAGGGCAGACATGATGGTAGGGTGTGTTACAGTGGGGAATAACCCTAGAACAGTTAATGGAGTCATGATTGGTCTCTCTGCTCCCACATGCTCCAATACTGCTGTAGAAGTGTTAGCCATGTCTCCCAATGGAGCTCCTCCAGGTCATACATCACAATAACAACTATTTTCAGGTCTTTCTGCATCACGATGACACCACATCATAGCAGGCCAAAGATATTACAGCTACAGCAAACATTGCAAACCATGGCCCACCCCCCTGTACCTCTCTGCCTGTGGCACATAACACAAGTCAGAACATTTTCATTCAGCAACTCGTGTTTTAGCCCAATTGTTTTCGTAGTTCCTTCTCTAAAAGCAGGTGCAAAGGGCAAAATAAGCTTTCTGCTAAATACCTTTGGCAGCAGCAAAGCCCCCTGGGAGGAGGAGCGTTGTCTAAATATGTGTCTAATGCAACACAAAAAATAGAAAGGGACAAAAAGGAGAGAAAAGAGAGAGAGAAGGCAAATAACACCCAGCCTGACAGTTAGCCAGCCGCGTGTTTTTGTCTATTTTAGCCCGCTGCTCCTGGGTATCAGGATGTAGTTCCCTGAGGAGCACTCTGGTACAGCAGCTCTTTACTGCGTACATTACACCCTAGTGCCCCCCCGTCCACACACACACACACACACACACACACATACAAAATATTTCCAGTATATCGCAGTCCCAACATGCTGCCAGTGAGATAACACTGCTTCTGTGTTCCTGTTGTGGCACAGTGAAACCTGTAATAAGCATGCATCTCAATAAAACTTCATCAGCATAAACTGCAGCATGGCACGTATATACCTTCCTCTCCTTTGACTTATTTTATGACGCCGCCAGGGCTTTCTATTAATCACTGAAAGTTGGCCAGGGTAATAACACACAGACAGGCCTGGCCACAGATATAAACCCATTAGAGCTCCACAAGCCACAAACCCACTTCATTGTCATCTCAATGAATCAACAGAGCTTATTAAAAAAAAGAATTGCCTGAACTCTGGACTCTGCAAGCTGTCAGACTACATGTGGCTCCACCTGAGAGATCATTGGCTGTGCAAACCAAGTCAGGAAATGACTCAGACTCATACAGACTCCCAGGATTAAACCAGGGGTTTTAAACAGGACGCCTCAGATGTTATCAATCTTGAACCACACCACTAGCGTTTACTATACCATGCATATTTCATGCCTTTTCAAGGCTAAAACTGAGACCTTGAGAAATTTGTTATCAAAAAAGGTTATAAGAGCATAACTAATATCATGCTAAGGAAAAAGCTAATTGGTTGTTGCTACCTTATCATTTTTTTTCTTTTTAATGCTTCTAAATATCTACAGCTTGTTTAGTGTCACAGTCCAGAAAGAGGAGTTTTATTACAGGGAAGAAAATAAATCCTGAAGAAAAATACCTAGTAGATTCCCTCATTTAGACCACTTTCTCTGACTCTTTCACCATGCACACATGTAGGCACACACTCCCATTACCCATGGGCTAAATTCTAACCAGGCCCCCTCCCTGGTCTACAAGGCCTCCCATCATGCCAACACCGATTGGCTTCTTGCTGACCGGCCCCCTCCCCTCTTGCCCCTCCATACAAACACAGCCTTGAATTATTCAGCCTGTGCAGCAGGTCCACAGGCAGGCAGGCAGGCAGGCAGGCAGGCAGGGCCGACGTTGATGAGCAGGTGGATGGGAGATTGCGGGAGTGTGAAGCCCAGTGGATGGCACAGTGGGACGGGGCTCGGCGTGGCACAGCTCCGCAGAGGGCCAGTTTAATTTCCACTGCACATGGTCAGCCACTCTCTCAGGCACACTCAGCCCCGGCCATTCAGCTCCCTCAATCGGAAAAAGAGCCCAGAGGACTGTGTATATTTGTATGTGAGTGCAGCCTATTTCTACTTCAAAGAGTAGCTTGAATAAGATAGTATCTGAAACAAGAGTTATTTCTACTATCAGACTTTGCTAATAACTTTTTTAAGAGTAAATGTTCTTACAACGACTGTGAAAGAGTGTACTCCAGTATTACTGGACCTATGGGTAAAAATTAGCAAAATGGGTATGAAAAAGATTGATTGTGTTTTATCAGCTTATATAAAACTCACAATATTAGAGTAATCTAACCAGTTTTGCTTCGAACAAGAAGAATTGTTCAAAGAAAAAACACATTGTTAATCAAGAAACAATTTATGGCACTATTATTGCCATACATTATAATTAACCAAATCTAATAAAAGTATCTTCCCATTGATCTATATATACGCTACCGTTCAAATGTTTGGGGACACTTAGAAATGTACATGTTATTGAATGAAAAGCAAATTTTTTTGTCCATTAAAATAACATCAAATTGATCAGAAATACAGTGTAGACATTAGTAATGTTGTAAATGACTATTGGAGCTGGAAATGGCAGATTTTCTATGGAATATCCACACAAGCGACCAGAGGCCCATTATCAGCAACCATCACTCCTAATGGCACATTGTGTTTGCCAGTCCAGGTTTATCATTTTAAAAGGCTAATTGATCATTGGGAAACCCTTTCGCAATTATGTTAGCATCACTGAAAACTGTTGTCCTGATTAAAGAAGCAATAAAACTGGTCTTCTCCTGGTTCAGTATCTTCAGCATCAGCGTTTGTGGATTTGATTACAGGCTCAAAAGGGCCAGAAACGTTCTTCTGATACTCGTCAGTCGGGTGCCCACATATTTCAGGCCATACGGTGTGTGTGTGTGAGTATAACCTAAATATAACCTAATAAAAGAGAGAGGATGTTGGGGGCGTGGGGGTGAGTAACACACATACATTCACACTGCATCTCAGTCGACCGTCTGAATTACAGCACTTTGGATATGAAATCATACAATGACCATGGAACCAGTGTCAGCCTTCATTTCAAAGTATTCTCATCCATATTAGATGAACCATTTTGGAATTTACAGCACACTGTTAGGGTACCAAAAGGATTTGTATCTGTAAAAGTAAATTTTTGTTTAAATACAATACTATTACTTTCCCTGGAGAACAGTGTCTGCTAAATTAATATATGGATTCCCCAACTTATTATATTGCTGTTTAAGTATAATAATTATTTTTAATATACATTTTTACATTTACTGTGCATTTTAGTAATTGAGCTGACTCTTTTATCCAGAGCATTTACATACATTGTAAGTTGCATATATTTAGTACATAGTATTAGTTTTGTTTTTATGTTTTTTACAGGAGGGCAGGAATGAGCACGTTTATAGTTGGTTAAAATTAGGTGGCCATGATTTGAGGGCCAGATTGGACATTTGGACCGGACACTGGGGTTAAAACTCCTACTGTTACGAGAAGTACCATGGGATCTTTTGTGAGCCAGGAAACCCATTTACTGTCCTATCCCTGGGGCATTGGGATTTCATCTTTAGACCAGAGAGAACAGTGCCCCCTACTGACCCCCCGTCACCACTACCAGCATCATCTGGTCTTTCATCATAGGGACCGACCAGGACTGGTCATGCTTAGCTTTAACAAGCAAGCAATGAGACTATGGATTAAAAAGTCCTCAGAGGAAGAAAAAAAGGGCCACCAGTGAAACAGTATGCACAGAACAAAAATCGTTGCACTCACAGAAAAGGTATAAAATATTGTAAAGCAGACAAGGTAAAAAAAAATATATATATATATTCTTTTGTTGTAGATATTTAACACAGCAGTAATCACTTAAATAATAAAGCTAGCTAGCATGGCAACCTTGGCCACAATGTTATTTGTGCAAGAAATATTAGATTATTACATTAGTGCTTCAATCTCTTATAGGCGTTTGCGGTTACAAATAGTTACATACTGGTTATGGATTTGAAATGAGAATGTATTTTCAGCATGTTTTTTGTGTGGTTTCTTTTGGGTTAGAGGGCTCAAAGTTGCAGCACTGATACTTTGAAGTCACATACTACTTTAGTGAGTGACTTAGACAGGTGTGGAAACTAGGAAAAGTTTGGAACCCCAGCTACTAGTGGATTCATGTCTGTTGAAAAATGTAAGTAAAACTGTCTGGGTTCTGTTGGGGGTGTGGAGGGTTTTTATTTCAGCAATTACATACCTGATGGAATTAGTTAAGTATAATTATTTGATCATCTCGTTTTTTGATTTTTGCCGGGCTGGTAGTTTGGGGATCATACTTTAGTAATAATAACCTTCTTGTAACTCCTGAATTATCTGAGAGTAGCTTTCATGTTTCGATCATTACTGGATGTGTGGTCACTAACACGCATAACACACCTGTCATTGTGATGTCATTAATTACCTGAGCATACTCAGAGCACTTAGCTCTTTTTTGTGTGCTGTGTAGTTGGTTTCGCGTTCTCAGTGGTAGGTGAAGAGGTTTTCCAACACCACACATCCATGATGAGCGTGTCCCGCACAACCACTCCTTAGATCACCCTGTTCTAAAGTCCCCGTTTGATCTCTGATGCGATTGCTTCCTTCTCAATACTGTGAGCGGTCTCATTTGTCCAGGACAGCATAACAGTATCACATATGTGTCTGCTGTTTAGTCTTATACGGTGATATTCTTGATTTTACAATCCGGTTCTTCCCGAATGAAATAGCTGAGCTCTTCTTCAGCCCAATCTAGGAGGAGTCCGTCCTTCCTACTGCTGCTCCCAATACATATTGGCTTAGTCCCAGACTTTATAATGTATTACAGTAAAGGTGTAGGGGTGACCGTAAGACACACATACATATGTCAGACAGCACAATCTAGACCCTGTTCTCAATTGGAGTTTAAACCTGTATTCTGAGGCTGTATTCTGAAAAAACGGCCCACTCTAACAGACACCCATGTCCAACTGCACCAAGACCACAAGGAATGCATGCTGTGTATTAAACACCATCAGACTCTGCTTTTTCATCACGGTCACATGTTGAAAGGGGGAAGGACAGTGTATAAGGCAAAGAGATTACGATTATTTTCTGGGATCTCTTGGATTTGGGAAGAGGGATTTTGCCAAGGATGTGGGATTTGCTATGATGCTGAGCTTTGTGGTGTGTGGAGTGTGTGAAGTAAATCCTTTGTGGCCTTGCGTAGGGGACCAGGGTTAGCTCTGACACACGTCAATTGTCTTCCGAAACATCTTGTCCGACAGGTGGCGTCTGTCCCCTTGCTATTGTCAAACCTTCTGAGAACAATGTAAGCAGTGTGTGGAATTCACCAAGCAGTCTAAAAACAGTCCATGAATGCCTATGGTTTTATGTAGTGGCGTTATTAATCAAGTTAAACTTCGTGATTGCTTCCCTTTAACATAAAACCCAAACACCACACACACACACACACACGCACACACTGACACATACAGTATGGTACACAATAACATACTGACAGATTGGTGAAGTAAGCAGAGTGTGATCATGACAAGCTCCCACGTGCCAGTTATTCCTAATACGCCGACACGCCTTTCTTTGTATCCACAGAGGCCCCTGAGAAGACGGCGGCATGCTACATCCACCTGGACAGCTGTCAGAGCCTCTGCTATTCTGTGGCCAACTTGTGCCACACACACTCATCCCTACCTTAGACTCTACCTTTCCGCCTCTCCTTCCCACTGCGCCGCATACAGTAGATCTACATTCCAGCCCAGTACACAGCCACCAGGGCATGCTATTCAGCTCTGCAGCAAATGTCTTCCTGGGGACTCGGACAATAGCCACGGAACACTGTGGCGAGCAGTTCCTGACGAGACCACGGAAGGCCAGGCAGCAGTGAGCATGAGGGGAGTGTGTGCAGGCAGGCGAGCAAGAAATGGTGGGCCTGGAACTCATTTGTCTGTTCTTGTATACACCTGAATGATGCACTATACATTTATGTTGACTATATGCTTATGCACCGTCTACATTGGTTTGGTTTCACATTGATCAGCTGGCGATCACATGACACACCTTTTAGTGGAGGGGACAGCCGGTGGTGAAGGAGTTAATGACAAAACGCAACCGTTCATAACTCATAACTCTTCTCCTGGGGAATCCTAGTTTACATTAATTACACCATAGCCCCTGGCAAACTGCATATCAAGCAGTATTTTGCAAACAAACAACTGGCATATCTACTTACCATCAGCGTAGAGCAACGGGGGTTGTTTCTAAAAGAAAGCTGGATGTCTGGCTGGATGTCTGGCTGGCTGTTTGACTGGCTAGCTGGTGAGAGCCTGCTGAGCGGAGAGCTTTTCCAGCCTACAGAACACACGGCCCACAATAAACTGCTCCCAGCCATCCAGCCACACTAAAGCATAACTACACACATTCTCTCTGACTGAGCTCCTTCATCCATCCCCTCTTTTCCACTCTTTCTCTGTCCCTCTCACTGTGGATGTGCCTCTCTATGAAAACAGTTCTTCTCTGAATGGCCTACAGTAGAGGAAGAAGGTCTCCGACGGTTTTGATGGTAGCAGTGTTTCACCAGTAATATTACAGTGGCTGAAGCTGTGGTCTTGGGTGTCGTTTCGGGTGGCCAGTGGCACTGTGCTTACTAGCGAAACCTCTGACAAGACACCTGATTCTCATTTACCACAGGGAAGGCTTCCTCTGTTGGGGTGGAAGTGTGTGTGTGTGTGTGTGTGTCTGGGGGGGCTGACACACATCAACGTCTGCCTGTTCTATTTGTCTGACATGTTATACCTCAGGAAGAGAGGAGGCAGCGGGATCTCAGCAGGGGCGGAAGCAGGAGCCAGGAAACCCAGCAGAAGGGGTAACTGTTTCACAGCACCGCCGCCCTCACCTCTGTGTATTCACCATGAGGAGAAGTGACACTTGGTGTAATTACAACTCAATGGTGAGCAGTCAAGGGGTTTTATTTATGGAAAGTGCAATTCCAGAGTCCTAGAGTACAGTGGCAGAGATCTTTGAAGGCTCATTTGGTGAGAAAAAGCATTCTCTTTGTGGGACTGAATGACAGGATTATTTGGTTTCATAGTTTGTCATATGACAATGTTTTGTTGGATGCCTCAATATACAGTTAGTGCATGATTACCATTTCATGCAAGTTTTTGTGACTGTAAATGGAACACGTCTAGAGGCCAAAACAAACCAATGCATAATAAATACACACACACACACACACACACACATCATAAACATGCAGAAAGAGTAATAGAGCTTGGTTGTAACTTCTCTCTGACAAAGCCACTGTGGCTTGGTGGTCTTTAATACGATCCATCCTCGTGGATGTTAAATCTTTCAGAGGCCAGATGGTTTAGAGATTGTTTCTTCTCACCCAGCTTCTCTGTGCCCGGTACCCCTCATTTAAACATTCATCCACATCTCGCCTTCTAATCCCAGTGGTGGGTCAACCCTGACGGATGCCCTCCCAGGCTGGGAAGGGGGCGCAATTAGCAACTTGTGGGATGGAAGAGACTACAAGCAGGGCGGAATGAGCTAGGAGAGAATCCCCCTCTCTTTAACGCACTGCTAAACACAGTTATAGCCTCCGTGAACGCATCCCTTGGCGTTTTCTCTTAATATTCAAATGCTATTTAAGAAGAAAAAAAGCCCCATCCAGCCTGGAGCTTAGCAAATTTGAAGGATAAAAGACAAAACTTGTTTTTTTCAAAAAAAAGTGCCAGAAATGTTCAAAGTTTGCAGTGTTACTATTTGCATCTTTAATGTGAAACATGTGCCTTTTGGCCGGGCTCCTTCTTGTCTTTTATAGAGCCTTTCTATCTGTGATGTTCTGCTGGTCATGGTTCTACAGCCTCTCTTTCTGTGATGTTCTCCTGTGAAGATCTGGTCATGGTTCTACAGCCTTTCTTTCTGCGATGTTCTCCTGGGGAAGTCTGATCTGGTCATGGTGAGCCATGTTCACTATAAAAAACCTGGTTCTACTCAGATATAATACTGGTGTCCACAATGTCTTTGTTTGGAAATAAGAGGTCTACTGACATATACACACACACACACTGCAGACCAAAACATGTACGCAGAGATAGTTTGCAAAAAAAATACACACCATTTTTTTTTTTTGCAAAAGCCGAAATGATCTCTCCCAGTCTCTCTCTTCCTCACTTAAGCACACACACACGTTTTCAAACGGGCACTCTTATGCATATAATTTATGTTTTTACCCTTTTTTCTTTTTTTTTCTTTTCTAAGTGTATTCAGCAAACAACAATGACTCAGTATGCCTTTTGTAAAGAGACCAATTTGAAAAAAATGTAAAGAACAAATTAATGTCATTGACTCAGAAAGCATCTGCTGGCTATATACCTCAGAGAATAGAAAAATGAAACAGTTCAAACCGGCCCTTAAAAGCCCAGATTATTGATTGACTCCTTTTCCAAACAAGTTTTTATCTGTGGAGATGGAGCAGGCTGGTGGGTAGTGATGTGGGTTGTGTTGTTCAAATGGCACATTCTGGTGAAGAGTGAGACTTACCCCTGGCAGTGTTTTCTGTTCATGGAGGGCATTCTGGGCTTTGATGGCCGACTCGCGGGCGCAGTAGGTGAGGAATGCACAGCCTGAAAAACAGATAGGGGAATTAAGGGTGAGCAGAAATTTCGTCAAGGCATTCCAAATACCGTGGACTGAACATAAGAAAAGACACTAAACATGGATTGCCACACTAGTTCAGCCACAGAAAGATTGACCATTTTATCATCCCAATTTAGTTACAAGGCACAACAACATTTGGCAACATCACTGTTTACAATCTAATCCCATCCACCAATCCCAATGGCTCTTCCTCAACTTGGCTTAGTCTTAGGCCTTTGTCAGTCACGAAAAACAACACCATGTAAAAGTGTGAGAGTCTCCCTCTATGAAGAAGCCAGAGCTGTTATTGGGGAACTTTCCATACAGACACTCTCAATGCAAACACCCATTCTGTTCCCCGTCAGTCTTTAAATGGGCTCAGGGCCCAATGCCCGTCCCCCTCTTGGCCTGTCTTTCTTTCTCTCTTTCTCTCCTTTCTCCCAGTTTTTCTCATCTCCTTCTCCAGCCCCTATGCCATAGATCAGGCTCCCCCTGGCCAAGGCGCCCGCCACGCTATCTCGGTTCTAACTGAGATCTTTTGACAGCAGCAGAGAGGAGCAGGGCCACAGGACGGGGGATGGGGGGGCAGAGGATGACACCACTGTGCAGACAGTGGGAGGGACAGAGGAACAGAGGAAGGGCAGGAGGAGAGGGCTTCAGGCCCTGAGGCTCCCTGAGCTCAGAATGATTGCCCAGCCACAAGAACTCTTGGAGACTAACACACACACACACACGTACACACACAAAACACACACACAAAATTCCACCAAATAAAGAGCTTCCTCTGCAGGCATTCAGACAGCCCAGAAAAGCAAAGGAGACGGGGACAGAGACAGAGGGAGAAAAAGAGACAGAGAGGGATGTAGAGAGATGTACTGATGCAATATTTTTGTCCGAAGAAATAGATTTGGTGGTGTTATATTAATTAAGTTAATGTGGGTTACCACACACTATCATATTTCTGCCATGTTTTGAAGACTCTTTATTAGAAGCCATCAAATTTTTCGAATCATAGCTCAGCAGAAAAAATATTTAGTGGGTGAGGATGAATTACCTTTCTTTACAGAGAGATTATGTCTATTCACTCCCCATGTTGCATATCAAATCACTTTCATCCGTCCATAAATTCACCACCTCATTCAACCCCCTCGCACCCTGCAGCCAGGTTGCTTTACAACATGCGTATCTATTTTTCCCCTGAGTAATGCCACACAGTGTTTCCATGACCCCAGCATATTTTTTTCCCAGCCATTCTTCTCTTTAACTGCCTTTTCACAGTCAGGTCAGTGCATTACTGTAACCTTTGCCGGAGTGCGACGCGGAAGAGGGGAGACATTGTCAGGCATTGATCCATTGATCGGCCCAGCTGCGCGCCCCTGTGCCCGGCGGCCCCGAGCAAACGTCAGGCACGGCGGGCCCCCCGGCCCCCGGTTCCTCCGCTCCCACCCTGTCTGAACGGATATCATGGATGGACAGTGACGGAGTCTTTCTGGGGTCACCATGTCAGGCCTCGCCGGCGGACTGCAGCGCTGCCTGGCGTCATGGCATAGCTCCCGTCATACCCCACCCCAAGCCCCAACCTAATGATTTCCAATGGCCACCGAGCAAATTACTCAGTCATTATGCTCTCTTCCCCTCATCACATCAGGCCCCGTCTCACCGAAGGGGAACACTCCGCTGTCGTACTGTCTGGGAGGCCGTGGCGGCGAGTGGGGCCATTTGGCTGTTATTCTTTCCAATCGCGTTGTCGGGTTTATCTGACACGCTCTCCCCCTATCTCTGACTGAGCGGGGCCTTGTTTGCGATTTACAGTCACGAACAAGGCCTGAATTGGATTCATTCGTTAATGTGTAACACATACAGCATCGAGAATGAATTCATAACGATCACAATCCCAACAAACAAAAGGGAACATGAACATGAACTCCATTTAAATTTGCTTCTATGCTTTAATGTATGGCTTAATAAGAATCTGCTGGCCATGGGCGAAAGCTCTAACAACTTAATAATTGGAATCGAAGCACGTACAAATTGCCAGCGTTGCGTTGCATATCAAGTGGCAAAGTGGGAGCATGATGAAATAGTTTGAAACAGGACAGCGATGTAACCCTGAGAGAGGAGTGGGTTCTGCTGGGTGCTGACAAAGCAAAGGAAAGGAACAGTGTGGAGGATATCTCCCTGCTGCTTCATCATTTGATACCAATCCAAAACAGCACTTACGTTGACTTCCACAGGAGAGGTACATACTCTTCATCCTCACCCTCTCCTACACCCATATACTCCTGTCTGACAAGTGGCTCCACAACCGCTGCTGGAGTGTGGAGCAGAGAGGCCGCAGCGCTGATCAGGCCAGAGGGAGACGGCTGGGGCAGGGAGGTGACCCTCTCCTCAGCTCCGTTGTGTTAAGACGGTTTGTAATTAAAGAGACTTTGTGGAGGGCGGGGCTGCACTCCGCTCATCAGCTTCTCTCCTCTGGTCTCCTTGCTCCTGACAGCAGCCATTTGCAGGGATATTTACTGCCGGCGAGGCCCTCCATTAACAGAGCAGGTGGGAATGTGTCTGGTCCAGCACCTTTGGCCCAAATCTGTGAAGTGTAGGTAATTCCTGCTAAGTGTAGAGGTCCTACTGATAATCTTATGACCGATCCCCTCTCCCCTCTCCTCTCTCCCCTCTCAGAATCAGCACTTATGCTAAGAACCTACTAGTACCGATCTGTACTGTCACACAGCCAAATGCACACATATACACAACAGTTTCTCTCACTCAACCTCTCTATTCCACCTCGGAGCACAAGTGGAACCTGCCCCGGTGGAATGAAAAGTGTGAACTTCTCCTCTCAGTGGCATTTACTCTACTGAGAGTGTGAAGGTAGCAGAAAAAGAGACAGCCCTGGTCTCTACTCGCCGCCTGCCCCTCACACTTCGTTTTGTAATCTGCAGAAAATGTCACCGCCGAGGGTAGATTACTCACTTACTTTATTTACCCCTGCAAGGGCTGGTGGGAAATTACAGGCTTTCTGAGGGGCCTGGGATGCACATCATCAGCACTGATACAATGTGATTATTACCTGAATCAGTGCCAGGCGTGGCCAGGCTCTGTGGTGGAGACTGACTACGAAGGGCTGGTCTGAGGGCCTTACTGCTCTTAATCACCTCCCAAACCCCTGATCCCAGATCTTGCCAGTGACCCAGTCAGCGCTCAGGGAGTCAAAAGGAAAGTGGTGGGGGGGGGTACTTTCCAACGTGATCTCACTCATTGTTCCGACAACAATATTTCCCCTGCCCGGCCTAATTACCGTGTAATGAGTGCTGTAATATAAGCAGTACTCTAGCGTAACCTGTAAACCTTAATTAAGTCAGGCACCTTAAAGGAAGCTGCATACAGCTCAGCCTCCATCCGTCCTGCACTGTGAACGGGAGGCCTCCAGGTGCATTTCAATAGTCTCAAGACTCTTCTTCTCCATGTCCGTGCGTCTTCCATCTGCTCTAGTACCAAAGACCTGGTTAAGTGAAGGCAAGGTTTACTGTGGGGGGCGACATACTGCTTTAACCCGCATTTTATTGTCCGTACTAATCAAGGACGTGAGACAAGCTGAGGAAAAACACTTCAGACCATTGGGATGCTGCCTGCTAGTCCTGGCTCTAAGGGGGCCTAGAGTTGACACTGATAAGCGAGCAGGGACCCTTGGCTTCTCTGGTGTAGTAAACGGGGGCCATTGATTTGTTGATGTGCTCACTCATTCTGCCCCTGACAGGGTCCCACATCCATAGGAAATACATCCTGAAGGACAGGTCTGTTTGGACCAGCATATTCGGTGTGTAATGCGTATGTGTGGTTTGTTAGTACTGTAAAGCTATTGGGCTTGTCCAGCGTGTGTCCAGTAATGGGACGTGCGAAAGGTTGGGGCAGCATCCAACATGAAGATGTTTTCAAAAAGACAGTGGGAAAGGGCCTGCGGTACACAATGGCAGGAAAATTGGAAAGAAAAGGCCTTTACGCATTCATTCTCTGTAGTAGGTTATGAGGTTGAACATTACCTTGGGCAGTAACTAGCGTTCAATACCACTTACTTTACAGGGTTAATATGGTCAACACTAAGATGATATTGTGGCACTAACAGTAGCAGTCACATGTGTGTGTACTGACTGAATGGTCTCTGCCAGCTTTAAGACAATGCCAGACTAGCACTATAAATACATCCCTAGATCCCTAATGAAGAAGCTAATTGACACCATCAATGAAGAGATTTCAGGAGTGTAGTAAATACTTTGGACATTCACAGTGATGTGGCTGCTGTCGTGGGTGGACTGGCAGAGAGGGAGGAATCAGGCTTAGATTCCTCATCAGATGGAGGGCAATGGGAGTTTACCTGCTAAGTCCCCGCCCTTAGCCCACAGCTCAGGGATTTACAGGGAAATCAATGCGAAGTTTTCTGTGAGTCCAGTCAAGGTCAGAGAACCGCATCTTTTCCTCTACATGTTCTGTAACAGGCCCCTGGAAAACCACGGACATGACCTGACCATAAACGCCGCGCACTGGCTAAAGTGGATATTAAATAAATGGTGTCAGGCCTTTTTTCACCTTGAATAAGATCTTGAAACAAAATCATAATTTATTTTAAGAGATATAAAGGAGGTGTAACAGTGTACAGATTTAATCAATCACATAAAAAATCATGTACAAGGGGTAATTTACTATCACATGACATCAACTGAAGTGATTCTGATTAGTCCTAAATAAAAAAATCTGTTCCTGTTGGATTTCCTTTAAGGTTTCTTAGTTGGATACTGCAGAAATAGCCATGCTCCATTAGGAAGTAACAAAAGAATGGAATCGTATTAATGTAGGGTCTAGATTTGTGAATGTATATATACAGAAACATGGCAATTATAAAGCTTTATATATAGTATATAATGTACAAAGGTCATTTGCTGTCACTTAACATCAATTGCATATCGCAAGCCTGGAGAAAAATTGGGGGTCTGTAAAACGTAGCCACAGTGCCTGTTTTAAGTCTTATCTATAATATTACTGGACGTTCTTAAAGAAGCGATGGCGTTTCAACCTTGAGTCAGATCAACTGATCACAGTACTTTCACATTAGTCAAAGATTGTCAGTTGCAAACGTACAAGGTCTAAGATACAGATCCGCTTTTGAGGTCCTTTGATTTTACAAATTGAAAGGTGTCTTTAAAGATGAAGCTTCAAAGCTCAAAGGCTGGCGCATGATGGAGTGATAAAAAGGGGGATGAGAAGAAAAAAGTCACCCTCCCATCATGCCTACACTGCACTTTATTTCACAGTTCCCATTCAGGCGGGATTTTAAGAAAACACTAATTGAACATTTCCAGATTCTTTACCTAACAGGCTTTAACAAGTACACCTTCCTGCATGCTTCAGTCTTTGGCCTAGCCACTATGTGCTTTGAGGCAAAAAGCATATTTCATATATACAGACACACACACACACACACATTTTCAATTATGTCCAACATGCCAAATATTCCAGATTTTATTCTCTCTCCCTGAGTCTTTTCTTCCTCTCACCACTGTACTGGAGTGGAATGATAATGATCATTAGCGCAGCTAGTCTTGTGAATGACCACAGGTGCCACCAAGATAATTGTATTGATGTATTTCCTGGTAACAGGGATGGCCAGTTATGCACTTCCAAGAATGTCTTGCCCTTTGAAACACACCACTGGCACGGTAAAAGAGACAGACACTTCGAAGCTCATCAGTTAAAACACTAATCAATTAAAAAAGCTAATCAATTACCTTTAACGCAGCCACCTTTACAGTCAAAGATGGCAAGGCTGCCATTTTGTTAAACATCACAACATGGTGAACATCAACAGAATTGCAGGGACAACAGAATATTATTTGACAGACCTTAAAAACCATTGGCTACCATCATTATCAGCAAACTATTACCCCATTACAAACACTGCACTAACACTATACTAACCACTCCATTGACAACATACTGTTCCAGGAGTCTTCTCTATCTGGCAGTGGACTGTTACCACTCCTCCACTGGGTGCACTGATGAGGAAGTGTGAACAAAGCCAGGAGTGAGGAGAAGAGAGCCTCCACAGAAAGTTACAGCTGCTTTCCCCCCTCTCTCACATCCCTCCCTCCATCTCCCCTCCCTCTCCCCAGTATGCTATCAGTCTTTAGGGGGAGGCTGGCAGGCAATCAGTGATGTCATGCCACTAGCGCAGCGATGGCAGCTTAACCTATTTTCGGAAATACCACATATTTCTATTTATAACCATGCTTAGCTGCATGCATCTCCACATGCCCCTCACAGAACCCATATATTCATAAACATTATCCAACATAATGGGTGTTTTCATTGTTTTAATGTTGAATTGCATTCAGGAATATCTCTTTATCAATACATGTATTAATATCATTGACATAAAAGAATGGTTCTGGTGAGCTTGGAAGTTGTAGTAGTAGTAGCAGTGGTAGTAGTAGTGTGGGTAGTGGTAGTAGATGTGATAGTAGTAGTGTGGGTAGTGGTAGTAGATGTGATAGTAGTAGTGTGGGTAGTGGTAGTAGATGTGATAGTAGTAGTGTGGGTAGTGGTAGTAAATATTATAGTAGTAGTATGGGTAGTGGTAGTAGATGTGATAATAGTAGTATGGGTAGTGGTAGTAGATGTGATAGTAGTAGTGTGGGTAGTGGTAGTAGATGTGATAGTAGTAGTGTGGGTAGTGGTAGTAGATGTGGTAGTAGTAGTGTGGGTAGTGGTAGTAGATGTGATAGTAGTAGTATGGGTAGTGGTAGTAGATGTGGTAGTAGTAGTGTGGGTAGTGGTAGTAGATGTGATAGTAGTAGTATGGGTAGTGGTAGTAGATGTGATAGTAGTAGTGTGGGTAGTGGTAGTAGATGTGATAGTAGTAGTATGGGTAGTGGTAGTAGATGTGATAGTAGTAGTGGGGGTTAGGGTAGTAGATGTGATAGTAGTAGTGTGGGTAGTGATAGTAGAAGTGATGGTAGTAGTGTGGGTAGTGGTAGTAAATGTGGTGGTAGTAGATTTGTAGTAGTAGTATTTGTGATAGTAGTAGTAGGTGTGGTAGTGGTAGTTGAAGCAGTATTGATAGTAGTTGTAGTAGTAGTAGTTATGGTCGTTATGGTGGTGGTGGTAGTAGTTTTAGGACTAATGGTAGTAGTGGAAATACTGGTAGTAGGAGTAGTACTGATTTTGTAGTAGTGTAAGTGGTACTACCAGGTGTGGTACCAACTGTAATACTGGTAGGAGATGTGGTAGTAATAATAGTGCTAGTACCAGCAGTGGTAGTTATGGTGGTATAAAAAGTAATAATAATCTAGCCTAGGAGTAGGGTAACATAATATTACTAGGATAATAAGTTGTAGTATTGTATTAATGGTGAGTTTGTTTTAAATCAGCAGGTTGGGGCTGATTATGTGATACATTTGTTAAACTTGCCCTCTCCTTGCATCCACGGCAAACGCTTTATCTGTTCCCTGAGCACTCCATAGCAGATACAGCTTCAAGCCTGTCCAAAGACTGCTCCGCGGCCCCAGCCCTTACTCTCATCACAACACCTTAGGATACAAGCAACCATTTGTTTCGGCTCCTCTGACAATCACTTCATCCTTCTCAGTACCACTCATTCATTGTGCCTGCAAATGTGTCGACTCTGTCTGTCTGCGTACAGCTCGTACGGCTGTTCCCTCCCATGCCTGTCTGTCACATCTGCCTGGCTGACACTGGCCATTCTAAATGTCTGAGCACCTGAATCAAGGCCCCATCACTACTGTTGTTTGGCATTTGAAGAGATGGTATGGCTTGAATAATCTCTGATTGTTTTACTAAAACTCGGTGTTAGCAAGGCCTCCAAGGGCACAACAATAGGAACTAGATGAATAACCAGTGTCTTATTTTCCCCGGCTTGTACCAAAGAGGCTTTGTCGCATGACTTCTCTTGAAACGTTCCAAAATGGAGAGGGATTATCACAGAAATTACATTAAAATCTCCAAATTGTAATTTCATTTTCCTGGCTTGGTAAATGAATCAGTGCCTGGCCAAGCTCCAACACAACATTAAAGAGGAGAGAGCATTCGCTTTGCAAGACATGTCACTCCTTGAAGCTTAGCACCATTCAGAATAGATTGGCTTGCTATCCCTATAACCAGTGCAACAATGATGACCGTTGTGCAAGGGTGTGAAGATGCTGAGCCACCTTTACCCCCCCCCCACCCCCCACCCACACCCCCCCACCCCAAAGGCGAAGCCTCCTAAAGAGAGAAGTTGGTAAACAAAATCCTCCTGAACCACTTCCCCGGATCTTGGTATTTTAGTGACCTAAATCACAAAATCTATGGAAATGTATTTTAATGTTATTTTGCTGTCATGAAAAACAAAGCAAACAAAGCATTCATTAATTTAAAGCAACTCAGGCAAAGTGTCTTCTGAAACAGAGATTTGATTATATCAAGGAATTGGCTGGTTAAAGAAAGGTTAAATAAGTAAGACAATAAATATAAAAGTTATACAGCTCACAATAAAAACTAATATAAAGGAAAATAGGGCATTTTAGGATATATTATTAAAAGGTTTGGATGAAGCCTTCCACAAAATATGTCAAGTCACTGATAAAAACCAACATAGATTCAAAGTCAAATAAATGGCTTTCCTCGTTACTCATTTGCAAAGTGACCAAAACCTCTGTGTTTTTTTTATCCCATCTCCAAAGCACATCAACTGTGAATAGGGTTGTGAAATAAAACCTAACACGAATGGTCACCCAACCCAAACCTCAATGCCGCAGACATCCTTGGTGGTGACCTCCAGGCCAGACAACGGCTGAGAAAACCGCCACTGTGAAATCACCCACAACTGAGGTTAATGGAACCCAATTAATTGTGTATGCATGTAGCTAGGGCTACATGGGCTATCTAACAACGTTTCAAAAGTCATTCTACGTTCGCGCATGTCCCTGCTCTAGGCACCTTCTGAAAGCAGCACGCATGTTGCTAAAAGGTCACTGATTAACAGCCTTCAGAGATGCCAGGGAACATTCCACAGTGGGACACGGTAATGAATGTTGCTAGGTGCAGAAAGTCAATTAATTGAAAAGGCCCTCTCTCTCAGCTGATGAGGAGAAATGGAGTGAGAGCCAGGTAAGTGTATGGTGAACAGACACTGGCCTCCACCGCGACAACTGCCATTCAGAAAATGGTCGACTAAGTTTTGTTATTGTATACTTTTTTTTTTTTTTTTGTATGTTTTTTCTTAATTTGGTTAAATTCCTGCTATAGCCACGATTACTGCAGGCACATAAGCAGTGCATCGAATTGGGATGCCTTGGGGCTTCTGCGGAATAAAAGAACTGTCATTTTGTAAATTTAACCTCACAGTGTTCCACCTGCTGCAGGGCCTAAAACTGTCAAATGCCTGTCAATAGGCTGCCTGTATGGCCGTGAATATAATCAGAGTGTGTACCATGGTATATACAGCTCTGTTTAGGGTATGTAAGTAAATTTGCTCCCATCTGTTTTCCCAGAGGGGATCCTGTCACACCATAGCACAACGCCGCGGTGCAGCGCTGTGATCCTCAGCTCTTTCCATCTGAGCAGCTTCAATATGGAGGAGAGGACAGGAGCGTCCCTTTAAATCACATGAGAGGTTTGGAAACTGCAGATTACTAGATGAGTTTTGTCAACACTACGGTACAGGTTCATAAGATCCTTGGGGATACTTTGTTTAAACCCACTGATGTGAGTGGCCCTATATGCTCTTACAGTAACGTGCAGCAGGAAGCTTCCTCCATCTCTCCCACCATCTCTCCCTCACGGCCTGGCCACTACCAGTGTGGAGCCCATCCATCAGAGAGGGGAGGAAAAAATTAAACTTGAATAAATATTTCATTAGATTATTCCTATGATTTAATGTGCTTCTGCCTGGCTGGTCCATTTATAAATGCATTAACACAATGATCCCCCCGACACTAGCTTAATATTGATACTCGGACTGCTGTGGCAGGCAGATGGGAGCAGCCGTGTTTGTATTGCCTGTCCAGTGTGCTGATTCACTCCTGCCACCCACCCTCCTCCTCTCATCAAGAGTGTGTGTTTGTGCGTGCGTGCGTGCATTTCTGTGTGTGTCTGTTAGAGAGGGAGAGAGAGAGAGAGGGAGAGAGAGAGAGAGAGAGAGAGAGAGGGTGTTTTTGAAATCAGGATCTGTATTCAAAAGTATATGCTATGAGTGACATCCCAATGAAACACCTCACTCTAACTAGCGAGAGAAAAACAGACTGACTAAATGGCTTGGGTGTTTTCATGTTCAATTCTGCAGATCATTAAGGTGACAGTATACCTAAATAAAACCCTTCAGGTAACAATCAAATAGTCTGAGTAAAAGACTATGTAGCTAACATTCTAAGGTTTGCCACACTCATTGCCAAAGAGACAGGCCTTTCTGCAATCTCAACATTCAAGATGCAGCTGGATTTAATGCACAGTTGTCCATTGGTTGCTGGAAATAAAAAAGACAAATTCCCAGGCAACATGTGAAGCCTAGGAAATACAATTAGAATTATGAACAAAACCAAAAGGAAGCATTCAGTGTTAAGCTCCGCAGGTTTTTGTATTTTGAGGATTAAAATGAAAACTATGACGTTTTGTGATTAGACTTGCAGTTTGTATTTAGAGAATATAGAACTGAGCTAGTAATTTTTAACAGACTGATTTCATCTAGATAAACAAAATAAGTGTTGCTTAGCAACCAGATACCAACTGTTCCATGGAGAGAAGAATATTAAAGAGTTCCAATATTTTAATAATCGTTGTTATTTGAGAATGCCTATCAAGTATATCCAATCAGAATAAAATCCTCTGATCTCAGCTACCTCATTAATGGAAAGAATTTCATAATTGAAGGCTCAAGAAAGCCCAGACTATTTGGGAAATGACATGGTGTACAGGAAGTGGAATTTTGAGAGCAACACCCAGGCTAGTCTTTACACTCACACTCACACACACATAGAGAAAGAGAGAGTAAAAAAACGAATATGAAACTGAAAGCTTGTTGTTTGAGTGGAACATAATGAAGGCCAACAGTGGAGGTTTTCACTGGGAGTGATAAATCCAACATCGAGAAATAGTCCACCTATTAATACCGACTGGGCGTCAATAATTGGCAGGCCATCGACAGTGCAGGCAGAATTAATCATTTGAAGAGGGAGACTAGACTGCATATTTAATTGGCAAAGACAGACACTCTTTAGGGAGACTAGCAGCTGATCACCCAAGAGACTGACGCTTCAGACAATGCACATTTGCTAATCCTCTCGAGTCAAGTTATTATGACCAGGCATTATTATCACGCTTTACAAACTAAATCCTTGTTTTCCCTGATGGATTACCAGAAGAATCAGTCGAAGGGAAGGAATGATGGAAAACACATCAGACTAGAAAAATAATGCAAATCAAAATATGACAGTATATGTAAGGAGCTTTTTGGTTGGATGAACACAATTTTGGAAACACTTCTCTATAAAGTATGTCTGTGTGTGTGTGTGTGCGTGTGTGTGTGTGTGTGTGTGTGTATGTGTGTGTGTGTGTGTGTGTTTGCAATTCTAAGAAATAATTTGACTATTAGATGACATTCCTAATCCATTTTGGTTTATAAAGGATTGACAATAGAATAAGTGCAGAGGAGCACTGGGATGATTTCTTACTGGAAATTGTCTGGAAAGGATTACATTTCAAATGAACTCATTCAACTGAACCTAGGCTGTTTCAAATTAATGAATAATAATACACATTAACTTTGCCATTGCTATTTTAGGTCTGACCTCTAAAATTGTTTATTTGAAGCTAAGCACTAATCATTTAATAATGTTTGGAGAATGTGCCATCTAATCCATCAAATTAGTTGGTAATTATACTTGATATAATTATTAGATAACAGCATAGACAATGCTTGTAATGGTCGAGGCAATGCATGTTCACTAACAAGAGTAATCCTTGGTAGAACAATATTATGTAACTTCCAAAGAATGCACAGAAACAGCAAAGTTTGCAAAGTAAAATCAATACATTGACATGTATCCATTTAGATGGCATTTTATTTTTAACCTTCAGTAATATTCACTTATTAATTTGAGAAAAAAATTCCTATGAGACTTTCTTAAAATGAAAATAGAGATGATGTTAACATGGGACAGCCAGCGCCGAAGGCAAAATCCAACAGTGCTCTGAATACATCCTACAACAACTTGTTATTAAAAGCTGTTCCTGTTGTATAGAACATTTTCAAAAACATGCTTTAATTTCCAGTAGCTAAAGCTGAAGAAAACTATGATAAAAATCACAAACCGATGTAGATGCAAATATTAATATTGAAAAGTTATGTTGTTGAGTTGATGTGTCATTAAATCATCTAACACAGAGAAACCTTGTTCACATATTCCATACGCCTGCCACCATTTGGGGGCCTGACTGCAATTATGAAACCACTATTTGTCTAGAACAAAGCACTGTAATTATTACGTAATGCAGTACAATGACGTTTTACTCTTTACACAAAACAAATGCCGTGTGTGTGACGTTGACACATATACTTATTATACAGACAAGCACAAACACACACACACGCCCCTCACATCAGAATGATGGCCATATTGTGCAGGGCGGAAGCCTCTCTCTGATTATTGCCCTCTGACCTTTGACCACCACTCATACATGAGAGATACCTTAGGCTGAACATAAGTTGAACGCTCACTGGCAGTTGGAAGGGACATATTCTAGGTGTGGCTTTTCACACATATAGTTAGCCTTTATCTTCACACTTACAGTAGGACATCAGAAATGACACATGTGATTTGAATTTGAACACCACACCTGCGGAAATTGCGAAATACAGGTTTGAGTAGATAATTTTGTACATGTATACATATATTGTCTATGTATGTCTTCAGTTATTTTTTTACATTAACAAACCCAAAGGCTTTATGTTTGTCAAAGCCCATTTGGATTGCTCGAGAAAATATAACATAATTGCATGATAATGCCAAAAGTGCCATTTAAAATGTGCTCATCATTAGTATTTTTCATAACATCACATTCAATTATATGTCAAAAAGGGTTAGCCTTTATCTCAGGCAGCCATGTTTGCACAAAATAAACCAATTCTACCATATACTTTCATGCAGGACCATGGACAGCGACATTGACTGAATAGCCATTAGCAGAAATGAGATCTATCACTATCAACTATTGTGCTACCTAAATGAAATTAGAGGTTATTTTAGCCTTACTTAATAAGTTATCGAATAAGTTATTTGTAATTGATTCACAGTTGACTCTACTATTTTCAATATATTTACAATCTAGCATTGTCATCAGTGGTTTTGTATATGGGGGTCATTTTGGTTGTACACTTAATCCAAGTGTTTTGTCTAACAAAAACACATTGGACATGACATGAGAAAACCTCTGATATCAAAAATAGAAAATGATAAAATCATAATTTGCCCCTTGTATGTGCCTGTAATAATAATGTAACACCAATAAGCCTTTATTGGCAGCTACACTTTCCATGAAGATGATGATGACGATGGTAGGGCAACGTCGTTAAATATCATAGCGTAATAGACCTTCATCTTGAAGTTAAATGGCCTTGACTAGCCGACTTGACCGGACAGCATTTAAAAACGTAGTCTTTTTGCTGCGCGTATTTACGTAGGAGACACTATCACGAGCCCTACGCGACTACACACGAACAGCAGCATCGCTGCTTGCGATGTAGAAACGTCCGTCATCTTGTTGTGACAGCCCTCGCATCCCTGATTTGTAACATCTTGGCACCAAAATGATTTGGTCGTCTTGTTCTCTGTACTACTTGAGCAGCACAAGGATAAATATTAAAGAAAGCACGGATAAATAAGTGATGCTGCCCCTTCGTAAAATATGGGACAGGCATGGAGAGGCTCTTTAAAAATGCATCCCTTTTAAGCGTCTCTGCCCCAGTTCTGAGAGAGCGTTATGAAAATACAAATAAATATAATACATTTCTAAGAAATATTATTACCAAGTTCAAAGTATATATTTAAACACCCGAATAGTGTGGACATGCCGGCCTTTGTGTGAAAGAAACAATACAGGATGCAGCAATGAAATCTCCACGTACATGGCCATTGCCACGATAACATATTTGGGTACTACATGAGACCACGAGTAGTAATGGTGAGTACATTTTTGGCGTGAAATATTATGCCTAAATCCTGCAATTATTCTGAAGCATTTAATTAGGTTAATATTTAGTTTTACAAAACGACACAGAAAACATTTGTTGCATAATGCAAAAATACGCCATACATCCGACTAACAATTGTGTAATATAGCCAATATATCATGTCATAAAAAATACAGCCAGCTGTATTCGGCCTCCCTGAATGCCGTCTCAGGGGGTGGGGACACACGTTACCTTTGTGCATGCCGGTGTATCGGTCCTTTAGAACTGTCAGTTCGTGGATTTTCCCAAACTGTTCAAACAGAGGTTTCAGGTCTTTTTCCTCAAGGTTCCGCGGTATCTGCCCGATAAACAGCTTAATGGCATCTTGATCTTTCATGTTGCCGCTCTCCGGATGAATGGAAATGGATTCTGACCCGTTCATGGGTTTAGGAAATGTGATCTGACAGTACTGATGCTGGTGAGGGATAAGTAGTAGTGGTTGTTGGGTCGGTGATGCCCCAGGTCCAGTGAAAACCAGGCTGGTGTTAGCGGGATGGGGCTGCTGTGGTTGCTGCTGCCTTCTTGTTTCAGTCTGAGTGAATCTGGCCATTCTGAGCTGGGAGCAGACTGGATAATAATGACAACACACACACACTGAGAGAGAGAGAGCAAGCACTCAGCTGGAAACCAGGCTCACTTTCTATCCGACACACAACACACTCGCGCGCCCATAGTACAAGAGAAGGGGGGCGGGGGGGTGAAAGGGTGGAGAACTACGGCGCGAGAGACAGATTCGCCGCTCTTGAGCGACACCCACAGATGTCGGAATGGTATGGTCGGCGTGGAAAATATTTGCATTTCCCAAAACCTGCTTCAGCGCCACAAAAATAACACAACTAAAATGTTGTGCACGCACGAAATATACATATTTAAATCAACGGAGTTTACAAGAACAGATTGCAGTTAAAAAGGAATCGCACAGACTTGCCTGTTGCAGGCTCAGTAATTCACGTAAGGATGAGAGGAGTAATGACAATCATAATGCATTTCATTTTATACCGCGCCATTCTACAAACCGAGGTAATCATTGCTTTACACAGTCGGGAAAATTCACATCATCTACCAATAATGTGTAGCACCTATTTGGGTGAACTTGGGTAGAACTCCGCACACGTCTGCTATGTGGTGGAAAGGTAAGAAGTGATATAGACCAATTAAGAATGAGGGGTTGCCATTAGATGGCCATGATGGGAATATGGCCAGACTGGGATTTTAGTCAGAATACCAAGGATAGCACATTTTGGACTGAATGTGTAATATATTGGCAGTTAACCCTGGAATCCCAAGTTTGAAAGCGAGTGGTTTTGATGACATGGTGAATACAAATAAGTACACACGTGACATAGCATAGTACACATGTTGGGAACACTTTTGGTTTCACTGCACCAATCGCATCTTCAAGGTCCATACAGCTACACTTCCAGCAGCATCTGGTCAATCATCTAGGGACCAACCAGGAATGACCCTGTTTAGCTTCAGGGGCTGTGCTGCTGGAGTGGCATGAAAATGTATACTTATTTTTCTACATGTTTACATTTACATAATAGGAATTTAGCAGACACTTTTATCCAGAGGGATCTCCAATGAATTAAGAAAGTAGCCGTAGGACAACCAGATAACCCAGTCATTTAACTCAATGAAGTAGAATTCAGCAAAGTGATGCTAGAACAAAGAGAAATGTAGTGCTGGGCTGAGTGGGAAATGTAGTGCTGGGCTGAGCCTTCCTGTAGTGCTGGGATGAGCCTTCATATAGAGCTGGGCTGAGCCTTCATATAGTGCTGGGCTGAGCCTTCATATAGTGCTGGGCTGAGCCTTCGTATAGTGCTGGGCTGAGCCTTCATATAGTGCTGGGCTGAGCCTTCGTATAGTGCTAGGCTGAGACTTCCTGTAGTGCTGGGCTGAGCCTTCGTATAGTGCTGGGCTGAGCCTTCGTATAGTGCTGGGCTGAGCCTTGTTATAGTGCTGGGCTGAGCCTTCGTATAGTGCTGGGGCAGCCAAGAGACTAGGAAGTGTCAGAATGAAGCACTTGGGTTGGGATGTAGAGTTTGACTGTAGCCTGAAGGTAGGGAGGGCTACACCACCCCTTTCTTTCAGAAAACACGCTGGTGACCCCAAATCACTTACAGTCAAGAATGCATTTGATGGCCTGGAAGTAGACTCTCCTATAACTCCTTCCCGCTTCTAACACCGGTGGAACAAATGTTTGTACTGTGGGCAGAATGTAGACACTGTGGTACTGACACTTTGATTAATGTTTCAGTCTTTATTTTTTAATTTGCTTACTGTTTCTATGTAATAACCCAGACACTGTTCTATCTCCAAGACAAGAAGGGCAGAGACTTTCAATGCAAAAGAACACGCGCAATTACTCTCATAAAGGTAAAACTTCCCTCTATTCCTGTTCTATCGTTCTTTATTTTGTCCCCATTACCTGCTGTCTTTGTGGTCTTGCATTGTTGGTTATAGTAATCAATCCACTGGCGTTACGCTCCCCATTCTGGAATATAATAGGAGTCAAGTCGGCAGTTAACTATTGTCACGGCGTGGAACCTTAAACATTACCAAACCTCAACCCCAGGGTTTTGCAAATGGTGCACTGACCTGTTAATACATCCAGCACAAATCTGAATTCCTGTCCACTAGAACTTTTTTTTTGACCGACCACATGAGATCTCTACATTCCCAAACATTTTAAGGGCTTGGTTGCCAGTCCTCATCTGGCTGTGCCGGGTGAAAATTATAAGAGTACATGACCATTTGGGCCATGGTCAATGATTTTGCATATTCAGAAGGAGGAGGGTAAAAGTGTAGAGAAGTGACACAACCCATTACCTTATTTCTTCTGATTTGTTGGTTTTGGTTGCTTGGGACTGCTTATTGCCTCTGACCCGTGGAAAGGGGTGCCCCAGGAGACATCACACAGGGAGCTGCCGATAGGGTGAGCAGGGACAGGACATTCAGTACGCCACAGCCAACTGTTCCCTCACTCATGACAGTTGTTTTGGCACTCCACTATTTTCAAATAATACACCACCTATATGCCGCTCATTACCAATGCCACCCATTCACCAGTCCCAAAACCAGCAAGCCGCAACCCTTGAAAAAAAACTCCAGGAACACTTGTCTGCAGGAGGATCTGAAACATCTTTAAAGAGATAAAGCAGTGATACTTAAAACAGTCTTGGACAGCATTAAAAGGTGCACAGTAATCTTTAGACAGGTTTTAAAAATATATTTTATCCTCATAATCATTTTTGTTGATGAAGAGGTTAGCTAATTTTAGAAATGTTTATAGAAAGAGTACTAAGAATACATTTTTTTCCATATATACCAAAATCGTTGTACATAGTACAGCAAAGACTATTGTATACCAGAGACTCTACTGAGTCTTACTGATGTTAGTCATTTATTAGTTTGCAACTCCAACCATTGGGTCCCAAGATTCATTTTAAGACAGCTTTGGGAGAAAGATGCCAGTGTACCTAAACGAATTTGTGTGTAGCTCCAGCATGAAAATGATTGTGTTCACATCACGGTGCACAGTAAAAACCAAGGAACTCTCTGTGGACCTCCAAGATAGATCTAGGGACGGCTCTAAAAACATTGAAAGGTTATTAAAGCATTGAAAGTTCCCAGAAGCACAGGGTGCTCCATCTTTGTGAAATAGAAGAAATTTGGAACCACTAAGACACTTTCTAGGGCTGCCAAACTAAGTAATCGGTCAAGAACGACATTGGTCGTGGGGTGTCCAAGAAGCCTATGGCCCCTCTAACCGAGTTTCAGAGTTTCTCTGCAGATACAGGAGAACCTGTCAGATGGACAAACATACAGCGCCAAAGGCAATGTATGTGTGCAAATGAATTGGGTAGTCTTCTGGCCTCATTGTATTATGACTAATATGTATTATGACTAATAGCAAGCGAATGAATGATGGTTTTGCATACACTTCTAACTTTGGCTTTATATCTGTCTGTCTCCATGGTTGTCTTTGTGGAATTACACGCCTGGCCTCTCCACTGCCTCTCACATCTATTCTTCTTTAGCTTTAAAGTCTGTTAAGATTAGACCCATACTGTCAACAACAGACCCATAACTGATCCAAATGGTTGGTTGTATAATCAGGCAGATTGACTGAAATAGTATGAGTCACCCCCACAAAACCTTGCGGCGAAACTGGAATGAGTGTCTCTTTGCGTTATTACATCGTTCACTTCTTCCACTTCAAATAAGGTCTGTGTTTTGTCTAGGTTTTCACCACCAAAGCATTCTGATAACTCTGTAAGTATCTGTAGGGCAAGGTGACTTGTATCAATATTGGCTGAATATAAGCAAACATACATTTTTGGTGGCGTTATTTGAAGCAAATATGTCGACAAATGTCACCTCGCCCTGACAAGATTTACACAGTTCTCATAACATCGAGTCGGGGCATGCCTAAATAAAACAGACCTTATTTAAAGAGATTCTAAGATTCCTTATGGACTAAATGGATGGTGAAATGCGATAATCACAATATCACATTCTGCTTCTGGGTTTTATGGGGATTATAACACATCAACAGTTATTTCAGCAAGAAGATCAAAATCAGCAGTTAGCAAATGTGCTCTCAAAACTAATCATACAAATGCTTTATTGCTTATTCAGAATTCATGGAATTGTTCATTTTAATTTATTGTTAATTTTAATTGCTTTTCTTAATACAGTATGTGTGTGCTTCAAATATGCACATTTATGTTTTTATTGTTGCTGTTATACATGGCTCAAATGTAAATGAGCCATGTATAACAGGCTCTACTCTAGGTTTCTGTTTAATTTATCTGTATAAATAAAGGCTTCATAGTATTATACTACAGTTAAATCCCCAGTTATTCTCTAAAAACATAGGACCATGCGATCAATGAGATATTGGAGATTTGTTTTCACAGGGCCTGCAGAGTGCAGTGTTTTATAATCTCTTAACTGTGTTTCTTATACTTTGACAGGTAGGCCTAAATATATCCTGCCGTTATGTTTGGCAAATAAAATACAAATATCACCTACCTATTTTACAATCCCATTTACAAAAAAGTTGGGACCCTCAAAAAGACAAACAGAACGCAATGATGTGCAAATCATTTAAATCCTATATTCAATAGGAAATAGTACAAAGACAACATGTAAAATGTTGAAACTGAGAAATGTTATTGTTTCTTGAAAAATAGATTCCCACTTTGAATTTGATGCCAGAAACACATTTAAAAAAAGCTGGGACAGGGGGAACAAAAGACTGGAAAAGTTGTGTAATGCAAAGAAAATAAACATTAGTGCACATGGCATGGATGACTTATACATCTGTGAAGGCACCATTAATGCTGAACAATAAATACAGGTTTTGGAGCAACATATGCTGCCATCCAGATTACATCTTTCTCAGGGAAGGCCTTGCTTATTTCAGCAGGACAATGCCAAACCACATTCTACATGTATTACAACAGCATGGCTCTGTAGTAAAAGTGTCTGGGTGCTAAACCTGCCTGCAGTCCATAACTTTCACCCACTGAAAACATTTGACACGTTATGAAACGAAAAATAAGACAAAGGTGACCCCGAAATGTTGAGCAGCGGAAATCCTATATCAAGCAAGAATGGGAAAACACTTCCCTTTCAAAACTACACTAATTGGTCTCCTCAGTTCCCAAAGAGTATTGTTAAAAGAAGAGGTGATGCAACACAGTGGTAAGCATGCCCCTGTCCCAACCTTTTTTAAATGTGTTGCTGGCATCAAATTCCAAATGGGCATGCATTTTTCCAAAAACAATAACATTTCTCAGTTTCAACAATTGATATATTGTCTTTGTACTATTATCAATTAAATACAGGGATAAATTATTTTCACATCATTGCATTCTGTTTTTATTGGCATTTTACGCAGCGTCCCAACTTTTTGGGAAACGGGGCTGTAGCTATTTAATCTCTCAAGTACATTCTACTGGTATTGAATTATACATTTCAGGTTTTATGCAGTATTATTGTTTGCTACGTTCATCCATCAGGTTATTCAGTGTGTATTTCATACATTTTTACATGGCAAATATTTTACACATCACAAATCACCAAACATTGCTTTCACATTTTCGGGCCAAAGAAAAGTATTTGGGCCATGACAGCAGCCAGATAATATTTTGTATTCGACATTCTTGCCAGTCTAATGTATGACATTGAGTATAAGCCGATGTCCCTCCACACAAAGGATAGATGAATTGTCCTGACAGCCCTGTTATCTCAAGACACTACCTGTCAGAAGCACAGATGTGTACACAAAAAAAAGTGTACAATTACATGTAGTACAGTATGTGAAGAGGGGCTGTTACAGGCAGCAAGGAGCTGGCAAGGAGTTCCAGGGGAGAAAAAAAATGACTGAATTAAACCCAAGAATGTTGAATGTAGTGAATGAGTGTCATGATACACCAGAAATGCCAACATCAGGTGTTACAGCAACCCACAGTCATGGCAAAGGCCTACAGTCATGACAAAGGCCCACATTCATGGCAAAGGCCCACAGTCATGGCAAAGGCCCACAGTCATGGCAAAGGCCCACAGTCATGTCAAAGGCCCACAGTCATGGCAAAGGCCCTCTGTCATGGCAAAGGCCCACAATCATGGCAAAGGCCTAATGTCATGGCAAAGGCCCACAGTCATGGCAAAGGCCCACAGTCATGGCAAAGGAATAAATGCAAACTTTGCTGGTCCCATACAGTTTCTGCTTTTAGATGATGTCCATTGCAAATGCCCGTAGGTGTTTTGCGCTGACTCCACCTCTGCACAGGCCATAGTGTGTCAGAACATTGGCTTCTTTTTGGATGGCCCCTACAGCAAGTGAGCAACAACACTCAGGCTTTTCCAAATGACCGACTTCTTTATATGTATTGTAACCAGTGGCAAACCGTGGCTGTTGGATCTAGGCATTTTATGAGGGAAAGAAATCAAGGAGAACCTTGTAACGGTCTGAATAATAAAAAATAAAAAAAATCACTGCATCACTTATTTACTTAATACGGACATTAAGAAAATATGAAGCAAGAGAACCAATACATTTTGATGACATCACAAATTAATCAAACAGACAGAAGCCAGAGAAAGTGCAGTGGAGCTGGTGTAGAGAACAAGCCATTTGGTTAGAGCAGCAAAGCAATTTAAACAGTTTCCTTCATCACGTTTCTATATTTCGGCACGCAGTTGAAATATTGAGAGCTTTTTCTCAGACACCACTTGCCTACTCCAAAAGTAAGTGGTAGCCCAGATAATGACTGGAGTAGTTTTACAATTCTTTTATTTATTGAAGGATTTTCAGCGAGGCAGGGAAATGAACGCTGACCGCCCACATGGAGAGGACCCCCCAGTGAGTGATGAGTGGGAGTACAGACAGTTTACTCTACATACTCTGGCCTGTGCTTTGATTAGGTTACATTAGATTCAACTTTACGAGTACAGCTCAAGAAAATGCAGTTAGCATCTAACCAGAAGTGCAAGTAGAAGAGGGCAGGACATTTACTTAAGTAGTAAGTAAAGTGTATGTTGCAAGTAGAATGTATCGATGTGCAGTGAAGGCAAATACAGTGCGAAATGGCAATTCTAAATGGGCAAAATGTGTCTAGCAGCAGCAACAACAAGGCACACCCCCAGTCCATAAAGGTTGTGACATTTCCAAGGAATAATCATTTAGAAGGAATGGCTGGTTATCTGCCTCCCGCAAAAAAACCAAAAATTATACTCTAATCAAGTTGGTGCAATAACATGGCAGCTTCCATCCAAATCCCTGTCCAAGACCTAGCCAGATTTTGTCTACCCAGGGGCCACCAAAGAAAAATTTGATTGGATATTCTTTTCTCTTTGATAGTAACTCTTCTCTTTCCAACATGAACTTAAGAAATTGAATAGAAATACCAAAATATTTAATCGATAAAATGAATTTAATGTGAATTATGTGATCTATTTAAATAAATCCTTAGACCTTATCTGAAAGTGCAAAAGGCCCTGACGGTGCCCCACTAACTGTGACTCAGTAAAATCTTTGAAGTTGTTGCATGTTGAATTGATATTTTTGTTTATTGTAAAATTAAATGCAGATTTAAAACATTTGCTTGACAGCTATTTTGTAAAGCGAGGTAAGCCAAACAAAGGGCTTCAAATAAACAGACAAAATGTAATGCTGTTTAACAGTGGAAATAATAAAATTATATATGGTAATTGACAAAATGCTTGCTACTATAGAGGGGTATTGATCTTGACCATCTTGGCTGGATGCTGAGTACTGTATGGGGTCTAGAACTTCAACATTGATGTCTTGGATGATCACTTTCAGGTCTCACTGCCACACCTGCATGGAAGGTCAATTCAATAACTGCAAGCTGAGGTGAGTCCTTTGACATTTATTCTATTAAACATTATTTACAAATGTGCGAATTCTTGTTCACACATTTCTAAATAACTTAAAGATTTTTTATTGGTGTGTGTGTTGATAGCAACTATTATTTTGGTTTTATTCACTTTTGTAAGTGCTTATATTTGGACATCTCAATAGGAGTTAGCAAGTACTGGAAAGGAGTCAAAGGGGAAGTTTTGTCAGTTACTTCTGCACATTTATTGTTGTATTTTACCAAAAATGATAGTTTAGGTTGTTTAAGACCAGTGTATTTGGCAATATTTAGAATTGTATCTAATAGACTCAGACTAAGTCACCTTTACTAACTGAAACAAATGTTTTTGACATTAAACATTTCGGAAACATAATAACTGCAAATAAGACAATATACATACAATATGTCTGTTATGCCAATGCATTTTTCTAGACACTGGAAGAAACAAGGACAATTTGCAGGGATTTCCAACATTATATTATAAGGCTCACCCTCAGTTACATGGCTGACGTTTTCCTTTATGCATTGCTTTGAGTGGTAACGCAGGAATGAGCTTTTTCTTAATACATAGCATTGAATGGAAAACATGGTTGTCACATGGTTGGTCTTTTTTTCCAGCATGATATATTGCAAAGTATAAATCTGGTTAGGTTTTGCAAAAATAAATGGCTCACAAGGCATGAGTCATAAGTGAATACAATGCATTTCATTGCATTCAACACACGGAAGATTAGCCTCACAATATAGACTCTTAGAAAGGTATCAAAGACATGATGGATAAGTGAAATCATTTAATTGAATACAGGAAAGGTTGTTCCACACTATTGATGCCTAGAGAAATGGGCCAGGGACATGATGCCTTAGTGAATACATTGCATTCAATGGGAATGTTTAGGGAAGATTAGCCTCATATTGTGGATTTATAAAAGCTTTAAACCTCATTCTATTTTTTACTAAGCTAATACTATATACAGTTGTTTTACAATGTTCATGAGATGGATCATTTAACAATTTTATTTGCAAATTTACGCTGTAAATATATGCTGGCTGGCTGTTTGTATTTTTTTGTCCGTCTCCATCTGTCTGTACTAATTTATAGGTTCATGACGCTCATCCTGTCTGAGGAGATGGGATAATGTGTCCTTCACGGAATGATTCAGCTGTCTTCTTGTTTCTGGATTTGGACACCTAGAATTGAAGAAACGTTGCCCCCTTTCCCACCAAATGGTGTTCAACTATAAATGGCAGGCCTCCGTAATATAGTGGTGTTTATACAAGTCATGGCAATCATTACAATACGAAAAAATATTTAAATAGCAATGTATCACTATCGTAAATGAATTTACCTTTTGTGAATGTGATTATTCTTGGAAATAGTGATCTTTTGAAAGAGAGCACTTTACATTTTGGAGAGATGTTTTGCAATTGCAAAGTGCTCTGGATAAATGACTTTGTTAAATGTTTGTAGACATAAACCCAGGATCTGCATGGGATTGTAGGACAATTTCAAAAAGTACCTGATTGGCAAAGATATTTCAATCAGAAATTACATTTGAGTCTAATTGACTCCCTCCACTTTTCTAGTACTGAAACAACATTATTCCAGTTCAAATCTCCATTTAAATGTATTTGGTCCATATTAAGTTCCACCAAGAGGTACTGCGTAGAATGCTGCCTCCAATGTCTACAAGATATTAACACAACCTGTCTCCTCCCCCCTTTCCCTTACCAAACAAGGAATAGTATTAGCTAGTCCAGGGTGGTTTAGGGTGTCTAAAGCCTGAAGAGAAGTTAATGCAAACATAGAGATGGACCTGCCAGAAAGTCTAAAAAGAGAATATCTCAGGCACTCTGAAACATTTTGTGGACAAAAATATTTGAAATATTAGCCTAGAATATTAGCTACAGATGTCTACTGTTCATTTATGCTTGAATTTATGTTAATAGTACAGTAAAAATCTTACTGCCCCTTTACGTTTCTACAAGAGAGAAGTACATACCTATCAAACATGAATTGACTGTGTAAGGTTAAAAAATTAAATATTAAAATGTGTGTGAGAGTGTTACATCTTTATGTATGTTAAACTGAAAGTCTCACCCTCTTATCTCTACAAGATTCTACAATACTCAACCACAAATCAATACACTTCATTTGGGTCTGTATTAATTCCAGAACATCTCATCTTCCACACTAACATTGGAGGAGAGTAGTGTTAAAACCCAAGCTCTCTGAGTCATTTTTAAAAGCCATGAAATAAAGCCTCCAAAATATAGACCTTCATTAGGAGGGTGGTTTATTTCAGAATAATTTTTGAATACTCACTGTTTATGTACTGTATAATAGACTGTGGGAAGGGATATAGTTGAACTTAAGCTCAATGAATTAACTGAAAGTTCAGCCAGATAAAAATGTCTGCTAAATTACTAAAATGTAAAATGGAAATTCTTGACAAACAATACAAATACTACTGTATTGACACATATTTTACTCTTTAAAATATTGAGTTTCTTTTATCTAAACTGTATAATTATTCTATTTTTAACTGTGGATTACTATTTATTTATTAAACGTGAGGTGGATATTTAGCTTTCTGGTAGGAAATGTTGTCTCTGAAATAAAAAGTGAAAGATTTCAAACAAATAGTGAAAAAGAAATAATGTCTTTCAAAATCTAAGTAAATTTACCAACTTTTCATAGAATGTAATGTTTTTTTTCTCTTCAAATTGGGCCAACCATCGTAGACACATACCTTTTTATAACAAGAAGGCTGTGTTGTCACACTGCTTCTGCCCGAGCCTTAGAGTGATGTTATGTGGTTATTTTTAGAGGGCCAATGTCATTGAGGCAGGGGAGGCGAGAGTGAGAACTTCCAGTTCATGCGTTTTTATTGACCATTGCCATTAGTGTTACGCCAGGCTGGAGGCCTGAGACAAGAAATCAATAAGGGCCGTACTATTAGTGTGAACTAAAAAGTTACATACAATTTACTGCACGCTACAGTAGCATTAATGCTGCTCCTTGTTAACCACTGAGTCGGCACAGCAAGGCAGCCAAGCTTGATCGCCATAGCTTGGCCTGGAGTGACTGAGGCCCAGTGGGAGCAATGCCAGACAGCTGAGGGAGACACTTAGCATTCAGCTCACACACACACACACACATACACACGCACCACTCCCAATTAGCTAAAACCAACAGAATAATCATACACTGCGATAATACACACTTGCAGACAAACACATACACACGCCTCATCTCAGTGATCCAGCATGCCAGTTAGTAAGAGTTGCGATGGGGGTGGGAGAGAGTGTTAGCCATCGACTCCGTAAAACATAAGACAAGCACACTACATTATATTTCTAGGGAATGATTCGGATCTGTTCTGGCTAGCATGGCAAACTTTACAAACAGTAGCTCTGACTAATAAGCGTACAGTGTTTGAGACATCCCTCTGCGGCTAATTCACTACAGCGCTCTAGTTGTGCATTGCAAAGCATGCTCATTCAACTGGAAGGTGTTGTTGAAAAAACCAAGTGTGATCTGATGGCCTATAGCGCAAAAGTCCTTCATGGACCGCTAGCTTAATGGCCTGGATATGAAAACTCTGTAGCCTACCTACCTTTCCTGATTATAGGTAGTCTATGTCAGTGTTAAGACATCTGATGTTGAACTGTACCTTGCCCTGGGAAACAGACCCGCTAACCAACCTTTCTTCTAGCTGTATAGAAGAGGGTTACATACGGCTCCGGGAAAAAATTAAGAGACCACTGCACCTTCTTCTCTCCTTTCTAGAAAAGTCGAAAAGGAAGGTTTTGAGTGGTCTCTTAATATTTTCCAGAGCTGTATATATATATATATGTATATATATATTTCCGTTTCCAAAAATGTTGGTACGCTGCGTAAAATGTGAATAAAAAGAGATTTCAATGAAATGCAAATCATTTAAACTTTATTTTCAATAGAAAATAGTACAAAGAGAACATATCAAATGTTGAAACTGAGAAATGTTATTGTTTCTTGAAAAATATAGGCCTACTTTGAATTTGATGCCAGCAACATGTTTCAAAAAAGTTCAGACAGAGGTAACAAAAGAATGGAAAAGTTGTGTAATGTTAAAAAACTAAACCTGGAATATCACACAACTAATTAGGTTGATTGGCAACAGGTCAGTAACATGTTTGGGTGTTAAAAGATCATTCCAGAGAGAATGGGTTTGTCAAAAGTTTGGATGGGGAGGGGTTCATCACTCTGTGAAAGACTGTGCAGGCAAGTAGTGCAACAATTTAAGAACAACGTTTCTCAATTTAAAATTGCAAAGAGTTTAGGGATCTCATCATCCACATAACATATAATTAAAAGTCCGGAGAAATCTCAGTATGCAAGGCACAAGGCCGAAAACTAATTTTGGATGACCGTGGTCTTCGGGCCCTCAGGCAGCACTGCATTAATAATTTGTACTCCTTGGTTACTGCAATGACCAACTAATTTAAACTGATTTGTTGTAGGCACCTTGGGCTGGGGACGATAAAAGGCCATTCTGAAAGGTGCTGTCAAGTGTGTACAATTTTGATGTTGTCTTATATTTCCTGATACCTGCTTGACCTTAACAAGGGGATGGAAAACAGCTCTCTTACATCAAAGATCCATCACCATATTTTACCCTAAGTATGAGGTTTTTTACTGCATATGCATCCTCCTTTCAACTGTAACCCACTGCTGGTGTGTGACCCAGGAACTCTGTTTTTATATAATCTGACCAAAGCGGCCAGTTTCCATCCAAGTACCTATGCTGTTTGGCAAACTACAGTTAATTACATTTGTTTGTATAAGGGCTTTTTTTCTAACCAGCATTTAATCGTTTAATTGTAGATTTACAGACTTGGTGACATCAAGATGCAACTAAGATCTGTAACTCTCCAACTGTGGCCCTAGAATTCTATTTTTGCCTCCTGAACCACCCTAACCACTTGGCCTTATGGCTATTACAGTGTAGAAGCAGTTACACAATTAGAATTGTACAATAGTAAATGTCATACCTGTGGTATGACATTTTTAACATATTATTAACTGATTTATGAAGGCTGACATCGTTTGAGTTATTTGTCTTTCCCCATGATGACAGATGACAAATAAACAGTGGTGACCTACTTGTCTTTGTAAGAAATGTTTAAATATTGAAATACCTTTTTATTATGGATAATGTTACAAATTCTGATAAAAGTATAGTAAACATATTGACCTTTTACTGTTTAAAAATACAGTTTCTTTTCAGATATCTACCACTCTGTCTCACACAAGCTCTGGTCGGTGGGTAAGAACTCCCAGTTGGGTTTTTTTTTTTCATAAATTTAATGCCGATGGGAGAGGGCTGAACCAATGAGAAACTAGACATTTCATCACAACGTTTTTGCAGCACAGTGTTAATGGACTACTTTTCATGAAGGCAGCTCTCTATATCATGTGTTGCCAAGATAGTGCTAAAAACCAAGCAATCAGTGATGAAAAAATTGACTATTTTTAAAAATAGCATTTTGTGAAGTCTGCATGTGATTGTTCTGTATACTGTCGATGAAATCTGGCAACCCTGAAAGCAGTAGTCAGTCACTGTCATTATGAGGATACCAAAGGGCTATGAAAAGAAAGATTCTATAAGATAAACAGTTAATCTGCGTCAAACAAGCAGAGGACAAAGGTAACCAATATGCTTATAAATCTGAAAAGTATATTTGTTAATGGAATGGAAGAAAAAAGTGTGTGGCTCAGCTGCACAATTCGGGGTTTCTTTGTAAAGCTAAGCTAATTATTAGCAAATGTCCTGGAGCATGCATTGGAGTTACATTGGAGTTGCAAATGTCCTGGATTTACATTGGACTGGAAAAAAGCAAAGCTAACTATTAGCCTATGTCCTGGAGCATACAGTTACATTGAACGGGAAAATTGTTAAAACAAACTACTATCAATTTTGAGCTGGCTGTTAGGGGACAAGAAACTAAAGAATTAGAAAACCTGTTTGGAGATACTGGAATTTGGACACTACAATCAATGAATGACCACTTAAAGTGCCAGCTGGACGGTCTTCTTGCCATTATTCAAGATAATAGCTAACTAAATGGATAATATTCTGATTTCTGAGAAATATACTGTATCTTGCAGCAAATTTGGATGAGTTTTTTTATGAGTGTTACTGTAATTACAATGCAACAACTGTAGATAATCCATTTTCCCGTGTTTCAACTACAGTATTAGAGCCTAATTCTGTGCTCAGTGGAAGTAGTTTGCTTTAGCCGTCCCAGCTGGCAAATAACTGTCTGACCTGTGTTGACGGACCATCTACAGGAAGATAGTAGAGAGTAATCGACCAGCCCGCGTTTATTGGGCAGTAGGCCTACACTTGCAAAAGGCAACCTCAGCAACAATGTTGGACAAGCCACTGTTAGATGTGTCTTTTAATATGTTTATGGTTAGTTCTGGTAAGGCAAGACATCAATTAAATTCATTCAATCAAATGTATTTCTAAAGCCCTTTTTACATCAGCAGTTGTCATAGTGTTTTTGCAAAGTGCATTGACATCTCTATTTCTGTTTGAATCAAAATCTCTAGTTGTTCTAGCTATGTCAACCTGCCATATATTTTTTCTGTAGAATGCTATGGATCCAGCATTAATTGTGATCGACATACTCCCCGTTTAAACTTTCTCGCCGGTCCGTCTATCAGTTTGCATTGACTTGCAATCTCCTTATACTTGCAAGACACTTGCCATGCAATCCTTCTCATTCTAAACCGCACCGGGCTTGCTAGCAGTAAAGCACACCGGTCTTGTTCAGTAAGAGGAGCCAAGTTGTGTAATTGTTTAGAGGCAGGATTCTACAAAGTGCCCCTTTATGCTAAATCCATTCTTGCAACTGCCAGTATTATTTATTGTTGCCCTGCCTGATAAAAGAGCAAAAGATTGCTTTTTATTTATTTGAGCAATAATTGAGAGCAATATACATGTTGGTTGATTTAAAAATTCCATTGCCATTTGGCACCGCCCCACTACACAGCCAATCAAGAGCCAAATAGTAGCATATTAATGCATAAGTAAAAGGATGCCAAAAACTGTAAGCCTATTACCAAGCAAGCAAGTTTATTTATATAGCACAATACATACATCGAAGCACTTCAATGTGCTTTAAAAAGAAAAATATATGACAGTACAATAGCATAAAAACAAATACTCAAATGAAAACATGAAAGCTAATAAATACATAATAATAATAATAATAAAATACAATAAGAAAACATATAAAGATAAAAAATGGGATAAAAACATAGGAAGCTATAAGGCTAAACAGTGTGGTTAAGTTAAAGTGCTCAGTCATAGGCATGTGAGAAGAGAAGTGTTTTTAACTTGGATTTTAAAATTGATAAGTTTGGGGCACGTCTAAGATCTTCTGGTAGTTTATTCCTGTTTTGTACAGCATAAGTGCTAAACGCGGCTTCTCCATGTTTAGTTTGGACTCTGGGCTCTACTAGCTGACCTGTGTTCATGGATCTAAGAGTCCTGCTCGGTTTATATTCTGCAAACATATCAGAAATATATTCGGGTCCTAAACCATTCAGAGATTTATAAACTAAAAGCACCACTTTGAAATCTATTCTGTTACTGACTGGAAGCCAATGCAAAGATTTAAGAACCGGAGTGATGTGCTCTGTTCTCTTGGTCCTGGTTAACATTCTAGCAGCATTCTGAATGAGCTGCAGTTGTTTTACAGTCTTTTTCGGGAGTCCAGTTAAGAGGCCATTACAGTAGTCAACCCTACTAGTTTGAGGATAAAACCTATTACTTGTTAGCAATAGACATTCTGCAATATTAACTGTTTATGATCTAGCCCTTAGCCCAATAATGTTATTTTATCTTTAGATTTTGAAATGCATAATGAAATGTTTGGTCAACAAAACAAGTGATACATTGTAACTCATGCCTATCCTTGTAAGACATTTATTTGGAAAAATGGAAAGAACATGTATTCATGAAGTACAGTGATCTTTCTCACAATAAAACAATAGAATTTAATTAGTTCTCAGTTCCAAGGTGTAACGCTGCTATATTATTGTGCTGGGGGATATGAGGAATGCACTTTTCTCAGTTTCCTCCAGTTAAAAATTTTAGGAGGAGATGAGGTCCTGGTCCACACCTGTGGATTCCCTGGTTTGGGGGGCCCATTGCTGTCCCAGTCCTTGTCCACCTGGTCATACTTCTGACCTAGTCTAAAATCAAATAGCATCTGGATTTAGCCCAGATAAATGTATTCATTATTCCAATTGGACTTTTAATATCTCACCCGGCACAGCCAGAAGAGGACTGCTCACCCCTCTGAGCCTGGGTCCTCTCTTGGTTTCTTCCTAAAATTCGGCCTTCTTAGGGAGTTTTTCCTAGCCACTGAAATGCAACACTACTGTTGTTTGTCCTTGGGGTTTAAGGCCGGGTGTCTCTGTAAAGCACTTTGTGACAACTGCTGTTGTAGAAAGGGCTTTATAAATACATTTGATTGATTGATTGAATTACCCTATTGTTCACTTTTAGTAAACCTTATTTAGTTGCCTAGATTAATAAAACCCTTATTCTTGAGAAATAAAAATCGGTGAAATATCTATGCGCACACCGAATACTTTAGGCTTCCTAACATAACATAAATGTGAGAAATCTACAACTATTCAGGGGTATATGAAATCTATGTGTTGCTCTAAGTGTAACCGTGCTTGTGCTTGCTCAATAATTATATGTTAATTCTACAGTCCCAGGCATGGTTAAACAGCAAAAAGAAAACTCTAAAACCATGGGATCATCTCCGGGACGAGGTTAAAGACAACAATATTGCATTCCAGACTGTGTGCACTTGCTAATCTCTCACTCCTTGCTATTAATTACAGTCCCTGGGGTACTGCATGGCGAAGCAGGGAGAGGACACCATCTTCAGCTGGGAGGTGATTTTTCAGATGGTAAAGGATATGATTATTTCTGATTAATATGAAACATACACTCAAACACACACAGACACAAACACTGAGGGGGCCTAATTGCTTCTATATTTCTCAGGGTTTTTGGTTGTAATATTTTCTATTTCATAACAAATAGCCATTTGGTAACCGATATAGGCAATTACATTGTCATCAATCTGTATGAATCTGTAGACACAACTGTTTACGTTTGACACTTTAGTGATTTAGCGAATGCTCTTAGACGGAGCAACTTACAGTTGTTGCATACATACAGGTTTAGGAACTTGTGAGCTGCTTTGACAGGCGGGATCAGAAACAAAAGAAGATAAACCACCAAAGGAGCTGATATATAACTTTTAGGTATGTGCTTATGGGATCACAACAAGCACACTTCAACACTGCAACAGAGTTGATTAATTAGTTGGTAAATTAATTGAGGGATGCTTTGGACACTTTTTAGTTTGATGTCCTGACTTTGCTTGTCAATAACTTTCACAAAACCATAAGACATTATTATCAGTCGTCAAAATGTGTAAGTTTAGGTTAGACCATGCTCATTTGCTCGAAATGAGAGATTGTAATGTGACAGATGGTTTTCCCTCAGTCCAGTCAGTTGTGCAGTAAGAGAGAACAACGTACATATTAGGTGCAGTATATTTCAGGTTCCTATATCTCTTTGCACTGTCTTTATCTTTTTATGATTATGCTGCGTCTAAAAAATACACAAAACAAAACAATCTACAGTGAGACAAATTCAGGACTTTAAAACACCTGGCATGTCTTTACTGCTGCAACCCATTTCCGAGCAGCCGTTCTGGCATTAGGGTCACCATGTACATCTGAACTTGCGTCTTGTAATAGAAAGAATCAAACTCTGTGTTACGAATAGCAAGATTATTTTGGTGGTGATGCGGCACATGTAAAATATATGGCTCCTTATCGGTGCAGCCGGTTGGCGCATGACTTGATGCTGCTAGGTGACTTTCAGCTTGTCCATGTCCTGGAAAAACTGAATTACACTGTCTGGCAGAAGCCAGAACTGGTGGTTGAAGATTCCCAGCTGAATTTGGAGTTTGTCTTGTTGCGAATGCTCTGCTGTTCTGCTGCTCTCAATAATCTGAGCCCGGGTTAGGGTAGGGACTGGAATCAGTGGGTGGCTGCCCTGGTCTCATCTCATCCGTCTCAGTATCCAAGTGACGCATAGACCCTGCCAATAATACTACGTTGTCATCCAGTTCGGCTGGGCACACAACGGACTCGCTGTCTACTGGCTGGGACAACACAATCATTTTTGATCTTCTTTCTGGGCCAGTAGCGCATAAGAACTTAATTATTTTCACAGCAGCCTATACATTCTTTTCACAGTGGCCCATAAACCTTTGTTTTTAATACACAAGATGTACTGTGTGTTAGTTAAAAGTAAACTTTCAAAACAACGTGTCAAAAATACTTTCGAGTCTCAGCGTCCTTTATCCAAGTAATGTTTGGAGAAAGCATCTGGCACCTTTTTGATTAGTCTCTTGTACACCATCATGAAGAAAATGAACGGGCAGCTTGCAAGTGTTTAAATTGAAATTCAGACTGGAAAGTTGCCTGTTGGACACATAGGACATTCTCTGAGGACAGGTCAGACAACTTGGTACAGTTTTTCGTCTTCAGCTGATAGTTTTGACCCACTCCAGATACGTCTTGCTATTTGGGGCAAGCATAGTAGCAGACTCTAGTCATGCTTAGCATGACTTCATCAAAACACTGTAGTTCCCGGGGGGGGGGGGGGGGGCTGATGAAACATAAGTATCTCTCCAGGTAAGTGTGGACCTGAAGTCTCCATCACAGCACATCTGCACTCATCAACACTGCCTATAAATTAGCATAGCAGCACTGCATCCCACGGTTGTCTCTGAAGCTAAGGGTCAGGCATGGTCTGTCCCTGGATAGGGGACCAGATGTTACTGGACGTGGTGCTGCATGGCACTCAAAGCCAGTGTAAGTGCCATTTTTCTGGATAGGGTGGCATCTTCTGAATGGGATGTTAATGGTGTGTACATAGTCTCTGTCATCATAAAAGATTTCATGGCACCAAGTGTAAGAGTAGGGGTGTGGGAACATGTCTAATATGGCCCTCATCCCATGACGGCGACCTAATCATCCCCTGCTTTCATGTGTTAGAAGCAGGAAAAATGGCGGAAAGAAGCGTAAGGATCTGAGCAACTTCGACAAGGGCCGAATTGTGATGCTTAGACAACTGGGTCAGAGCATCTCCAAAACTGCAGCCCATTTGGAGTGTTTACAGTCTGTAGTGGTCAGTACCTATCAAAAGTGGTCCAAGGAAGGAAAAGCGACAGCATCAAGGGTGGCCAAGACTCATTAATGCCCATGGCGAGCGAAGGCTGCCCTGTGTGGTCCGATACAACGGACGAGTTACTGTGGCTCAAATTGCTGAAAAAGGTAATGCAGGTACTGACAGAAAGATGCGCATGGGGCTGCGGAACCGCAGACCAGTCAGGGTGCCCACGTTGACCCCGTCCACTGCCGAGAGTGCCTACAATGGGCACGTGAGCATCAGAACTGGACCACGGAGCAATGGAAGAAGGTGGCCTGGTCTGATGAATCACATTTCCTTTCACATCATGTGGATGGCCGGGTGCGTGTGCGTCGCTTATCTGGAGAACACATGGCAGCAGGATACACTATGGGAAGGAGGCAAGCCAGCGGAGGCAGTGTGATGCTTTGGGCAATGTTCTGCTGGAAAACCTTGGTTCCTGCCATTCATGTGGATTTTACTTTGACACGTACCATCTACCTGAGCATTGTTGCAGACCATGTGTACCCTTTCGGGGCAACGGTATTCCCTGATGGCGTTAGCCTCTTTCAGCAGGATAATGTACCCTGTCACAAAGCAAAAATGGTTCAGGAATGGTATGAGGAACACAACAACGACGTCAAGGTGTTGATTTGGCCTGCAAATTCCCCAGATCTCAATCCAATCGGGCATCTGTGGGATGTGCTGGACAAACAAGTCAGAATCATGGAGACCCCACCTCATAACTTACAGGACTTAAGGGATCTGCTGGTAACGTCTTTGGGCCAGATACCACAGCACACCTTCAGAGGTCTAGTGGAGACCATGGCTCAATGGGTCAAGGCTGTTTTGGCAGTTAAAGGGGGACCTACACAATATTAAGCAGGTGGTCATAATGTTATGGCTGATAATTGTATATAAAATCAGCAATGGGTGTTTTATTTACTCTGAATACGAGCGTCTGCTAAATTACTAAAACGTAAATGTAAAATGCAATCAACCAGGGACTTTACCAGTTTGTCTTTTGAAAACATTGACAGGCTTCCTGGTGTTCTTCAATATTTGCCCTATTGTTTCATCCATGAAATATGGCAATGACTTGACAGCAAACAGTTGGCAGTACATTGGCAAAGTCTTCCAGACAAGTCGAAAGCATTACCTGTAAAATCTCTACATGCTTAAGCAGATTTACAAAAAATCACAACCCTTTTCCCCTCGAAACTATTCCCAAAATAAATCAACATTAATACATAAAGCAACTGCACATCCTCCTGTCTGTCTGGACAGCTGCAACCAGGGGGTTTCTTTCCATTCCGGTTTGTTTTTTAATGGTGAAGCTGCTTCATTTTCTTGGATTTCTTTTTAATTATTGCCAACTTATTGTCCGAGGTAGAGACGACCCTTCCACTGGTTTGGTCCAGCTTCATTAATGATACTGCTCACCTGGGTCTGTGAACATCCCAGGTATCATTATTTCCATTCCTCTTTCTACCCATACTCCCTCTCTGCAGACCACACAATGAACAAGCGATGTCCTTGTCATTCCTGTTCCTTTCATCCAATCCTAGTTTGGAAATCAATACCTCATCGTTGCAGCCTCTCAAACAGACTTTCCGTTTGAGTAGCACAGGATCGTGTTTCAGCTCTGCTACTTCACCTCTTTCAATTATGTCTTGCAGAAGTGTGTTACATGACACATAATCTAAAGATGTCTCTCCTTTCATTTGATTTGCTTCTAAGACCAGTATGTACAGCTCTTCACTATCAGTAACGCTGCTGAAGGCTATCAAAAATTGAGAGTAAAACATATTACAGGAGACGTTTCCTAAGTGAAGATTTTGTTCACGGTGAGAGGCATCAGGCTGTCTTGAGGTCTTACTCTCTTTACATTATCTGAGATATCAGCATCTTTGATCAATCACCACACCTGTAGATGTCATACACCCATCATGTGTCACCTCAGAGCCTGATGGTTTACCCTAGGACGTCTAGAACCTGATAGTTTACCCTAGGACGTCTAGAACCTGATAGTTTACCCTAGGACGTCTAGAACCTGATAGTTTACCCTAGGACGTCTAGAACCTGATAGTTTACCCTAGGACGTCTAGAACCCGATAGTTTACCCTAGGACGTCTAGAACCTGATAGTTTACCCTAGGACGTCTAGAACCTGATATTTTACCCTAGGACGTTAATGTTAATATATAGATGAAGGTCTACTCTACATAGGGAGGATCTCATTGTTAATATATATGTGAAGGTCTACTCTACATAGGGAGGATCTCATTGTTAATATATATGTGAAGGTCTACTCTACATAGGGAGGATCTCATTGTTAATATATATGTGAAGGTCTACTCTACATAGGGAGGATCTCAGTGTTAATATTAAGGTGAAGGTCTACTCTCCATAGGGAGGATCTCAGTGTTAAAATATATGTGAAGGTCTACTCTACATAGGGAGGATCTCAGTGTTAATATTAAGGTGAAGGTCTACTCTCCATAGGGAGGATCTCAGTGTTAATATTAAGGTGAAGGGCTACTCTACTTAGGGAGGATCTCAGTGTTAATATATATGTGAAGGTCTACTCTACATAGGGAGGATCTCAGTGTTAATATTAAGGTGAAGGTCTACTCTCCATAGGGAGGATCTCAGTGTTAAAATATATGTGAAGGTCTACTCTACATAGGGAGGATCTCAGTGTTAATATTAAGGTGAAGGGCTACTCTACTTAGGGAGGATCTCAGTGTTAAAATATAGGTGAAGGTCTACTCTCCATAGGGAGGATCTCAGTGTTAATATGCATGCTCCAATGGCTGCCTCATTCTGGGGTGTCTGACACACTTTGCTTCATGATTGCATGTTCTTTCATCAAATTTTCCTCTACCGCAATTGCTGCTGCCAGACAGGCTAGTTGCTCCGGGATAATTTCAGGGAGATCCTTTATTTTGTCTTTAAGTATCTCCTTCCCCACTACCTCATCTCAGCTTTAGCTCCTTGTTGTGAATAATGTGGAGGAGGTGAATATAAGGGGTTTGTGTATGCCGACTATAACAACTATTTGTGAAACCCTCCATTTAAGCAACAGTAATTAGGAGAGCAGGCTAAATCCCAAATGATCTCCTTTCCCCTGGCCCTCTATATGCACAGTCACCCACGCCGCCATTTTTGCCGATGTCCAAGAGCTGAGGGAATGACAGTGATCTAGGCTGTAGGAGCTATAACACCCTCTAGTGGCCTTTTTCAGCGAGTTCTCAGCTTATTTGAGCTAAGTGGAACGCAATCAGGCACCACATTAATAAGCATGCAGAATTTCAAACAAAGGAATAGATTGGAGTGCCTAACAATATGACATGCAATTGTTTGTATATGTTTATTTCCTAAATGAAAGGATTGGCCGTTTAGGAGGTTTATATCTGGGAAAGGTTGATGTGATTTTCCTAAAGATAATGGGTTTATGCATCACCCCTCCTCTCTATGGAAGTCACCCTAAAGGTTTCGTCATCAATGTATGAAACTCAAGGGCCAATCAAGACCATTCTGCAAGTAAATGTGGCTCTCGTCACATGTTGTGAAACTTAAAAGAGCCGTGATCAATTTCAGTAGTGCTATACTGGTATTATCAACTTCACTAGGATCAACATGGGTTAAATCATAATTTAATTATGGAAAAAGTTGCTCTGAATACAGTGTTTATTCTGTAGCTGAATTATGTATACATGAATTAATATTCATATTGGCATGGCATAATGGCATGGCATCATCTACTGCTTATCCGGGGCCGGGTCGCGGGGGCAGCAGTCTGTTTATGTTCAATTAATGTGGTCATAATCAATTGCTGTCCAATTTGGTGGTTTTCACTTTTTACTCCTTAGAACTGACTGCCATCACAGAAAGGTAACCATGTGTGTGAAGTATTTAATTAAGGCCCTCTATTTGGCCATGCTTCTTTTAAACCCATTGCAGCTGTGCATTTCCACCACTAGATGGACACAGAACTCTACTCTAATTTGAACAGCCTTCTGATATTGAGTTTTGTTGATACATTTTTTAGCTCAGAATATAGATTGAACAGTACATAATTACACTACAATTAAAAATTATGTACATTTTAGTCATAGATAACTAAAGATTCTTCTGTCTGACCCGCTAGTTATGCATCTGACAACTACATTATACATGTTATATGTTCCAGCCATGATGAACTCATCATAACTGTATATTATATGGTAGATCATCATCAAGGACACCAAGAGCATATAATAAAACCTGGAGTCTAGTACCCCCCTTGAAGAATAATGTAATGGGTCAGATCTGGAGTGAAGTCAATCAACGCATTATAACTTCATTCATTTTGCATGTTAAAATCAACTGTTAGGAGTGGAAGCAGTTTGGTAAAGTTAACCTGTAACTTTGATATGAGTAAATTGTTCATATACATGCTTTGTGTCCAACGTGATGTTCAGATGAGTATTTTAGAGTTTTCAGGTGAACTGCAACATGTCAACCACCAGAGCCTTCTGGATTTTTAATGACATTTCTTGTGAGAATAACTGACATGTGGGCATACAAAACTTGACAACCATTTCTAATTTTCTGTGTCAAATGCCTCATGGTCACATTTGCTTAACAATGGAGCACAAACTTGATATCAAAGGCGTGTTTGCTCCTCTGTGCCTGCATAATGAAATTAAACATTAATTAATTGACCATCCATCTGAACATTTTCATGAAAGTGGATATAAAAAGTAGAGTATTTTTACCATTATTTTATTTCCACAAATCTCTAACAGTGTATGGATCTCTCTTTGCCATTTTCTGACTATTTCAGAAATGGTTAAGCAATGAGTCAGAAATTGTAGAAGTATTCATTAGATTTCATGCTTTAGATTTTATTTTACTACTTAGACTAGTCATCTGAGCATTATTGACAATAATTACCAACTTCATTGTAATGTACGTGAGGGCAGTAATTGGGTTATAAAATCTTTACACACCATTGTTCCCAGTGAAGAGGAGAAAAAGACAAATCTATAAACAGCATATGAGCATTTCTTTTCAAAAAGTTTTGACATGTTGACATTCACCAGCTTTGGACTGGCTGAAGCATTCCTTTAAAAGAAACCAGAAGGATATCAATAAGTGATAATTATAAGTACTGCTAAATATTAGGCCTTGCTTAGCATGACTTGACTGTGCTATAGATATGCTGAGGATATACAGTATTTTCATAGTCTCTAATAATGTGATTGGAACCGGTTCAAAGGTGTATATTAAATGCTATGTAATCTACTGCTTACAGTTACAATTAAACGACAGTCAGCTAATGACCATCAGCTAGGATGAGCTGGTCACAAGCCTGTCATCACACGAAAAAGAGGCCAAATGTAGACCAATGGTTCTAACTTGGGTTACTAACAGCCCTGGAAGTACCAGTGTCCTACACAAAGGGTATTGCTGGTCCAAATAAAATGATAACCCAAGTTGGCCTACCACTGCAGTAACTACCCAATGGTGCATTAACATCTTGAGTTGTTGTATTTATTTCATCAGTAATCTGAATTTGGCTTGTTGTTCCAGATGCGGTGAGAAGCCAGATGCGGTGAGAGGTCACTCTGGTAACGATCAGGAGCTCAAGCACACCTTTAAGATGTTTGTGATTGACACTTTATTGATGTTTTGTTTTAATTGGTTTTTAGTTGAAGGCCAACCATGGGTTAGACTACTGATGAGATTTTTCCTGATCAGATGAATAATTCTGATATTTTCCCTACGGTCTCTCACAGCCTCTCATCTGACTTTCTAAATAAGAAGTATTCCACAAATAAAGCATGTATCAACATCAAAATGACAGGTTTGGTATTGGCTTGTGACAGAGCAAGACCACAGCTAAAACAATCTACAATCTACAAACAATTTGCATGCAAATGCAATGAATTAGGTCAAAATAGCACTATGAAACTTGTGTAACTGATGATAATGCATTTTTGTGCAAGAGTTGTTTGAAAAATATTCCTGAAATACCAGCCTGATCAGATGGGATGGAACTTTTGGCCTACTTTGAGGAGTCAGACTATAATAGTTCTGTTCTTATTGGTGAGTACAGTCAGAGCTCACATTAACAACATGCAGACTTCTCATATCTTGATTGAGTGTTGACCAGACTGCTTCTTTTTTCGGTTTGATGAGAAATATCACAGACATGAAGGGTAAATATTGGCGGTGTAACGATACCAGACGGAGGGAGGTGTTGTGGTTCCAGTTGCGGTGTGTGCCGCTGTTATTGATTACAAGTGGTCAAAAGTACAAGCTGGGGTCATACATGGAAGGAACAGATACAGGCTGGGGTCATACATGGGAGGCACAGATACAGGCTGGGGTCATACATGGGAGGCACAGATACAGGCTGGGGTCATACATGGAAGGAACAGATACAGGCTGGGGTCATACATGGAAGGAACAGATACAGGCTGGGGTCATACATGGGAGGCACAGATACAGGCTGGGGTCATACATGGGAGGCACAGATACAGGCTGGGGTCATACATGGGAGGCACAGATACAGGCTGGGGTCATACATGGAAGGCACAGATACAGGCTGGGGTCATACATGGAAGGCACAGATACAGGCTGGGGTCATACATGGGAGGCACAGATACAGGCTGGGGGTCAAAGGTAGATCAGGCAGAAGCAGGTCGGTACACAAAAATCCCAAAACTGTAGCTAATCCGAAAGGGCTTAGTAATGATGCAGCGAACAAACATTAAAAACTTCACAATCGGAAGGCTGGGAGTGGAAGAACTAAATACTGGGAGAAGACAAAGGAACAGGTAAGTGACACAGGTGATCAGTATTCAGGTGATTGTGAGGCGGGAAGAGTGGTGTGTTCAGTTGGAGTGGAAGGATGTTCAGGTGGAGTGGATGGTTGAGGTCTAGGAGGTGAGCTGGTTCCCGGTGATGAGTGACGTGAAAGGGGCACAGACCTTACAGGCTACATAATCAAATCTAATATAATATAACCATACATACCCCACAAGACAAGCTACTAAGGGTCTCATCACGGTCCTCCAATTTGCTTCTTATTTATTACGTGTTTTCTGTGGACCCTAGGAAGAAAAGCTGCTGCTTTGCCAGGAGCCAATTGGGATCCAGATAAACAATGAATGAAAATAAAACCTTGCAACCTGACTTATCGCAAGATAAGTGAAAAAGATGAGTTCCACAGCTTCCAATCTCTGATTGTTAAAAGTGTCTGAGTTGACTGTTAAAAAAGTAAAAGCAATTTTTCTACACTTTTTGCTATAAAATCTAATTGTCATAAAATGTCTTCTCTTTCTGAATTGTCATCACATTGTGACAGGTTAAGAACCACCATCCGGCTAATTGATACAAGGTACAGTAATGTAAAAGAAGTATTTTATACAGTATGTTACATTTCCATGCAGTATAATGGACTGTGTGCGTGGAAGACCCTGGTGCATCAATACACAGAATATCACTATCTTCAACCGGGCACAGATATTAAAATGTTTCCCACAGTGAAACATCTCAGACAGTCCCTACGCATTTCATTCCGAGGGAAGGCAAATCAACATTTAAAAGTTCAGTCTCACTTTGGCCCCCAGAGTATTCACAAAGTGCATGGCGACAGCAATAGTTCCATTACACATTTTCAATTATCTGGACGACTAGATGCTTCTAATCCAATCTTTCAAGGTCTACATACCAACTTAGAAAATAGCACCCTGGCTGTAAATCCATAGATCTATTTGTGGGATTTGCCTGTTGCCACTGCATCAAACAGATCTGTTCAAGTGCATATCCAAATCTTGACCCAGATTACCTCTTTGTATTTTACATGACCGCTACAACGTTGGTTGAATACGCATTGCAGGGACCCAGCCAGGAACCAGGCGTTAGCCTACTGGTTTTGCTGCAATTATTCAAAACACGAATCCATCCACCAAACGACATGCTCTTTTTCTGTAATGTTGGCCGGAATGTATAGAAACCTCTTCTTTCGGATCTCTGTTTGTATGTGGCAGTGAGGAGCGAGAGATTGTGTTTTACTTCATTATCTTTATTCATATGGTTATAGTGCTGAGAAATGGGATTTGACTCCAACACATCTATACATGAAGTATTCATTCAAAACCTATGATGTACCCCATATATCTGAAACTGGAGAAGTAGTCTGAAATAAAAACTACTCAAGAGTTTTACAGCTCCTCCCTTTTTCTGGCAGACCCGTTGAAACGAATAGAAAAATAATTCAGATAAAACCTATTTATAAAGAGTTCTTTAAAGGACTAAAACTGTCCAGAAATATAAACAGAGCAGGAGGGTGTTGATAAAGTAAGATGCTGTTTGTTATTGTGCGTGTGGACTGTTGAATACACACTCAACATTTAATGGACATTTAATGACGTAGAATGCTTTTTCCCCACTTCACTACTGAGGTACACTGACTACTATGCTTACTAACCTACAGATTGCTAACTGAAGTAGCCAGAACACTGTTCCTTTCTTCCTGGGGGTGGGGTGGGGGGGGTCACTGCTCCCCTTTGATGGGGGGTGTAACATCCTCCATCAGGTGCTTTCTTGCTTGGGTGGGAGTTGGTTCAGTCAGGTGAGGGTGCTGCATGTAAACATCCTTATTTTTCCCTCTGTTGTTGACCATACCAAGTATATCACCTGTTTTGATCTTTAGTGATTTCCTTGTTAGTTCTCTTGAGCAACAGTATTCTTTTTTGTAAAGACAATAAAGGACCACAGCCCAGTTTGGCTACTAACCTAAGGTCAGCTGTCATGGCGTAGTAGACTGGAAGTGGAAATTCCACTGACAGGCGCAACAACCTATTTGATGGTGACGATATGGATTTACTGTGGGGGTTTTCTTCTCGAAGTCCAGATGTTCAAGTGTCGCTTGATCTACTGCTATCCCCCTGTGCTGGTATGAAAAAGGATGTCATGGGAGACTAATGCAATGTGAAATAATCACCCTACTGGAACAGGATCAATAAATACATACTGTAGCTAGAGGCTGCCACTGTCATAGGGCTGTGTGTTTGTGTGAAGTCAAGGAGTATGGTGGAGAGTTTTAGTCATGGCTGGAGGTGAAGCTCTGATCATTTTGCAGCAGAGATCATTTTTATTGGCAGGAAGTGCTGCTGGGTTTCCTCCTGTAACAATTTTATCTTCAGATTTCAAGAGAGGAGATAACCACACTCCTGAGTTACTAACACAGCAATGGAAATTGTTACGTCGGGGTCAAGATTAGGTCTCAGACATATCTGAACTTCTTTGCCCTGTCATAATGGAAATGTACAGCTGCTGCACAGTTTATATAAAGTTACTCCTCAGAGATTTGACTGTGAACAGTGGGATGACTGGTAAAGCATTCTACATTGTAGAACTGCATTCAGTGGACAGAAAAGTTGATAAAAAACTAACTAACAGTCAGTGAATTTCTAATTATTTTATAGTGAATTTAAATGAATAGAAATGTAAAGAATTTCATAATTCTTTTTGAAAAGGGAATAACAGTTACTTGAGAACCACCACTGGGTGAAAACAAGGCCAAAACAATTGTATTAGTGTGTTTAGGAAACTTTGGTTTTGTAGCATCTTAATGCATTTCTCCTGTCTGCATTGCACTGCCACCTGACTCAAGCTACACCAATGTTTCTTGTTTGACTACTTGTTTTCACCTTCATTTCTGTCAATTATCTTTCTAAACTCAACGGTCAGTGGATAAAGTAACTAGGTAGCCATGACTTGAACTTATTTGTCATAAAATGAACTAATTAATTGTCTCTATTGACATAAGCACGCCATCTTTTTTTTTTTATCACAAATGAACTTTGAGTAGCTGAGCTGTTTTATTAGGAAACTGTTTTGCTAGGAAGTTAGCAAGGCAACCTCTGAGATCAAGGGCATAAAATAATGTAAATCCCCCAACCCCACTACTAGAATGCTTTGAGAAAAACCTTAAATGTACCTCCAATATTAAACTTGTCGCTATACCCCGGTCAGCGAGAATGTTATTTGATCAAGGGTGTGTTACCTCTATTCAGTCTTTGGGCCACTGGAAAGTTTATTTTGGCTAGCCTATTTCATCCTTGTAGGCCTATGGCACAGGGTATTGTGTACATTCAAGACAATGTCATTTTGTTGATCAAGCAGCTGAGTTCACTTCGGCAACCCAGTTTGGATCCACTAATTGGTCTTTTGAATAAACCACATTAAACCCCATAATAAAACCCCACCACTTACTTACTGGCTGCCCACACAAGGTTCCTAAATTAAACAAAGAAATGTCTGCAGTCAAGTGTTTTATTATCCCGACAAGCAAAAACACTGTCTGGGAGGGACAAAAATGAATCATCACTGCCTGTTCTTAAACTAGTAGTAGAAAAATCTGTTGTTCCATGCTTGAGAGAAAAAATAAACCAAATTGCTCATGTGAGTCGTTTTGGGGATATCTCTTAAATGACTTAAATGTTAAAAAAAAAATATATATATGACTATTTATTTAATACTCAAGTGGTGATCTGCTAATGATGACGATGTACTGCGCCCAGCTTCTTATTTGATTTGAAAATCCACATTTTGCAAACATCATTACTTGCCTGAACGTGGTTCTCTCATTTTGAAGTTAAACTTTTTCTTTACGTCTTAGAAAAATTTGAAACCAACTTTTACACAGGCATTCACTTCGATGGCAGTTATGAATCACCTATTGTGTGAGTTAGTGATGGGAATTTCTTCTTGGCCAAGAAACAAACCCCTGGATGACTCATTAGCATCATCTGTTCGACATTTCTTAGCACCATTATCATGTTCTCACAGTGAAAGGATCTTTCAGAAAGTATACCTTCCTGGAAAAATATACAGCTTGCAGTCTTTTTGTATCAATCTTCTTTTGAATTGCATGTTTTTTTCAGCTGTACTACTCAGGGTGTTTGCTCAGAGAGTGAATCACAAAGCTAAATTAGAGGGGAGTGAGAGACAAGCCAGACAAAGGTAGGTTTCCAATGATTTTCTTCCTAATGACTGCGTCAACCACATGTGAATGTCATGTTGAAAGAATAGAGCGGAGAGGAGTCGACATCCCACCAGCGTTCTTTAATCGTAGCCAAAGGAATCAATTTGCACCCAGGGATATGCAATGCCTACTAAAATCCCACCCTCGGGGAACTCAATAGCAATTATAGAGAGTGCTGCAAGGACATGATGGTAGCTACCTCTGAATATGAAGCAAGGGTTCTTGCAGAGCAAGATAGTTACAGTATGTTACAGTATGTTCCAGAACAGGCTGTCCGGGTAACACAACAGTCCCCACTCCCTTTTCACTCTTTCTCCCTACTCCCCTCTCCATGTTCTATACCTCAAATAATCCCTGTTGTCTTTGTATCTCTCTCCCTACTCCCCTCTCCATGTTCTATACCTCAAATAATCCCTGTTGTCTTTGTATCTCTCTCCCTACTCCCCTCTCCATGTTCTATACCTCAAATAATCCCTGTTGTCTTTGTATCTCTCTCCCTACTCCGCTCTCCATGTTCTATACCTCAAATAATCCCTGTTGTTTTTGTATCTCTCTCCCTACCCCCCTCTCCATGTTCTATACCTCAAATAATCCCTGTTGTCTTTGTATCTCTCTCCCTACCCCCTTCTCCATGTTCTATACCTCAAATAATCCCTGCTGTCTTTTGTATCTCTCTCCCTACCCCCCTCTCCATGTTCTATACCTCAAATAATCCCTGTTGTCTTTGTATCTCTCTCCCTACTCCCCTCTCCATATTCTATACCTCAAATAATCCCTGTTGTCTTTGTATCTCTCTCCCTACCCCCCTCTCCATGTTCTATATCTCAAATAATCCCTGTTGTCTTTGTATCTCTCTCCCTACCCCCCTCTCCATGTTCTATACCTCAAATAATCCCTGTTGTCTTTGTATCTCTCTCCCTACCCCCTTCTCCATGTTCTATACCTCAAATAATCCCTGTTGTCTTTGTATCTCTCTCCCTACTCCCCTCTCCATGTTCTATACCTCAAATAATCCCTGTCGTCTTTGTTTCTCTCTCCCTACTCCCCTCTCCATGTTCTATACCTCAAATAATCCCTGTCGTCTTTGTATCTCTCTCCCTCCTCTCTCTCCTGTGTCTCTCTCCTCTCTTCCACCTCTCTCTAATTTCTCTCATCTCCTCTCCGCAGACAGGATGTTGGCTAGTAGACATGTGTCATGGGTACCATTGGCAAGTCTTTCTTTGATGCACTGTTGCACCAAATGTATCTGGGTAGGTCTCGGTGTATTTAGTGTATATTGATGCTTTTTTTATTTCTCTTTGTGTATTCCCTTACATTCGTATTTGAATGTTTAAATGTTTTTTGGGTGTGTTATTTGTTAATGACCTCTGTCAGTAGTGCTGTATGACTTCGTCTAGGCCATCATTATAAATGGGAATTGGTTCTCTGTAGATTTTCCAGGTTACATACCAGTGAAATAAAATAGACATACAGGCAGATTAGCTGGGATGAAGCTAGAGTTAGGGCATGCTTTAGTATCTGTCTCACCGATTTATCAATTGCAGTCCAATTGTGTCTGTTCTGTCTCTTTGTCTGAGTCTCACCAATTTATCCACTGCTGCTTGATCACCAACTTGGTTGCCTTGAACGCCATTCACCGATGAAATGACACCCTCGAAAAATATCTACACATTCATATCCTGCCTGCGGAGGTGGGAGGAAAATATAAAAGATGGAAGAAGAAATAAAGGAGGAGAAAACAAAGAGAGGTGGATGGCTAAGAGGAAAGGAAGGATAAGAAAGAGGAGGGAAAGGGAGAGAAACATAAAAAGGGAAGAGTCCACAGGCAGACTGTGCATTCAAAGGGAGAAAATATGTGCATCTGGGACAGGATGGATGAGAAGGAGGTGAAACAGAGAGGCAGGGAGGGAAAGAGGCGGTAGAGAGAAACAAGAGGCAGGCAAAGAGAGAGAGAGGAGAGTCTGGGATGAGAGTACAGACGCATCGATAGTGTAAAGCCAATCTTCCACCCAGTTTAACGCAATGTAATAAATCATCATATTCATAATATTTATCACTGTGCATTGATAGTGTGAGGCTATTCGTCCCTACATTTTATTGAATACAACAACAGACTGAAGCTCCTCTGTTGATGCCAGGCTCCGTTGGCATAGCCAGTTCTGTCTTAACCCGTGGCAGTGTGGGGGGGTGACTGCACAGTGGTACATCTGCTGGTTGTCAATTGCAGCCATTGATACATTGTTATGTTTTGTATCCTGAGTCCCATGGGCAGGGACTGATTAAGAGGCCCAGCTGAGAAAACCACAAGTAAACACATTTGCAGTCCACAGGCATCAATTTAATCAGGCTTTAATTACAGCCCAGGACCTGTGCCCCACCCCAGCAGCATCTATGAATTGTGAAAAGGTCAAGCGCTGTTATTCGGGGTCATAGGGTTTGATTGGAGAGGAAATCATCGGTCACATTTGATTTTGGGCCACTTCTGACTGAGCCCAGCAGCATTTAGAAAATGACTGGGTAGGTGTTGTTGTTGTTGAAATTGAAATTTTTCAATTAATATTTTACTAAGTCCCAGTTTATGGATAAACCTCTTGAGTTTACAGTACTGGAAGGATTTTTGCCTATTGTACTGTATGCTGGATAATAGAGACCTATAAAGAATGAAATGGTAAACACAAAATGGTCGATCACCTTAACCACTCATCCTCACGGAGCATTACCTTTTTATTCAAGATATGCTGTTTACAGGCACTTTGATATACATTTTAAAAACCAAGAAATTGAATTAATTAAAAAGTAATATAAACAGTTTTCGAGCAATGAGGTTTGAGCAGTAAGCAAACTAGAACACCTGAACTTTATTTGTGATTAATCAGAGTAACTTTAAATGATGGCAGGTGTGTAATGACTACTATTTTACATGAGTTTGAATGTGATTGGTTAATTCTGAACACAACCAAACTTTTGCAACCAGGTTATTGTAAGGTTTTTATTTAGGTCACATTAAAAGTGAAAGAACTTCTGACATGATTTATCACAAAAACCTGGCATTTTCACATGGGTGTGTGGACTTTTTATATCCACTGTATATACACTCACCTAAAGGATTATTAGGAACACCTGTTCAATTTCTCATTAATGCAATTATCTAATCAACCAATCACATGACAGTTGCTTCAATGCATTTAGGGGTGTGGTTGGTTGTTGGTGCAATTTTGAGCGTGGCATGGTTGTTGGTGCCAGACGGGCCGGTCTGAGTATTTCACAATCTGCTCAGTTACTGGGATTTTCAAGCACAACTATTTCTAGGGTTTACAAAGAATGGTGTGAAAAGGGAAAAACATCCAGTATGCGGCAGTCCTGTGGGCGAAAATGCCTTGTTGATGCTAGAGGTCAGAGGAGAATTGGCCGACTGATTCAAGCTGAGTCAGAAGCTTCAAGTAATTATTGTGTTCACTATTAGTGAGTTTGTCTGAAAACGTATGACTTGTAATTCAATAGTGTACAGCATTATAATACCCCCCCCCCAAACTATTATTTTTTTGTGCTACAGACACACTTCTAAATAAATCCAGTAAAACTGAGTAAATGCTGGAGTGGGGGGTATAGGGTCAACATGACCAATTGAGAGAGTTGAGAGAGAGGTCTGAAATCACTTACAAAATTTGATTTTAGGAAAGATCTCTCCTCTTGGCTATATCAAGTAGCTGAGTATACATTAATAAATTAATTGTGTGTTTTGATACTCTGCATAGGTTCTCTGATTAAAGTATTAAAAATGCAGTAAGTGTTGAATTGCCAAGGGAAGACAGAACACAGTGATGTATTTAATTGGTCAAACAACAATCAGTGAAAGACAGAGAAAATGATTTAAAAAATTATAAAAACAGTACACTGCACCGAAAGCTATTTCTTTTCAAACAGCTTGAGGATTAATGTGACACTTCAACTGGCACTGGCAAATGCCAATATATATCAATTTTACATTCAGCAATTTTTCAATCTACCTTAATAAACATTCATTAATTATTCATCTGTAGACTCTGAATGATTTACATGTCCTAAATTCACATGATTCTGATCACACATTAGTAATGTAAGCCCCAGCCTTGCCATAGCACAGTAATCAACACAATAAAATGACTTATTTCTAGGAAGCATAAGTTACTATTGTTGTTGTTCCAGTTTTGTAGTTTCCTTCCGCAAAAGAAAAAATTATACTAAGGTTAAGCAACAGTGAGCACCTCAAACATACATACATACATTTTGTTTCCAATTTCTTTGCTCTACTTCTTTCAGTGATGGTCAAGAAAGAATGACAAATCTTAAAATGGGTGAGCTGACATATTAGTTTTCTTTTATGAAGAACAAAAAAAAAGAAGAAAACACAGTATTTCCACACACTCTAAAGTTTTTGCACTGCTTACATTTATTAAGCAACTATAACTGTCTGACCTTTAATTTTTCTACAGCAAAAAAATGTAGCCAATATTTTAAGTATATGCATTAGGCATCGATTTACAAGTATATGTTATGCTAAGTAATATATTCTAAATATATACCTAGGAAGGAATTTACTTTTGTCTGCACATAAAAAATCATTATTATACAATTTGGTCCAACTTTAGAATGCAATTTTGCAAAATGACTGCAATAAGTGTTGCAGAGGGATATTATTTAAATGCAGAATTATATTATTTAAATATTAATCTGCTATGTAGTAAAATACAAAGTAATAAAATGCAATTAAATAAAATGTATTTGTATCAATAATGTCTGTTTTCAGTCCCTAGATTGATAATGATGTCATCTCATTTGCATAGCCAGGTAAACAGAGAAGGGGACAAGATATCTGAAAGAGAATTTAAAGTGAACATAATCCATTTAGATTGCTGGGTGTAAGCAATACCATCATACAGGTTATTGTGAAAAATGTACTAGTCTTAAGTTAACAATGATAAAGCACATTCACTAGCTAGCTCAGTAAGCTTGTTAAATACCTAGGCTTATTTTAAATAAATGTTCTCTGGCTGGTGTGCTAAATATCTTTTTAGATGCATATCTTTAGGGGTGAAAATAAGCCAGAACCCCTTTGTTCTTGGATCTCACATGTGCTTGGGGCAACAATTATTATGGGAAAAATACATGCATATCTAGGGTACACTAATACACAATAAAATATTTTAAAAACAACATTATGCATTTTCTTAATTTAATGTTTTTAAATTAACTAAGTCTCAATCATTTCAGATTTGTAGTTTGAGGTGAAGAAAATTGAATTAGCTAGGTATGGTTTTGTATTAAACAATAGAAAGTTCATAATAATTCCTAGCGAGCCCTGTACCTTCCAAACTAATTATTATATTAGGCACACCACCCTTGTATGGTGTTATTAGGGATGTATGTAAACTTTTTTTTTAAGATCCCTTCTCCAGCATCAGCATCACGCAACTCCTCATGCAGGCTAACGAAATGCCGGACTTTGAACAGAGCTGTCAAATACAGTAAGCCAGGGAAATTCATGACCACACCAAACACAATGCCAAGTTCTAAGTAATAATGTATTTAGGTTAAATTAATTCAGGGTCATTATGAATTTTTAAGTGGTCATCCATATCTATAATTAGCTGTCACCTTATGCCAACCGACTATTTGGTCATCTTGTGAGAAGAAAGACTCTACTCTTATCCAGACATAGATTTCAGTACCTGCAGTATACGGAATGTCATTTAAATGTGACTGTCTCTACTTTAATCCCATATTTATTCTTTTCATTTAAATTGTCATTTCAAAAGAATCAAAAATTCGGAGCAAAAAATTTTTTTGGAACTCACTGTACCCTACTGTGCCATAGTCTTAGGCCATATGAGCAATTTGTTTAAAGAAATGTACACTGATCAGCCATAACATTATGACCACCTGCCTAATATTGTCTAGGTCCCCCTTTAACCGCCAGAACAGCCCTGACCCGTCAAGGCATGGGCTCCATGACCTCTGAAGGTGTGCTGTGGTATCTGGCACCAAGACATTAGCACCAGGTCCTTTAAGTCCTGTAAGTTGCGAGGTGGTGCCTCCCTGGATCGGATCTGGTTGTCCAGCACATCCCACAAATGCTTGATTGGATTGTGATCTGGGGAATTTGGAGGCCAAGTCAACACCTTGAACTTGTGGTTGTGTTCCTCAAACCATTTCTGAACCATTTTTGCTTTGTGGCAGGTCGCATTATCCTGCTGAAAGAGACCAATGCCATCAGGGAATACCGTTGCCATGAAAGGGTGCGCATGGTCTGCAACAATGCTCAGGTACAGTGGGGAGATTTGATACATTGCCGATTTTGCAGGTTTTCCTACTTACAAAGCATGTAGAGGTCTGTCATTTTTATCATAGGTACACTTCAATTGTGAGAGACGGAATTTAAATCCAGAAAATCACATTGTATGATTTTATAATAATTAATTTGCATTTTATTGCAGGACATAAGTTTCTTGATCACCTTCCAACCAGTAAGAATTCTGGCTCTCAAAGACCTGTTTGTTTTTCTTAAAGAAGCCCTCCTGTTCTCCACTCATTACCTGTATTAACTGCACCTGTTTGAACTCGTTACCTGTATAAAAGACACCTGTCCACACACTCAATCAAACAGACTCTAACCTCTCCACAATGGCCAAGACCAGAGAGCTGTGTAAGGACATCAGGGATAAAATTGAAGACCTACACAAGGCTGGGATGGGCTACAGGACAATATGCAAGCAGCTTGGTGAGAAGGAAACAACTGTTGGCACAATTATTCGAAAATGGAAGAAGTTCAAGATGATGGTCAATCTCCCTCGGTCTGGGGCTCCATGCAAGATCTCACCTTGTGGGGCATCAATATTCATGAGGAAGGTGAGGGATCAGCCCAGATTTACACGGCAGGACCTGGTCAATGACCTGAAGAGAGCTGGGACCACAGTCTCAAAGAAAACCATTAGTAACACACCACGCCGTCATGGATTAAAATCTTGCAGCGCACGCAAGGTCCCCATGCTCAAGCCAGTGCATGTCCAGGCCCGTCTGAAGTTTGCCATTGACCATCTGGATGATCCAGAGGAGGAATGGAAGAAGGTCATGTGGTCTGATGAGACAGAAATTGAGCTTTTTGGTCTAATCTCCACTTGCCATGTTTGGAGGAAGAAGAAGGATGAGTACAACCCAAGAACACCATCCCAGCCATGAAGCATGGAGGTGGAAACATCATTCTTTGGGGATGCTTTTCTGCAAAGGGGACAGGACGACTGCACTGTATTGAGGGGTGGATGGATGGGGCCATGTATCGTGAGATCTTGGCCAACAACCTCCTTCCCTCAGTAAGAGCATTGAAGATGGGCATCGTGGCTGGGTCTTCCAGCATGACAACAACCCGAAACAGCCAGGGCAACTAAGGAGTGGCTCCGCAAGAAACATATCAAGGTCCTGGAGTGGCCTAGCCAGTCTCCAGACCTGAACCCAATAGAAAATCTTTGGAGGGAGCAGAAAGTCTGTTTTGTCCAGCGACAGCCCAGAAACCTGAAGGATCTGGAGAAGGTTTGTATGGAGGAGTGGGCCAAAATCCCTGCTGCAGTGTGTGCAAACTTGGTCAAGAACTACAGGAAACGTATGATATCTGTAATTGCAAACAAAGTTTTCTGTACCAAATATTAAGTTCTGCTTTTCTGATGTATCAAATACTTATGTCATGCAATAAAATGCAAATTAATTACTTAAAAATCATACAATGTGATGACAAAAACTATAGACTTCTACATGCTTTGTAAGTGGGAAAACCTGCTAAATCGGCAGTGTATCAAATACTTGTTCTCCCCACTGTAGTTGGTACGTGTCAAAGTAGCATCCACATGAATGGCAGGACCCATGGTCTCCCAGCAGAACATTGCCCAAAGCTTCACACTGCCTCTGCCTGCTTGCCTTTATCCATAGTGCATCCCAGTGCCATGTGTTCTCCAGGTAAGTGACGCACACGCACCCAGCCAACCACGTGATGTAAAAGGAAAAGTGATTAATCACACCAGGCCACCTTCTTCCATTGCGTCGTGGTCCAGTTCTGATGCACACATGCCCCTTGTAGGCCCTTTCAGCAGTGGACAGGGGTCAGTATGGGCACCCTGACTGGTCTGCGGCTACGCAGCCCCATACGCAACAAACTGTGATGCATTGTGTGTTCTGACACCTTTCTATCAGTACCAGCATTAACTTTTTTAACAATTTGAATTACAATACCTCATCTGTTGGATCGGACCACACGGGCCAGCCTTTGCTCCCCACGTGCATTAATGAGCCTTGGCCACCCATGACCCTGTCGCCAGCATTTCCTTCCTTGAACAATTTTTGATAGGTACTGATCATTGGCGTCATTAGGCCTGGGCGTCCTGGGCTATAGCCCCAGATCTTTTTTGAATAGCTCCAGATCTCAAATTATTTAAATATTTATTATATAATAAAAAAAAAAATAGCCCCTGATCTATTAATCTGTAATTCTGATGATGCATACAAGCACAAATATTTTTGGCCCACGTATGTCATTCGAGCGACAGATCTAGGTTTTAGAATTTGTGTGAGCCTGCCGAGAGAAAGGGAATGAGTGCACTGGTTACAGGGCTTGTCATTGTTCCCATCTGATTCTGGCGGCTATGATTATACAATATTTTATTTGAATCATTATTCTAAGAGCAATATGAGAACTGCAGCTGCGTTTCATTGGCCTCCAAGATTTGCTCGATATTTTATCTACTTCAGGGCAACAAGTCCAGAAAGGCTGCAAAATTGTAAAATGCTAATGTTTTTCTGAAACCATGTAAAGCTGGATTACACGCTCACTTGCTTCAGGATTTAAACCATTTACCATAGAAGACATTGCTGTTATTTCAACTGAATGTCCTGTCAATCTCCCTGTCATGGTTTTAAGGGAGTTGTCAAGCATTTTCAATGTCTTTCTGATTCCCAGAAAAATATCTGGGTGAGTTCAAATATATCTGGATTGTAGGTATTCAAATACAATTCATAAAAACACACACAACACTAAATAATCTTGTGTTCTTTAATTTTCCTTGGAGTCCTGTGGCCCATATTATGGATTGAACATGATTTAGAAAAACAGACATATCAAAATAAAGGTCCCGCTCTTCACATTGCATGTCAGAGCAAAAACCAAGCAATTAAGTTTACGGAACTCTCGATAGACCTCAGAGAAACAATTGCATTGAGGCATACATCTGGGGAAGGACGTACAAAATTGCTGAAGCATTCAATGTTCCCAAGGGCAAAGGGGACTCCATCATTCTTACAAGGAAGATATCTGGATCCATTAAGACTGTTCCTAGTTCTGGCCATCCGGCTAAACTAAGTAACCGGACAAGAAGGCCTTGGTCAGTGAGGTTACCAAGGAGTCAATGGTCACTCTAAGTTTACTCTGCAGAGATGGGAGAAATTGTCAGAATCATCTGTGCAGCACTCCATCAATCAGACCTTTATAGTAGAGTAGCCGGCAGAAGCCAGATTCAGGTAAGACTGAGATGAAGATTCATCTTTCAGCACAGCAATAATCTACAGTACACTGGAGTGGCTTTGGGACAAGTATGTGAATGTCGTTGCGTGGCCCAGCCTAAGCCTGGACTTGAACCCCATTGAACATCTGTAGGGAGAACTGAATATTGCAGTTCACCGATGAGCCCCATCTAATCTGACAGAGCTTGAGAGGATCTGCAAGGACGAATGGGTGAAACAGCCCTAATCCACGTGTACAAAGCTGGTAGGGGCATACCCAAGAAGCAGCAATCACTCAAAGCTGTGTTCACTGCAAACAGTGCTTCCACAAAGTACTGAATAAAATATCTGAATTCTTGGGGGGGTTGATTTATCGGCACAGATTTGCAAAATGGGTTTTCACTGTCATGGTGTTTTGTGTGTAGATTGATAGCAAACACATTTATTTCATCAAATATAAATTAAGTATACAAAACAAAAAGTGTGGTGAAAGTGAAGCGGTCTGAACATTTTCCATAAGAACCACAGAAGAATCTAATTTATACAGCAGAGAAATACCTCTGCTATTCAATATGACCGAAGATGACTGAGCTGAGGAAGTTACAACATGAATTTTACAGCAGCTGGGAGTAGTGTCTGACAATATGATTTGAATGCAATGATACATTTGTTTGGTGTTACAATATCTGCCCAGGCTCAACAGGTAGTTTGACAGCGCTTTAAGTAAAGTTTGTTTCTGATTACTCTGCACCCCATGATCGTTATACAGTTCTTAATTTAAACCCAATCTATTCATTCATCAAATTGGTTTTCCCAAAAATGTCATTAATTTCCTCTTTGAAGTAGCATAGAGTTAAATGGACGTCTTATATAAACTGATGACTGATGACTGCAATGGGATCACTTTTTAACACTTGTCATGTGTAGTTCATGAGTTCAAATATCTTCACGCTGTAAAACATGACACGGTCAAGTTGTGACAATGTCACATATCAACCTTTATGGGCCTTGACAGCACACCTGGACTGAGCGTGTTAAGCTGTATTGTCTGCGATGCTTGCCCTGACGCAGGTGATAATGATCGTAAGGGACAGGCAGACAATATCTGCCAAACCTCCCCTGATGCTGGCTGGCGCAGAGGGGGGAGGTAGGTTTATTACACCGCAAGACAGATACGATAAGGCTTGAAAGACTGAATAGCCTGGTATTTCAGCTGCTCTTTTGTTTCCAAGCTGCACACAATCATTATCCATGCCCAGGCAGTTGGAAAAGGTCACTACCAAACTGCAGCAACGTAGCCAAACCTGCTAGCTTTCAATTGTTATCATGCAATTACAGAATGACTAGCACACTGTCATATATGTTATGACTGTGCTAATATTTAGCATTTTTGTAGTCATCACACCTTAACCCTTTTTAACTATACAGCAAAGATGTATCATTAATCTTTGCTGTATAGATCTCAGTGATCTATATTGTTGTAGGCAATGATGTATTTACGAATATGTTACGAATAGTGATGCTGTATTTTTTGGCATTGAGCAGCTTGTACCATGTTATACCAACGCCAATAGCAGAATTACTCCATAGAAACATAGGGTAAATTATTGAAATATGTTCATTATAACATAGACAGTAAGATCATCTCTGAAAATGATATAGAAATATATACTTTTTATATAGTTTGTATGCATTATATATATATATATATATATATATATATATATATATATATATACATACATATATTATGTTTGGCTTTTATATGTGTACGTATTATGTCATTGTGAGAACAAGTGCATTAAAAACAAATTCCGACATTAATACATGTATTTCTACAGCTTCCAAAACATGTTTTACAGTGGTGAGGGGACACCAAAATAGAGTCACAATTTTGTGGAGGCACAGTGTCGAAGCATGTTATGAAATTCTGCAAAATATTCCACTCATATTAAATGTTATTATGAATGTTATTCTGGCAAAAGTCACTGTAATAAATGTTAACACTGTGCCTTAAATCAGTGTTTGAACAATGTTGTTTATAGCAACTACCACAAGATTCAAATATGAATGTATGGGAAAATTTTAGAGTGTTTTTAGAGTGTTTTAAAAACGCTTAGACCCATTTTCATAATGAATTGCAGTCATTGGTAAGTGACAACCTGGTTTGGTTGACAACCAGCTAAAAGCACATAACCAGCTAAAAGCATATAAGGAGTGAAAATAGGGCCACGTAAAAATGGCTCAACAAGCATTTTAATGGACATTTGCTCGAAAACTTTGTTTGTAAAGCTAGCTAACACAGCTAGCTACAGTGCAAATAATTGTAAAATTACTTGCAAGGCAAAAGGTACATCATAAGGTACATTTCTATTCTACTGTAGTTATTAATGCTATGTTTTACACTAAATCCATGTCTACATCCCAATATCCTGGGATCAATCCAAACTCCATCATGGGAATTTTGCTTACAACTAAGGCACATAAAACCACTACATATTACCATCATTGCAAAATCCATAATGAAAAATAGCTGGTTTTGCCTGTATTTTTAGTCCAATCCAGTTAGAGATCCAGTTAAAAGTTCAAGTCATTATCTTCTCTCCTTTTTAGTTGTCATTGAAATGGGGAAATAAGCTGTGTTGAATTACATTCAACAAAGTCATAGACTATCAAGATGTTTGCATATACCTTTTTTAAACTACAATGATACTCTGGCTGTCAGGGTGATTGCATTAAGGAAGGAACCAGGCACAGTGTTTACAAGCAGCAATATCTGTTCCTTAACATAAATGGGCTGTGCGTGCAGCAACATTTAAACATAAAGAGACTGCTTAAAAGCAGCCAACAGGCAAGGTTGTAACTAGAATATCAGTCTGCAGTCTAACCAATAATTATTACACTAACAGTCTTACGAAGGGTATTGAATTCTCAGTACTAAAGAAAGGACAGGGGAAAACAGAGGGAACATAAATAGGCCTACAGTTAATGATTAGGGAATTGGAAGCAGGTGTGTGCAATAAGAGGACAGCCCAGGGCTTTGTTCAAGTGCAGAGGGCTGGGGAACAGTAGCTTAAAAGGCCAGTCCGACACTATGGCTGTGATGGGCCAAAGGAAGGAGTGGCCGCAGATGGAGATGTGACACTGGTGCTTTACCCCAGCACCAGGGCAAAAGCACAACTCCTGCGACCGGCTCCTTCTCCACCTACACTCGTGACACTGCAACTGTAAGCCATGTATTGATTATTTAGTTTGATAAGTATTTTTTCAAAAGTATCTACATTTAATAGAAAGGATTTGGGATAATTCTGAGATACGTTCCGCAGGCGACGTCTCAGCGCTCCGTTTTTCAATTGAGTTAATGGTACCACATTCGGTCGTTCCAAATCTTTCCGTTCTGAGCCTTTGCTTCCCTCTACTTAATTTCCTTTATTTTTTAAGGGGATCTGTTTATTAGATCGGATGAAAACCATTACGAGAAGCCTAAAGACTAAGCAAATGATACACATCGCTATTTGAAAAGCAAAACATGTGGCGTTTTCTATTGAGTCAATGGCATCGTACCACCTTCTGTCGTTCCAACTCTTTCCGTTGTGAGTCTTTGCTGCCCTGTACTATTGCTTTATTTTATCAGGGATCAGTTAGATCCGATGAAAACCATTACGAGTAGCCTAAAGGCTAAGCATATTATAGGCTATACATCGCCATTCGAATAGAACAACATGCCGCGTTTTCACACCTAAAAACGCGTCAATTCCCGATTTTATTCTGTTTCCACTGACACGGGCCAGGGCCAGTGGAAACAGATACAAATCTGGACTTGAGGGTAAAACACTAGTGTTTGGCACCAGTGGAAACGCGGCAATAATATGATATCTCAAAGTGACCGTCATGTCAAAGGAAAGCATATCTGCCTTAGAAATATTTGTCTTTATGCGTGGGCGATGTGTTCTTGTTGATTGGAATCTGAAGTCGGGAGGTGTGCCGAGGTTGACATGCTTTGGAACTGCTCCTAATGGACTCTGAAAGAAGCACCTTCTGGTTCTGCAGGCAACATGAGAATTAACTGAATTTCATAACGGACCAGAAGAGGTGGATATTTGTGTTACTGGAATGGCTAGCAGAGGTTGAATATTTTAATAGGTATCTGTAAGATTTCAATTGGAGTAAATGATGATGGGGAAAAAACAAAATCTGGTGAGAGGAACCACAGCAGATGTTATTTACGGGGGAAATGTATTAATTATTTGATGCTGCTGAATGACTCTACGTTACATTTCTACAATTAAATGCATCTGTCTGGAGTTCTGGAAATCAATCAGTCATTGATCTCGGAGAGATGAAGATGAATCCTCCCTCCCTTCGTGAGCAGCGGAATACAACTCTAAATGCTTTTTTGTCACACTGGCTAGATGAGGAATGGGGATGACAAGGTACAGTTGGTATGTTTAGTCTCACCTCTTTTCAAATGTAGTGTAGATAAAGGCCCTCGTGTATCATTGTGTTCTGTTAGAAGGACCCGCTGTTGTTTTGTCTTGTGTGTTACAATTAGTGTCTTGCCTTTTTTTATGTAGCTTTCTTGACCAGGTCTCATTTGAAAATGTGATAAAAATGTCAATGAAAATGAGCTCTAAATCTCACACCTCAATGTAGTAACTGATTTGAATTCTTACTATGTGTTCAAATCAACTGTACCATTCCTGTATTGCTTTCTATATTATATTTTGTCAAGGTTTCATTATTTAATTGAAGTTATTTAGTTTGAATCAAATATCAGAGCACTTGCAAAAATGCTGCCTCAGTTCAGTTGGTTCCACACTATTGAGGCATAATGTAAAGTTTTAATCATGTTTCCAGTTTCCACTGGTGCCAAACATTGGTGTTTTACGCTAAAGTCCAGACCTTTTTTTTGTTTCCACTGACACAGGCCTGGGCCAGTCGGCCGCTATGCCATGGCTGAGTGGCCTTGCTCTCACTTAGTGCCAAGCCCTGGACTTAGGTCAGGGTTTGCGGTTTGACACGTGACGCGGTGTGAAATGTTGTTGTTCTGCATGTTGTTCTATTCGCATGGCAATGTGTATTGTTTGCTTTAGGCTTCTCATAGTGGTTTTCATCCGATCTAACAAACAGATCCCGGACAAAATAAATAAAATGAAGCAACAGTACAGGGAAGCAAAGACCGAATGTGACACCGAATGTGGTACGATACCACTGACACAATAGAAAAAGCTGAGGCCGAGACGTTGCCTGCAGAATTCCCCCAAATCCTTCTATTAAATGTAGATAGTTATGACAAAATACTTATCAAACTAAATAATGAATACACTTGCCTATTGTTACAAGTGTATGTGGAGAAGGAGCCGGTCGCAGGAGTTTAAGGAATACATTTGTTTTATTACTCAAGTTCAAACGCCGTATTTTAAACAAAAGAAACCAGAAAAATATAGCCTTTTATTTTTTGTAACCAGAAAACAAAATCGCGTTGATCGTTCACTCCTCCCTTCACACCTGAGCCCCTCCTTAAGTCCTCGGTACCAAAGTGGTACAGGAAAGTCTGGAGTCACATTAGTATAAATCGCCGGTGTGACCCTGGTGCCAGGGTGAGGCATTAGTGCCACCATTAGGCTGGGACCATAAGGCCCAGTGAAAGGTCAGTCAGGGAGCCACTCCCCAAGCAACAAATCCTTGTCCTGTCCTGCGGGAAACCAACTGGAAATGCCCACATCTTCCTGCAACTGTGTTCCTCAGGTGGTTGACAGGACCACTTTCAACCTTTATATCATTTTATAGATTATTTTAACCATAGTACATATATTAAATAATTGCTGGTAGTTGCCTCCCATTGAAATTGAACAGACAGTTCCAAATAGTGCAAGTACCATGCTCTCGCCCAATCAGAAACACAGGACATCAGGGTGAAGAAGTAGAGCAGGATCGAACACAAAACAAAATAAGTGACTGGATATTTTCTGAATTGGTAAGTCAACTGCTGTCTCTATCACCAGCCTTTAAAATCATCACAGTTTCCCCAGACGATAAGTACCATACAAGAAAAAAGCTTTATGAGACGGCTCATTACCTCAGGAAGTGCCTTTCATCTCCATTTCCCGTTGCTTCTTCAACCTAATAAACCCTTTTCATTTCAAATAAAGGTTATTGCATTTTGCTTGAGTATTCACAGGTTGTCTCAGTGACCCATTGTATTCTATTAGAAATCCTGGTTGGAGGATGCTAATTACCTATGTTTTAAGGGAATTTTTATGATTTTGTGAATGTTCCTAGTGATGTGCTCTTTTAATCATGATATAAAGTTTTGGGGGTTTTCAAATAGTTCACTCAACTCTTTTCATTGCTATAAAATAGTGTCAGCATATGTAGAAGTACAGAAAGTCGATTGGAATGTGATGGAATTATGGAAAATTTCTTTTTGACACTGGATAATCCATCAATCATTAAGTTGCTTTAGCAAACAGTCTTTAATCACCAGTTTATGTCAAAGTGTTTCATTTTTTGGGGGGTTGATGAAAGAAAGTTCTCATTCCTCAGGCTGAATGTTGGGTAGGGTTTGTCAGACACAGTATGAACACCAGAGTTAGGTCTTTCAGTGCAAGAGCAGTCTGGTGAACCCAGAATTAATGCTATGTTATATGAAACAGAAAAGCCACACTCCACTCTGTATGCAAAGAATTTCAATTTATATAACCGAATAATTTGAGTAATTTCTTCACTAGAACCCTCAGTCAAACTGATGGCCATTCACATGCTCAGAATTCTAACAGCCCAGTTAGTAGAAGAGGAATTTCAATTTGAGGGGTTAATTCATTATGGTTAGTGTAGAGTATTTGTTCACTTACAATTTTCTTTAATTCATTAACAATTTTTATTAAGATTTAAATATTTATCTTCTTTGATCTTACAGTTTTTTACAATCACTTTGGCACTAATTTCAGAACCTTGACATAATTTTTCAAAACTCTAGACACAAAACTCACAACCAATGATCAAAATGCACATTTTTCAAAACTCTAACACTTTTTTCAATTGCTTGTATACAATACACATACAACTAAGATCATTTGTTCATTTAACAAAAATCACCTGTTCAATATGACACAACTTAACATCAAAGCACTACTATTTCAAAAGGCAATACACACATTACATTTCCGAAAAGTGTCTATTCATTTCATTACAATTATCCAACTATCAATTGATACAACTGCTCAAAATTATAAGTAACTGTTGCATTATTCTTAATGCGTAGTTGCATGGAAACAGACATACAATATTGTTTAGATCATGAACGTTTCAAGATAACGTGATTCATTGTCACCAATTAGCGTGGAGCATGAACCAATTAGACTACATTATCTATGGATGTAATATTTCTTCATCATTCTTTATCAGACACCGTTTCTATGGTGCCATGTACCACCTTTTCAGACTATTTACAGTATTGACAGTACTGCACTGTATGGATGCAGGCCCTTGTAATTGCATGTCCAATCCTGCCAACTCGTTACTGATGACTGAGTTCACATTGTGGAACGAGTATATAAAGAATTGATTGGGATCCACTTGCAACAGCATAGTGATACGTAACATGGAGCCAGCAGGTGATCCAGGACACTATAGAGGTCAAGCAGTGGTGGGAGGAAGACGTGTTGGTCAAAGGAATGTCAGAGCACCCCTTCTGAGAGGTGGTCGTGGGCCTCGTTTCAGAGGTGTGGGGGAACGTGGTAGAGGACAAGGCCATGGACCAAGACTGCGGCAGCAACAGCAAAGAGTGTCCAATGAAATCCGAGCAATAATTGTAGACCAATGTCATAAATCATGTCATGACAATGACTGAGGTGGCTACAATGATATAACCAAACCTCAGAAGGTCAACCGTGGCCTCAATAATCAGAACTTTCCACAATGAGAACCGGTAAGTCGTCAGCATGCACTAAACATTATGCTACTCTCAATTGTCAAATGACTGCATACCAATGTGTATCACAGAGTAGGTGATGTGACCTATTGTCTTCTTACTGTAATGTTCCCTGTAGATTTGAGACTAGACCAAATAGGGGAGGCTGAGGCAAAATTCGGACTGACCAACAGGAGCAGGCTGTGGTCGATTTGGTTCGGGCCAGAAATGATATTCGCCTTACAGAAATTCGCCAGCATATCTTGGACAATGAAGACATGTTTAACAATGTGGAATCCATAAGTTTGCCCACAATTGCACGCATGCTGAAAAAGCACCAGGTGTCTTTAAAACAACTCTACCGTGTGCCTTTTGAAAGAAATGCAGACTTAGTGAAGCAAATGAGGACTGAGTATGTTCAGGTATGTTTAGCTTCCAGATGGCTGTTGTAATAAAATTCCCTAAAAATTCTACATTGTATAGTAATCAGTAAATCTCTTTCCAAAATGTATGCAGACTTCGTATTGGATCATATAATGCAAATCTCCTTGTAACCTTCCTTGATGAGCTTGATCAGGTCTGTAGAGCTGATGGCGTGACCTATGTCATTGTGTGGGACAATGTCAGGTTCCACCATGCTCATATGGTGCAAGCATGGTTTCAGGCCCATGCCCAATTTACCACCCAGTATTTACCCCCATACTCTCCTTTCCTTAACCCCATTGAGGAATTTTTTTCCACATGGAGATGGAAGGTTTATGGTAGGCGCCCTCATGAACAAGTCACTCTTCTCCAGGCCATGGATGACGCATGCAATGATATCACGGCAGACCAGTGTCAGGCCTGGATTCGCCATGCCAACCCAAAGGTTTTTTCCAAAATGTTTGGCTAATGAAAACACCCATTGTGATGTAGATGAGAACCTGTGGCCAAATCCACAAGACAGAGTTGATGAAAATGTTTCGCTTTTTACAGTACAAACAAGTAAGTTGAGGAACACTGCATTTGATGGTTTACAGTACTGTCCTTTCTTTTCTATTTCGTAGCTAAATACATTGCTTTGATTCAAGGAAACCTATGTTGTGATTGCACTGTATTGTTTTTCATCAATATACACTCACCTAAAGGATTATTAGGAACACCATACTAATACTGTGTTTGACCCCCTTTCGCCTTCAGAACTGCCTTAATTCTACATGGCATTGATTCAACAAGGTGCTGAAAGCATTCTTTAGAAATGTTGATCCATATTGATAGGATAGCATCTTGCAGTTGATGGAGATTTGTGGGATGCACATCCAGGGCACAAAGCTCCCGTTCCACCACATCCCAAAGATGCTCTATTGGGTTCAGATCTGGTGACTGTGGGGGCCATTTCAGTACAGTGAACTAATTGTCATGTTCAAGAAACCAATTTGAAATGAATCGAGCTTTGTGACATGGTGCATTATCCTGCTGGAAGTAGCCATCAGAGGATGGGTACATGGTGGTCATAAAGGGATGGACATGGTCAGAAACAATGCTCAGGTAGGCCGTGGCATTTAAACGATGCCCGATTGGCACTAAGTGGCCTAAAGTGTGCCAAGAAAACATCCCCCACACCATTACACCACCACCACCAGCCTGCCCAGTGGTAACAAGGCATGATGGATCCATGTTCTCATTCTGTTTACGCCAAATTCTGACTCTACCATCTGAATGTCTCAACAGAAATCGAGACTCATCAGACCAGGCAACATTCTTCCAGTCTTCAACTGTCAAATTTTGGTGAGCTAGTGCAAATTGTAGCCTCTTTTTCCTATTTGTAGCGGAGATGAGTGGTACCCGGTGGGGTCTTCTGCTGTTGTAGCCCATCCGCCTCAAGGTTGTGCGTGTTGTGGCTTCACAAATGCTTTGCTGCATACCTCGGTTGTAACGAGTGGTTATTTCAAGCAAAGTTGCTCTTCTATCAGCTTGAATCAGTCGGCCCATTCTCCTCTGACCTCTAGCATCAACAAGGCATTTTCGCCCACAGAACTGCCGCATACTGGATGTTTTTCCCTTTTCACACCATTCTTTGTAAACCCTACAAATGGTTGTGGATGAAAATCCCAGTAACTGAGCAGATTGTGAAATACTCAGACCGGCCCGTCTGGCACCAACAACCATGCCACGCTCAAAATTGCTTAAATCACCTTTCTTTCCCATTCTGATATTCAGTTTGGAGTTCAGGAGATTGTCTTGACCAGGACCACACCCCTAAATGCATTGAAGCAACTGCCATGTGATTGGTTGTTTAGATAATTGCATTAATGAGAAATTGAACAGGTGTTCCTAATACTCCTTTAGGTGAGTGTACAGAGGCAACACAATTACAGAGAATGATGACTCAAAGACTAAGTGTAAACGTTTCTAAATGTGACCTTTACAATTCAGAATTGTATGAACGTTTCCTGATTCTCAATCCATTGACATTTTCAACTAAGTATATGAATGGGTATGAGGACAATATCCCATAAAACATCCTGGCGATATCTTAGAGCAAGCAGCAGTCTTTGTGTGTTTGTGTGTGCATGCGTGCAAGAGAGAGTGACAGGGTGAAAGAGAGAGTGAGAGAAAAAAGGTTGCTTAGCTTATATGTGTAACAGACACAGAATGAGTGACTTATGGACAGACATAAAAGCAGTGTGAAAACAAGGTCATCCTTTTGTTGCAAAGCAATCTCCACATTATTGGAGCCTTTTGTATGATTTCTTCCATTCAATCACAGAAAATGACTGGCAAACCACAGCAGGATAAAGGGTTAAAGGTCTGAAGACAACTCAAATTAATATATATATATATTTTAAGTGATGGGGGAATACACAGGCTAATAAGGACCTGAAATATTTGCTGTTTGCCATATTTCTCTTCCAGGTAAACTCTCCATCTAAGAAGCAAGCTAGCTATCTAGCAGTAATACACTACCCATATAGTACAACTCTATCCAGTATACAAGAAGAGTTTGTTTGATTTATTATAGTTATACCGTTGGCAGGATAGCCTATCAAAATGGGAATTCCGAACCAAATGTTGAATAACGTTAGCTACAACTCCAAGCTAGTAGCTGCTATCTAGTTACCTAGATAAGTAGATCCAAAAACCTATACATAGAAAACAGTTCATCCTACGCCAATATAATAGGACAAACAAAAGTTTTGATTTAAAAACATAAAGTCATAATCAAACAATGTAGCTAGATAGTTGTATGGTTAGCTGTTAAGGCTATCTAGTGTTGTACAAACATTGTTTCTGTCCTTTTTACACACTAGAGGGAGGATCATATTATTTTTCTTACATTCTAGTGAACACATTGAGAGACTTTGAACTACCCTAGACTTGCATACAGCAGCAGTAAACGTTTGGAATGAATGTTTATAGGATCAGCTAATGTGGTCTATCACATACTTTATGTTGCTTTAGTTAATTCTTCACCTTTATCATATACAAAACATTCATCCACCACATTCCTTTATTTCTATATCTGAAAAAAATACTTAAACTACTAATTGGTTATTTCAACACTAAGTTTACTGAATAAATTAATTTGCCCACAAAGATTGAATATGTCTGAAAAGCAAACACATCATTAACATTTAATAAAGACATCCTCTTTAACACCTCAACTCCTTATGAGTAATAAACAGAGCCCTATATAAATCTGCGCACTGTTATTACCTGAGACAAATACACATAAAAGTACAGCATGTATACATTCATTATAACAGTTCACAACATTGACCGAATAAAACTAATCAAAATAAAACTTCTAAATCAACCATATTAATTGATTACCATTGAGATACGTTGTTTAATTTATGACAAGTTAAAGGAAGGCAAACCTTAATCCTCCTCAGGAAAGCAGCTATGTAGACAGGAAAAATATCTAGCAAAGAGAATCTGAGTAGTAGGAGAGAACCTTAGGAGCGTCTGAATGGGTAGTCTTTGTGATAGTCCCGTCCCATCAATTACAATAAAAAAAAATCTGCAGAGCTTTGTGCATCCATTGTGGCTGTGCACCAGTAGTCTACCGGAGGAGCTAAACCGCCTGCCAGCTAACCTCACACATCCATCTGGACCAGCACCATGACAGGGGCAGTCTCTGACACCTTCATTTTACGATGCCGCAGGTTAGCCAGACTCCTGAAGGAGGGTGTGGCACAAAGCAGTAGCTCCTTGAGGCCGGCGCGATACTCCCGGCGGATTAGACAGTAGAGCACAGGGTTGAGGCAGCTGTTGGTGTGAGCCAGACACACAGTCAAAGGGAAGGTGTAGTTCTGGACATTGTAATATGCATTGCTGAAGTGCACCAGGTCAAACTTAATTAGCGCACCCCACAGTGTCAGGGCCTGGTTGGGCAGCCAGCACAGGAAAAAGGACAGCACCACAATGGCCACCGACTTGGTGACTTTGGAGCAGCGCTTGTGGCGGTCTTCCGAGCCCTCTGAGGTGGTCGCCCCATTGATGGGTCGGCTCAGCACAAACCGTAGCAGCATCAGGTAGCACACGGTGATGACCACCAAAGGGATGAGGAAGCCCAGCAGAACCTTCTGTAGCTGGTAGAGCCCCAGCAGCAGCTGAGGGTCCCAGGTGCCCGACTCAGGGAAACGCACCAAACACCACTCCTCGTCATAAAGCTGGGCGCTGGTGGAGTAGATGGCATGGGGCAGGGTGGCAAGCAGCGACACTGCCCAGATGCCCAAGCTGATCCACTTGGCGCTGGCCACTGCCGCCCGCCTGCTGTGCATCTTTAGGGCTGTTGTCACGGCGTAGTACCTCGCCACACTCATTGCGGTCAGGAAGAAGACGCTGGCGTACATGTTCATGATAGTCACAGAGCTGATGATCTTGCACATGACTTTGCCGAAGGGCCAGCGGAAGTCCAGAGCTGTGTCAATAGCCCAAAAGGGGAGCGTGAGAACAAACTGCAGGTCGGTAAGAGCCAAGCCCATTACAAAGCAGTTGATGGAGGACTGCTTCTGACTGTGGCGGGAATGAAGAAGGTAGAGAGCCAGAGAGTTTCCCACTAGCCCCAGTGCACAAACAATGGAGTACACCAGAGCTATCATTACACGTACTGTGAGGCTGGAGCCATCTCCCTGTAGCTCCTGGATAGATTCCTTGCTTAAGAAGTGCAGCCAGCAATTCAGCGACAGGTTGCCTGTAGAGCCACTATAATCCAGTCCCGCATTTTCCCACAGTACCTGCTCACACACTTCTGATGCCAGAGTCTGTGCACTGCTATTTTGTTGCATGGTTGAGTCATTCATTTACAAATCAGTCCACATGTCATGCCTTGACGCAGAAACAGGCAAAAAGGAGATGCCACATTCAAGATGTAGAAAGAAAACAGCTATGTCACTTGTCCAATGTCTTTTCTCTGAACTGTACTTGTTCTATGTCTTTTCTCTGAACTGTACTTGTTCTATGTCTTTTCTCTGAACTGTACTTGTTCTATGTCTTTTCTCTGTGGAACTGGTCTTTTTGCTAATTACCAATTTCTCTCCACTGTATAGGTGTCTCTATTCCTGTGCCATGCGTAATGCTCTCACTCCCTTCACTGGGCTTGGTGAGCATGTCTTGCAATCTTTTATATATTTCACGGACGCGCGCAAAGCTCAGTCTCGTAACCACCACAGCTTCTCCACGGTTTCTTTAGATAAAGCCCGACTAATTACACGGTTGTCCTGCAATGTCTGTAGGCTGCACATATCCTATTGGTCATAAATAAAGGTAATATGTTCTGACATTTAAATGTAATCCTGTTTGCTGTGTGTTTACAATTTCATTGGTGTGGATATCAAGGAGTGAACATGATATTTTTTTTATTGTGATCAAATACATGATAAAAACACATAACAGTTCAGTACATAATAGAAAATTAAAAAAATTCACTAAGAAAACAGAGACAATTATTCATCAAAGCAGTCACACATTTTTTTAAACAAAATTTCCAGCAATGCTCTGAATGCTTTTATGGGTATAAGGCTTTCAATTGTGAGCACAGATCTGAGCTTTTTCTACTTACGCTCTAAAATCAGTTCAAGCGTGAATGCCTTTCAGAGTGATTTTTAAAGTGATAATTTTCTAAGAAATACATATTTGTCGTTGAAAAACCCCAAGCAATGATCAGATGGCCGTTGAAGGGCATAGCTCTAAAGTCATTGCCTCGCACCTAGTTGCATCAATGGGATACCAGAGTTCAAAGCCTGCTCACAGATTTGCCCAATGATCTAATAGAGGGCTGTGCAACTGGCAAACACTGTCCGGGTTTGGGGGGGGTTATTAATCTAATATGTCTGCCTTGCCTCATCAAGCACCACTTCAGGTTACAATGAATTTCATCATGACTTCTAGAGCTTTGTGTTTAATGGACCATTTCGGGACTTGGAAATTAACAACCAGGTTCTTTGCATTCGTGAATGTAGTTGTCTATATCCGGTATTCACTAACATATTGTTACTCAGTATCTGTCATCCTGGCCATAACACAGTGCTAGAAAAACCCAGATTGTGTCACCTCAAGTGGTGTGTGACTTAGTGTGGTGTGTGTGACCACAAGTGGTGTGTGCTAAGCTAATCATCGCAAACAAACTTGAAGAAACCTGTGTCGAGAAATTGCTAATAACTTTTGAATGTACATAATGTGGCAACGTAAAATATTTAAATTATTTCAAGCAATATGTTAAATGTGTTAGACCTCTAAAACAATTTATAGTATGCTTTTTGTTCACATAATTAGTGCGAATGTTGGAATTATGAGTAATGCACCCAATTGAAGTCCTACTGAATTCTTGAAGGCAGAAGGCTTATTGAAGTCTCCTTGAATTGCACAATACAGCCCATTGACAATATACTTGTATCGTAACCAATGTGCGTTAACACATTTCCAGTGAAGTTAACAACCATATTTCCAGTGAAGTTAACAACCGTATTTCTACTTGGACTTTGGTAGTAGAGACACAGTAGAGTTGGCTTTGCACTACAGGGTTTATATGTTACTCAGCTGTTCTTAGATTGAAATACTATAAAACAGAAAAGCCAAATTAATTCAGTTAAATTGCATGTTCTTTTACAGCCAAAAGCTACAGTGAGAGGAAAAATGTATTTGATTCCCTGCTGATTTTGTACTTTTGCCCACTGACAAAGAAATGATCAGTCTACAATTGTAATGGTAGGTTTATTTGAACAGTGAGAGACAGAATAACAACAAAAAAATCCAGAAAAACATATGCCAAAAATAGGAGCAAATGCTGCCTATGACCCCAAGAACACCATCCCCACCGTCAAACATGGAGGTGGAAACATTATGCTTTGGGGGTGTTTTTCTGCTAAGGACAACAGGACAACTTCACCGCATCAAAGAGATGATGGACGGACCATGTACCGTCAAATCTTGGGTGAGAACCTCCTTCCCTCAGCCAGGGCATTGAAAATGGGTGGTGGATGGATATTCCAGCATGACAATGACCCAAAACATAGGGCCAAGGCAACAAAGGAGTGGCTCAAGAAGAAGCAAGAACAAGTAATCCCATAGAAAATCTTTGGAGGGAGCTGAAGGTTTGAGTTGCCAAATGTCAGCCTCAAAACCTTAATGACTTGGAGAAGATCTGCAAAGAGGAGTGGGAGAAAATCTCTCCTGAGATGTGTGCAAACCTGGGGGCCAACTTCAAGAAACGTCTGACCTCTGTGATTGCCAAAAAGGGTTTTGCCACCAATTACTAAGTCACGCTTTGCAGATTCTTCTTTCACTCATTAAAATGCAAAGCAATTTATAATATTTTTGACATGTGTTTTTCTGGATTTCTTTTGTTGTTACTCTGTCTCACACTGTTCAAATGAACCTACCATTAAAATTATCGACTGATCATTTCTTTGTCAGTGAGCAAATATACAAAATCAGCATTATTTTAGTAGACACAGTGCAGCACTGACAACTTCACACAGGCACTGAAGTCATGGCACAAGTTAATCCTATCAAACACAAAGACGAGTTCATCTGTGAGAGTGGATAAACCTGAGTTTAATCTCTTTGTTGTATGTCTTGGTCCCATCCATCCTTTCAGTGATTAGCTTATCGTACACACATTTTGCTGAGATGGTGTTGACCAACCAAAGAGGAGAAAGCAGTTCTAAGTCTCTTTTTCAAGAAAGAACTGGTCAAAACCGTAAACATTTACACTTCTACGCATCAGAAACTGTTACCCAAGGGAAATATAATTCATGGTTTTATTTGTCCCTGAGATTTTCATTAACAAAACAAATTAGTCAAGAGTAGGTGCATACCCTTCAAAAGCTTCAAAAGTATTATGGCATTCAAAGTGCAATCTGTTGCATTATAATACTGATGAAGGATCGCCACACCACTTGTTTTAGTAGTAATCTATCTGATGGGGCTTAGGAAGTGTAACCACTCTCCAATTCATAGACAGACCTGTAGATGCAATGAGCTATTAGTTTAAAGCATGGTAAAAGGTCCATCATTGGAAAAACTGAAAGGTGTCTGGGATCTCTCTTCCACAAACTGGTGTTGGAATTTTGCATAGAGATTACAAATTAATTTTTCATCATCTGTATTCATCAGCCTTTCTTAAGGCAAAACTTCGGGAGCATCACTAGGATTTCATTTCATTCTATGATTAAGTACGTGCTTCTTCACTGTAACGCCAATGGGTATCATTCCATTCTGGCTCACTCAGCCTAGAAAGTCCAGACTAACATTTTTACACAGGAAGGAACGCACTCTCAAGGCTTCTGCTTGTGGTCGCCCCAAATCCTTACTGAGACAATTCATGTTAGTTTTTCCTTTCATTTGTCGTCCGTCTCTGTATTTATACACAGCAGTACGGTTGCGAAGGGAAATCTAACCCAAGGTACGGTAAATGGTGTGCTTTATGTGGATCCCGGTTTTATACTGAGCAAAAATGTGTTGTTCCTGAAGACCAGTTAGTACTTTATTTGGCAAAAGATGCAACATTAATCAAGGAAGAATATATCATGGCAGCTGAGAGCCTTAGAAGGTTGGAAGGTGCTGAAAACATATTTTCTCAAACTGAGTACTGGTGCATATCCACTACTGTACACACACCCAGCAACCTAGTAATTTCTTTAGCCCTGTCAGACTGCTCTTAAGGGCAGCTTGAATTTTCAGTTGTTTGTTTGCGTTTCCCTGGGGATATTGATACTCTGGTGAAGACGGCATAATAATGTATTGTCTGAGGTGTTAGAAACAGCTCCATGGGCTACCTTTGTCAAGCAGTGGTGACATACAACTAATGTTTTATCAACAACTCTGTGTTCATCATCGGTGAAGTGTACTGGAAACCCTGCCAAACTGGAGATTTAAATGCCTCTCAAGGATTCTGCAATGTTGGTTTATCAATACCACCACTCCCCATGGTAGAACCAGCTGTTCCTCCTTAATTTTGGCTCACAAAACAAACCAATAATTATAATGATTTTGATTATGACATACATGTAGGTCCTTGTTTAAACAGAAGAGTCACATTTTCAGCTCGATCAGATTTATTTAAGAGGCATTCATCACAGCATAGTTAGCTATTTTTACCTGCAAGAGTCCCCCGTACCGTATGCTACAGTAACAAATACATGTACTATTACAGCCCTAATTAAAGGGGCCAAATGTACAATTACCTGCTTAAATACAAGCATAAATCACCAGAAGACGTCTACCGTTAACGTTTTAAATAGTTTCAAATATTGTTCTCTATAGAATTGTGCCTCAAAGATTCCTCATTTAAAGAATGAGAACATGGATCCTTCTGTCCGTTTGCATTGACTTGTGTCCTCATACTTTACACACTCGCATTGCCATCCAACTCACATTGAACCACCCTGTGAAAGATTATACTATTCAGGTGTAGTTCAGTAAGGGAAGAGGAGGCTACAAGTCGTGGGGTTGTTCAGAAATCAGTCTTGTTCATGTTAGTTGTAGGATCTTCAGAGTTCCCCGTTTACAGTCATATTCTATTACTTCAAGCACCCAGCTGTATGAAAGAAACATTTCAGACACACATACGATTCATTTCTATTGGATCGCATAGCAATTTTTATCAGGGATACTTATTGCTGTACCTATAGAAATGTCCATCTAATCTTGATTCAGAACAGTTATAGAGCTGCTGCGGTTGAGGCAGTAGATATGTGGGATAATCATGACTGGGGTGGGCAGTGGCACATTGTGAGTCTAAATCAAGGCAGACCCTATGGCGGAGCGTTTCACCAGTGTGAGGAGTTTTCATTATGAGTGAGATTCTTCCTAGGGCGTGAAAGATCTTAGCAAGGCAGAGGGAGGGCTACTGAGCAGTATAGGTTATTAAATTTACAATATTAAGAAAATACAATTAAACATGTCAACTAGAAAATACAAAACCAAGTAAACAGAAATCAGTAAAAACCACTTCATAACATTCACTGATCAGCCATAACATTATGACCACTGACAGATTAGGTGAATAACACTGAATTTCTTGTTATTAGGCTGCAAGTGAATAGGTCCTGAAAGGTGATGTGTTAGAATGAGGGAAAATGGGCAAGTATAAGGATCTGAGCAACAAATTGTGATGGCTTGACGACTGGGTCAGAGCATTTTCAAAACCGTAGCCCTTGTGGGGTGTTCTGCAGTGGTCAGTACCTATCAAAGGTGTTCCAAGGAAGGACAAGCGGTGAACCGACGACAGGTTCATGGTTGGCCAAGGCTTACTGATGCACGTGGAGAGCAAAGGCTGGCCCATGTGATCCGATCCAACAGATAAGCTCAAATTGCTGAAAGAGTTCATGCTGGTACTGATAGAAAGGTGTCAGAACACAGAGTTCATCGCAGTTTGTTGCTCATGTGGCTGCGTACACTCAGACCAGTCAGGGTGCTTATGCTGACCCTACAATGGGCATGTGAGAATCAGAAGTGTACCTTGGAGCAATGGAAAAAGATGGCATGGTCTGATGAATCATGTTGTTTTCTTTTACGTCACGTGGATGGCCAGGTGCATGTGTGTCGCTTACCTGGAGAACACATGGCACCAGGATGCACTATGGGAAGAAGGCAAGCAGTGTGATGCTTTGGGCAATGTTCTGCTGGGAAACCTTGGTTCCTGCCATTCATGTGGATGTTACTTTGACATGTACCACCTACCTGAGAATCACTGCAGACCATGTACACCCTTTCATGGCAACGGTATTCCCTGATGGCACTGGCCTCTTTCAGCAGGATAATGGTTCAGGAATGGTTTAAGGAACACAACAAGTTCAAGGTGTTGACTTGGCCTCCAAATTCCCAAGGCCTCAGTCCAATCGAGCATCTGTGGGATCTGCTTGACAAACAGATCCGATCCATGGAGGCCCCACCTCACAACTTACAGGATTTAAAGGACCTGCTACGAACGTCTCGGTTCCAGATACCACAGCACGCCATCAGAGGTCTATTGGAGTCCATGCCTTGACGAGTCAGGGCTGTTTTGGCGGTTAAAGGGGGACCCACACCATTTTAGACAGGTGGTCATAATGTTATGGCTGATCTGTATATACAGGATGCTGGATAATTGTACTGTGTTATCAGACCAACAGGGGGCACTCTTCCCTCTAGCCTAAATACCAAATACAAATGGCCTAAAGCAGTGGAGTGTATATTGTAAAGTACTAAAAGCTATACATCGACTACTTTTTGTAAGATGCTTGGACTTCATATCCTCATGGTAATGTAATAAATAAAAACACTGTTACACTGCTTCCTTTTTCATACGTTTGTGTCCCTTTCTTACTATAAAAATGTAATACTCAGTGTTTAAATTGGAAGTGTTTAGTGATTTTGGATAGGTCTGCAGCTGTATAGCTTCTAAGCCCTGGTAGATCTGTAAGCATAGGTTTGCTCTCCCTTTGCTGAAGGCAACATCTTGTATCCCAAGAAAAATAATGACTTTTGGTATAGACATTTGTAAGAAATGTTTCCCGTCACAGAAGGCAAAATCTGTAATCCGCAGTGCCTTAACAGTTGGGGTGAGCTGTGATCAAAATGCTTTGAAATCAAAATTCTCTGCAGTTCACACACAATTCCACATATTTTGAAGTAGTTTATTTCCCTGTACGTTACTGTGCCTCTGAAAAACCACCCACCATCCCACAAAGACTAAGACTATGCTCAACACACCAAGCCACAAAACTAAACAAATGCACTGTAACTATGTTAATATCTCAGCGTGTACTGTAGGTGTGCTACACTGACCCATTTGTTCTGCTCATATCTCATGTTATCTAATATGCTCACCTCCCATTTGCCATTGCCTCTATAAGTATTGGGACACTGAAGGATTCTTTCTTCTTATGACACCAAAAGTTTGGATTTGAAAGCATACAATTACTATTAATTTAAGTATAAATACTTACGGTTGGAAATTATTTTGCTGAAATACGGGGTGTCAAACAAACAGAAACAGCACTGATTATGCCATGATTAATAACAGTATATGTTTATATGACAAATGTTGTCTACAAAAATGCTGTTAAACAAAGTTAACCATCCAATCAATCTACATACAAAACACTGATGTTAAACAAAAACTATTTTGTTTATTATTTAGCTGGCAATAAAGCATACAATATAAAATTATTACAATTATACAGCTCCAGAAAAAATTAAGAGACAGCTGCATCTTTTTCTTTCCTTTCCAAAAAAAGTCGAAAAGGAATGTTTTGAGTGAGGAACAGAAGGGTTCAATTTGCAGTGGTCTCTTCATTTTAACCCTTCTGTTTCTCACTCAAAACCTTCCTTTTTTACTTTTTTGGAAAGGAAAAGGTGCAGTGGTCTCTTAATTTTTTCCAGGTGTATATAGAACCCTGCTAGTCTTTCAAATAATAATAATTTACTTCCAGTCATTGCAAAAATAGGTTAAAGGTGTTAACACATTGTGTACATAAATCTGGTTGTGTGGATGTCATGGTTTGGTAAAGCATTGAGCAAGAACATTGATTCGTGTATTGGGTTAGTGGAAAGTTATCTTACATCTGCAATACCTTTGACCTAGATTCATTGGTCTAACTCGAGCATCAAGCCCACTGTAAATATGCCATTGTAATTTCCAGTTTGTCAACTTTTAAGTTACAGTACTCATAAAAAAATATATATATACATACACTCACCTAAAGGATTATTGGGAACACCATACTAATACTGTGTTTGACCCCCTTTCCCCTTCAGAACTGCCTTAATTCTACATGGCATTGATTCAACAAGGTGCTGAAAGCATTCTTTAGAAATGTTGGCCCATATTGATAGGATAGCATCTTGCAGTTGATGGAGATTTGTGGGAGGCACATCCAAGGCACGAAGCTCCCGTTGCACCACATCCCAAAGATGCTCTATAGGGTTGAGATCTGGTGACTGAGGGGGCCATTTCAGTACGGTGAACTCATTGTCATGTTCAAGAAACCAATTTGAAAAGATTTGAGCTTTGTGACATGGTGCATTATCCTGCTGGAAGTAGCCATCAGAGGATGGGTACATGGTGGTCATAAAGGGATGGACATGGTCAGAAACAATGATCAGGTAGGCTGTGGCATTTAAACAATGCCCAATTGGCACTAAGGGGCCTAAAGTGTGCCAAGAAAACATCCCCCACACCATTACACCACCACCAGCATGCACAGTGGTAACATGGCATGATGGATCCATGTTCTCATTCTGTTTACGCCAAATTCTGACTCTACCATCTGAATGTCTCAACAGACCAGGCAACATTCTTCCAGTCTTCAACGGTCCAATTCTGGTGAGCTCGTGCAAATTGTAGCCTCCTTTTTCCTATTTGTAGTGGAGATGAGTGGTACCCGGTGGGGTCTTCTGCTGTTGTAGCCCATCCGCCTCAAGGTTGTACGTGTTGTGGCTTCACAAATGCTTTGCTGCATACCTCGGTTATAACGAGTGGTTATTTCAAGCAAAGTTGCTCTTCTATCAGCTTGAATCAGTCGGCCCATTCTCCTCTAACCTCTAGCATCAACAAGGCATTTTCGCCCACAGGACTGCCGCATACTGGATGTTTTTCCCTTTTCACACCATTCTTTGTAAACCCTAGAAATGGTTGTGCGTGAAAATCCCAGTAACTGAGCAGATTGTGAAATACTCAGACCGGCCCGTCTGGCACCAACAACCATGCCACGCTCAAAATTGCTTAAATCACCTTTCTTTCCCATTCTGACATTCAGTTTGGAATTCAGAGTTCAGGAGATTGTCTTGACCAGGACCACACCCCTAAATGCATTGAAGCAACTGCCATGTGACTGGTTGATTAGATAATTGCATTATGAGAAATAATAATCCTTTAGGTGAGTGTATTTTAACACTTTAAATTTGAATTGACATTAACTAATATGCTAACTGAATTAAACTACTCAGACATGCAGACAACTCTTTCGTTTATAACAATTTCGTTTATTTCAGAAAGTTTGTTATGTTGCCAATAAATTTTTTCTATTATAGCATGCATGTGCAATTATCCTCCAAATTATTTGGGAACATCGAAGTTGCAACATTATGTCACAGAATACAGAAATCTTGATCAAGTCCGAACCTTAAAACAATACAAAAGAGTATAAACAAAAAGACAAAAGCATATACATTATAAAATATAAGAGGAAGAATCAGGAATCATTTATTTCTTATTCCCCTAACTCACAGTGTAAACAAAAGCTTTAGGCAGGTACTACTCTATGAATCATCACTGCTTTATGTGTGTCAGGATTGGAGCATAGAAAAGGAATCTTACTGGGATTATTCTTTCCGATCACATGTCATCAGCATGTGGGCGCGGTGTGCCTTGGCGGTGTGAATTCAAGGTCACTGAAGCTACATGGCCGGTAATGGGGTCTCCGTGGAAATGGCTTTGCTCATCCAGGCTATTGTTGTGAGACATGGGATTGAAATTGGACAGCCCCTTGTCGCTGTGACCAGTGCCTAGTTTTCCTAGCAGAGAGGTAATCTCATCTACCCCCTGGTCTCCGGTGAAATGTTGGCGCTGAGATGTGGACTCGTCGTCTGCAGTTTGATATGGCTGGTCAATGATATGCAGCACTCTTGAAGACTGGAGGTTGTGCAGGGACCGTGACTGGACTGCAGAGGCGAAGGGGACAGATTAAAGATGAGCAAGTAACTCTATATACACTCCATATGTATTTCAACACTGTCAGGGTTTCCCAAATCTTTCTTTGGGCCTTCCCTCGCCTAAACATTATGGATAATCAGTCTTAAATATGTTGCCTAAGAAAAGACATAGATGTCAATCCAGAATGTTGAATGCAATTATTACTGAAATGTGCTTCTCAGGTAGTCTGGCCAAAATCTTCAAATAACAGGTAAAGCGTTTACTTAAATGTTTTCACAAAAAGCAGAAGTACAGGTTACATAAAAGTTTTATGTTTTACAGTCAGACTCTATAGGGGTTTAAAGCTTCCTCGGATGTTTCAATGGCACACTTGATTCAATTAGCAAATGAATCATCAAGATTGCATTGAATTATAGATTGCATTAAAATAAGGGCTGCATAGTTATGTTTCTGCACCTGCACTTTACCACAAATTATGGCTGATGCTTTTTCCCTTGCATTGCCAATGATTCTAGGTTTTGCTTAGTTAACCTATTGGGTCTTGCAGAGATTAGCAGAGCTGGTCATTGCACAAACGACCAGAATAGTATATTGAGAATAGAGCACAAGCCCTGTCGGTAAATCCAGTCGGTAAATTGTCTTCTCGAGCATATAACTTTTGCAGGTTTTGCCCGACTTTGGTCGGTTTAATCCAACTAACATGCCTATAGCCAAGGTGGCTTTTATCAACTGCCAAGAGAGTCAAGGTATTAACGCACAGACTCGGATCGACGCTGTCATGGTACGGTGAGCAGCAGCGCCACCGTTCCGTACATTCTCAGTTCCAATCATCACACGAACGCATCCCAGACTTGTTTTGTGTCACATGTCTTCAATCATCGTTCACACCAGGTCCCTGTTTGCTCATCAGTATGATTTTAAATGTTTCACCTCTGCTCCCCACAGTGTGGATCATTGTTGTCATGTCATGTAAGTACCTTATGTTGTTGCTTGCGTTTGTTTTGCTGCTGAAGTCAGCCTTTTCTTTTGTTGTTTTTGTGCTCTGTGTTACTTTTGTTTAAATTGAAGAACTACACCGACTACCTCTGCCTGCACCTGGTTCCTTACTCCCGCAACACTGCACCATCATTTCAGACTCGGCCGCCTACAAAGCTAACTTAGACCATCATGTGAGTGATGATACCCTTGCACAATGACACTTGTGACTTCCAAGTTTGGACTACATTGTTTTCCACGTTACTTTAGAGACCACCACTTATTCACTAACAAGCTGGTTAGCATGTAAGCTTTCTGCTAAGCTCATGTAGTTGGCCAATTTTTTTATCTTACCAACTTGAATCAAAACTAAAGTAAAGATTGTTTACTCCAGACTGCCATCATATCTCTTTAGTTGGAAATTGCTTGTTTTCTCAGTTCCCAAACTATGTCTAGACTAGAGGAGTCTTTGCATCTTTCTGATCGAGATTATTTTAGTTTGATGTCAAAAGGTGTCAAGTAGTCAAGAAAGTTAGCATGCAGTAATTTTTTGTATTCAAAATCTATAAAATTATATCTGTTTCTGTGCTGAGGTTAACCAGCTCAGAGCTGTTTTAGCAGTGGTGCCTTAGCATTGTCTGGCGTAGTAAGTGAGGAACTCTAGTCTAATCAGCCTATCAGATGTGATGCCTGGCAGGAAGTATGGAATGGCAAAGAGGCTTGGCTATTCAGTGCAGGAGGCTGACTCACCTCTCACTGGGCTGAAGTCTCCTCCTTGACTGACCTTGGGATCGGAGAAGGGCTTGAGGCTGGGGAAGAGTATGAGAGAGAAAGACAAGAGCAGAACCTGTGGGGAAGAAAGGATGGTCAAATTGTATGACTTGCACTTCGGCAAGGTGAACAAAGTTGAGTAGTTTGGAGGAGCTTCCACTTCCCAGTGGAGCACCAGAGTTGAAGATATAGTTATTCAGTATCAGTGCTTTAAAGTTGTTAAGCTGAGCAGTAGATGGTAATCCACTCACCATAAACACACAGTTGGAATCATTTCCTTTCCAACATAAAAAGCATTATAATACATTTAAAGTCATTCATATCATGTAGTCCTATTTGCACTAAAGCTTATGGGGTGTGACTTGCTTTGACCAAATGTTGAACTAACAAGCAAAGGTACCTGGAAGAACCTCTTAGGGTCCGAATATTGACACACTGGTGAAACATTGCCAGGTTAATTGTCAGGTTTGTGTGATCCTAACGCGCTATACATTGGTAGTATAATCTAGGCACTATACATTTGTATGATACTAAAGTGCATGGTGTAGTATTCAATAGTATGCTATACTATACTACAAGGTTTATAGTAAGTACTACACATTACCTGAGGATACTACAGAGCAGTGTCTCCCAACCTTTTTCAGTTACTGTACCCCCAAAATGTTTTTGCACTGCTTTCAGTACCCCTGAAGTACCCCCTCATGTTAATTTCACTAGTAAGTCTATGGTGTCATGAGTGTTTTCAAGTACCCCCTGTGGAGAGGCCAAGTACCCCCAGGGGTCCTAGTACCCCTGGTTGGGAACCACTGCTACAGAGGGTAGTATTCTTTGGTTTTCTACAGTTCACTACAAAATATTATAAAATGCTATAAATGGAATGGTATTCTATAGTAAGTATTTGTATTGTGTTGTGAAAGTACAGGATTTATGTCCACTTTTGCTACATTAAAACAATCTGAGCTAATGAGCTCCCCAACTTACTAAAGGAGCAAATGATAACCACTGACTAGCTTCTCTCTCGCTGCAATCGCAGTGTAAAGCAGCGCATGTTGGGAAAGCATTTAGGTTTATGAGCTGATGCGGTACAACGGTGTCTAAAAGTTTAATTTCTCACCAGCACACAGGTCCCAGTCTGAGCGGCCTTACTGGAGCCATTCATGACCAGTGCCTGCAGCCTCCGCAGCTGCTCCATCAGGGACCTGGTGGGCACAGACGCTCAGTTAGCAAACGTTGAGTAATAACGGAAACACGAGAGCAAGGTAGTGTGGAGGTCCCTCACGTGTTGCACTTCTCCAGCTGGAACACTTTCCTCTGCAACTCCTGGTTGTGTGCGTTGCATGCAGCCATCCTGGGAAACAAACAGGATGGGCCAAATTTCAGAGATGCTACCGCTGCTACTCAGTAAGTCTAAGAGTCCTACTAATTAGCGATCAATTTCATCTGACAATTTCAGCATCCAGGGTAGGTATAATCAGATTGTACTGCAACACTGAAGGACACCTGATTACGTAAGAACCCGGTGGAGGAGTGGGGGCTGCTGGTCTTTCAAAGAGGGGAAGCTCATTTTCGCCTACATTATAACCCTCTGAATGAAGACTTCCAAATGGCTTCGCTAAAATCTGGTCGACAATATTAGCACTGTCTGCCATCGTGCGCAGTTTCACCCGCGTACGACGCTAGCCTAGCCTATTACTGTATATGAATGAACTATCTAAAAAAATATATATTGAACTTTGTAAAACTGAAACAAGGATTGTGGTGTAGCCTATAATTGTGTGAAATGTATGACGCAAATCGGCTAGCAATTTCGCTTCAGTGACTTCTTATAGTACAGACCGCTGTCAGTCAAACGGAGATGCAGTTTTACAGATCGTCAGATCCTCCAATCATCACGCGGAAGCCCGGGCCAGCGCACTCCTCATTCACCCCCAGAGACGCAAAGCGTCCGTGGGCGGGACATAATCGCAGCATTTATCCTATTACCGCCTACTTTCGGAGCACTGGATAAAAAACCTGTTCTAAGAAGCCCCATTGAAGTCAATGGACGTTCGGCTTCAACAGGGAAAAGCACTGTGACGCTGCGGGATTGTATGAGAAGAAAATCGAGTCAGCCGACCTGTAGCTGATTCTAAACTAACTAGTTTTAGAGATTAACGTGTTTTAACGCATTTATAGTCAATAAAATGTTTACAAAATAGTACATTTGACCATTATTTTTTTGGACATTATAGGGGAAGCCAAGCTTCCCTTGCAGTCTTAAAGAAATCCCCACTGCTGTGGAGATACTCCGTCTTTTGGTGTGTGCGTCAGTCCCACATCCATTTATGCAGAGGGCATATTGTACCTGCTCTCCAGACCATCAATATATTCCTTTTTCTTCTTCCGGCTCTCTTGGGCTGACTGCTTATTTCGAATCTTTCTGCGTATTTTCTTCAGGATTCTCTCCTCATACTAATGGAAAAAAGACAAGGGAAATAAATATTTCGTGTGTTTATGCATTTCTAAAATTCTCAAGAGCCATTGGTTGAAAAGTTGGACCTTGGTGAGCGGTAGTTGACTGGGCATAGAGACTCCCTCCTTTGCCAGCAGTTTCTTTTCATCCTCATTGAGAATTAACTCTTGGAAGGACTGCTGGGACTGTTGGGGGGGCTGGAAGTTGAACAGAAATATGAATACATATGTAAAGCATCACCACTTGCAAGCTGCAATGACTTTCCCATAGTGAGTGTAGCCAGAGCAGATGATCGCATACCCCATTCCTTTAATTTCATGCCTTGCTAATGCCAATCTCATTGGTATAATGCATGCCCCGCTGCGATTTTCTCTTTTAAAGCTCCACACCAGAATTTAAATCCATTTTTTCATGCTGAAAGACAATAGCCAGAGCTTGCACATGATGTGGTATCTCAATTTACTCCAGTGGGTTATTTTTGTCTAAATAGTTGGCCTTTGTTTCTTTGCAAGTTTTTTTTTCCTTTGAGATGAAGTTGGGTTGGCTGGGTTTTAAGTGAAATGTTACCACCCACTAGCACTGCAATGTTTGTTAATCAGAAAGACCTGCTTGTCCATCTTCCAAGATGCAGCTGACAGCCAGAGACCATACAGAAAGGAGACATCTGACTGGGAGACAAACCATATTGTTTTTGTTATCATGCGGGTCTGCTTATTGATGCCAAATGACAAATTAATCTTGCATATCCCGTGTTTCCCTGGGAACATTGTTGATTCTCTATTGGTCCTAAAGAGACCAACCAGGGTAAAGACAACGTCTTTCAAAACAAACTACCCCTGGATGCTTCAATATGGGCTTTCCATTTTATCAGAGTCCATTCTTTCTATTTCTACAGTGGATACGTAGCAGTTCAGACAGATAACACCACATATGAGTTTAACCATTTATTAGAGAACTTATGTACAGCCCTGTACATGCAAGTCTTGGCATTAGGTTCTGCTCCTTTAGGGTAACTCATTGCCATAATGTGATCTTGTACACGATACCACCACAATAACATACCTTTATTGTTTATACAATTCCCATGGCAATGAGCAAGGTTGCGTATTGATCCCCCCCCCCCCCCCCCCCCCCCCACAAGGAACACAGATACGAACGGGTGAGGCCGGGGTGGTGGGTGGGTGTGCACCCACATGCTGTATGAGCTCAAACCCGACTGAGTGAGTGACCTGATGTTTATATACAAGTTTGCAATCAGACATGTGATCAGCTGATGGATGCTCCCAATTACCACTCGGGTTTCCTGGCTGAACTGGCTACGCTAATTAATTTATGATGTTACATATGCTTGATAAAATAATTGTGATCATGTCTGTATGCATGTCCAAATATTAGTAACCAATTAAATCCAATATGGTTTTAAGTAAATTATCAAATGACAATAAGTAGACAAATAGAAGCCCTAAAGCACAACACATGGACTCTGTAAGGTTCTGTTCGTTCATTGTTTTGTTTCCTGTTCTTTTTTGTTTGTTTTTGTCCTTCATTTGACTCCAAATATTCCTACCCTCATTTTGTGAATGTATTACTAACTGTCAGTCTAAAACAATAATTCTTGTTGGGTGTCTTTACATTAGTCTAACATTGCATCTGTAATTCTCTTCCTCTAACCATGTCTCTACTCAAACTTAAGCATGCACAAAAACATACACACCCAAAAATACACAAAACGTGTGAAAATTTCAGAATCCAGAAGAACTTACCGGATCGAATGTGCCAGAAAGTAATAAGTCCTTGACAGTGAGTGGAAGTCCAAAAGACAGTGTTTTGTGTACATCTGAGGAACACTGTCCGCCCTCCGTTCTTCCTGGGTAATATCCTGAGTCCCAGCCCTCTGTTACAATACAAGATGATGAAATGTGACCAAGCATAAGTGCAGTCAAAGCCATAGATGGCTCTGAGGGACGATAGCAGAGTGTAGTAGAGTCCTGTGTGTGTATTTTGTCTTGTGGTGCCTACTATTGAGTTTTGTCTATTTACATTTAAATAAATAAACCGTTGGTGTTTTTGTCTTACACGAAACATACTGCTGTGCTGTTATTTGGTACTGTCATTATTTGAACATCGATTAAGCTTTTGATGATCCAACTTACTAAATAAGCACCATTTGCCTGTTCTCACAGTGAGTAGAGAATGTGTGTCGAGAACAAACATATGCCCTGAATGTGAGCTGCTCAGTCAGTCACACAGACTTCAGGATCTTTTAACTAGAAAAAAAACTGACCCATGAAGTCTCCGATTGCTTGCCACTCAGTAAACTTTAAACCTAGTATTTGTGATCATTTCTATTTGTAGTTTGTGCCAGCATTGTCTTACTTATATCAACAGAAAAGTCTGTTCCCAGGCCAGCCTTAGTTTGTGGTTGTGGGGGGATGAAGTGGGGCTCTGCAGACGGGCTGTCAGGGTGCTGGGGGCTGTCCATCTGATCTGACGGGGGGTCCTCGCTGATTCCACTGTCACTGGGAGAGGGGGACCACTGCGGGGACCCTGACACTGAGTCACTCCCACTCAAGAGGGCGTTCAGGAAGTCCTCATTCTGTTGTTCAACCTGATGCAGCATCTGCCAAACAACACACCAAATGTGATGGTAGGCCTACAGTAGAGTGTCTGTTTTTGGATATCACTCAGTCATATCACTCAAAGTCACTCGGCCATCAGAATCAAGAGAATCTCTGTCAAAGGCATTTGTCAGTCATAAAAATGTCATTCACAGTCACAAGGACATTCGTCAAAGTCAGGAAATTCTCTAATCTGTCAGGAAAATCTTTGTCAGTCTCAGGAAATAATCCTGTGATAATGCAATACTAATCACCTACATGTATATTATTAATCATAATTTATAAACTTTAAGGTGGGATGGACGAAACAAAGTAGGTTTGTTCTATGTAGCTTAAATTCAAGATATACTGTTGTAGGCTTAATAAACACTATGTAAATTAGGCTTATTTATATAGTCGTGGATAAACGTTTAAGAATTGTAGGTATGGTTAGGCTACCCAAGTAAACTAATTCTGGTTTGGTTTAAATTGTTCAAGATATACTGTTTTAGCCTTTATTAAAATTAGGTATGCAACAAATTAGAAATTAATAGTCTTTTTAAACACAGCGTTTTCCTTAGGCTAACAAAGTTTTTCCTGAGAGGAGATAGAGAATTTCCTTTAATGGACACTATACTAAGGCACAGTTGCTTGAGAGTTCTTGGAAAAAGAAAAGCGGGTAATGGAAATAACATTGTGTGACAGCAATGGTGAAAATGACACTGCAGAGTCATAAGTGTTTTCACTCACATCAGGCTCATGGTTTGACCAGGTATGGTGGACATGGTTTCCCATTTCCTCGTAACGAAGGATACCATCGTTCTGATCAAACAGCATATCAAGCAACTCAATCCCATCACCTCCCTGGAACAGAAAAGGTCACTTAATGGCATTATATATATATCATGCAGAGCCTCCCCAGAAGACTGTAAAAGTCGTCATACCCAGTACTAGTGATGCTTTTTATTGTCCCTCTTCTTATCGCCTGACGCCTATCAGATTTTTTTTTATCAGTTTAACCATGCCATTCAATACTGAAAGTTGAGTACAATCATATTTAATTGTGCTAGTTTTAATACAATTGTTTTTAGAAGATTTGAAAACAGTTTGTTCACAATGGCAGTTAAAATTTTAGCCGGTGCTGAATAATACATACAATCTTCGGTGTCCAGAAAAAACAAACTACATGTCCTGGAGTCAGTAAAACACAGAAAAGAAACCCATGGAACATGTTACCTGGTCTGAGTAGTGGTCCATCATTTCAGTGCTAGCGTGGCCAAGAAATAACTCCCCAAAAGATGTCAAATGTTTAATTTCCTTTGTTGTGAACAAGCTCTGTTCCAAATGAATGTCTGCTTCTCCTGTATCTCACTGCTCTTGTCTGAAGTCCAAAGTTTAAACTCCAACACAACACGCCTAGCAGGGCCTGTACTAGCCTTTTTTAGGCCCTAGGTGATAGATGTTTGGGAGGCCCCATACCTCATAGCATAACATTTTAGTGGCTCCACCCTGAAAGATTAGCAGACTTTTTTTTTGTTGTAATTTTACATTTTTTATTTGTCACAATTTAATATCATCCTATACTTCATTAACCATGGGGATTACAGGAAATGTTCAAGTTTTAAATAAATTAAATAGTATTAATAATTTCATGCAATCATACAAATGTAAAATTATTTAAAGGGTTTAATTATTAAACAATTTAAATGTAGCTTTAGGTGAGAGATGAAAATGTTTGCAATTTGTGTGAGAGAGAGCTGTAACGGCATCTTGGCTACTTGGTAGGGCATTTCGACTACTTCAATATTTATAGGGCCTCTATGCACTCTGGACTTAGAAATATTTCTCATTCATGTCAATGGGCCATTACAGCTTTATATGAAAAAATACCAATGACCAAAAATGATTTATTGTAAGTTTAATCTCTCCTGTCTATTTGTAATGATGCCATGTAAACTACAAACCATTAAAACTACAAATCTGTAATACAATTAAACAAAAACTAATTGACTCTATTAACCTAACCCTAATTCACAAAACTAAATTGATGTTAATAGATATTTTAAAAACATACCTTCATTGCTGTTAGAACCATGTCTTATCATTCCAATAGGGCCATTACCATAAATAACCCTGACTAGAAAAAACTGCCAAAAGTAGCTTACCTTTAAAACCTGTTCAATACCCAAGATAATGTAACAAATCTACAAATTTGTTATATGGGAGTATAAAATCCAGCAACATCACACTAATATCTATAGGTTGGAACCAGATCACAATATTACGGAGGAATTCTTTAGCTATTGATCGTGAAAATTGACCCTCAAAGCATTCAGTTCAACCTTATGGAAGGACCCCTGACCCCTGTGTAAAATATGAAAGCTTGGGAGTTGAGACTATTGATTAGAATACGTCACCTGGAAACTAGTCTTGAAGGAGTTGCTGAAGTAGCTTGCCTGTATCTTTATCAACCTAGTTAATGGGTTACCAGGTTGGAAATGTTACCTATTGTTTTTGCTGCATTGTCTGATTTGTGCATTTAGGGACATTTATGGTGTAGGTTAAGAGGTCTTCTAGAGGCCCTATTGGGTTGTAAAGGTATGATTATCTGAAAACATTAAAATTATGTTGTTTACATATACACTTCTCATGCTATGTCATAGCATGTTCTAAATCATCTATCAATATACAGCTGGGAAAATAGAGTTAAGATATTGCTTTAGATCATTTTGTGAAAGAGTTAGGGTAAGAATTTAGAGGTCTCAAAGAGGCCCTATTGGGATGTAAACGGATGATTATTGAGAAAAAATAAAAAATAAAGGTAACTTTCATTCACACTTTACATTGTGTATAATACACTCACCTAAAGGATTATTAGGAACACTATACTAATACTGTTTGACCCCCTTTCGCCTTCAGAACTGCCTTAATTCTACGTGGCATTGATTCAACAAGGTGCTGAAAGCATTCTTTAGAAATGTTGGCCCATATTGATAGGATAGCATCTTGCAGTTGATGGAGATTTGTGGGACGCACATCCAGGGCACGAAGCTCCCGTTCCACCAGATCCCAAAGATGCTCTATTGGGTTGAGATCTGGTGACTGTGGGGGCCATTTCAGTACAGTGAACTCATTGTCATGTTCACGAAACCAATTTGAAAAGATTCAAGCTTTGTGACATGGTGCATTATCCTGCTGGAAGTAGCCATCAGAGGATGGGTACATGGTGGTCATAAAGGGATGGACATGGTCAGAAACAATGCTCAGGTAGGCCGTGGCATTTAAATGATGCCCAATTGGCACTAAGGGGCCTAAAGTGTGCCAAGAAAACATTCCCCACACCATTACACCACCAGCAGCCTGCACAGTGGTAACATGGCATGATGGATCCATGTTCTCATTCTGTTTACGCCAAATTCTGACTCTACCATCTGAATGTCTCAACAGAAATCGAGACTCATCAGACCAGGCAACATTCTTCCAGTCTTCAACTGTCCAATTTTGGTGAGCTTGTGCTAATTGTAGCCTCTTTTTCCAATTTGTAGTGGAGAGGAGTGGTACCCGGTGGGGTCTTCTGCTGTTGTAGCTCATCCGCCTAAAGGTTGTGCGTGTTGTGGCTTCACAAATGCTTTGCTGCATAACTCGGTTGTAACAAGTGGTTATTTCAGTCAAAGTTGCTCTTCTATCAGCTTGAATCAGTCGGCCCATTCTCCTCTGACCTCTAGCATCAACAAGGCATTTTTGCCCACAGGACTGCCGCATACTGGATGTTTTCCCTTTTCACACCATTCTTTGTAAACTCTAGAAATGGTTGTGCGTGAAAATCCCAGTAACTGAGCAGACTGTGAAATCAGACCGGCCCGTCTGGCACCAACAACCATGCCACGCTCAAAATTGCTTAAATCACCTTTCTTTCCCATTCTGACATTCAGTTTGGAGTTGAGGAGATTGTCTTGACCAGGACCACACCCCTAAATGCATTGAAGCAACTGCCATGTGATTGGTTGATTAGATAATTGCATTAATGAGAAATTTAACAGGTGTTCCTAATAAACCTTTAGGTGAGTGTATAACACATCCAGCCCAAAACAAGGTTTAAAAAGTTGTTATTGGCAAAAGTCCCAGAATGCATCTTTAATGAATATGGTATACAGTAATCAACATCAGTTCACCAATTTCTGAGCTCGTAAAAGCAATAATGTTTGCTTACAAAACAATCCCCATGAAAATTAAACAATGATGCGGTTCATTCAAATATCTGATTTAAATCAATCAATTCAAGGATTACCTTATATTCTCACAGTTTATATTCTCACAGTTGATGTAGGGGGAATTCCATTACATTTCATTCCCAGATTTAGAAGGCTCCACCAATTGTTTTAGTGTGATTTTTCTGGGCTTATTTATAAAGTGTAGAGTTCCAAGGCAGGCAAATATTTATAACAAAGCATAAGGAAACAATGATATTTACTAGTTTATTAAAACATACTTAAAACTTTTCCAAACTTTCCACCAAGATATACAGTGGGGAGAACATGTTTTGATATACTGCCGATTTTGTAGATTTTCCCACTTACAAATGCAAATCAATTATAAAGAAATCCTACAATGTGATTTTCTGGATTTTTGTTTTAGATTCCGTCTCTCACAGTTGAAGTGTACCTATGATAAAAATGACAGACCTCTATATGCTTTGCATGTAGGAAAACCCGCAAAATCGGCAGTGTATCAAAATGATGGATCAATTAAGGTACAAGAATATTTTAATTTTACTCTCCGTCATATGCTACATGAGTTGTCTGAAATTTCTAAAAAGGGATCCCCGGATGAATGGACAGGAAGGACAATGCCTGCCCGTCTGAGTGAATGACACGCGTCATGCAGATGGAATGCCGGCACAGATGGACAAAAAGGGGCACTTGTTGAGTCGGAAGGGAAAGGGGCAGTGGCTCAAGCCCCTCTTGGGTATGTTTAGTCTGTATCAGTTTTAAAAAAATATAAATCAAAAGGCATTAGAAATATCCTCTTTGCTTCCATGAAAACAGTCCCTCTCCCGCCTTCCTTGCTCGCTCGCTCGCTCACGTACAAAGTGAATATTGTTGTTACCTCGTCTCTGCCGTGTGTAGGATCACTGCCAATAACTAAGATGGCCTTCATATTGTGGCAGGATTACATTATCATTATTGTTCTTTTATCTGATGGTGAATGGGTCCAAAGGGTAAAAAACTAATCTTAGCCTGGAAGTTGCACTTCTACGTTATTCTAACGTCTGAAAAAGCAATTTAGTTATCACTAAGATTTTGTGGCTTCAGAATTACCCTTCTGGATCAAACTTGACGTAACTGGTCATCATTCCTGTGAGGCTGAGTTAAAAGCAATTAAGGCTACATTTGGCTAGGGTTAGACGTCATTTTGCTTATCTCTAAAATGGTGCTACCTACTGTAAAGGGCCAAAGCCTTCATATTACCCTACTCCAGGAACATGGATGGAGATATTTAAAGCAATAACATTCAGCATATGTTTGGTCTTGTTATTCTCTGTTTCTGAATAGTTTAGAATGGTCCTGGTCTACACACTCATAACCTGTCTACGGTCAGCTTCTGGTTAAAATTAAGTCCCATAATTTTAATCACATTTAAAGTTTTGAATAGCAGCATAAAGAACTGCATTTGTATTGTACAGATGTCTCAATCGCAAAGTACATGTAAGAATATTGAAAGATTATGCAAGAAAGCTCTCCCAAAACGTTAAATTCTTGCCACCTTGTTCAACCACTAACATTAGGTCAGAATGCTGTGTTTGGTTTCATGAGATATAACAAGACCCATGTTGTTCAAATGGTAAGCTTGGATTGTAAAATAGGACGCTTTGCTGCCACAGGTCCTGGACAATTCACCATCATTAAAGGACATTTTTAATTTGAATTCTGCTGTGTATCAGAGAATTCGGATGGAGAGTAATAGGCCATTTGTATGTGAGTTGAATTTGAACTCAGAACAAAAAAGGAAGTCTGGACTCAGCACAGAGGCACCACCTGCTGGATGACTTGACCAAGTGGCATGGCAACTGCCAGACACTGCGTTCAGAAATAATACAGCCCTTGCTGAAATGAGGATTGGTAATAGGCCTATTAATTTCCACATTCTTCTCAACATAGTCCATTCCTAACTATAGTCATGGCCCTATCATTAATCAAGTCATCAGAAATTAAACATTGGCTGATCTCCCTGATCTGGTCGATTTATTGTTAGTTATTGAATATGTGATTAGCAGCAATTTAGTTATTTACTCCAATGGTTCTCAAATCTTGCATGTGGACCCCTAGATTCCCACAATGAATGAAGCGGGGATGAATAGCAATCCACTCCTGTATTTATTAAAAATGTAAATAGCACTCAACAAATACATAAATTAAAAAGGTGCGAATTGTTGTCCATCAACCCCTGATTCTGAAGAGGAAAATTCTCAATATCATAGTAAATTGAGAATTGGCCCTAAACAATTGCTTAAGGTGCTTTCAAACAAAAAATTAACATGTGTGGTTAAAACTAGACCATATTCATTCGGATCACAACACTTACCGAACTGAACGTCCTGTACTGAATGGTATGGATACGTATAAACCCCAAATGGTCATCTATATTTTTAGTATCCGATATTTTCTTATTAATTGCGGTATTTGTGCCTGTGTTACTGAACGTCTCCTTGTATTCCGTCTTTGTTACAATAACAGTTAATCACACACTTCCCGTGACTTGTAAACTTGTAAAAAACTACTGAAATCATGAGAAACGTTTACAAACGGAAAAGGACTTCATCATATTGACCGTGCACTAAAGAAATAAAAACGCCTTTGCTGCTAAGAAAGCCAGGTGTCATTCAATTTGAATTCCATCACAGAGTTAAAGGGGCACTATGCAAGTTTTTACACCACCTATCGTTAGTGAGTTGAATATCTGTTATATAACTCCTTTAGGACCTGACACTATCGTTACTATGAGCATACTGACCAGTCTGAAGCAGTGTCACCTTCAACCGTCGATGCTGGAGAAATGAACACAGACTTATGTTTTATATGGGGTCGAAGATGATGGGTCCTTTCCATAACTATAAAACACTGAATAAACAGAGTAAACGGCTAAACCAATCAAAACGTCACCTGGGCTATCTACTGCGTTAGCTGAATTGCCATATTTCAGAGACTTGCTGGCTTACTAGTGAACATGAAACCATAACCATGTTCGCTAACGCTAACTGGAACAATAATGTGCACATTTTGACCAGTTTGAACAAAGCTACAATTAAGAGGCAATGTAATTGCTTCTTCCGAGCAATTGTTGCTTATGTATTAGGTTTGGTCAAACAACCCAGAATGCATGTTTGTTTTTTTCTTTATCTTTTGCAGAGAACAGTATGTTATAACACTATTTTCCAGCAGCAAATGGAATCAAGGATTGTCTGCTTGGACACAACTTAGCTAGCTAATATTAGCTTATCATCTCGACCAAAAATGCCAAATCCAAATTCACCCTCATTTTACTCCATGCTTTGTCTGATGCTTGCACTGCTTCTGTATATTTTAGTTTCTGGAGCTCTTGATGTAGGCCTACATGAACCCAAACAAAGCTTGTCATTGGCCCTCTCCTCACACACCTTCAAGGAAGTACACACCTACGAACATCCCGGCCTTCTATGTTTTACTTGCAACCATGGCAGTGGGGGTAGTGTCAGACCTGACACTCTGACAGAGACTGTTTTTTAACCTTAAATGATGATGTGCAAGGGTTATTATGGGATATTTTAAATTGAAAATGCTACATCAGTTTATTATAAGGTTACTCAGTTTATTACCGGTTGTTTTTTTGTTGTTGACATATTTCATCAAATCACCCTTAATCTATATAATATATAAATGTTTTTACAATACAAAAAGACATGATTGGATTCTCACTGTTTTAGAGGTGATAAAATAGTTAGAAATGGACATAAATAAACAAGTCAGTGCATAACGGGAAAGAAACTAGGTGCTGCAAGCTTTGAGGAACCAATTGAAAGCGGGGGAGTGTGTTCAATATGAGCGGATCTTCCCTGACACGGGCTGCAGATAGATCCTTCTCAATGCTTGTGGTGTTCTCTGCAAAAGACAAACTGGTAAGCATTGTGGTTTGTTTGACCAAACCTAATGCATAAGCGACTATTACTCGGGAGAAGCAATTACATTGCCTTTAGCTAGATTTAGCCATGTGCAAACAGATCAAAACATGCATATTATTTCTCAGTCAATGGTCTTAGTACTGCGCTAGCTAGCACACTTAATAAAGGTTTTAAGTTTGCAAGCTAGCCATCAACAAGTCTCTGAAATATGGCAATGCATTTAATGCAATGGATAGCCTACATGACATTTTAATGGGTTTTGATTTTTACTTTGTTTATTCTGTGTTCCGTAGTTATGAAAAGGGCCCATCAACTTTGACCCCATCTAAAACCAATGTCTGTGTTCATTGCTCCAACATCAACAGTTTGAGGTGACACTGCTTCTGACCGGTCAATGTGCTCGTAGTTAGTAATCGTGCACCTTTAAGCCTTAAAACAAAGAATGAGAATAAATGCTTTGGACAGTTGAAAACTGATGAAGAAAAACCATGAAAGCATACAAAATGTGCTTTTCTTACCTTAATGGATAGGTATATGATTATTTGTTCAAGGAACTTAATATGGTCATTTACACATTTTTACTTTGAAAAAGGATTTGTAATTTTAATTAATGTATTTATTATTTGTGGAACATTACCTTAAACTATTCAGGTCACCGATGTGTCCCATGGTCATGAGAATTAAAATGACTGCAACTTCTGCTGACTGACAAAACATATGGCGAACAACTAGATCAGTCAGTCTCAATTCACCCATAATACATTGCGATTTGGATCCTCTCGATCACCGCCAACAATGCAGTGAACCCCTCGCCAGTGATAGTTACCTTTGTCAGCAATGTGTCAAATAGAACAGCAATTTTGTACGGCTAGGGTCTTGCTTGAGATTAACAGATTTAAATGTTTCGCTCAGTAGCAAAATGCAGACAAGATCGTGTAGGTCAAACAATTAGGGCGTGTTCTCAAATTCGTGTGTCTCTGCTGCCAGTTCAAGAACGAACATTACGTCTTTACGCAGCACGCCCGGAATATAAAGCCGTGCCTGTTGACGTAATCAGTCTCTTCCCTGCCTAGGCCCTCGTGAGGTGGGCAGTGTATCTGGTGCGCCTTTTCCCCTAAGCGAATCCATAACCATCCGTCAAAATGGTGAGTTGGATAAATATTTTCTATATGTTAATAGTTGTTCAACGTAGTCACGATATATGCAACTTCAGTAACATATTGTATTTGTGTCGATGTTTGATGAAAACCAATAGTATGCGGCAATGACTTGGGCTTGGAACAAAATGGCACCCGTTTTATTGTGAACAGACCTCTTGCCGCAGACATCCAAGTGGCGCTGATAATGTCGGTTTTCACTTTGATCATGTCCACGTCAAAGATGCCACCTTTACCTGTCATGTCTTTACAATCAGGTACCAGCACGAAATTACGTGTGGAATTGCTTGTCAGTCTGGTTTTGTTTCCATGACGATCAGTTTTCGTGTTGACTTGCATTACAATATTGGCCACGTCGAATTGTCTTAGTAGCACTATCGTTACTGTAGCTGGTTTACGAAGCCATGTCCCTTCAATGCTGGTTATTGGTCCCATACGTCGCAAATATTTGAGCTTACACCCTCTGCTTTGTTTTCGAATGTTTCGTTAGACGCTGGCGAGTTATAACGTTAGCTAACCGGCCGTTAGATTATGTTGGAAGAATACCACGCGAGCTACAATTACCGGCATGTCATAGCGGTAACTTACACGTGGCCTTTTCCGGCTGCGCTGTCTGAGCAATTTGCTGATTACTGTAGTTCTGCTTGAGTTTCTGTGCCCCATTTTTCAATCAAGAAACATGTTTTAATCTAACTAGCCAAATAGCTTGTGGCTGCAGACATTAAGTACCGTAGACGTTTTTCTGACTACCACGCCTAGGCCAACTTTTGCCTTATGGCTCAACGATTGCATAGTTACGGTTGGCCAGCTCGATAGCCACCTCACGTGACAACTAGCCAAACAGTCCAGGACAGACTCCATGCCATCCTTTCTAGAGACATCGTCATTTACTGCTGTTTGGCTGTTTTCGTAATTGCCTGGCAGCTAACCAGCTAGTATGCTCATTATTGTCGGCGTGTGGTCTCTACATAGACAATTCAATTGCATCAGCTTCAGTAATTATCCGCTGCCTCAATGGTGTGTTTTCCATATGTGGGACCTGAATTGTCACAGAATATATTTATTCCCAGTTTTAAGAGCTTGAATGTCATTGTGGCTATTTAAATAAATAATTACAAAGGTAATATGACTGATCTGGAAACTCCCTATACTAACCTTCACCCCCCCCACAGGTGAACTTTACCGTAGACCAAATCCGTGCCATCATGGACAAAAAGTCCAACATCCGTAACATGTCTGTGATCGCGCACGTCGACCATGGTAAGTCCACTCTGACAGACTCGCTGGTGTCAAAGGCTGGTATCATCGCAGGATCCCGTGCCGGAGAGACCCGCTTCACTGACACAAGAAAAGATGAGCAGGAGCGCTGCATTACCATCAAGTCAACGTGAGTATCCTCCTGTTGACTTGCTTATGTTTCTCCAGACTGGGGAGAAATTACTGATTTCAGTGTATATATATATATAGTACATTAACAGCCCTATTTATTTTTCTGAAGCGCCATTTCCATGTACTACGAGCTCTCAGAGAATGACTTGGCCTTCATCAAGCAGTGCAAAGATGGTTCTGGATTTCTCATCAACCTGATTGACTCACCTGGCCATGTTGACTTCTCTTCTGAGGTCACAGCTGCTCTCCGTGTAACTGATGGAGCCCTGGTCGTTGTGGACTGCGTGTCGGGTAAGGAAGCGGACTAGCGTCGGAGTAACATCGTGACAAGATCATGCCATCATTTTTTCTCCAGAAATGAAAGCATGTTCTTTGTTTTTGTGAACAAGTATTTCTTTATTTTCAGACATCTCATACAGGATGTCATAGATGCTAGGTTCCATGATTAAGAGGTATATTTCAAAAGGAAGGAGTCGGCAACAAACCAATCTCTGTACAAAATGTCCCTAGCTCACCAGCAGCTCTTGTCCTTCCCTGCTTAGGTGTGTGTGTGCAGACGGAGACTGTGCTCAGGCAGGCCATCGCTGAGCGCATCAAGCCGGTGCTGATGATGAACAAAATGGACCGGGCCCTTCTGGAGCTGCAGCTGGAGCCTGAGGATCTGTTCCAGACCTTCCAGCGCATCGTGGAGAACGTCAACGTCATCATCGCCACCTACGGAGAGGACGAGGGAGGACCCATGGGCCATATCATGGTAAACTTCCACTGGCTGCACCATGCCCTGTCAAATGGTTTGGTCTCCGTTGTGGTGTAAGGGCATATGTAATGTTACCCATTACAGATTAAATGGGTCTGGAGGGATGAATACTTCAGGGTTTTTTTCTCTCAATGTGACTTCGGCTCTAAGTTTGAGACCTGTCCTTTTAGTTAAAAAATAAAATAATAATAACATTGCCAATTTGGTCCAGGTGTGACTGTTCCATGCTGTACTCTGTTGTACAGTAATGTGTACATTGAAAGCATTTCTCTAAATTCTACCTGCTGGGGTTTAACTCTGACCATAGCAGTGAGCCTGAGTATGACTGTCTTTTCCAGATTGACCCAGTTATTGGAACTGTTGGCTTTGGGTCTGGGCTCCATGGATGGGCCTTCACTCTGAAGCAGTTTGCTGAGATGTATGTGATGAAGTTCGCAGCCAAGGGGGATGCACAATTGGGTCCTGCTGAGCGATGCAAGAAGGTGGAGGACATGATGAAGAAGCTGTGGGGTGATCGGTGAGTACACATTACTGTGGACCTTGTGGTTATCTGACACTTCTTCCTGAACTAGGATTTATAAAGTCAATACTAATTTAATGTGGTTCTCTGCCATTGTTTTTGTTCTGGGTATAATGTGAAGTTTGAGAACTAAGTCGACTGAAGTTCACTCTTGTCATTAGTCGTACTTAACACAGTAGTTCATTGGTGTAATTACAACTATACCAATTGTAATTAAATGTTAATCGGTAAATGGTGAAACACAGTGAATAGGGATGTGTTCAGTGAGGCAAGTTTAGACATGAGCTCTTCATATGTGGTGTGACACTGAAGTCTGGTTGGGAATGCAATGTCAATATTTTAATAAATTATATCAAACTTTAAATCTTCAGGTTCTTTGACCCAGCCACTGGCAAGTTCAGCAAGTCTGCCACTGCCCCTGATGGAAAGAAAATCCCCCGTACCTTTTCTCAGCTTGTCTTGGACCCCATCTTTAAGGTGAGGTGGCTAAGGGTTCTGAGTTAGGACCAGTGAAATTGAGACCGGCTATAACTTGTGATCTGACCATAATGCCATATTTGTAGCTTTTAGTGCTTTGAGTGATGACTTTAAACATTCTTCACTTTGACCTGATTGTCCAGTGATGATAGACTTCAGTCTGACATGCATGGCAAAGGTATGAGCCACCAGAGTTTTATTGTCCATCTTGCTTAGCCTGTAAACCTTTGGTTGTGCTCCAGGTGTTTGACGCCATCATGAACTTCAAGAAAGAGGAGACGGCCAAGTTGATTGAGAAGCTGGACATAAAGCTGGATGCGGAGGACCGGGAGAAGGAGGGCAAGCCCCTGCTGAAGGCTGTGATGCGTCGCTGGCTGCCTGCTGGAGAGGCCCTGCTTCAGATGATCACCATCCACCTGCCCTCCCCTGTCACCGCCCAGAAGTACCGCTGTGAGCTGCTCTATGAGGGACCTGGTGATGATGAAGCTGCCATGGGTGAGAATCCAATATCCCTACATGCTGAGAAACATGGCCCTACAAAATGTGTATCTTTTTTTAAAACAACGGTTTGCTCTTAGGTATCAAGAACTGTGACCCCAAGGCTCCCTTGATGATGTACATCTCCAAGATGGTGCCCACCACCGATAAGGGTCGCTTCTACGCCTTTGGCCGTGTGTTTTCTGGCTGCGTTTCCTCTGGCCAGAAGGTGCGCATTATGGGACCAAACTTCACCCCTGGAAAGAAGGATGACCTCTACCTTAAACCAATTCAGAGGTATAACACAAGCTACCATGAAAGGAACTTGAGGTGTTAATCTGAGCATACAGAGAACAATGTTCATACATAGAGTAAAACAATTTTCTCATTAGGACCATTCTGATGATGGGGCGTTACATTGAGCCTATTGAGGACGTGCCATGTGGGAACATAGTTGGTCTGGTTGGAGTGGACCAGTTCCTGGTGAAGACCGGGACCATCACTACCTTCGAGCAGGCCCACAACATGAGGGTGATGAAGTTCAGCGTCAGCCCTGTGGTGAGAGTGGCGGTGGAGGCCAAGAACCCGGCTGACCTACCCAAGCTGGTGGAGGGCCTGAAGCGCCTGGCCAAGTCTGATCCCATGGTGCAGTGCATCATCGAGGAGTCCGGAGAGCACATCATCGCCGGGGCTGGAGAGCTGCATCTGGAGATCTGCCTCAAGGATCTGGAGGAGGATCACGCCTGCATTCCATTGAAGGTGAGTCACACTCCGCTTGTTACATAATCGCTGTGTGACTTGTTCAAGGGTGTCAACTGACAGTGTGGCACAGATTCAAGTGATTAAATGCGGCCTTCCCTCCCATACAGAAATCTGACCCAGTGGTGTCCTACAGGGAGACTGTGTCTGAGGAGTCTGACCAGATGTGCCTGTCCAAGTCTCCCAACAAGCACAACCGTCTGTACATGAAGGCCCGGCCCTTCCCAGACGGCCTTGCCGAGGATATTGAGAAGGGTGACGTCACCGCCCGACAGGAAATGAAGGTCCGTGCTCGTTTCCTGGCCGACAAGTACGAGTGGGATGTGGCTGAGGCTCGTAAGATCTGGTGCTTCGGCCCAGACGGTACCGGGCCCAACCTGCTGATGGACGTGACCAAAGGAGTCCAGTACCTGAACGAGATCAAGGACAGCGTGGTGGCTGGCTTCCAGTGGGCCACCAAGGAGGTAAGCAGACCCATGAATGTAGGAGTTTGTTCACATTGGAGACTGAAACCGACACTCCTTTTTGTTGTGCACACTTCTGATTTATGTCAGTTGGGAAGAGGAGAGCGTTGGTGCTGATTGCCTAACTTGCCCATGGTTCTGTCTCCAGGGAGCCCTGTGTGAGGAGAACATGCGTGCCATCCGCTTTGACGTCCATGACGTGACACTCCACACAGATGCCATCCACCGTGGTGGTGGTCAGATCATTCCAACTGCCCGGAGAGTGCTGTACGCCTGCCAGCTGACGGCCCAGCCCAGACTCATGGAGCCGGTCTACTTGGTGGAGATACAGGTACCCCATGCTTATAATGCACAGCGTCTTAATGATTAATAAGAAGTCGGTCTGTGATGAGAAATCATGCACCACGCTGAACATGTGATGGATAAACCCATAAACCACTTTTCTGAGACCTGAATTGAGTTTACAGCCGAAGGATAATTGTTGAAGTGCCAGAGTATGAAATTTTACTGTATTATTACTGCTCAGCTTTTCTTTTTACTTGTGTTAACAATGGAAGAGAACCATGTTAACCTGGTCTCCGTTCTCCCTGTAGTGTCCTGAGCAGGTGGTGGGAGGCATCTACGGTGTGCTGAACAGGAAGCGTGGTCATGTGTTTGAGGAGTCTCAGGTCATGGGAACCCCTATGTTTGTTGTCAAGGCCTACCTGCCTGTCAACGAGTCGTTCGGTGAGTGAACTGCCCCCCAAATCAAATTGTGGCTATGTAGTTAGATTTGTTATTTGCAGTTTCCTGTGACCAAATTTGGAATTCCAAGTGTGATGACAAGTCTGTCCAAGGTTAAAACTGAACTCCTCTGTTCCCCCCAGGTTTCACTGCTGACCTGCGCTCCAACACTGGTGGCCAGGCCTTCCCCCAGTGTGTGTTTGACCACTGGCAGATCCTCCAGGGAGATCCTCATGATGCTTCCTCCAAGATCGCCCAGATTGTGGCTGAGACGCGTAAACGCAAGGGGCTTAAGGAGGGCATTCCTGCGCTGGATAACTATCTGGACAAATTGTAGAAGGCTGCCCCTTACTTCTCTGCCCGCCCTCCCTCCCTCCAGGACTGTACAGATCACTATGAGCACTAACGTTTGCCAAAAGGAATCATCATGAAAGGAACATTAGGAAAAATTGTAAACCATAAACTAAATAAAAATGTAAAACAAACGTTGCTTGCTGGCCCTTTATTGGGAAAGGGTGGGGTTAAGTTTCCTGACTGGTTATGAGCACTGGTAAATCCAGTAGGTTAAAATTGTTATTGGCCTCCTTTTAAATGGGGGGCTAAGGGCTGTTATAGCATCACTGATGACCTCAGACCTTCATTGCTCCTCTCTTGGTTATATATGCTACCACAAACTCCCAACGGTGTGTTATTGCCATTATAAACTAGTTATCAGCCAGTCAGCATTCAGGGCTGAAACAAACCATTTAATTACAGTAGGTAGATACTGTAATTATTTGTCTACACGAGTTCTCTCACCTGTGAATTCTTTGACTTTTCCTATACTGATAGATGGCTTATGGATTTTAACTGAAGTTAACTCAAATACAGTGAGAGCTAATGAAAAATATAACATTCATTGAATTTAGTTTGATCATAAATTATTTCAGGGATATTTGGACATTGGTTGTACAGTCAACACTGTCTAGAAATGTTCTAGTATGTCAAGTATTTGCACAATCAATTTCATCAAATTACACACTTAGCCTGAAATGGGAGGCTTAAAAAATATTTGATTTAAATCAGACTGCATCTTTAACGATCCTTAGAGGTGGCAATAAGTAAAAATATTGACACTTTGCACTTACCACAAGTTTTCACATTCTAGCACACATTGAATTTTTAGCTTTTTCTATTGTCGATTGTAACCTTTTGGAGGTTATGCACCCATATATTTATTTTTACATCAACTTTAGTAAGAACTGATTTCACATGATTTGGCAAACTTGGGGACAAGGACAGTTGTTAAATTGGAACATTTTATTTACAATGTACAATAGCCAGACTCATGTTTTTAATCTGCTATAGCACGGAGTTTGATACCTTAGGCAAAACAAAACTGTTTAACGGATTTCAATTTTTTGCAAAGAGAGGATAGTGGGGGGGGGGGTTGGACTGGCTTGTAAAAACACCATAGCAACTTTAGTTCAATAGTAACCTTTTCAAGATCTGATCGGTGTCAAGTGGAACAGCATCATTCAAAGCTTGTCCTGGCCAAGTCAAATGCACAACTTGGTTTCAATACTTTCGAAAGTTCTCTCTCATTTTTGGTCATTCTTGCTACTAATCCAATTATTCTTATCGCATTTCATAAGTAAAAAAAGGGCATCCGTTAAAACAGTGAAGTATTTGCACTACATTTCCTCTGCTTTTGGAGCATTTGGCAAGCATGCGATTAAGTACATTTACAAATATCTCAAACCTTAATGAAAAATGAGAGAAAGCCAACATGCCTTGTTATCCAAACAAGACTTTAGCATTTTTTTGTTGTTGCGTTACTTACATATCTAAAGCATAAATACTGTAAAACAGTTCTCAAACTTGAATTTCATTCACAATACATATCTGCATTTAGACAATTGTACATTCAGTTTCATCCATCCCAGTTTTGGGTCTCTATACTGGTCAATTAAACAAACATGTTTTGATTAGTTGATTCACCAGGTGTCAGATGGTTTGCTTTTCTTCCAAAGTTTAACATTTCAGCGGTTGATTGCCTGTGTCCTGTCAAAGTGCATCAGTGCAAAGTACATAAGTAATAATTTTACCATTGGTGAAAAGATTTATGAGAGCATTGTCAAGTAGGAGCCTGGAAGTAAAAACTTTCTTGTGTAGTATGCATTGTATATTCTATGCATATGCCTATTAAGACTTGAAACCTGAAGGTAAGTAAGGATTTCAAATGTCTCTTGTTTCTGCACATCGTCTTCCAATGGATGTCTACAGCTTGATATTTGATATTTTTCCTTCTGATTTACATCACATCCATATATAGATCTCAATTCCTAAGCTCCATATGTAACCTCAGTTTGGCAGATTGTAAAGTTTATAGCAAAACGTCCTACCACTCCAACATCTAAGGAACAATTTCTGGAAATTAACATTGCATTGATGTGCTACTTTAGATGCTGAAAAAGATCTGATGTGATCAAACTACTTATCTTTGAAACAAAAAAGTTGAATTACATAATTTAGTGCTTAGAATTAGGCCATTAAAATCATGTAGACAGTAAAAACAAAAGGTGTCGGAATGGGTTCATAGGGTGGCTGTGTGAACCCAGCCATAGTTCAGTAAGCCTTGCAATCATTGCAGAGGTAAAGGTATCTTTCAAGTACAGGTCAAGACAGGATTTTTTGTTTTCACATTTTGTTTTGTCTCATCTTTAACGACAGAAAATTCAAAATATTCCGTTTGACAGAAATTTCAGAGAACCTGCGTACTTCCCTCAAAATAAAATTTGCTTCTGGAAGATCAGAACAGAAACAATCCTGAATAAAAAGATGACCGATTGGTATTTGCCCAAAACAATTACCCATTCAAACACTGCACATTAGAACCAATGTTAATATCAAACGTTTGTAACAATCAGCAATAATTATTTTATCACATCCTGGTTAGGTTAGCCATGGCAGCTTACTGTCCTTTGAGCATTATAGTGACAGAGTGATATTGAGTAGTGGTAATGACCGATACGTTTTCATTGGGCTAATGAAAAATAGTATTTTAGGCTGTGTCTCAAAGGCCACGTTATCGCCCACACAGTAGTATTTGCACTGTATGGGTAATAGAGTGTCATTTGGGACTCACCTGCCATTGGTTCTAAGTTCCCTGGGAGGTCAGAGGATAGGCCTAGTGATTATGTGTAGAAGATGACCTCTGGGATCTGTCCGTCCTCTACTGAAGTGCCATTGTTGTTGCCCGCAGCATAGCAGAAGGTGAAGTAGGTCTTTGTGCCGATGGCAGGGGCTTCGTGAGTCACTTTACGCATGCCTTTGGTGCCATAGTGAGAGTCTGGTCCCTGAAACATATGAAGAATTGTGGTGAATCTGAATCACAGCAGGTGAATACAAACGTCTAATTTATGAAATGTTACACTTACAATGTAAAGTAAAAAGTGCTATATAAATGCAATGAAATGAAGGGGATGGTAGTGGAGTAGTTTTCTGCTGTACCTTGAGGGTGGCACATGCAATGTAGTTGACACTGGGCAGGATCTCCACTGGTTCCTTAAACATAACCCTGAATGTGTTGGAGGAACCATCACAGCTGAAGCCTGTGTCGTTTTGACCCAGAACAGTGTTGCTGTCTGTGTGAATGATCTGGGAGAAGGGTGCCAACAACACTGGTCTGTATTTATCAAATCAACTCAACATAACAGAATTAATGTGTTACATAATGGGTTAGGTGCTTGAATAAGTTCAGGGTCCATACATGACTTCATTCGAACCAGAACAAAAAGCTAAATCCCAAGCTCTTTCAAAATTGTCAGCATATGGACAAAATCTAAACCTGCCATCCAAAATTCAAGAGAGGCAAATTTGGTATATGTCCAAGAACAAATGCTGCTCATTAACTCAAGCTAACTATTGTTTCATGACAGTTCTACGGTCCCATTTATATACTCTGTCTACTAAAGATTAGTATTTACCCTGTATCTATTTAACCTGGTAAAAACTAATGTTTTACAGGAACTTGAACTTCCCTTGTATGTAGTTCTATCTATGCAGCAGACACTAAGTAGAGGATGTTATTCCTCTTTACCTGTATATTGACTTGGTAGTCCGTGGGACCATGTATCGAACCATAGAGGCCAAATCCCACCACAAATATCCTCCGATTTACTGAAAACCTAGGAGAGGTAGAAAGGGGTATGGAAGGTTACACACGTGTGTGTGTGTGTGCGCGCGCGCATGTGTGTGTGCGCGCATATGCATACATGCACTGACCGGATGCGGTCACTCGTCCCGCTGTAGCCCCAGCGGCTCTCCACTTGTCCAAAGCGTGTGATGCTGCACTCCTTCCCCCGCAAGCAGCAACGAGGCCGGTCAATAAACTCAACATGAGGCTTGGGGTTCACCGTGAAGTGGAGGAACAGGCTCACCACCTCCCGGTCACTAAGAATACCAGACTGAGCTGGACCTGTTATAAAAGATACAGTAATATGTAAACGGACACAAAATAATGCCAAGCATTTTTCTATGTGAGATTCATTCATAGCCTGTAACCCTGCTCTCAACAGACAGATGCAGTCGGGATGTGAGAGGTTACCTGCAGCAAATTCCTCAATGGTCATGAGAGGGAAGCGAATAAGGGCCAGGGCTTTTCCCAGCACTTTGCGCTTATTCTCCGGAGTGGGCTGGTATTGCTGCCTCTGAGTCTCTGCCTCCGCCCAGCGCACCGCTGCCCCAAACAGACGCACCTCACGCAGCCCCAGAGTGTCTCTCTCCAGCACTGCCACCAGTGTGTCTACCAGAGACAAGATACCATAAAAGACCAAAGTGTCATGTCCAGTTCATCTTGGTTTTGTTAACACAGAAAATACACTTGCCCCCCCTCAACGACATTCTTAAAAATAGTAACTTGCTCTGGACAACATGGGCCTTTGTCAGTGATTATTGGCCAATAGATTAACGCCGGGCAGATCTCTCTCTGAACTGTCTACACGCCCATGTCTACCCCTCAAGCACTTGTTAACACACATCATTTGATCAGAAGTAATGCAAGTGTATATGTTTTGTCTTGGGGCAAAAACATAATATAGCAGTTTTAATGCAAATTCCCTGCAATTGGAACACAAATAATTGTTGGCTGTTTTCAATACAATATCTGAGTAAGAGCTCCTAACCAAATCAATGGACCATTTATCATTGTTTTAAACTAGAACATTTTCTAATCAACTCATTGTGGCCCTCCTGCCACAGTGGAAGACAATAAAAGAAAAAAGAAACAGGAATGGCACAACATGACTAATCTCTGTGTCATATAAAGTGAAAGCTTAACAACTGTGCTGTATAGAACTAGTCAGTTGGAGCAGATCGTTGATGTACCACTAGCATAGGATCGGTTCTATGATCTGCCATAAAACAACTGACATTTAAATTACATAGAATACAAGCTACAAAAACAAAAGCTCAGCATATGGGGCATTGAACAGTCCAGACTCCCAAGGTATAAAAGGATTATATCATCTGTTCTGGTACTGTCCAGAAATGTCTCATAATATCAGTGTTCAATTCACAGACCATACTGTTTGGCAACAACAGCCAGACCAAAGAAAGCATGTTGTGCACTTGGGAATAGTTTTTATTAGGGGGCATCATCACCAGATTTGATCTAGTTGTTTCTCCAGTTATTTGCAGTGGGATGGGTTGGGTGGGAACATTTAAAAAAAATTAAAAAAGTAATAAAAGGTTGGCTTGAAAAAAATAAAAATTAGAAATTATGATCAGAAAATAGTAAGTTAATGCCAAAAAGCTAAATGAGATTCCTAGGAATAAGACATGACAGGTTCTTAAATTATTTCAAGCCCATTAGAAGTTGCTGTGACAAAACAGGGTCATTGGTACAACTGCATATCACGAGATTGGGGAGGACAACAATGGGAGAATAAATATAAAATAATGCACAAAATGCAATATGATTATTTTATCAAAGAGTAGGTGTGTGAAAATGTTGCAATAATGAACTGTACCCAGGTCAATATCAGTAAAGCCCTCAGCAGCAAGGGCATCCACAGTGTTCTTGTCGATGTTCTCCAGGCAAAGGCTGGCCAGCTGAGGTTCGTCAAAGAGTCGAGCCTGAATTGAAATGAATTGAATAAATCACTTTCAGGATCATACTGCTATCAACCTGCTTCTATTCTAATAATACCTTATCGATTCTAATATCCATTCCTAAAGACATATATCCTGTTTTTCAGTTGTTATTACATAGCCTGCATTTCCCTTTTACGTGTTTTCTTACCCCTTGTTTTACCAGTGCCTAGTACCAACACCTCAGCAGGCACGGGAGTTGAAGATCAATAATACACTAGAGGTGAACACATTCCTCAGTCAAAAAACATTATTGAGCTCACAGATGCCTGACCTACAACAATGTGACTTAGACCACAAAGCCAATCAGAGGCCCTTTATAGTCTGCATTTCCAATGAAACCACATTCCTCGTCAATGAAAACATCTGAAAACCTTTTTCCCAGTGTTTAGGGAATGCATACATTTTACAACACATTACAGCCTGCGATGCCAGCTGTTAGCTAGGTACCTGTGTGAGCAGCATGAAGGCATTGTCAGCACGTAGGTTCTTCTTGAGGAAGTCCACACAGTGGGCCTCCAGTGCAGGCACTGCATACTTCTTTGCTGTGTACAGTGTGGTCATCACGGTCTCAGGTCCTATCTGCACCTCGTCCGAATACAGGAACCTGGATTAAAAAATGTCAGGACAGTAAGATACCTTACAGGCATTTCAAGCAGAGTTTTACTGAGTGGTTGCTACTAATGAGTAAAATGGGATTTGAAAAGGTGTCAGACATGTCTTGTTTATAATCTTACTTGAGCAGGGCAAGAAAAGCAGCCGGTTCCACATCAGGCAGCTCAATCTCAGTCGAGGTAGTAGCCATACCACCATTGAACATAGCATCAAAGACTGCACTTCCTACGGCAAGAGCAAATCTACAGAGAAAAAAGGTTTGTGATTATTAATCAATGTATATGATACTTCCTTGTGTTTTGACCACAGTCCTGGTTAGCCCAGAAGCTGCTAGGTTACATATGTAATGTACCACACACACACACGATGTATCCCTTTAAACAGATCGTTAGAGGGCAGTTACAATGGTCCTATGCCCAGCCATTGCTGACCCCTGACCGATCTTAGAATGTATGGATCATTATTTTGTTTCAACTAACCACATCATATTGCAATATATCAGCTGATGGTAAACTTTGCCGTACCCCTTAAAGCCAAAGAAGTTAATTATAACTGTTAACACCTAAACTTTATAAAGACTTAAGACCATGTATTTTTCTCCTGCACCAAGACATTCATAGGCTTTCACCAAAACTGGCTTGCACTTCCAGCGATTGAATTTGTAAACCATTATGTAATTGATGGTGTTATTTTATATCTCGCACGATTTTCCATCCACAAATCCATGAAAACTCACTTCACATTCATGAAAACTCTTCCTGTCTTCCGAATGTGAATTATATACCAAATCCCTTAAATTAATATAAAGAATAGGTCATATAATCCCTCAAATGCACTGTTGTCCCACATTATTTTAGATATCTGTCAGATTAAGACATCGTTGATGACGTGACACACAACCATTGGTTGATGCATGCGAGGTCTGAACTGGGTATGCGGCCATTGTATAGGTTACGATCGACCTCACACACATACATATATATTTATATATACACACATATATACACATACATATATACACACACACACACACACACATACACAAACAAACATATATTTACAAAAAACAATTGTCATCATGGGCACTACAGAATTTGCGTTATTGGTCAATAGATTCTGCAATGTACTGGTGAATCCCATCAAATTAGCAATACGAAAAGGCAACGATTTTAAGCGTTGCCTTTGAAAACAAGCAAACCATACACACATTTAAACGATTGTGTACTGTATGCGCCTACCTGTGCGCTGGTATCCGCTGCACTCCCATTCCTTTCCCCACCAAAAAATGCACGTCACTTAGCACCTCGTTGTTGAAAAGAAATGCAAATCTTTCTTTCACGGTGTTTTTTGTGGCCTGCCAATTGTACACTGGCTCCCGATAAACCAATGCGGACGCGGGGCTACTGGGAAGCGATGATGATATGTTCGGGGGCTCCGCGGAAGCTGCTGTTGATGCTGTCATGTTGGTCGCTGCTCCTGGCGCGCCTACGGCTGTTGGTGCCCGGGTCGCCGTGGCACTCGGACCCGCGGACTGCGGTGTAGTGTGTTGCCTATTCGGGGATGCCTCTACTCTGACATCGGCGCCCCCGCTACGGTCTGGGCCTGGTTGAGGGTTTGAGTGTCCTGCTGTACGTGGTGCACCTCCAGTTGCCCCCGCTAGCCCCTCGTTGGTAGCGGGCGAGGAATGGGCGTTGTTGCTCGGCTGAGCATTACCCAGTGGTCCGGGAATGGTGAAATTTAGACATGGAGCTCTGCTATTGCTCTCCCCCGCAGCCATCTTGGATGGAGAACACTGCAGGGTTTGCTGCTGAGATAAACAGGCACAACAGCGCATACCCAGAAACACAGGAGGAATGATTGAACCTCATGAGGTAGCGATGGAGAAAGGTGGCCTAAAATGTCTGGACAATCAATAAACAGGCTATTCTACCAAATAGTCTGTAGTCAAAATATTTAGGCCAAATGTTGACATTTTATTTAACAAATAAATTAATGCAAACCATTTATGATTTTTTGAAAATGCAACTAACCGAATGTAATTTCACATGTATTGCCCAAGATTGTTTCGATAAATAACATTTTAATTAATTATAAAAAGTTTTTACATAAGCAGATGTCAAAAACTTCACAGATACCCTGCCTAAAATCCCAAAGTGAACGCAGTGTTTACCCAGCACATACGACCTAACTATGGACCTCATGAGTGGTGGGAATTTCGAGTGTATCACAAAAATCTAGTCGTGTTAGGGTTTAATTAAATGTAACACAGCTACCACTGGCCTTACTCGTTACTACAGCTCGCATTGAATTGTGGGTGACTCTGTTAATGAGCGAAGTTGACTCGTCAGTTCAAGCTGGACCAAGAGCGGCTTCTGTTAATCGGACCGGTATCGTAGCAAGAACTTAAAACGCGGACTGGACTGTAGCCGGAGTCTTCTTATTGAGACAGCTATTGTGGCTGTTCACCTGAAACAGTCGTTTTATTTGGTTCCCAAAAGGCTCTTCGTCTCAAATGCTTTAAAAGAAGCAAAAAATAAAACAATAAAAAATAGAACCAGGGACGCCGACAGGAATGACAGGGCCCGGGACAGAATTTAACATTTAGGAAACAAACCACGGACAACATTTTTTATTAACAGTAACATTACTGTCCAAAAAACAGGTCATACACGTTTTATTGTTTAATGTTTTAATTCATAACTAGGCCACATTCAAATCCATTTATTTTCAACACAGGTAATTAATTAGGCAATCTTCTCAATTCATAACCTACTCAGTCCCAGTCAAACATTACTTGCTACATATAAAAACTACTTTATTTAGACGTTCTCTTTTAGATTTGTCCATCCATTTCTGTGCTCCTACTTTTGGTTGCATGGTGGCAGTGTTTTAGCGAGATAGCTACAGTACTGTAATTAGACAACTTTATTGGTTAAATTTTGTCGTCCTGGTCTCTAGCTGCCATTATAGTTTCTTACAGTAAGCAAACCTCACTCCTTACGGCATACTTATGCTATGTATAAAATCATCCAGGTAAAATGCCCATTCACAAAATGAGCCAAGGTGGAAAGCCTTGCTTGCAGCTGGCCATTGGCTAGGAAGTAGTGGCATGCTCCAAAAATGATAAAATGTAACTTTTGGATATCACCCTGATTGGCTTTTTATGTTAGGGTATCACTCTGGTTGGCTGTAGGTGTTAGAGTATCATTGATTGGCTGTTCGCCAGGTAAAGCACTATATTCATTTACAAAGTCAAACAGGCAGCTACACTGAAGGTTACATACTGCCTTATGAGTTACAGCTACAGTGAAGCACAAAGCACTTAGCTACTTTGTTCAAGTGTACACTTCCTTAACCATGATCAATCAAATACATTCATATACCTTCCTTTTCTCACCATGCCACACCATTCCCTATCTGTCAGCTGGGAGGGCCCATATACCTGGATCAGACATTATATTCTGTGTCACCAAACTGTCAGAGCTTTCTTGGGGAGTTAGGGGAGGGCAAACGTCAACATTGCTAATTTGTGATCAGTAGCACTGTCCATAACAGTCAATCAAAATTGGCGGCATTGTAATCACAATGTGTGCTGTTAGAAGAACAATATGGTGGAATGTAATTCATGTCTTGTTAACCTCTGTCTGGTGGTCATTCGTGATGGTCCAGGTCATGGATAATGCTTTCTAATGTGACTGTCACCATCATATTCAGTAATAGCCACAGCTGCTAAGTTACTACTGTTACTTACTTATTCTGCCTCACTCATATATGAGCGTTTCATATTTTTAAAACTTTGCTTTTTAAAACCATTTCTTCTGTAGCGTAGCAGGCCCTGACTGATTAAGCTACCTAGAGGCTTTCGGCTGCTGCCTTGAGAACAAAATGGGACAGACCATAAGAGAGGGGTGTTTGGTCTCAAATATAAATAATGTATTAGAAGGCATGATTTAATTTGAGTACCATTTTGAATAACACAATCAGATCTTAAGACAAAAAATAAATATAAAAAACAATGTATTATTCTATTTTAATATATATATATATGTATATATATATATATATATATATATATATATATATATATATATATATAATTAATATTATTATTTCAGAAATAATAAGTACAATACAGATATTTTTGCAAGAACTTCTATCACATGAAAAACAAAAAAAGGAACAATCAAGCTGTATGGAGGTTAAGTAAGAAGTATTGCATCACTAACAAAAAGTGTAATTTAAGATTGTACATTCATTTTACTCTGAAATACAGGTTATTCGAAAGTTGTGTATTATTTAGCAGAATTTTTTTTTTTTTGTAAAAATGAGAAAATATTATTAATTTATTTTATGGTTGTATATATACTAAGTTGTTCTTGACTGATTTCGATTCTTTTTGATTACTTAGGGCAAACTTAATAGTAAAGATGTTCTACTTTTATTTCATAATTAGGATTTAGACCAGAACAATATGTATATTGTAATATTTTTTATAATGTATGAAAAATACTTTATGCATTAATTAAAATGGCCTAAAGTAGTGCAAAAATTTGTAAAATTTAGTTCATGCATTATTTGAAACTTTTATTTAATTTTACAAAAATTACAAAGCAATGCAAACCTTATGTGTCTATGAAGCCTTGTGTCTCTTTGTCTGAATGTATACCCCTGTGTTCAATGTTCTTGATTCATCCTTTTTGTTTTGTTCATCTGATATAGCCCATATATTTTAAGCGGTTTGCAGTAGATTTATAAGTATATGACCAATATTGTAACAATCACTTCAAACAGCATTCTCAGCTAATGAGAAAACAGTCATGGTATTAAAGAGAATACACACGATTTAACAAGGTTTTTAAATAGCACCAGTGGCATGTTTTGATTACTTTTTACATCCATAACACACTCGACTGATGTAGCCAACGTGAACGTCATCCCATGAGGATTTATCTGAGCTGTGAGGTCTGGAGCTGGAACCCTTTAAACAGAGGGCTGACCAGAAGGGGGGCAATTTAGGATTTAGGACAGATGAGATCTCTAAATAGTTGCATGACTCCTCTGTGGTTGTTGCAGAGCAAGTTCAAAAGCCAAGTCACAACATTTGACCCGGCAAACAAAGATCATATGTCCAGTTACTAACCAATTATAATAATAGCATATAGATCAAATACTAGTTTAATATCACATTATTACAATAAGTTACACTTATCATAATACATACCGAAATGACAGCAGAAATACTGATTCAGTAAATATAAATACATTAGATCTGTACGTTTCAGACGTATTTTCAGATGCAGGGCCTTTGAGGCATATCGCCGTTTAGCAGAAACAATCAGAAGCGCGAATACAAAGTTTCATTTCTATCAGAATTAACTAACCAATCATGTGAACGTTACTGTGTCAGCCAATCAGCAATACGAAGACGCTCTTCCGGATTAGGTTGAGGCAGTTGGAGAATTCACTTATGGGGCGAATGGATGAATAATGAACTCGCCCGTTAAGAGAACCAAAAAAAGGGGTACGTAGTACAATATTACATAACAACAGAAATACATTAATTGTGTATGCAAAAGTTCATTTATTGTGAGTTAAATCTTTATTGCATATTTACTTATATATCTGACGCATTTTATGCCAGTGACTGTACTATTATTATTTAGCTACTGTAGCACCTACCGTTTTCCCATTGTCCGTCCCATCGATTATTGCTAACGCTACAGCTAACATTATAAAACATAACTATGGTTTGTTAGTTCGGTAGTTATTTAGCTAAAGTTAACCACCTTGTTTAGCTAACTAAACCCAAAATTATGAATGCAAGACTACATCGTTATCAGAACTGTGTCACGATCATGACTTTATTCTAGCTGCATAATTAGCTGTATAGCTAAAATTTTCGCTTGTGCATGTTTTTGGCCACAAGTATAGTATATGAGTATTCTCCACTCGTTCTGAAATGATAAATAGTTCAGTACTTGGCAACTGAGTATACGACAACGAGTAGGCCTATACGTAACCAGTAAGTCTGATCCGTGTGTTGTAAATGGCCGGTGTTCCAAAGATAAGAATTGTTCTTAAGACGCAACGCGGAGTGCCTGAACACATTTACTAAACCTACGATTCTCTTATTGCTTTTATTAACTGTTTTTAAAGCGGTTAGATCTGTAATAAGTATTTATTTGGCCGTATAACACAGCCCAATTGTTCTTTGAAGTTGAGTATATTCCCAGCTCACATTTATTTAAGTAGTGCTTATAGAATTTAGTCCTGCACCTCATAACTATACTCATAGCATCAGTCGTTGAGTCCATCCTCACCATCTCCATCACCATCTGGGTTTAGAGAAGGATTAGAAGACAAATCTCCAATTGAGAATATGCAGAGGCTAGATAATTCTCAGTTGATTATAAATATTTCTTCAGACCTTTTTTGGAAGTAAATTTGATGCGTAACAGCAGTAAACATGGTTGTTCACCAAAACAGCATATTTTGGCAACTGCCTAAAGTTTTTTGACAGTTGCGAAGCTAGTTAATGAACAGTTGTATCAAGGCTTTCTGATTTGAAGAGAAGGAAAAAGTAATCTACACCGCCCATTACTCTCAGGTATGGAGGACGGTGTACACCTACCTCTTGATCATTTCACAAATGTGGAGCGCCACAGGAGAAAGCCCTAGTTCTGTTTTTATTTTATTTTTGGAAATTGCCCTATTTAGCACTGTATGTTGTCTACCATTTTCAGCACCATAACGCCGAGTGCAATACTTAGTGTGTGCGTTTCCTTTGCAGTTCAATTGACTCCAAACCACATTCCATATTACAGTCCCTGTAATATTAATAGCTATCTTGTCAGTTATATAAATATGGATGAAACCCTGCTGTCATATTCCTCTGACGCTATCAGCAACACCGTAAGTGAGTAATACCTCCCTAGTGGTCTTTTTAATCCAATACATCAAACTTTCAGATCATTCACAGGGATAAGGATATCATGGGAGGTGTGAAGCAGGAACAAAATGACGGACCTCCACCAAGAGGCATGTCCTCTGATGCAGCACAAGAAGAGGCAAGAGAAGTGGGAAGGACCCCACATACACTGACATGAAACCTAGTGCCGTCTGCGTTTACCCACAGTACCCCCTCTGTGTTTACCCACAGTACCCCCTCTGTGATTATCCATATGTTGCTAAAAAAGGTTTTATGAACTGACCTAGTGTGTAGTTTTATGATGAGGTTTTACGTTTTTAATTGTTATTGTTTATACACGCTTTGACATGGCTATTGTTTGATCTTTTCATCCTGGATAGCATATCCGTTCTCTTTCTGTACAGCCTGTGAAGAAGAGAGGTTGGCCCAAGGGTAAGAAGAGAAAGAAGGTTTTGCCCAATGGTCCCAAGGCACCAGTGACTGGATATGTGCGCTTCTTGAATGAACGGCGAGAGCAGATACGCGCTAAGCACCCCGACTTGCCGTTTCCCGAAATCACCAAGAGGCTCGGCGCCGAGTGGAGCCGTTTAGCACCTCATGACAAACAGGTACCTGATGGCTGGATGAAAAATATAGTTGTAGCGATAATATAGAAATATTACTCTTTAAAAACTGATACAGTAGAGGTTATAGATGGGTATTGATGTAGTGAAGTGTGTGAGAGAGTGGATTGAAAGGTTAGCCCACTTAGGTTACCGTGGGACAGCTAGGGAATGAGTGCAAGGGAACGTAACCTTAGTGACAAATAAATATACATTTATAATCTGACTCCATATTGTTAGTAAATAAGTGTTGTCGTAAATGACCATATGTTGGAAGTCCTTGGTAAAGGTTAGTTACTCCTTTCATCATGAGCCTAAAATGACATGTGTTTCTGGGTCCAGTCAGACTGGTCAGAAACCCATAACTCAGGGATGCCCACAATGGCATATGTTCCTGGGCCTACCCAGATACCCAGAACTCAGGCATGCCCACAATGGCACGTTCCTAGTCCTACACAAAGACCCAGAACTCAGGGATTCCCACAATGGCATATGTTCCTGAGCCTACCCAGATACCCAGAACTCAGGCATGCCCACAATGGCATATGTTCTTAGGTCTACCCAAAGACCCAGAACTCAGGGATGCCCACAATGGCATATGTTCCTGGTCCTACCCAGAAACCCAGAACTCAGGCATGCCCACAATGGCACATGTTCCTAGTCTTACACAAAGACCCAGAACTCAGGGATTCCCACAATGGCATATGTTCCTAGGCCTACCCAAAGACCCAGAACTCAGGGATGCCCACAATGTGATGAGTTCCCAGGTCCACTTAGACTCAGAACTCAGGGATGCCCACAGTTTGATCCATAACCCGTCCAGTTTAATAAAGCATATCAGATTATTCGGCCCTTTATGGGGAACAGGGGAAATCCAAACACTACAGATAAATGTCCACAATATCATGCTTTTAGTTTGCTCAGAATTTCACACCTCTCCAGGTGAGCTCAGGAGGGTGGGGCTGACGGCCCACACCTGGTGTTCCAGATCTTTAGAGAAGCAAATGATATGCAGGACCCCTGAGTAACATCACTCGGGGTCTGTTGGAGACTTGGTGGGGCCAGAAAGTCCTCTTTGTCGAATGCACTCCAGTCTTCCTCAACAGACATTTATTATGCTACATTGAAGCCTGGTCTCTGGGGAGCCACGTATGTGCATGTAGCCAGCAGTTTTACCAATGAACTACAGCTTTGAACTTCTTTCTAATGCTTAAACACGGTATCTTTGATGTTTTTTTTTTTATCCTTTACCCAATTCAAATCACAGTGTGGTTTTCTATAAACTACCACTAACCATTCCTGATTATAATGGGGGTGACAGTGGCAAATAGAAAAACAGGCACTGAATGTGATCTGCACACACATAGAAGCTTCTGGAACCACAGGGAAAGATCTGAGGAAAGTCATATCAGTAGCCTATGTTATAGACACAACATAGTGGTGTATTGACATCTTGTGTGTGTTTTGGTGTGGACTAATGTCTGTGCTGTCCTGACAGCGCTTCCTTGATGAAGCGGAGCGAGAGAAGCTGCAGTATGCCCGTGAGCTGAAGGAATATCAACAGAGTGAGGCCTATCAGATCACCAGTGCAAAGATCCAGGACAAGAAGGTCAAGAGGGGTAAGTTTTGGTGTGTTTTGCTCCAGTTTCATCAGGTTGCGTAAAACTGTTCCTTTGTAAATGTCAATTTTATAATCGTCTTTACTTGTTTGCCTCACTTGTCTAGTGAATATGTTCGTTTGGATTAGGTTGTATGTAGGGCTGGGCAATAATTAGTATAGTATTCAATTATTTTTTTTAAAGTGATTCAATAATGAAAATATTGTTATAGTGAATATCCTGATATTACTAATGTTGCTTATAACTTATTCAGAATTAGAGAGGATGTTTCATTTGGCATGTAGTTAGAATGCTGCACACCAATGTTACATTGTTTGCACTATTTAGATTTTTTGTTTGTTTTATTGATTACTAATATTAAAAGTTGTATTAAACGAAACCACTTTTCTTTCTCGAGCTTAAACAGTATATACAAAAACTAAAGGTTGTGTTTTATAAAGTATATTTTAAGATTATATATACAAATAAATATATTGTCATTAATATCAACAAAAACCTTGAATACATCACAAGTTTTGGGCCATATCGCCCAGCCCTAGTTGTATGTACTGTATAAGTAAATGTAATTTTCTTTAGTATACAGTTTCAAATGACGTTTGGTATGTTTATCGTTTTTTAGAAGAGGCTCCATCTGTCATTATCAATGCTAATAGCTCTGGATCTGCTGCTCAAAAGGTACATTGTTTTATGTCATGCCCTAATGCATGTTGGATGGCTAAGAGTCACAAGTTTTAGACTGACTACTGTTATACCTTTTGTGTCATGTATTAATGGGATTTTTTTTTTTTAACCATGTCTTCTAGGTTACAGATCATCTGTCCAACAGATTTGATGTTCCAATATTCACAGAGGAGTTCTTGGACCAAAACAAGGGTAATGGAGATGTGAAGGAGGGAGTCTGGTACATACAAAGCCTAAATTAGCAAAGTAATGTTTCCCCGCTAACGCTACTGTCTCTGCCCGCAGCCCGGGAAGCAGAGCTGCGGCGTCTACGTAAAGCCAATGTGGAGTTTGAAGAGCAGAATGCTGTTCTGCAGAAACACATCGCGGACATGTACACTGCCAAAGAGAGGCTGGAAGCTGAGCTGGGGCAGGATGAGCTCCGGACCCAAACCCTGCACAGGCACCTGTTGGCCATCAAACACACACTTGTCAGCAGTCTGTCCACTGTGGCCCTGCCAGGTCAGCACCATGTCACGGGGCCCTCCCGTCATCTCTCCCACTGAAACTCAGCCCAAGTCTCCGTTTACGACTTGGCTGCAATTATTCATGTCATGTTTCCTTTCTTTGAAAGTAGTCAGTTGATGTAAATAGGCCCAAACGGACATTGATGAGCTGTACAAGACATTTAATGTTTTCAAAGAACTTTTAGCTTCAGTATTTGTATCTGTCAATGCGTAATGTTATCCAAATAAGGTTGAAATCATATATACAGTTTTCTTCCCCCCCCTTTGCAGGCACAGGTGAGACCCCTTCTCTTGGTACCCTGGACTCTTACCTGAGTCGCCTGGTTGGTACTCTGGAGACCAACCCTCATGAGCACCGGGCCTTGCTGGCACAGCTACACCATGTCCTTTCTCACTTAGACAGGTAACACACCTGGGATGAGGACGTGATGCCTTGAGACGTAGACATTCTGAATTATGACAGGGGACGTGAGCCTTTATTAATAAAGGGGTATACTTATAAAAATTATGTCAGCTTCATGTTATAAAATAAGTATAGTTTAACATTGTGGGACCGTATTTCCACCTGGCAGCATCTGTGTCTATCAAAATGACACAGACAGTTATGTTTCTACTTTAGGCAACTTCTATGTCATTTTTAACCTTACTAAACATTCCTGAAACATAAGATGGCATTTCCTAATATTTTAAATGCTTGATATTGATAATACCCTTTAATGATGGTAAAATCATCATACCTCCATGAGGTATACTGCCATTGCATTAGCGTGTGGCCCTTGGGCCTTTACAACCATGCATATTTGTAGCCTTCTGGGGCCTCCAGTCTCATAGTAAGGAGCCCTTTTTAACCATCATTCTCAAAATAATTATTACAACCTTGAAACATTGGGACACTGTGTAAAATGCAAATAAAAACACAATACAATGATGTGCAGATAATTTAGTACAAATACAACATATCAATTGATGAAACTGAGTGTTATTGTTTTTGGAAAAATATGCCCATTTTGAATTTGATGCCTGCAACATATTTAAAAAATAATCTGGGATAGGGGAATGTTTACCACTATGTTTCATCTCCTCTTCTCTTAACAACACTGTAAGCTTTCGGTAACTGAGGAGTTCAGTTGCTGTAGTTTTGAAAGTGAAATTCTCCCATTCTTGCTTGGTACAGGATTTCAGATGCGCGACAGTTTGGGGTCTCCTTTGTCTTTTTTTGTTTCATAATGGACCATATGTTTTCCATGGGTGAACATTTTACTACTGAGCCATGCTGTTGTTATACGTGCAGAATGTGGTTTGGCATTGTCTTGTTGAAATAAGCAAGGCCTTCCCTGAAAAATATGTTGTCTGGATGGCAGCATATGTTGCTCCAAAACCTGTATATATATTCAGCATTAATAGTGCCTTCACAGATGAGCAAGTCACCCTTGCCATGTGCATGAATGCACCCCCATACCATCCCTGATGTTGGCGTTTGAACTGTGCGCTGATAACAAGCCGGATGGTCCCTTTCCTTTTTAGCCTGGAGGACGAAGTGCATAATTCCCAAAAATAATTTCAAGACAGTTTTCCACTATGCCTCTAAAATGAGCTCAGGTCCAGAGAATGTGGCTGTGTTTCAGTATCTTGTTAATATCTGGTTTCTTCTTTACATGGAGGGTTTTACCTTGCATTTGTGGATGCAGTGATGTACTGTGTCCACAGACAGTGGTTTTCAGGAATGTTCCGGAGCCCATGCAGCAATTTCCACTACAGAATTGTCTGTTTTTAATGCAGTGCTGCCTGAGGACCCGAACATCACAGCCATCCAATATTTGTTTTTTGGCTTTGTCCCTTTCGTACAGAGATGTCTCAGGATTCTCTGAATCTTATAATGATATTATGTACCATAGACTGAGATCCCCAAACTCAACAATTTTACGTCGAGGAACGTTATTCTTAAATTGTCGCACTATTTGCCTGTGCAGTCTTTCACAGAGTGGTGAACCTCTCCCCATCTTTACTTCTGAAAGACTAATCTTCTCTGGGATGCTGTTTTCTTACCCAGTCATGTAACTGACCTGTTGCCTATTAACCTAATAAGTTGTGAGACGTTGCACCTGGTTCTTTTTTTGTTTTGCACAACTTTTCCAGTCTTTTGTGTCCCCTTTCCCAGCTTTTAAAAAATCAGATTCAAAGTGGGCATATATATATTTCAAGGAACAATAAAGAAATTCAGTTTTAACATTTTAAATGTTGTATTTGAAAAAATGTCTATTGAATATAGTGTTCAAATGATTTTCACATCTTTACATTCTGTTTTTATTTCCATTTTACACAGCGTCTTTTTGGGAATGGCGTTGTAGAATAATAGTCAATGCTAAGCACTACCATAGGGTTTCACTGCCAAACCCCTAATAAGAGTGACATTTTCATCTGACTCTTGAAACTGTTAAATGCTTGCGTCGCCTGTTGTTTTCTCCACTCGGTCTGTCTTGAAAAGGGCATTGGCGCCTCAGGGGAGGAACAGTCTCTTCTCTCCTTAATTTTGTTCTGGATTTGCTTAACATTAAGCATTTGATCCGCACAACACTGGGCATTTGTTGGATGTTTCATTGCAATGTTTGGCACAGATATGCACACTCAAGGCACATTAGGCATCATGTTAGACTGCTCTGGGTAGCTGGAGACCTGCATAGACAATTCAGATCAGTAAACTGAACAATGGGTGTCAAATGTGAATTGCTTACATGAGAAGTAAGTGTTGTCCTTTTAACACTGCCACAGTCTTCATTTCCTAACACCGTGTGTGGATGTTGAACATTACTTGTTTTGACAACACTTTCCAAATATCATTGGCAGTACAATATTACACTTACATCTTGTAAAAGGTACAGTGCTGTGCTGTTCACTGATACTTTGCATTTAACCCTTTTTTAATTGGAAACACGTAATCAGTTACGTTATTCACACCCATGCTTTAGTGTTTTTTTGTGCAACCACTAACTGTATAGCTAAGGCAATATCACTAGACATATAAACACTGTTATTTTGACTGTATGGCATCATTGAATAGGAATGCATATGGTTAGCGGTTTAACTGGGATACAACAGCCAGCCGACCATTTACAGAAACAGACATTCATTAAATCAAACTCATGCAAAAATTAAGAAATCTCACTGTGGCACAATATGCACAGCTATTGATAGGTTAATTAATCCTGTTTTGTATAGTCCGTGTTTGTGGTTTTAATTCTCACAAGGTGGCCAGTGTGGGACAGAAAATGTTGGGCGCTTTCTGTAATTTGCTCTGGATCAGTTGAATTACTTGCATACATGTTGGCTATATCCTTGACCACTGAGACATTTCACGTTTACATATACACATGTGAAAATCGAAATATTGCACATTAGGGATCTTTCAAAAAGATATTATGGGAGAAGATTAAAAAAGTTTCTGAATAGTTTGAAATGATTCTAAATAAAAACATGTTGCTAATGGATTTCATGAGCTGTGTGAATGTAAAAAATTATAATAATAAAGAAAATGTGTGTGTATATATATTGGGGTTGATTCTTTTTCAATCTACCATCTTTGGGATGTTTATGCAAATACCAAAACAATATAGGGCCATGGGTGGATGGGAAGGGTTCCCATGAGGATTCTGTCATTGATTTGTGAGCAAAACATATCCCTAACCTTGTCAAATGAAAACTCTTGCTAGGTCAGCATGCATACAGTATAACTTATTGTCTATGGAGGATCACACTTCTAACAGTATTTTCCCTCACTTTATTTTCAGTGAGAAGCTATGAGGGCCTTCACCTATAACAACTTGATGTGGATCCCTGGATGGTGTAATGACAGGTGAAATTGATGCGGTTCACAGTGTAGTTAATGGATAGGTGGGATGTCTTTCTGGTGTAACATACAGATTATATATATACTGCATCTCAGTCCGTACAACGTTACTCTGTAATTGTGCGTCTGTATGTGTATGTTGGTGGAGAGAGTTGTGTCAAAGCAGCCATACCTGAACCCATCTATAGTTCTTGATGATTTTTGGAAGAAACAGTTTACATGCATTTTTGGAGTGAATGACCTTTTCCAGGTGTCTTCACTTGAAATAAGGAGGTTCAGATGTGTGCTGGTGTCAAATGAGAGACCAAATTAACTGGAAAAGATTGCAGCAATGTTTTCAGAAATGTTTATGTTATTGATATTTGTTTTGGAGTGGGGAGTTTTGGATTTAGATTTTTTTGTCATGATTTATTTCTATGAATTTGAAATGAATGTTTTTGTATTCTTTGTAAGCATATCAATTTACAATAAACAAATGTGTCATTTCCTGGATGTCAATAAAAATATGACGCACATTGAAATTTGTGACTCATGGATGTCTGAAATGGTGTGACGAGTTCATAGCAGCTGCCGGTTGCTTCACAATGGGTAGCATTAGGGGAAAACAGGGTTTTGGGACCAACTGTCTGACCCTAGTCTCTCCATCCCACCAGATGGTGGTATAGGTCTATGTACAAATGTTGGTGGTTGGGTTGATATGATTGGGTTTCCACTCTTTCAAAAAAGATATAGTAAAGTCAGTTAATAAAATTGACCATTCTTGGATTGTTTCGATCCACTCTGTACAGAATAAAGTAGTTTACATCCTAAATGGGTGTTTCTGATTGATTTGTGTAAAAAAGGGAGTCTAATTCTGGGCACAGAAGATGTGAACTAATCTGTACATCAGTTTAAAGGGTTATTCAAAGGATTTGTTCGATCTTTATGTATTACCTAAATTCTAATAATACTTAACTCAATTCTATTTGTATACAAATGAATGTATACTGAGTATACTTGTAGTAATTTTGTGTTAGAAGACGCTGTAGTCTACATTGTGAATTCCGGCAGGATCACGAACTACTTAAGGATGGAAGGGCCTGATAGGTGTTCCGAGCATGGTTGGTCAATCGCATCACTTCATCACTAACGTGACGTCAGTCTCGGAACTGTCCTCACAGTGGTGGTGCTGTACCAAGATGGCTGTTCGGGGAGCGGAGAGCTGAGGAGGAGGAAGTATAGCACCCTAATTGATTCAGATACAGCGTTTGAATGGTAAAGCTGACAAAGAAAGGGCTTGAGAGGGTATTTTTATGTCACAAAGAACCGTGACATGCAATAGCTTAGACAGGGACCTGACTCTTAACTATTTATAAAGGCTAGAGACCGATATCTATTCTGATTGAAGGAACGGAGCCGGTGGAAGACATCTGGGAACGATCATAGAACTGAGATGTCATTGCTGTGTGTTGGAGGTAAGTGAATAACCCTAACCTAGGCTTTTGAAAGAAATTATCGTATATTCTGGTAACTATTTGCTCCGTTTTCTTTTATCCAATTGCAGTTAATGCTGACAGAAAACGTGTCAATTGTGGGAGCCTAAACAACATAGTGAAACACTACGTTTTTAATAATTGACTAGTCAAATTGTTGGTTAATTATTCCAATTCAAGTGAATAAAATATTTTCTGTGGATGAAGTGTAGCGACCACCGTCAACACTTGACTAACACGACGGTAACATCATTAAGATTATACCGCACCTAATTATAATGTTCTGAATTTGCAAAACTCATCTTGTCAATATATATGATTTATTAAATATATATTTTGATAAAGATTCATTGACTGAGTAATAGGCCTACGGTATTATTAAAACGTGTTTTCTCTGCGCTCACAATATGATGGCTGACAGCAGATGGAGTGGGTGTGTTCCTTGGCGAATAAACAATAATATCCATAATACAACATTATGGACATTATCGTACTTTATGATACTACTGTGGCAATGTGTATAGGCTTAAACAACAAATTGCCTATGCAAAATGATTAACCGTAACTGAGTCCAGTTTTCGCTCTCGTGCGCATTAGCTCGAAAATGACTGAAAATCAACGCGATCTTTGCTTTCTATTCTGACTCTAAAATATCTGTTTTGTCAGAGTTTATTTAGTTTTACCGTGTCGCGTACAGTTGTCTATCATGATGATGAGGACTGCATTCATTATGACAGCTTTACCCCTTAAGAAATCGTCACAGTTTCCAAGGAAATGTGCTGAATGCAGCCTTTTTCTTTTTTGCTATGACCAACTAGCCTTCAGCACTAGCCTACTATGTTGAATCACTGTGTTGTTTACCAAAACCTTTCTAGAATGATGTGATTGTTAGTGTGAAATGCATTTCTCGGAGGATAATAAAAGTGGACCCTAGAGATTTAACCTAAACCATAGGGCATATAAGTAAATCCCCTATGCGCTCTCCCAAATACCCCAAAGCAAATGTATTCTAAGTTCAAAACAACAAAACAGTTGTTTGAATATCAGCCGTTTACGTAGTTAATCTACGTAATCTACTTTTTTCCCTTAGTGGGTTGTACATTCGATTTTGTTAGTAGCCTGTTAGAGGATGGATTCAATCTCACTTTTACAATATGGATTTCAGCACACAGTCACCTTCCTTGCTGCTCTGTCTCGATATTTCTATGAACGTCCATTCTTGGCCCTGGATAAAAAATCTGATTGCACAGATGTCAGTATTGAGACAGATTCCCAAATGGACCCTCAAATATCCTCAATCTTTGTTGGCATGGCAACCCTCTATTCCTTGGCATTAGGGGCTTTTCTTTTAATTCCATTACAGTCCTGGGGCCAGTTTTTCAAATGTTATCCATTTGGATTAGGCATGGATAGGACAAATGCATAGAACATGATCATAAAAGTATGACATTTGGTACACATGAACAATTTGGGGTCTTGAACATTTACAGCAAGGGAGCCATGTCTTCCTGGCAGCATGGTGGCCATTTTGTTGTTCCATCATTACTGGACAATGTATTTTTCATTTTGTCTACTAAACCAAACAATAACTTGATAAATGTTTACAAAGAAAGAGAGACGTCTTCTTCTGTTTTTGTCAGGTCTTGGCTGGGGGCCTCTAGGCATCTCTATGCACCTAGGGGCCACATCTCAGGGTGGCTGTTTGGGTTGGACCCAAATGAGGCAGCTGCTCCACATAGCATCTAATTGGTGATCTTATTTTAGTTGCTCTTTGAGTGCTTTAGTTTGTGGATCAATGTTTGTGTGTTATGCCTCAGTTTGTGGTCTGGTTCTCCTCTTTTGTTTTGTTGGTTTTTGTTCATACGAAGATGTAATAAAAGGATGTTTCCTGTTACTTGCTCTGCGCCACGTGTCCTGCCTTCCCTAAAACCGTGACAGTTTTGGGGGTCAATAATTATTATGATGGACTGCCATGGAAATAAATACAGTGTTCTTGGTTGTTGATTTCAAAACTGTATTACACTTTAAGTTAGGGTCAGTTTGGAGGAAATTCTTTTTTTAATGTTTAACTTTTACTTAACATATATGCATTTAGCTACATTTGATGGAAATGTTGGCATAAACAAGTAGTATCTGCTCAGTGTGCCGTCTGAGAAGTTGAGACATAAAAATGGTATTGTTGGATAAGTAGATAAATGATACAGTATAATGTATCAGGTGTAATGTACAGCATATGGTATAACCCTAAAATAACAATATGTTTTTTTTTTTTTAAATGTGCTCCAACAACTTAGTACACCTTAAGGTGTGTTCATTCTTTTCTATGTTGAAAAGTTCCATATGAATAACTTTCTTATTAATTAATTTTAATGTGCATTACCGAAGCACTGTTTGTAAATGGAACTGTGCCCTTTTTGGTCATTTATTCATTAAGATCTGAATTGTTTCATTTTTATTTGATCTAATACAATCATAACAGGGGTTTAAGGCCGGGTGTCTCTGTAAAGCACTTTGTGACAACTGCTGTTGTAAAAAGGGCTTTATAAATAAATTGGATTGATAACAGGACATTTTGAAGTGTTCCAAAATGGAAATGTTTTAGCTCTCCACATAATCATTGTCTTTAGAAATATAATTTGTAGAGCAGTGGGTGATATTTGGGATGGACGTTAGATAGATTTCTGCACATGAAATCACCAAGTCCAAAGAAAGGTGCTTTTTGTGTTCCATACAGTGTTACACAGTATCCAGCCTCACATCCTAGGGTACGGCGGCTGCAGTAGATGACCGTATTGCTCTGTATGCCACAGAAAAATGTATTTATTGTTACCGTTGTCAGAAACATTGTCAGGCTTACTATGGCAGTCAGTGGGGAACTGTCATGGCCTTCTACCCCTTCAGAGATGTAATTAGATTAATACAAATATTTTTTATTTCTAATGTAATTTTGTATAAGTTGGTCCATTTTAATTTATTTTGAATCACATGAATGGTTTTCTGATTCAATTCCTTCAATTTGCGTTGGAAAGAGAAGGATTAATACTGAAGAGAAAATAATATCCAATTAGCTCTGCCAGTGCTAGTCCTATAGGATCTTAACAGAAGGCATCTGGCATTCAATGGTATTAGAGCAGCATTTTTGCATGGTAATAGAATCAACCAATAAAAAAATTCTGACAATGGGTGGGACTGTTTTAAGGGGCCAATGATGTGTAGGTACTTCTAGAACTCCCACAGACAGGTCACTATCTGAGATTGAATAGCTAGCATTTTCCTTCTTTGAGCATGCATTTTGAACTAACCTACATAGGCTGCAGCTACAGCAGATGTTATCAACAATAATGTTGGCTCATTTGTTAACATCTGCCTTTTCAAGAACTTTAAACAAGATGTTAGTTTCAAATGGTCGCCATCTGTTAAGTCACATATTTTGTATTTTTTTTTGCAGCTTGTTCTTAACTGTTTTTGAAATAAAGGCTATGTAACTAGCCTGGTAGATCTGTTTTAGAAAATGTGCCTAGCACAAATGAAGTGGATTTGGTCACTGTCACTTTGATGCTCTAGCTGTCACTTAATTTGTGTCCATTAATGTTGTGTTTATGTTAGTAAAGGTGTAACATAGTTGGTGTGCCTTGTGGGTGTTGTTACTTCATTCTGAGCCAATATGATACTGTTGCCTTGCTGCCCAAAGCTCAGGCCAGAGTAGGCTAGAGTGAAGTTAAATGCTCTGCAGACCTACTCCAAGCTTACTGAATGCTCCTCTCAGGGTGTGTAGCGTTAATTTTCCAGCTTCCCTAAAAATCTTTCTATAGCCGCTCCATATTTGCCCTATACACAAAAAATAACTGTAATTTTTATTGATCTTGTACATGATTGCGCACGATTGTAATGATTGACTATCAATGCATAAGTGATCATGTCGTGTTTGGTTCAGCAGATAAGAATGAATATATAAGATCTGGTAGTGGTGGACTAGTAAAAATGCCACCATATCCACCAGAGGGTTTCGTTAAAGTTAAAATAGAGGTAGGCAGTGTTTGTTATCTTATTTACTTGATGATGCAAGAAGGAAAATAGATGATTTGCTTATGGCCAAATTAAATCTGCCACAGCTACCTGAAAGAATTTGTATGATAGGTCCTGTTCTAAAAACTGTCTTAGTACAAACACACTCACTAGCTGTAATAACCAGGCTTGTTTTTAGTTGAGAATTCCTCAGTGTTTTCTTCTTCCCAGAAGAACATTAATTGAAGCTCTTAGTGTATTCCCCAGCATGTCACACATTCATTGGTACATGTTGTATGAATAATACTGTAATCCAATGGAAGAATAATTAGCTTGTCCCAGCCAGGGGCCATTCAGCTCAATATATCCAGGCACTATAACATTATCTTATCCTCTGTTTTGGTTTGGAATACATGTCGTCTGCATTTCAATTTGAAGAAGGCAGGAACCAAACTTTAATTACACCTTTGTGTTTTCTATTCAGTTCATTTTAACCTCAGAATTTCATTGTTAACTGAGGTATTATAGTGATTCTACTTACAGATTATGCACATATGAAACATATTACACATCAACCCAAAATGGGAGGTTTAAAGAAATAGTTTTTTATTTTAGAAAGTTCCAGGAAGTCTCATCTTGAGGAAATGTCAAATGCTGTATGTTGGATGAGATGGATTTCAATCTGGTGATAGACCTGTTAACGCTTTTAGCCTTGAAAATCCATAGTTTCAGTATGTTTGGTTATTCTTGCTGTGTGATAAAGCAATGTCCAAATATTTTGGAGGGATTTGCTAGTAGTTTAGAAGACACTTAATTCTGCTGTTGCATCGTCAATACAGTCCGGCGAGCCAGTTCCAGTAACAGCTATGGATGCCCAAGTCTTAATAATCCCATCCACCATATTTCACAAATGAGGTGGTATTATGTGGATCTTAGGCATATTTTTTCTACTTCTCCACACTATTGTCTTTCCATAATTCTGGTATGTTAATCTTTGGCTTGTCTGTGTATAGTACCTTATTCCAGAGCTCCACAAGTTCTTTTAGGAAATCTTTTTTTATCAAACAAACATGGCCATCCTGTTTTTTTAGGCCAACAACTGGTTTGCATCTTGCAGGGCAGCCTCTGTCATTCTGCAGGTGAGGTCTGTTGATGGTATTGGCTGACACGTTTTAACCTACCTCCAGGACAGTATTCCATGTTATGTAGTGTTTTCTTAATTATAATGAGAATTTTCTGTTATCCTCTGTAGAGGTATTTTTCTGCCTACCAGGCAGTTTAGTGATTCCTGAGCTCACCAATGCTTTGCTTCTTTTTCTTGATGTTCCTGACTGTTGTTGCTGATAAATTTTTTTGACTTTTCTGCCTCATAGTCATTTTTACTTTCAATTATATCTATTTGGTCCTCATGTTAAAAGACAAATCTAACTCCAAAGTTAAATGCAAAGCTGCAAATCAAGACTAGACTTTTAGGCCTGGACAAACACTTAACTGACCAGAAACGCCTGTGTGGTGTTACCACAATTTTTTTTTTCATTTTTATATGGTGTAACCAATATGTACACAAATACCATCATATACAGTGAGAGAAAAAAGTATTTTATCCCCTGCTGATTTTAGACGTTTGGCCACTGACAAATAAAGGATCAGTCCATCATTTTAATGTTAGGTTTATTTGAACAATGAGAGACAGAATAACAACAAATAAGTCAGCATTTTAATGAGTGAAATAAGTATTCGACCCAATGAACACAACGGGGAGGGAATAAGTACCCCCCCCCCACCCCCCACCCCCCCCATTCCCCCGTCGCGACTGTCACATTGAACTGGCTATTTTTAGCGGTGGTGGTGCAGCACGCCTCTGCTTTGCTGTGCTTGGCTGCACAGAGATTACTGGAGCACAAGCAAAAGAGAAAGAAAGCAAACACACATGCCACATGGCAGGATGAGAGGGTAGGAGAGAGAGAGAGAGAGACAGAGAGAGACAAAGAGAGAGAGAGAGAGAGAGAGAGAGAGGGAGACATGGGGGAAATCCTAGCCGTGGATGGAGGTTGATGATGCGGAGGGCTACAAGTCTTTGGTCATGTGTATTTTGCGGTATACCATGGAATCGGGCAGCAGGGGATGAAGTAGCCTGTTGGATTGAGTGCTGATGTCGTCAAGGGTTACGTGCATCCTCCTTTACCTCCTCTACGCCCTGCAGACTGGCTGGATTACATCGATATTCAGATGAGACAAAACATCATCCCCGGGGAAAATTGGGATGATCTATTTTGAGAAAAATGTGCTTCCACTATCGCCATGATCACCTGCTTCATGATAAACTGACTAAAATATTCTCCTTGTGACAAGTCGGACAACAGGAAATAGTTGCTTCCTTTTGCTGATGCTTTGAGTGGCTTTACAGAAAAGTGCATTATTGGGATGGTAGTCTTGATACAGATTATTTGCACATGTTAGATTTAGCACCAGCTCAACCATAATGAATAGGTCAGTAGGTCATTAGCCTGTCCCTGCCAGCCATGTGGGCATCTGGGTGGCTGCCCAGTGAGATTCATTTAGCCAACTATGTGATTCGAAATAGGCTTCTTTCTCTTTTGAAGTGAAGGGAGTTGTTCAGTGGGGATTATTAAAAAGCAGTTGAATATTAATACCCTGAACATGGGGGTTCTTGGCATCAGCACGGCAGGCGGGGCGGAGCAAAATGTATCAATAATGAATTGGCCACTTAACGTCTCTACACAGGATAAAAAACGACTGGTTACCTAAAGTTATCCCCAAGATGGCACTGGTACTTTTAACTTTGTAGAGCTGCTTCCGTTGTGTCTGACAGCTACACTGCTGGCCTTAATGCCCCATCATCATCATCATCATCATCATCATGCACGTGTACTTGCGCGGACGTACTTAAACACGCGTGCACACCCAGACACGCACATTTATAGGTTTCATCTGGTGTGCGCCCCTCTCTCTGAACCACTCTCACCTCAGTGAACCTCGGAGAACCACTCCGACACAGAGATCTTGACATGTGATAGTGAATGCAGGCTTTGATATTGAGATCCGGGCATTCTGCCATCAGAGGAAGTATACCCAGGCTGACTGAATTAGGTTCCTCCTTGTCCTCCTACTCGCTGCCTGGGTTTCGTCAATCACTCAAAACCCACACATGATCTAAGATTGCATATTTTGATATGAAATATGTTTTCTAAGATTTTCAAGATGTTCAAAATCCAAGTAAATCAGTTATTTGACGCTCTCTTACGCAGTGAGATTTTCTGCTCAGTGAGGTGTTGGTTAATTATATATTTATTTTGAGAATTTTGTATCTCTAATTCCTCTTCAGCACTCTTCAGCCTTTCAATTGTATTGTTATATTGGTGGGGTCAGGGTCAATGGATCCCAGCATTTTCATTCTTTTCCTGGGGGCTCACATTGACCTGTCTGGAAATAGAGGGGGAGTCCCCCCCTAATTCTACACCCCTGCCAAGGAGGGCTCCAGCTTGAACATTAGCTCTGCCTTCCAGGTGATATCATCAAAGCTGATGTTCTTTTTCACTGCGATTGGAAAGTCTCAAGGTTAATAAAAAAACATGATTTTAAACTGGACTCATAGGTTAGGTTACTCCATGGTTAAGATGGATGAGTATTGCCTCTGCCTAGCCCAGTTTCAGCCGTCGGGCTAGTGTGCATTTTCACACCTGCATCGGCCTGCTGGGGATGGTCGCAGATTGATAGATGATAGCAGAAAGTACATCATAGTGACTATGATCACTGCTATCCCTATGGGGCTGTTATAGACCCGACCAGTTCAGCTCTGGGTGATTTGAATCATAGTACAGAGGCAAGGGAGCTGTCTCCTTCTCTGATCTAGACCACAGACATTTTGTCGTTCCTAGAAGAGCTGCTTGAGGAGTGCAGGCGTCTCAATTTGAACCATTACAGTCCGTGGACCTGTTCTTTTGGAGGGTACAGTTCTTTTGGGCCTGGCCTCAGCTAAACATGTGTGCAATCTCCATGCGTTGTCAGTGCACCCTTCCTGTAGTGAATTTATTGTTGCCATTTCAAAGTGGCACGGCCCCTGAAACGCTTGAAGTCTCATCGATGTCCTCCAGGACTCCAGCCATCAAAATATACCCTTTAGGCTCCTGTTCATCCAAGGGTCTAAAGTTACAGAGTTTTGTTATTGCTGTGACTCTGTCTCCCACTACTTTGATATTATACGCTGACCTTTCTCTAGATTGGCATATGACCTTTCTCTAGATTGGCATATGACCTTTCTCTAGATTGGCATATGACAAGGGCTGCCGAACAGGGGCCAGCGGTGTTCACAGGGTTGACTGTGTATTTATGCTGCAGCGAGCTGGGCATCACCCCACATGTTTTTTAGGTTCTGTTGCCTGGATGTCAAGGCTCCCTGCCTGGCTCATAATGTGCTGTCTGCTTGGAGATGTGTGGGTGACTGCTGTAGGTAAACTGTGTATTCTGCGTTGCCCTAGGGAATCTGTGGGTTAATCTGTTCCCTCTGGTCAGGTTGACATGGGCTGCCTCGTTCAACTTTCCACCTGGCCATTCTAGGGTTTGTTTTCCCAATAATTTGTTGTACTGAAATTGCCAACTGAAAGGGACTGTGGATTATGTTTCTAACCCTAGTTCCCTGAAGGAGGGAATGAGATATGATATGCTGTTGGCCCCCTGATTTAAAGATGAAAAGTGGACCTGAAATAGAGTTTTAGGGCCCGGCTGTGTTTATTTCACTTGGAAAGTGGGGCTTACACTTGGGGTCGAGCCCTCATTAGACCTGACCCTAACCCTAACCCTAACCCTGATTTACTAGTTCTGGTGTGTATGTAGTGAGAACCAGGGTTATAGACATATATAGACTTGCACCCATTTTGGTTAACCCATTACAGTATCACCCACAATTCCTTTCTGTCTGTTTTGCAGTGAAGAAAGCCAAACTCGATGGATCCCAAGGTGAGTTGATACATGTTTAACCATATTTGACCATTTTAGAAAATCTTGAGAACCATTAGTTTGCTATGAAATAACACTGATATTTTTGTCGTTCCACAGAGAAATTTAACACCTATGTGACGCTGAAAGTGCAGAATGTCAAGAGCACCACCATTTCAGTGCGGGGTGCCCAGCCATGCTGGGAGCAGGACTTCATGTTGTGAGTCTTACCTCCTGGCCTTCCCACTTCTGCTTCTCTTCGTTCTTTCTCCTCGTCTTGCTTCTTTCCCACCCTTCTTTCTCTTATCTTTGTTCTACACTTTCTATTCTCACCTCTCTCCTTCCTTATTCCTCCTCCCATTCCTTAACAGTGTCTTTCTCTTTATGTTGAGCTGGGTGGTCCTAAGTGCTGTCTGATTAGACTACAAGGCTCTGGAGCCCTGATCTCAGGTGCAGGAGAAACAGCTGTTGATCTTCCCACGGCAGAGAGCCAGGCAGGCAGTTCATGTCTTAACATCGGAGTGCTCACTTGTTGTGTAATCGGTTCTGCAGGGACTCCTGAATAAATTTTTAACAGTGACTTGTGAGATGCCCAGGAGAGAACCTCCCTCTTGTTGGAGTACCCTAGTCAAGGGAAAGGGGTTCAGGTGGTGAAATTATTGTTTTGGTTCCTCCTAGAACTACTGACGCAGACTGCTATGACTGTGGTGAGTGGAGAACTACTGACGCAGACTGCTATGACTGTGGTGGGTGGAGAACTACTGACACAGACTGCTATGACTGTGGTGGGTGGAGAACTACTGACACAGACTGCTATGACTGTGGTAGGTGGAGAACTACTGACGCAGACTGCTATGACTGTGGTAGGTGGAGAACTACTGACGCAGATTGCTATGACTGTGGTGGGTGGAAAACTACTGATGCAGACTGCTATGACTGTGGTAGGTGGAGAACTACTGACGCAGACTGCTATGACTGTGGTGGGTGGAGAACTACTGACGCAGACTGCTATGACTGTGGTAGGTGGAGAACTACTGATGCAGACTGCTATGACTGTGGTGGGTGGAAAACTACTGATGCAGACTGCTATGACTGTGGTAGGTGGAGAACTACTGACGCAGACTGCTATGACTGTGGTGGGTGGAGAACTACTGACGCAGACTGCTATGACTGTGGTGGGTGGAGAACTACTGACGCAGACTGCTATGACTGTGGTGGGTGGAGAACTACTGACGCAGACTGCTATGACTGTGGTGGGTGGAGAACTACTGACGCAGACTGCTATGACTGTGGTGGGTGGAGAACTACTGACGCAGATTGCTATGACTGTGGTGAGTGGAGAACTACTGACGCAGACTGCTATGACTGTGGTAGGTGGAGAACTACTGATGCAGACTGCTATGACTGTGGTGGGTGGAAAACTACTGATGCAGACTGCTATGACTGTGGTAGGTGGAGAACTACTGACGCAGACTGCTATGACTGTGGTGGGTGGAGAACTACTGACGCAGACTGCTATGACTGTGGTGGGTGGAGAACTACTGACGCAGACTGCTATGACTGTGGTGGGTGGAGAACTACTGACGCATGCTGCTATGACTGTGGTGGGTGGAGAACTACTGACGCAGACTGCTATGACTGTGGTGGGTGGAACAGAGAAATAATGAATAGATCACTGACTGACCACTGTTAGTGTAACAAGCAAGCATGCCAACCTTAGGTAGTTCAATATGAAAGTTGTGTAATATTCAGGGAAGGCCTATTGGAGGCACAGCCAAAATAATTGCAGTAAAGTGATTCTTATAGACCGGGATGAACTCCCTGCACCTCTGTGTTGGCAGTTTGGCTGTTCTGGCACAAAGTGCTCCTATTCTCTCAACTGCTTTTTACGATAGGATTTGATCTGGACTTATAACAGTCTAGTGTTTTGTCTTGAACCATTCTGGGGTGCTGACCATTGATGGAGACCTAGAATTCTGTTATTGCGCTCAAACATTCCTTGGTGTCTCCTGATTTCATGATGTCATGCACACACTCAAGGCACCCAGTGCCAAAGGCAGCAAAGCAACTCGAAATCATCACTGAACCTCTTCCATGTTTGACTGTGGGAAATGCTTTACCAAAAACCTCAAATTTGGTCTTATCTGTCCACAAGGGATTGTGCTACAAGTACTGTGTCACAGTAGGTAACTTACACTTATCCTGCATTCCACTAAGGTAGCAGTTTCTGGTTACAGTTAGTTTCTGATTATTTTTCTTTGACTAATTCTGGGAGCTGCTAATATGACAGCTCTATGCTCAATATCTAGTCTGCTCGGAGGCCAACTAGAGTCCTTCCACAGAAACATGAAATTATTAAACTCCTATCAATTTGGTGCAAGCATATGTTCTGTCAGTTGTTAAAATATTTAGTTTCACATTTATGTAACATTTTACATCTTTTGAAACAGATCGCCTCATGCAGTGGTTCCCAACCACTGCATGTAGAAGGACCCCTTGGGATACTTGGCCTATTTACAGGGGGTTCTTGAGAAGACTCTTCAGACCACGGGCCTACTGTCAGGGCTCCTCAGTGCAGGACAAAATTCTGTGTTGATACAAATAATAAAAAAGGTTGAACCGTTGGCCACTGGTTAAAACATCTGATCAGTAATTGAAAGATTGCCAAATCCCATCCCTAAGCCAACAAGGTAAAAAACCTTCAGTTTTGTTCCTGAGCAAGGCAATTAACCTCAATTGCTCCAAAGGTTATTGCTGTAAATGAGAATCTGTTCTTCGTCAACTTACCTGGTAAACAAAAGGTAAATGAAATAAAGACATATTTGTGATCCTGCAAAAATCTGGAAATTGTGTTGTATTGTGTCATAGCTATGTTTTCTGGTCAAGAGGTATGTGGGTTAGCATTTAATAACATTTTAAAACCATTCCCTGCACTACTGATTGCTAAATCCTCCAGTAGATTAAATAAGCATACTATTTAGAATACATCCATTTGTCCATTTTGTCATTACAAATTATATATTTCCGTAAAATTCAAAGTTTAATTACATTGAAATTGAATGCTAATAAAAAAATTCTATCTATATATATATATATATACAGCTCCGGAAAAAATTAAGAGACCACTGCACCTTTTTCTTTCCTTTCCAAAAAAGTCAAAAAGGAAGGTTTTAAGGTAGGAACAGAAGGTTTAAAATTAAGAGACCACTGCAAAGTTCAGAAATCAATATTTGATGGAAAAACCCAGATCTTTAATAACAGCTTTCATGCATCTTGGTATGCTCTCCACCCATCACATTGCTGTTGGATGAATTCATGCCAGGAGTGGCATAGAAATTCCCACCTTGCTTGACCTGGCTGTGTGGCATGGAGCAATGTCCTGCTGGAAAAATTCCTCTACGGTCCAATCCTTATGGACTTTTGCAAACTTCAGCCTGGCTCTTCTTCACTTCTCATTGATGAAGGACTTTTTTCTAGCTTTGCAGGACTTGAGCCCTGCCCCTAGGAACCTGTTTCACACCGTCTTCACCCCAGCTGCTGTTAGCCATTCTTTTTGTAGGTCACTTGATGTCATCCTACAGTTGTTGAGTGACATTCAAATGAGTTGACGGTCATCTTGGTCGTTTTTGCCGTCTGCCAGTCTATAGCTTTGTTGTCCCCAATGTCTGTTGCTTATTTTCCTCACTCAAAGCTTTTCTTTTCCTTGTTATGCTGAATAGTTATTTTTTGTATTCAAATGACCTTTGAGGTACCACTCGCACTGTTTTTGCCATCCAGCTGGTCCTATTGCAAGAGGATAGTGATGACCACAGCAGTGGTTTTTATACTTTTCCTTGTTGCACACATTCATGCGAACTTCCTGGTCAAACTTATCTGAAAGATGCTTTATTGGATTAATATCTGGGGATTATGCAGGTCATTGCCATTAACTGTCATTGTCTTGTTGACAAAAGTAGGGGTAGGCCAAAAGTTGTTAGATCAAATCCCGGTTTTGTAAAGTGAAGCATTTTATTATATGGCTTAGTATGGCAGTTAACCCTAATTGCTCCCAGGTGGTTGTTGAACATTGTAATGTGTTCTTAGTCCCACTTTCAGGGTAAAATAAAAGTATAAAATCATCTTGACTCCACACTAATCAGGGTGGCATGGAATTTGGTCAGGGTTGCCTCAGCAATTCAAGCACTTGTGGCAGGTTGGGCCCCTCCAAGATCATTTAGGATGTTCCTCTAAAGTTTTGGTTGAAACATCCTGGTTAACCAGGTGGTGTGATGAGAGGCGGTGTAGCTTGGCAGAAAGTGCTTAGGAGGACCACTGTCTTGATTGACTCTCTGGAGCCACTTTAAGCCACAAAGTGAAGGGTTGACGTTACATGCTCAGACATTGCATCCATAAACCAGTAACTCCACTTTATGCTAGTGACTGTTTTGGACTGACAGAACATGTGATGTGATTGTCTGATGCTTAAAATTCCTATCTCGGAGGACCTTTTAGGAGTCTGTAATGCCTCAGCAGAGGATTGTGCCCAAGCTCTCTGGCTCTCGGTTGACTTTCCATTGGGCGTTTCTGATTAATAAACATTGGCATGCTGCTGGATGGTAAAATTTTAATAAAACAAATACTTACAATCCATTTATCATCATCTCACAGAAAAGGCAATGTGTCATACTTTATGCAGGTCAATTGACATAATCTCTGTGTACAACATCATACATCATACTGGCAATGGTCTTTATAAGACCAAGACGTTGCCCTGAATCAGCTGAATGGTGAATATTTCGATTTATTTCTTAGATTCCTAAAAGTGTTCATTCTTGCTACACTAGAAAAGACCTCTCTCGTTAGCTCTTTCCCCCTTTCTCATTCTTCCTCTTTGTTTTATCTCTTTCCAGAGTCCATACTGCAGCACCAACTTCAGCTGTTTGCAAGATTACTCCCTGGGCTCTCAGGAGAAAAATCTGTTTTCATATCAAAGCTGGTGCTATTGTTAGAATTTGATTCACTTGAGAGGTTCTCTTCCTGCTGAGTGTAGACTGAGTGTGCATCCTATATGTCTTCCTTTTTCCTATCCAGTGCACATCTTTCAACCAGGGCTCGTAAGCGTGCTCCGCAGGCCCATGGTGCCGTTTGGTATGCACCCTTAGTCAAGCTGTGTGGATACTTGAGACACTAAAGAAGCCCAGAGTGCATATACATACGTTATTGACCCAATCGTTCCTGCTAGAATTCACTTCTGTTTTCCATAATGGAAATTATACTTGTCTCCTCCACTCAGGGTTATTGACTCCCCCCTTCCCATCAGGCAGTGCTCTGTAGCTCAGTGACTAACATCCACCACAGGCTGAATCACATTGTCTCTGCCTTCCGTTGAAATAGAACTGGGTCTCCGATGTCATATATTTCACTTATATATATTCCAATCACGTGTCTCTCCCCTCAGCCAATCTCTCTGTCTGTCTGTCTGTCTGTCTCCCTATGCAGCGAGATCAACAGGCTGGACCTGGGGCTGACGGTTGAAGTGTGGAACAAAGGGTTAATCTGGGACACAATGGTGGGCACTTTGTGGATCCCCCTGGGAGACATCCGCCAGTCCAATGAGGTACGACCAGCCTGTCCCCCGTCCCCCCTGCAGTGCCCCCTAATCCTCCACCACACCACCCTCTGGTGAAAACTCTGACGTGCGCGATACTGGACTGACACTCTTGTAACAGGCCACACTATCTTTAGAAACCAGTGCAGTCAACACAAGGCGTTCGCTGTTTGAGGCGCAGCAACACTTAAAACACAGAGATTTAATGATCCAGATGAATGTGAAATCCTGCACCCCAACTCTATTCTATACAATGGGGGGGGGGGGGGGTCTCTCTATCCTCCTAGGGGGATGTCACTAAAAATGTCCCTCACTGTAGAGGGAAAGTGTTGGCCGTGTATATTAGCCCTGTGTGCGTGTCTGTGTGCGTGTCTGTGTGCGTGTCTGTGTGTGTGTCTGTGTGTGGCTGTGTCCTAGGAGGGGCCGGGACAGTGGCTGACACTGGACTCTCAGGTCATTATGGCTGAGAATGAGATCACCGGCACCAAAGACCCCACTTTCCACCGCGTCTTGCTGGACACCCGTTTCGAACTGCCGTTAGGTTTGTTGAAGCCGTCACACGTATCAGTTGTGCCCAGAACTGGAACCATATCAACTAATGTTGGGTTACCACTGGATTGGAAGTTTACGTTGAGTCTAAAGTTCATTTCTGGAAAATGTATGCTTGTCTTGTAATCGTTTAGAACTAGTAGAGCAGTGTGTGTTTGTGGCCCAAGTGACTGACCAATGAATGGGCTTCTCTTCGGCAGACATTCCAGAGGATGAGGCGCGGTACTGGGCCAAAAAACTGGAGCAGCTTAACGCCATGAGGGACCAGGATGTAAGAGCTTTCTCCCTTCCCTCCCCTGGTTCTGTAGGTGTACATTGTTAGCACCACACAGCTGGGCTATCAGTAATGTCTAACATCTTCATTTAATCTATGCAGTAAACATGATGTAGACCTTTTGGTCATACCTTCACCCTTGTGAATGCTGGTTAAGATTACGGCCTTGTAAACAGCTGGATCTGTTGTTTGTCTGTGTGTGTTGTTGCAGTACACATACCAAGAGGAGCAGGAGAGACCGCTACAAGCACCATCAACACAATGCTGTGAGTATAACCCTGTACTCTACTGATACCTGAGTAGACACCTGTATTCTATTGACACCTGAGTAGATACCTGTACTCTACTGACACCTGAGTAGACACCTGTACCCTACTGATACCTGAGTAGACACCTGTACCCTACTGACACCTGAGTAGACACCTGTACTCTACTGATACCTGAGTAGACACCTGTACTCTATTGACACCTGAGTAGACACCTGTACTCTATTGACACCCGAGTAGACACCTGTACTCTACTGATACCTGAGTAGACACCTGTACTCTACTGACACCTGAGTAGACACCTGTACTCTACTGACACCTGAGTAGACACCTGTACTCTACTGATACCTGAGTAGACACTTGTACTCTACTGATACCTGAGTAGACACCTGTACTCTACTGATACCTGAGTAGACACCTGTACTCTATTGACACCTGAGTAAACACCTGTACTCTACTGACACCTGAGTAGACACCTGTACTCTATTGACACCTGAGTAGACACCTGTACTCTATTGAAACCTGAGTAGACACTTGTACTCTACTGACACCTGAGAAGACCTCTCCCCCTGTTCCTCACTCTCTTCCTCCTCCTCTCGAGTCTGGGTGGGAGGGGATGTGTGTGTCTGTGTGTACTCTATGGGTGGGAGGGGATGTGTGTGTCTGTGTGTACTCTATGGGTGGGAGGGGATGTGTGGTCTGTGTGTACTCTATGGATGGGAGGGGATGTGTGTGTCTGTGTGTACTCTATGGGTGGGAGGGGATGTGTGGTCTGTGTGTACTCTATGGGTGGGAGGGGATGTGTGGTCTGTGTGTACTCTATGGGTGGGAGGGGATGTGTGGTCTGTGTGTACTCTATGGGTGGGAGGGGATGTGTGTGTCTGTGTGTACTCTATGGGTGGGAGGGGATGTGTGTGTCTGTGTGTACTCTATGGGTGGGAGGGGATGTGTGGTCTGTGTGTACTCTATGGGTGGGAGGGGATGTGTGTGTCTGTGTGTACTCTATGGGTGGGAGGGGATGTGTGTGTCTGTGTGTACTCTATGGGTGGGAGGGGATGTGTGGTCTGTGTGTACTCTATGGATGGGAGGGGATGTGTGGTCTGTGTGTACTCTATGGGTGGGAGGGGATGTGTGGTCTGTGTGTACTCTATGGGTGGGAGGGGATGTGTGGTCTGTGTGTACTCTATGGGTGGGAGGGGATGTGTGGTCTGTGTGTACTCTATGGGTGGGAGGGGATGTGTGTGTCTGTGTGTACTCTATGGGTGGGAGGGGATGTGTGTGTCTGTGTGTACTCTATGGGTGGGAGGGGATGTGTGGTCTGTGTGTACTCTATGGGTGGGAGGGGATGTGTGGTCTGTGTGTACTCTATGGGTGGGAGGGGATGTGTGGTCTGTGTGTACTCTATGGGTGGGAGGGGATGTGTGTGTCTGTGTGTACTCTATGGGTGGGAGGGGATGTGTGGTCTGTGTGTACTCTATGGGTGGGAGGGGATGTGTGGTCTGTGTGTACTCTATGGGTGGGAGGGGATGTGTGGTCTGTGTGTACTCTATGGGTGGGAGGGGATGTGTGGTCTGTGTGTACTCTATGGGTGGGAGGGGATGTGTGGTCTGTGTGTACTCTATGGGTGGGAGGGGATGTGTGTGTCTGTGTGTACTCTATGGGTGGGAGGGGATGTGTGGTCTGTGTGTACTCTATGGGTGGGAGGGGATGTGTGGTCTGTGTGTACTCTATGGGTGGGAGGGGATGTGTGGTCTGTGTGTACTCTATGGGTGGGAGGGGATGTGTGTGTCTGTGTGTACTCTATGGGTGGGAGGGGATGTGTGGTCTGTGTGTACTCTATGGATGGGAGGAGATGTGTGGTCTGTGTGTACTCTATGGGTGGGAGGGGATGTGTGGTCTGTGTGTACTCTATGGGTGGGAGGGGATGTGTGGTCTGTGTGTACTCTATGGGTGGGAGGGGATGTGTGGTCTGTGTGTACTCTATGGGTGGGAGGGGATGTGTGTGTCTGTGTGTACTCTATGGGTGGGAGGGGATGTGTGTGTCTGTGTGTACTCTATGGGTGGGAGGGGATGTGTGGTCTGTGTGTACTCTATGGGTGGGAGGGGATGTGTGGTCTGTGTGTACTCTATGGGTGGGAGGGGATGTGTGGTCTGTGTGTACTCTATGGGTGGGAGGGGATGTGTGTGTCTGTGTGTACTCTATGGGTGGGAGGGGATGTGTGTGTCTGTGTGTACTCTATGGGTGGGAGGGGATGTGTGGTCTGTGTGTACTCTATGGGTGGGAGGGGATGTGTGGTCTGTGTGTACTCTATGGGTGGGAGGGGATGTGTGGTCTGTGTGTACTCTATGGGTGGGAGGGGATGTGTGTGTCTGTGTGTACTCTATGGATGGGAGGGGATGTGTGTGTCTGTGTGTACTCTATGGGTGGGAGGCTACATGCTGTGTGTGCTGAGTTGGAGGTGCAGACAGACATTGCACTCTGCTACTCACCACACCTTAGGCGCTCCTTCATCAGCCACATGGTCATTAACCTTGCTGGCCCTGCCGCACCCTCTTCTGCTATGCCCTGATATTCACACGCCAAGCAGACAGACTTCCAGGGGCTCAGTCCCCACACTCATGATGACTCATGGTCATTTGGGGGCTAAATCTGACAATGAAAGAAGGTTTATTCGATAACCAATCAGAACATCAGAGTGAATAAGGACATTTTTATTAAATCATTTTTAGATCATTCAGAGTAGTTTGCATTTGTCACACAGGGTGCCTTTCCTTTATCCACTTCTCCAGTCACCACTACACCACTGCTTAATATTGTTTTAAAAATTCATTTTCCTGAGCACATTGGCCATTAAAATTCTCTGTAGATCTTTTGGGTGTTAGGAAATGTTTACTTAATAGAGACTATTTGGCTGATAGGGGTTTCTGTGATAACATGTGACTTCCTGTCCCTATAGGTAACTGGAGTCTCTGGGGAGACCAGCAAAGTAAGTTTTTTTCTAACTTTTCTTTTCTCACACAGTTTTGCAAATGAATCATTGTTCCCTATAAAGTGCTATAACAAAGTGTAGGCAAATATTGAACATGATTACGCTGTCTAACAGTGTCCAACGTTTGTCCAGCATTTAGTAGTGATTGTTACTTTTAGGCATTCATTCAGATTGGTTAAGCTAAGGGTGAAGGTTAAAGGGATATACTGTATTTGAAACAGAAACAACTGGATAGCTTGGTGGCTTTCCATGTTGCCGTCCTACTTGATGATAATAGTGCCCGATATTTTCTTAATGGCCATCACGGAAGGCACCAAGCAGGAAGTAATTAACCCATCAGCTATAATTAAGCACAAAGGCAGGATGGGGTGTGGTATATGGCCAATGTACCGTGACGATGCCCGGACACAGCCCTTATCCATGGTAAATAGGCAATATATCCTGAATGTCTGAGATGCCTTATTGGTTTAATGAACCAGTTACCAACACAATTAGAGCGGTAAAATAATTGATGTGATGTCACACGCGGGTATGACAGCTAATCAGCATTCAGGATTTAAATGACCCAGTTTATAATAATCATTAGAAACTATGTGGTACATGAGTAAAACGACAATTATGACGTGACATTGGTTATTACCTGCTGTAATTGCATTGCTAACCAACTAAGCAATAGTGGTGGGTTTGGTACGCAACTAAAGCAGTAAAAAGTGACGTGACGTCATACCCGTTGGTATACAGTCTCGTACACCGCGGCTAGAAGCCAGTCAGAATACTGGACTCAAACAACCCAGTTTAAAATCAGCCATAACGAAATAGCCACACAGCACAACCCCTCAGGTCTTGCGAAGTAATACAATTTCCCTGGTGTATAGACGAGGACCCAGACAGCGCGGTGGATGACAGAGACAGCGACTATCGCAGTGAGACCAGTAACAGCATCCCTCCACCCTTCTACACCACGTCCCAGCCCAACGCCTCCATGCATCAGTACCCCATGCAGAGAGACCATCACTACTCCTCGCACACCTCCTACAACGACTCCATCCACGATCTGGACTACGACAACCGGAGAGCCCTGAGGTAACCTGACCACTCCCCTCTGCTTGTCCCGGTCGGTAACCGCTTCTTTCCTCAGGAACCGGTTGGAGGTCCGTCCCAATAGGATTCCTTTCCTTGTCTCCGCTCGCTTTCATTCACACTTCCACATTCCAGTTATTTTGCTGACCTACACTTTGCCCTCCTGACTTAAAGAAAGTACCTTGTGCCGCGCACCTGTCTTGGAGGTCTGTGCGGTTGAAGAAAAGAAGGTGGGGAAGGGAAACTGTTGAACTGACTACTGAGATGAACCGTGCGGTGAGACGTCTTCCATGTGGCCTGGTCCAGAGCTCAGCTGTTCCGTTCCAACAGTGGACAACGGGCACAGACTGGACACACCAGACCATCCCTGGTGTGCCTGGCTGGTTTTACTCTCACACTGTGCACGGTAACCTGTTGTCCCATTGTCACTCTCCAGAACATTCTGTACTGGCCTGAAGGAGCAGCCATGACGTCCTTGTGTACAAGCCAAGTCTGAAGAACGCCGCAGGGAGCGTCCTGTGTGTGTGTTTGTGTGTGTGTGTGCGCGCGCGCGTGTGTGTGTCTGAAGTACAGCCCTGTGATCACTTTACAACTTGTTTTGCCCTAAACCTCAAAACAAGTGTGTTTTCTATTCTGTGCATCTGTTATTCAAAGGCGCAAGTTCACCCAAACTCATGCGTTGCTTGGCAGCCACGTTACTGCATAAAGGCTATGAGCTTCTCTCAACAGTCATTCTGTTCTAACCCAGTTGTACCACACGGTCCCGCGTGGCCTGGGCCAACCCGGCTCCTTGGTGAGCGCCAGCGGTCTTTATGCAGTTGGTGGACAGGCAGTGTGTGATGGTGTGTGGACGTTGCTGTGTGTCTTTGAAAAGCCCCAGGCCAGGCTACACTGATGCTCCTCCTCTCCTGCCTCTCATCCCTTCCTGCCATGCAGACGCTATGATAGTTTAGACTCGGCCACCAACGGGCGCAGCGATCTTGATTCGGCCTCAGGTTCGAGCCGGCACACCAGCCGCCAGTACTCTCTAGACAGTAGGCACTCGCTCTCCGATAGGTGGGTCTCTGCAACTCCTCTCCACCTCCTCTCCCCCCCCTCCCCCTTCTTCCTCCTTCTCCAGCCTGTGACACGTCCGTGGTCTCGCTGTGACATCAGTGGTGGACTGTTCTTCTACCCTGCTCTGCTTGCGTGCATGTGCTGTTCTGCTCCCCTCTCTCTCTATGATTCTGTGTCTGAATGATGGTAGCTACTGAATACACACTAGCGTCAAACACACCCACATCTACTCTTTCTCCCTGTTGTAAATCTGTTGTGAAATGTGAATGAGTTCCTCTGTTGTTGGAGGCCCACGGGAGCAGTTTGGCTGCGGTTATATTTGTTGCTGTGTTGCTGTGTTCTGTGTAGCTGTGGCTCCTCTGCCTGTTAATGCCTCCTCCACCTCCTCAACAGGCCACCGTTAACAGTCTAGACTGCCCACCTCCAGCCAGAGCCAACCCTACTGTAAGCCAGAGGACCCCAGGTCTGAGGCAGCCAGAGGCATGCCTGTTCAGAATTAATGGTAGTCTATCAGAGGACATGTAAGAGGACTTGTCATCCTATGTGCCCTCTGCTGTGTATGGGTTTTGGAAGGGGAATGCTGGTTTGTTTTGGACAGCGGGCCTACATGTGTGTCCTTGTGTGAAAGAGAGCGGGATGGATATAGAGTAAGAGAGAGAGACAGTTTGCATGCCTGTGTGCTTTCTGATTGTGTAGCAGGGTAAGGGCCAGCATTCTGTCTGGGAGGGATTTGGTTTTGTGCATATGTTCGGTGTGCAGTGTGCCTTATTACTGGCATCCATGTTAAAGATGTGCAAAAAACACCATGAAAATATGTAATTGTAGCTTCTCAGCATGATCTTCCACTAAAACTATGATGGAAATCTGACCTTTAATTTAGGTTAAATTGTTCCAAGAAAAAAATAACTATTGATGAAACAAATTAAAATTCTTCTTTAAATCATGTCAAAACCATTGGCACCCCTAGAAATACATTACAATTGGTGTGTATATATTGGTGTGTTCATTTGAGTGACTAATAATTCCTGTTTTGCTTTATCATTATGGGATTGTGTGTGTATGTTGAGGGCAAAATAAGTATTTCATCAATTATACATTTCAGTCTATAACAGAAAGAAAAGAAAATGTGGAGAAAGTACATAGTCCTAAAAACATAGTCCTAAATATTATTACCCAATAAAACCTGTTTTATTGGGTTATAAATTAGGCAATGGCTGTAAAATAAAATAAAATGTCAGAAAATACCCAAGTCTCCTCTATAGCCCAACGCCTCCTCTATCCTCTGTCCCTGATAAGGGTTTAATTAAGATGTTTAAATCAACTGTGATGAACCTGCCTGAAAGAGGAAGTGTATTTTGTTCCCTTGCACAGTGAGGAGAATGGTTAGAGAGGTCAAAAATACTCTCAGGTCCCTTGTTATGTGTCCTCACACCTCATCAAACATAGGAAAGGATTATGTACTGTTATAATGGTAAGGCTGGACAAAGTACTAAATACAGGGGTGCCAATAATAGTTTTGTGAAGAAACCTCGTAATTAAGAAAGTATTTTTTTTATTTTACCTCAATTAAAAGTTAGATTTTGTTCAGAATTTAAGTGTAAGATCAAACTGATGAACAACAATTAATTTGCTCATCTTTGCCAAGGGTGCTTATAATTCTGGAGGGTACTGTTATTGTGTGTGTGTATGTGTTTCTAGAAAAACTGTGTTTTCCTGTCTGGATTCAGCCTAGATTTCTGTCCCCTAGCTCTCACAGACACATACAGCCTACGGCTGCTTTACTCCTCCCTTTGGTTAATTCCCCTCTATTACCTCATGCATCATTGAACCTGCGCTGATCGATAGTATGTCAACCAGTGGACTTGTAGACAGTGTGTGTTGTTCCCATTGCTCTCTGTGATTCATGCCTCGTCTCATTCTCTTCCTCTTCTCACTAATAGCCTCACACATACAATTGGTATTCCCTCTTTTATTTGTCTGCTGTAGAGAGGCTGTTTCTCCTATGTAGCCCTTGTTCTCTACCCGCTGTTTCTCTCTGTGTCTCTCTCTCTCTCACTCACTCTCTCTCACACACACACACACACACGCACACACACGCACACACACACTTGAATGGGTGTCATTATTTGTGAAGGCTGTTTACCTCGCGAGCTGTTTTGCTGTTTAATTGTTGGCTCTGGTTGTTTCTATTGAATATGCAGATCTGTGTGTGTATGTGTGATCAAAGCATCCAACAGTAGTCTGTCCGCTTAATGAAATGAAGACGTCCTTCTTCCAAAACCACCTCACTCATGCATCTGAACACATACTAGACTCTCCCCTTGGTCTGGTTTGCTTTGGTCAGTCCAGTACCTTTCCCTCTTATCCTTGGTTTACTGTTGTCCTCACTTTGGCTCCACTGGCTCTTCTTCCCAAACTCCTTAACGTGCCCTTTGTGGGTCCTAACAGCTCTGTAGTGTTTCGAGTGTTTCAGCCGCCCCAGGCGATCCGTGTATCAGCCTATCTGACTGGGCTCCATGTGTCCATCTGTGTACCCAGCCCGACAGGCAGCAGTCACTATGCGTCTTCTGGGGAGCTGAGTCGAGGCAGCTCTCAGCTCAGTGACGAGTTTGGCCCGGAGGAGGACGGGAGCCTCCGGGGCTCCGTGGAGCTGTACGATGAGAACGACTCCTACCACTCCTGCCACTCCTCCGTCAGCTACGGCAGGGATTCGGCCGGCTGGGACCCCGAGGCCCCCGAGGGGGTTTACAGTGACGACGGAGGCTACGTCAAAGATGGCGGAGAGGAGGAGGCTATTTACGACGATGAGGAAGGTGAGCTCTACGAGCCCGAGGACGGAGAGTACCGCTACGGGGAAGAGGAGGAGATGGTGTATGAGGAAGATGAAGACATCTACCCTCTGGAGGGCACACTCAGTGAGGACCAGGAGTTGCCCTACACCCCAATCAGCACGGCCTCCACCCTGGCCCCAGAGGCCCCCATCGCCAGGCCCCCTCTAGAGAAACAGGCTTCTCTGAGAGAACAGCAGCCCCAGCCCCCCACCTTGGCAAGCTCCTCCCCAGAAGCCACCACCCAGGCCGAGACCACGCCCCCTATCCAGGCCCCTGTTACCACAACCTCCACCAAGCCACCCTTTACCCCCATGATCCATCCATCCCTGGCCCAGCCACAGATCCCCACTGCCCAGACCCCAGCTCCCCAGACCCCTGCCCCAGAAACACAGGCTCCAGTTTTGGATGCCCATGATGTTGTCCTCCAAGACCTGCAAAAGGAGGAGACCCAGCCTCTAGAAGATGTGATCCCTGTCAAGGAGAGCCCCCCAGCAGAAGTCCCCCCAGAGAAGATTGAGACCCCAGTTGTCAGGTGACACATGCACACACACACACACACACACACTCACAAAGCATCTATTGCTAATGCTACTACAACAACTAACATCTTCTACCTTCATCTGGATACACTACATTATACTAGAACTCATTTATAGACACCACTATGCAAAGAGCAAAGTTTAGTGATTTTCTTCTATGTAACTGTCTTGTCACTCTCTCCCAGTTATCAGAGGCCTGTCATGGAGCCTGGGCCAGACAGGGCCCGGGCCAACTGGCAACGCCTCTGTAGCAAGATCCGGCTACAACTGCAGCAGGTGAGACAGAGTCTGCCTGTGCGTGTCTTTGTGCACGCGCGTGCACACGCATGTGCGCTTGGGGTGCGTCTGCTATATGACTAAAATGTAAAATAGGTGTGTATGGGAGTCTTTGGCTGACCTCTCTGTTTCTCCTTTATATGTGAATGATGTGCCCCTTCCTATTTGTTTTAATCACTACTCAACCCTCTGGTGGGCTCATTCATTTGATTTTTTTCTATTCATTTTATAATTTTGGTTACTCTTTGTTACCAAGAGGTGAATTTTGCATGGCTTTATGTTGAGATTATTGTTTGTTTACCCCCATTTGTTTGCCATTTCATTTGTTTTTCAGTTTTTTGACACCCGCTTAGCGATTTTCATGTTGTCCGTTCTGATTGGCCAGAGCTGGAGCCAGTTGCAAGGTGGGTGTGTCTGCTGTTGGTCGAGCGATGCTGGTGACAGTGATGGGAATGTCAATGTTGTTGTGTCAAGCTCTGAACACAGATTCCGGTGTTTCCCCCAAATCATTGATGCTGCTTTAAAATGTTTAAAAAGGTTTTCTCAAACTCTGTCTTGTGTCTTGACAGGGGTGCCCGGTTTAGTTTTTACTCTTGCAGTACATCACTGATTGAAATATGAAACAAGTTAATTATCTGTCAAGTGCTTTGGCAGCAAACTAAATTTGCCCTTCTGGAAGGTTTGATTAAACCTGAGTAGCAGAAGTACCTTATTCCGGATTTGCTTTGAATCATTCTTAGTCTTCATGATGTCTTTTATGTTAGAAACTTCTGATCAATCCTCCCACTGTCCCACTTCTCTCCTTCCCTGTCCACAGGCACGAGGGGAGTCGGTTGGGATTTGCTCTCTGTTGCTGTCTGCAGGGTAAGTGTCTGTGATTATCACCCAACAAGCATGATAATAAAGCTTCAAAACATAAAACAAACAACACATCTGCCAGCCATTTTCAGCAAACAGCTGAAGTGCAGTTGTTCCAAGATCTGTTTAGGTTGTCTAGGGTTGTTGTCTTGTAAACATGACTGTAACGATGATGTGATGATGTGGATGAGGATGATGGGGTGATGTGGATAGAGGTGGATGAGGATGTTTTGTTGATGTGGATAGAGGTGGATGAGGATGTTTTGTTGATGTGGATAGAGGTGGATGAGGATGTTTTGTTGATGTGGGTGTAATAATAATATCTTTTGTGATTCTGTTTCATCCCATGCAGGGTGGGCGGAGCGCTGTATAGTATTGACAGCATGCCAGACCTCCGCAAGAGGAAAGCCATGCCACTGGTTAGAGACCTGGTTGGTGTAAGTTCCACAGTCTCCCACTGACCCTAAACCCCAACATCAGTCCATTGTTTCCTCTAATGGTCTCTGAGGCCTGTGTCCTGTCAGAACCTGTCCTCTGTCTGACTCCCCCCCACCTCCCAGGACACTGTCCTCTGTCTGACTCCCCCCCACCTCCCAGGACACTGTCCTCTGTCTGACTCCCCCCCACCTCCCAGGACACTGTCCTCTGTCTGACTCCCCCCCACCTCCCAGGACACTGTCTGACTCCCCCCCACCTCCCAGGACACTGTCCTCTGTCTGACTCCCCCCCACCTCCCAGGACACTGTCTGACTCCCCCCCACCTCCCAGGACACTGTCCTCTGTCTGACTCCCCCCCACCTCCCAGGACACTGTCCTCTGTCTGACTCCCCCCCACCTCCCAGGACACTGTCCTCTGTCTGACTCCCCCCCACCTCCCAGGACACTGTCCTCTGTCAGACTCTGCTCCTTCTGAGTGTATCATGATGGGTGGAGGATAATCATATACATCCTACTGCCTTGTTTGTGAACACTACTAGCATTAAACATACACCTTGTCTGTGACAATAAATATTTAATAGAATATATTTTTTTCAGTGGAAAAGCATAAATAAGATAATTGGGCTCAATACTGACTAATGCCGGAGCAGTGAGGGTGTAACTTGTGGTCAAAGGTAGTGCTGACCAGCCTATCCAACTCACACCTCATAGGTCATTGAGCTGTAGTTCTACCTTTGCCAAGTGATCGGACTTTCAGGCTTTGAGTTGAATCTCAAGCTCGAGGCCTGTCAGGTGGCTCTCTTCCACTGGAATGAAGAATTACCATACAGGACTTGATAGCACGGCACTTTGTCTCTATGAATCCAGATTACTGTCAGACTGTACAACCCACGAATACACAAGGATTAACAAAGGCTTGTGTGAATGCACATTCACAAACACACACACACACACACACACACACACACACACACTGCTTGAGTCTGGAACTGAATGTTCAGCAAAGACAGATTATTTTCTACCACTGTTCTCAGACACGGAGATCAGGGCAGGACGATAGCCACTCTCCTGTGGTTGACTACCTGTCTCTTTCAGACCTTGTCATAACTCTCTCTCTGGGTTTTAATATTTTCTCCCTTAAACATGGCATCACACTGCTCAGACAGTACATTTATTTTCCTCCCTGACCCTAGGGTTTTGTCCTAACCTTGTACAAAGATGTTTACTTGCCATGTTTTTCTCCTCTGTGATTAATCAGTCTAGATCTTAATGAATGGAATTGTCTTCCCGCCTTTCCTGCCACCAATTATTTAATCAACAAAATGAATACCTCTCCCCTGATCTAGTTATCTTTCTGTCCTTTGGCCCATCTACAAACTATCTGTCATTCTATATATTTGGATGTCACCCATTTATCATTGTGGTCATCTTTGTGACTGTGGCTGGAGTTGTTTTGACACACCCAGTTTAACATGTGTTCCTCCTCCTCCTTCCTCCTCCTCCTCCTTCCTCCTGCTTCCTCCTTCCTTCTTCTGTGCTGCCACAGGCAATGGTGAGTAACACAGGCTCTCATGGAAAAGTTATTGAAGGATCATTTAGGGGTTCTGTGTGTGAATTCCTGTAAATACTGCAAGCACAACTGTAAAATGGGATCTTAATTCCTTTTAATGGTTCCTCAGGGAATCATTTGAATAATGTACCCCCTCAAAAACTATTTGAAATACCCTTTCAAAATGTTCCTCAGAGAAATGTTCAATTAGAAGAACTCCTGAAAGATGAGCCAATAACCTTTTATCATAGTCATAGTTTTTTCATATTAAAGGAACATTTTGGAGAGCTATTGGCTTTTTAGAACCACTTTCATTTCACATACACCTAACCCAGTATTTCTAGTATTTCTAGTGCTGCCAGCCTACATTATAATCTATGGGTTGGTTACTGTAGATTTCATGTAGTTTGTTCTTATGTCATTTCAAACAAAATGCAAGTATTCATCAAGAGAAATTAATCTCTCTTTCAGAAAAATCTGAGTTGTTTTGTTTTGGTAGCATGCCTATAACTGTCATTCCTATCTTTCTGTCCTCTGCCTTGCCTCCCTCAGTCTCTTGCTCAGAACTCCCGGAAGGCCGGGATCACATCAGCAATGGCGTCCAGCACTCTCAATAACGAGGAACTGGTGAGTTTCTGGCCTGTTTTCTCTACATACAATGTATATCCAGATAGTCATCTGTACCTCTCCCTCCATACAACCATAGGTTCCTGTCTTTGACATTTAGTATATTTTGTCTCTCTATGTTTGTCCGTCTTGAAGAAGAGTCATGTGTACAAGAAGACCCTCCAGGCTCTGATCTATCCCATCTCCTGCACCACGCCCCATAACTTCGAAGTGTGGACGGCCACCACACCCACCTACTGCTATGAGTGTGAGGGTCTGCTGTGGGGTATTGCTCGTCAGGGCATGAGGTGCACCGAGTGTGGGGTCAAATGTCACGATAAGTGCCAGGATCTACTCAATGCTGACTGCCTGCAACGTAAGTAGAGACCATCATGTGACTGGTGAAGTTTTGCAAATAGAGGCGTACTCATCTGTATACATTCAACCAAAGTTGATCCCCTTCATGCCAACCACTGTTGGTAACAAAGACAATCGTTAATAACATCTGACAGTGGCCTCTCTTGTCAACCCCAGGGGCAGCAGAGAAGAGTTCCAAACATGGGGCAGAGGACCGAACACAGAACATCATCATGGTTCTGAAGGACAGGATGAAGATCAGAGAGAGGAACAAGCCAGAGATCTTTGAGCTGATCCAGGAGGTTTTTGCTGTGGTCAAGTCCACCCACGTCACCCACATGAAGCAGATCAAACAGAGTGTACTGGACGGAACATCCAAGTGGTCGGCCAAAATCAGCATCACAGGTGAGAGCGAGGAAAGTGTTGGGAGTGTGGTGTCCTGATTGTCGTATAATGACAGTCAGAACTAAATCTATTGAACTAGCTCAGGTATTATACTTCTTTGGATGGGTGAGACAATGGGAAATCGAAATGGAAGCAGCTATAGGTTGGATTTATTCCCTCACTGATGTGGCACGTGTGCTTTGGAGACAGTGCCCCGGACCACTAGACCGCCCCGGACCACTAGACTGCCCTGGACCAATAGACCCCATTGGACCACTAGATTGCCCTGGACCACTACACTGTCCCAGACCACTAGACCGACCCGGACCTCTAGACCACCCTGGACCACTAGACCGCTCCGGACCACTAGATCGCCCCAGATCTCTAGACCACCCTGGACCTCTAGACCACCCCAGACCACTAGACCGCCCCAGACCACTAGACTGCCCTGGACCACAAGACCGCCCCAGACCACTAGACTGCCCTGGACCACTAGACCGCTCCGGACCACTAGATCGCCCCAGATCTCTAGACCACCCTGGACCTCTAGACCACCCCAGACCACTAGACTGCCCTGGACCACAAGACCCCACCAGACCACTAGACTGCCCTGGACCACTAGACCGCTCCGGACCACTAGATCGCCCCAGATCTCTAGACCACCCTGGACCTCTAGACCACCCCAGACCACTAGACCGCCCCAGACCACTAGACTGCCCTGGACCACAAGACCCCACCAGACCACTAGACTGCCCCAAACCTATAGACCGCCCCAGACCTCTAGACTGCCCTGGACCACTAGACCCCACCGGACCACTAGACTGCCCCAGCCCACTAGACTGCCCCAGACCTCTAGACTGCCCTGGACCACTAGACTGCCCTGGACCACTAGACCCCACCGGACCACAACACTGGCAATTCCAACTCCATCGGGACACATCATCCACCCTCTGTCTCCTCTTGCTTCATGTTTGTGTTCCAGCTCTGCTTGTTATAAAGGTCATTCAGCGCTGTAGAACACTGAGTCACTATCTGATGTGAGGATGACGAATTAGACAAGTCTCTCTAGAACAGCCATGTTAGGAAATATATTTATATATCCATCTGTAGACAGGAATGTCAATTATGTGAGTTGGTCAATGGGAGTGTATGGAGTCTCCTCCAAATGATGCTGTCATCTCTTCAGTGCTGTGTGCACAGGGCCTCCAAGCCAAGGATAAGACTGGCTCCAGCGACCCATATGTCACGGTTCAGGTGGGCAAGACCAAGAAGAGAACCAAGACCATCTATGGCAACCTCAACCCTGTCTGGGAGGAGAACTTCAACTTGTAAGATATTTATAGATAGAGGGGCTCTGGGCTACATGGTTACATGCTTGTCTTGTTCTGAACCCATCAAAATACCCATCAAAAAACAGGAAATTACATAATGGCTTTCCAGTCTATGTCTCTTTATCTCTGTTTCTGTCTCTGTCTATCTCTCTGCTTTGTCTTTTTCTCTGTGTGTAGTGAGTGCCACAACTCCTCGGACCGAATCAAGGTGCGGGTCTGGGACGAGGATGATGACATCAAGTCCCGGGTGAAGCAGAAATTTAAACGGGAGTCCGATGACTTCCTGGGTCAGACAATCATCGAGGTTCGCACACTGAGCGGAGAGATGGACGTCTGGTACAACCTGGGTTAGTAGTGGAACTGATGGGCATTGACTTCGTCAGGACCCTACTTAGACAAACCTAATCAGTCTCCGACTGTCCCCCTCGAAATTATTTTTGCTTCTTGGTATCCATAAAATGAGGTACAACTCATTTGAGAGAACTGACCCCATCAGATTGAATACGGACTTTAATACAAAGGTTGAGGTTTACATGGAAGGTGATTGCTGGTAGGTTTTTCTCTTCTACGCATTGATTGAGGAGGGTCTTTTGTCCCTACATGCAGACAAGCGCACAGACAAGTCGGCCGTGTCTGGTGCTATCAGGATGCACATCAATGTAGAGATCAAAGGAGAAGAAACTGTCGCTCCATACCATGTCCAGTACACCTGTCTGCACGAGGTAAGCTGCTTGTGTGTGTGTGTGTATGTATGTGCATTTGTATGGGTGTGCACGTGCTTGCGTGTGTTTGATTGTGCCACATTAAGCGCGTGCTACCGTCTTCAGCATCAGGTGATGTTAACGAGGCCAGTCATCTTGATTCATTCGGCTGTCCTTAACTGTGGTGGACATTTCAATTTAAAATGAAAGGTTAATACCTCATAACAGTGTCAGAGTTCGCATTGCTCATGATTATGACCCATTATAATGGATATTTTCATGTGAGATATTATAAAAACACAGATTGTAACGCTCTCGTTGACCTTAAAATATGTAATTGTCCATTCTTTTGAGTGATCATCGCTCTTTATCGAGACAGTAGTTGGTTCATTATGCAGGACATGGTTTGTGAACGGCTCAGTCTAAACAAGCCTACAAGTATTTTTGAATTGCAGTGCAAACTGTATAACCAAAACAGCTAATTCTCTTAATCTTTTGAAGGGTTCATTTGAACATACATTTTAATGGTGAGTTGTGATACTGATTGCAATTGACACTAAGACCGTTACACATTCAGAAGATATATTTGTGTAGCTGTACTGACTGACCTATTTGAATTAATAAAGCCATGTAGTTAAGGACTGAATTAATCATTCATTGAACAAGCCTCTGATCTCTGATCCGTCAGCCAGTCTCTAAGAGAGTGGATGTGTGCTCTGTGCTCGCCTGCTCAGACACATTAACAGAGATCACAGCTCCATCCATTCAGCCTCAGCAACTTCCACCCATTAACATCATAGTCTTGGTGAAATTACACCTGCCTCTCTCTCCTTTCTAAATTTCCTCTGCTCTCTTCCTCTCTCATCTCTCTCTCCACCTGTCTGCCTAGAACCTCTTCCACTACATCACAGATATCCAGAGCTCTGGTGTTGTGAAGATCCCTGATGCTAAAGGAGATGATGCGTGGAAGGTGTACTTTGATGAGACGCCTCAGGAGATAGTGGATGAGTTTGCGATGCGCTACGGAGTTGAGTCCATCTACCAGGCTATGACGTAAGCTCAAACGTACCCACCCCGTCCCAGACACTTAGCAGTTCATACATACAGCCAGACTGGAATGTATTGGGGGCACATTTTTGTGTATTGGATGACATTGTGTCTTAGCCTGAACATGACAAGGGAGTGGGCCTTGTCTGAGTCTGCTTTGTTCACACCAACGTGATGCTGTGTGTGTTCTCCCACAGTCACTTTGCCTGCCTGTCGTCTAAATACATGTGCCCAGGGGTGCCCGCAGTAATGAGCACACTGCTGGCAAACATCAACGCCTATTATGCCCACACTACCCAGGCCACCAACAATGTGTCTGCCTCTGACCGCTTTGCTGCCTCAAACTTTGGGGTGAGTCTCTCCAACATGAACGAGGGGGTGGAAAGAGACTGAATCTTGTACAGTGCCTCAGGGTGAGCCTGTGGCTACGTTAGTTCTTAGGCTCATGTATTGTGTTTTGGGGTATGTTCGTGTGATTACAGAAAGAGAGATTTGTGAAGCTTCTGGATCAACTCCACAACTCCCTCAGGATTGACCTGTCCATGTACCGGGTAAACCAAACTGCACTTTTTCACACCAATTTTGTAACATCCTGTGTGGTCACGGTGACTCCTAATTTGCTTGAGAGAGAAGAACCTGTCATGTCTTGGTCATGGGCGTCCTGGCCATGCTCTTGGTTTTGTTATCCACACTGCACATCCAAACCGGAAGTTGTGTGAAGACACACACTCACTGGACTGACAATCTCAGTTAGCTTTAACGGGCAGCCGGCCCCCTGAGTGAGTCACTAGACTGTGTTGAGACAAAAATCCGTCCTGACAATGTCCCTGCTGATGCTTGGCCAATATGCATCACCCACTGGAGATCACAGCCACACGTCAGGCAGTGGTGCGGTCAAGGCCCCAACCAAGAGTGTGTGATGTTAATTATCTCTTAAGGATCAGTCGCCACATTGTAATGTTAATGTGGGACATGCATAACAGTGCTTTGCAGTATTTTGATTACCTGAATTAACAGACCAAAACTGTACCTAACATTGGAATTCATGGGAATTTAATTATCTCTTGATTCAAAGCATGACCTGGGATTTGAATTGAATTGAATTCATTTTATTAAAATACCTGTATTTGAGGAATTTACACCACAACTGTGACCAATAGTCCTCAGTGTGGATCTATTGTCTCTGTGTAACAGAATAACTTCCCAGCTAGCAGTCCTGAGAGACTGCAGGATCTCAAATCTACTGTGGACCTACTGACCAGCATCACCTTCTTCAGGATGAAGGTAACTCGTTTGTCTCTCACTACTCTCCCTTCACCTTGGATACCTGTTGCTTTGTTCCAGGAAAAATATGTCTCTCTGGTACTGTATCTGTTCTTGTCTGCTCTGTAAATTACTGCTGCAGGACATGCTCCTTTCAGGGAGGCGTCTTGACAGTGAGAGTCATCTATCTGCTGGTGTATGTGTGCCTGTCCCCAGGTCCAGGAGTTACAGAGCCCCCCCAGAGCCAGTCAGGTGGTGAAGGACTGTGTCAAGGCCTGCCTCAACTCCACCTACGAATACATCTTTAACAACTGCCATGAACTCTACAGCAGAGAGTACCAGACAGACCCGGTGAGCTGGTTGTGGGTGTGTGTGTGTGTGTGTGTGTGTGTGTGTGTGTGTGTGTGTGTGTGTGTGTGTGTGTGTGTGTGTGTGTGTGTGTGTGTGTGGGTGTGTGTGATCCAGGTCTATTTTCACCTGTGGGGACCAGAATTACCCAGAAAATATAGTGAAACTGTAAAAGTAGGTCCCCCAAAGGTTTTATGACAGATCCTCATTCAGGAAGATTTAATTTCCAGCTTAGGGGTTAGGTTTAGAGAAAATGTATAATTGGCGATAATGTTGGAATTGGGGTTACTTTTATGTTAAGGAATTACTGGTTAGGGTTTTTATCTCATTCATTTGAACCATTCCTTCAGAATCCTTTCATTCATTTTCAAAAGCTTTGAATAAAACATATCACGTGTCTTGCAATACATTGCTGAAGTCATTGCAAGACCATTGTTCAGTCTGAGCCCTTTTGGTGGTAGGATATGTTTTGTTCAGACTTTGTCAGCTCTTTTGAAAAAACGAATCAGGCAGGTGGTTTGATGGGTCAACCAGCTCATTGGAGCGATGAGAGATAAACAGTACTGGATAGAGGACATTAAGGATCGGACTGAATCCAAACATTAAATCCACATCATTTTCGTGCAGTACCCATCGACAGATCCGAGTCCTGTGTAACTATACTAGTTGCCCACGTGTTAGTGGTATCCAAACCTTCGGCTGACTGGGTTGTTTTGTTCAGGCCAAGCCAGGAGTGCTGCCTCCTGAAGAGCAAGGTCCCAGCATCAAGAACCTGGACTTCTGGTCCAAACTCATCACCCTCATCGTCTCCATTATAGAAGAGGACAAGAACTCCTACACACCCTGCCTCAACCAGTGAGTCTGTCTGTCTCTGGCACTCTCAGTTCATTTCTCTCCCTTTCCCTTTTACTCTCAGCCTCAACCATTCAGTCTGTCACTTTCTCTCAGTCGGTCTCTCTTTCCGCGGGTCTCTTTCCATCTCTCCATGTTCATCCACACATACGGTAAATGTGTGTTTGTGTGTTTCCTGCCTCCTGCCAGGTTTCCTCAGGAGCTTAACGTGGGTAAAATCAGTGCAGAGGTGATGTGGAACCTGTTTGCTCAGGATATGAAGTATGCCATGGAGGGTGAGCACTGTATGATGTATCATCTCGTCTCGCTGGAGGTCCAGAGCTGTCAGAGTTGTTTTATGTTTTCTATGGGGCTGTCATAAGGCTTTTACAACCAGATTTGGCACTACTGGCAATGAGGCAGTTTGTCAGAGCTTAAGGACTGTTCTTGATTAGACGGTTAACATAACATGCTGAAGAATAGATCAATCCCTTGGGCTTATTTGGTCATTAATTAAAATGTATTTGTCTTTCATCCTTTGCTCTCTTATTTACATTCTCTCTCGGTTCTCTCTCGACTGTCAGAGCATGAAAAGAACCGCCTGTGTAAGAGTGCAGATTACATGAACCTGCACTTCAAAGTCAAGTGGCTGTACAATGAATACTGCAAAGATCTGCCCTTCTTCAAGAGCCGTGTGCCGGAGTACCCAGCGTAAGTGCCATCTGTGCCGCAATGACACACACACACACACACACACACACATGCATAAGCACACTGAAGTGAGTGCACACTAACATGCGGTACTGTACAGAACATCCCATAAGCAGGGCCAGATGGACTCTGCAGTGACTGGTTTTCTCTAAGACCCCCAGATGTTGACAATTCCAGTGGAAGGGATTAAAATGAAACCGCCTCTATTTGATTGGTGTCTGCCAGGTGGTTTGAGCCATTTGTCATCCAGTGGTTGGACGAGAACGAGGAAGTGTCTCGAGACTTCTTGCACGGTGCACTGGAGAGGGACAAAAAGGATGGGGTAAACTTTCTCTTTTCATCTCCTTGTTTCCAGAAACGCTGAGTAACATCGGTTGTGGCGTAATGAAAATAATCCATTCATTTTAAGCTTCATCAACTATTCCAGTTAACAGACAGACTTTTCCTCGTCTTCTGCACCCATCAAAGACTTCACTTTTTCAGATAGTGGAAACAGCACAGATGTCGCTGTGGGGACTCTAACTCACCACAAAAAGTAGAGCAAGTGTAGAAAGTACAAAGAGACTATAAAGAGATTTGTTCAGCCTGTGTTCTCAGGTAGCCTCTGACTATACCACTGTGTGGTTTAATGAGCTGGGCCCCCAACCATTTGGGCGCTGCCTTCACCTCATTACCCAGCAGGCCCAGGGAACGCCACCGCAGACTTGCCACCGGCCAATTACGAGCAGGAAGACAGAACTACCTGATTCAGTTATTTGGCCTGTCTGGCCTGCTGTCAGCAACAGACAACCCTGGTGGTCCTCAGACCAGACCTCCTGTTTACACTGTCCAAGCTAAATGCATTTCATTCAATTCTACATAGTTCTACATAACTGTATACTGTTAATATTATACAATGATTTATATGAGATAAATAAAAACAATTTATATTTTCAAGTCATCAAAAGTCTAGTCTTTAAGTACATGGAGAAACATAGTAGGCTAGAATATGGGGAAGAAAACTATACTCTGGAAAGCTTTCCAGTTTCACTGACTCCTACACACGGCTTCAGTTATCTGCTATTTTAAAAGCCACTCTCTCATATCACTTTGTGTCTAGAAACCTCAATAGATATGGAAGTTGCTAAAATATTCTGGTAGCCTATATACAGATTAGTCTTTTCTTTTTAGCAGAAGCAATTGCTTTCTATTCTGTGTTTTTGCACTAATCTTTTTGAGACATTGCAAACAGTTTTTTTTTGTTTTAATTTCTTCCTGATAAGACATCATTCTTGACTTTGGAAAAGTTATTTGTATTTATCAAGAACATTTCTAGCAAATTAATGATACATTTCCATAATTTAGCAGGAGCTCTGAAGGAAATAAATGATACAGTTCTGCGTTCGAGATGAGTTGCAGTCTTATATCTATGAAAGCAGAGTGAACAAAAGATCCTGTGAATTTAATTGTAGTTTCCCTCCAGTCTTAACACTCTCTATCTCTCTCTCTCTCTCTCTCTCTCTCTCTATCTCTCTCATGACCGTACAGTTCCAGGTGACATCAGAACATGCTCTCTTCTCCTGTTCTGTCGTTGATGTCTTCTCTCAGCTCAACCAGAGCTTTGAGATCATCCGCAAACTGGAGTGCCCTGACCCCCAGATTGTAGGCAACTACATGAAACGCTTCGCCAAGGTACACCGCCATATTCTGCACACTGTAGCCACCAGACAAATCTTCTTGATGCTCCGCGAGAGACATTAGCTGATATAATCCTGTTCGTCTTCTCTACACAGACAATTGGCAACGTTCTCCTGTCCTATGCCGACATCATCTCCAAGTGCTTTGCTAACTATGTCACCATGGAGAAAGTGGTCAGTGGCCAATAACTAGACATGACACTTTGTGAGGGGATGTCCAGGAGCTTAGAGCACAGTGTTGAATGTGTGAATGAGATATTTCATTGGTGTATTTATACATAATAATGACCTGTTGTTTGCAGCCATGTATCCTGATCAACAACATCCAACAGCTCAGAGTTCAACTAGAGAGGATGTTTGAGGCCATGGGAGGCAAGGATGTGAGTAGCTCTCATTACTTTTTGGCCCTAGTTTTATTTTCTTTTGTGAGTTTGTGTGTTTTGTGTTTTCCTGCCTCAGGAGCTGCTTTCTCTGCTGAGTGCTCTCCTCTTTCTGAGACACCAGACCACTATTTGCTGGGGAATGTTTCTGTGTGAAAGACCTGGTACTCTGCCAGTCTCACAGACACTGTGTGTGTGTGTGTGTGTGTGTGTGTATGACTGTGGGTGTTTCAGCTGTGCAAGGAGGCCAGCGACTTCCTGAAAGACCTACAGGTCAAGCTGAACACTGTCATGGATGATCTCAGCAGGATATTTTCCGTCAGGTGAGCTGGGCACACTGCTGGGCACTGCCAGGCAACATGCGGCATTCTAACACACATGCCAATTACCCATGCATTCCTACTCTGATACGTATTTAATAGGCTGTTATCAATAGCGTCATATGTAGACTTCCATGCTCAATTGTGCATGATAGCATTAAAACAGTATACCTATATCACTCAGTATTGGATACAATTTAACTGGATATTTCAGTGATACATTTTTTCCGGAGCTGTATAACTAAATATTGTTTCATTTGCTTGCCATGTATGCCTATAATCAGTAGTGTTAATGACAGTAACCTAGACACACAACCTAATGAGTTTGCTCTCAATCTTGCTAATTGATTTCAGGGTTTTTGCAGAAGTATTCTTTATTGAAGCAAGCTAAATTGCACCAGCCCTTTTCATAGCTACTCTAAAGACTAAATCGAACAAGCATGCTGATCATAAAAACGTGCACCTATTTGGTATATTCTGTGATATAGACCTGAATGTGTGCAGGTTGTTTTGCTTTAATAATCATAAATCAATAGTTGTGGTGTGATCTTGAAGAGGAGATCTTGCTCCAGTACCTTTCATGAATTTGATTATGGAATTTTATACTTGGGACACACGGCGCTGTGCACATGCCATTCTGATAATGAAAAATGAAATGAAATGAAAAAAACGAGGAAATGATAAACATTGACTTTATTTTCATTGCCACTATTGCCAAAAGAAATGCTAGGAGAAACACTGTGCACCTCCTGTGTGTCTCCGGTTTTGCGTTGCGTGTAGTTTCCAGCCCCAGATTGAGGACAATGTGAAGCAGATGGGAGACATCCTCAGCCAGGTGAAGGGGACCAATGTGGGGGCGAACAACTGCAGCAGTGTGGCTCAGGACGCTGACAACGTGCTGCAGCCTATTATGGACTTCCTGGACAGCAAGTGAGAGAGGGAGTTTTGTCTTTGTTGTCACAAAAAAACCCTGCAGCCTGTCTTTCCACTCCTGATTAGACTCTTTATCTTGATTGTTCTCTTTTTCAGCTCAACTCTCCTCTTAGTCTTCTTTGTTGTAGCCCCCTCCATCTTTTTTTCTCTTTCCTCTTTCTCTCTTATCTGTTTCGTATTGGTATTTTGCTTCAGTTCCTGTCAGATCTTGGCTGGAGCTCTATGTTGGACTCCCTTCTGTCGCTCATTATTCCTCCCTCCTGTCTCTCTCTTTCCTCCCTCGCCCTGTGTCCTGCCAGCCTGACACTGTTTGCAAAGATCTGTGAGAAGACAGTGCTGAAACGTGTTCTGAAGGAGCTGTGGAAGCTGGTGATGAACACTATGGAGAAGACCATCGTCCTGCCTCCGCTCACGGACCAGACGGTACGAACACCCATCTGTCTGACAGCTCACATACACAGGCACACGGTCACACACACACACACACACACACACTGAAACACACAATCACATCCATGCACTCACAACACACGCAATAACATGCACTAAGCCACACAACTGTTTTACACACACACTCCATCACTGCCAACACTGCCCACATGGCCAACTGCTACACAGGCAGAAGCCACCTCTGAGATTGGGATGAGTACCAAGACAGACCAGAGTTATTTTTAGTCAAGGGATTCATGCTCGGATATGTGGTATGTGAGGTAGCTATACTGAAGATTTGATCTGTTCTGAGGAGGGCTACAGCATTAGGAACAGGCAACATTCTCCCTCAGAGACACACAGTCAGCCGCCCGGACAGCCATTAGACAGGAGAAGAAGATGTCTGAAATGGCAGGCATTTTTTCAACATTACAGGATGGCTCCTCTGCTTGATTTGCATGGGGAAGAATAGATTTGGTCATGGAGTGCATGATGAGCCCGACACGGCCCTATCCCCATCCCCCACACACAACTACAAAAGGTCCCTAAGTCGTCCATTAATTCAATAGATCTAGGTGGAACCCAAAGGCGGAAGTGGAGGGGAGTGCACCATATCATTCTAACCCCAGTTCATCGTTGCTTTCCAGTATGGCTCTCCTCGTCACAAACCAACATCTGAACTACACCACAAAAAAAAAAACATTAAAAAAACAAAAAAAACATTTATTCTCCAGGATTTGGCCATTCAGACCTGAGACTTTCATGCTGGAAAGCAGCCTGGTATTTATTTTGATATATCTGTTCTCATTTTTCATTTGGTAACAAAGAGCGTCACGTCATTCTACAGCAGTGTATGGTTTCCCTGTATGTGTGCTGCTACTGCTTGGTAGACTGAACGGGGCTCTGTGCGGCTTCACTATAACCCTTCTCTCTGGATACGCCCTGCTCCCACTGCTCTCCCTCCACAGATGATTGTAAGTACGGCACTCCTGCGTGTCAGTGTGTCTGTCTGTCCCACAGTCCGTTGCAAGATGGTCAGTCCTCTGCTAAATGTGGCTGCGAAGTCGTCGTCCGTCCCCGTCCCCCCCCCCGTTGCCGCCCTCTCCCCTCCCCCCACATCCTCACTCTTCTTCTGTCTCTCTGGCTTCCACCTGCTCTGTCGTTCTTCTCTTCCTTTCTCTGTCCTCCCCTCCACTTCTGTCTTTCTCTCTCTGAGGTGACGGCAGCAGGGCGCATTCCTGACTGACTCTGAGCAGGCTGTCCGCCTAGAATGACCCCGTCAAATCAGGCCCCCCCCCCCCCCCCCCCCCGCCGCCCGAAACACCTTCCACTAGCCCTTGGCCCCGCCCCCTCTCTACTCTCTTACCCTATCCTGTGCTTTGGAAGTGTCACTTCTCGAGTTCCTGGTGTTGCCTTGTTCTTTTTGCATCGTGTCCAAGGACTCGACTCCTTCTCTGGGTGACTCTGGCATTGTGATGGTTTGATAACTGGTTCCCACACCACACACTCCCCCTCTTTTCCCTCTCCCCTGTATCTATCACACTCCCCTACCTGTTCCCTGTTTGAAGTGTGTGTCCATGGCCTATGTGGGTTTGTTGCTTGCATCTGATCTACTCCAACTGTAGTAAGTCTCCCAGTATGTCCCTACAGGCCTGCTGTGTTGATTTGTCCTGATTTGATTCCATGTCGTTGTAGGGATGGTTGAGGATCCCTTTATCTGGTTCCCTAGAGTCAGATAAACTTGTGTATAGCATTTTTATATCTATGCATAGAGTTTGAAGGAAGTTACAGACAACGCATGGATTTTGAAGGGAGTTGTCAGATAGCGTGAGCACATTAGCAAACTAGCTTTAACGCAATAACTGGAAGTCTAACTGTTCCTGTAGACATTCACACATTGCGCTAATGCTAGTTAGCATTGTCTGACAACAATTTCTAACGTCCTTCAAACTGGACATAGAATCATAGAAATGGTATCCATGAGTTCATCTGACTCTGGTATCCACAAATTGCTAATCCCGAACTAACCCTTTAGCGTACTTCATTTCACCCAGGCTGGTCCGTCAGAAGTACTGTACACTTGTTGGGTTCAGGATTGGTGTCTCACACACAAACACACAAAGTGGATTTGAGATCATGCTTTTCCACACAAAAACACAATGCTTCAAATGTAATTTTTCTTTTCCGTTTTTTCCGTTTTTTTCCCCCCAAGCCTTGTCAGGAAGATCAGGGTTTCTGTTCATTTACTTTTATTGATATACTTTTCTAGAATGAATAAAAACACTGTTCTATTGTTTTAGAAAACACATTGACATGGTTTGATCTCCGTAACACATAGCTTATCATTGTTAAGATGGAAACCTATGTGTAAGAGCACCTGTGTTGTACCTGCCCCGTGCTTCCTGTCTCTGAAGACTGCTGGAGGTATTGTTGTCCCTCAGTGGCATGACCCCTTATCTGCAGTTAGTACAGGCTTACCACTTAGGATGGAGGTTATATAGGATGCTGCTCATGCTGATTTACTACTAACCGGCTGACCGTGAACAGAACATGTTGAGTACAATGACTGAGGATGACATGGACCTCTAGAGTCAGTTAAGGTTGATCCATAGATTTTGAGCTAGTAGTTTACTGAATCCCCCCAAAATCTTGTTTGGACTGATCGGATTTGAACCGTACGTATAAACCTTTGAGATGAATAGTTTGTGAGTTGTCTGCTCCGTTAGTTAGTCAGGTAATCAAACTGCAGGGACAGGACCCGTCAAGAAGTATTAACCAATGTCCTCTCTTTACAGGGGAGGGTGAAGCTTGCTTGTCACAGTGATGTAAGGACAAAACCCACTCTAGCTCAATATGTCCTGTCTTCTCTCCTCTCTGTTTCTTTTCTGTGTTCTCTCGCCTCTCTGTCTGAAACAAAGGGGAGGAAGCCGTTGTTTCTTACCTTTGTTTTCTAAATGGCGTTTCTCTCTGCTGGTTTACTGTTTCGTTACTGTCTGGTGTGGTTGACCCAGTAGACATAGCAGTAGCTCCCTGCATCTCAGCCTCTTCACAGCCCATCCACTGTGGCGGCAGACAGTTGGGGTGGACGTTACACACCGATGGCCCGGTAACAACCACCCTTTAGGACAGGACTGCAGCTGCATGAGCCACGTCTCTCTACTGCGGTCTGATTGGTCCTCAACCGTCTGGCGCTGAGGATCCATGATGACGTTACTGATTTGGTCAGACACATTCATGAGATTGAGGGTGGAACACTTCTTGTTACGAACCTTTCTCACAATGACAATGGTTCCCTGAGTGTTCGGACAGGCCTTTTTTAAATTTATTTTTTATTACATGTTTGGTCTGTTTTTCTGTTGTTTTTGGTCTTATTTGAAGAGTTCTGTTTTACAGATGAGGTGTAACTCCAGGATGATGGGTAATGTGGAGCACTTTGTGATATATTCTGCTAACAGAGTATCACACAGTCCTCATAGATACCAGATATATCACCACAGTGCTATTGCCCTGGCTGGGGGCCTGCTGGCTGCATCTCTGCCCTCTCTGTGTGTATGTGCGTGTGCGTTATGTGTGTCTTTGTCTGGTGTGCTCTTGCAATTAGCTGAGCTCCTGTCTTTTTTTCCTGTACTGTACTTCTGTACTGCATTGTCTTGGTGTGTGTGTATGTGTGTGTGTGTGCGAGCATAGTAATGACAATTATGATAATATTTCAGAAAGTCCTTTGATGTGTTTATTTCATTTTAGAGAGAGAAAGGGTGTGTGTGTGTGTGTTCTTGTAAGAGAGAAAAAAATGTATGACTCAGAACTCTGTCCTGCCTGTCCAATATGGAGTTAATCTGTATAACGTTGCTCCTGTGTCGTGACTATCATGAAACCCTCTTCTCTCTTCCCTTTCCCCCTCTCTCTCTCCCTGTTCATACCACTTTGGCCTCTAGGGAACTCAGTTAATTTCCAATGCAGCCAAGCAGCTGGGACAGCTGTCCAAGATAAAGGTACCTGACGTCTAGCGTCACATCAGGACATGTCTGTGTGTTCAAGCACTCATCAACGCTGACTTTGTTTGTGGTCGTTAACATGCCTGTGTGTGCGTACTCGTCAGGAGCACATGGGTCGTGAGGAGGCCAAGGCTCTGTCCCCTAAGCAGTGCGCTGTGATAGAACTGGCCTTGGACACGATCAAGGTACCAGCCCTCAGTTTTCTATACTGTACTTGCACATTTTATAATATTATCTATGTTATCTATATTATATTGCAGGGTAAACGAGATTGATAAATTGGCAAATATACTCTTTCGACTGCTGTAATCGGCCTAATGGACAGGTCTCAAATAGTCACCATATTTTAAAGGATTATTGTTTTGTATTTTATTGAGATTTCATTCTATTCTTCCTGTACAATAGGTGTGCCTTGACTGAGGTTATTTAATTACTATTTAGTCCAAAGGGCCATAAGGCATAAATACCCATAATGCCAAACAACCCACCAGTCCATCAGTGCAGTGGCAGTGACATACCCAGGTTACTTTATTGAAACCATACCAGCTCAAAACCAGGCAATCTCTGTCTACTGCCTGAAAGGTCCCTCAATGTACACTGCTGTTAAAACGTTTGGGGTCACTTAGAGATGTCCTTGTTTTTGAAGGAGAAGCACATTCTTTGTCCATTAAAATAACATCAAATTGATCAGAAATACAGTGTATACATTGTTTTTTGTTGTAAATGACTGTGGTAGCTGGAAATGCCTGATTTTCAATGGGTTATCTATGCAGGCGTACAGAGGCCCATTATAAGCAACCATCGTTCTTGTGTTCCAATGGCACCTTGTGTTTGCTAATCAAGCTAATTGATCATTAGAAAACCCTTTTACTATAACTTTAGCACCGCATCAACGTTTGTGGGTTCAAAATGGCTCAACAGGCTCAAAATGGCCAGAAACAAACCTTCTTCTGAAACTTGTCAGTCTATTCTTGTTCTGAGAATTTAAGGCAATTTCTCGCTGGGAATAGCCTTTATTTCTCAGCACAAGAATAGACTGGAATAGTTGCAATAGTCATTTACAACATTAACTAAGTCTATGCTGTATTTCGGATTAATTTGATGTTATTTTAATGGACCAAAAATTTGCTTTTCTTTCAAAAACAAGGACATTTCTATGTGACCCCAAACTTTTGAATGGTAGTGTACACAATTTCAGAGACATATGAGCTGTGGGTCTTCTAAGACATGGTCAACATACTTCATCCTAGAATTGAAAGATCTGTTGTCTGAAGCAATCATCTTTCTGTCCTACTGCAGCAATACTTTCATGCTGGTGGGGTGGGTCTGAAGAAGACCTTCCTTGAAAAGAGTCCCGACCTGCTCTCACTACACTACGCCCTGTCCCTCTACACCCAGGCCACAGACAAACTCATCAAGACCTTTGTTTCAACTCAGAATGCACAAGGTAGGCTGTCTGTCCACACGCCCACTATTTATATCACTCTGTCTTCTCACTCTCTTTTCTATTTTCTGTCTGTTTCACATGCCTCTCTGTCTTCCTGGGTTCCTGCAGTTTACTCTCATTGGGGGGTAGAAGTCCATCTATTTAGTCTTTTAGACATTGTTAGGGTTGTTTTTGTCTTTTCTCAGTTTCCTTTAATGAATAATGACAATAACAGGTCAAATTCCACTTGGTGTATCATAATTACCGTTGGGATAGTATTTAAAGCTCTATATTTGAAATATTTGAGAAAGTTTTCACACTGACATGTAGCATCAGCTTCAGGCAGTTGTAATTAATTAATTGGATAAAATCAATAACTCTTTATATATTATATTACTGTAACCCTAACATATAGTTCTGAGGCACCGCAGAGTGAGTACATTTAAGTCACTTTAAAACATCCTTATTTTAATGGACTGATGGTGGTTGCATTTGATGGTAATTCTCATCGGAGGGTGGGGAGAGCAGGAAAGTGTCATCTTCACCATGCCTCCACCTCCCTCTCTATATCTATCTATATTAACAGTATCTCACAAAAGTGAGTACACCCATCACATTTTTGTAAATATTTGATTATATCTTTTCATGTGATAATACTGAAGAAATGACACTTTGCTACAGCGTAAAGTAGTGGGTGTACAGCTTGTATAACAGTGTACATTTGCTGTCCCCTCAAAATAACTCAACAGACAGCGAGTGAGTACATCCCTAAGTGAAAATGTCAAAATTGGGCCCAATTAGCCCTTTTCCCTCCCCAGGGTCATGTGACTCGTTAGTATTAAAAGGTCTCAGGTGTGTTACATTTGGTGCTATCGCTCTCACACTCCCTCATACTGGTCACTGGAAGTTCAACATGGCACCTCATGGCAAAGAACTCTCATAAAGTTGGCCTAGGCTATAAGAAGATTGCCAAGACCCTGAAACTGAGCTGCAGCACAGTGGCCAAGACGATACAGCAGTTTAACAGATCAGGTTCCATTCAGAACAGGCCTCACCATGGTCGACCAAAGAAGTTGAGTCCACGTGTTCAGCGTCACATCCAGAGGTTGTCTTTGGGAAATAGATGTATTAGTGCTGCCAGCATTGCTGCAGAGGTTGAAGGGGTGGGGGGGTCAGCCTGTCAGAGCTCAGACCATATGCCGCACACTGCATCAAATTGGTCTGCATGGCTGTCATCCCAGAAGGAAGCCTCTTCTAAAGATGATGCATATGAAAGACCGCAAACAGTTGAAGACAAGCGGACTAAGGACATGGATGACTGGAACCATGTCCTGTGGTCTGATAAGACCAAGATTAATGTATTTGGTTCAGATGGTGTCAAGCGTGTGTGGCGGCAACCAGGTGAGGAGTACAAAGACAAGTGTGTCTTGCCTACAGTCAAGCATGGTGGTGGGAGTGTCATGGTCTGGGGCTGCATGAGTGCTGCAGTTCATTGAGGGAACCATGAATGCCAACATGTACTGTGACATACTGAAGCAGAACATGTTCCCCTCCCTTTGGAGACCGGGCCACAGGGCAGTATTCCAACATGATAACGACCCCAAACACAAGATGACCACTGCCTTGCTAAAGAAGCTGAGGTTAAAGGTGATGGACTGACCTAAACCCTATTGAGCATCTGTGGGGCATTCTCAAATGGAAGGTGGATGAGCGCAAGGTCTCTAACATCCACCAGCTCCGTGATGTCATCATGGAGGAGTGGAAGAGGAATCCAGTGGCAACCTGTTAAGCTCTGGTGAACAAAGAGGGTTAAGGCAGTGCTGTAAAATAATGGTGGCCACAGAAAATATTGACACTTTGGGCTCAATTGGACATTTTCACTTAAGGGTGAAAATGTATACATACATACACATACATGCACACATATATATATATATATATATATATATATATACACACTCACCTAAAGGAGTATTAGGAACACCTGTTCAATTTCTCATTAATGCAATTATCTAATCAACCAATCACATGGCAGTTGCTTCAATGCATTTAGGGGTGTGGTCCTGGTCAAGACAATCTCCTGAACTCCAAACTGAATGTCAGAATGGGAAAGAAAGGTGATTTAAGCAATTTTGACCGTGGCATGGTTGTTGGTGCCAGACTGGCCGGTCTGAGTATTTCACAATCTGCTCAGTTACTGGCATTTTCACGCACAACCATTTCTAGGGTTTACAAAGAATGGTGTGAAAAGGGAAAAACATCCAGTATGCGGCAGTCCTGTGGGCGAAAATGCCTTGTTGATGCTAGAGGTCAGAGGAGAATGGGCCGACTGATTCAAGCTGATAGAAGAGCAACTTTGACTGAAATAACCACTCGTTACAACCGAGGTATGCAGCAAAGCATTTGTGAAGCCACAACTCGCACAACCTTGAGGCGGATAGGCTACAACAGCAGAAGACCCCACCGGGTACCACTCATCTCCACTGCAAATAGGAAAAAGAGACTACAATTTGCACAAGCTCACCAAAATTGGACAGTTGAAGACTGGAAGAATGTTGCCTGGTCTGATGAGTCTCGATTTCTGTTAAGACATTCAGATGGTAGAGTCAGAATTTGGCGTAAACAGAATGAGGACATGGATCCATCATGCCATGTTACCACTGTGCAGGCTGGTGGTGGTGTAATGGTGTGGGGGATGTTTTCTTGGCACACTTTAGGCCCATCCATCCATCCATCTTCTCCCGCTTATCCGGGGCCGGGTCGCGGGGGCAGCAGTCTAAGCAGGGATGCCCAGACTTCCCTCTCCCCAGACACTTCCTCTAGCTCTTCCGGGGGGACACCGAGGCGTTCCCAGGCCAGCCGGGAGACATAGTCCCTCCAGCGTGTCCTAGGTCTTCCCCGGGGTCTCTTCCCGGTGGGACGGGACCGGAACACCTTCCCAGGAAGGCGTTCCGGAGGCATCCGAAAAAGATGCCCAAGCCACCTCAGCTGACCCCTCTCGATGTGGAGGAGCAGCGGCTCTACTCTGAGCTCCTCCCGGGTGACCGAGCTTCTCACCCTATCTCTAAGGGATCGCCCGGCCACCCTGCGGAGAAAGCTCATTTCGGCCGCCTGTATCCGGGATCTTGTCCTTTCGGTCATGACCCAAAGCTCATGACCATAGGTGAGAGTAGGAACGTAGATTGACTGGTAAATCGAGAGCTTCGCCTTGCGGCTCAGCTCTTTCTTCACCACGACAGACCGATACATCGACTGCATTACTGCAGAAGCTGCACCGATCCGTCTGTCAATCTCCCGTTCCATCCTTCCCTCACTCGTGAACAAGACCCCTAGATACTTAAACTCCTCCACTTGAGGCAGGCACTCTCCACCAACCTGAAGTGGGCAAGCCACCCTTTTCCGACTGAGGACCATGGCCTCAGATTTGGAGGTACTGATTTTCATCCCCACCGCTTCACACTCGGCTGCAAACCGTCCCAGTGCATGCTGAAGGTCCTGGTTAGAAGGGGCCAACACGACAACATCATCTGCAAAGAGCAGAGACGAAATTGTGTGGTCCCCAAACCTGACACCCTCCGGCCCCTGGCTGCGCCTAGAAATTCTGTCCATAAAAATTACGAACAGAACCGGTGACAAAGGGCAGCCCTGCCGGAGTCCAACATGCACTGGGAACAAGTCTGACTTACTGCCGGCAATGCGGACCAAGCTCCTGCTTCGGTTGTACAGGGACCTGACAGCCCTTAGCAAAGGACCCAGGACCCCATATTCCCCAAGCACCCTCCACAAGATGCCGCGAGGGACACAGTCGAATGCTTTCTCCAAATCCACAAAACACATGTGGATTGGTTGGGCAAACTCCCATGAACCCTCCAACACCCCGTAGAGGGTATAGAGCTGGTCCAGTGTTCCACGGCCCGGACGAAAACCACACTGTTCCTCCTGAATCCGAGGTTCTACTATCGGCCGTATTCTCCTCTCCAGAACCCTGGCATAGACTTTCCCGGGGAGGCTGAGAAGTGTGATCCCCCTATAGTTGGAACACACCCTCCGGTCCCCCTTCTTAAAAAGAGGGACCACCACCCCGGTCTGCCATCCAAGAGGCACTGTCCCCGACCGCCACGCGATGTTGCACAGGCGTGTCAACCAAGACAGCCCCACAACATCCAGAGACTTGAGGTACTCAGGGCGGATCTCATCCACCCCCGGTGCCTTGCCACCGAGGAGTTTCTTGACCACCTCAGTGACTTCAGCCCGGGTGATGGACGAGTCCACCTCTGAGCCCTCATCCTCTGCTTCCTCAATGGAAGACGTGTCAGCGGGATTGAGGAGATCCTCGAAGTACTCCTTCCACCGCCCGACGACATCCTCAGTTGAGGTCAACAGCTGTCCACCTCTACTGTAAACAGCGTTGGTAGGGCACTGTTTCCCTCTCCTGAGGCGCCGGATGGTTTGCCAGAATCTCTTCGAGGCCAGCCGATAGTCCTTCTCCATGGCCTCACCGAACTCCTCCCAGGCCCGAGTTTTTGCCTCCACAACCACCCGGGCTGCAGCCCGCTTGGCCTGTCGGTACCCGTCAGCTGCCTCAGGAGTCCCACAAGCCAACCAGGCCTGATAGGACTCCTTCTTCAGCTTGACGGCATCCCTTACTTCCGGTGTCCACCACCGGGTTCGGGGATTGCCGCCTCGACAGGCACCGGAGACCTTACGGCCACAGCTCCGAGCGGCCGCTTCGACAATGGCGGTGGAGAACATGGTCCACTCGGACTCAATATCTCCAACCTCCCTCGGGATCCAGTCGAAACTCTGCCGGAGGTGGGAGTTAAAGATCTCTCTGACAGGAGACTCGGCCAGACGTTCCCAGCAGACCCTTACAGTACGCTTGGGCCTGCCGAGTCTGTCCAGCTTCCTCCCCCGCCATCGGATCCAACTCACCACCAGGTGGTGATCAGTTGACAGCTCCGCCCCTCTCTTCACCCGAGTGTCCAAGACATACGGCCGCAGGTCAGATGAGACGACAACAAAGTCGATCATCGACCTGCGGCCTAGGGTGTCCTGGTGCCACGTGCACTGATGGACACCCTTATGCTTGAACATGGTGTTCGTTATGGACAAACTGTGACTAGCACAGAAGTCCAATAATTGAACACCACTCGGGTTCAGATCCGGGGGGCCGTTCCTCCCAATCACGCCCCTCCAGGTGTCACTGTCGTTGCCCACGTGGGCGTTGAAGTCCCCCAGTAGAACAATAGAGTCCCCAGTCGGAGCACTTTCCAGCACCCCTCCCAGAGACTCCAAGAAGGTCGGGTACTCTGCACTGCCGTTCGGCCCGTAGGCACAAACAACAGTGAGAGACCTATCCCCGACCCGTAGGCGCAGGGAAACGACCCTCTCGTTCACCGGGGTAAACTCCAACACATGGCGGCAGAGCTGGGGAGCTATGAGCAAACCCACACCAGCCCGCCGCCTCTCACCATGGGCAACTCCAGAGTGGTGAAGAGTCCATCCTCTCTCAAGGAGTGTGGTTCCAGAGCCCAAGCCGTGTGTAGAGGTGATCCCGATTACCTCTAATCGGAACCTCTCAACCTCACGCACCAACTCAGGCTCCTTCCCCGCCAGCGAGGTGACATTCCACGTCCCTAGAGCCAGTTTCCGTGTCCAGAGATCGGGTTGTCTAGGCCCCTGCCTTCGACTGCCGCCCGATCCTCTTCGCACCGGCCCCTTATGGTCCCTCCTGTGGGTGGTGAGCCACTTTAGGCCCCTTAGTGCCAATTGGGCATCGTTTAAATGCCACGGCCTACCTGAGCATTGTTTCTGACCATGTCCATCCCTTTATGACCACCATGTACCCATCCTCTGATGGCTACTTCCAGCAGGATAATGCACCATGTCACAAAGCTCGAATCATTTCAAAATGGTTTCTTGAACATGACAATGAGTTCACTGTACTGAAATGGCCCCCACAGTCACCAGATCTCAACCCAATAGAGCATCTTTGGGATGTGGTGGAACGGGAGCTTCGTGCCCTGGATGTGCATCCCACAAATCTCCATCAACTGCAAGATGCTATCCTATCAATATGGGCCAACATTTCTAAAGAATGCTTTCAGCACCTTGTTGAATCAATGCCACGTAGAATTAAGGCAGTTCTGAAGGCGAAAGGGGGTCAAACACAGTATTAGTATGGTGTTCCTAATAATCCTTTAGGTGAGTGTGTATATATATATATATATATATATATATATTACAACCATGGGGAGAGAAGAGGGCGTAGTCTGACTTCTAATAAATGTGTTGGATAAAAAGCCTTACAGCAGGTCTTTACTGTATTCGCTGACCGTCGCTCTTTAGTCGTCCTTTTAAAACTTTTGAAATCACAGTGTCAATTTAGATTTTCACTTGACTACAGAAAGCTGTGTAGACATCTGAATGGCCAATGCTAGGCCTACAGGAGCAGTTGATTATATCAGCACAATGAGTAGATGGTGTTTGTACATCAGACCTTGACCTGGTGCATAGTTCGGCTGTCAAAAGCAAGACAAATGGAAAAATATTAATGCAAGGCTTTATCGTTCGGTTTATATGGAAAGGTTTGTTGATCAACCTAATTACATTAGTCCAGACCTCTGTGTCCTCATGTAGCTATTGCTCTGCCTATGGCAGGAAACACAACTTTCTGAATGTAGTGAATGATGTCACTGTATATAATTGAAAGATAACGTCAGTTCTACATCTGCAATTCTTTTATATTTCTCTCTGTCTCATATTTTCTCTGCCCTTCTTCCTCGTCCCCCTCTGGCCGCTAGTTTTCAACGGAAAGGGGGTGAGGTTCACGACTAATGAGGATGTGTACCCAGAGAAGGGTATGTGGATGAGAATGGCCTGGAAAAACCAGGGCTCCAAAACCCCAGACCTCCACCTCCATACGCCTCCTCTGACCTCCCATCCTGCCTGCTCAACCTTAAACTCATTCCAACAAACACCCCCACAGACACATACACACACACACACAGCTCTTACTGACAGCATGCACACACACATCACACATCTGCGCCACCCGGAGCAGGACATGGAGGACATTGTATGCGTGTGCGTGCGCGTGCGCGTGACCCACGGTACGCTCATATGATGGACGATATGTGCTGCGTATACATACCCAGTATGTATGAGCAGAAACCAGTAAGGCATGTGAGACCAAGGAAACCAGCGGATGTAAAGAGCCGCACTCCATCAGAGATGTCAGTGTTGTTCATAGGGGAAGACCCATGGCTTGTGTCTGTACCGGCCCTGCCAGAGTGTGTGAGTAGAGTGAGTCAGACAGATGGAGCCGTGTTGAGGGACTGGGTTAGTGGTGTTGAGTGACTGGGTGAGTGGTGTTGAGTGACTGGGTGAGTGGTGTTGAGTGACTGGGTGAGTGGTGTTGAGGGAATGGGTGAGTGGTGTTGAGTGACTGGGTGAGTGGGTGTTGAGTGACTGGGTGAGTGGGTGTTGAGAGACTGGGTGAGTGGTGTTGAGTGACTGGGTGAGTGGTGTTGAGGGAATGGGTGAGTGGTGTTGAGTGACTGGATGAGTGGTGTTGAGTGACTGGGTGAGTGGTGTTGAGGGAATGGGTGAGTGGTGTTTAGTGACTGGGTGAGTGCGTGTTGAGTGACTGGGTGGGTGGTGTTGAGGGAATGGGTGAGTGGTGTTGAGTGACTGGGTGAGTGGTGTTGAGTGACTGGGTGAGTGGGTGTTGAGAGACTGGGTGAGTGGTGTTGAGTGACTGGGTGAGTGGTGTTGAGTGACTGGGTGAGTGGTGTTGAGGGAATGGGTGAGTGGTGTTGAGTGACTGGATGAGTGGTGTTGAGTGACTGGGTGAGTGGTGTTGAGGGAATGGGTGAGTGGTGTTTAGTGACTGGGTGAGTGCGTGTTGAGTGACTGGGTGAGTGGGTGTTGAGTGACTGGGTGAGTGGGTGTTGAGAGACTGGGTGAGTGGGTGTTGAGGGACTGGGTGAGTGGTCTTGAGTCACTGGGTGAGTGGGTGTTGAGTCACTGGGTGAGTGGTCTTGAGTCATTGGGTGAGTGCGTGTTGAGTGACTGGGTGAGTGCGTGTTGAGTGACTGGGTGAGTGGGTGTTGAGGGACTGGGTGAGTGGGTGTTGAGGGACTGGGTGAATGGGTGTTGAGTGACTGGGTGAGTGGTCTTGAGTCACTGGGTGAGTGGGTGTTGAGTCACTGGGCGAGTGGGTGTTGAGGGACTGGGTGAGTGGGTGTTTTAGTGACTGGGTGAGTGGGTGTTTTAGTGACTGGATGAGTGGGTATTGAGGGACTGGGTGAATGGGTGTTGAGTGACTGGGTGAATGGTCTTGAGTCACTGGGTGAGTGGTCTTGAGTCACTGGGTGAGTGGGTCTTGAGTCACTGGGTGAGTGGGTGTTGAGTGACTGGGTGAGTGGTGTTGAGGGACTGGGTGAATGGGTGTTGAGTGACTGGGTGAGTGGTCTTGAGTCACTGGATGAGTGGGTGTTAAGGCAGCTTCGAATCACAGGGTCTGTCTCTTGCAACTAAGGACTTTTCCTTTTTGTGTGTGTTTTGTTTTTCTTCCTCTATCCTAACTGATAGAGAGATGAGGATGATGGTGATCAAAAATGTCTTGGTTTGTCTGGAAGGGCTCACTGACCATCCCACCAGGGGCCAGTTGGCCCTTTTCCAGAGCAGGTTCCTCCAGCCGTGATAGGATGCTCCAGTTGCCCCTCCCACACTGAATCGTCCTATCAGCAGTGTTCCCTTGGGTCTGACGGGGCACTCTGTCAGTGTGCGTCATTGCTCAGGGACTTGTCTGACTCTTTCCAGAGGCTTACATTCCCACTGCTCATGTGCACGCACGCATGCACGCACAGCCTCGGTTAGAGTGACAGGCATTATGATCAAGGTAACATTTGCTCTCACAGGGAGTCCCTCTTCAAGCTTTCATGGTACCTCTTCCTCACGCAACGTTACACACAAATGATGTTCAGTCATCCCTGATTAAAACATATACAGACCTAAATAATCGAAAACTTACATCACGTTTCAGGGAGGGAAAGTCAGTCAGACAACCTACCTACAGTTTCTCCCATTGCCCCTTCTCTCTCCCAAACAAACTTTTTCTGTGCCTGACTGGAGCCCCCTAGAGGATCCTGCATGTGTCCCGTAAACCTGAGACCCCCCCCCCATACCTAGCAGCATGGATCAATGACCCCAAGCCATGGGCCCAAGGAGGGTCTTTCCTGTGTTGCGGAGACGGGTGCACACATGTTGTGTTTGAGTGCTGCTCAAATCCTGTTGGCTTTCCGGGCAAAATAGAGCTCCAGTCTCCAAATGACAAGCACTCTATAGGCATGTGTACACCCCGCCTCAGGATACATGTGACTGGGCCACTGCCGGACTGCTCCCTCAGCAAGGTCCCTCCACTTTCCATGCTTGCTCTGGGCAAAGAATGGAAAGAATGGACTGGTGCAATTTCAGCATGTTACTTGCCTGCTCTGCCCAGCAGCAGGAGAGGACAACAATAACCTCCTCTCTCCCCACTGGTCTACCCTGAATGACCTCCCCAGTGCCCCCTGGACAGGCTCCTCCCCCTGGGTCTGGGCAAGCAGAGTCACAAAGCTGCTATGAGTGGATGAATGACATTGTCCTTTGCACTTTATATAAAATGTTTCTGCGTCGACAGTATTTAGCCCAAAACTGCATATTCCGTCAAAAACGACTCATAGCTGCATTCTCTGATTGTTTCTCTCCCACCACAGTGCCAGATACTGTCTCTCAAGCCCTGTTATGTTTCACCAATCTTTACCAATGCACGGTTACTTCTGCTAGAATACACAGTCTATAACAGCTGTACTGTCATGAAGTAAGCATGGTCAAAAGGGAAGGTATTTTGGTTAAAAGTGTTGGCCTACCTGCAGGAGTCGTGAGAGAAGCAACTCTGTAGGCCACAGAGGTTTAATTTGTGCCTCTTGTCCCTGTTCTGTCAGGCACTGGTGTGGATGATGCTGTTGGAGAGGTTTCGATCCACGTGGAGATATTCACCCACCCCAACACTGGAGAGCACAAAGTCACAGTCAAAGGTCTGTGTCCACTCAATTCTGTAAGATAGTTCATTTCACCGTGTTTTAAAAATGCGCTTTCATGGCATAACTCGTAACCTCTTTTTTTTGGCTGGTGGCTTTTTTGGGTGGTGCGTTAAAAATGTGCTGATAAATTCCTTGTTCCCGCTGTGTCAGTGGTGGCTGCCAATGACCTGAGGTGGCAGACCACAGGGGTGTTCAGACCCTTCGTGGAGGTCTACATCATTGGTCCTCATCTGGCTGATAAGAAGAGGAAATATGCCACCAAGTCCAAGAACAACAGCTATGCCCCGAAATACAATGAAACATTCACATAGTGAGTATTACAGTCTGGCATCAGTTGTACAAAGCATCTTGCAATCATACTGATATACTAGTTAGATGTATTGAATATACTGACGGGGTCCCAGTCTTCTCCTTTTGGCACTGACGGGGGCAGCGGGCTGATGCGGAGACAGAAATCAGGGCCTCTGTGCCACTTTATTTACACAGTACCCGCCAAACGTTTTGACTCATCTATTTATATAGTTTAGCAATTTCTGCACAAAACTATGAAATTAAACATATGGAATCAGATAGTACCTATGAAGCTGGTTGAGAGAATGCCAAGAGTCTGCAAAGCTGTCCACAAGGCAAAGGGTGGCAACTAAAAATAATCTAAAATATAAATGTATTTGATTTGTTTAACAGTTTTTTGGTTACTACATGATTCCATGTTTTTTTTCCCCATATGATTTCATAGTTTTGATGTCTTCACCATTATTGTACAATTTGGAAAATAGTAAAAATAAAGAAATACCCTTGAATTAGTTGGTGTCCAAACATTTGATCTACAGTGGGGAGAACAAGTATTTAATAGATTGCCGATTTTGCTGGTTTTCCCACTTACAAAGCATGTAGAAGTCTGTAATTTTTATCATAGGTACTCTTCAACTGTGAGTGACGGAATTGGCCCACTCCTCCATACAGACCTTCTCCAGATCCTTCAGGTTTCGGGGCTGTCGCTGGACAAAACAGACTTTCTGCTCCCTCCAAAGATTTTCTATTGGGTTCAGGTCTGGAGACTGGCTAGGCCACTCCAGGACCTTGAGATGCTTCTTACGGAGCCACTCCTTAGTTGCCCTGGCTGTGTGTTTCGGGTCGTAGTCATGCTGGAAGACCTAGCCACGACCCATATTCAATGTCCTTACTGAGGGAAGGAGGTTGTAGGCCAAGATCTCACAATACATGGCCCCATCCATCCTCTCTTCAATACGGTGCAGTTGTCCTGTCCCCTTTGCAGAAAAGCATCCCCAAAGATTGATGTTTCCACCTCCATGCTTAACGGTTGGGATGGTGTTCTTGGGGTTGTACTCATCCTTCTTCCTCCAAACACGGCGAGTGGAGTTTAGACCAAAATGTTTGTCTCATCAGACCACGTGACCTTCTCCAATTCCTCCTCTGGATCATCCAGATATTTATTGGCAAAATTCAGATGGGCAGGTCTGTGAGAGCCGGAATTCTTACTGGTTGGTAGGTGATCAAATACTTATGTATTGCAATAAAATGCAAAATAATAATACAAAAATCATACAATGTAGTTTACAGACCTCTACATGCTTTGTAAGTAGGAAAACATGCAAAATCGGCAGTGTATCAAATACTTGTTCTCCCCACTATGTAACACGCAAACACATATCAATGTTGTCGCGGGGAAAAGCGAAGACACGAGACGGGATTCTAGTGACTGGGCACGCAGACATGTATTTCTATTTCTATCGGTTTTAAGAATGCTAATCGTATCTGTTTATCACAGTTTGACACACCAAAGTGGTGAAATGCGTGCTGATGCGTTGACTCTAAGACGTGTTTCTGCCCGTTCCCCCTGCAGCACGCTCAGTAATGAAGTGGGCACGGAGTGTTACGAGTTGCAGGTGTGTGTGAAAGATTACTGTTTCGCCCGGGAGGACCGCACAGTGGGCATGGCCGTATTGCAGTTGAAGGACATGGCCTCTAGGGGCAGCGTGGCGTGCTGGCTACCTCTTGGTAAACGGATCCACATGGACGAGACGGGCCTCACCGTCCTTCGCATCCTGTCCCAACGCAACAACGACGATGTGGCAAAGGAGTTCGTCAAACTCAAGTCCGACCAGCGTTCCCCTGAGGAAGGCCGCGGATGAGAGGGGGAGCAATTTGCTCAACGCCATCGTCAGTCTGGAAGAACCTTCTACCGACTGGCTGCAGGCAAAACCACTGCTCTGGTGTTGTAGTCGAGTTCAAGCACAGAGAAAAAGTTCATTACTACAACATTGTACATATTACTCATTGCAGAGGACATACAATACAATCTACAGGATGTGCCACAGTTGTCTTGAGAGCACTAATTTCTTTATTTTGACTACGATAGATCATTTGATAATACACCGCCGGCCAATATATTACAACAGATCCACATAATCTAATTAATATAATATTTTTGCTTTCTTTATTTCTCTCCCTCTGTCCATTTTCTATAGCATATTAGGCCAAATCTATTATCCATTGTCATTTGAACTACAAATATACATAGTTGAACTGTAAATTGACAACATCAAATAGTTCACTGCATAGGCATCTAAATGGTCCGGGAAATAAGGTTCTTGTAGCTTTGAAGCTCTTGAACTCATCTATTACATTACCTACACTTTGCCTTCCTTCGTATTGATTATAATAGTGCCCATGGATCAATCAATAACATTATGCCAAGTCAAGTCCTGAGCACAAGTAAACAGGCCCAACTGGGTACATTCCAAACAGTCAGGTTTACACACTGGTTTGTCATACTATTTCAGCGAGTTGTCCAATATAGGTTCAATTCTGAATATTTTCTAATTTCCCCCATGAAATATTTACAGGACAGCAGGCTGGACTATTTGGAATATGGATTCAAATGTTTATATATATAACTATTACATATATTATAGATTATATGTGTATTTAATAGGAGGATATTATTGGCCTATAGATGTTCTATTTAAAGACTATGAAGACTTTGCTCTAGAAAGAGTGTCTTTGTCCACATGTCTCTGTCTGTCTCTAAGTATGTTTACCCTGTTACAGAGCACACTGCCTGAAACCCTCAAATGCCTTGTCTTGTCAACACTGCTGTCTGTCTTCTGTACATAGTGAGAACTACCTGATGAAGACGAGCCTTGCAGCACTGTGATTCATCAGTGTGTTTGTTGGTGTGCGTTGGATCCAGAGAAAAATAGAAATGAGTGTGTGTATATATGTACTTTATGTATGTGTGTATACTGTCTGTATGTGTATTCATAGATTGTGTGCTATGTCAATACTGTTTTGAACATTCCTTTTGGGGATGACCAACTGAGAAGTCTCCTCAGTGGGAGCTGAGGAAGATTTGGTCCGAGGTGCATTACTAAGACTTGAAAACACGTTAGCGCCTCTAAAGAATTCAAATAATTAGGAGCTAATCCTTTGATCATTATTTTGATGTCATGAAGAAGATTTTAGATGCAGTATAACGTTAAAGGGGCCCTATGCAAGATTTTTACTGAACTACTTGCATAATTGACCATAAGACATTAAGTACATGTTTATAATAATTTTTTCTACAAAATGTTTCCTAATGCCCGAGATAATCTCCATTTAAACGTTCTCATTGGTCCTCCGGTCAGGTTGAATTGACTTGTATTGTCCTCATGCCTTTCTGTACTATCCAGAAGAATAGCAAGGGAAATGGGGGAGGAGAAATGTTGTGTTATTGTTTAAATTCAGTCTTGTAAACGTTAGAGGCAGGATTCTACATAGTGCCCCTTTAGCTGGCTAATTCATATTAAGTGGAGTCCACTGACTGTTAGCTAGCTAACGTTAGCATTGCTAGCTATTCTTGGAGGAATTTGCTAGCTAATGACAACATTGCCATTTGTCAAAGGATATTTGATGACATCAAGATGACGGCAACGTTGTTTGCAACTAAATATTAGCCTACTATAGCAATGTCTTTGTATTTCCAAGCACCTATGGTGTAGTAAAACAGGGGCTAAATGGTAATTAGCCCCGGTTTCAATTAATTTGCCCCAACTTGCGGTCAATGTGTCTTATAATGTTAGGGCCTAGGCAAAGGCAAGACCGAGTGATGGAGGTGCAATCTGTGAACATGGCCATAGGCCATGTCCATGAATACTGTCTGTATGCATGTATATACTGTCTGTACGCATGTATATACTGTCTGTATGCATGTATATACAGTCAGTATGTGTGAATGTACTGTCTGTATGTGTGAATACTGTCTGTATGCTTTGATGTTATTATGTTGACCTTGTGTATTCACCAGTGTTGCCTGTTTGTTTTATTGTGTAAATCACAAAGAGCCATCAGGAGCAGAGCACACAATATAGATGAAGGATGCATAGTCTACAGTAGATGAAGATTATTTGAATGTCCTAAGTGTCTTTTACTTGGGGGTGTGGAAGGTTTATTGCTTGTTTGATCGGAAACATTCCGTGGGCTGTACAGTACTCAGCAAACGGGAAGTCTTAATTACTTCTTTTTGTTAGCAGAGTGGTGAATGAACAGAGCTCAATGTATTTTGCCTTGGAAAACAGTAACCTCCTGTCCCTCCCTCCAACTCTCTGATCAATAATTGTCAGGGTGGGGGAGAGCAGTTACGCAGAAACAACAAAGACATTTCGTAAAACGTGCGGTACTACACCAACATATTGTCAAATGATGTCAGGCCATAGGTGACCCTCTCTGCTGAGGAGGCACACGTGACTTTTTACCTTTTACCTAAGATGGCCTCTAACCAGGCTGTCTGGTCCTGGGACTGAACACACAGGGCCTGTCCTCAAGGGCTACAGTGCCAGTCCTGCCCTCTCCAGTAGTGAGACCTGCCATACATAGGTGACTGAGACAGGACCAGAAAGGATGTGTATGTGATCGTTTGCTGATGTGTTCATCTCATGTTTTGTAAATCTCATAACGTCCTCTGTGGCATGGCTCGGGCATTTTGAAGGGCACACAGAAAGCATGCACATGGTGCCTCCTGGGTACTGGTCAGTAGTTTTTAATGCACATGGTAACTAGGCTGTATCCAGTACCATTCCAGGACCAACGGTTGTGAGGCTACACCTGACTGCTTTACTACCAGGAGATCCCCTCTAGGTTTTAGTCCATCAGCCCCAGGTACCAGTTACATAGACAAGGCTTAGCTAACTACTTAGACTGTAAGTTGCTGTCTTTGCCAATTAACTTGTTAACGTGTTTACCTAATGGCCCAGCCCTGAAAAGCACTTAAAACTGTAAATACAACAGATTTTTTTATGTGGTTCCCCTATTTAAACTTGTACAACTTGACTCTATGCATCTAATCAGTACAATTTCTATGTAGATTAGTTGGTTTTAATCAGTCCTATAATGTTTACATTATTATCAACAGTGTTTTGGTCAAGTGATGTAAATGCTGTTTTGAAAAGGCCCAGGTTACAGGCCAGTAGCTGATAACAGCTAAATATGAAGAGTTGCGTCAACAGGTTTTGGCTGGAATTCTTTCAAACCCTGTATTGCAATGTTTACACAGTTTCTATAATTTAACAATATAAATTCTGAAATGAATCCCAGCCCTACTGTGTAAATACTGCAATGTGGAATTGACTGAATTGAGCATTTAGAGAGGATGAATAACATGCTCTTTAGGGTTGTGGGCATTGTAAATAGTACATCTCTACCAAACACAAAATATCTATACACTAAATGAAGTGAAGCTGCTACTTAAGTGAACTTGAATCATGCTGTGGCTGGATATTGGATGGGCATTGGACGTGGATCTCCAATGGGAGATGGGGGTCTATAGGCCATGAATACACAGCCTGACAGGCTGTTGTAATGTAACTATATAGCAGCTGTAGCAAGGAATGGTACAAATCGTATTTATTGCTGTTGACAATGACACTAATTCCATCCTAAAACAGAAACCATTCCTTTTCAGATGTGTGCTTGGAGGTAAAAAAAACAACAAACAGATCGCATCCTTTCAGGTTGGCATGTAATACAGAAATGCACGGAGGCATGATACAGAGTTATAGAAGAAGCACAAACACAGACAGAACCAGATAAACATGCATGTACTGTCACTTACACACCAAAGGCATACACATGGGCCGTGTTCAAGAGCATTGAGTAACTGACAAGTAGGGTTGAGGGGTTTGTCGAGCTGTCCGTTTTGGGTCAGTGTTCAAACACGAGCACACAGTGATGCCTGCCCTGTACATAGGAAGCAGTGCATGATGGGAAACATTTATTGTGCCAGCACGCATTTATTTGATGTTATATTTGCCAGTTGTTGTCTTTATTTTGATATTTTAATATTATTTTCTATTTTTCAGAGGTTTGTGAATATATAAATATGTATTACTGATGATGTGTAGTGGTACAAAGTACTCGCATGAGAATTTTTTTATACTGAAGATGTTTCTAATTTTTTTTTATTCTGGTTGTTCTTATTCGGGGTGGAGGTTGGTGGCTGCAGCATTGCTGTGGTTCTGCTTCCAATAAAATTGAGAAAATCTTAAAATAGCTTTCAGAGTGTTCATTAAGGATCAAAGGGAAACATTCAGTTATATCTACACCATACAATTAATATTCTGATATGTAGAACAAATTTCACCATATTTTGAGCACATTTCCAATGCACTAACTTTTCTCAATGGCAACACAGGAAAGCAGTTATGTAAGATGCCTAAAAGATAATAGGGAAATTGTACTGTTTTTTATTTCATAAATCAATACTCTGAAGAAACAAAGACATCCAGATGGCCATTCTAACAGCTCAATCAGGAGAGCAGTAATGATTCATATTTTATTTAACATATACATTTCACACTTAGATATACTGTACATCCTCCAGGAAAACAGACAGCAACATCCAAATAAGAATAATCACCAGTGAAAGACATGGGAGGGTTTCGCTCCCCTCAGGTCCTTCGCAGGAAGGAGATTTTGAGGGAGTCTGGGATGTCCAGCTGGTCAGCACGGATGGGCGAAGGCGGCAGGTAGGGGAATGTGACGGGGAACACACGACGTACATCCAGCAGCAGCTGTGGAGCCTGATTGCCTGAACGCTCTTTCAGCAGACCCTAATGACCGCAACAAAACCAAACTACTGGTAATTAGACCACCCAACCACAGAGAAGGAATTAAGGCATAATGGAGTTCACACAGCATGTGAAGATAAATGATCCACTATAGTATGTGGTAGAATACTGTACCTGCACTACACGGATGAAATTGAGTGTTACCCTCTCCTCTAGGTCACTGTGAGGGGTGTACAGGGTCAGAATCTTCACAATCTGAAGCACAAGAGCCCAAAAGTTATTTCATCTCAGTGAAACGATGTTCTGTAACAAAACATTCCATTTGGACGTACAGAACGTGCATGGTGCTGTAGCAAATATAAGTGTTGTCAGAACCATATAGGATTTATTCTATTGCAAAAAAAATAAAAACATCCAACATATTGACCTGTACACCCTATCAATACCAAGTAAAAAAATTTTTAATAAACTATTGCATTAGTGCAGTCATAGTGAGAAGGGCACCACCTGCTGGGTGGACAGAGCATTGCAACTGTGAACAAGGGCCTGTGCATCCGCTTCTGTCTTCTTGCCCACTTGCAGCAGCTGAGTAGCCTGGATAAGAGGCTCCAACAAGGCCACAGCGCCCCCTGCCTGTAGCTCCCGGCTCCGCAGCCACTCCTCAAGCAGACTGACATTATACCTGCAGGGCCACAGCAGAGCAGCAAGACTGGAGTCAACAATAGCTTGGTTTGCTACATGCAAAAGGCCACCTTGAAGGCCCCTCTGCTTTATCCTATATGTAAGGTCTCTGTCAGCACGTCCACTGACCGTATCTGCAGGCCACGGCTCCAGCTGCACATGTCCTTGCGCAGCAGCAGGCTGTTGAGGGCCGAGGCAGAGAGGAGGTGGGTGAGCTGGCGGAAGGCCTGCTCCGTCACGGTGGGTGGCAGGGCCTGACGGGACAGGGCCATGTGGAGGGCCCCTAGCACGCGAAGAACCGCGGCCATACTGGGGGCCTCGCCAGCGCCCCTCTCCCCGGCCCGGGGGTCAGAACCTGTACGCTTCCTGGAGCCACCCAGCTTCACCCCGGAAGCAGACAGCCCCGGGATCATCTCACTCTCTAGCATGGAAGGAACTGTGGGGGACGGAGGGGGAGGAATGACAGAGGTGCCACAGAGTGGGGGTAAATATGATGAACTGTTTTATTTGGGTAGCGGTTGAGCTAAGTAACTAGTCAGTCGTTGTACCAATGATAGGCTGCAGGCGGCTCTCAGTGACAGACAGTAGCTGCTGATAAGACTGAATACACAGGTCACTCAGTGCACGGATGAAGTCACTCAGGTCAGTGGTCAATGGAACCAGATCCTCAGTGCCAAGAATACCTTCCTAGAGACCCAGAACAAATGCAATGTGTTAATCCTACAGTACAATGAGATAATGGTTTTTATTGCCTTCAGGCTTATAAGAAGGTGCTGGAGTGTTATTCTGTTAACATGGTCATGACAACGTTAGTTAGATGTGGAGTTATTACTTGTCTGGTGGAGTGTTATTCTGTTAACATGGTCGTGACAACGTTAGTTAGATGTGGAGTTATTACTTGTCTGGTGGAGTGTTATTCTGTTAACATGGTCGTGACAACGTTAGTTAGATGTGGAGTCATTACCTGTCTGGTGGAGTGTTATTCTGTTAACATGGTCGTGACAACGTTAGTTAGATGTTGAGTCATTACCTGTCTGGTGGAGTGTTGGGTCAGAAGGTCAGTCAGGAGGCAGCTGTTCTTCAGCCACATTGCGGTCATATCCACATCATTACAGTGTTTCTGATGAGACAGAGAAACGGCATAATCACACAAAAACCATGTGCTGTGTGGGTTTTAGCAGTGAATTTGTAGTGAGGACTAGAACTCCGAAGTCTTCACACAAATAAAATCAAGGAAAATATGTAGAAGTGAGGACCCTGGTATCCATGTCTTGAAATAGTATTTTAGCATTAAGGTTGTGGTAAAGATAAGGTTAATGTTAGGGAATGTAGTTGTGTACTTTTAAAGCGCCCTTTATGGCCGTAACTGTAGCCGCGCAGAGGGAACGGGCTCGGGCCTTGTCACCACTGCCGTCTGCCTGGCGTACACACAGAAACAGCACCTTGGCAGCCAGTCCAGGGGGCAGGGAGAGGCCAACGTCCACCCTCACGTCTGGAAAACACAAAGAGGTAGGAAGACACAAAACAACTAGATGGTGATTAGTGTTGAATTTGGACACGCACAAAGATTTTATGAACTGCCCTTTTTTTTCATAATCAACCTTTGCTGGGGCAGAGGTTAGGGCCAGTTCAGAAGCTGTTTTTGCTTTGTGGGGTATTTCAGGGGTTGGGGGTCAGGTAGATTTATTCATCTGCATTTAGCATGTTAAACTACACAGATCAGCCATAACATTATGACCACCTGCCTAATATTGTGTAGGTTCCCCTTTTGCCACAAAAAAACAGCCTCGACCCATCGAGACATGGACTCCACTAGACCTCTGAAGGTGCTGTGGTATCTGGCCCAGAGACGTTAACAGCGAATCCTTTAAGTCCTGTAGGTTGTGAGGTGTGGCCTCCATGGATCGGACCTGGTTGTCCAACACATTTCACACATGCTGAGATCTGGAGAATTTGGAGGCCAAGTTAACACCTTGAACTAGTTGTTGTGTTCCTCAAAACATTCCTGAAGCGTTTTTGCTTTGTGACAGGGTACATTATCCTGCTGAAAGTGGCCAGTGCCATCAAGGAATACCGTAGCCATGAAAGGGTGCACATGGTCTGCAACAATGCTCAGGTATTGTGGGTGGTACGTGTCAAAGTAACATCCACATGAATGGCAGGACCCAGGGTTTCCCAGCTGAACATTGCCCAAAGCATCACACTGCCTCTGCCTGCTTGCCTTTATCCATAGTGCATCCTGGTGCCATGTGTTCTCCAGGTAAGTGACACACACGCACCCAGCCAACCACGTGATGTAAAAGGAAAAGTGATTAATCAGACCAGGCCACCTTCTTCCATTGCTCTGTGGTCCAGTTCTGATGCTCACATGTCCATTGTAGGGAGCAGACAGGGGTCAGCATGGGCTCCCTAACTGGTCTGTGGCGATGCAGTCCCATATGCAACAAACTGCGATGCACTGTGACACTTTTCTATCAGTACCAGCATTAACTTTATCAGCAATATGAACTACAGTAGTTCGTTTGTTGGATCAAACCACATGGGCCAGCCTTCGCTCTCCACATGCATCAATGAGCCTTGGCCACTCATGATGCTGTCGCTGGTTCACCGCTTTTCCTTCCTTGGACCACTGTTGATAGGTACTGACCACTACAGACCAGGAACACCCCACAAGGGCTGCAGTTTTGGAGATGCTCTGACCCAGTTGTCTAGCCATCACAATTTGGCCCTTGTCAAAGTCGCTCAGATCCTTACGCTTGCCCCTTTTTCCAGCTTCTAACACATCAACTTTGAGGACAGAATGTTCACTTGCTGCCTAATATATCCCATCCACTGACCGTTGCCACGATAACAAGATTATCAGTGTTATTCACTTCACCTGTCAGTGGTCATAATGTTATGGATGAAAAATGCCTTTTGCAAAAGCCCCAGACTGGATCCTTAACAGGATATGGCTGGAATTAGAGTCAGGGTTAGAGTCAGGGTTGGTGAACCTGTGATGAGAGTCTTAATCAGTTTGGCCTCATCCCTCTTCCTACACTCCAGCAACCCTGTGACAGTCCCCTCCTTGGCCTGGGGAGCAGAGGAGTCGACAGGGGGCTGGACCAGCTCTGGACCTAGGGAGACCAGCAAACAAGTAGAATAGATACGGATGATTTATCATGCATGTAACACTTTATCACTTTAGCAAACAAACATTTATTTTGAGGTTTGAATCAAAATGTTTTGTCCAGACCTGTTAATGCCAGTAGTCTCCGGAGTGTCACAGTGTGTCTCAGCTCCTTCAGTTCTCTCCTCATTCTGCAGACCTCCTGCTCTCGGGCCTCCACCAGTTCCAGCAGGTACTGAGCATTCAGCATGTACACGACTGTCATTTATAATCAAGTCAATTCAGTCCTTCTGGGTGATGATCTTTTCCAGAAGGACTCACTGTAGCGAGTGCATACACTTTCAGTACTGCCCAGCGATAGAACCCACAACCCTGGTATCGCTCCATTCTCTTAACAGGTGAGGTACACAGGATGGCACTTACAAAGCCACAATCCTTGGATTCTAATCCTCAAGATGCCAGACCAGTGAAATGAGGTCCTACCTGCTGGTCTGCACTGGAGGGGTCGGAAGAGGTCAGTTCAGCATGCGGGCGCCGGGCTTCCAGGTCTGCCTCCTCCTGAGAACGCTGGCTCCGCAGCTGGGCCTCCAGAAACCTGACAGGTGCACACAGACAGGGAATCTATCCACATAATGTCATGACGAAATGATATTGCTATCAAGGTACTGATCAGGGAAAAGGAACTGACTTGTTGGCCACACGTACAGCATCATAAGCATGTCCAAGGTCTTCTCCTGTCATCTTTTCAGCAGCGTCTTTAACCAGGCCCATGTTCTTAATCAGTCTGTCCTTTAAGGTAGGACAACATAGGAGACATGTTGATTGACAAGTACACACACACACACACTTTAGCTATCCTTGTCAGGCAATCTATCGTGTGTGTGTGTGTGTGTGTGTGTGTGTGTGTGTGTTTATTCAAGGGGGTGTGGTCCTCACCATAGGTGAATCCACATCAGGCCAGGTTCTCCTCTCGTGGGTGAGGGACGTTACGCTAACCCTCTTCGCCTCCTCGTCAGAAGGGAAAACAGGGCAACCGGAGAAGGGAGGTGTGACCGGGGAGGTAGGAGGGCCAGGAAAGCAAGGCAACTTCAGGGACACGGATGGGGACGGGGGGTCCAGGACCAGGCTCTGGTTTGAGTCGGTACGTCTGTGCCCCCTGGAGTGCTGCAGAGGAAACATTATTAACATTTTTATTTTTTCCCCCTCCAGCTGTACTGGGCTTTTATCAGTACTGCGCTGAGGCGTCACGCTGGCCAAGCAGACAGACTGGGACCCAGGCTAGTTGATAGAACATGAGTACCTCAGTGAGCATGCTCATCTCTCTGAGGTTATCATATCTCTGCTCCAGCCTGGTGAACTCTCTGAGCAGACCCTGATATTTCCTCCTCTCTTCGTCCAGCTCAGCTGTGAGAGTCTTATCCTGCTGGGCTGCACACTCTGGACGGACACGGACACGCGATCAGAAACTTTTAGAGAAACGCACTGATAAAAACACTGATTATATTGACACCTACTCTCTTGAGCCTTCTCTTGCGCTAGGAAACGGGCGCTGAGATCCTCCTTCTCCTTCCTCAAAGAATTCCTCTCCGCCTGCAGAGCCTGCAACTCCTGTGTACATTGCATTGGAATTGCTCAGGTTGAATAAAAACCTTCAGAATCTGGATTCGATATTGTATACAGTGTCCTCCAGAATGACTGCACCCCTTGATAAAATATTATTTTAGAAAGACAACAATTACAGTTATTTATAGCCTATCAGCTTACACTCATATTTACATACAATATTAGTGAAATTGAACATTTAATATTGGTAACATTATGCACACATATTATTATCTTACAACATGGGGAATGCCAGAGAAAAGATTATGGCAATAATTCAAATCAGCTGAAGTGGTGATTAACCTGCCTAGAAGAGGACATCAGTGTATTATGCCCTTAAAAACAGTGGGGAGGAGGAGGGTTTGATAGGTCAAAAAAAACATCACAGAAAAATTGCAGAAGTTTGTGGAATCTTTGGAGTCAATAAGTTAATGTAAATGCTGATGTAGAACCGCATTGAAATGGCGTATGTGTCTATGAAATTGTTCTAACTCTGAATAGGATGTTGAGACACACACTGACTGCCTTTGGGGCCCTCACTGCAGCCAGGGGCCCTAAGGGATGAGACCACCACGTGTATCCACGGACGCACCTGTGTGAGTCGTAGAATCTCCTGGCCAGCCCGCTCCTCTGCTTTCCTCCTCTCCTCCATCTCCTTCTCTGAGGCAACGGAGGTGGGTCGAGCCTGCTGGGTCTGAAGCTGTGTCCGAAGCTGGTTTTCCAGTTTCAATAGCGCCCCCCGCAGTGCGCTCAACTCATTACTGTGGGCTTTGCGCTCCGCCAGCAGGGTTTCTCTCAGAGCCTCGCTTTCCCTGGCCTGGAAACAGAACATACACAGGCAGACACTGGAACATAAGTTAGGCTTTTCGCGTATTCATGCTTTGCCACTACCTGAAAACCTGTCATACAGCCCAAATAACAGCCTCATAAAAACACCTGGGCCAATCCATCCACTCACAACCATCCCAGCCCCTTCCCTCTCAGTCCCAAAACAACCTCCAGTCTCTCTCACCTGGTGGTCAGCTCGGAGTTGCAGCTGCATCAGCTTGACTTCCATACCCTTGTTGAGTTCCCGGAACTTCTCCACCGAGCGGGCCTCTGCCTTCCGCCTCAGCAGCTCCCTCCTGGCGGCCTTCCGCCTCACGCAGCACTGCACCAGCACCACAGCGGCCCGCACCCGCCGGAAGGCCTGGCGTGCCAGCCAGCCCCGCACCGCAGACTGGAGCAGCACAGCCGCCCTCTCCACCACCGCCTGCCAAGGGACAGTGCAGGAAATGTTGGTTTATAATAATCACAGAAGTAAGGATTATAGAACTCCAAGAATAGTCTAGAGCCTGGATCAGAGTGAAGACCCTGGTTGTGTCCCGCGGTCATTCCTTAACGGCCAGACAACACCGGACACATTAACAGGTGCATCCAGAGGCCTATGTGCCAGTATTTCCTCACCAGTCTGTGTTGGCGCCGTGCCAGGGTACCCCTGGTGAAGGCCTGGATGGTGACCGTGGCCTTGCGTATCGTCAGGAACATCTGTCTAATGGCCACCATGCGATAGGTCTTCTGGATGACCACCGCGGCCTTGGTGTAGCGCAACATGTCGGCCAGCCTGCACAGCACAGAACGGAAAAGGACATCAAAAGAAGGTGTCATTTCAGCTAGTTTTTGAAGGAGTTTTAGGAGCCAAAACAGTTACCCATTTTTGTGTAACACTTTGCTATATTCTGCACTGCTTGTTTCCATTTGTTCTGAATCTGATTTGTACTGTATGTTACACGTGTTGGGGCTTTGGATCCTGGGGTGTCTTTAAATAGCTGCACTAATCTGGGCAGAATTATATGACCGTTCACAGAGCAGACTGAGGTCATTATTCCACACAGGCTCTGTCCTCGTGCTCTCACCGCCTGGCCAGGGCTCCTCTGGTGTATCTCTGGATGGTGAGGGTGGCCCATCGGGTCTTGTGGTATCGCCTGCGTCCCAGCCAGCCTTTCACCCAGCTCTGGATGATCACCCCCGCTGCCCTCAGCCTCTCCGCTCTCAGCCTCTCCAGCAAAGCTACCTGCCCGGCCCGGAAGAACACTTTGGTCTTCCCAAAGCAGTACTGCTCCGGGTCTGGGATCAGCTGCGGCAAGGCCAACTGGCACAACGCCTGGATCTGCTCCTGGTTCCGAACCCCACTCCCACCCAGCAGCACCCGGTAACGGCTGTAGAACTCAGCATACGTCCACCTGGAAGCAAGAGGTGGAGGATGGGAATTCGTTTCACAAATTGGGCGCAACCTTGAAGTCTTGGATTGTGTTTTCATTGGTTTGAAACGTACAGCCTTTTAAGTATATGAACTAAACACGATACATGCCCGTCTGCATGCCTTGCAGTACCTGGATGGGAATCCTGCAGCACTGATGCGTATGGTCTCCAGAACCCCGCAGGCACGGAGCTGCTGGACCGCTCTTTTAGGGTCAAACCTGAGAGGAAATCTGTCATTACACCAGATGGAAGTGCGCATGCACAGAAATACACTAATACAATAAATGGATTTTAAGTTTACTGACATTTGACAGACACCTCCCTCCACAATACACACACTCACACAAAGGGCTCTTTAAGGTCATTGGGCTTTATACAGCGGACGTAGTGAGGGGTGGTGCTGTTCAAAGCCTCCATCAGCAGTTGTAGAGACTGACGAAACTAAACAGAGGAACACACTCAGTCCTGAGTACATTATACAACAAGACAAACATGGATGCACTACAACATGCACTGTAAAGCAGCCAGAAAACTAAAATGTAATTAAATTCACAACAGGGAATTAACACACAGTCCATTTTAATTAATGTAGAGCCCGGGCTGTATTGTTGCCTGGCCATAGCAAGGGAGAGACATTCAGTACCTGGAAGCTCACGGTAAGTTTGTGTTCTCGGTGAGCCCTCTTCCCAGGGCCAGAGCACAGACTCCCATTGGGTATTGAAGACTTCCCTGCGGACAGGGACAGATTGCCCCCTGCTGGCGCCTGCTGGAACAGCTCTGCCACCAGCTCTGACTGACAGAAAGACAGTGTTAGTAAGTCCTCAACTGAGTCACCTACTGACTGATATCACCTCAATAGACATCTGAACACCGGGTCCTCAAGGAATCTGCACTCTAGGACAGTTGGACAAGATTTGGGGCACCAGCTCAGAAGGACAGTGTAAATCCTCCCTATAGACAGTCCATGGTTCTATTTCAGAGACAGGGTAAACATACCTGACTAGCTCTCAGAACGTTGATGGGTTCCTCAAACACGGTGTCCCGGTTCTTCTCTAAAAAGCCATCACATTCATATTGCACCTGAAACACCAAAGAAAGTATTAACTAACACACACACACACACACACACACACACACACACACACACACACACACACACACACACACACACACACACACACACACACACACACACACACACACACACACACACACACACACACACACACACACACACACACACACACACACACACACACACACACACACACACACACACACACACACTCTAACTATGGAACAATAAAACCCAACACTTTCCATGAACTCTTATTTTCCTAGCCATCCATTCTACAGGGGACTCACCATGTCAGCAAAGTGCAGGATGATGAAGGCAGAGTTGGACATGCGGGGTTTGCGGAAGTGTGGACTTGGTTTGTTACTCTGGTGCTGATCATACAGTTTCCTTGCCCAGTTCTCTTCTGAACCTTTGGGCATCTGATAAAGGGTTTTCTGGATCAATGTCTTTTGCTTTTTACAGAAATACTTTGAAGTTTGACTTTCAACAGAACAACAATTTTGTGGCAGGGCTTGCTTTTGAACATAAGGCAATCATCTATTTCAGACATTTTTTGGGACACAATCCACCACAAAGCACCCCTAGCTCTCCCCGTGCATCCAGTGATGATTTAGCATCACGTCCTGCGAACATTATTTGGATACATTAGCACAAACCAGACAAAACAATGTGGTCGTGATAGAAACCAGGACTGTTACTGCCTGACCCTGCACTCCTCATCCAGCAGGTCGAGCACACCCAGCTGTCCCTCAATGAGAGCGATGCACGGTTGGTTATCGCTGAACTCTATCCTGCTCCAAGGCAGCTCCTCACGGACATACTCCTCCTGCTCCAGCTGGAAGACGTGCTAGGGATCGGAGAGGAGGAGAGAAACTGGTTGGGATGTAAAGTGCGCAAAGCTGTCATCAAGGAAAAGAGTGGCAATATGTATTTTATTTCATAGTTTTGATGTCTTCCCTATTATTCTAAAATGTGGAAAATATTTAAACTAAAGAAATACACTTGAATTGGTACAGTAGGTAACACAAACACACACACACACGCGCACGCAAACACATGCCCGTAACTCACCCTGTTGAACTGTTGCTGCAGTTTTTCATTAGCATAGTTTATACAGAACTGCTCAAAACTATTCTTCTCAAAGGTCTCAAACCTGCCAAAGAAGTGGATGAAGGGAAAAGAACATCTAAATACCACATTGAAACCACAATGTTACCACAGCGTTACAAGAACCAGTTCATCCTCCCATTACCCAAGTCCTCGTTACTCACCCATAGATGTCCAGCACACCGATGAAAGCCTTGGGCCGCTGGCCCTGGGCACGCAGGGCTGAGTTCAGCCGGGTCACGGTCCACATGAAAAGCTGACCATACACATGCTTAGCAAGAGCATCCCGGGCCTCTAGGGCCTGCTGACCAGACATGGGCTTGACCAGCATCTCTCCCCCTACCGCCAGCTTATGGTGGCAAAGCCAGTGTGCCATTTGGGTCCGCTCAACCCCCAGCAGATTGGAAAAGACTCCCAGGGAGCGGTCTTCCCTCTAGTTATTTGACAGAATCATGAGCTTTGGGGGGGGAAATAATAGGGGAAGTTACAAGAAATAGAAAAATCTTACATCAATGTAACTTCTGTCACCACCTCTACCGCTGGCCTGGATGTGGACATTGCCCAGATGCAGAACAGCTGCCAGAATCCTGAACAGCTCCATCTGCTGTTCAGGGAGCACACCTGTATGAGTACACACACACGTATGGGCACCAGAAAATAGAAATCGCATGCTCCCTTGCCCTAAACCTAACCCTTATCCTAACCTCAATAAAAGTTACATTTATGCCTAAACTTTACCTAAACGTAATGCCTAACCTTAAACAACGCCTGGACCTTAAAGAAACCCCAGTTCTAACTCTAAAATGAATTGTAAGTTTGACCCTAAACCCTGAGCCAGAAACTGACTTTTGCCTCATGGGGACTGCATACCCAGTATTGTTAATGCATTGCGTGTGTGCTCCAGATCCATTATATCATCAGTGCCTGGGATCTGCAAGGAATCTCTCCCTCCCTGGTTTGTGTAGTGGAATGTTTCAGCGGCATCTACAGAAACACACAAACACCCAAACGCACACATGATGAACAATGACATGCCCTGCCAGGCAAATGACTATTAAATTGTTTTGGGATATTGGGAGTTCATGAAGCCTTGCCCAGTTGGAGTACTCTCATCTCTGGCAGGTTTCTGGAGGAACACAGCTGGTAGAAGATGTGATAATTCCTCTCTTGGGATGACTGGAAGACCACTCGAGACTTCTCCAGCAGATATGTCTTCATGTTGGCCCCGATGATATCTCCCTTCCTTCCAAAGCCGATCTCAATGTACTTTCCAAATCTGCTACTGTTGTTGTTGCGGGTAGTCTTGGCATTCCCAAAGGACTAAAGGATTAAAGACAATCAAGTTAAATATGTTTTAGCTATTACCTTTAGAACTTAAACTTCATATACTACTAATGTTTTGTATGCCGAAGTATCCTGAAAATTCACACTATGAATTGCCTACAGAATTACCAGCTTGGGAAATGCATCCACACATTGGCCCACATGTCAATACCTCCATGATGGGGTTGGAGGCCAATACTCTCTCCTCCACACTGGTCTGCTGGGCGGCTCCCCCAACCACTGCGAAGTAGCGCATGGTGAATTTGGCCGAGACAGTTTTCCCAGCTCCAGACTCCCCACTGATTATAATGGATTGGTTCTTCTCCTCTCTGCACAGAGACAACCACCCACTCAGTAGCCATTTAGAACCCCAGAATCACTCGGCAACTCTTGACAAAAGGTTCACTTGTTTTCTAAGATCATCCATAAGTCACCCACATGTTATCTACATGGTTTTTAGAAACAACAGCAACGTCGGTCTGAAACCGCAAAGACCTTGACACGGTACGGCGTTAACAAAGGGCTTATAAAACAGAGGCCAAATGAGAGGATGACCCCTAGCTCTTGACCCTTAACACCTGACCTGGTCATGGTGCGGTAGGCTTCTTCTGCCACAGAAAAGATGTGAGGCTCCATGTCAGCCATGTCCTGCCCGCTGTATGCGTCTATCACTTCTTCCCCATAGATGGGCAGCTGGTCATATGGGTTGAGAGCCACCAACACAATCCCTGGATTGAGCCATTAGTGTGAATGAGTTAGGATCAGTGAGAATTCTGTACATTTAACTTTTTGGTGTCTTTTTAAAACTCTGTCTGTGTCTGTCACATAATGGAGAACACATAACAATCCAATATGATTGTGTTCTCAGGTTAATATTTATCTAGCATATACAGAACCCAATCTATGAGGTCAAAGACAGGGCCATAGAGGGCATGGCCCTGTAAAATGTGTTAAGTACAGCTAGTAAACATGGCATGGCATCATAAAAGGAGGAGGGTACAGATGTCTGTTTCCTGCCAACCCCCTCCCCCCATTTCAACAACATGCCTGTGTCCCTCCATAATAAGCAGTTCTCTTACCACAGTAGGTGTAGATGCTGCTGTAGTCCAGGAATCGGACCCGCAGGTTGTGTAGAACAGCAGGCTCGTGTAGGAAGCTAAGAGCAGTGAGGTCATTCTCCCCCTCCAGAATATCAGGGTTCCCTAAAGGGGGGAGGCCAGCGGGGGACGCCACTGGGTACAGCACCTCCTGGAGACGCAGGCGGATGAAGGGGGGCACAATATACCAAGCAACTCCAGGCCCAATTTCATCAATAACAATGGCTTAATTAAGTGGCAGACAGATCTTGGGTATTACGTCCCTGCATGCTCTCTCTTGTCAGAATAGGAAGGGGGCATGGGTAGTGGACACGGGCCACATTTTTCTCAGACCTTTAGAAAAAAAGTTACCCTTTAACTGAAGATACTTCGACGAGCGAGGGTCACATTATGTACACGTATTCATTATCAACATGCTTTTAGGGTAGGATAATTAGCGTCCACTACAGTTCCACCTCTTGGCACACACAACATAGCCAGTTGTCAGAGATTAACTACAGCCTTGTTGGTTCTGTATGGCCCGGCACGTTGGATGTAGCAAGAAATGACACAAGCTTACTGCTTCGACTGCCTACAGCTTCCCCCCCACATATCAAGTACAGTCATCCTGTCTCCTTAGGCTAAGGTTTTCCTTTAATCGTTAAAACGTTAAATCTCAGATGTTCAGAAATGTGATGCAAAGACAAGGGCTACATTCAGGTTGATCAAATCAAAGGAGTGTGACAGAAATGTGAGACAAGGGACAAACAATTCAACAGCATACAGTAAGAGGGGGAGGAGCTGCAACTGTAAAGAGTTCATAGAGAATAAAGACACGCACAGAATGTGACCCACACAGAAGAGTCTGCATCTTTAGTGAAAGTGATTTCACCCACGGCCTCCAGTGTCATTCTCTAAATGAATGACAGTGTCGCACGCAATCCTGGTTCTATTGCACACAGGTCTGAGCAGAACACACCAGATAGGAAAAACTGAGAATTCGGCCCCAACAAGGTTTTAGGTATATTGAGGTTATGGTTTAGGGTCGGGGATAGGAAAAACGGGGAATAATAATTTGGGTCACCAAAAAGGATAGAAAACTCAAATGTGCGTGTCTGTGTGCGTGGGAGAGCGAGCGTCTCACCCGACCATCGTTGATTTGCAGCAGCACATTTTTGTCTCCAGGGCTGTAGTCCTGGAGGAGCTTGGCTGATACCCATACTTCATCTGGGTCAGGCACCCAGACACTAGCGCCCTGTTACAGTAAAACATTTATTCAAAAACACTGAACGTATTCAACAAGCTGAAAAACTTAGGGAACTTGTGTGGGGGGGTCCTATACTAATGGCCAACACTCTTTTCTGTAACGGTTTCACAAAAGGTGGACCAAGCCAGCAACCAGCGGTCTAAAACAAAGCTGCAAAGCAAAAATGCGGAAGAAAATAAATAAGTGTTACCTCACACAGAACATTACAGTCTTATTACAGTGTACCTTTTACTGCCAACTCCCACCCAAGCAAGACATTTGTCAACTATCAGCATAAAACATGCTTAAATGTTGTTAAAAATTAACACTGGTCATCCTTTTCTCTCAGATTGGATTACTCATTATCATTCAGTTCAAACATTATGCCAGCTATTCCATAATGGCCACCTAAATGCAAAACACCATCATACCTGTAGACCAGAGATGGGCAAAGAAATTACACTGACAAAAAAACTAAAACCAAAGTATCTAAATAAAATAGTAAGTACTTACAAAATATTTCATTTAGTTAAAAAAAACAATTATGTTCTACTTTGAACATACACAATATATTTTCCCACACCCCTTAACATTCTCAGTGACACACCTTTCGCACAGTTCCCGGCAAGCATTTGCTTTTTTAAGGAGGGTAAAAACTGACTATTTTAATGTTTCTTAGTGAAGACTGAGGCAAAGGGTGTAGATGGATGTTAAACCCTGGTCACGGGCAGGATTTTGTGGAAAATGAAAGCAGCCTTTGAAGCTTCTGGACACTAACGATGCGACATCAGATGGAGATATGAATCACATTGGTCAATGAATGGACGGACATATACCCATAGATATATCTATGCTTATAAACAAGGTTGTTTGAATCCTGGATGCTGATCGGCTGATAGGCGTGTTACATGAAACAGTATACCATGAATATGACGTCACATTACTTTTTACAAATCAAACTGTTTGGCAACATAAGAGCAATAAGGCATTTGTGGTGTTTGTGATATATTGACAATATACATAACATTACAGGATATAACATTACAGCTAAGCACTGTGTTCAGGCACTCCTCAATGTGTTATGCCTAAGAACACTCCATAGCCGTGGTATATTGGCTATATATCACAGCCTTATCGTTTTGGTACACCACTCCCATCCAGTAAACTGTCAACCAATCACATTCAGTTTGTCATTCTGTCTCACGCGGTTGCTAAGCTAATTGTCACAAAATCTATTGTAGAAAGTCAGGTTGTGAGCAACACCCAATTTTTTCCTTCAAAAGTATTGATTAAAAAAAACTATATATTCTAAATATTTACAATATTGGGATTCTTGTTCAAATAATGAATGCCAATGTTGGGTTTCTGAGTTGGCACCCAACACACTCCCATGCACTTCTTCACTGAATGCACTTCTCGTCCAAGAATTGCCTACTAACAAGGTATGGATCACAAGGTACAGGTAATGTAAGCAAAGGACATCAATACGATTCCAGAAGTTTCTAATCTCCCCAAATGTATCTCTGACAACACTCATAGGTTCAAGTTCAACTTCCCAAATTAAATTTACTCTGGAATCCCCAAAAAGTGGGGCAAGTGAAAGTCTGTCCTAATATTAGATAATTTATTATTATTAAATATTATCCTAATAGAAAACTGCGGTTGTGACCAAACCGTTTTGGCTACAATCTAGTAGTTCTAAGGAATACATTAGTGTTATCCCCCTATGTTGCACACAATTATATTATGATTTTTACTCATGCTTTATAGAATCCAATTGTATTGCAAATAGCGTTTAAGGCCAATACGATGGTATGCAAGTATTTTTAAATGCATTGCCCTCCACAATTATTGGCACAATTAGTAAAACGTCTTTGCTCAGAAATGTTTCCCTTATTTGTGACAAGTATTGAGACTTCTATTTTACATACGTGGAGCTAAAACAAACCTACACAAGTGTATCAAGGCTTGGCAAAAACACGTATCCATCAATGTTTTTGTTGTTGCCGATAGCATGCGTATATTGTCTGGACTTTTAGGGAGTCCATTTAGGGAATTGAATGTGTCCTCCCATACAACAAACTCACATTAGTCCAGATAATTACGTTTCTTGGCCAACCATGGCGGCAGCACTTTTATAAGTATTTGCAGTTATTTGAGTCCAACAATGACTCAGAAACAACTCATGGATTCCCAAATGTTTCTGGCCATGTCATTTTCGAATAAAAAGAATTGCTACCCCACCATGTAAAAAAATGTGATGTAGTTGTTTAGGTAACTCATGTCTCAGGCCTTGTTCTGTATAACTGGAAAATTGTTCTTTGATATACTTTTTTTTCATAATACCATTTTAAAATTAAGTCAGCCCACATTTCACAGGTGATGCTAGTTTGTAAAACTGCTTCAGTAGATAATACGATGTGCGGTTAGAGACAGTTGTTGAAGGGACTATCGATAAAGATATTTGCATTCGTCAAAAAAAGCTTTGCGTAGCAGGTGTGAAACAGAAAACATTACAGTGTCATTAACATGTGGATATCATCATAGAAGCTTTAACTGCGTTGATTGCTGAAAAGTGTTCATTTAATATTCCATATTATCTGCAGTAGCCTAATGGGTAGGCTTAATGATAAGGGCACATTCTTAAAGAGGCCTAGGTTTGGTCTACTTCAGTAGCCTACCTAAGCAGAATATATTGTAACGACATGTCGTCTCCACCGCTTAGGAACGTTCGTTTAAGATTTGGATTATAGGATGGTTTGTCAGTTTAAACGAAACAATCCAACCAAGATGTGGATTCCACATTTAACGCTCACGAATTGGAAGTGGAGGAGGTGGCCGCCAGAATGGATAATCAGGTTTAATTTCATAGCTCGAGGACAGACAACAAATGCTTCCCTTTGTCGACTCTGGATTTGATCTGCTAGCTTTAACTGCTAGGCTACTTGTCATAACTCATTTTTAAACGTCTAACAAAAAAATGCACAAGGGCCCAAACCCACCTTGCACGGAACGATTCTCTATTCAATAGCCTATTTGTTGTTCTCCTCCCTTATAGAAAGGCCTAGAATACCCTTCAATGGGAGGATAGGAGAAACCATTGCTTAGCGGCAAACTGAAAACTAAGGAGTCATGTTTTTACTCTGGTTAAGTGGGCTAATTGCTGTCATCTGTGACAGACTTGTAAACGTGTGCTTTAAACAATGTAGGCTACATGTGACGGACAGGCCAATAAATGGACTATAGACAGACTTCAAACTAGGTATAGTTGCGGCTGCAATCGGATTTAATTGTAAAATACTCTTGCTTGACTGTTCTGGGGCTGATGAGCTCGATATTCGCCAAACTCCAGCTGCTTCAGATATTAGTAAGTCTCAAGTTTGTGGAGTTAAAAATGTAATCTGTTCTACAATACTGTGTGTCATAGCATTCAATGTATAATAATCAATGTATTGCTTTCACGTTTGCACCACGCGTCCAATCATTTGTTCTTATCTACTGTTCTCTAATGCAGCCTAATTATATACTGTAGGCCACGAGCGGTTTAGACAGCATATGAATACCGCCGTTGGTTTCAATGATTTCTATCCGTCATTGAACGAATCAGTCAATTGCGTCTATTAATTTACGGTTAAATATACTGTCTCAAAAACTTACCTTGGTGTACAACTCAACAGTTCCAATCATATTTGTTAGCTTTCACAGATAGGAACACCCTGCCTTTAAAGGCCCTGACCAATTTCAGAACGGACTGACTCTTAAACTATTCCAAAACACAAGTATCCTCTCTGAGATAGCTGTCGCTTCTCCTCCGTGTCCAAGCACCACTCCGTCCCTACGCACTTTGTTCTGTCAGAAAGGCTGTGATAGATTAAAAAAAAAAAAAAAAACTTGAACTAAGTTAACTGCTCATCTCAAGGAGGGGCTGATTGAGATGTAAGGTTAACAAGCACTTCCACTGTTTAATTCAATGTAGCAGTTAACCCCAAACTGTGTAAACCCTCTTTCAGAAATACTTGGGAGGGCTTCCGAACCACTCGGCCCGGGAACAGGACAGTGAAACCGCTTGGGCAAAAAAACTAACATATTTTACATAGTTCATTAATCACGACTAGCCTTTTCCGCGCCGCCTAGTATGTGAGCCATTATCACATCACTGATTCCTTACATTGGAGGTATGCGATATTAACTAATTTGACAATCATTTACCACGATTCTGATCAGAATGCTGAAAATAATTGAGGTGAGTAGGGCTATGGTTAAATAACTGTGTTAACAAACCTTTATCCCTTTTATTGCCTTCAAGCGTCAGTGATATAGCATGTTGTTTTGGCTCACACAACCGCGCTTTAGTTGGCGTAAATATTTATTTTATCTCCAGGCAATGAGTGAAAAAAGGTCCGGAACCCCTGGTGTAGCTTGTGTCATTAAAATATTGATACGTGAAACCATACTTCTCGACATACATATACATTTTATTCAGTAACACAAATTCAGTTAATCAGTCAACCCCCTGTGGGATAGTGATCTCATTTCACACGTACAACTTAAGAAATGTGATTAAATTTACAACGTTAGATTCATTTTGTCAACACTGGCAATTTTAACCTTTATTCAAACTAAATCTGCTTAGTTTTCGGGCAACCAGTGCACAAGAGAACAGGGAGGCAGCATGTGTTGTGGTGGCATTGGCACATTAATTGGAAACATTTAAATAAAAAACGTGGAGTAAACTTAAGTCATGGACTAACCATGCATTGGCTAGAAACGCTAAACCAGCAGCTCTAGTAAGTAATTGACAATGAATGTTAAACGTAATGCAACGTACGCTATGCATCAGAGGACCAACTAATTGACATCATTGTTGTGCCCATGTTATGTGGAAAAATGAATTGCTGAATATGATTCAAAAGACAAAAGCACAGTGTAATACTGCAAAACCTTCCGAAAAAAATTACATGGCCCCTCTTTGGTCAATACTGTGTAAGGGGTTTGTATACTAAAGATTTAATTACAGTAACAAGGATATTTTCTTGATCATGATTAAAAAATGTTCCATCAACACTCTCCTGTAACATTTACACAGACATCATTTAGGCAACTATTTGGTTCCCTCTCATTGAAAAGCCTCTCAGTTAGCCCTATGAACAGAAGCCTGACTATGGTCCATCTATTCCTATGGAGTCCATTGGTAACCCAAAAAAACATTCACTTCTTATTCAAAATCAATTACTTATTAAACATTTTTTCATTTTCTTTAGGAGGTTGGCATGATTGTCACAATAAGTCATACAGCAAATCCATTAAAATGTCTTGTGAAAATACATCATTGAACAATGAATTCATAATCATACTTCACCACTCTCCTTTTACCTGGCATTTAAATGCTCCGTTTAAAAATTAATATTCTATTTGATTTAGTGTTGCTCAGTCCAAGTCATTCACCAGGGATGGAGACAAAAGAGCCCAACCAGTGGGCAGAAGGTAGGCTAAGCTTCAAAGGTGTCGCTTGTGGAAGATGGACGGAACATGGGCAGTTGGTACAGGGTTCCTGGTTTCAGTATCCTTTGAGGTGTAGAAAAACCCATCCAGACTACTGTTTAACACTCCCCAACACCCTGGAACAGAGAATAGTGATGGTAAGACAGGTTTGATGAGATTAAAAATAAAATACTGATTTGTAAGTCAGATTTCCAATGTCATCATATCCCTTGGGTCACACATTCGCGGCTAAACAGACCAATATCGATGTGGAAATGCTGTACAGCCTGAACAACACTTCTTGTTCTTTGAACAACTTTGACCGATCACTAAAGCAGGTCTACTCCTGCTATAGAGTCCCTTTTAACAGGAAGGCCCAATCCCAATGTCGCCCTTAAGCCCTGAACCCTCAGACATCACTGACATCGCCTGGTAAGTGACTGAGTGCAAGAGACTGCAAGGGCTCTAAATGCTATAAATAGTGATGGGACAGCCCTTTGCGACTTTATCATGTTACCTTGAGGACGCCGAAACATGTTGCACACTATTGTGGGTTTGGGACTTTATTTTACGTTTTTTACTTTCTTCGCGGCCAAGGCACTTAATAGACCGACTGCCTGATTTACGTCTTGCAGGCTCTTGCCCTACAGAGAGGACAAGAGGTAATTGTCAATAACCATCTATATGTGTCTATAATCAATGTACTATTTTTGGTCAAAACAGGATGGTTAAGCAAAAACTAAAATAAATAGTTGAATATAATAGGTGTGTAATGAGGTGATTACATTCCTGTGATTTCATGTGTTCTATATGCCATCTTAAATCCTTGTTAATGTAGTGCAGTTTTCTTCTCTTACAAGGTGGGTTTGCCGGGATTTCGCATCCGGGCTTCCCCTGGTAACCCCCGTGTTTCCCGTCTCAACGTTATGAACTGTGGGCAGTTCCCTCAGGCAAAGCCAGCAGAAATGAAGACTTACGAAAATGGTGCATAAAGGGCTCTAAATGTCTGCGAAAGAGCCCTCGTGCACTTGACGATTTGACAGTGGGACAGCCCTAAGCCCTCAAACGTAGCAAGAATGCGCTTCAAAGTCTGTGACTCTGTGATTGTGGACATTGGGATTGGGCCAAAGTCTACCTCTGCTATAGAGTCCCTCTGAACACGAAGTCTACCTCTGCTATACAGTCTCCATATCATCATTGCCGTTGCCCTCCTCTTTGAGCGAGCCCCCCTCGCTGACTGCTTCTTCTACGTGAGCCAACATGTCCGCCATTAGAGCCTCCTCCAGCTTCTTCCTCACACTGTACACCAGCTCCTCCTGCTTCCTATATCCATCATCAAATAGAACTGTTAGAGATGTGGGCTGAATTTGAGCAAAACAGCGTTGGAAATCAACGACACTATCCTAAACTCACTATTTGGACTCCATGGAGCTAGTGTCTAGTCTTGTACCTAATGTCCTCATCGGTGACAATGAAGGCCTTGCAGAGTGGCTGGGCCGTGTTGAGCCATACGCCTGGGTTCTTCTCCACAGCTGCAGACAGCTGACCTGTAATTGGGGCTGCACTGGTGTGCAGGGCACTGGCTATTGCTGACAGTAAAGTCTTGTCGGTACACCCGGGTCCAACCCCTTTAGGACAGACGGTTGGTCACAATCACATGAATGAGCAGATGGTAAGCAGTTAAGTAAAAATGACACACTGTATGTACAAATTACATTCTCATTAGATCTCCACTTAAAAATGAGGAGAACAAAAACAAGGTTGAGAGGCAATCCCAATGCTCTTTCTTACCTTGAAGACCTTTAGGAAGGTCCATTGTCTTAACTAGCTCCTCTGCGATGTCAAACGCATTGAGGCCACCAAGCTTCTTCTCCCAGAAAAGCTATGGACAATACAAATAATGTGATAGGTCTAATTAATTTAAATTACCTACAAAAGTATAACTGTAACTTCAGTTTAGAACAGAAGGGAGAGGCCAATTTCAGCGTTTACCTGTCTTGGCTGGTCGACAGCTTTCTGTGGATCTGTCTTGACTTTGTTGCTGGGGTGGTTGGTAACCTTGGTGACAGGCTGCTTAAAGATGGAAGCAGTCTGTCTGACAGGGAGTGATGTGTTCAGGTCTGGTTTGCCCTAAATGACACATGAAAAGAAACAGCTGACTGTAACTACCAAAGCTAAGCAGCAAGAGTGCTGTTCCTCAAGTAGGCCTAGTAGATAATATTAAGTCTGTTATCACAAGTGACTTTGTGGGAAGTGTTGAAATATACTATTGTTTTTTTCCTGCTAGTTTGACAGCCAACTATGGTCATTTTTGAAGGGGTGTGCAACGTGTCTACAAAAATGTATTTCAGAAGACAACCTCCCACCTTGGTTTGATTGTTGTTGTCATAGCGCAATCTCTGCCTATTCTTGTTCAGTTTACTCATGAGCATCTTCCCTGTTCGGAAGTCAAAAGAGCTGAGGTCCATCTGGTTGCCAAGGTAACGAGCCAGTTGAGGCTTACTTCGAAACTTCTTCCCAGTGGGACTAGGGGAGGTAGGTGACGACAAAACAAAGTGTAAGGCAATTGAAAACTTACCAGGGGATTGCAAGACAATGTGGAGAAATAAATTAAGTTGCACACTGACAAAAACACAGACCGCAACGGAATACATTTTAGGCTGCCAAAAACTGTTTACAGGAGAACAGGTAAAACAACAACAACATGCAAGAGCCATTACAGAAAACCAGAATACAAATGGACTTCCCAGGCATCAGATTATTATTAACGTTTAATGATATGGAATCAATTAGTATTTGCATTAAGATCTTAATTTAACCTAGAAATACTTAATGTTGTACAACAAACTATTTATGCAGTAAGTTATTATAGCATACTTCCAAATACATAACTTGCTACAATATTTAAAGATCACTTATCAGAAACTTCGGTTTCAGATAAGTAATCTGTTTCATAAGGAGGGATTGGTTGGGATCAAATAGAAAAAAATGTAAAGGTAGGACCAAGTGTAATTCTGAACGTTCAAATGTAGTCAAACGTTTGGGTGGTTTCAGAATCACTTTGCAGCGTCTTATTTTGCATTTTAGTCGGAGAAAGTGGACAACACGGCGCAAGACCCAAATGCATGGACAAAGATAATGGTAACTGATCCATGTAAATGTGTTCTAGCAAACACTATGCACACTTAAATAAGTAGTGATGCACTGTTTATTTTGATGCAGGATCATTTTCTAAAAATGGAAAGCTTGGCATGATTTACGTTACTAAACGATGGAAACGTCAATGCTTTATTGCTAATAATTCATGCAAAAACGATGGCTCCTTCAACAACAACAAAAATAACGATAAATTGAGACAATTAACTTGCAAATTGCGTGCTTGGATAAAAAAAAAATGACAATTCGGTACACGGCAGCCTACCATAAACTATACAAACGACCCGCCTCCCCCCTTTCTCGTCTCTGTTCCTCCTCCTCTTCTTCCTCACCTCGGCTAAAAAAAGAACAGCTTGTGGTTTCTTGATGGTTGTTCATAATACGACTATGGGACAGCAAGGATTTTGATTTAGGCTATTTGTTGCGATCATTCAGACAATCCACACTTACCCCCAGTGCAGCGGACTGATTGACATGTGTAGTCTATACCTTCATAGGTTAACCATTGGTTTACAAGCTACTTGTTATTCAACAAAAGCTGGCCTACTTACCCTCATGCTACAAAATAGCCTAATTTTGGCTACCCCCTCCTCAACTTTCTGTCTCCAGGTCACCCCAATATTAAACCCATCTAGACCCAACCCTTGTACATCTACATGATAACCCCCCACCCCACCTCCTCTCCTCTCAGTACCTAAAATAATAGACATCGCTTTTTCCCGCAGACAAACCCGACTTTCTGGTCACTTCTTCCATTTGCCAGCCCTTGGGGAGAGCCGAGCACTCCCACCTTTTCTTCTCCATGTTCTCCCGTTCAATTGTTCAGTGACGCTCTTTCCTAACGTTTTTCTATTTGGGGTTAAATTTCGTGTTTTACACCGTCCATTACTGTGGCAAACGGCTCACACTTCATGGATCTCCCTCCCGACTAATCGCAGCTCTTTGTCGTAAAGCATGCATATCGCTCCGCCGTAACCTTAGCCACATCATGCCTGCCTCGAGAGGGCAGTGAGGGCTACATCCGCAATACATTGGACAGTAGGCTACACACATTGTAGTGTCGAATACTAAACCGATAAATGATTGATTTGATAAGCGCGGTATCTAAACAGTACTTGTCAAACAATTTAATTCCAAATCTAGTGTACTGTAATATCATGTGGAACATATCTACACCATATGATTTCAAAACGCAAAAAGATTATTTGTCAAAGTTTCATATCAGGGACTATACGATAAATACGAGAATGCAATGCTCACTTGTCATTCAGACGTTCAAAAAATGATTTTTTTATTATAATTTTTTACAAATAGCTGAAAATACGTTTCTTAGATTTATGTAGCATTTCATACATGCTACTTGTCGGAAAATATTCGATATAAAATAATGATCTAAAGATATTTCACGATTTCTATACCGCGACCATTGCATTTTAAAAAACAACCGACGACACCAACGAAAACGAATTTTTGTTTTGAATAAATCCATTGCTAGGAAGAAAGGTTAAAACTGCAACAACAATAACATTTGTAACTTTATTTCAAATCCCAGAACACTGCCTAGTTTACAGATACACGAGACCACCGAAACGCCTCCCACACGAGCACCTAAACCCTTACTCGATTAAAAGATATTCTAACAATGCATTCCTTGAACACAACATGTTATGACAAAGATAGGAATACAAGCAATATGACTCGGTATCAGTCCTTTTTTGTAGGATACTTACTCGTTCTTGTCCATCTTGCATACCCTACGATCTCGGTTTCTCCCTTTCGGTCTGTGTTAAATCCCTACACCCCTCTCCTCTTTCATTCCCCTCCCCCTTCGATGAAACGAGACATTATGCGATAGCAAAAACAGAACCGGCCACAGATTAAACAATACTGGTAATAATGAATATAAATTGGGGCTTAAAACAAGGCTGTGTCGACATAACCAACAAGAAACACGACAACGTAGGCATCTTTCTTTCTGAAACTTCCGAGCAGCCTACAAGTGTATTATGTAGCCATCAGGTAAAATTAGTTTGTTAAATATTTAAATCATTTTGTAAACTTTTCTCTCACTGATGAAATGCAATTAGATGGTAGTAACATGTCCTTCTAAAAGGCTTTGTCTTTATGCTGTATGTCCACTTTCACTTTTTACACAAAAAGAGCAAGAATCTTTCAACAATTTAATTAAACTTGTAAATTACATTTATTCACGAAAAACACTTTCATACAGTGGAACAATACGTTTGCAAGTCAAACATTGCATTCATATTCAGAATGACTGGCAGTGTAGAATAATACCATAAAAAATGTGTAGAATAATGACATTGTATGCTAAGTAAATGTATTTTATTCAGATCAAATAGCATTTGAACCAGAACAGTATTCCACCTAAAAATACATCCAATTGATCCAATTCTAATAAGCCCCGCTTGATCGGTATATCAGGGTATCCTAATTTAGCCAACGCAGAATAACACTCCACCCATACCGCAATGGTAGTCCTGCAGACAGACACGGTCCAGTCAGTCATTAGCAGAAATAGGACAAATATAACTCTTCACTAATTAATTTTCTAGCCTATATCCTTAGGGAAAGTCCACCAAATTCTAAGTTGTTTTTGACAGTGCCATCTGTTGGCCGCTAATAGCCTACAACTACACTACAGGCCTAAAACGATTGTTCAGTTGTTTTAGGTGAAAAATACCGGAAAATACAGAGCCTGACAAATTCTCATCTCACATTACACCTTATGTTCACTTACAATTCAGAGCAGTAGAGGTGACTAGTTGTCCTTCTTGAACTTGCCGTTAATGTAAGGAACCCATTCCAGGATCAGCCTCCAATCTGTGAAGTGGACAATGGCTATTCCTCCCACTGTTCCCCAACCAACCATTGTGGGAACCCTTGACAAAACAATAACATGACGAATTGACTTGAGATATTTATAAAGTGGAGCATTCAAGAACAGCATCAAGTGGGCACTGTGGGCACAAGTCCACATTCTTCCCTTACCCTTTCAATACTTAATATCTTGACCTTTCAACTTAGAGATCACTTGAGGTGGTATATAATATTTTGTTTGTCATTAGTTACACCATCACTGTGAGTGGGAGGTAGGTTAGTTATAGGATAAAAGTGCATTACTGTATATTACGGGGTATCAAATCTGTCCATACGCTCGGCTGGCTGATACTGTGTACACAAAGGAATTCAATAACATATTTTTTTGGTGTAAACCAGTAATTTTTTTTATTAAAAAAGTCATTTGTGACGTCTACCGCTAGTACTGTACTAAAGTATCCTCTGCTAACAGAACTGTACTGTCTGTAACCTTTAAGTAAATAAACGGCAGAACGGTGGACACTTTTTTTCTTTTTTTTGAAAGCATGATTAAACCACAGGCCTGAGATGGTAAGCAATATTTCATCTATAACAACATATTTGCTACGTACAGTACAGTAGATAATTAGTCAGCTATGCAAGCTAGCTATTTTACTATCTAGCTAGTAGAGAGTATAGCAGTAACGTTATGTGGCCATTGAAAGATACATTGGACCTTTCTTGTCTGGAGCATGTATTTATTCAAGTCCAAAGAGATCTTCAAGTTACGTTAGACAGACATCAACGTACCACATCCTGGCGATGGCAATGTATTTTTCACCAATCAATTTATTTAATATTTGCACCATTCTGACCTTTGCGTTGTATTCCGAAGCTCAAAACTGCGTTATTAGGACCCTTTTATAAGAGTGTCGGTTAAAATGCCTGTTTTTTTTTTTTTTACTTCCAAATTGCACCGAGGCAGTAAGTATACCATTTATATAATAATGTTTTAGCAGAATAGATTTAGGAGCAAACATGTTGACCTAATGGTGTCAAATACCATATTTTTGTCAAATAAAGGATACGCTGAATGACTATGGCAAATATTGCATATGGCACATTTCGCATACGTCAACCGTACTGTATTTGAGGATTAAAACAACTGCAGACCAACGCCATATGATCTACAAATCACTTTAATAAATAATTACCTATTAAGTCAGCAAGAATTTGACAACGATATTCTGGTCCTCTCTTACGAAACCATGGTTCGCTAAAACATGTAATCAGAAACACCAGTGAGGAGTGAACGTAAAAGGTTTGATTACGTAATTAATTTAATCAAACTTTGTAACAACAGATCATTTGTATCTTATGCAGTGCTGCTTGAAAGGATGTGAACCACTTGTGCATTTACAGATTTGGTCAGTGCTCGTTGTAAAATCTTTATTTATCAGAACCTTTTTTATCTGACATAAGGGGTTTAAAGTTTCCAAATGTGCAAAAATAAGTAAACCACATTGGTTAAATCAAGTAGAATCATGTGGGTAATTAATTGGGTACCAAATGAACCAATCAAAGGAGGGCTTTAGGAAATAGTTTGTGAGGAACTGTGAAAAATAAAATAAACCTAGTTTGTTGTTACCCATGCAGGTTAATGCAAAACACCATGCCAAGAGGAAAGATCTCAGAGGACATCAGTCTTGCGAAGGCTGATGTCAACCAGACAACCATCTCAACCAGATTTGAGCTCTATCAGTCCACTGTAAGGCAAATCATTTACAAATATAAAGAATTTAACGTGACGCTTGGTATATAAGTGGATGGCCGCCCTTCCAAAGTATCCCCATGAGCCACAAGAAAAATAAATAAAGGAAATGCCAACCCAAACCGCATCCCAGGTTACTGTGTATGATGCAACAACAATAAGAACACTGAATTTGAAATGGCATTCATGCAAAGGTTGCTAGGAAGAAGCCTCTGCTTTAATAAAAATCTTAACTTTGCCAGAGCCCACTAAGACAAACCTGAAGATAACCTTGCCAACAGTCAAGCACGGTGGTGGGAATGTTAAGATCTGGGGCTGCTTTTCACCATCTGGACCTGGTCAACTGCACATCATCAAGGGAATCATGAATTCTGAGTTATACCAGGAGATTCTTGCCCATGCACACTGCAAAATCTCCCTGCCACTGTCTCAACGCAAAGTCTATTTTCAATAATAATAAACAAATAATAATTTTGCATGTTTTAACCATGAAACTTTTAATCTGCATCACTGTTAAGCTTTTTGGTTATGATTAAACAATAATTCATAATGTAGGCAGTTCTAATAATATGCTACACATTGAACAAGACATTTTGATTTTATTAAACTGTAATATTAACAACCACTTTTAGCAAATGTGCCCCTGTTGTCTTGGCAGTACACAAAGTTCACATAGGTTGGTAAACCCCACAATTGCTCTTCTTTATTGATAATGGCAACCACGCATGTCATTAGAATAAAACCCTTCATAATTATTGAAAGCAGCATATCAAGCTCATACCATTGCTCTTTTATTATCCAGTTAAGCTTATAATTTCTGCTGTCACTTACGAAATGATTGGCACCCTTTGTAAAGATGCGCAAAAACACTAAATGAAATAACACAAACCTATTTTATGCTAAAATATTAACTATATTCTCTTTTGCTTAGTTACAAAACATTACATCTCAAAAAGATAGGTGTCAGAATTATTCACACTTAAATGACCCTCATAAAGAAAATGTGATCTGCATTAACAGACATCGATGAGCCAAAACACTATGACCTCTCACAGGTGAAGCAAATAACATTGATCTCCTAACAAGGGCACACGTGAAGGTCTGTTTAGATTACATGGTGAGTGAACAATCAGTTCTCACGGCCAATGTGTTGGATGCAGGAGTAAAAACTTGAGTGACTTTGACAAGGGCCCATGAGGACACCTGTTCCCCACCTACAATAGGGACCCATTGGAACTGGACCTTGGAGCAGTGGAAGGTCTCCTGGTCCGATGAGGTCCGTTTTTTTTAACATTGTGTGGATGGCCATGTTCGTGTGTACCGTTTACCTGGGAAAGTGATGGCGCCACTGGGGAATGGTTTGAGGGATATGAAGAGTTCAAGGTGTTGCCTTGGCCTCCAAATTCCCCAGATCTCAAACCGATTGAGCATCTGTGGGATGTACTGGACCAACAAGTTCAATCCATGGCCACTCCACCACACAACTTACAGGACTTGAAGGATCTTCTGCTAATGTCTAGATACCGCGGGACACTTTCAGGGGTCTTGTAGAGTTCATGCTTTGGCGGGTCGGCACTGTTTTGGCAGCAGTCAGAGAACCAACAGCACATTAGGCAGGTTGTCATAATGTTTTGGCTCATCAATGCACGCACACAGAGGACGAGCCTTGTTGGAGAATGCCACAATCATTGTATGAGCTCAAGACGATGTTTAACCATTTGTTGCAACACTAGTTGGAGTTTGTGAGCTTCACTCTTCACACTGGTATGCACCAATAGGAGATTGATAGGAGACATTCATTTTCCAAGCTATGATAAAACCCTTTATTACAATGTTTTCCTTTATTTTCCTTTTATGTATACAAGATTCAAAAGCCAGACATTGAAAAAGGTATAATTCTGTTATTAAAAATGGCACATTTATTGCTACATTACTGTTATATACAGGACAGTTCTCAATAACTACTTTATATATATATAAAAAAATACCAAAGGAGATTGGGACTGGAGGCACTCTGAAGACACAGCTCAGTCTTGATTGTGTCCTCGCTGCAGGTGGAAAACGCCAGGCTCTGTAGCAGTGAATGAGTTGCCCTTTTTGAATACTTTAAAAACATAGTGCCCTCTTCCTTGAATTTTCTATGGTCTGAAATAATTTTGCAGGTGGAAGATCCTCTCATACACCAAACATCTAATTAGGTTCTATCCATAATCACACCTTAACAGGTGGACAATACACTATCCAGTTATGTCTTTAGACAGGGAAAGGTGGACCCACAAGTAATCAAAACAGGGCCTGTATCAATATTCAGGTCATGAAAAAAAAAAAAGACCCTCCATCTTTTCCCCTATCCAACAACTCAGAATACAGATTGTACATTGTCATTGTGGGATGTTCACAGAATACACAATGACAATAAATCAGATCAGTAATTTTTCTAAATCTGCAATATTTAGTACACATTTAACCTTGTAATCATAGAGATGAAAATCTTAAACTTTTTGAAGAAGTACATAAATACCTCTTACAATAAGTCACTGTCAAAGTCAATAAGGAGCTGGAAATCAGAAAGAGGCAAAGCCTTAAAGCAAAGGAAACGGTCATAAATGACAGTCCATCACTGCAGCATAGGACTTGCACTCACTCCTTAACACAGAAAAGGGTTTTCTAGATCTAATGACAAGAAGCTCCAGTTATCATGGCTCAAAATAACACAGCCCCCCACTACAAAGCTGAAGCCATATATTGACATTTTGAGTTGCTTTAAAAAAGCAGATCACAAGGGCAGAAACGAGCATTTCATAAAACCCGGTAGTGTTGAGTGGTTTATTAATGGGGGTAAACAAACAATGCCAGGACCTGAACCTATGGCCACAACTAAACAGTAGTCAGGACAAATGGTCAAATCCAGTTGGGGGGAAAAAATAACTAATGAAATCTACATAAAGTTTAAATGTTTATTTAACTAGATACATTGAAAAAAGCCAATCCTTTTTCCATTTTCAACTTCTTCCTGAAAAGTGAAAAGGGGAGGAAATGGGGAGGGGGGGTGGGGGGGGGGTGCACCCGATCCTCTAATATTGGCGATACATGAAATGTTATGGTTTAAGAGAAAACTGTCTTTATAGTTAATGAAAATACAAGTTTAGGCACTGATAAGGCATCATTCTCCAAAAAGGACATCTTTAGTCTTGAGAATGAAAAGGCCACACTATTGATTTGAAACTGTCTTTTTTTTTTTCTTTTCTCCTGTTTTCTACAAAGTAAACTTAAATCCTTCTCAATACTATGACCAACAGGTAACAATGCACAGTTCTGCCCCTGTGGTTAGATGTTGGTTCTATACCAATTCAGAGGCCATGATCTTAACGTATCACAGGAATTAACACTGATGTTTCTCCCCCAGACCATCCTCTATCTTACAAACAAACTTTTGCCTCCAAAGAAAAAACAAGACAGCTGTACACTGACAACCACATGGAAGAGTGCAGAGAACGGAACGTTTGAAATCAAAAATAACATTGAACCAACGGACAAAACCTGGGTACATACTTGAAAATGAAGGCAATCCACATTTGAATGTTACATTCAAAACCAGTTGCATAATTACTGTTCGAGACAGAGCCTGTTTTCGTAGACTTTGCCTTGTGAAGCCACACAACCATTCAGTAAGAACACTTGAATAGAACAGTCAGTGGCATGAACTCCATCCACACATTCCCATTTGAAAATAAATAATTCATTTGGGTAACAGACAAAAACCTTCCTTACTATTTTTGTTGTCATTTCTACAATGGGACATTAATAATATTAGGCCACTTTACCCCTTCGTCAAACGCAGCAAAAAGGGATCCAAGAAAGACTGACAGCCTAATAGCCACTGAATACATAATGATAATTAAGCCTACAACTGACCCCATTTGTCCGTTTCTTCCCGAGCTTACGCTTAGCATTCCTCACCAATGGCAAAGCTGACAGTCCAATTTGAGTTTATATGGAAAATACATGAAATATCATCTTTTCATTTTGCTCAACTACAAAACACAAAACTTCAAACTAATAGTCATTTATTTAAAAAAAAAAAAAAAGGAAGAAAAAAAAATCTACAATGTATAGACTAACCAAAAAATATATTTAATTTTACTCCACTGGAAACAATATCCTTAGATTTATGTATGCTTGAGATGTCTAATTAAGTAGACATTTTTAGAATAGTTAGGGCTATACAGCAGGAGGGTCAGATTGTTCATTGGGAATGCTCAAAGCTTCAATTTTAAGAACAGAAAACATAACTTATAAATTGCAGTGGCTTTTCTGGTATTAAAATGGCATTTCATTAAGGGGATCAACTGTTGATCCCACATCCGCACATTGGAACCTAGTGTTAGTCTTTACAGAATGACAACGCAGGGGCTAAAGCACCAGGTTTGTGTCCTTAAAGGGCATTAGTATTGGGTAAACTGATTTAAAACTCAGAGGGTGGCATTACACAATACGGCCATAACTTGCCCATCAGTTTTCCAAACCAAGCCTCCAGCCTCATGAGACCAGGCTGGTTAGCTTTCAGAGAGCATCTCTCTAGTTTCTGACGGTATCAACAATAGGCTTTGAATCAGGGGTGAGATGGAGGATGAAACCTACCCTTCAGTGCTGTAAAACTGAACTGTCCTCTTCACCCCCTGCCAGATAAACCTGTCTCCCGATGAACCTACACTTACTGGATACTGGAACAATAGCAGTCTGAATTGCATTGTTTACGGATGGAAGAACAGGCTTTGAGAACAATTGTTTCTATGACTCCCAACTACACAGGTGAGGGTCCTCCCCCATCAGCCTCTCCGTGCCTCGACTCACAGGGCCCGGGGTCCACAGGGTGGGACGGCAACTGACCCCCAACGTAGGTCATGTCCACTATCACATGGATTTGGTTACATAGCATATGTAAGACTGTACCATTAAGCTGGGAATGACAAATCTACACTTAAAAAAAAAACAACAAAAAAAAAAACAATATGCTCATACATATAAGCAACCCCTAAAGAAAATGTTCCGCACACATAAGCAATTTGCTTAAATGTCTCATACAAAACATGTAACAATTAGGCACAAATCCTTGATTACATTTGTCAGGCTTCTGTCTTTTTCCAGAGCACCTCTCGGCAGTGTATTAAGTCCCATCTGTGGCTGGACACTAGTACTCCGGTGTTCCAACATGTAATGGAAGCCAAAAATATATGTAGAAAACACAAAAGTTTTTCACATTTGCGCTGGTAGTCATGGTCAGGAGTGCGGCAAATTGTCTGTGTCAGTTTTGGCAGGTATGCATGTCTGGATAAGGGTGTGTGAATGTGCGTGTTGAAACTGAATTTGACAATACACAGACACTTCAGTATATGTACACATACTCACACACACACACACACACACACATACACACTGAGAAGAATGGGTGGAAGAGGAGATTAAGGCCACACCTTCCGAGAGCCAAGGGAATTCCACCATATCTGCAAAGGAAAAGACTGAGCTTCATTTTTTGATGTGGTCAGTTATTGACAGAGATTGAAGAAATGTCAATGAAGTGCTAACTACCTGGTATTACATATGGCTGACTGGGTTATGGCCATCTCCCCCCATCCCGGGATGGCCTCCTGAGAGCTGCATGGGTGAGTCCCCGACCACCCCAGACACCTTTTCTTCTTCCCGCCGCTTCAGACACGCCGCTTTAGGGTTCAGGTTGCGTTCTGCCAAGGCGACAGGAGAGAGGAGTTCAGAATGACCACCACTTAGGTATTCAACGTTCCAATACGCCAATGTGCTGTGGAAATAATTCATCCTTTAAAAAGATACATCAAAATTGATTTCTGGTCTTAGAAAGTGCTGGATGAAACATTCGGTTTGATCCTCGGTGACCACTGGGGAAAGAACATACACAAGGCACAACGTGATAGAGGTGAACAAATGAACACAGACGTCTCCAACAGCACTGCGTTACCTCTGACTTGCTGCTCCAGGTTGAGTATGACGTTGACGGCCTGATGCAGGATGAGCAGTTTGGTCTGAGGTTTGTCGTTGCTGAGGTGCAGCTGGCACATGCGGCCCAGCTCCTTGAAAGCCTCGTTGATGTCTCGCACCCGCAGCCGCTCACGGGCGTTGTTGGCCACTCGCCGCTCTTTCTCGCGCTCTACCTTTACCTCAGGAGGAAGGTCCTCATCGTCCTCATCCTCTGGACTAGAAGGCGGAAGACACGGAGAGGAATGAAGCCACGGGAGGGCGACACTCACAAACCAAGCAACTAGACTTTCAAAGAGTTGGGCCGCATGTGCCAGCTGCACCTCAGCAAAACACGTGAAGCACTGATGCCTAAGGATTTAGCTGTCTAACAGAATCCTGGGTAGCACCAGGACCTTACGTAGTTCTGAAAGTAAATGTATTAACAGGATAACAGGCAAACATTTTCTCGAAATCTAAATGGAAACATCCAATTCATTTAAGACCAAGAAAAGAAACATGGGAAATACATAACACTATCACATACGGTTAAAGACTAAACATGACTTTTATCCCACATGGGTTGGAAATGTTAACATTTACAATGATGCTATTAAATGTCGCTTTGTTGGCCATTTCCTTCATCTACACCATTACTTGAATGTAAATGCTCAACGGTGGACTTGGTGTTGGCTCCCCAATTGTATGCTTTCAACACAAAGCACTATGGTCTATGGATGGAGAGACTTACTCATCTCCCGGGTCTGACAGGCCTGAGAGGCCAGAGAGGATCTGGAGGGTCAACGCCTCCTTTCTGAAAACAATGGGACATGGGAGGGCATTACACAACTAGCTAACATTATAAATAGTGACTAACTGAACTAACACAGCTTACCAACAGTGGAAATAAAGAATACACAGTACATACGAGCAAATGTCACCGAGTTCCTCCTGAGAATGGTTAAAAAAGAAAACACATTTCCACCTATGTGGGATAAAATAGCCTACAGTTTGCTAATGACCTGTTAGGTCAATAAGAAGACGCCAAGAGATTGCCTGATTCTCTGTAACAATATCAACAGTCAGTGTGGGACACTGCTGGTGATCACCTACCTCGCTCGGATGCGTTTGGTTTCCTTCTTCTCATCCTCAGATTTGTCAGCAATGGAGGAATTCTCGTCATCCTCCTTGTCCTCCCTCTTGATGTCAGAGCCGCTGGATGAGTGTGTGGAACGGGCTACGCTTCCCGGCAGGCCTGCAGGGCAACACAGACTCACCTTCACCGTTTTCTATTCAGAGGAAGGTTGCCAACCACCTTATGGGCTTGTCAGGTCTGGTACGGCACATCGGCATTAAGCCACAGCCCAGGTGAGACAGGGACAGTGCCGACATCGCCAAATCAAAGTCAAGGACTTTTCCCAAGCACTTCATTGTAATTTTCAAGGACCTCAATTTTATAGTTCATTCTAGGTGAAGTATGCTAAGAATGTTGTTTTCTGTCTAGCTCAGGTGCCAGAAGAACTGGGCTACCATTAGAGTAGTGATAAAGTCTGACTATGTAGTCACAAAGTAGCATTCATCTTTCCATTTGAGATGTTGAAGGGTATTGTACGACATTTTCCAAAAACATGACCCTCTGCATTGGACAGCTTTTTGTAAAGCCAAGTTTAAAATGTTTGCCGTTCTACCACAACCAGCGCATTAAACTAGCACAACCTGTCAACTGACACGGCAGGAAACAAAATATCAACCTCTCTAACAAATCATTAGAAATTAAATCACTGATTGGTTTTATTCAAGTAGGCCAGCTGACAAATCAGCTACAATAATTAAGGATTTTAAGCACCAAATGGTGGGAATGTCTGACTTAAGGAAATCCTGTGCTTAATTTTCTGATCACTTCATGTACTTGAGTAAGAACAGGGAAGAGAAGCGTGCGACTCACTGGTGAAGCCCTCTGGTTGTCCGGTGGACTGAGGAGGTCCGGAGGCATGGTGCCCATGAAGCAGCGTGCTGCTGGGGGGAAGACCGCTGGGCTCCTCATGGTGGTTCCCTCCCTGGAAAACATCACGTCAAACAGAGCACAACGGGGAGGATGTGGTCAGAGGTCAGCGGGCGTTACTCACCATGGCAGGGTGTCTGTTGCTGAGGGCCAGGCCAGCGTTGGAGAAGGCCTGTGAGATGCCTCCCAGACTGCCGTTGTGGGCAGACGACACGGCGCTCAGCAGGCTGTGCATGTCAGAATGCGCTCCTCCAGCCAGGCCGGGCGGGCCCTGAACAGCGTGGCTACGCAGCACGTGGATGGCCTCCTCCAGACGATCCTCCATTTTGTTCTGCTGCACGGAGGATCAGGAGCACAGGGCAACACTCAGTCGCTATGTTGACTACAATATGATCACATGACGTCATTAGAAAGTAGAGAGTGGAGAAGGCGTACCATGGCGTGCAGTTGGCCTTCATAGGTGGGCGACAGGGCAGACTGCCCTGAAGGTCGTGGCCATTGAGACGCAGCTCCTGTAGAGGAAACAGATGAGATGTCACATTCCCACAGAAGCCGGTCTGACAAAATGACAGCTCTAATTTCCAACAGCAGATGGAGCTCCAGAACCTTTTAGGGCTCTAGAGATCCATGTGTTTCTAGAAAACAAGTCAATTCCATAACATTTCCTTACTGCTTTTCATCACAGTACGGTCCCATAAAATCTATAGCAATAGGAGCTACCAAACGCAGCAGATAAAAATCCCGAATGAACACCTGCAATTCCCTGGGGGGAGCCGCCTGGAGTGGAGGGTGTGGAGGAGAAGTTGTTACTGTTATGGTCCGAGGGGTAGATCTACAACACACATGGGAGAAAGGAAGCGTCTTCAGTGAACAACACTCGGTTCAATCAACAGGCCTGTGGGGTGTTCTTCAGAGGGATACTCACGGACGCAAGAGCCTTCCCAATCTCATCTCCTGAGCTCCCTGCCGTAGTGCCTCTGTTGGCTGCAACGAAATCACAGCTTATTGGTCTCACATATTACTACAAGGCAACAACTGCTACGAAAAGACTCCGAATGAGCTAGTGAGACCGCTTGAACACACTGTTGAACCAGCGCGCTAGGACAGAGGTTCAACGGGGGGAGAGGCCAAGTCGTTGGTAAAGGAAATGAGGTTGTCGTGCGAGTGTTGGTTGTACCCATGATGCCGTCTGCGCCGTTGATGGAGGTCGTGTGGTTGTAGCTTCCAGAGCCAGAGTGAAAGCCGGGCGGGAGACTGCCGTTCACATCGCTGCCATGAAGAGGGTAATTCTGTGGGGACAGAGGCAGGGGTTGACGCTTCTGGAAGGAGGACAGAACAGCTTAGGTTAGGGCCACTTGCATGGAAGATTCTTAGAGGAAAAACTGATAATGAAAATGAAAAAGAATGAGGGAAAAAAAAAAATAACATCTTGTTGCTTGTAACAAGAATGACTAAGGTTTTTAAAAATGGTTAATCATTGAAAGTAAATTATATGAAATATTACATATTGAGGGGCTGTCCTCACCATCCTGTCCTGTGGGTTGATGGCAGAGAAGGAGCCTGGCTGGCCGATGTGGGGGGAGTTACCCAGCATGGCAGAGTAGCCGGACTGGGCCAGAGGCCCTGAGGCAGCCCAGGGGTCAGATGAGGGGTGGAGACCCTCTGTCAACAAACACAGGGATCACAAACTGGACTTCTTGCCCTTTGAAACATGTTCGACACCTTTTACTCCATTTATGTATTAATGAACCTTAATCACGTTTACAGAATAGAAAGTGCACTCACTCCAGTGACAGTCAATCAAAACGCTTAAATGGTTCCCTTGCCAGTAGTTACCTTGCATGTAGAAGGCCCCTGGGTACACGGAGCCAGGTTTGGTGCCAGGGTAACCTCCATTGTCACGGGCATAGTCATCCCCGGATGTGGATGGATACACCTGGTGGATCAAACACGCTCATCACATTATTACACAAGCCATTCTGACAAGGACCCATGACACCATCACTTCTAGTCTGCCCTAAAATAAAGGGTGTCTGCTAGTTACATCCAAATGACCCAGGCACTATCAGCAATGTCAAGATAACAACCAGTCACACTTGACTGTTAAAGCATAGAACTAGGAGAAAATGGGTACTAGCGTGGACAGAGGCTTTCAGGGCATCCCCTGTTTTAATGTAGTCAACATTCCAAGGCTCCTATCATCATCATTGGTTGGCTCCAACTGAAACCAGGTTTGTCATTGGCTGATCCCTCTACACGGACTGGTTGTGCATGTGATCAATCGCAAACTGGATCATCAGGACAAATCAGTCCTAATGAAATACAGCAAAAGGCAGATTGTCTAGATGGACCTCCCATGCTGGATGGTATAATTGGACACAGACAGGACCTCTTTCCATCTCTACGCAACAAATGCACAACAGTCAGTAATAAACGGTGTTTACGCATAAGAGTTGTTGCAGCGAGCTGTCACAAGGTGGCGACGGTGTGGCTGGCGCATCTACGAGTCTGTGCTGCGTGAGAGCAGGACACAGTGGTCGTGCCATGCTGGGCCCAGGCCTCAGCTCCTCAGCACAGCAAGCACTTCCTGACCATCTCAGGAGCCCCGCTTCATATCAGGGTTACTGCCTGCTGCTGCTCTCTCCAGCTAACAGGTCACCGGTAGCACACACACACTGACACGCAAATAAACAAGCCTGTACACACAAAAACTATTGTCCAGCACATGACCTCAAAAAGCATGGGGGGGGGGGGGGGGGGTTTAATAGTTTCTATAGTACCCAAACAGTGGGTTTGAAATGAAGAGACTTATGTATCGTATTTTTTATTTTATAGGGGATAATACATGCTGGACACAACCAAAGGTTTTCAATACCCTAATGGACATTCTGTTAAACGGCCCTTCAAATGGTCCATTCAAGTTATTCCAAATCCCAATTATGCTACTCTGAAGACGACACGCCATTCCTAGCCTTCTTTCCGCATGTGTTGGGAACGTTGAAACACTCACCCTAAAATTTCACAGACACATAAAGATCCCAGCTTCCTGACACCATAGCCCATCACTCAAGCTTTCTGGCATGTACGAAGAGGGGAAGAGACAAGAGAGAGGGGAGGCTATGCTGCAAAGAATGCTAATCCAGAAAACTGATTTTTTTCTGTAATTTGATTTAACAGGGAGAAGTGGAAAGGGAATGGAGAGATGCACTTCTAATTACAGAGCCATCTGCCTGTTCCTGGAGCCAGTCCAACTCCACAGGCAGCTGGGCTGAGGAGAGCAGAGCCATGGAGAGGAGAGGGCTGAGAGAGGTGGGGGCTGGGAGCTAGGCAGAGCGAGAGAGGGGGAAGAGCGAGGGGGGGGGGGGGAAAGAGGAAGGGCAGAGCGATAGAGGGTGGCCAGAGCAATGGAGGGGGGGGGTGGAGAGAGAGAGAGGGATGGAGAAAGAGAGAGAGAGAGAGGGATGGAGAAAGAGAGAGAGAGAGAGAGGGATGGAGAAAGAGAGAGAGAGAGAGAGGGATGGAGAAAGAGAGAGAGAGAGAGAGAGAGGGATGGAGAAAGAGAGAGAGAGAGAGGGATGGAGAAAGAGAGAGAGAGAGAGATGGAGAGAGAGAGATGGAGAAAGAGAGAGAGAGAGAGAGAGAGAGAGAGAGAGATGGAGAAAGAGAGAGAGAGAGAGAGAGAGAGAGGGATGGAGAAAGAGAGAGAGAGAGGGATGGAGAAAGAGAGAGAGAGAGGGATGGAGAAAGAGAGAGAGAGAGGGATGGAGAAAGAGAGAGAGAGAGGGATGGAGAAAGAGAGAGAGAGAGGGATGGAGAAAGAGAGAGAGGGATGGAGAAAGAGAGAGAGGGATGGAGAAAGAGAGAGAGGGATGGAGAAAGAGAGAGAGGGATGGAGAAAGAGAGAGAGGGATGGAGAAAGAGAGAGAGGGATGGAGAAAGAGAGAGAGGGATGGAGAAAGAGAGAGAGGGATGGAGAAAAGGAAGTTGCAATGAGGGGTGGGGGCAGGGGGTGGATTAAGTTGCTGATGATTTATGAAATATGCAGAGATAAAACCAGGGTGGGGGACAGAATAAGGAAATGTAGATGAATTAAAACAAAGCATGATATGGCCAGGGGAGTCAATGTGTAGAAACTGGAGATTTACTACCATCACAGTTCAATCCAGAGAACAAGTCAGAGATGGCTTCATTTAACAATGGGCTTTAGGGTTGTCTTTTAGGAGAAACACTGTCAAGCCAATCCTCTGCTCTACATAGATGTAAGGGAACAAAACAATGATTCTGGGTGGATAATTGTGTTCTTAAGAAGAAAGAGGATTTCTGATGAAAATCCTCACTAATGGAGGTTTAATGTAATTCAGGTTATGGCCGTGTGAGGTCCCATAGTTAGTGGCAAAACAAGTGATGTAATGACAGAATAGAAGAGTAGAAAACAGATTAATATCAACTCAGAAAAAAGCCAGTACATTAATAATACAGCCAGCATTGGTTTAGATCAGGGGAGAGCAAACTAAGACCCGTGAGGCCAATCCATCCGGACCAGGGGAAGTAAAACATAACTCACCAGCCCATTATTATACATCTGAATCAGAATTTAAATTTAGACATTATAATGGACCTACTGTATAAATGTTTTAAATTGTCCTTTTCTGGCCTGCCAATCATTTACGATTAACAAATTACAAAAAACTATTGTGGCCCTCCATTTAATTTCAAAATCCTGATGTGGCCCCCAAGCCAAAAAAGTTGTGCCCTTCTATGGTTCACATAAAACAGCTGACAATAAGCCTGGGAAATGGCCTATGGCATTGTGTTGAAAGGGACTGTCCTGGGGTCAGGGCCCTTGTATACAGGTATTACAGGATTAGTGGAGGGGTCTGGCTGGTGGGCTGGCAAGCTTTGCCTTACTATGTTAAAACACAGCTATGGGGACGACAGGGCCAGAACAGTGGAGGCGGTGAGGGAGAGGGGGAGGGACACAGGATCATCAGCGGTCATTAATCGGGGCTCAGACACGGGCTAAGAGGACTCGTGAGCAGTGCGCCTCACAACTGGGTCACTCGCAGGGGGAGGCCCCCCACTCCATCATGTGGTGAAGCGTAGGCGGACAGGAGGTGGAGGGGTGGCCAGGGCTTCACGTTATTTTACACGGAAACCACACGACCAAACTCAAACTGTGGGAGCGGCTGAGAGAAGGGCCTCAAACCCAGACAGTGTTCAACATTTACCTATGTGGTGCAGCCAGGAACACTAGCCACAGAGGTTTCAATATGACAGTTTTTGCTGCCGTGTCAGGAGTGGCAAGTGGTTTGGGTTACATACCATCTTTGTGTAATGGCAATATCTATTTTAAAGGCTCACTAAGAGAAGGCCCTTCTACTAATCGCTAATAAGGCAGCAGACACCCCAGACACTAGATATATCTGGTCCATCTAACACTGCAAGGAAAATCCACTCAGCAGGCCCCCATAAGCATCCGTTCCCTAAAAACATCTCCCGTTCATTTGGTGGCGCTCTGCATCTTAGCAGCAGTATACAGCAGAGCACGACATTACAGAGTAGGACTGTTTATTAGGAGACTCTCGCTAGTCTGGGCTGTCAGTTTGTGGGAGTTAGCAGAGGCACTTGGCCCCAGTCTGTCAGAGTAGCTGGAGCAGACAGACACTGGTGAAGTGTGGTCATCTGTCTGCCTATACAATGGAGCAGAATAAACCCTTACCTAGAAAGAAAGAAAAAAGAAAAAACACTCACCGATGATGGCAAGCCAGGGGGTTTCCGGATCTTCTTCGGTTGGGTGTCTGCACAGAAATAGTAGCAAATTAAACAGTTTCTTTCATAAAGTTTGACTGTGTATAGCTTAAGGAAATATGCCTATATGATTTGACCATGTTAACGGTAGTAATCACTGTTCAAAATGTAGTCATTAAGCTGTGGAACTGTGCTGAGATGCATTGTGAAGACATTACAACAGTCTACTGAATAGAAATACCAGACAGCCCCATAGAATCACTTTTCTATTAACCATATCGGCTTGTTGTACAATCTATCCAAGACAAACATTACTTGAGATGCATGGAAGTTGCCATAAGGAGAGGGGAAACCTGCTTTCTGACAAGGCAGTCAATGCACAACTGTTCTTAACGAAAACACAAGGGTCAAAGCAGATTTTAATAGCCTTTGGAAAAAGAGGAATCTCAGCTTTCTATCAAAACACTTTAGACCTAAACATGCATGAACTGCAGCACAGTTGCAAACCCAGAGGTTTATTCAGTGATATGGTTATACCACTGAATAAACCTACACGTAGGAAATACCTAAGAAATATCATTGTAGTTTCATGTCATTGTAGTTTCCCGTACTAACAGCAGTAATAGTGGAATGACTGCCACACAAATTGTTTTCACAAAAGCGCAGCCTAAAATTCAGAATTTCTATTGCTCAACAGAATATACCAACACAAGCCCATTGACATTCCCCCTTTCACTCTATTTCTGTTCAAATGGCAAAACAAGCACTGCATGGGGTTGGGAATAATTGAGCCAACTAAATCTGCCTTTTATATTTTTTAATATCAAGAAATATAGTTCACTGCCTTTGTGCACTACTGCTAGTAAGTTTCACTTTTTAGTAATCATCATACAATGTGATGTCGGTAAACGAAAGACAGCACATCTGGACACACCATCAGTTAGTATGATATCTTACAACACGACAGGTTTAATTAGAATTTGCAAAATGTAGGATATGTTAAGAATTTAGCAAATTTTAGCAAAACACCACCCTACCTCCATTTTGGAGAGAAAAAATGCTGAGACATCTCCAGTGAGTAAGAGTAGTGGCAACCAGAGACAGTGTAGGGGCAAATGATTTGTGAGCACGGGAAGCAGTGTTCCCTGATGGGACCCTTTTGCCCATGTTACAACAAGTTGGCTTACTTTATATTCACTGCGTTTATTAACATTTGTCACAGAAATGTGTCAGCGCTGCTAACCATTTTAAAGATCACATTGGGGATCTGGCTAACACATTAATGGCAACTCCAGGCATTAGCCTCTTCATTTTCAGCCACCATGCTGTATCACTTGGGTTAATGCTTACTGCTGATAATACACCTGAAAATAGGCCCCATACATATGGACTAATATGCAGAAATGTTCCAAAGAGAGATCATTTCTGGTGGAAATTCTCATTCGGACAAGAACATGATTTTTTTTTGAAGAAAGTCACCAGTTCTATAATCTCCCAGAAAAGGCAATAGCCTGACAAATACATCTCCAAAAAACAAGAGCTATTTTAGAAACCTCTCCCACCTAGCTGACCATCGGGAGGCCTCCTCCTGGGGTTGTTGGGGTACGACCCAGGGTAGAACTGAGAGCCAGACTTCAGCCCAGAGGGGGACATGGCATCTGGACCGGGCATGGCTATATCACTGGGTAGGAAACCAGGCTGGCACAGCAACACAGAGCACAGGGTTAACAAACAACACATGCAGAACTCATACACACTCAAAGGCCCAGTTCTGGGAAATCCCAAACACAAATCTACTGTGTTTCTGATTAACAGAAAGGCAAGAAAACAGGGTCATCTTTTTACTGAAACCTGACAACACGCGGGCTTACATACTCAGAATGGGTGACATGGGGAACCTAAACTATTAGCAGAACAGGTTCTAACAAAGGGTTCAGCAGAACTCTTACCTGGCTTCCAAAGGAAGTGTATGGTACCCTCTCACTTTTACCTGCAAGAAATTGACAATTAGCAGGTCCCTTATGGAAGTTCCATATTGGTTATTTGGGGGTATATCTTTTAAATGAAACAAATGGTACCATTTATTATTTACTGTTTAATATAGAAAGTTATTTAGAATCATGGCCTCTCCCTTTCAGAGTACTCAGCTGCAATGAAGCTGAAGGGCAGACAAAACCCAAAGGATAAAGCCTGCTCCAGTGCTCTTAACATCCAACCCCACAAGATACATTCAGTTCTTGACAGACATCACACATATTATAAATTCATGATCATATGTGATGAACAGCAACATCTGATATTTACAACCTTAACACTGAGAAAGTTTTCAGAATTGTCATTAAGGGCCACCTAATTAGGTCAGTTTTTAGCTGTTGCAACATAATTGTACAATCATTATAATTCTGATAGAAAATATGAAAGAACAGATGATTTGCAGGAAATTGGAAAAAAACAACCCATAATTCCATAGCAACATTTGCAGAAATGCTGCCAATTAACTTCAATCTCAATATTTTCCTCAACGCCAAGATTAGGCCCTGGGAAAGATGATGCCCCTAACGGAATTCAAACACTCCAATGGAAACCACCAATCCTGCCTACCCCCGAAGCCATTTTTTTTAATCCAGAAAACACCGACAGGACAGCAGCATCTGAGCAAAACATACCTCCAATTCCTGAGCTGAGGAAGGGGGATGACAGGCCCTCATGCTCATTGTAGTGGGAGCCTTCTCCATAGCCCTAGGGGAAAATACATTGTATTTTAGTCATTTAACAGGCACCGTCTTATGCAGAGCAACACAGAGTTACTGAGTATATTGTAGATTGGCTAAGTAGACCTTGCATCTCAGTAGGAGTAAGTACATCCTACTCAATGAAGCTATTAGTTTAGTCAGTGCTGGTAATATGACAATGCAAGACAGAGGGGATTCAGACATTTCCCGAAATGGACCGGACAGACTCTGCAGTCTGAGCCTCAAGGGGAAACTGGTTCCATTATCGGAGCAGAAGAGTTTGGACTGGCCAGATTGGGTGCTGCCCTCCTGTAGTGGTAGGACACACAGGGGGATGAATGAGGAGCCTGGGTAGGGATGTAGGGTCTGACAAGTCAGCTGTGTCCACTGAGAAGTGAAAAGTTCTTCAAGGCCAGTCACTAGTTCATCCCTGTCTGGAAACGACTGTGAGCCAAGGAAATGAGTACATAATCCAGTCTCTAGCAATTCCTTATTCATTAAGTGGCGGTAATCAGTAATCACAGTTTGCGGCAACCAATCCTCACCCCTATATCCCCGTTCCTTATATTTACACTGAGACGATCCAAGACGGCTACTGTGGATGTGAAGCCACAATTACTGCCGGGTTTCCACAGAGGTAAAGACTAGCACAGAGCCTGCCAACACCTGACTCTGAGCCAAGCTATTAGGTACAAAGTAAAAACTACCGGTCGGAATGCACAGTTTGCCAAAGCACTGGGCTGGTGTGTGTGTGTGTGTGTGTGTGTGGCCTCTGGTGGCTCTTACCCGTCCCTGGTTGAAGGAGGGGCTGTTCTGTTCTCCAGAGCCCCAAGATCCAGGGCCACTGCGATCATCCAGAGCTGGAAGAGAAGGGAGAAACATGCAGGGCTTAGACTTACAGCTAAACAGCCAGCACAACACACACAGATTGGGTGGATTATCAAGCAGAAAAAAACCCATCAGAAACTACTAGATCAAGGCACATTTTACTGCCAAGTTGTAGTCATGTTCATGCAGAGTTTACACTTGGAGTCAGCAGGGACAGAGTGGCAGAGGTCGACACCATCAACCAACAGAGGAAGTCTGGTTTATGGGCCCTACAGCCTAAACATGTCTGCAGCCTTAAAGCTAGCCTTATTCAAGCACCCGTCACCCATGTGAACTTGTAAGCAACGCATTCAGGTCTTAATTGGTTTACATGCAAAGCATGTGGGACAACAAATTAGGAACCACTGCATACATGGCGCAGCTCAAAAAGCAGTGACAATGAGTCTCAAAAAGCACCCTTTTAACCGAATATACTGGCCAATGACCCTTTCATAGCTAAGAAATAAACCATAACAGAATGTGCTAATGTCCAGCATCTCACTGCCATTTGTTCCAAAGCAGTTTTGCAGATGTCATTTTATGCTAAGTCATAAAACAAATAAATAGCATACATATTCAGAGCACATAGTGTATGAATGTTTAATTATTTCAAGAGTGGCGGCTGCGTGGCTGAGAAGAAAAAACAAGCATTTTAAAGATTGGCAGAGCAGAAATTCCAAATACCCCCTTCATCCCAGTCTCCCCGTCTTATCCGTTAATGCTACCAAGCGTCTCTGGAGACACAGGGCTTAATTGCATACTTATTTGCATAATTGTGCATATTAATGTGGTTTTCTTATGAATATTCATATTGCGGCTTTGATTTTTGCCTAATTAAAAAAATGTGTGCGGGAGCGCGGGGGGAGGGAGGGTGGCGGGGGGGGGGGGGGGTCTGGGCAAGATGAGCGGCTGACGAGCGAGAATGACTGATGAGGCTAACAGAGCGGTGCAAGCACCTACACACGCTATGACAGCCGTGATCTATGGAGCTGATGGCAACGGTACGGAGAAGCAGGGCATCACAGAAAGAAAGGGGACCTCCAAAGATCAGCCTTACTCACTCACTGTCAGAAGGCTGAAAGGCCACACTGCTACACACTCACATAGTCTCATCTTAATAGCCCAAAGAGCTGATGGACACGTACAAATGCCATGTTTTGCATCCACGCAACTTCTAAATAACAGTGCTGGCGGAGTTAGCACATTCAAAACTGAGACACGATCAAATCCACATAAGAGGAACCCTGGGGCTATTAAACAAGGCTTCTTAAAGACTAATCCATGCTCCGGTATCTACAACAGCTTTGGTCCAGCAGCCAATCGATAGTATTTGGTGCCCACACATTAAAAACATTTTTAAAAAAGGCCACCCATTTGGCAAGCTGATACTGTAGAAGACAGAGAGAGCATCAGCTTACACAGGAAAACTCTGACAACATTATTTCACACTTTGCAGAGTAATTAACTTGGAGGCAATTAAACAAGGTGGGGAACTACTGAGGTGACACACAGCCTGCCATGTTGAGACGTGAGAGCCAAACACTTGGGAAGGAGCATCCTGATACCATGAAGGGAAGGAGAGAAGGGCTGAAGGACGACTGGAAGAGGGAGGGAAAGATGTGTGTGCTAACTGGGAAGGAGAGGGCAGACTACACACTGTACCGAACGTTCAAGAGGCTATAATTTCACCGCGATGTTCCGGCACGGCGAAATGATTAACACTACAGCAACTTGTCATTCACATGAATCAACTTTGCTCTGCAAATAGATAATTTTTCAATGTTATATGGGTATTTTCTATTTCTATTTTGAAAGTTAAAGCTGCCTATGTGAGAACAGCTGGAGACTTCAGGTGTACAAAACAAAAACAGGGCGGTTTTGCAAAGCAAAACTTATCTTTATCCAGCTGCTCACACAAACGTCATAAAGAAAGCATAATAGCCTCATCATTTCACTTAGTTCCCTGTTAGTTATATAGACAAAAGACCTCCTAAGGATGGTAAAAATGTGTATTATGTCTCATTTTCTCATCATTGAGGCCTTTTACAATACTGCACTAATAGTTGCTCACTTCACCATATGGTTTTGAGCTTCCAAACTCTAGCAAAGTAAAGGTCAATTAATAAAAAACATTGTGGTAGTTGACTTTATGAAAAATGACCTGACTTATTAGCTATACACCATATCGACACTTGTATTCAGTAGGGAGTGTGTGTATGAAAGTAGTTTAGTGGAGCTATAGCCATAGGAATGAATAAGGCTTATGGAATGTCAGACTTAACAAACAACATTGATGAAGTATTATTTATTCACATTTTAAGCACAGCTGTATGTCCACTGTGATATGGAACTCTCAAACATTCCAAAATGTCATGAATTAGCCAGAAATGCGTATCGCACATTACTGTAACAGCTTCATGGCAGTTCTTCTGTGGAAGGGGGTGGGGGCATGTTTAAAATGTAAGATAGAGAGGAGAACTGAAGTTGCAACAACTACCATAGGTTGCATCTATCACGGATTAAATTCATTCATTTGACTGGTAGATAAATATTTTTTCTGAAAACCAATAGAATAAGTATAATATACGTTCTTCAACATTTATGGTCAGATCATGGCTTACCAAAAGGATATTTTACATTCTGCATGCAATGTCCAAGAAAGATTTAGCATTTCACCAAAACCATCCAAAGGTGATGGGAGCTACCATGACAGGCACACCCAGGACACATTTAGGGTTAACCGTCTTGCTCATGGACAGAATAACATCTTTCACCTGGACACAGTATAGCTTAGGTTTGCCTTATTTAAAGACCAATGTAAGACATGGAAGATCCTTGGCAAAATTAGGGCATACAGACTTATTCACTACTACCCCAACGCCTTGGTAAATATGTTTTCCAGAGGAAACACTGTTGTTCCACATTCATCCTTCTGAATTACTTTCCATTTTATTATTTGTGTTTAGCCAAATATCAGTGCAGACGAGCAATAGTCCGGCGTCCCATTGTGAGATAGCTAAGTGGTTCTGACATCACATTCCGCCGGGGACCCAAAGCCAGAAGGTGCACCTCCGCGCATTTCCCAACTAACTTGGTTACATGTCCTCGATTCATTTGAATGTGTTGACAGCCTGAGCGGTGCTAAGAAATCTAAAAGTATGAAAGCCAACGGTCCAATATTATGGAACACTGCTGTGTAGAAGCGTTTCAGACTATGATAGATGTTTAATGCCATTATAAGTGTGATTGCATTCTCTTCTCACACTTTCTACTTGTTCAAACTTTGTGCACCACTTGTAACCTGATTAAGTAGATGAGAATCTAGTGAAGGACATGAGGGCAATACTAATACTGTATAGCAGCAGCCAGCCGCTAAAGAAATAATCATATTTAGAGGCACAAAACCTTCTCAATGGGCAAAATCTAATATGCCTCAGAGAAGCAGCCAGTATAGTTTCTTGTGTATGTCTTAAAACAACAAGACAAAGGCCCATTAGATCAGCCATGTTTCTAGTGCCAGCCGTGAAGCCAATGTTAAATGGAAGTTAGCTGTTCATAAGTGACAAATATCCTTTGACAATCATCTGAAATAATATTTGTGTGTGAGAATGTGTGTGTGTGAGTAAGAGAAGGTTTGTTGTGTTTGGAGGGAAATGTGGCCTGCGCTGGGTGGGTGGGTGGGTTGACGGGGCTAGCAGCTGCAGAGGTGAGTGAGGGGACGCCTGGTGGAGCCCTTTGGGTGTGACTGCTCCCACAGCCCCAGGTCCACTCTACACGCTCTGGACTCTGACGAGGAGGGGAGGACGCCGCCTAATGCAATTAGCACCCCTCTGAGTACTTTTGTGTTGGTGAATAGAGGCGGGCTGCTAGGACAACTCTGCTTCTGCCTTTCCCGCGCTGGGTCATCTACTAACAGTACACAAGCCATGATGTCACAGGCTACAGTTGGACCAAGCCAACAGGAAGTTGAGCCAAGTTGTCAAGAGAACAAACAGGATGCTCTTTGTCTTGGTCACGTGATCATCATAATGGAGGACTCGAGTTAAGTCAGAGTTTGGAAATATCATGGAAAATGTTTTACATTAATCAAATACATTGCCTACTACAACATCCTCAAGAGATCACTGATGACCAACCGCTAGACATTTCTAATGTTAGTCCTGCACTGACACTTTAAACATCGAAAGGTTGTATCCTCTGAAAAGAGAAAAAAAAAAAACATGGCTGAATTGTACAGTACTGAAGGCCCGATCTCCCACACTAGACAAGAGTCGTGTCACGTCATCATACAGAATCTTTAGAGATTGGCATCCCTGGAGATTCGCACTGTGGCACTCAAGCACTAGGAACTACCTGGAGTTCTCTGAAAGTGAATGTAGCTTGAAGTATCACATTCGAACGGTGTCAATGACCAAGTGGCACACTTAGGACTGGGGCAGGAATTAACTTCTCACTGCTAAGTAATTGCCTGCCGTAATAGAAACAAACACAGATTCCTGCCGCTGATCCCCATTCAGAGGGCTCCCTCTCTGGCCAGCGCTTCATGCTGGGCCAGTTAAGTGCCCCAGAGCTGGGGGTGAGGGGCATTGTCTCAGGCTCAAGCCATTTCCTGTGAACCAGTGGGGGGAAGAGCCCTGTGCTGAGTTGGGGGAGGAGTGTTTTACACTTCAGGGTGGGGGAGTCGTTTCAAGTCCATAAGCCCTTTTTCTGCCTTTGTTCGTCTGCGGCTGAGTTCTCACTCTGGGGGCCGCGCAGAGTGCGACTCCATTTCACACTGCAGGTTGGCAGGGTGACAGAGGAGGAAAGGAAAATGTCTCACTAATAACATTCAGCAAAAGCTAGTAGCACACAAGAATTTCAGGTGTTCTGATATTAGGAAAATGCAAGCATTTGGATGGCGGTCCTAGAAAAATTTAAAAAGCTCATTTAATCAAACTGAGCTCACAAATTTCTCTTCCAGACCTGATCAGAATGCTTAGAAGTCAAATGAGCGTGAGAAATATAAGAATTAAGCTTCCTTGGCAAAAGCAGACACTGTTATAAACAACAACGGTTACTAAGAGTATTATTTACCTCACAAAAATACACGTCTCATTCAAAGAAAGCGAAAATAAAAATCTGCGGAATTCCAGAATGTTGTCTTCCAACAACACAGCATTCAAAAGGAACCAACAGTGGCCTGAAGCTTCAGCACACATGAATCATATTGGTTAGATAAAAAGAGAGGGGGTCAGAAAGGGGAAATATGCACACATGGAGGAACCAAGCAGGCTCTCATGTTTTCAGAGTAGAAAGCAGATCAAAGTAACCAGATCTTGCCAACATACTACCAGCACTAAAAGGGGATGAAATATTGTATGCACACAGCGGATGTTAGAGGTTAATCCAAAATATATACAGCATCTTTGATTCTAAAACTGTCTGAATGGGTGAAGAAAGTCATTCTGCAATAAAACCAAACCAATACTATGGCAAACAGCTTCAATACTTCCAACTTATGGAATAAGCAGAACAGGCAATTTGGCCACAGAAAAACTTGATATAATACAGTTACATGGCTGTGTAGGACATTCAAGAATTAGTATGTGTATCACAGTATGCTGCATTCGGATCAGTCTTACCTGATCCACCAAACTGACTGCTGGCGAGTGTCGTCGGCCGGTTCTTCCCATTTGCCACAGGTGGTGCAAACATCTACAAGAGAAAAGGCGGGAGAAAATCCAATCATACAGACATGAATATTCACATAGGCTTTACATTAATTGAACATGCAGTACATTTGGATAAACTGATGCAATATGAACGCTGGACACGTGTTAGGAGATCTAGCCTATTCCCTGGTCACAGGTGCTTGTTTAACATGCCATCACATGAGCTTCTGTGTGCTTCTCTTGCAGCATCTGGGCCAGTGACAGCTATACCAGAATAATATCAGCCAATCCTAGAGGAGAATAACACACTGTTTTCTCTAAGGATTCTGCACTCAATACCTAGCTACTGCTTCAAGGATCATGGATGCGTTTATGATTTCAGGGACTACACACGACATGCACAGCAAACCAAGGTCTTGATTTAGTGTATAATATTTTCTGCTCCACACTAGTTGTCCATTAACAAGCCGAGGGAATGAAATCAATGGAAATGACCAGTGTAATACATAAGGTCACAATAACACCGAGTAAATCCAATAGCTGGGCATACCTTATATCAGTAAGCTGTGGTTAGTGGAGACATTTCAATTTGTCAGACATCAAGTCTTAAGACAAGGGTGTACCATAGATTTCCCCTGTATATGGTAATTATACCAATCAATAGCGGCGCTATTCGATATATTCAGAGTGAAACACTGACATGAATATTAACTCAAAAGCCCAACACAGAAATCATAGCAAATATGAATGAAAACACAGGCTGATGCCAGCAAGTGGATACAAAAAAAAAAAAACACGATTTGCCTATTAATCTAACCATTTATAAAGATCCAGCTATTCAAGATAGACAAATGAGATAGGTAAGCCCATTCCACACAGAATTAATTGAATAAAATGTTTTTTTTTTCCAGCTGTGCATATTTAAGTGCCAAAATAAGTACTCAAGCGTATGAAGCATTCCGTGGAAAGCTTCCCGGAAGTTATTGTCAGCCATCAAACTATCGCAAGGTTGTGCACAAAGATAAAACCAAAGTCATGAATATAACGGCATCTGGCCTGAATAAATCTTCAGCACTGAGGTCAGCCCAAACCAAACAGCAACCTTACTGCTGACTTTTGTCATGTTCAATCACAGTTAGAGTTTAAACCAAATGAATACACACTGGGACCCATGTTACATTCAGGTCACTGTTCCTTGATTTGTTGAGGCGGCATGGAGGTAAAAAAAATAATTATAATAATAAAACTAATAAAACTACTGGGGGAAATGAAGCTACTTCTGCCATGCAGGAGCTCAAGTATGAAAAGACATGGGGTGAGCAATGGGGGGAAAGTATTATCTGTTAACGAACTGGAAACAAGGAGAACTGTTCAACAGTTTTGTTTGTCCTTATTAGAAATGTAACAGGCCCATCCCTCCCCATCCAGCCTCTCTCTCTCACACCCTCCCTGCCCAGCCCAGCAGCCCCTATGTCCTGATCCCAGACCCCTAGCCCACTCTCTCTTACCGCACTGAAATCCAGGAGGTCGTTGAGTTCCTTGTCTGTTCCCACTGCAGCCATTCTCTGCTGCTGCTGCTCGTTCATGCCCCTCAGTCTCTAACAACCCTACGAGAGAGATTCGCAAATAGGATAGACTGACTTTTAATAGAACCAGACTAGAGAGAATACAAACACATTGAATGTGACTGTATAAAATCAGGCTAGCGGTTAAACTGATATGACGGAGGAATTTATGGGTTCTGTCACTTGAGAATTAATGAACATGCTGCTTTTTAGGCCTTCAACCTCACCCTTTACCCACTACTCCCTATGAACGTGGATGCAACAGTTAATGAGCTGACAGAAGTTCTGAGGCAAACAGTTCAACATCACTCCCTTCATTGTTTTTCAATTATTTCCCAGAGGTCGTACAACCTTAACAGGTCTGCCAGGCCAACTCTGTCGTAATGGCAATAATAATAATAATAATAATAATAATAATAATAATAATAATAATAATAATAATAATAGTTAGTTCACATATGGCTGAGGAGTCGTGACTATTTTATCATAAGGGACATTGACTGGGAAACAATAGGCAGTGAAAATGGGCATTGCTTTTTTGTGACATTTTGTTGTAAAATGCCAACCTTCCAAGCTTATGCATGCTTTCTGCAACTTTTACCAAAATGAATCACTTGAGGCTGTGTCTTCCTTTATGATTTTCCTAGGACAAACTACACACACGTCCATCATCCATTTTGACATGAAAGTAAAGTCTGTTGGGTTTACAATTAGACATAATTGAGACTATTGTAAGCTCAACGTAAAAAGGGGAAAGTCAGAGCTAATGGACGTATACAAACATGTCATTACTAAATTACCATAACACAGCAGAGGAACCTAGTCAAATGACACAATAAGCATGAATACTGGATTTACCCTGTGTTTTGCATTCCAACATTAGCCTGAGGCACAGAGGCAGAACTCAGATGCTCAAATGCAACATACATGCCAGTGCAATTGAGAAAAGAAGCAATAGGGCGCCAACAGGTGGTGTACTTTACAACCTCCTTTGTAATCCATTACCAGAGCAATATGTTGTAATCAACAACTTGGGGACTTGAACAAAAAATCTACCCAAAGCGTAAGTGACCCCCAGACATGCAACAATACAGTAATTGCCAAATGACAGCCTCCTGATTTTTCCACACACAACACCTAGTTCCTAATCTTTTAGCATCTTCAACCTTGAATATATTAAAGTCTCAGAAGAAAAGTAGATCCAATTTTACCATACAAATGTCAAGCCTATTGAAAATGAATGCGGGTTAGGCCCTTAATGTCCTAATCTTATTTATAAGATTAAAATTCCCTAATATAACACTAAGCCAATGTTTAAATAGGCCTAGTGTTTTCTTGTTACACTTTCAGATAAGGGTGGTGGTAGGCCAAGGATACACAAACCTTGACAAACAAAACCACCAAAATATGAGTAAATGAAGCAGTTATGTATTGATAGTTACAAATCGCTGGCACTTTAAAAAATAATAATTTATTGATTTGCATCTTTTGCTACTGCCAGTAAGAAAAATGTTCGAATGCAACAAATTAGGGCTATGCTACTGTCGCATAGAACACACGACATGAAGACGTCCTCAGCGGCAACTATAGGCCGTATCTCTTAAGGGAGAAAACATTTCAACAAGATTTTCATTTTATTCCATATAAAATAGCAGATTTTGACATGGCTACTTTACACGGATGTTACAGTCATCAAATGTTTCCGAGAGCTGACAGCAATATAAAATCCATTGTAATTCACTTCGCAAAATCATCGAGCATATTCAAGCCAAAAACAACTACAATCCGAGCTTTGGATAGTTGCCTTTTTCGAAACGTAGTTGGAGTTCAAAGAAATCAAATTCAACTGGTGCTTCTCACTAAAATGTAACAACATCATCGGGAAACGAAGCAACCTGTGTGATACGGAGAACAAATGTATATATAACAAATCTGCTGTCTAACCATATATTGTTCCAATGAAATAATTTCCCATCGTTCCGCATCGCTACTCTGACTGAAACAATGTAAATATTTATTCCAGGTTGTAAACTCATTCTACTCCCGTATCCAGAAATAATAGGCCAAATCGAGGACCTATAATCTACAAAAGAGACACTTACCAGCGAAATACTTATGAATAGCTTCCAAAACCTCTCTTTATAGTGAAATAAAGTGGATCTCCCGCTGCACAAAGTTTAAAATAACTACCTTTTAAAAAAGATAACACTTCTGAAAGGCACTAAAAAAGCTGAAAAACAAAGAACGTGGCCTCTGTGGATAACTGTGAAATACCTTCATAATTTGGTTTTTCATTTTCTGAAAGATGACAACTTAAACTCAACTCAAACTTGCATTTTTCAGAGATGGTGGGGGTGGGGGCATAAGGAATTTCCTGCCAAATGTGCAATAAAAATAAATTGAAGTCTAGCCTGTGACCAGCCGCTAAACCACTTTCATATAGGGATGGCTATTTTGTGTAGCAGTTAAAGTTTATGCTACTTGCTTTACATTTGATATTAACATTTAAAATGGCAGGGTGAACAAATGAAAGCACAGAAGTTTAATGGTCTCAACATTATTTCAGCTTAGCTATATTCAATTTGTTATTGTCGTCGTTCCCACTGATCAAACATAGGTTTCTTAGTGGAAAAACAAGATTGGCAAACATCTAAGTGAGTCAAATTCAGAATAACATTACAACACCTTTATGGTGAACAAAGGATACATATCCCTCACTACACGATTGGTGCGGAGACCATCACACACTTGAGGACTGAACTCGCCACCTTACTAGAACCCAGACAAAAACGTACATCCCCCCGCTCCTACCACTCATCCCCAAAACTTTTGATAATTGTAGAAGTCAGACGTACTACAAATGTCCTACATTAAGACTAAAGAAGTCGTTGAATGTTTCCGACTAAAGTGTGTGAAACATAAGTATTTTTACCTTTAATCTTCAAATGTCTGGCATCCAACAGTAAAAAGAAAGGCTGAGTCTCGCAGGGGAAAAAAAACATAAAACTTAAGAGAATTTCAACCTCAGCGCGTGAAACGCATTGGATCGCTGTAGAGGTCTTCCTTATTCCTCCAGAACCTTGTTGTTACACTACCTAAGTCATTAGTATAATGTAACTAGTCTGCATCCAAACAATATCTAGTTATTAATCTCACGTCCTCCTTTTTGTTGTTACAATTGAGATGATTTCATTCTTCTAGTAGACATCTTAACCACCTCCGTCCACATTGTCAGAAGCAACGTATCCCTCCGCATGAAATGAGGGCCTCAAAACCAGCGGTGTCCAATTTCAAACGCGTATAGAGATCGCGTAAATAGAAATGTAACCGTTTTCCCCTTGGAAAATAACGACGATGATTTATAACTACTTAAATGTATGCAGTAACACTTTATGTTATGTCGGTGGTCAACAGTTAATGTACACTCTTCAAAATAAAAGAGCTCCGAAGGACTACGCCTTTTAGCGGAAGGTTATATTAGGAAGGTTGCTGCGATTACACAGCAGCTTCACGAGATGGAATGATAAATCTGCAGGAGCGTGGCCAATAGAAAAACATGTATGAGTGAAAAGCAGGCATGCAAACCTATAGACGACCGTAAATAAATCGGAACCTCCCTCTTTTTGACGCTTGCTTTTGCTGTGCGCTTGGGAGGCTATGAGGGGGCTACAGCGTAGCTGCTGACATCATTTTAATGTTGTGGTTAACATTTTTTCTCGCTCAAACTTTTTACAAGATCAACCTTGTATGGCAGAAGAGTGAGATTGTCGAAGAAATGTTAATTGGCTGTGCAGACACACATTATACTAGTGGCATAATGTTTATAGACTATGTGCACCATAGCGCCAACAGAGTGGGAGGAATACAATTATAATTTCAGTCTATGACTCTTGCAGGCTGTGTATTTGCCTTTTTTTCATAGGCAAAACATCATAATTTTACTGTTTCCTGATCTAATAAATAATTTCCCACTAAATTATCTCCTTTAAACTGCTCACACTGTTGGACGAATTAACGGTTTGGCAAAAGGTTTAAAAAGCAATTAATTAAATGCTAAATTATACATAAATACTAGGCAGGTAATCAAAAACACTATTATTATTAGCCCCGAATTCTTCCCGATTTGTTGATATGACAAACTAAGGAAAACTGGGAGGTGAACAATATTGATTGTATATTTTTACTAAATTTTCACTTTCACAAAACATTTATTAACCAAAGCAGAACTGTAACCATAAAACTAATGTGTCTTTGGTGTTCCTGCGCTTGATTCATAGAGATAATCTCATTTTTCTTTTCTTTGACTCTTCGAGCCCTCTCTCCATGCCTCCTCAAAATCAATTGGAGGACAAGGTCTCAGAGGCGGGACCTCTGACTTTCTCATCCAATGGAGCTTTGAGAAGGAGGCAGGAGAGGCTACACGCGAGGAATGAAGGACATTAAATTGAGATTCTTACATAGACCTGGGGTGGAGAGGAGGGAAAGGAAAGGAAAGAGTATGGGATCACAGAGTACGGGATCATAACAGAGCATTAATATGGGGGGAGGGGATAGGAGGTCTGGCCTCAGAGAGGGGGGTAGGGGGGTGGGGCGAGAGAGAGAGAGAGAGAGAGAGAGAGAGAGAGAGAGAGAGAGAGAGACGGAGCATGTGTTGAGAGGGAGAGGCTTAGATTAGGTGTACATTTTGTTGATGATATCCATTTTAGGGATTAAGATCTTAAAACTAATATATGACTGAATAGCAAGATAGATAATGTATAGATTATAAAATTCATAGTCTTGGAATGTGTCAATGATTTTAATTAACTCAATTTCTCTAAACAAAACAAAAATGTGATGACAGTAGTCAAAACATATGTGCAGCCCACACTTTTGGGAATAAATGTTATAGGCAGCTCGTCTTATGCACAGCTGTTGTTATATTATTCTGATGTCTGCTTTACAACTGCCAGTGGTTCTCCCCTAAACCCTGCCATAACAACCGCAACCCCTTCAGAGAAACCATAATGCAGGGAAATGATGAGGAACGCAATGACCAACATCAATGACAGACTGTCTGTCGAATAGATAGGCATTACTGATGATTATAATAAGTCTATGGTCCCAGTTAGTGGATAGTTGGAAAGCAAAGACTTTCCAGGGAAACAATTAAATGCACCAACGAAATATCTAATATACAGATATCACATATCTATCCATCCACTTAGGATAGCAAAGAGAGATGCAGGGATCGGATGTCAATAGGAGATACAGGTAAATAATCATGTGTGCCCCCTGGGTAGGACAGTCCTGGCAGCACAGTGTATTCATTAGTCCCAGGCACCGTCTGTGGAATGGAATGGGGGTTATTGCCTAGAACAAATGCACATATGGGTCCTAAATACCTTTACTAACACACTGAAAACATTGATGGAAGGCAAGGATAAAAAATAAAAATAAAGGACAGACACCTGAAAATCCTGAATTAAAGTATCTATTAATTAAAAAGAAAAATTCTAACAGATGGAAACATCTGTTTGAAAATGAATTGCCAGAAAAATATTATTTTTCTCCCAGTATTAGGCCCTGGGTGAGAATAGTACTGTTGTCAGTGTTAGCAATGAGGCTTGTAAGCCCTCCAAGTGGTTTGTAGTAACAGCTGGGGCTGACATGGAGAGCATGTACAAGGGCAGACAGAGACAAGAGGGAGGGGGTGAAAAAAGTATTCAACTAAAGTACTTTATTTAATAGAATATTGGGTGGTGAGTTCCAAGACTAAAAGGTTGAATGGGAGGAGCATTATATTGAATTGGAAAGTCAAACTGAAAATCCATTTTAGTCATGTACCTATTAATGTTGTGCTTTCTCTGTGCCAGCAATACAAATTTTAACTCACCTAATTTAACCATCACTTTTACTGAAAGTAGTTGTTGATGAGTAACATGTCACAGTGAGGTAGCATTGCAGCCCAATATCATGATTATCAAATATAGTTTTCATTAGAAGAACAAAGGGTTGTAAAACAAGACGAAACATGCTCACATCCATTAACAGTACAACAGACAAGGTTTTTTATTTATTTGGTGCAGGAATGTACCTCATTAGCCCCCTTAACTTCCTTTAAGCCATTCCATAATTAACAGCAAATGCACATGGAGAAATAATGTGTCTGTGTTTTGTACGTTGAGCCTAATTGGCCATATATTTCTGTGCATGCATAGAAAACATGTGTGTAAGAATCTTTTAATATAGATTAATTCATGTTTGTAATAATGGTGTACTAAGTGTAGTAATTCTACATTTTAAGATGTATCTGTCAGATTATTATGTATATTACAGAAACAAATAAATAAGGAGGGATTCTCTAATCCCAGGACAAAATAAAACAAAGTGTTTTATGCCACTGCTCTCTTTTTCTATTTACACTGAACAAAAATGGCAGCATTTACTTCTCTTTATGTTTTGTGGTTTCAACAGTCTTTTACAATTTTTTTTCACATCCAGCCTGCTTCCACAGCGTCCCCTCTGTTCAGTATATAGGAAGCCACTCATGCAAACCACATCACCAGGTTATATCACACAGCAGTGTGACAAGCTGCTCACTACCTTACACACTGAGCCCCTCACAGTCAATGGATGTATAATGGTTGAGGATTTGGTTTGGCGTGGGGGAAGGGCAGAGGTGCATAGGGTTCTGATCACACAAGAAACTAGGCCATGAACGACAACCCCTCAAACTCTAGCCCCTCCCATCATTGCAACTTACAGGATGACAATCACTTGGAAGAATGTCATTAACCAGACACGAAAAAAAAAAATTGATCCACAACATGTGTGTTTAGAGAATGAACCGTACGTATCTGGGGTATGATTCATATTTCCAAACCCTTTGAAAGCCATGCTCCAATGAAAGGGGCTGATGGGAACAGCCAGGGAATAGATTAATAGTGTTGGCTAGGCGCCTGTGTTCTGAGTCTATCTCTGCAAACAGAAGGGGGAGTTGAGAGGTGAGAAGGACCTATATGTTTTGCTCTGTGCTCACAATAAACTGACCACCACATATCAGGAACTGCCAAAGCTCGGTCTCCTACCTGTGCAATCCCGGCAAGGTGCACAGAGAATAGAAAGTGTAGAAAAAGCTTCAAGATCAGTTGGCTATGAAGAAAAACTCAAGGCTAAGATCATATTGAGATGTGAAGGCATAGTGTGATCAAACTCAAAGAACACTCATGATAGACAAATAACAAATACATTTGAATCGAAATGTGGTCTATTTTATATTTGTGATTAAAAAAATACTGTATTTGATTTCAACTATAATTCCTGCAGAGCTCCATAAAGAAGAAAATGAGTTTTCTGGATTTATTTTAAATTGAATCTCACAAACATCAAACGGAACACAAAGCTATATGTCACTGACGAAAACAAATCAAATGTGTATTTATGAAAAACAATAATACATACTGGTCTCCCCGTTGTCCCATTTCAACACAACCTAAATTACTGACCACTACATTTCTCTCGGGATTTTATGACACCCCTCCTGCCATCTTGAAATCCCATTATTGCGCAGTAGTTCCATAGGTAGCCCCTGTTCTGCCACCCACGCTTCAGGTACAGTGGACAGAACACTGTCTTCCTGTTTACAAAACCAGACAAACACATAAGGACCCCAACATTGAGCAGTCTTGCAGTCCCATGAGTTAGGAGAGGAAAAAAATGTGGCAGTGCAACAAAACAGGGAAAAACAGGTATATTACTGAGAGTGAGAAAGGGAGGATGAGCGGGAGAGCAAAAAGACAGGGAGCTGGAGTGAGAGGTCCTTGGCAATATCAACACTGCCCAATCTTTGGTCTCTTGACATTTTGTAAATATAATGTAATAATCACAATGAGTAGGAGGTGTAGGAGGGCAAAGTCATATGATTACAATCAGATCAAGGTTGAAATTGACTCTAACTCAATTGGAGCAGGCATGTCAGTGAGATTCAGGACAGGAGAAGGAAAAGGAGGAGTGAGAGGCAGATAGATGGGAGCGAGTGGGGGAGGGAGACAGAGATTGTTGGTGTCGTGGGAGCACTGGAACAACAATAACAGCAGTGTGTGTGTGTCTGTGTGAGCGAGTGCCTACGTGTGTGTGTGTCTGTGTGTGTGTGTGTGTGTGAGCAAAAGAGTGGAAGTGGGGGGTGTTATTGCTCGCAAAAGCGATGAAATGACATCTCCTCTCCTCCACAACACAGCTGCGGCAGCAATAGAATACATTCTACCAAGACACTGGACCCTTTTCTGTTTTCTTCCTGACATGTCAAGTTCTACGAGTTGTTTTTTTTTAGCGTGTTCTAATCTGCTTTACTACGCTCAACCTTGTCCCAATTAACTGTAGTATTTGCCACTAGCCTTTACAGTTCAAAAGATCACCTGCTCTTTACATTTTGAAATGACATTGGCTAAAAACAATCATTCTGGGATTATAGTTATTGGTTTTGAAAAGCATCGAGCACATACTGTCTGTCAAACATTTTGGAAGCTACGTGTAAAATGTGTTTATTTTACCATCTAACTGAAAAAATCGCAGGTAAAAACTTTTATTTCCAAAGTTATGAATGTAAGAAATCAGGTGTGGGGCCCTCTTTTCCATATTTTTCTATATTCTTTCATTCTTTTTGCATCCCCTGCCCCCTTTCTTTGCAGATTAGAATTCATTAGCAATCAAAGAGCCTCCAGAGAGCTCAGGCTCTTAATTACCTCCTAATTTGCATTTTTGCATATTAATAACTGCAGAGTTTTCATGGGGTTTTTGCCGCAGTGGTTTGAAGGCAGCTCGGTCCTCTTCTCTGGGGAGTAGAATGGCCAGAAGCGAGGCTTCAAGCCTCTCTCGTCCCCCAGAATGCTTCCTAGTGGGAATTGGACAGAGTGGGGGTGGACGTGAAGGAGGACTGCACGGTGCATGGGTTAAGGGTCAATATCCCTGATCATCATAAGAAAGAACACACGTCTTCAGATGGACCCAATTATTGTCATATTGAGGTTAGGCACCACATCTGAACTAAATGGAGAGGAAAACTGTCTACCTGGGTACCTGTAAAAGAGACACAGCCTCGATGTGAAATGGCCCAACTAAACGTACAGTGTCATGTGAAGCTGAATACATCTTGGACTAATATATACACATTCTGGGGAATTCGAATGTCCTCTAAGTTAGCAAGTAAGGTGTTTGAGAGAAAAATGGAGATGCCAGGTGTTCCTTTTTTTCAGCACCATAACCACATTTTCTAGTGTTCATTGTGAGAACAAGCATAAAGTCATAATGAAGATGGTACACATATGCACACGCACACATAGATTTGTCATGAGAGACACTAGACAGCAGCTCGCAGGCATCCCCTGTTCCTGTGTCTCTTATCAAATATGTTTGGGCTACAGCATGTTCCTGAACACTGACACCACATCCTAGTGTGGAAGTGATACCATTCATATTTCTTAAGCCCATGGACACTTTGCATTCCGTTGTATTCATTCAAATCGGTTTAGTAGAAGTTGAGTGTGGAGAACTGAAAGTCTTCTCCATTCAACATGGTTATTTTCAGAAAATACTTGAAGATCACACACACGCACACACACATGTATATATATATATATGTGTATACAATATCTCACAAAAATTAGTTCACCCCTCACATTTTTGTAAATATTTGATTATATCTTTTCATGTGACAACAATGAAGAAATAATACTTTGCTACAATGTAAAGTAGTGAGTGTACAGCTTGTATAACAGTGTACATTTGCTGTCCCCTTAAAATAACTCAACACACAGCCATTCATGTCTAAACCGCTGGCAACAAAAGTGAGTACACCCCTAAGTGAAAATGTCTAAATTGGGCCCAATTGGCAATTTTCCCTCCCCAGTGTCATGTGACTCATTAGTGTTACAAGGTCTCAGGTGTGAATGGGGAACAGGTGTGTTAAATTTGGTGTTATCGCTCTCACATTCCCTCATACTTTTCCATGGAAGTTCAAGATGGCACCTCAATGCAAAGAACTCTCTGAGGATCTGAAAAAACTAATTGTTGCTCTACCTAAAGATGGCCTAGGCTATAAGAAGATTGCCAAGACCCTGAAACTGAGCTGCAGCACGGTGGCCAAGACCATACAGTGGTTTAACAGGACAGGTTCCACTCAGAACAGGCCTCACCATGGTCGACCAAAGAAGTTGAGTGCATGTGCTCAGCATGATATCCAGAGGTTGTCTTTGGGAAATAGATATATGAGTGCTGCCAGCATTGCAGCAGAGGTTGAAGGGGAGGGGGGTCAGCCTGTCAGTGCTCAGACCATACGCCGCACACTGCATCAAATTGGTCTGCATGGCTGTGGTCCCAGAAGGAAGCCTCTTCTAAAGATGATGCACAAGAATGCCTGCAAATAGTTTGCTGAAAACAAGCAGACTGAGGACATCAATCAATCAATCAAATGTATTTATAAAGCCCTTTTTACAACGGCAGTTGTCACAAAATGTTTTTACAAAAACACCCGGCCTTAAACCCTAAGGAGCAAACAACAGTAATGTTGAATTTCTGGATTACTGGAACCATGTCCTGTGGTCTGATGAGACCAAGATAAACTTATTTGGTTCAGATGGTGTCAAGCGTGTGTGGCGGTAGCCAGGTGAAGAGTACAAAGACAAGTGTGTCTTGCCTACAGTCAAGCATGGTGGTGGGAGTGTCATGGTCTGGGGCTGCATGAGTGCTGCCGGCACTGGGGAGATACAGTTCATTGAGGGAACCATGAATGCCAACATTTAATGTGACATACTGAAGCAGAGCATGATGCCCCTCCCTTCGGAGACTGGGATGCAGGGCAGTATTCCAACATTATAATGACCCCAAACACACCTCCAAGACGACCACTGCCTTGCTAAAGAAGCTGAGGGTAAAGGTGATGGACTGGTCAAGCAGACCTAAACTCTATTGAGCATCTGTGGGGCATCCTCAAACGGAAGGTGGAGGAGCGCATGGTCTCTTACATCCACCAGCTCTGTGACGTCATCATGGAGGAGTGGAAGAGGACTCTAGTGGCAATCTGTGAAGCTCTGGTGAACTCCATGCCCAAGAGGGTTAAGGCAGTGCTGGAAAATAATGGTGGTCACACAAAATATTGACACTTTGCGCCCAATTTGGACATTTTCACTTTTGTTGCCAGCGGTTTAGACATTAATGGCTATGTGTTGTGTTATTTTGAGGGACAGCCAATTTACACTGTTATACAAGCTGTACACTCACTACTTTACATTGTAACAAAGTGTCATTTCTTCAGTGTTTTCACATGAAAAGATTTAAACAAATATTTATAAAAATGTGAGGGGTGTACTCACTTTTATGAGATACACACACACATATATATATATATATGTATATATATATAGAGAGAGAGAGAGAGAGAGAGAGAGAGAGAGAGAGAGAGAGAATACATATATTTAGAGAATACATATATATATTTAGAGAATACGCAACCTGCACTGTGGGCTCAGTCTGCTTAACGGTCATTAGCGGGGTATTAAATGCGTGTGGTGGGAGGGGGCGCCTGAGCAGGGCCTGGGGACTGGGGCAAGAGGAGCAGAGCGGTTAGGGTGGGGTTAATGAGCTGTCACGTGACCCCGCTCACCCCACAGGACAGCCTGAGGGAATCAGACACGGACAGATACAAGCACACACTTAAACACACGAACACACACGAAAACACAGGACAAACAGCAAGTCTGTATAAGTGGACACAGCCTTAGAACACCTGCTTAAATTCATGTCAAAAAAGGGTCAGTGTAAGAACGTGTCATAAACATAATAATGGTGTGTTTATGTATTTGCTCAAGTGGGTAAAAATACGGTAAAATATTTGAATGTTCTGCATGGCTGTGCCTGCTTCCGCTGTGGCTGATCAAGCAGAATGAAACGCAGCAAATTTGTATGTGCGGTACAGGGATCCAGTTTCAGTACTTGGATGCCATTATATAAATTATGCTGCCATCTTGTGGCAGTACTGATGCTCTGACTCAGTACTGAACACGAAAAGTTGTTTATGTGGGTGTAATTAATATGTATACTAAAACAGATTAAATACCTATGTAATTCATTAATTATTCAAAATTTACAAAAAGGTTGGATGATTCTGTATTTGTCAGTAGGATGACATGAAATTGAAGCATTGTAATTAAATATGTATATATGATAAAGGGAAAAATATTCTTAACTATATTCCTTCTGTGCTATTCTTAGAAATTTGATGACAAATTACCCTTAAAGAAGAAACATGATTTAACCAGAAATTTCAAGTTTGGAGCACAACTTTTGATTACATGATTTCACATCTGCAGTTATATGTTTTCATCACATGCTTTATGTATAGAGCATGACATACATGGGGAACCTTAATTAACCCCTAAGCCCTACACCCATATGCACTTGTGGATACCTAAGGGGGTTTGACAGATGAAAGCAGTCTAGTAATAGCTCCACCTGGTCCTCTTACAAGCTAGACATAAGATCCACCATATTAGTTAAACCAGTCAACCACTCTTAGATCTCCATAGGTTGTAGGGCTCCAGCCATCACATAATAGTAAGCATGCGTCTGATCTGCCCCCGGGTATGCCCTTGGTTAATCTCTGAAACGCGTACGTCAAATCTCGCGTAATTTTGTCAGGCCTTCTCATCCGGCACGACGTAGTCTACGTGAAGATTCCGGACCATGCAGTAGCCTAACAGTTTATATGGCAGATATCTAGCTGATCGTACATCGCTACATACAAGCCTACCACGTATAAACATTATATTCCGAAGTCTCGGCGACTTCTTGTTAATGTGAACGTACTCCCCTAACGACATATTCCCTGCGGCTTTTGATTATGTGATCAAATGAAAATGTGTTTTGGGAACAATAAACAGATTAATGTAAAATTCCTTGGATTCTTCGTCAAGTTTTTTTTACACTTGGAAAGCCTAGCGTAGTTTATTTGGTTTGAGTGTGTGGGCATACCAGAAAAGAAACACGTTTGCTTACATTTGACATGAGAATAGCCAGAGACTTACATTTGCTACATTCTTAGTTGTAAACAAACATGAGCATGGACACACAAGTTGCAACCATTGTTTCATTTTTAATAGAAAGATCTTATTTTCTTTTAAACCAGGACGCCAGACATTTTTGGATATATTAAAAAAAGTAAAACAGAACAAAAACTGAAACAAATGGAATTATATGGTTTAGACGGTGTGGATTTAGTGGTCTCATATACAATTTATTTTCATAGCCAAAAGTGCAAATTCTCCAAAACCACTCATCCCCCGCATAGCTTTCAACAGACATTGACAATGTTAAGGAAAATGACGTTCATGAAGAGGACAGGGTTTTTAGCATCCACGCCTGAGACCAGGACTTCTCCACCGCCCCGTAATGTGCCCCAGAGCTTCAAACGAGTAAGAATGATTACTGTGATTTTTATTTAGTTAGAAATCAGATGATGAATAGTCCCTCCATTCTTTCACACTTCGCCATGTCTGCCTATCCTACGAAAATGTTTTGTTTAACCTTGGATTTGACAGAAACATCTGTCAATATCAATATTCTTGATACATAGTAAAAACCCCAAACGTGAATTTGGCATGACAACTTGAATGTATTTTTATTTAATATTGCTTAGAATGATTTGAGGCCAGATCCACCAATTAACTTTAGCCACAAAGGTGAACTATTATTGGGCAAAGACACTGCATACATGAATGAACCAGGATTAATCTGTGCCTACTACAACTGTAAGTGAAGTGTGAGGGAAACAAACTGCTTAAAATCTACATCTTCCAAGTACTGCATGTTTGACAAAGTAGTACAACTCAGTCTTTTCAGAAAGCTTCTCAACTGTTATGGAAGTTTCTGTGTAACTCCCAATGATGTTCTGTGACTTGTTTTCCCAAAGGGTTTTGAGTCTGTATGTGGTGATGGGGAGGCCTTGCCTGTACCCTCCACTCAGAGTAGATCTCTATTAGTTGAAACTGTTTGGATGTGGATGTATGGCATAGTGGGGCGGCGCGCTTGAATGGACTTCAACCCAATTATCAAATATTCAAGTTTTCATTTTCATGTAGTTTTTGCATTTAAATAATCATCCATAATGAGATAACAAAAATTTACAACAATAAACAACAATAATAAACAATAGTAATAACCCAAAAATAAACAGCACACAATATTCTGGATGGCCTTTCGCAAAGTGCTTTGATACAATCGCAGAAGCTGAGACAGTCAGGCAGCTGGACATTCAAGCCAGTAGAGGCCCAGCCCACCGCCTGCCTGCCTGTCTGTCTGTCTGTCTGTCAGACAGGGGTGGTAGGAGGGGGGTCTGACAGAATGAAACACTCGGCTGTAAAATGCTGACTGTTCTTCACCCTCCACCCACCCCCCCAAGACTCAAAAGTGGGAATTACTGTATGAAGTTATGGAATGTATTGGTTGGTGACTTCAAACTACAAATCTCTCTCTCTCTCTCCTTCTGTCCCAGCTTCCTCCACTGAGGGTCTGTGATCTCAAATCAAAGACCAGTCAGTAAGATGTGGACATCGGGGTTTGGAGACCCCCCCCCCCCCCCCCCACTCACCCCGATACTTTTGGACGTATTACAACCTGATGCACACAGACCTCACAACGCTCCCAAAGATAAGCCATTGAATCAACTTTTAGGTTAACTAATAGGGGCAGTCACAGTCACATGGCAATAGGGAACAAACCGTTTCCTCGCTTTGCATTCTGGGAACCATTTTGTTAAACATTGGTACAATCTGACAATTGTACATGGAAGGCAAAGAAAGGGATGTGACTCTGGGTCAAACCACAAACTGAACAGAAACAGAAACTGGAACATAATGCATTGCAGTGTTATTTTCCACCTGAGAAGCACATCAACAGAAAAGTATAATTAACATTTCCCTGTAATTTTCCCAATGCCAGTTCTGTGAGTCCCCTACGTTTTCCACCTTTGTTCTACATCATATAATTCCCAGTGAAACACCACATTATGGGGCAATATGAACCATTGCACAGCGCATCTTTCCTGAGCTAGCCTCTTCTGTGACATTGCTACTGAACAATTTGGTCGTGACCCTGCCACTTTGTGCACCCTCCTTTACCCCACTGACGTAGCAAGAGATTCCCTACTGCAAACTGGCCGAACAACCAGCCAAAAGCCTCTCCGATTGGCTCCACGGACGGCTGTGCCAAAGTCACGCTGTGCATTGTGCCATATGTCACCCCTCAGCTTGTGGTGCTTCACCAGACATTCGGGTGTGCAGCACCAATAAGAGACCATGTCCTCTTCCACAGTTGCCCACTTCGGTTTCATGATTATTACAGTTGTCATTGTTATCTAATATTTTGTGTCATTTCTAATGCTTTCACACACCATGTGTCTTAAATAAGGAAAGAATTTGAGAAACACCAGAGATAATTGTATATTTTCAGGAATTGTGAGACACCTTCTCAGTGTAGCGTGTCAGAGTAACAGCTTTCTGGGGCTTAGGCTCTCACCAGGAGTGGGACACTGGACCACAAGGTAGCATGGAGCTGCACCACAACATCAGCCAGTAGAACACCCTCTCATGTAGGTCTACCTCTCCATACATTTACCAGTTAATTCAAGTCATAGTAGGTTGGCCAAACACTACAGTGGGAAGTGGATTGACAGTGTGGCTCAGTAGAGATCCGATCGGTGGCGTACAGTGCATTTCCAATCGCAATGTTAGTATGGAACCATTTTCAGCCACATTCCTCATCATCCACGTGTTAACTTTAAGTATAGGAACGTTCGTGGAAGAGACAGAGGTTCTTCCATTTTAAGGCACGTTCTTGCCATGTCTTATGTCCACCTGGTGAGTCAATTGGAGCCCTAGTCCCAGACTGCTACCGGACCCATTAAACAAAGCTTAGTCCTCAGACAAGGCCGCAGAGTCCCAGAGAACACTTACCCCGAAATACAACCTACCTCCCAGAGGTGGCTTGAGGAAATATATAGGGCCTGAATGTTTATAACATTTCAAGCATGGAGTAGAGTTTCAGATTCGCTGTAGTTATAACAGTTTAGTCTCCCGTTTATGCTATCTCAAAACATACAAAGCACCTTCAGGTTTTGATATATACATCCAACATGAGATAGCTTAAATGTGCAATGACTCATCAGTCTTTTTCTGCTTTGGTTAGGTTAATTATTGTTGGCATACTTCTTAGAAGAACTTCTACATTAACACATCTGTTGGTTAGGGGAGTGGATGGACTGTCTGTGTTGGACAGTTGAGTGTTTGACACCCTGTGCTCACGGAAACTCAAGGGCCTTGCTGAGGTCCCATGCCCTCAATCCCTTAGCAGGACAAGGACATGACTTTAGTGCAAACTCTTGCTGTCTCAGCTAAAGCACTATTTCCAGTGCTATCAGGTTTTTATATCCCACACCCCACCCAAAACACCCCTTTACCCCAACCTCATAAAATACCCTCCCTAAACCACAACCCACACGCTGACCCCCACCCGCACACAAACAGTCATGACATTAGTTAGAAAATACAGTTATGCTGTAGCGACAATAACATAAAAACAAAGAAAGGAAGCTATTCCGTCCACACCATTGACTTCAACGTCTGTGTAAGTAAGAGAGAATGTAAAACTGAAGTCTGAATGATTTCACACAATTTGCTGCATACTTATCAGGGGGAGGGCTTTGTTGGTGTGTGGCCTAGTCAGAGGTCGTCTCACTCTGGATCTGGGATTACTTTCATACTTATATTATATACAAGACATGAAGAGCAACTTAGGGAGAACTCTATAAGAGTGTCCTATGCGCAATCTGGGGGAACTTTGGCTTAGCCAATATTAAAGAAATAAAATAGAAATACCACTTGAAATAAAAACATTAAGGCCCAAGAACATTACCAGTTTTATCTGCTAGATATGCTTGGGAGGAGTAACTTAAAACCCTAACAAATCACCTGACTATGGCTTTCATCAGACCTATGCATACACGTCCATACACTGAGCTTCTGGCTGTCAGGCTACAGATACACCCTTCTTATCTAAAATATCCTGGTCTTTTTTTTTTTTTTTTTTTTAACTAGATGTCCTCACTACCAGACTAGTGATTAGAATCATCTAAGAGGAGTCAAACTGTGCAATATCGAATCCTAGGGAAATGAAGATCAACAGAATACAAAGTAGTGGAAAGGTACGGAAAAGACGATCAAGTGTGTATGTGATTATTTTAAGTTAGAACCTGCTCCAAGCTGTGGCTATCGGTGTATGACTGAATTGCTTTGTGGTTGGACTTGGTCTGACTATGTTCTCTTCCCTGTGATAATATGTGGAGCTATGAGAGAGGAGCTGGTGAACAGATGGGTGGAGATAGAGTTTGTTTATCCAGGCTTGCCCTGAGACCCTCCAGCCATGCGCACAAGCGCGCGCGCGCGCACGCGCACGCACGCACACACGCACACACACGCACACACGCACACACACACACACACACACACACACACACACACACACACACACACACACACACACACACACACACACACACACACACACACACACACACACACACACACACACACACACACACACACACACACACACACACACGCCCCATCCTCTCCACCCATCCCCTGCTCTGCTTTAAGACATGAATATAGACTCCACTAGATCTTGTTTTACCAAACCTAACTTCAAATGCAATCAGTCACATGGGGTATTTTGTATTTTTCAAGGTCACAAAACCCAACACGTTCATTTCTGAACCCGTCTGACTCCTCTTAAGAGACCTGAAACACGCATACATCTCTTTCATTTTTTGGCTGCTTGTCGTCAAAAACTGAACAAAACCAGACAGCAAGCCTAACAGCACCACGTGCGATGGGGGAATTAAGCTCCTCTGTCTTATTTTGTTACAAAGTACCCGTTTCTTTGACAAAAGTGCCCATCTCAGTAACAAAGTGCATTCAGAACCTGTTTCTTTCCCGCTAAGGTGCAAAAGACTGATACTAAAAACGCAGCGTTGCAGCCGTGGCAGGGAAATTCGACCGTAAGACACCGGCGCTGCACACACTGCTTTACCCCAAAACCAGTGTAAAAGTATGGGGGGCGGGTGGGGGGGGGGGGGCAGTGAGTGGACAAAGACTCACTGAAAGATCAACATGTCCAGATGTATGTGAGACAGTGGCCGAACACACGTCATAGGTCTGTGAAGCAATACCCCAAAAGCTCTGGTGGCTGCCTTTGTGTATTTCTTGCCAACTTTAGTGGCTGCAGGGCTTTCAGTGCGTTGGCAGTTAAGGAAGCGTGTTTGAACGTGCCCACAACTGGAAGAGCTGCTGACACTCCCAGCCCAAGTCTGTGAGTCACACTATACGCTGATGTGGACAGATAAAAGACCCTGGCTGCCACACACACACACACACACATATATACACACAGACACACACACACACACACACACACACACCTAAGCCCAGCAGCAGTTCAGTCGGCCACAACCAGACCTCTTCTAAGCACAGCTCCACAATTCCCTGAACTCCGCAGGCGTCTTATGGGGCACTGGGGAACTAAAGTGTTAAGAGAGAAAAGGCCTGATCTGAGCCAGTTCTGCCTCGAAAAGTGGCTGTGCCGGGGAGATTATATTTTGGAATGAAACAGACATTGTGAAATCCCCTCCCCCACCACCCAGATGCAGCTGGGTGCTTATTTGGCCTCCCAACTTGGACAGGTATTTATTGCTCTTTTCATCAGTCAGGTCGACCTATGGTTTCGTGGTCCCTATTGGAATAACAACTACTATACACCTTTTCTACGCCACCTCCATTAAATAAACTTCTCTCTGTTGGATATCTTTAGTAAAGCTGTGCAAATTTATTTAAAGGAGCTCATCTCTCCTCTATCTCGGGTCTATCCCTGCTTTTACTCTTTCAACCTGCTGTTGGTTAGCCAGTGCCCCTCTCCTTCTCACACCAGAGCAGGTCCTGTCAGAACTGCACAAAGTTAAACACGTTATCTCTCTTCATTCTTTCGGCAGGAACTCTAAATATCTCCATCAAGTGTTAAGTTTAGGACCAATGGGTTACTCAATTAAATATATTCTAACATTCATACAGTTTCTTTTCTCTTTCACCCACAAGCTTCACTCTGTGAGAAATCTGACGTCAAGCCGAAGGAAATCCCAATATACCTCAGCATTAAAAAGGACCAATATCATCACCACCTAATGTATATACATGTATACAAATGTAAAGTGTCAAGTACCCAAAGCAGTCAACTCAAAAAGGAACAAACAAAGACAATACCGACAAAAAAATTAAGACAAATCAAAAAGGAAATAGAAATGCTGAAATAGCAGGGTTGTGAGGGGTCCTGTAAGAGTTACCGATGTGGTCAAGCCAACTGGCAACATGACGATGGTAGTGCTTCAGAAACAAAGAACCTCCTCCCTCGAGTTCCCTGCCCCTGCAATGGAAGAGCCCCAAAACATGGATTCAACTTGACATGAAGATGAACCATGGATTTTTCTAATATTTTATAGAGTAAGTAACACTTAAATCAAACCCTTGTCTGATTATTTCTGGAGCATTAATTAAAAAAAAGTATGCTGCATCAGAAGTGTAGTTGAGTTAATCTTGCATATATTGCCATATTGTGACAATACCGTTTCTATGGTCCATGTGCATTTTAGAACTGCAAAACAATACAAAACGGATTGGTTGCTTCCCATCTGAATAAGAGCTCAGACTCAGTTCACCCGTGCAGCAACCAGCAGGTGTGGGACACCTCATAGTTGAAGCCTCTCAAGTCAAAACCAATAGAAACGATTTGAACTGCATAGTTGTTCAGGGTTTTCTGTGGTTTTGTTATGCACAATGCTAAAGCACTTTTGCCAAAAGTACAAAAACCCTGATCAGACAGAAATGACCCAGAAAGGAAACATCATGGGTGTGTGATTTGAAGCGTTATTTGCTCTTTAACAAAACACTGACTCGTGCTTATGTGTCTATTCTGTTTCCTAAAGCAAAGGGATAAAATAAACATAAAAGATTAAATTTGTGACACCCTGATTTGGTTTAAAGAGGAATAGTTAGTTGTGTTTTTGTTTGTTTGCCTTAGCATGTTTTTTTTTTTCTCTCTCAGGTTTCGGCGGGAGACCCTTCTGACTCCAGGGGCCCAGTCTGACTACGGGGCCCGGCGTCCCTCCATGTCTCAGGGCCCCGGCACCCCTGCCCTCTCCGCCTGCTGGAGCTGAGGACTGTGTGCATGGGATCTGGAGGCCTCCTCCGGCGTCGCAGTCGAAGCCGCCTCCATCCGCCGCCTCCCCCTGCCGCTCCGAGGGCCGGGTTCCGCCAGCTCCACGGCGGCCTCCAGGAACCCGGGATCCCGCACCCGAGGCTTTCGGCCCCGGCGGGAGGGGATACCGTTGCACCCGTCCTTCTTGAGGTGGCGGTGCAGGTGGTCTGAGCGCACAAAAGTCTTAAAGCAGCTGGAGCACTGGTAGGGGCGCAGGCCTGTGTGGACGCGCATGTGGTTCTTCAGGTCGTAGTTGTGGGCGAACGCAGCGCCACACTGCGCGCACAGGTAAGGCTTCTCTCCCGTATGCTTCCGCATGTGGACCTTGAGCTTGTCCTGCCTGCCGAGGGAAAACACAGAGGCTCAGTCAAAGAATACAGAGGGGAATTTACTGGTACAGTAGGACTGTGAATCTGTGAAAGTACATTTCAATATCAAGCTATTAAAACACTACTTAATCAGTCTTGCATGGATTTCCATGATAATTTCTGTTTAGTGTATGCCTGTAAAAAAAAAAACTATGATGTTTTAGTTTACACTGATGGAAAAATTATGACTTTCCACTACTTTGACTTTACACTACTATGTGTTACTTTACACATTTTCTATTTTAAGGAATTTGTAATCATAGAAATAGATGCTCTTATTCCGAGTGCATGAATATTTCTCTATTTTCTTCTATGGACTGGACTATGGAGGCTGTTTGTCTCCGTGTGTTTATCTCCTTCACTTTAACACCTGATGGAGTCATTCCAGGGGTAGCCAGGTCACATGAGGATAGGCCATAAACATGACATCTTTATCCACACTGCCTCTCAAAGCACACAAAGACTGGGAGCTAAAGGTTCAATGCGGTTAAGCTCAGGTGAAATCTGTCCCTGGTGCAGCTACCTTCAAAGACTAGGACCTATAATGCTGAAGAGTAGAAAATCAGATAAATGAAACGCAAATGTCATTGATTTTTGTCTTTGTCAGTCTGGGTGTCCGTCAGTCTGGGTGTCCGTCAGTCTGGGTGTCCGTCAGTCTGGGTGTCCGTCAGTCTGGGTGTCCGTCAGTCTGGGTGTCCAGTGGCGGTATTATCGGTCCAATGCCTCTCGGCCAGTCTGATGTCTCTTTGTCTGTCATCCATACCTTCCAAATCTCAGGACTTCAGACTACTGAGCCAGAAGCCACGTAGGGCCACTAATTCTGCCAATGCTTAAATGCACCAACAAAAAAAAAGTTACTCTTACACCTGCACAGTCAAAAGAGATTCATACACAAGTAACACACGGAACAGTATGGTTACTACAGTGACATACCACAGTGGAACCGTAAAGCCACAGTAAATGAAGACAAAGACGCTCCCTTCCCACACAGGAACACCTCCCCCTGCCCACACACTGACACAGGGTGAATTATTTAGAGGACAGGAGTGATTTATTACAGGACTAGAGCGGCACACTCTTAACCCTGATCAAACAGGATTAAGATTACAATACCCCCTTTCCCACTGCCCGGCCGACAGGCTGCATTTAGACACAGGCACATTTAGATCAGCCTGCCTACACACAGGGTCCTGGGTATTTCCATGTGCATCTATTTCCAATGCAAGTCCCTTGATTAATTCATTAAGGGGACGGCTTCATGGAAAAGACAGTGTTCTTGAATACGGGGAAACCAGTCAGACAGTGCCGGGGTTGTGCTGCGTGGCCTGCAGCCGGCGGGTCTGAGCAGGGGCTGGGGACTGGAAGAGAGGGTGGAGAGTCTACTCTGCCACGGGCAATAATCAGGAAAACCAGGGATCACAAGTTCAAATTACTACACTGGCACAGATAGGGCCCAACCGGTGGTAATCCCCCTGCCTTTACCCAGAACAGGAACGTTTATAGCAGCCTCCAACTAGATAACGTGTCCCAACCCTCTTTTATAACCCCCCCCCTTAACATTCCAGGACTTTGCCATGAGCCCAATCTCCATAAAACATGTTTATGATACCCCCATCCACTAGATTATATTTTCAACGGGTAATCTCTGATTAACAGTTTCCTGAAAGGTCTTGGCCAAAAGTTCCACATCATCAAACACTGAGAGGACATCTTGGAGAGCTTTTCTTTAACGCGCTTTCAAGAATGTTTCTCACTTGGTTTTAAGGACAACGACATGCGAGTGAGTGGACAGCGAGCAAACATTCGGATACGGCCGAGTGCAGTCGTTTCTCCTCCAACCTGACCTCGACTCGATGTGACATGGGCGGGCAGTGTACTTGTGGTGGCTCACCTGGTGAAGCGGACTTTGCAGATGGCGCACTCGTAGGGCTTCTCTCCGGTGTGCGTGCGAATGTGGCGGGGTAGCTTGCCCGCCCCCTGGATGACCTTGGCGCAGATGGGGCACTTCTGGAAGGCTTTGGAGCGCATCTTCCTCTCGCCGCCGACCCCCACTTCTCTCTCTTCTCCTACTCTTCCTCCCCTCTCCCCTGCCCCCCTCTCTTGGCCGGAGCCTCCCCGTGACGCCCAGAGTGGCAGCAGTCCCTCTGACATGGCGGAGGTGGCGGGGTCCTCGTGGTGCGTGCTGTTAAAGTAATTCAAGTAAAACTCCACGTCTGGGTCCTCCCCTTCCCCCGGCTCCTCTCCGGCTTCGGCCCGCTCCTTCTGCCTCTCGATGGAGTCCATCATCTGCTGCAGGAGGGCGCTGGCCGAGCCACCCTTCCCGTCCCGCCCGCCCTCTTCGTCCCCCTCGTCCTCCGGGTCCCGTTTAGGCTCAAAGGGGAGGTAGAAGTGTCCGTTCTGGGCCGGGGCGTAGAACGGGGCGACCGGCCCCCCTCCGTTCCCCCTGGCCCAGGATAGCATTCCCCTGCCACTCTCCGAGTGCTCCGCCTCCCCCTCATCCTCGTCCTCCTCGTCCTCGTCCTCTGGGTCCACCGTGGGGGCATGTGCCAGGGAGCGAGCCAGGGAAGCGTAGTACTCAGTAGGGCCACCAGGGGCACCGTTGCTGTGGGCCCCGTTGCCGTGGTTAAAGTGCAGGTGTGAGGGCATGTCCCTGAGCTCTGGCGTGCTGCAGCTGCTACTCCACTGGGCCCCCCTCTGGAAGGACTCGAGATACTCCCTGGCCCGCAGACCATTCCCCTTCCCCTCCTCCTCGTCGTCGTCGTCCTCCTCTCGCTCACTGCCCGCCTACGAGGAAACAGAGACAAACATGCATGACCCCGAATATGACTGGGTTGATTCCGTTCCACACGCTTCACAGAACGTCGGCATTACAGCCTGGCTGTGCTTTGACTATGGAAAACGTCTGCTTGACCACGCCGTCCTGAGACTCCGCAACTTGTCTTGGCTCAGCATGACTCAGTGTGAAAAGATCACATTGTTGTTTTGTAAGACTAATAAAGAGTTGGATGTAAGTGTGCTGACTATGTGAAGGCTAGACAAAGGACTGACGACTGAGAGTTGGTTTCTTGGCGTAACGTGATGACAGAGCTTGTGTGTTACGTGGTCTTGTGGTACAGTTGGAAGGCGATCCAGAACTAGCCTTACGACACAACACTTTTAACTAATCAAAACAAGAGCGCTTTGACCGCACTTCCACGTAGGTCATCACAAATATCTGCATTTTAACTTCTAAAACCTGTATTTTACTAGTTGTTACATACAGTTTTAGACCTACAGTATGAATGCATTAAAGGTACCCATGGATTCTTCTAGAATATGAGCTAATGAGTTTGTTGTACAGAAGGTGATCCCAAAACAACAACAGAAAGCAAACAGCTATTTCACAAAATGTTTCATAGACAAAGTAAATTAGGAAACAAAAACATACACTAAAGAATAATATGACTGCAACTAAGATTATCTAATTTATCATTTGCTAAGATTTTTTTTTTTCAGAAATGTTCCACATGCACAATAATTTCTTTCCAGTTATTTATGGACATAACAGGTGACACAAAGCTAAACTGCATGGTCCTTATACATCTGGGCCAAAAACAAGGCCACTAAAAATGGGCAGTTTTGTCACACAACACAATGACCAAGATGTTTCAAGTTCTTGGGGAGCGTGCAGTTGGCATGCTGACTGCAGGAATCGCCATGAATTTACGAGTGGTTAAGTTAACACAGTGCCATCCCTCAGCATTTCACATAAATAGGGGCGAGAGATTGCTTTGTTATTTGTTTCCATATTCAACAATGCTGCTCCCCGGTTTACGTCGGATTTGATAAAATGGCTTGCTAAGTGACAGTATTTGAATCCATGCTCAACACACAGACAGACTCTCTATGAAAGGCCACGTGGTGGAAAGAAACACGACAAGACTGTTGACGGTGTTGGTTAGCCTCGTCATGACGACCAGCTTACCGGCGGGGAGAGCACTTTGGTTTCCAGCAGGTGAGTGCAGACTTCCTGGACGGGCGGGATCTCCAGGAGGCGGGCGGCGGCCAGAATCCCGCCGACGGTACTGTGGCTGACGGTCAGCGTGGCCGTGTAGGCAAAGTCCAGCAGGGCCCCCAGGGCATCGGCAGCCACAAAGTCAATAGAGTAGATGTTCTGCTGGTCGGCAGTGGGCCCCGAAGTGAACAGCTTGTGGAAGTAGGAGCTGCAGGAGGCCAAGACCGAACGGTGGGCAGGGTACTCCCTCTCTTGGGTGACCAGGAGCACGTCGCACAGCAGGCCACTGAGGCGCTGCTTGTTGAGGCCTCCCAGGATGTCGGCGCTGTGCTCGGGGAAGGGGATTCCCACGGGGCCCTCCTCCGCTGCCTCCCCTCCTCCCCCAGCCCCTGTACCCCTGAGCCGCCGCCCTCCCCTCCCGCCGGCTCCTGACGACATCTTCCACCAGCTTGCCGCCGAGCCGCCAATCACAGCCGCCGCCCGCGTGTCCGTCCTGCCGTCTGTCCGTCTGCCTGTCTGGAAGAGAGGAGGAGGAGCGTCAGTTGTCAGTCTTTGAGACGTACAGACGTCCAACTGGGACTGGGTAGGTATTACACAAACACCCCGGTAACGGCCCACATGGTAGGCTAGTCTGTCGTTTCTTTGTGATTCTTCCGCGAACCCAGATCTAAGAGAGGCGCCGAGGCTAGGGGGTTATTATTAAAGTGATGTGAGGCAGTCATTTCTGCTGGCTGACGGTGCTGTGTTGGAGGGAAATGCTGCTCGCAAATATCCCCAATAATGTAGCCAGTAACAAATAACGACGGGTTTGATAGCTGATACTGTCAATCTAATTACTATTAAATGGCATTAGTGTTCTTACTGGTCAGTGGAGCTGAATAACCCAAGCTTTGCAGAAGTGTTTGATTTCTCTGTCAATACCCAATGGCAACAGTCCTCCCCAGTGCCAGGCCCTGAAGCCCATTAAAGAACGTGGAGGTGAGCCATCTTGTACCATCACCACCGAAGAACACACAGATGCCATTCATTTCACCGGCTAGCAGCCGTTGGCTGACTTAGTGTTCACAGACCAGTCCGATAGGAAACAGTATAGCTATGGCATACATCCTTTCTGGACCACAGCTTCCATACATAGTGTTGAATTAGCTGTCATCTGTTGTATCTGGGATGCTAGATGTGTTGGTTCACTGCTGAACCAATTGCCCTGAGAGAGAGAGAGAGAGAGAGAGAGAGAGAGAGTGAAGGGCAGTTTGAGGGAGAGCAGGGAGGATCATAGTACATGATGGGAGGAGTAGGGTGTGCGTCTCTCTTTGTCAGTTCGGAGAGGGCGGGGATGGGGGGGCTGCTAGTCACAGACCCCATGGAAAAAAAACACTGGAGGAGGAAGAGGAGGACATGCACAAGCTGCAAGGGAACAGTATTAAAAAGGGAGGTTGTCAATCCGGTCTGAGCCGGTTACCCCACCCTGTGCTGTGTGCCAAGTTTCAGGAAAGGCTGTCCCCTCACTCACGTGTGGGGGGGAGATTAAAATGATCGACTGCAGCCTGCCCACGAGGGGGAGGGGTCTCGGCCACGCAAGCCCTCAGTGATTTGTCCATTTACACACACACACACACACGCACACAGGCACACACGCACACAGGCACTTGCTCACATGGACGCATGCAAAAGCCACCCCCCTCCATCTGCCAGGGAGACCCAGCAGGGGGTGAGTCCAGGCAGATTATTCTCTAGAAGAGCAACACACTCAGATGACATTCCTACACACCGAGCCTCCTGGTATGTATACTAGACCTGCTCAACCTGGCTGCCTCTCCCGCGCTCCCTCCCACAACCCACAATGCAACTCCTCCCTCCACACCTAGGGATCTGGCAGGGTGACAGCACTAACCACCGGTCATACTTCAGCAAACGCTGGCTGATAAGTCAACTTTTGGGCGGTGCTGCGAACCCAACTGCACTCTGCTGTTAACCCCAGACCTTCAGTACTGTTGACAGGTGTGGAAATACTTAACCTGTCAATCACGTGACCTCATGTGTCTGACATAAAAACACAATTGTCTGATGGTAAACCTTAAAACAAAACAAGCTGGCACACGCCAAAATGCCTGTCCTACCGGATCCACAGTGTAGAGCACCATGGATCATTTATTCATGACACACTTTTATCACTTTCATTTTGGCTCCAACTCGGTTAGCCCGGTCTCTTTCTCCATTCAAACTAGACCATTCTGACGGACACCTGGTCACACCACACCAGCACTACAAACTCCCATTGTTTTCTGATCAAACGGCCTTGTCTGACATGGCACGGGCACATTTTATTATCCTCCACCTCTCATTTGAATATACTGAGGGAGGGGAGCGAGGGCAGCGAGGGCAGCGAGGGCAGCAAGAGCAGCGAGAGAGAAAGAGAGACAGAAAGTCAGTTAGGGCAACCACACGGCTAACAGTCTTTGTCCTTCACAGGTTGAAAATAGATCCTGGGCGAGCCCAGAGACTCAAGCAGAGTCAACCTGCTCTAATGGATGCTACGGGGCTGGCCCCTGGTGAACACGTTATCCACACGCCTGACCCTGGGACACACAGCTCTGACCAAGGCTGAGGAAGCTGAGAAGAGTTCCAGTCAGCTTCCTTGGCCCCCCATATAGCCCAGCCACCTCCATGCGATGCACCTGGTCCTGGGGAAAGAAAGAGAACAGACCCGGGCCAGGGACAACTCACAACCAGCCCGTAAGAAAGAGAAAGAAAGAGTGCAAACAAACCTGATCCTGACACCTCCTCGTGGCTCGAAACATTCCTCATCACTTATTCATGGGCTCTGGGTGACAAAGGCCGTAGCACCACCGTGTCCCCAGCGTCTCAGCTCCCAGGGCTGCCACTGACCCGGCGCTGCCCGCCTGTTATACCAGGGCCCATTCCATATGCGGAGGGTGCTACTTTGCAAGTCAAACCACTGCTTCCTGCCGCAGACCCCACCCCCAACCTCACCGCCACTCAAGCCTAACGCCACAGCGCGTGCGGCAAACAGTGAGAGCAGCTATCCAGATTAGATTTCAGGGGATGATCCAATGCAAGACTCCCTGGGCTGAACGTCCACTTTGTTTCAGTTTTTATCCAAACTCGTCATCCATGTGGCTTTTCTTTAACACCGTGTGATCCAAGGGCTTCTCTTGTAGACGGCTCTCTTCAGACAAATACACCCGTGTATTCTACTGGCAGTAATAAAATCTTTTATAAACTGGGTGCTGCGTTTTACTAGAAATATAACCTTAGGTCAAATGGGACTTGTATAATAGGATCTCCAGTCATTGGCTGACACATAGCATTCATTCCTGGAGTATTACAACGATCAGGATGAGTGTCACACAAGCTATCAGTTTATTGACTCGGATGCTTTCTAAGAGCGGTAAACACCCTAACTATGCAGTTGAAAGGAGCAACACAGAGACCCGAAAAACAAGCATCCTTATCAGAACAAGCACCACAAGTGTGTAGGGGATCGGTGGCATATCAGAGAACAACTCCACCTAGAGCGGAAGGGCCACAACAGAGCAGCCTAACAACAAGAAGCGCAGGGTGGGTTATATAGATAGCAAAGTTCAAGCAAGTTGTCGTTCCCTGGCTCACTGTCACAGGCTTAGCCCAGCCCCCCTGGTGATTAGTGATTGGAGCATAGGCTGCCCAGAGAAAGGAAATCACTGGACCGGGGTCAACAGGGTTCAAGGTCAAGTCACAGAGGATATTACAGGATAATCAGAAATGCTATGGGGAGGGGGGGTGGGGGGGGGGGGGGGCAGGGGCTGGCAAGTTCCAAGAAGAACAGGATTCTGACTGAGGCTGAGACTGCCCGGCCTAGTGTGACTGTGAGTCATTACAGCCAGGCCGCTCGGATAGGAAACCCGATTGGCTGTATTGGGAGCAAGCAGGAAGAGGGCGAGCAACTGATAAAACTGAAGTTGCGGGGCTGAGCTGCGCCGCTTGACAGCTGCCAAAAATCAGACACAATGCTCCTGGCTGAAAGGTAGTGGGCGAGGTGATCTTGAACAAACTCAGCCTTAATATTAACACCCGGAATACTGGAAATTGGATGTGCCACTAAACTAGGGACTGTGAGTAAAAAACGCTTAACAGCAGGTGTTAGACATCCTTACATATAAAGCACCGGTATCGGGTATTGGCAGTAAATGTTTAGTGAAACAGGAAGTGGGAGATTTATAGGGTCGGTCTATCATTTCCTTTAAGGTACCATTAACTCAGACAAAAAGAGCTAGCTGGAGAGCCACTGTTGGGAATCACTAGCTACCAAATGGCTCCTCTGTACCATCCCCCTCCTCGTAGTAAAGTAAACCAAAGTGAAGGCTCCACTTGGCTCGTCTTGCCTCCCTCCTCCTGCCTGACCTAGCTGGTCCAGAAACAGCCCTCCACATCTGGCAGCGGTGTTCCAGACGGAGACACAAGCTCTTCTGCTGCTAGGGGTTTCACTCCGTAACTGCACGCTACTGCCAGTCAGGGAGTAGTAGAACCAAACTCACACGTGGCACTAAAAACAACAGAACCCCTAAAAGGCTGTTAGCTACGCACAGTTCACTGGTCAGGCATGAGTAGCCTCTTCCCCTTAGCCCTGCGCCATTCTGTGCATGCCGCCATGCATTGTGGGCAGAGGACTTCCTGTGTCTGTGACAGGCATGTAACAGAACCCGCTCTGTTATCAGATGACCATCTCTCTCTCTCTCTCTCTCTCTCTCTCTCTCTCTGTCTCTCTGATACTGTGCCCCCGCCGGTCGGCCAGGCCGACCACATCGCCCACTTCCCCTTCAGTCTGCTCTGATGATCACAGGAGAGGTTGGCTAACTTCCTTCTATCCCTGTGCAGTGGCAGCGTTCAGCATGGGACCTCTCAGACAATCGTTGAAACAACCACAACTGGAAACGTGTGCTACCGTGGAAACAACACACCCCATGTCCGACTAAACCATGTAAAAAGTGAAGTCATATGCGCGACCTAACAGCCCAGTGTAACCCCCGGGCTGCCTCTCGTCCCTAATTTGATCAGGTTGTGTGAGCCGCTTCATAAGGCAGCAGGGCTAGAACGGCCCCCATCACACCCTGTGGACTCCACAACAACACGACACAGAGCTCCGTCTGTGCCTGCTTGGGCCAGGACCACTGGGACATGGAGCTGCTGACAAAGGGAGTTCAGCCTTAATAAGGGGTCAGCTTTTAGATTTTTTTTTGTACCACCCAAAAGCAACATTACCCCCAAAACACTCCCAAAGCTAGGGAGGTGTAATAGAAAGAAACCTGTCTCGTGTCGCTGTGGACCTGCTAGTTTGGGGCAAAATGGTGCACAACATACAGGAATATCATCTGTAACATGCTCACCACCAAATTGATGGGTGGTGTCTAGGGCCTACCCACAGGCACTGAAGTCCCCTGCAATTCCCCTGGATGCTATTGTGGGTAACTTGGAGTGTCCCAACTTAACCTCTGTGGAATTTACTCAGGCTGAAAGAGAGAAGCCTTTTGCAATATGTACTCAGCAGTGGCATAAGTCATTTAAGCACATCAAAACGTACGAACATGTGACAGAATTAATCATATTTAAAATAGCCGCTGAAAGCTAACCAAACACTTCCCAGTCTGGGCATCCTCTTCTCTCTCACTGTGCCCGCACACTTCAAAACAAGTCCAACAAGTATGGGTTACAGAACATGGATTCGTGAATTAGAAGGAAAAAAGGTTACGCTTCCTGCTACGCCTTTCGAAAACCACCAACGGACAAGCAGAGACTGTGGGCTAAATGATGTTGTGTTACAGATAACAATGCCAAGGGGGCTAGTTCAGGTGAGATGGGTTAGGAGAATAACTAAAATGGAGGGTGTGGGCAGCCTGGGAGAAGAACTGAAAGTGAATAAACAAATACAGCCGTTCCCGGGGGCAGTGGGCACATTTTCCAGTTGTTCAAGGTTCCATGTGCTACTCTGTGTTATGGCGGCTCGTTCACTATAATTCACTAATGAGGTGAAATCGTCCACAAGAGGTGTCACATTTTCATCCTTCCCATCACAGGTGTGGAAACACAGAGCATCCTAGTCTTCAACATTAACAGTATTAAAACCGTTGACATTATACACAATCCCGCTACTGCAGACAATTAACAACAATCCTCATTTCAAACAATCAGTGGAAGTAAAGGGTTAACAGTGTAAACAGTTTCTCTAAACAAGATGTGATCTACCAGCTCCGAGAACTGTCCTATTTTACCATCTCTTCTTTTATTTGGAATTAATTCAGGAACTCTGAACTCCACCAAGCCCCTTCTATTGCTCACTCTTCCTCACACATATCCTGGTCTCTCCCCCTCCTCGTTTTCTCTCCTTAGTGTCAGGGGAGTGTGCAGTTTGAGCTCTTACCAGCTGGGCAGAAGTGTGTGTCCTGTCCCCAGGCCCTGTCCAGCTCCCCTGCCTGCCTGCTCTCCTGTCTCCGTGTCTGGGCAGGGCCCTGCCTGCTGCCTCAGTACTAGAGCTTTTGCAGACAGGAAACTTCAGAGTGGCCCTAGTCATACAGACAAGCCCTTGCCTGATCCCACACAAGCAGACACCTACCAGCCCCCTCTATTTTCAGCCCACTGCCCTGGCATCTCTTCCTCTTCCATGATTGGCTTGACAGTCAGTCACTCACCACACCTCCTTGCTGGGATAGGCTGGCGGCTGTTCCCTTTCCTGTATGGCCAAGGGCAAGGCACTCTGGGATATGGAGTCCATAAATGCTATTTGACCTGCTACTCAGCCCATGAGGCGAACTACGAGTCCCAGGTTTCTGCCCCTTGCCACCCCCACTTCTCCTAGCCTGTTCCAACGTAAGCACTCAGGGCTGAATTATACACTACAGTATGTTGCTAGCAGAATGCCAGGTATTAAAAGTACAGACCAGCCATCAAACAGGGCCGTGCTGCATACGAAAAAATTATCTCAAGCAAAACTGTCACAGCTACTGCCAAACACCAGGGCTGACACAACCACTCAGTCTACGTTCTAAACATACTTCAAGACTCCTGACCTAATTACTCATATTCTGATAAAATCCAAACCAGCAGGAAAGAATGATAAACACAGAAAAATATATGTAACACACATTGCTTGTAACTTTTTCTTCCAAGCAGTCATGCTGTGAATGACACCTGAACCTGAAAAGTTATTGTAATTCGCTTGTCATGGTACCTTGTCCTATAGAATTGTTTGGTTCCTCCTTCCTCTTGTTCAGAACCCCCCCCATCCCCCCCTCCCCTAAATGCTCCCACCTGCCTGAAAAGTTAACGCCTCAAACACACCAAATAAAACTTTATCATAGCAACCCCAAAAGGTAAGAGCAGGAATCAGATAAGTAGTTTAGCAGAAATGAAAACACAACCATAACTACTGACTGCGTCCCCCCCCCCCCCCACCCACTCCACCCCCCCTTCTGTCCCCCTCCCTCATTACATTCTCCTCTCCTACTATGCCCACTCCCTCCGGTCGACAGGCCCTGGGCAGACAGCGGGGGGTAACCAGGGGGTGCCTTTAGCTCACCTGTAATGGCCGTGGTGCTGCTTGTTGTGGGTTAGCTCAGCCCTCCTCTCCTCCTCTCTGGAGCTCTCTAACTGTCGTGCTGCTCAAAGCCCCGTATGCGCTAACCAAGCAGCAGCAGATCAACTCAATTCCCTTCCTGGTTTCTGGAGGGCAAAGAGGTCCCTCCCTTTCTCTTGCTCTCTCTCCCTCTCTTAAAGAAACAGCATTCCCCTCGATGTTTCTCTTTCACTCCTCTCTGGGGAGCAGAGTAAAAGAGATATTTGCCTGCGATCAAGAGTGGACGGCATATCAGTCACATAATTAAATAGCACATAAACAAGCACTTGACTTAATCCTCTCGCTTTTGAAAACAGATGCCAGGACAGTTGTAAAAAGCATCCAAATTAATTGGCCATGATCTGATTATAGTTGTTAGTCTTGGTCTTCTCTCGTCTACTGTATTTCTCTCTCTCCCTCACTCTCTCTCTGTGAGACAGGTCGCACCCACCCATCCCACAGCCTGAGGTCATAGTGTCCCATCCCAAAAACAAGCCTTGGCACATTCCAGGACACAGGGGCTGCCAGCAACCCCCCAGACAGTCGCTTTCTCCCTACAGCACCTTGGTCTCTGCGTTTTTCACACTTTATGTAGTACCTGTACCATTTACAGGTGAGACTACCAAAGTCATAACCAGCCCACACAACAATTAGTATTTACGTGACAAGTAGTACACAAGTCAAGACCAATGGTCATCTGTAAACCAACAACTTCTCCATTGTCAAATCTACACACCTGGACAGTAACAGCTGCAGTAGTTCGTCTCCATCTTCCAAACTGTTTTTAACAGATTTACAAGCTGAGCACGAACACACAGTGTTGTATAAAATGAAATGGCTCACCTTATGTAACATGCTAAAACGGCTACTAACCACGTCAGGTGTCTCTCGGGTCGGCCAGGAATCTGGGGCAGCCCACCGTGTGGCATGGTTTGACACTGTTGGGTTGTGGTGAGAACATGGCATGCTCAGACAGCATGGGGAGGCAATGACACACACCCAGCCTAGAGGGCAGTGTCAGCACTGCAGCAGGTAGTAGTTACCACTCAAAACAAACCAGAAGTGTAATATAGTTGCTCAGGATGCTCATAGATGGTACCATTTTATTTAAATTAGCATTTTACATAAACTAATATAACAACAGCAATATGTAATAATTCCCAAGACAAATTCATAAATTAATTCCAATATGCAGAGAGTCCTGCAGTTCAACATGCACAACGCTGACCTAACCTAGGGAAACAGTCATATGCAAAATATGCATCTAAAGTGTTAGCCATCACAGCATGTAAAAATGACGTGTCTCCATTCATAAAATGCAACAAACTTAATAATATAAAAGTCCTTTCGTTTTTTTTTTAATTATTGTCCAAAGTGTAAAAAGGGTTTGAAAGTGCATTTCCAGCAGTATATTACTGAAATATGTAAAACAAATCCATGAATGTATTTTTATGCTTTACAGTAAGGTGTATTGTTTAGTTTGAATGTGGAATGATTCTCTAGATTTAGCACACAAAATATTTAACTACAAAACAAGATAACAATAGCAAATTTTTGTCAAGCATTTGAAGAATATATATTTATTTTGGGAATTGGGATCCACAGTAAAACACTATTTCTGGGAATGAATCTCACATAAATATTAAGAATATAACGAAAATTCAACTTTAGAAAATATTTAGATTACAATAACAAACCCTTTCCTTTTAAACTTTTATAAATACCATGCTCAAACAAAAACAAAAGAAATCTATTTTGTTGACCTACATTATATTTCTGGCCTGACAAGCATTGACAACAATCCCTGGCCTACACCAATTTTGTACACGTAAAAATGTACAAACCAACAGAATGGTTAATTTTCCCCTCTGGTACACAGGCCAGATGATGTCAGCCCAGTTTATTACATTACAGTCTTACAGTCAAATATAAACTTGTACCCCACACCAGAAACACCCAACAGCATCTCTGCTTTTCTCATTTGTGGCTGAGCTATAGTTATGATTTCAATCAGGCCAAATGCCACAGAAACTTTAATCAAACAATACTTGTGAAGAAACCTGAAAAATATCTTCAGAAGTAGTTTAGGTTGTAAGTTAGGCATTCCATTTGTGAGTGAAGTCTGTTTTTATAAGCACTCTTATTTGTGAAATCTAGGTTGCATCAAAAAAAAACATAAAAAGTGAATTAAGTTACCTCTTCTAAGTCTCTGTAAGACCCAATAACTGTAGTGTCTGGAGTTATATATATATATATATATATATATATATATATATGTGTGTGTGTCTCTACATCTCTATCTATCTCACATCTGTAGGAAAACCCCTGCAAGAGGGCAAAACCATTCAGTTCTCCCAAAGCCCAAATCAAAATGTATTTCATAGCAAACCACAAAACAATTGTCTTATACTTTCACAAATAGGTTTTATTTTTATTTATTTTTTTACATTATAACCGTATCCAACACATTTTCTTTAGATAAAATGACATCTCTTCCATTTCCCTTTAAACGAGTCAAACATTTTTTAAGACTGAAAAATAGTACTTGAGTACTGTTTCTATAATAGTACTTTAGTACAGTTTCTAGGATAGTACTTGTGTACTGTTTCTATAATAGTACTTGTGTACTGTTTCTATAACTTTATACACTTAACAGATGACACTGCATCCACTGTTACCAATGAAAGCAAGTCTGTTGGGAATTACAAAGTCAGCCAGAAGCATAGAATACATAAAAGGGTCTCTTATAGACGACAGGCTAATTGATACATGTTACCAGCATTATCCCACCACCTGCAGGCACAGAGCCAGTCACCTCTCCAGGGCTGTACCAAGAGAAGGCTTGGAGTGAAGGTTACACTTATTCACACAACGCAGAACAGTGGAGCAGAACCAAAAACACTAGAGGGAATCAGTTGAGTCGACTGGCAAAATTCAGAACATTTCAGAGCATCTGTAGTCAATGTGTTGGAGAGATTCTGACTTGACATCAATGAACTTTTGAGACAGTTGATTCTGAAGCAAAAAAAAAATAACAGAGATTTGGTAAATCCTGACTTTTGGTAAATGAGCAATAAGCTTTTAATTACCATTAATTATCTTTAAATCAAAATATCAACATTCTAAGTACTCCTCTCTCAAAACTTTACTGCTCATGAACAAAATTTTTAGTACATTGATCAGGCATTATTTCCAATACGCTAGTCATCATTGAGTACCTTCTTTGGTTTGTAGTCCTCCTGTACCTACAAAGAACTTGAATTGATTGCCGTGATTTCCGTCTGGGACATATTTCATTGTCAAAGATGGACCCTCTACTGCCTACCCAGAACTATAGTTTTGTATTTTCGACATTAGGCCACTCATAATGCAATCCCCAAAAATGTAAATTTTCAAGATGGAGGACTTCCTGTTTAGAGATTAATGTCACCCTGTGATGCATATGCAAACAAATGCATCACCAAGTGACTTTCTCTGTGTTTCAAATATATAGTTCTGGGTTAAATATCCCTTTCACAACTCTTGTGCCGTAGAAAAGGATAATCCAGAAGTTATCTATACAAAAGTGGTAGGATTATATCAATGGCTTTTCATGAGATGATAAACTGGCAGCCCTTCCATGCGTTGCACCTTATCTTCAACATGATAGCATGATTGGTAGTTGGATCTACCCTGACACTGGCATACATCTGTGATTATAAAATGACTCAACGGCCTGTTGATCAGAAGGACATAGAGAGAGAGCAGAAACACATTTTAAGAGCAAGACAAAAGGGGTGCCAAAGTGTGTGAATGTGTGCATGTGTGTGTGAGAGAGAGAGAGAGGGGGGGGGTTGAGAGAGAGAGAGGGGGGAGTTGAGAGAGGGGGGGGGGGGTTGAGAGAGGGGGGGGGGGGTTGAGAGGGGGGGGGGGGGGGTTGAGAGAGAGAGAGAAAGAAAGAAAGGAGAGGGATTGAGAGAGAGGGAGGGAGGGAGGGAGGGACAGGGATCCTGATGTGAGAAGCAGCTTGATGTTGGACTGTTCATTCAGTGCCGCGGGTGGGGGTGCTGGGTTGATTGAGGCCCATGGTTTTACACAGCCAGCCAGCAAAGTCCACCTCCTCCACCTCAGCACGCTTGATAAATGTGTGGTTCTAAATGACGACAAGCAGTACATTTTCAGTTAGTTCAAACATCACAATTTGTTTATGGAGTCATTCCACCGTAAAAACCACCAGACGACTTCAAAACTGAACATATTGTTTTGAAGTAGTTTCCCTAGTTAGAAACGGATAACATTGGCATTCCTTAAAGCATTTCTTTAAATTTACATTTGTTAATAGCAAACGGTCTTGTCCAGAGAAACTTATTTGACAGTGCTCACTGCCCATGCCACACACACCCACCCCCCGTCAGGAATTTAGAACCTTCTTGTTGCAAGCATCATGTTCTCACCAAACGAGCTACACAACACCTTTGAATTGTTAAGATAACTTCAGTAAAAAGTGTTTCCATTTTCTATGAAATATAACATATTTCTTATTGTATGACTGAAGTACTTTACCAATCAACACGTTTTTATTTAATAAGCTTGTGTTAAGAATGGTATGGATAGAATGAAACCAGTCATACATATATTAATAAGGATGGATGTTGAAGATCACCATCTGGAACAACAGTGTTAAAGACAGACATTTGAGGTGAGGCTTTTGAATAGTTATCTCCAATTTAAGGTTTAGCATAAACCTATTACTAAAAGACAGGTCAACAACATTAATTGGGTAGGAGTTAACAGAAAGTTAACATTTAGGTGAAATGTCACCCATATGCTAGTGTCAGTTGTCTGTGACAGACAAGTCATATGGAGCTGAGGAGTACTGTTAATACCTGTAAAAACACCAACGATTTGTTTTACCTGTTTTCATATAAATTCTTCATGTAAGTTGTTAGGTTAATGGCCCCGTATTTGGGCCAGTCTTTTTCATTGACTTTTTTCCTGTTATTACCACTAAGCAACCACTGGGTTTGCTGTAAGAAAACATCAGGAAAGAAATCAAGCTGTCTCCAATCAATCAATGTCTGGCTGTGAGCGAGCGTTTGATGGGGGATCACCTAAACCAGGAGAGGTGCAGCTCTACAAATGTTAATTGCACAAAGCCTATTACTTGGCAGGGAACACTATTTTTAGATCACTGATTCTACACCTCACTTTGCACAAGCTGATCCTCTTCAACAGACTCAATCCCTGATCATCTGAGGTTTTAGAAATGCAGCAGTTAGGGCAGTTAAAGGGGAGAGACTGAATCCAAACATGGAAAGAAAATATACAAAAGCTGAATATTGCCCTAAAAACCAAGTGTGACAATAATGGCCTCTTATTGATAACAATATTGAAGAGATACGGTGATAAACCTGTTAGCAAAAATATATACACAGCAAATTAAAAACGATTTTGAATAGGCAGCAGGTCACAGCTGAAGACTGTACAGAAGTCCTTGCAGGTTTAATCAACACACAAGGAGTCACACCCCAGCAGATCTCCTGTGCACATAATCACAGTAAGCCCACAAACGTACATTTCCTCGTCTTCACTTGGAAACCGGCGACTAGGGCAGGGCGATGTCTGGATTTATACGTTCTCAGAAGGATCTATCCGAAGATTTTCGACAGCTGATGTAATCTTGCTTGTTTTGGATCCAGGCAAAGGGCCATATGCGCAGCGCACCCAGAGGCCCAATGTACTATTAACACACTTTAGTAAACTTCCTTAAAAGTCAAAAAGAGTACAAACATCTTTACATTTCAAACTATACAGCCTACTCTTCATATAAAACGTAGTGTATAGGAAACGAATAATTTCAACCGGAGTCGTTTTTATTTGTGTAGTCACGCATTGTAGAAGGATTTTGATAGCACAGACAGGGTATTGTGTAGGCAATTCTCTTGCCTACACACAAAATAAAATTAATTATATTAGCGTACCTTTTAAAAAGCTATTAAGTAGCCTTATAAATATTTTTTTGATTCATATGTATATTAGTTGGGACATTTGTTTTCCCTTTAGGTTATTTTCAGACTGTTTTGCTCACTGTCCTAATATACTGATTTATACCAAGTCATAAGTGAGAAAAAAAAATGCCTGACTTGGTGGGAAAGAAAAATGCTTCCTGGCTTATTTGGCCGTTTTCCCGTTGCCGAATGAAAAAGGTGATCAAGTAGACTTGAACAAAGCCAGAAGCAGAAAATGCAAGATATATTTTCAAGCTTTGTATAGACTTTATAAAAACCTAATCTTTAATTTTGTTGTGAAAACACCTTCCTTTTTTTGGTTCTTGTAAAGAAAATGCTTTGTGAGACAATGATTTGCAGATGGCAGGCGGGATCATATTATGTACTTAGCACAATTCAAGGATTTTAATAAAACCTCCAACACTATTACAAAGAGCCTATTAAAGTCGAACTTGTCATGGTAACATTTACTGCAACTGTATCTCCTGCAGCCTATTGGCTAACCTTAGGTTCCGATCGGCAAATAGCGATTTCAAACCACAGTTGAACCACCTTTCCTAATACTTTCTCACCCTCATTATTATAATTAGCAAACATTCCAATGTTTGCTAAATAAAGTTCCAATAGGCTAATGGATTCAATTGACAAAAACGTTTCCCCAACTAAACAGTCATCGCTGCTTTCCTCTCTGGCTCCATTCTGAAGGCTCACGCACATGTGAACCCGGCCCATTTCAAAAATAGCAAAACATCATTTTAAACATGACTGTGACTGTCTAACATCGTCGATGGACCACTATAATGGGTTTTAGTGGAGGGAGAGAAGTGTGTCCATCTGACACTACTCTCATGCAAGCGTGACCCTCCATAAGTGAAAGAGCTGTGTGCTTTGATAGTCCAACAATAACCCATGTATAACTTCAGACACATTGGTGTCGTGAAAACAGTATAGAACATAAGAGTAAATCAAAACCAAGAACTGGAGATGTGTTTTCATCGGACAGCAATAAAGGTTTAACATATCCAGCCACACAAAAGCAAAATTATAATGAAATATATGTATCTTTCACAGAAGACACATGATCATCAGATTCAGGGTTTCCATTTAAATACTTTACAGCACTAAATCTTTTAACTTTTAGCTTGAACTTAACTCGCTATCAGATTAATGACTGTAAACAATGACACAGTCTTCATAGGACTGTGCTGATGGAACCCATTTTTTGGTAATGTGGGGATTTAGTCTAAAGACAAGAGCAAAGATTTCTCTTACTGCATTCCATTGTACTTGTTCAATGACAATAAAGTTGAATCTAATCTAATGCAACCTTATGAGTGATGAAGTACCACTTAAACAGAATTAGTATTGAGGCCAAACAGAATGTTAATACCTATGTTTACAAAACACATTTTTTCAATCTTCACTATTCAATGTGAAAATAGAAATCTGCATATACCTGACTCAAGCTACCAAATGTTTCATTACACATGCAGTAATAAACAGACAGTGTCCTACAATAGGCCCTTAACCTAGCTGTCAACGGTGATGAACAGTTGCTAGCTACTCACCATCAGCATCTTCAGATCAGCTCTCTCTGCTGGATTCTTGATCAAACTATAAAGACAAACAGAGAATCCCCATTACTCCCAAGAAATCATTAGAAGAACAACTCCAAGGAGAATAAAAGGATAGCCTTCCTTACTCTGGAGGTTGCTTTTCTATTAGCCACCCAGTCGATCATTGAGTAGGTTAGCTGCACAGAAAATCACTGTAAGCACCATCTATCTCAATTTGCTGACGTGGTCTCTAGAACGATTCTCAAGGGATGAGGAAAATTACCTTTAAGTGACAACGAACACCTAAAATGTGTCTACGTTCATAAATCGCTTGATGAAAATTCTGGACTGTCTAAGCATGCAACTCTGTCAGGGTCATGCTAGCGCGAGTCCAGCATCAGACACATACATTCCTCTTCCCGACTAAAGGCATTTGACAGAAATTTGTGAAATAATGATTTACTTTGTGAAAAACAAATGTTCTGTAACGGTCAAAATACAAAATTGGGGAACCAATTTAAAATGTACCTTTTCTAACATTCAGCACTGCTCACTGGCTTATGCAGTAAGCCCACGAGCCATCCATGGAGACGTTAGAAAAGGTCAACTTAAAAATGTGTTTCCCTGTCACAGTACATTTGTTTTAAATCTATATAATCGTTAATTCAAAGTTCTATTAAATCACTTTAGAAAGGGGAGAGCAATGTAATCATTAGCTCGACCCTGCACTCGTGAGTGAGAGAGTTGTGTGCACAGAGAGACAGTCCAACAGATATGTAAAGTGATTTATGAACTTAGACAAATCCTACATGTTCGCTGTTATTCCACTTTATAGGGAAATTTGTTCCACAGAGAAAAATAATGGTAAAAATACTGAGGATTCTGGTTGAATACTGACACAATAAAAGGAGCTGACGTAATGGGCACTATTCCTGTATTATAACTCCTTGGGCTCACCATTTTGTGACAAACTCCTGGAAATCGTTGGTAAAGACACCAAGTGGCAACCTGGGAGGAGGCTGGAAAAGAGAAAGACATCAAAATTCATTTGAAATCACATGGACAAGCAGACTGTAATAAAGAGAAGAATGAGTCAGCAGTCCATCTGACCTCATTGACAATGTAGTCCAACAGTTCAAATATCGCCATGGCAGGTCGACTGTCCACCCCATGTCCTAAGTAACCATAAAGAGAAATGTAGATATTGTGAGTACTTCAGAGACCGTTTCCTGAAAGGCATTGACACAATCTAGTGCCTGATCTTACCGCTGACTGGTCTTCCTCCTGGTGGCCTGGGGAGGCGGTTGGAGATGGTGTGTGGTTCCCCCTCAGCGCCGTCTTGTACAGGACGCCCAAAGATGGCCTCCAGCTCCTTGGAGTCAGGAGGGGGGATGGGGTAGCGGCCAATGGCCAGCTCCACCAGGGACAGGCCCATGCTCCACACATCCGACTGCACGGAGTAGTGTGTGCCCTGCAGTCTCTCCGGCTGTTGAGGAACACACACACACACACACACACACACACACACACACACACGTCACACCTCAGGAGAGCGGGCCAAGTGGGTAGGCAGATGGAGCGTCTCTGTGCACCGCGCCCTCCAGGTGTCTGAGGGGAGGAGGCAGGCCTGGCAGTGCTTGCCTCCGCGCCACACAGCCCTCTCCCGGGCACGGACTTGGCAGGGCGGCCTAGGCTGAGTAGGGGGAGCTGACTCACCGACATGTAGGAGCGTGTTCCCACGAAGGAGTTGGCCATGGAGTCGATGAGCTGGCCGCTCACACCAAAGTCACACAGCTTGATCTCCCCGCGCGAGTTCACCAGGATGTTGGAGGGCTTGACGTCTGCATGGCAGAGCAGGGAGGAATCGAGGTGAGGTCAGAAAGAGATAGCGGGGGGGCAGGACAGAGCACGGGGTGGGTGGGAGAGAGCACGTGGGGGGAGCGGTGGGAGAGAGCATGGGGTGGGCGGGAGAGAGCATTGGGGGGGTGGGAGAGAGCATGGGGGGGGGGGCAGGATAGAGCATGGGGGGTGTTGGGGCGAGAGAGAGCAGGGGCTTGTTAGAGGGGCTTGACCAGTCCAAACCTCTCTAACATGACACCTGAACACTGACACAGTTCACAAAGACACTCAGATTTTAATTGCTGGCGCTGACCATGACAGTTACAGTCGAGACCATACAAACAAGCCAAATCCTCCCAGTTGCAAACTGTCTGGGAAAATAATCTAAATAATGGGGTAGTAGACCTGCCATCCATCCTCTGTGGTGACCCCCTCCCACTTCAGAGGGTTGGGATGAGAGGTGGTGTGCAAAAGGGAGAGACGGAGGGAGTGGGCTATAGGGCGCGGCTGCCATGTAATCGCATCGGAGAGCCTGTAATTACTGCCTGGGCTAGACAGCTCTGCTTTGCCTCAGCCCAGTTGCCTGCTACCAACATCACAGCCCAAAACACTGTACCATTGCCCTTTGCTGCAGAACAACATTATACAGTGAGACCTTATCACCGAGAACATTGTATCATGGTCAAATGCTCCAGAACAACATTATAACAAAAAAAAACACCATGACTCAAAACCATGTGCCGCGGCCCCCAGGTTAACACACAGACACACCACGGCCCCCAGGTTAACACACAGACACACCACGGCCCCCAGGTTAACACACAGACACACCACGGCCCCCAGGTTAAAACACAGACACACCACGGCCCCCAGGTTAACACACAGACACACCACGGCCCCCAGGTTAACACACAGACACACCACGGCCCCCAGGTTAAAACACAGACACACCACGGCCCCCAGGTTAACACACAGACACACCACGGCCCCCAGGTTAACACACAGACACACCACGGCCCCCAGGTTAAAACACAGACACACCACGGCCCCCAGGTTAACACACAGACACACCACGGCCCCCAGGTTAACACACAGACACACCACGGCCCCCAGGTTAAAACACAGACACACCACGGCCCCCAGGTTAACACACAGACACACCACGGCCCCCAGGTTAACACACAGACACACCACGGCCCCCAGGTTAACACACAGACACACCACGGCCCCCAGGTTAACACACAGACACACCACGGCCCCCAGGTTAACACACAGACACACCACGGCCCCCAGGTTAACACACAGACACACCACGGCCCCCAGGTTAACACACAGACACACCACGGCCCCCAGGTTAAAACACAGACACACCACGGCCCCCAGGTTAAAACACAGACACACCACGGCCCCCAGGTTAACACACAGACACACCACGGCCCCCAGGTTAAAACACAGACACACCACGGCCCCCAGGTTAACACACAGACACACCACGGCCCCCAGGTTAACACACAGACACACCACGGCCCCCAGGTTAAAACACAGACACACAATGGCCCTAAAGTTAATGCCACTTGAATAAACTTCGAACAAGGATATTTATCAAACCCATACATTCATTCCATTAGCTTCAGTTTTTGATTTAGTTCTCAAGTAGAAAGATTCAAGCAAATTAAACCAATTCTAATAAGTGAACTATAGGTCAAACATTTAGAAAAATTTATTTTTGCAGGACTAATTATCCACAACAAAGCTAGCTCATTTACAGTGGCATTCAAAAAGGAAGACAATTGTCCTACATTTGAGGGAATGTTGATGTGGATTTATATTGGTCATATGTCATGAATATGCACTGGAAGAGACTACTTTTAGAATGTTTATTATTTACAAATTCTAGAGATTCTGTAACATAGTTTAAAATGTTCTCTAAATAAATGGGGCGCTAATATTCCATCTACTGTAACCCTGCTGAACTGTAGTCCTTGTTACAACATATAACCAAATACTTGTGTTACATAACATGTTTTATTCTTTGTGAAGTGCTTTCTGGATATATAAAACATGAAAAATATTTTTATATTTCTTTCATCACATTCCTAATTATAAAAATTTATAAAAAGATAAGTCAACAAAACATTTCACTTTAAAACAAACATTAAGTCATTCATCCCCAGGGAACAAGGCAAACGGCTGGTCAGTCTTAATTACTAGGTATGCGGTTGTTATAAGTTGTGCAATCACCCATTGGGCATTTGCATTTAAATTCCTGACCAATACAATCAAGGGCCCAGATCGCCAGCCACCCGCTTAGCTGTCATGCAGACCAGGGACTGTGTGCTATTGGCATGGTTGGCCAGGGACTGTTTGTGAAACTTGTCAGCGCCTTTGTAAAAAGACTCACATTTGTCCGCTCTTGCCAGAAACTTATGACAGATGACACAGGGCAATCGAGTTAAATTGAGGTTGAAACAGGTAAAATTCATTTTTGCACTGAGCTAAAAACTTTCACTTTAATTTGAACTCATAGTTATCCTTTGCTGCCTTCTTCACTTGAGTGACTTGCTTAAGTATTTTAATGTTTTATTGAAGAACAAAACCAGACAGCCAAACGTCACATCACTGCTGAACTATTGACCGGCCAACAGCGCATTATTTTCTAATGCAAGATTTTTTATTTTATCAAAATGTTTTATGTAATGGCCTGATTGGGACAAGTACTAGCTAAACTTTATTAGTTCGACTTGACATTTTACTGCCCCGAGGCAATCGGGAGCCCTGCAACAACAAGCTTACTACAACGCGCCTGCTCAGGTGGGGACAAGCTTACTTCAACGCGTTGGGGACAAGCTCACTACAACGCGTTGGGGACAAGCTCACTACAACGCGTTGGGGACAAGCTTACTTCAACGCGTTGGGGACAAGCTTACTTCAACGCGTTGGGGACAAGCTTACTACAACGCGTTGGGGACAAGCTTACTACAACGCGTTGGGGACAAGCTTACTACAACGCGTTGGGGACAAGCTTACTACAACGCGTTGGGGACAAGCTTACTACAACGCGTTGGGGACAAGCTTACTTCAACGCGTTGGGGACAAGCTTACTTCAACGCGTTGGGGACAAGCTTACTTCCACGTGCCTGCTCAGGTGGGGACTTGCAAGATGGTAAAATGAGGTGAGACAAAGTTGCTTTTGCAAGCCCCACAAAAATTTACTTTCCTATAAACACTTCATTATGTGACTCAACTCTCCCTTTTGGGTGAACTTATAGCAAGAAGCATTAAGAGAAATTTAAATTTAAGGCATCAGCCTCATATGTGCCAAAGTGTAACTGTATCTAAAAAGAAAAACTGTTACGATGTAAAATAAAACAAACATACATGTGAGATAACAGCATTAAACAATATCCCGAAAATAGGTACATTTTCTTTTTAAAATGTGTTGATGTTAATTGTGGGGACGTACTCTGAAGGACACTGGGTATTTCTGAGCTCAACAGCGCCTAAATTCCCGGTTTGTCTTTTTACGTTTGTCATATAATGCAGTGTTTATAAACCCAATTCATTCTATATGGAGAGTTGTCTCTTACCTCTGTGCATGATCTGGTGCTTCTCCCGCAGGTAGGCAAGTCCTCTGAGTACCTTTAAATATAAGATGCAAACGCGTGATTTAACAATCATCCAAACTACCCGAAAGATAAATCATACACACAAGAATGTCTTTCACCTAGCCTGGATCCATACACAATATTACAGCAACTCGCAGTATAAATGGTCAAAACCGTGGAAAGGACTTGCATGTCAAGCTTCCTGTAACTCATGATTATCACAGCGATAGGGGGAAGAAAAAAAAAAAAACGTAATAACCACAAGGCATGGGAGCAGAGTGTAATTGATCACAAAGATGATGAACTGTGAAGTTCTGTAGTTTTGCAAACTCTATGTGTAAATGTGTGAAACAGAAAATGTGTACTTCTGTCATCACTGAATTTCACTGATTATATAACATCCCTGATGACAAATACCAATCCCTGATAATCACAGACAACATCGGCTGTGTCCCTCCTGAATGTGTGTGAATGTTCAGAAAGCCTGGAACCAAAACCGTTAAGGATACAGGTGGTTAGTGTATCGCAATGGATGAGAAGGCAATCATTTATTTGTATGGCTACTTATATTTATGTTCTAGCTTGCAGAGAAAGATGGAAAAAATACTACAGTGCTCTCATAGATCCATGTATATGTATTTTCACGCCTTATAAAAAGAAATCTACTGGTGAGCACATAGCCAGTGCACACCACTTTTATTCAGGAAGTTGGCTTTGGTCAGTCGAGTGTGTGCTACTCACTGCTATGCTGACTTTGCCCAGGATCTCCTCAGGGATTCTCCTGGCTTCTTTCAGCACCTGATCCAGAGAGCCTCCATCCTGTACCGAAAACAGTTCCCAGTTGAATACATGACACACCCCTCTACTGTACTTGGTCTGTATTTTGTATTGTTTCATCATACTGTAATGCACAACAGGTCCAGGGGAATGACAACACTAACATTTATTACAGCAACTGTTGCAACAACGGAACAGGCAAAACCAAAGTCTCAAAGGGCACCACTGCAGTCTCAAAACCATATGCAAAAGTTCATATTCTCAGGCAAATATGCAACTCACAAACAAGCCTTTGGCCAGACCCTCATAGTCTCCTGACGGGCGGCTTAACTCTAGCACAGTGCTAGTCCCGTGAGAGGACAGAGACAAACCAACCCACTGAACTCAAACCGCAGTGTCTCTTAGACCCTCACCATGTGCTCCATACAGATGCTGATCTCCCCGTCGCTGTAGAAGGCTCCGTAGAAGCCCACGATGTAGGGCGAGTTACACTCATGCAACACCTGCAGCTCCCTGATGATTTGGTTCCTGATGGCAGGCTTGATCTCCAGGTGGATGAGCTGTAGAGAGATCAGATTAACATCGAAATAATGTAGTGCTAGGAGTATAACGGTACACCCAACCCAGTGCTGCTCACAGTTCGCTACGGTTTCAGTACATTACAAAAGATTTATTTTGTCGACAGTTACGGAAGATCAGTTATATGAGTACTTTGAGAAAAATGTGACACTAACCAAGAGTGAATAAATAATGCCTGATTAGCGCACAATATGAAGTACAATATTTAAAGACGGCACAAACATTGTTTGACGATTGTTTAGCGTGGGTAATACCGGTTTGCTGAAATAGGTAGGAGGGACATTGGTAACAAGGCTTGAACACCTTAGAAGGTGCTGAAACCCTCTACTCTCAACCACAGAGGTGCATAACTGCAACTATACACACACCCAATGCTTTAGCGTTTCTTTAGCCCGATCAGACTACTGCTAAGGGCTGCTTGAAATCATAAGGGAGAAAAGTTATTTTTTTAGGGCCGCAACTAACAACTGTTTGTATGGTGTTTTTCATCGTGTTGCAAAATGCCCTCTTTACAACATGAGTTAGCGGTACATGCTATATCAAGCAGTTTTGATCTTTAGTTTGAAAGGAAATATTCTAAACTGTTTTAATAAATATTATACTAGTCAGCCTGGCCTCATACAGAAGACATATGATATAGTACACAAAGAAAATCACCAGCATTAGTGTGTGTATTATTATTAATTATATCCAGCAACTTTGTATAGCCATTGAAGAGGAGTGGACCAACATTCCACAGGCCACAATCAAAAACCGGATCAACTCTATGCGAAGGAGTTGTGTTGCACTGCGTGAGGCAAATGGTGGTCACACCAGATACTGAGTGGTTTTCGGACCCCCCGGACCCTCCCAATACAGTTTAACTGCACATTTTAGAGTGGCCTTTTATTGTGGCCAGCCTAAGGCACACATGTGCAATAATCATGCTGTCTAATCAGCATCTTGATATGCCACACCTGTGAGGTGGATGGATTATCTCGGCAAAGGAGAAGTGCTCACTAACACAGATTGACAGATTTGTGAACAATATTTGAGAGAAATAGCCCTTTTGTGTACATAGAGAAAGTCTTAGATCTTTGAGTTCAGCTCATGATAAATGGGGGCAAAAACAAGTGTTGTGTTTATAATTTTGTTCAGTGTATATATACTCATGTTTTCAGTCAAAACGTAAAGCTATTTACGTTTGGACAGTCCATTCTACGTACATATTTTGCTGTTTTTGTTGCAAAGTATGTTCCTTACCACAAGTAGGGGCAGTAGCACACCCATTTAACTTAACATGAAGTAAAACTATGCTAGGGAGTCGTGGTCAGGACCACAGCAAAAACTAAGGTAACACTTAAAAAAATGCAGCTGGGCGAAAATGCAGCTGGGCGAAAATGCAACTGATTCAATCCCGATGCTTGGGAGTTCGAATCACAATGTCTTTGGAAGGGTTTTGTTTTCTAAACTTAACCACACGGGAGTGCTAACAAACCTGAAGCGTTTTACTTCTCTAACCTGCGCAGTGCTTCCCTAGCCATTCATGCGAATATGGGCGACGATGTCACCAACACGGTACATCTCTTCATGTTGCTAACACGTAAAACACAAGTAAACATATGTACGTCAAACGGACTGTCCATAAGTACGTGTTTACGCCTGAATGACTGTTCCTAAGTATGTGTAAATACTCTGAGACATCATCTTACGTAGGGTTGCCTACGACCGGGAATTGGAATTCCCCCAGAAATGCAGATTGTTTTGAAGAGTTATTCAACAATTCACTAGGTATTTATTAAAAAATTATATTAATAATAATATACATATACTACAGTTCAAAAGTTTGGGGTAATTTAGAAATGTCCTTGTTTTCAATGAAAACATACATGAAGTCTGAATAGGAAATATAGCAAAATGAATAAGAAATAGTCACTGACAGGGTTAGAAATAAGCCTAATGATTTTTAATTGAAATAACTAGTTTCCAAACTTTGCTTGGGTCAAAGGATCAGCAATTTCTTTCAGCAATTACAGCCTTCAAGACCTTGGGCATCCTAGTTGCGAATTTGTTGAAATAATCTGAAGAGATTTCACCCCTTCCTTCCTGAAGCACCTCCCACAAGGTGGATAGGCTTGATCGGCACTTCTTACATACCATACGGACAAGCTGCTCCCACAACAGCTCAATAGGGTTGAGATCCAGTGACTGTGCTGGCCACCAAAATAGTTTTCTTCCCTAAATTGTTCTTGCACAGTTTAGAGCTATGCTTTGGGTCATTGTCCTGTTGTTGGAGGAAATTGGCTCCAGTCAAATGCCGTCCACAGGGTAGGGCATGGCATTGCAAAATGGAGTGATAGCCTTCCTTCTTCAAGATCCCTTCTATCTTGTAAAAATCACCCACTTTACTACACCCAAAGCACCCCTAGACCACCACATTGCCTCCACCATGCTTGAAAGATGGCGTCAAGCACTCCCTCCAGCATCTTTTCATTGTCTGCATCTCATGAATGTTTTTTGTTTCTGGACATTTTAAGCCTGTAAGCAAACCCACAAATGTTGAGGCTCCATATACACAACTAGTCAAATAAGGTCAGTTTTATTGCTTCTTTAAATCAGCACAACAGTTTTCAGCTGTGCTACCATAACTCCAAAGGGGTTTCCTATTGAACAATTTGCTTTTTTAAAATGATAAATCTGGATTAACAAACACAAAGTGCCATTGGACCACAGGACTGATGGGTGCTGATAATGGGCCTCTCTACACCTATTTAGATATTCCATTAGAAATAAGTCCTTTCCAACATCAACAACATCTACACTGTATTTCTGATCAATTTGATGTTATTTTAATGGCCAAAAAAGATGCTTCTCTTTCAAAAACAAGGAACTTTCTAAGTGACCCCAAACTTTTGAACGGTAGCGTATATATTATTCAGGTTCATTTGCGAACTGTAAAAAGCCCCCCCTGTATGGTACGGTACAGTTATGAACACCGTCACAGCCCTATCAAGACAGTTTCAGAGCCACGACTTGACCTAAACCGACTTTTGTTTAGAAACCTGAAGACAGGAACATAACCCTGTGGAGTGTGGCTCTAGAACTCTGAGTTTAGGGAGAAAAATCAAAAGCAGAGCAGAGTAGATTTACCTTCCGGGCCATGACCAGTCTAGAAGGTTTGTGGCGGACCTTGTTGACCACTCCACCGTTGCCAGCCCCCAACTCACATATGGGGTGAAAATCATCATCTTTCAGCTCACCCACTTGGGCTTTCTGAGTAAGAAAAGCCTCCAGACGTTTCCTTTGCTGTTCATCCAAATCTAGCTCTCCTAGCTTCTTCTGTAAGGCCTCTAGATTGGCTCTGAGAAGGAGACATGCACTGAGTGAGCGATACACAGGTTATATTTTCAATTTGGGTCCTGAGGATCATCTTAAAAGTTAAACTTTAAATGAATAAGGATGCACATTTTCTTCTAGCCCAGGAACCAGTCCATAACCAGATACAACCAGTCTGCCCCTGATTCAATCAGGTGTGTTGATAAGCAAGGGGTATTTTACTCCATTTATGAAGATCATTTCTTTAACCAAGTCACATTAATGAATACACTTTCCTTTTAACATGTGCAGTCTAAAAATATTTCTCTACTGACTTATCAGATCTTCAGAACCACATGTTAAATAAAAGGGTACTTGAGTGAACAAACAACAAGAAACGGTGATACTCATTACATTTTTTTAAGTTACGCAACACCCAATGCATCCATGCGAAAAGGTCATCGCCCCCTTCTAATCAAAAACAGGTTACGCCACATTTAGAAGCTACCCCCAATGTTTCCTGTAGTTAGTGATCAGTCTATCAGAACACTGTGAAGGATTTTTCCCTCCATGCAGAATGGCGTTAACTAAGTGACATTTGTCTTAACTTAGTCAGCAGTTGTTTCTGCCTTGCTACTCGGCCACGAAGCCAATTTTAGCTCAGTGTCTTTCTGATGGTGGAGTCATGAGCACTGCCGTTAGGTGAGGGAGGCCTGTAGACCCCCGGATGTTGTTCTAGGATTATACTTCCTGTATGATTTCAGGCATCACTTTTGAAGAGACTGACAGAACGGCCCCTCCTGGGAAGATTCACAGTTGTTACAAACTTTCTCCATTTGGACAATATGACCTTAACTATGGTTTGGGGGAGCCTAAGAGACATATAAATTGGGTTTTTTAACCCTTTGCAGACTAATATGTATCAATCTTCTAAATACTAAATAAAGGTTCTGAATACTTATATTAAGTATACTTTTCCTTTGTCATTATGGGACACCGCGTAGATTGATGGAAAAAATAATAAATGTAATTACTTATAAATTCAGTCTATAACACAACAAAATATGAGTGAAAACCCTGTATGGAAAATTTATGGGATAGAGGAATTGCTGCAGTGCTATCACACATTTTCCATCTCTAGGGACACAGACATTCAAAAAAAGAGGCATGTCCAAGAAAAGGCACATCTGCCCTCATATTGGCTAGGGCATAAACTACAAAGTATTTGGCTGCTAAAACCAGTTTACCTCTGAAAATAAAAAATGGTCTTAAGACCTTGAGGTAACGTTGACATTTGGCCCATTAAAAGTACATTACTGGGCTGTCATACATTTTCTACTGACCTACTCATTCAATATTATTACTGTAGACAATGTACACATTCATTTACGTAGACATCTTATTTTTATTGTTCTCCATTCATTTTATTAATTATGATAGTTTTCTCATCTTCAGCAAAATATAACAGAAAACAAAGAGAACGAGTTGACATACAACTCGCATCTCAGCCCTCCCCTTGAGTACTCACTCGGACGCAGCATCGATGGTTGTGGAGATGGACTGCCCCTCTCCAATGGGCGTGATATTTAAGGGAACGGGTCTTCTCTTCGGTGCCATATCGAAATCTTTTACAATGCTCTGGCAGACTTTCCGACGCAAATCAGTACAATGAACTGATATGTCTCAGTTTTTCCTAAAACAGCAACAGGGGTAAATGTTGCTGACGGTTTGTTTCGCAGCTACTTTGCAAGCATGACAGATGTTTGTAAGGACAATCACCAAAGCACGTCACCATCAGGTCAGGTGCAATTCACTATTTAGATAGATAGTTAGCTAACGAAAAACGATTTTACATAAATAAAAACAAGCTATATAACTCCACTAAGGTGGTACACAAAACATACTGTTCCTTTCGCTTTTTGACTAGCTAGCTAGCAAGGTAGCTGCTAACAAGAACCAGCTCCCCAACGAAAATCGTGTGCAGAGTTCCTCAAATCGCAGCGGCCCTCGCCACAGGTCTCGCGGAAAGCACAATGGTGATGGTTGGCAGGACAGGTCACAGACCGATGATGGATGGCTTTCGAAGGTTAGGGGTACACCGTTAGACTTTCCCCTGTGATAAAGCTGGGGTGAGAAGCTTGGTTGCAGACTGCGGAGACAGGCTTCAGGATTTTGGTACAGGAAACAGCAAGAGCTATGTGAACATAGCGACATTAATGTCACGTGATCACACGCCTACATTTAGAAATAAAGGTCTCCTTAAATTTAACATTATGACTAAAACACGCTACATGAAGATAATAAATAGCAATATATTACAAATATCAATTAACGAGTTGCTACTGTAGGATATGTTCCTTTTTGTTATTTAGCCTCTCCAATGCTGCTTTGGGCTTGGGATCACTGTCTTGCAAAAAGTTGAATTTCCTCCTATCGTTCACTATTTAAGAACTTAAGCAGTTTTTCTTGCAATTTTTCACTGTGTTGTGCTCCATCCATTACTCCAATATTAACAAGATGTCTAGTTCCTTCTTATGAGAAACACTCCCACATCATGAGGCTGCCACCAATGTAATCTATTTTATGGATGGTTTGTCTTGATCACTGGAAAATCACTGGAAATAGATCAATACAGCCATGTATCCAATCTGGGTAGTTTCACTATGGCAAGTTGTATCATTTCCCCAATTTTCTTTAAATTGTTTGGTTTCTCTGAAAATCCTTAAAAAAAAGCCCAGATAAATGGTTCCTAGATACATTTTATATAACATACATGATATAAAAATCATAAAGTACGGTGACTATTCATGATAAAATATTCAAAGTAGACAGAAGCACAGCCATGGTCCCCTCCCGATTTAATTTTGGGGGACAGAGAAAGAGAGAAAAAGCATATTGAAGTTAACGGATAACATTTATTTTGAAATGTTTAGCGTCGCTTAATGTCGCTGATTCCTCGGAAATAACGTGGGGAGTCTTTCAGAAATCGCGAGACTGAGCTATTAAAAAATAAAAGCAAGCAAGATCTCTTGCTATTTCATATTTTCCTGATTCCATCATTTAACTACAAAAGTCAGACCCAGATGCTATTGATGAGGGGGAAATAACCCCTTTAATACACCGAATACAAAGCTTCGTGTAACTAACCAGAGATAAACGTGTTTATCTGTGGAAGGCAAACGAAATGAGTGCGCGTTCAAACATGCTTCTAGCTTCACACACCCACACAAAAAATGCCAATATGTTCACATATTGTAGTACCGCCTGGCCGGGATGCTAGGTGTACTACAGTCAGAGATAGAAAGCACTGGGTAGAATTTATTAATCTAAACACAGACAGCTGTTGGCCACTGTCAACCCTAACATACAATGGACACTTGCACAAACTCCTTCTAAGAACAGTAAGACTGTACATAACTCGCAGGTTATCTCACAGGTACGCACTTCTCTATCACAAACGGGAGAGGATCCAAAAATAGGCCGGTGCCCGCAAAAAACCCACCTAATAGGAGAACCCTAGACACACCCCTGCTGTACAGTAAGCCCCCCCAGAGCTGCCACCTGGCGTGCGGGACGTCCCACGCGGATAAACAGCCCCGCCTAACGGTAAGACCCAGCCCTCTTAATGAGAAATACATGAACACCTGAGAACAGCAATTAAAGGAGTGTACTTTACAAAAATACAGGGTCGCCACAATATTCTACTTTTGGTAATGGAAAACAAGTGAGATCTACAAGAAAGTCGACAAGAATTCCGCCCCGTTACGTCGCATTCCAAATGCTCCCACTGTCCGTCCGTGATGGGTGGGTCGTGAACGAAAGGCTCTTTTTGAACGGCTCTTCGTTGGGAACCGCATCGCTTTGATTAAAGTTCATTTGGCTCCTTAATTTCCTTAATTTATGATAATATCCAGCTGCAGAATAAATAGGCTAGTGTTAAGAGCGCATCTAATAATCTAATAATTAGGGCACTTTTCACTTTTCCATTGTTTTGCAGTTTTATCTTTTAGCATTTTGAACAAGGCGCCGTTCGGTAGCCAAATGATTCGGCTCTGTCCGGTGAATGAGACCAGAATAGCCAGCTCACCAAAAAGACTCGGGATGTATATATCTGATGAGCCATTGGGCCTCTAGTTCTACCCGAGCCGAAATGACATTCATCCCCTGTAGTTATCAACAACTATAGGCCTATAAGACACAGTTGCTCAATCGTACTCTTCTGTTTATTTTTGTAGCTGACAAGCTAGCTATAATATACACATGTTATAATATATACATGTTTTTGGTAGATCTTCAGTAATCAGTTAATTTGCTAAAGACACAAGCTATGAGTCCTTCGGGTATGATAATCCCAAGGTGTGGTCAAAATGCTCATATCCTCCTAAGTTTAAGGGGAACAGGACATAATAAAATTAGATACACTACTCTCTTACTCCACAATAATATAGCGACGTAAATCCTCGGGGCTGAGACAGGGGGGTCTTGTGATACTGTATTCCTAACCCAGGGTAACCCCAGTCAGGTCTCAAAAGGCAGGAAGTCACTCCACCCACTTTGCCATGCAAGTTACCTGCAAAACCTTTAGATTTTTATGAGCAAATATTATTTTGGAATTTGGAATACTATATGGACGTTGGTCTACAAACATAATTTCACCCCTCTTATAATAAACCTGTATGAAATAATAGGTATATATTGCATCAAATCTGTTTTCTGTGCCGATACAATACAAATATTTGGTCAGTTAAAGACCTATTAGATGAATCGTAACTTTCTGATTACCATAGCTTCATGCAAAATATGAGTTTGATCATGAAGGAAAAGCAGCTAACAAGTGCTCAGCATATGTAGGAACTCCTTCAAGACTGTTGAAAAAGCATTACCGGTGACTAACTCATGAAGATGGTTGAGAGAAGGCCAAGAGTGTGTAAACCTGTCATTAAGATAAAGGGTGGCTATTTTAAACAATCTAAAATATAAATGTATTTTGATTTGTTTAACAATTTTTAGTTACTACATGATTCCATATTATTTCATATTTTTTTATGTCTTCACTATTATTCTACAATGTGGAAAATAATAGTAAAAATAAACAAATACCCCTGAATGAGTAGGTGTCCAAAACTTTGACTGGTACTGTATGTGTAACTATAGTTGAATCACTGCTACGCAATGTGTTCCAAAATGTCGGGAAAATGTCAAATAAATAAAAAAAAAATTTATTTGACATTTTAAACAATTTAAACATGCTTGACATTTTGGAACACATTGTATTATGTCCTGAATCCAATAAATTATATGTTGACAACACTAAAATTAGTGGCTATGTGAATTTTTTTAATTGCATTTTAAAATACGGGAATACAATACAGGAATTCTTACCATGCAGTGTTAGCATGTTTAAATGTATTTACTTGCAAAACAGTCATCCTATTGATTTAGGCTAGGGTTTCACATGTTAAGTGTTCATATTATTGTAGTCTTAATATATATATATATATTATTAAGTCTGAACGATCGATCAGTCCTTCAATCATGATTTTATTTAAAATGGATAGCTCTGATCGACTTGCTGGAATATTACTACAGTTGAAATACTGTATATCTGTTTAAATTGTTGCCCCCTTGAACTTTTCGACATTTGCCACATTTCAGGCCTCAAACATTAAGATATAAAATATTTTTTTTTGTGAAGAATCAACAACAAGTGGGACACAATTATGAAGTGGAACGAAATTCATCGGATATTTCAAACCTTTTAAACAAATAAAAAACTGAAAAATTGGGCTTGCAAAATTATTCAGCCCCTTTACTTTCAGTGCAGCAAACTCTCTCCAGAAGTTCACTGAGGATCTCTGAATGATCCAATGTTGACCTAAATGACTAATGATGATAAATAGAATCCACCTGTGTGTAATCAAGTCTCCGTATAAAATGCACCTGCTCTGTGATAGTCTCACAGACGTTTAAAGCGCAGAGAGCATCATGAAGAACAGGGAACACACCAGGCAGGTCCGAGATACTGTTGTCGAGAAGTTTAAAGCCGGATTTGGATACAAAAACATTTCCCAAGCCTTAAACATCCCAAAGAGCACTGTGCAAGCGATAATATTGAAATGGAAGGAGTATCAAACCACTGCAAATCTACGAAGACCCGGCCGTCCCTCTAAACTTTCAACTTTCAGGAGAAGACTGATCAGAGATGCAGCCAAGAAGCCCATGATCACTCTGGATGAACTGCAGAGATCTACAGCTGAGGTGGGAGACTCTGTCCATAGGACAACATTCAGTCGTATACTGCCCAAATCTGGCCTTTATGGAAGAGTGGCAAGAAGAAAGCCATTTCTTAAAGATATCCATAAAAAGTGTCGTTTAAAGTTTGCCACAAGCCACCTGGGAGACACACCAAACATGTGGAAGAAGGTGCTCTGGTCAGATGAAACCAAACTTTTTGGCAACAATGCAAAACGTTATGTTTGGCGTTAAGCAACACAGCCTGAACACACCATCCCAACTGTCAAACATGGTGGTGGCAGCATCATGGTTTGGGCCTGCTTTTCTTCAGCAGGGACAGGGAAGATGGTTAAAATTGATGGGAAGATGGATGGAGCAAGGCACTGTATGTAGTGTTCACAGGAGCCAGTGACTGGTAGCGCTGGGAAGTGATTTGGAAGTGATTGTCACACAATCTGTCAGTGTTTAACACAACTGATGGTTATCTTGCTTGCCTTGCAGTGGGTGGAGAAAGGCAGTGTGGTCTTGGAAAGTTTAGTTCTTTACCTTAATAATAGTTTAAACTAAGGGAAAGCAGAAACCTCTGAGATGTGTTCGAACATCGGTTTTTAGCGCTTGTCTTCAAAAATAAATGTCAAGGTGTGGACAATCTAACCTTTGGAATAACTGGCATCATTTTAACAATTAAGTGTTCTCTTTCGAACATCTATTTTCCCATAATGGGATAAGCCAAAATGACTTTGCAGACAATTAGATTTTTACAAAATTGATTTTAATTTTAATTAATCCCACACGTCAATAACAGGTGTTTGAATACAATTATTTAGAATTTTACAGTTCTTTTTAACAGAGACAAATGTGTCCCTGAGACCAGCGTCAGGTACAGGACATTACACCAATCGACACCGCAACCACCACTTACAATTCCACACTGGTATTTGTGATTTCATTGTGTATGACTTTTGGAACAACTGGAGGCGATTCAAAGCTTAATAAAATATTATTTTAATTTTATTGTCTTTTAATATGAACATATAAAAAGACACAACAAACAAAACATTTACATCATGGATTGCAAGCCACTGCCCATGCTACCTTAAGCATTATAATAATAAGAAGGGAAGCCACTATCAAGACCTGACCCTCCATTTGCCTAAAATCAACCACGGCCCCATATCCAGGTTTCACCTGCATCTGGCTCAGTTCCTTAGCAACACCATGTACTTCTCCCCCTCCCTTTCACGATATGAAAAAGCTTGAGAAAATCTGTTATCTGCGCAGTGATGTTCTACACTTTTGCACTTATAAATTAAAAGAATGTAAAACTTTAATCTTGAGTCATTTCTGTTGAATAGATTGGCTTATTTGAAGATGGAATTAACGTAATACATGTTGCTTGATGAATTAATCATACAACTACAGTCATATTCCAGGACACAGCTAGGATTTGAGGTTTTTTGACAGAGTAAGTGCCATTAATGAATGTGGGTTAGCCTATGTTTACAGAACTAATTTATCGGTATAACAATCCACAAACTATATGGAAACATCATGAGTACTGCAGAAAAGTGGAAGACCAGGTTTACATAAAGACTACATCCCATTGTTTCCTCAGTCAATACCATTTCACGATTAGATTAAGTATACTACTACTCCTTGCACGCAATGTCTATGAAAGTCTGAATTCAAGATGATCATACATCTTGTCAATATGCCTGTGTTATAGTCAAATGCATGTATAACCAATACCATGAGAATTGTGAAAATTGAAAAAAAAGACTGATTGAAAAATATATATCAGAAATCTCTACAGTACAGACTGAAACCAGGACTATAATAGAAGGGATAAATCAAATGGCCAGGAATGTAAATAAAAGGAGAGATTTCAACTAGTCTCTGGAGCCTAAATCTCTCAACAATTGATACCCAAAATATGAACCGTGTTTATTACAAATTCAACTGTGCCTGTGAAAAAAGCTCCTTTGAAACAGCTATTATAGATGCATGTTTAAGCTACTAGTAGAGGACAATCTAGGAACCACGCTAGAATTGTCTGAATGGATTCGATAACAATAAATAGAACACTACGTTTCTTTCAGTGGGCACCGCAGCTGTTATATGCATTAGCCATGTCGTGTAGCCAGCAACTGTCCAATTAACACATCACCCATGTCGCAAACTTAATTATACATTTCTCCAGTATAGGAAACTTACTGTAATGCATGGTATCAGAAAAATGCATGCGAAAAGTGGTCATATGGTTGGTTGGTGTTGCCAATTTTTGGTTTATCGTCCCAACTCTGCGATAACAAAAGTTGATTTCTGAGAGCAATATCGTTGAACATGGGAGGCGACAGGCTGTGTTACTGGTTTGAACTGCATGGTTTACTCAGAGGAAAATAAAAGGAACCTGTCTTCTGATGTCAGGTCCATGCCTGGATTACCTCATCTACTGTTTTTTCATTCACAACAAAAGTCCCAACCTCAATTGTTCTGCTACCCCTTAGTTGGAAATTTGTGCACAGCGCTGAGCTGTATGCAAATGGCTCTGTTACAGCACTTCTCCATTCCAACATATATACAATTTAACACAAACTGCCATTCAAATAAAACAGAGTTAAGAAACCAATTATCAATAAATACCATACTCTAGACAAAGAAATTAAGTCAAAAGGGATGTCAACACTCACAAATTAATGACAAATAATGCATTTTCTTACTGGGACTTTCTGTGTAGAACAGCTCAACTAGCCAAACAACTGTGGAGTCCAACCTCCACCAATCTTAACTCAAAGGCACCCAAATCTGACCTAACAAAAATAGATAATTGACACAAATCCGATTTGGCACAATTGCCTCAATATGATTTTGAATAGTTGTGTGTGGTTACTAATATTTGTGACATCATTCTTTAGTCAGGGCCATGTTAAATAGCCTTGTTAAACAATTCTCAGCAAAGAAAAACGAGTTTGGTTCACAACACTGCAAATCGCTTATGAAATCCAGGGGAAAAGATTGAATGCAGTAGTGTTGAACTGTTGAAAACTGGCATGAAAGCAGCAAGTGAAAAAAAAATAACCCCATCCTGCATTTGTTTCTTGATCAATATGAACAACACTGGCAACACAGAATGTTGGGCAGAATCTGAAAAGGGTATGTTTCAAAACATCAAACGGTAACTGCTCATCTTAACTAACCTGCCGCAAGCAATCGTGGGTCATATTTAGTAGACACAAATGAAACAAAAATGCTCCAAACAGTGTGAAACAGGGAGGTACACTATTTTTGTCCAATAAGGAACTTCTGTTTTGTTGTTACAAACCATTTTTGCTTTGTGTGCGCTAGTAAACTCAACCAAAATGCTATTAAATGGGTTCAATTTGTTTTAAAATCAAGGTGAGCAGGTGGGAAAAGTAATAAAAAAGTAGACCCTCCTGTTAAAATACTATAGCCAACTTAGTTCAGGTGCTATTATCTCTGGTCAAGTAAGTTTGCGGTGTATGACTGAGGTAGGTTGTCAGCATTTAAAGACAAACTAAAATGGGGGAAGTATCAAACCCAAAGTTTAGGAATTTATGTGATAAAAAAACAACTTATTTTGAAACACTGTTAGTCAGAGCCCATTGCTTTGTCTACATTGTCTGAATACATTAAATAGAACAAAAGAAAACGTTGGTGTTGTTCAATTTCATCATATTCCAGAAAGATTGAGTCTGTGGTTTGCCCCAAATTCTTCATATTAGGTTATTTTTGACCTCTTACTACAACTGAACTACAGAGGAGGCTCCATATGCCACTGGCCACACACCAAATGCTTGTAGCTTTGAGCTAAAGTTCAAAGTCAAAATCAAATAAAAAGTACACAGGTGAGGGGGAAAATAGCTTGAGAGGTGGTTACTGTTTCTGACCCTCCAATGGAGGATATAGGATTTGAATGCTGGAAGGGGCACGGCCACAAGTGTTAGGGAGCTGTTGTTTCCAGTGGTGTATAGAGGAAGCCTAAACACTCCAGAGGTTGACAGTGCATGTATGTGCATGTGAGTGTCTGTGTGTGGATAAACAGAAGTGGGGGCGGGCGGGCAGGCAGGCAGGCAGGGGATGTAGTAGGGACTAATGATTTCCTGTCTTCCAGTCTAGCCCAACCCCCTTCTCTCACTAAGTCTGTGGGTCAGTCCGCCAGTCAGTAGGCAGTGACCAGGTCCTTGTCATAGTCGTATCGGCCCCTCTTGGGTGCAGGGCTGTCCTGGCTGTCCTCAGTGTCATCGCTGTCTCCTCCAGCCCCTCCCCCCTCTTCTTCCTCCTCAGAGTCCAGAGTCAGATCTACCACCACCCCTCCGCCCGCACCCCCTGCCGTGGACCCTGCTCCCGACTTCCCCGTCTGGCTTGTGCTGCTGTGGGCCGGGGAGTGACCGTTTACCTCAGGGACACCTGGGAATGGGGTACAGGTTCACACACCATTACAAACCAATGTTTTAAAATCAATACACACATATACACACATGCATATACACACATACATATACACATATATACACACACATACATATATACATATATACATATACACATATATACACACATATATACACACATATATACACACATATATACACACATATATACACACATATACATATACATATACGTATGGCCTATTCTGGTGGCATAAAAAATTATAGTCTATCTGCTTGTGGCATAAAGGTGTAAGGTAACAACAGACCCATCTGTCATGCACTTACATATATCTACTACAGGGTAGTCAGGCGTGTTGCTGCGTTCCCGCTCTCTGTCCCTCTCCTTTTCATCTCTGATGGGCCTCCATGAACCATCAGTCAGATACTCAATCTCCTCAATATCCTCATGGGTCTCTTTTAAGATCTCAGATGCCAGCCTGGAGACATGGAGACAGAGACATAAGTACATATATCACACCAGGGGACACAACCAGTGACTGGATGCGTCCCAAAACACAACTTAAAACTAGAATCCTAAGTAGCAATAAACACATACAGTGGCGATGCATCATTCAGGGCAAACTGGCAGAGCACAAACAGTTATTCTGGCATTGGTATGAATATACTGACTTATTTCAGTTTTTGTATTTTCAATAATTTGGCACATTTCTAAAAGCATGTTTTTGCTGAATTGTCATTATCTGGTAGTGTGTAGATGGAAAGGCTGCGTCTGATTGGCTCAGAGGGATTTCTAAAAGCATGTTTTTGCTGAATTGTCATTATCTGATAGTATGTAGATGGAAAGGCTGCGTCTGATTGGCTCAGAGGGCTGTCACTCATGGGGACACTATGTCACTATAGAATTTACTGGAGCACAGAGCTGGCCCCTTGGACGCTTTCAAAGCACTGCCCAAAGCACAAGGTAATTGGCAAGAGATAAAAACTGTTAATTATGTTATATATCCTCTAGCTTTTAGTTCTAGTTAAGCAGTCAATGTGGTTCATGTTTACAATCTACCAGCAAATCTTTTTCAAATCACATGGAACTCCAGTAAAAATTTATCAGTGCTCATCAGTAAATGTGTACATAATGTAAACATGACATGTAATTGGAGCTGGAAAGCAGCGACTAAAAGCTAAAACTAAAAGCGTTCTTGACCAAGAACTACTTTGTTTCCCCAGTCTACTACAGTACTCGGCGGAGAGCGTTTCACAGATTTAAAACATCGGATAAGTTCGCCCCAAAATGATTGACAACATTCTTGGTCAAGTGAACAACAATGATTTCAATAATTACAGTTTGCCTATGAACTTCCATAGTTCTCATGTTTACCTTAGGTTGGAGCCTATTTTCATTGTAATATCACTTAGTGTATATTGTAAGTTTCTAAGCCATAAAAGCAGATGGCACGCACGCACACCCTTAATAAATGTCTCATGAATTTCTACTGTTGTGTTAAAATAATTCTATTTACAATACTGTTTCCAAAAAGTTGGGATGCTGGGCAAAATGTAAATAAAAACCGAATGCAATGATGTGCAAATCATGTAAACCCTATATTCAAAGGAAAATTGTACAGCATATCAAAAAAAATAACAGAATTTTTCTTTCTAGAAAAATATATGGGCACTTCGAATTTTATTCCAGCAACACAATTCAAAAATGTTTGGACAGAGGCAGCAAAAGACTGGAAATGTTGTGTAATGCTAAAAAACTAGACCTGGTAGAATATCAAAACTAATTAGGTCAATTGGCAACAGGTCAGTAACATGATTGGGTATTAAACAATCATTCCAGAGAGGATGGCACTGTCAGAAGTGAGGATGGTGAGGGGTTCACCACTCTCTGAAAGACTGTGAGCAAATGGAGCAACAATTTAAGAATGCCCAAAATAAAATTGCAAAGAGTTTGGGGATTTCATCATTTATGGTACAGGCAGAGAATACAGAGAAATCTTGGCTTGCAAGGGACCAGTCCGAAAACAAAAGTGTTGCGTTAATAATTTTGTTCAGTGTATAAACAAAATCCAGAAATGCTGCCACGTTCTCTGGGTCCGAGCTCATTTAAGATGGACTAGGGCGAAGTGGAAAACTGTCCTGTGATCTGACAAATTAAAATTAGATTTTAATAAAATTTTTAGGTATCATTGATGCCGGATCCTCAGCGCTAAAGAGGACAGGGACCATCCGGCTTCTTATCAGCATACAGTTCAAAGCAAACATCCGTGATGGTATGGGGGTGCATTAGTGAACATGGTATGGGTGACTTGCACATCTGTGAAGGCACCATTAATGCTGAACATATACAGGTTTTGGAGCAACATATGCTGCAATCCAGATATACTGTCTTTTTCAGGAAAGGCCTTGCTTATTACAGCAAGACAATGCCAAACCACATTCTGCACATATTACAACAGCATAGCTCTGTAGTTAAAGAGTTGGTGCTAAACTACCCTGCCTGGAGTCCAGACCTGTCACCAATTTTAAACATTTGACTTTATGAAACAAAAAAATACCACAAAGGAACAGCCAAACTGATGAACAGCTAAAAAATCCTACGTGAAGCTAGAATGGGAATACATTTCACTTTCAAAACTACAACAATTGGTCTCAGTTCCCAAAGGCTTATATAGTATTGTTAAAAGATGAGATGCAACACATTAATAAACATGCCCCTGTTCTAACTTTTTTGAAACATGTTGCTGGCATCAAATTAAAAGGCATGTATTGTTCCTAAAACAATATCATTTCTCAGTTTCAACATTTTCATGTGTTCACTACTATTTACAATTAAATATAGGTATAAGTGATTTGCACATTATTGCATTCTGTTTTTATTTGCATTTTATGCAGCGTCCCAACTTTTTGTACTATATTCCTGAACATAAGAGACAATAGACCTATTGAACATTTTCATCTAGCCAAAAGTAGATGAACCACTACAAGTTAAAACAGGAGTCTACGAATTGCTCCAAAAAATGCAATGTTTCCCCCCCCCCCCCCCCAACATCGATCAAGCAAAGACCCATGCAAATACCCCTAAAGGGTTGTTTCACCCAAATTACACATTGTTTTTGTATGCTGTAGGTGGTCTGTCAACATGGTCTGATAGCAACCCATAACCCTGGCAGTGACTTTCTGTAGTATTAACATGTCTGATACTAGCAAATGTTCATGATTCATATTTAAAAAATCATCCATGTGACATCTTTAGTTACACAATTATAGATACTTTTAAATTGTTGGAACATAAGTGGAAATAAACGCGACTATCGGTTGTATTATTTAAATGGGATTCATGGCGCACATGCTAAATGTGTGACACAAACAAAACCAAAATACAGCTCATGGTCACAGCTTGTCCATAGCCTAGTTACCGGCTAAGTAAACCAACAAACAAGTTTCGAGTTTGGGTGAACTCTCCCTTTAAAAGGAAGCATCGTTCTCAAATTCCTGCTGAGTGAGTGGTAGTGATGCTGCTATTAAGTGACAAGCCCCAGCATGCTCAACTCACCCATCGATGGTGAGCAGCTCGAAGGGAGCCTGTTTGTCACACACAGGGCAGGTCCACGTGGGTTTCTTCTCATTCATCTGCAGAAAGAATATGGCGTCGAAACACTGCAGGTGGGCACAGGTCAGCACCCGACACGGCACACCTATCCGCATCTTCACCAGCTGAGAGGAGGAAATTGAGATGTTTTTAAGCGTAGGGCAGAGGAAGCATACTGGGTTGTAGCCTGTTCCTAAGAAATGGAAGCATTTCTGTCTAGATGTCAGAGCGGTTATGTAAATACTCACAGGACAGATGAGGGAAACCCGTAACCCTGTGGTGGCGATCTCACTCTCTGGATCAAATCGTAGCTTGTCTTGGACTGGACAGAGTACCGGGAAAATGGGTGTAAACATGACTAATATGCATTAGCGCATGATGAAGAACAGAAAACAAAAATGGCTTACTTACTGCGTTCACGACAGCGTTCTGCACTCTCAACCGAGCAGTGTTTGAGTTGGCTGAAAAGTTCTGCTGATGTGAAGACCCTCACTAAATATACTGCCACTGAGTAGCGCTGCACACAGGACAGGATGACATAGGGACTAATTACTAATCAAAATAAACACACTTGAAATTGGGGTGCAAATGACATTAAGAAAAAAAATATTCGACTGAAACTTGTAAAATGTAAATCATGTATCAGTAAATCACAAACCGCTCCCAATCAGCAACAAAACAAGAATTTAGGATTACAATGCTATAATGCTCTAAGAAGAATGATTAAGCAGATAATTAGCTGGCAAAGCATTGCAAGAGAAGGAAACACTAATACAAAATCTCATTATAGATAGTAGTGGTCATAATTGCATCCAACCAAGAGAAGCAAATCAAGCTAATTAGCTAATGCTAAATTTGCAGTTCTCAAACCAATCCTGGGGATTATTCGAGAGTCCACATAAACTTGTCAACTAAATATCTGGCTCAACTACATGAAAAAGGTCACTTAGTTCAGGGCTACAACCAAATTGTAAGCAATCCAGGAGTCCCCAGGAGAGATGAGAACCATTGCCAGATATCTAAACAAAAAGAGTTGTTTAATGACCTGGTGCATCTTTGTATGATTGACTCATATATGGAGATGTACCGATACCACCTTTTCATTGTCAATACCGATTTCGAGTACTGAACCGAGTATCTGCCGACACAGCGCACCGATCTGATACTGACATTTCTAATTTAAGTGCTATGATGGCAATCATTCTTTTACATGACTGAAATATATACCATACAATATTTTATTAGCAACTTCCTCAATATTTAAGATATTGGAACTTACACCATTTTAACAATTTTAAAATACACTTCAAGGTAGAGTAAGGAATTTGTGGAAATTGAATAGCAATGTAGATCTGTACTGGACAAATAAGTCACTGCAGAGAAAATTAGGCATGTGAAATAAATATACAAGCATTTTCTTATCATTTGGTTAAATGTCACCAATCACAACTTGATCAGTAGCACTAGAATAACATTAGGCGTTTTAGGAGATACAGTAAACTCTGGCTATTCGATTGAAAATGAAAATAAAAGGAAAGGCTGTACAGCACCAAACATAGGCTTGTTATTTAGTTTCAAATCTGAAATGATTAGACATTGCACAGTTAAATGTGATGTATTTTCAATTAGCCTGGTATTATAGTTCATGCCAATTGCTTACACCCTGAAAGTGAATGCTTAAAGAAAAGCATTAAAACCTTAACTTTTGTAACTATGCCTTAAACAAAGGCACCAAAAGTACAAACATTTTCTGCTTTGCACTTTATCTGCAATTGTGCAACACACTTTGCAAAACACTACACACATTGTTTCTTACATTAGACACTTCAAGTATGAAATATCTTGCAACCATTGGGAACACCATTGGGAATTCAAAATACAAAACATACTTGAAATTATCAAAACCCACACACACAGAGTAATTGAACACCAACTGGTCTCAGCCTAAGCACTACAAACAGACAACAGGCAAGCTCCCCATTTTGTGAGAACTCTGCAAACTTGGAGACAGAGAGACAGACAGTAGTAGGAGATGGATGAGGACAAGTACAAAGGGGACCAGGCAATAGACAGAGACATATTTCAACAACATTAAGGCCACTTTGGTGAACCTCCTGCCTCTTCTGCAAGCAATGAAAGAGGCATGTGGAGACATTGAGGTGGAAATGGAACGCAAGGTGATATTTTCCCTCTTGCCTAGCCAGGGATGACACTGCCTGTGATGTGGATGAGGTGTTCTTTGTATTATTTCTATTTCTGGGACTTTACAATAACATTTTGTATAGACGAACTGTAATTCTACTTTTCGTTTTGTGTTTTTGTTGTTGTAGAAACCTGCAATGGCAGACAAATAAGCTGTATATATTTTGAAGCCTTTCTATCTTTGTGTTCATTGAAATGTGAGTAGAGGTACTGGAACAATCTTTCACAGAAGCTTGTATGAGAAAATTACAGACTGCAGTGTTTTCTATAAAGTACAGTGTGTTCAAATGGTTCATGCTTGTATCATTCTCCTGTAAAAATGACATTTTGAAAAAGGATTAGGTTTTGATTCCAGAGTTTCATTTTGACATAAAAGTGAGATGGTTTTCCAAATGTTGGGTCTTATTTGGCTTGTGTGGAGATTTCTGGCACAATGAGCCAAATTCTGCAACAAGTGTGTAAGCAATCAGCAAAAACTGTAACTAGCTAAGTTAGCCAACTTAGTTAGCGTTATCCAACTTAGCTAGCTGGCATGAGCCACCTAGCCTAAGCTTCTTTACAGTCACCCCTTGAAAGTCTTGCTTTGCAAAACTTACATCTACTAATAACTGCAATAACGTAACTAGGGGCAGTTTCAATTGTAAAGTCTAGTGCCTGTTAGACAATGTTGTGATTGAACGACAAGCTACACAGGCCAACTCGTGTGAAATGTGGATTTTAAAATTGTTTCACTAGAAAAACTATTTAAAAATGTGTCCATTTGTCAGACCTCAACTGAGAACAGCAACAGCTATCATCGAAAGACGCTAACATTAGACCAACACCAAAATAAACCACACCATTTTAGATTCTTGTCATGGAAGTAACCCAAAAACAGTTTGGAATAGAGCAGCGGGCAATAACATTGTGTATGTGTACAGTTTACTTTAGATGTGCATGCAGAAATCAATGTCTATTTGTTGATGATAATTAAAGACTAACCTTCCCGAAGTTGCCCCATGTGACAGTGACTCGGTTGGTAGCAGTTGAGAGGTGTAACCACGGTGTAATGTTGACTGGGCGACAGGGCCGACGCGGCTCCACGCCTGGCTTATTAGACGGGTAGTAACCCTGTATAGTACAAATAAATATATATACAGTATCGCACAAAAGTGAGTACACCCCTCACATTTTTGTAAATATTTGATTATATCTTTTCATGTGAGAGCACTGACGAAATGACCCTTTGCTGCACTGTAAAGTAGTGAGTGTACAGCTTGTATAACAATGTAAATTTGCCTTCAAAATAACACAACACACAGCCATTAATGTCTAAACCGCTGGCAACAAAAGTGAGTACACCCCTAAGTGAACATTTCCAAATTGGGCCCAAGTGTCAATATTTTGTGTGGCCAACATTATTTTCCAGCACTGCCTGAACCCTCTTGGGCATGGAGTTCACCGGTTGCCACTGGAGTCCTCTTTCACTCCATGACAACATCACAGAGCTGGTGGATGTTAGAGACCTTGTGCTCTTCCACCTTCCGTTTGAGGATGCCTCACAGATGCTCAATAGGGTTTAGGCCTGGAGACATGCATGGCCGGTCCATCACCTTTAACCTCAGCTTCTTTAGCAAGGCAGTGGTCGTCTTGGAGGTGTGTTTGGGGTTGTTAACATGTTGCATTGCATCTGGGATCTCAAGGAATTGAAGATGGTCAACCAAAACGGGAGTTATTTTAAGGGGACAGCAAATGTACACTGTTATACAAAATGTACACTCACTACTTTACATTGTAGCAAAGTGTCATTTCTTCAGTATTGTCACATGAAAAGAATCAAATATTTGCAGAAAAGTGAGGGGTGTACTCACTTTTGTGAGACACTATGTCTAGCAGCCAATACATTTTCCCATTAGGATATGTTGGTTGATTGATTTGTTTGTATGCCTGATGATTCCCCATCTTCACTACTTACCGGTACATGACAGTAAGACTGGTTGACTTTGACAGCAATGTTGGGAGGATACTGATCTTCCTGGACACCAATGGAGTCTGTGTAACAGATTCTGAAAATGACAATAACAACAGCAAAGGAGGTTACAATTTGTTATCAGAGTTAACTAAGTAGCAACATTCAGTATTAAAGCCTGTTACCCACAGTTCAGCGGATATAGTTTAGTGCATCGACAGAACAGGGTTATAACTAGGGCTTTGACAAAGCCGTTCTTCATGAATGGCTGACAATTTTTGTCATTACAAATGTTTTGTTTGGACTTTCACTGTTGACAAGGGCTTCGAAGTGGGAAACTAGACAGTTTCTCAAAAAGAAGTTTCTAAAATGTTATGCCAAAAATACATCCATAACTTTATGGGGAGTTTTGTCAAATAATAAAATCAACGACAAGCCTGACAATAACCATCATTTAACTCAATCTGTGTCTCTGAAATTGGCCCTAAAGGTCTTAATGTTACCCTGGTGATAAGAGGTTGAAGTTTGGCTATTAAACTGACTAACAAATGTCACTTCAATCCATACGTTGATAATAAAGCCTAACCTCTGTGCTGTATCTGCAAGGTGTTAACTGTGCAGGTTCCAAGATCACATTGTGCAGATTATTGCAAAAAAAAAAAAATAATCCTTTGTGAGTCAGTCAATTATTCATTAATATCAATTTTGGAGGCGGATAAAATGTTTCAGTGCTACAGAGATTCACATTAATTCATGCAAGGAGAAGGCAGAGATATAGCATCATTGTCTTGCGGTTTTCTGAACTCTTTCCTTTAGGTGAGAATGGAGCACCTTTGAAAGTTTCCATGGCAGAGTCAAACCACAAGGAGTAAAAGCAGAAAAACTAGATTTACTACTGAAAACAAAAAAATGCTACTAGCAAAACTGTCAACATTATGACCAGAAATGATGTTTCACTATAACTAAGGATAAAATATAAATTTGTATCTGAAGTGTCTTTCCACTCTAAATGTCTGTTGCATGTGCACAGCGACCAATTTTTATTATAATTTTATACATTTTATGGTTCAGGACATGAATCAGCTGAATGACTCCATAAAGATGTGCTGCCCATTTCTTATTAAAAATAGGTTTGATCAAAACAGACCACCACGGGTAACTTATGTCCTACTTTGTGATCTTAAGTTTCTAGACAGGCAGAAACCAATTATCATAAATAGGCTACTGCTGCATATTTGACATGTGTATTATCAGTAGAATTATAGAACAGTTAGATGCAAAATTGTCGAGGACTCTTGTAAACCCACCTGAGAACCACCTGGATTGCCTTCATTCCGGGTCGAAGCTCACTGAAACAACAAGGAAAAGGTCAAGGTACCCTCAGTGCACATTCATAGGAACATAGGCTTTAGAATACACAAAACTTCTAAGTGTCATTCTCACGTTGAGTTTCTGACTTGGTCCGCTTGACTCTGTGTTAATTCAAATACACACTGACTGTCCTGCAGTTTCTCGCTGTTCTGGGCAACTGCAAGGACAGATGTGAGAGAAGGAAAACAGAAACAAAAAAATGACACTGGTTTCATAATGTCAGAAATGCCCTGAACATTGTTCATAGTCATGCCACTGAATGTTTCCATCATTAATCAACAAATAGGGCTGGGGGGTCATACTTTGGTCACACAAAGCCAACCTTTCCCCTAAATCTCACTGTCAAAAATCACTCACTTAGCTCTGTTGGTGGCAGCAACGTCTCCAGAGTTTGGTAGAACGGCAGCGACACTAGCTTGACCTCAGCTGCAGGGGTGGAGGACAGTTTAGGGATGCTGCTGAGGTAGTCTGCGCCCTGAGTGCCAGTGGGGGACGAACTGAGGGATGAGTAGGCCACAGGGACCCCCTCCGGGCGCCGGGCAGCTAGCCAACCGGAGGCCTTTGGGAAGCGTGACTCGTAGAGCTGTCGCACGTTCTTCAGCAGCTCCGGGCTGTACTCTGTCTGCACCAGTCTCAGCGCCCGTCCCACCAGGTCCTGCTTCAGACCACTCTTACTGCGGCCCATGGAGGCCAGCAGGGTCTGCAGGTCAGACACCCGGAAACTCTTCACCATGTTCTGCGGGAAAGACAAAAAAGGAGAGAGCAACAGGAAGATGGGAGGTTTTGGTTGACCATCTTCAATGCCTTGTGATCCCAGATGCAATGCAACACTACAAAATAAAAGTGGACATGTGCATAGAGAGGCTTAGCAAACATACATTTACTGCTGTTATGGACATCATTACTGGGTTTCTTATTTAAAGTGGTTAAAATGTAGTCCTTAACGAATATGTTAATTAAGCACAGGGAGCATGTCAACTTTGGAGATTGTGGCTGGGTTAAAATATCTCTCCAGTTTACTTGATCTGAACAAAATTTCAATACCTTCAATAACGCCAGATACTCACGTATATTATCTTACCAGTGATCTGCATCAGTGAATCTCTTTGATCAATTTAATTCACAGCTCGTGTAACATGCGTACAGTAACATTCTGGCTGTTTTGCTCAGACAGCGTGCGTGCAGAGGTGGACAGCAGCATTGGGCAAATGCCTTGTCTGACAACAGAGCTGAGGCTAGGCTAGTACGCTAACTCCACTTGCTCTGTTGTCAACCACCACCCCCCACACCCCGCCTCCCCCAACAGTGAAAATACGTAATTTTGACAAATAAAAAGGGACAGTAGAGGGACCCATCGAATGTTTAATGCAATATTTCGTTTAAGCCTTGAATGATACAATGTCGCGCCTCCTCCCTGCTGGCGAATGGTTTATGGTCTCATCATTCATTTTCCATGTCCCTGCTACAGGCTAGCTAGACGCACTTAGCAGAGAAGGTAAACCAGTTCCAATATTATACCCGTGAATACACAATCAAAGGTAAACCCATGTATACATTATTTATAGGACACCCTTACAGTTTCCCTGCCTAACCGGCGATTTCCCACGCTACCCTTTTCTATTAACCTGGGCGAGCGGTGCTCTCCTTACCATCGCTTCCACCAGTTCGGCCGCCATCTTTCACACAGCAGCCCCGCGAGAGCCAGAGCCGAAAGGTAGTCCTTCACCAATGAGAAGCAGAAAGGACGCTGCTCGACGGTTCTCTACTTCCAATAGCAGCGCAAATCCACAACAAGCTTCAAGCAGTGCCTTGAAAGTAGGCGGCCCAGAATTGTTTTAAAGTCACAGTACACGTTTAAAAAAACACTCAGAGACAGGCCTCGCCTCTATGTTAGGCCTCACATATAAGAAAACAATAACATCCTCCAAGTTGCTGAACGGTCGGGTTTGCTGAGTTTTATACTATCGAGTCAAAGAGATTCTGCCGTTTGAAAATAATTCAAATTCATCACAAGATGAATGTTTGACCTATTAAATGGGGAGGAGCGCATGGCCCAATCAACTCCCATCCGAGTGAAATACTCCACTTCCGGATTTGCAAAGAACCATTATATTGAATAAATGCTTTGTCTATCTTTAACATATAAGCTAAATAATGACAGGGAGCCATGTCAAAATGCAGTGCTTGATTCATGTTTGGAGGAGATCTTATACTTGCTTTGCTGTTTGTAAATACAGTGTATTGACTAAGACTCTTGTTTCAAGAGCTGTAAAGTGAAAAACAATGATAATCCAGATTTCACACTCTCCGCAGATAATCCATTTCTGGAATTCCAAACTTCTTGATTTGTGATGAAGAACTGAATACTAAGCTGGTTAACGACTCATACTAACAAATGAAAGGAGATACGCTTTATCTCATACATTTCACATTCACCTCACGTTTCATGCCACGAATAGACAATTATGACAGTAAATATTAACCGAACCATGCCCTATAATTAACAGACAAGTGTACCAATAATTAATGGGCAAACTCTGCTGTATGATTATCTTACATTCACTGTACTATCACTGTGAGCTATGATATACTTGCTGCTGGTTGCCTGGACACACATTGATCAAAAAATTCTAAAACTAAATATTGTGACAGGACATTCTTGCCTCCAGTTCGGTAAAATTTCGTTTTCATGTTATAATAAACAGTATGGGGTTACGATTGTGTTGATAGCTACTAACATTACAATTACTGTTGTTCCAATTACTATTATATTGTTATTGCAATTATATATTTCTAATTATACATTTTCACATGTCTCCAAAATGTCGATTTGGATGGTACAGGCATGCAGTAGTGGTCGTTCCAAAGTATGGACAGACGAGGGCGGACGAGGGCGACATAGTTACTCTTGGTTCATCGTTTGTTATGCTTGTCCACTGTGGTTTCCGTGCCACCTACAGATTTGTATTACTGACACAAGGGAAATTCCTGAAAAGTAGCACTTTTAGTGGACTTTTGTGAGCTCTCCCAAATGAAACGAAATAAAATAAAGCAAATACAATGGATATTTTACGTAAATATGACCTATATAACTAAATGCGGTAAAATTCGTCCTCTACGGGGATCAGAGCAATGGTACTGTAAAAATACAGTTGAAGTTTAACATTAGAAGGGCTAAAGTGTTACAAAAGTGACAAATTGTCTTTTCTTTTTGGGATTGACTTTGGAATCGTATACATGTTAAGTGACCCAGAATATTATAGATTCATCTATGTCAATTACATCTGCATCCCAAATGAATGAACTTAGATCCAAGTTAAATCAACTCGAGCAAGATCAGTGCAGTTTGAGGTATTAGGTGTATGTAATCTTTTCACTTTTATTTAACTAGGTAGCGGATTTAGAACCCACTCTAATTTGCAATGACAACTTGATCAAAGACATTACAATTGCAAGACTTATTTACATATGAATACAATGAAAAACACGATGTGCAATAGAATAGACAAGAGACCGATATATTAGACCAATTAGATCAAAAGTTACACCACAGAAGGTGTTACAAATATGCAGATAAATTCAGTAGAGGGACTGTTGCTCACTATATCTGGTGGTGAATGTACATATGTAAAAGGTGCCTAGCAGGTGCAGTGATTCGGTAGCAGCCAATTTACTTTTTGAATGCGTAAGGAATAATAAAATTGTCAGGTTTTAGATATTACTGTAATTCGTTCCTGTCACTGGCAGCAGAGAATTGAAATAATGACTGCATAAGTGTTAACTTTAAAAATGACCAGAGTGAGGTATCTACCCGTGCATAGACTTCTGCTAGGCAAGCAAACATTGTGGAGCGAGCCGAGGTAGCTTTTCAACTATTGCATGTGTGCATCACTGCAACTTAACACAGAAAACGTAGTTGAGTTTAAACACTTCATGAAAACTAAATTTGTGTTTTATAACAGAATGGCTAGCAGGCCTATAAGGCGTAGGCAAGTATGCAGAGCATCGTTCATCAGATAAAAGTTTAAGGAGGGATAACTCTGTTTAAATGCCGTTTGGTACCTCTAAAGTACCCTCTCAACACCCTGTCCTAATGCTAAATCAGTGTGTTTAATCTCTCCTAATTACAAAGATTTGCTGTGGTTAATAAAATTAATCAGCCTCAATTAGACCCCCCACTTGCGCTTCTCCTGGTTCTGTTGCCCCACACTGTGACAGATAAATTCACAGACATTTAAATACTGGTACCCTCACATCTCTGATCTATTCAGATCTAGTGTTCACAAGATACACTTGATTAAGGAAACAAGACTGCGTAGATTAAAAAAACAGTTTTCTCCTTATCAGCTAGATTTGGTAAAAAGTTGAGTTTGATATGCAAAACAACTAAGAGCAAATTGAGACGATCCCTTTTAATTGTCCTAACTTGACCTTGTGACCATAGAGACTTCAGTCATTAATTTACTTAGCTGAGAGAGCATTGAGGAGCATTGCATCCTAGTTGATGTAGAACTGCTGAAGCAGTGTCCTCGACCAGCATTGTGAAATTGATCAACTAAAACACCTGTGAGGAATCTGACGGCATACATAATCTACACTGGAGGTGTTAGTGTCTGACTTAAAAATTGAAGAAGGATCATGGAGGAAAAAAGCAGCTGCAACAGTGGTCAGGAATTCCTGGGACTACGCTTCACTATAGACTACCTGCTGTACAACAAGGACAGTAAGACCATGAGAGAGGAGCCAACGTGTTCTCCAGACCTCTCACCGCAGACCTCTCACCGCCCAGTGGAGACGCAGAGGCCTGACATTCTGTCAGAGAGAGAAGGCATAGCACTTGGGAGGCATGAGATGGTTCCAGAAAGAGAGGGAGAAGAGTCAGAGGAGGAGAATGAAGAGGAGGAGGGGGGGAAAGGAGAAGCCCATGAGCTGACTACTACAGACCGCCTACAGGACAAACCCACCCAGTCCTACATTGCCCTTATCTCCATGGCTATTCTAGCTTCAGAGGAGAAAAAGCTATTGCTGTGTGATATCTACCAGTGGATCATGGATAACTACCCATACTTCAAGAGCAAGGTATGTCCAAGCGATTCCATTCCAGGTCAATTTCAAGTTGAATATTTGTCTGAATTAGGGTTGGGACCAGTTTCAATTCATTAAATGCAATTTCAATTCATTTTATATATGGACTGAATTTAACTGGAATTTATATTGTTGACTCCCTATTTTGGCAATAACCAATTACTGTAAGTCCAATCACTTTAACTGGATTACAGGAGATAAAACACTCACAGGACAAAAACACTGACTAGCAAGTGGAGTGTTTCCAAAACTTAAAGCACTCTTTTGGGACATTATTCACATTCTCCACTCTAGTCAAAGGACAGGATCTAAAAATAATCACCTTGAAGAAAATATGTTTATTTTCTCTTTTCACTATATTCCCATTGTTGACCTGTTGAAACAAGGTGGATGACCAATAATGAGGGTAATTGCTGTATGCTAGGGTGATCCTGTTGTTGCATAGAAGGTCAAATGATAACCTTTAAGGCTATAGGGTTAATCCTGTTTATTGCTGCAACTGGCTAAGAACTAAAACTAGGTCTTCAACAGGTGTAACAGCAGGTTTACCTGATGGAATTAGTAGAGTTTGACAAGATGAAAATAGTGGTTCCAGGTGGCAACCAACTCAAACAACCTTGTCCAAACATCCCCTTGACTACCATGACCACAGGGGTAAAAGGTAACTCTTAAAGTAACTGAGTAACTGAAAGGTTGTAATTTCGAATCCTAGAGCCGGTTGGAAACCAGTTTCTCAATCTACCTTTTGAGCAAGGCACTTAACTCTTAACTGAATGCATGAATCAGTACAAATATGAACCTTTTTTCACAGGAGCAGTTCCCCCGACCTTGGCACCAATTAAATAAAATGTATGGCAAATTGTTATACACAGGTTTTTATCATTAAAGCATTCATGTGCCCTCTGGATTGAACAGCGATGAAACAGCATTTACTTTTTAATCTCTTCAGGAACATTTTATGTTGAAACATTTCTGTCTCAGGATCACATACTCACCCTTAATGTCACATACAGTATGTAAACGTCATTGTCGTTGTACAGGATAAGAACTGGAGGAACAGCGTCAGACACAACCTGTCCCTGAATGAGTGCTTTATGAAGGCAGGTCGGAGTGACAACGGCAAGGGTCATTTCTGGGCCATCCACCCTGCTAGCTTCCAGGACTTTTCCAAAGGGGACTATCATCGCCGACGGGCTCGCCGCAGGATCCGAAGAGTAACGGGACAACCTCCCTATGACCTGCACACCCCATACTTCCCTCTCCACAGGCCCAGAGGGGCGCCTTGTCTGTGCTGCTCCCCGGCCCAACTTCTCTCCCAGGCCCACCCGCTGTCCTCCCTCTCAGCCAGGATCTACTGGAGCTGGGCCAGCCTGCAGGCCAGACGACACCTGGCCCTCCACGCTCCGGTTCATTAGCACCACAAAGAGTTGATCTTGGCCTGTTCTTTGCATTACTGATGGCTGAGAGAGCTGTAGTGAGTACGACTGTGACACATCTGTGGCTGGCTGGCACAAATGAAAGTACTGAAGCATCAAAGAATGATATTGCACTATTTATTGAGTGAAACGTAATAAAGCTATACCTGTATACAGTATCCCTTTTGATTAGTAGATCTACTGTATATGAAGAAAACTTTTTGTAAATATACTAATAAACATAATGTGTTATTTTCTATACTGAACGTTGTACAATTTAAATAAATAAAAACTCTCAACCATCAATACGTCAATGACTTCTATGAAAGAGAAATGAGACCGTACACAGAATTATTTATGATACCGCAAATAAATGTTACTTTAAAGTAACACATCTATACAGAATATTGTAATCCACAGATTACTGTCTGTGCTGTTAGATGACTAAACAGAAGTTTATCAAAGAATGCATTTTGTGCAACAGGGGTGCAGTGTATCGTGTGTGCGCGTGTACGTTTGTGTGTGCTTTTGTGTTGTTGTATGTCCCTGGTCGTGCCTGTGTGTGGATACTGGGTGTCAAAAGTGATCCCACTCCTGACGCCCATCCTGGTTTTAGATGCTAATTAGTCAGAGCTTCCAGGATTCCAAATCTTGTGCCCTAAGTCCAAAGAGACTAAAGCAGGCTTCCGGGATAAGCACCCGGATAATCCCAGAGATCCCAAGGAGTTTCGAAAAATAGGAAGCTTATCACACAGTGTAATCTGTAACCGCTCCTGTGGTGAAGAGCCACTGCGGGTGGTAAGGAAAGAGGGGAGGGAAAAGGGGGGAGAGAGGGGAAGTCAACATTGTTAACAGGAAGAAAAAGGGCATACAAGTCCAATTAAACTGGTTTGGAAAAGGGTGATAGAATATGCACCAATAACAAGTTATTGTTTTTCCAGGTCTGACAATGTGTAAAGGCTTGGAACACCATCTTTAATTCCCAAAGGTGAAAAACATCTTGAGTCTTTTTCATTTCATTCAGTCTTTTTCATAGTATTGTTAAATCATCATCAGAGTAATATCTGGAAATAAATGATTATCATTCAAAATAACAGTCAATCATAAGCTGTCAGTTATTCTTTCAACAGTACATTCCAACGTGATTTCAAAGGTTGACATTTAAATCCAAATATCTGCCTGTTGTTTTTTTTGAGAGGATTAGGTCAGAGATCGACTTTTCAGGCTGCTTGTTCATCTCAACTCTTGTGAGGTTTTTATTCTACTAAGTCTTTAACTCCAGACATGTGGATTAGATTCTTATTTTTTTTTAGAAATACAATGAATGTGTCTATAGGAAAAGGTAAAAATACAGTAGACTAAATGCTTCTAAAACCAAATTATTTCTATGTCTATTAGAGCTATGACAAATCCACCTAATTATTTTTTGTTCATCAAATCTTTCTAGTCATTGTGGAAAAGCTAATTGGACCACTAATTTGTTTAATTCCCATGAACGGCAATCCTCTTCAGTTCACAAGCTTTAGGGCTTTAATTCTGTTGCATATGTTTGCTGCATGCTGGCAGGAAACAAGGCGTTGAACAGGTTGCATCCCCACACATGGGCACACAACCATGTACGTACACACACACACACACACACACACACACACACACTGGGTATCACTGTTTACTACCATTTAAGACAACTATTTCCCCTAACCACTAACCCAAATCTTAACCTTTACCCTAACTGTAATTCAACTTTAACCACTAATTCTAAAATAGCCTTTTATGTTTGTGAGTGCAAATATTCTGATATCTCCAAATTTCCTGTGGTTAACTATACTTGTTAGGTTTGTTATGTATACACACACACACAATGCTATTTTGTGGTTGTGTTAAGGAGCATATTGTCAAGATGGAATATAAAGCCCCTTGTTTGACTTTAACATGATACATAAAAATAGAAATACAAAATATTTTCATATTGTGTGTATCTTTACCGAATGGTAAAGTTTTGTAATTATGTAGAGCCTAACTGTATTTTTTCTTAAATCATCATTTCAGCAAAACCAAGTCATTGCGAAGATAACATATTTTATAACATTTTTGGGTCAGTAGGTGGTGGTATTTGGGACATTGGGCTCTACTCGGTGACAAACGTTGCAACAATAACATTTGATGGTTAATGTTCAGAAAAGTCAAGCAACACATTATATTCTCTTGGCCGCTGAGACACTGTATTTACGCTATGCATTTTAGGAATATGCCAGTTATCGATTGAGACACCTCCCTTTTCCAAAAAAACCCCCCCCTGTTTAATGAATGGTGGTCACAATTAAGTTAGAAGTGTTAAGATGAAAGAGATGGTACACTTTAACCCCAGCTCGTCGGCCCATGGCTAAGGGAGGTGTGTCAAGTTGTGCTTTATCCTGTTACTCTAATAGGATGGGCGGAAGGGCGCAGGGGGTCTGGGATTATTGTCCACGACTCGTGCCTGATTAACAGATCTGAGAGTGAGGTAAGAAGATGAGTCCTGCTGTGACGATGATGAAAACTTATGGTCATGTTTTAGAACATTAGTATATTATGGCATTCCAAAGCTGGCATCATAGCTCTGTTGTAGTATCTAGTGGATTGATTAAGACTCAATGTTGACAAATGTTGACAAAACATTGGCTCATGTCTGATTCCACACAACAACAGTGGAGAAAATGAAACCGGGGGTTTATACAACTGACAGTGATAAGACAACTGCATCACAAAAACATAAGCTTTCAATGAACCTACTAGCAAGCATTCAAATGAATTACTTTAACTAGACTTGAGTCTAGAAGATCTATAATAGAACAACAAGGTCTGAGGGGAATATAAAACACATTATAGGTAAATCTGTGACACCGGATTTCGTATGATGTGTTGTGTTAGGTTACATTACAATGTGCTACCAAAACGTATAATATATTACAAATGACCTAAAACGTATCATATGTTACATACGCTACTAAAACTTATCTTATATAATGAATTTACACTAACATATGATATGTTAAAAATAAATGTTAAGGTTATAGTTAACGTATCACAGCACTGGGGTTAAGATCAGGGTTAAGGTTATAAAACGAAAAAGGCTAGGTTTGGTTAGCGTTAGGTATCACAATACTGGGGTTAAGGTTAGTGTGAAGGTTATAAAACAAAAAAATTTAAGTTTGGTTAAGGTATCACGGTACTTGGGTTAAGGTTTGGGTTAGAAAAAAATTGCCTCTGGTTGGATTCAAACTGGCAACCATTGGAATGCCTGGGATGTTTTCGCCCATCACCATCCCGACAAACACCCTTCCAAAAATCTGAGACCAGTCTGAATATAAGGACCACGACTAGGTTAACTGGGTTTATTCACAATTTTCATCACATGCCACGCACTAATTCTGAAAAGTGTAAATATAGGCTACTTGTGAGGGGATCACCGCAGATGTCAATTATTTATATACATTTTAATTTTTAACAGTAGCAAAATACCCAAGACCATCCAGCGAGTTAATATGACCACCGTAAATAATTGTACTACGTAGTAATTTAATCTAACCAATTGAAATGACTCTTACTTTTAGACTACAAAATACTTTCGCCTGGTCCTCAGGTTCAATACTGTCTGCCTGATAGACCTACGTGAACGTGACGTTTTGAAAAAGATTTTGAATAGACAGACTCCAGAAGTCAGCAATATTCTGGACCAGAACATCTCAGTGGTAGCCTATAGTTGTATTTCATGAACAATAGCCGCTGCTGCCTGAGCATCAAAGGCCCTATAATAGTCAATCGATCATCATGAATGCGAGGCGCTATTCTACACATTACTGTTGACAATAATTTGCCTCCTAGTGCACCGTTGCCATCTTTGAAGCAATGTTTTATTGCTTTTCTTTTCATCTGCATCTGTCATCCCTGAGGTACACTGTTTGATCTATCCCCACAACCCCCTCACTCTCCCCGGGGTCGCGTTGACAAGTTGATTGGCAGCTGTGCTCAGACATATGGTTGGACGAGGCATCGACCCGCGCTCCCGAGAGACCGAGAAAGACCGAGTGATTTTCTACTGCGGAGGAAAGGTAAGGAGAAAAGAACCAGTTGTGTCGCGTTGCGTAAAGGTTGATACGGTATACAACCACTAGATGGCGCCATATGTCAATAAACCTCTCAGCATTGTCCTGACCGTTACAAAAAAATATTTCAGTGGGACACATTTTCGTAACAGTTACATGGAAATGCTGCTATTGCTACATATAGATCATACTTTTTTTCTGAGTATAACATGTAAGGAATTATTTTCATTGTACTAACCCCATGAAAGCAACACTTTGCAGACCATGATGCTTATGTCCATTTTTTGTCAGATGAGAATCTCAAGAGATCTGCCCTCTTGCTCATGGTGAGTATCAGATTGCTTGAGTGTCACTCTCAATCCTCATTATATTAGAAATATTAACTTGATCATCATAATGGCCCTTTACTACATGCCTTGCTCTACTTTTCCTATTGCAGGCCTGAGTGATACAACTGCATGTTAGTACAGTGTGTGTCCATAGGGACAGATGAAATCCCTGAAAGCAGCACAGATGTGATGGAGCCTCTGGGTGGGGGAGATGGTGGATGTAAGAGCTGAGTCCAGTGCCCTTTCCCTTTCTCCCTCCCCGGGGACTGGGGTTACTATGGTGATGGTTCTTTGGCCAGGCCAGGAGTGATCCCATCTGACCCTTGTTGGTGACCTTTACCCTTTAGGCCATGGCCAGGGTCAAGAGGTCAGTGGTGGCCGGAGGGCAATGCGAACACTTCCATGATTGGCACGCTTGCGTGCTCACTGGTTCCACATCTGAAGCCCTCACCTCTTTCAATGATTTCACGTCCGACTTGCGTAGATGATGTCGAAGTCGGCTGCATAACATTTCGTACTCATTTCACTATTGTTCCGGTGGACAGGTGGTGCTTCAGGCAATGGCGCACAGTTCGCATTGAGTTCTATAGATCCTCATGGATGTTTTATCTACACAAACAAATGCACATTCCAAATAATCTGTGAGTGTATTGGTCCTACCAATGGTAATATTCAGCTCTAACCTCTGTAGGACAAAATTACGATTATGAGAGCAATGACGATCATCAGTATTCCCCGCTGCCTCCTGGAATCTGCTGTATGTGTGCATGTTTATAGGCACATGTCTGCATGTATGGAAGGGGATAATGCACTATAGGCCTACTAGCAGGGAATAATTACAGAATGGTGGGTACTAAAAGTCACGTGACCCCAGCCTTCTGCTCCCAAATAATTTATCCCCCGGCTGATAGCTCGTCAATATCAATTTATTAATTTAACAGCTCTGGTCTGATAAAAGGTAGTGCACAGGGTCAGCCTCCTGAAGCAGGGAATAAGGAGAAACTGTACAGTGAGGATGGAGGGAGGTTAGAGGGGTGAGGAGAACCATTGGAGGGAGATACTGGGGAGTGATGAATGATAAGGAGAGGCTGATAGAGACTTGTGCTGTAAAAGGGACATGGCTCATGAAACAACAGTACTGATAAGAGCACAAAATTAATCTGTACGTTACCACCTGATTAAAGATTAAGATGAAAGAAAACCTAATTGTTTGACTTCCAAAATCTGGATGTTCAAATACACACTACATGAATGCACATTGTATTTGTGAAACACAATGATAATAATACTTCCCAAAAAACAAATGGACATCATCCCTGACCCTCTTGACCTCTCTAAACTCACTTTGAATGCTGATATAAAAGAGTAATAAATATACATCCGGCATAGTGCATACAACCTCCAGGCCAGCACCTCCCTATCCTCCAAGCCAAACTAGTCCCTAAGCCATTACATAACATCCCCGAAGGAGGCTAAAAGGTATTTTAACAAGACCCTTGGCTTGGTGACCTTTCACCTTCCTTGACTGACCCTCACCCCCTGACCCCACTTACATTGGCCAGTGACAGCACTGACACCCTTCTCTCACATCCGTTGGTCAGCTGTACAGAAGATGGACTCATTTGAATAAACAAATAGTCATTGTCTCTCGGCTCAGAGACAAATACTGTTATTCGCTCGATCACTGACTTGTCACTTTATGTTTTAATCATCCATCCATCAACTTTGGACAATTCAAGAAAAATAACAGTTCCAGCATGCAGAGAATGATCATGGGAACTGAAAGTCATTACCTTTCCTTTTCATCTTCTATAATCCATATTTTACAGAACAGATCATGTTCTGTTTAGGTTTGACATTTCTTAACTTCTTCATTAGAATGTGATATCCCGGGGGATTCGGATAAACACAGTTCAAACCGTGCGTTACTGTCCTGAACGCTGTCTTTACGCTGAAAGAAACCTGTAGTGGGCTCTCAGCCTTTGGAGAGGGCTAGTGTCAATGGAGGGGCTATGTTGGTGTGAGAGATGATAGACTGGGGTTAAGAGGTGTCAACACGCAGCGAGAGGGCTTGAAGACTCTCCAACTGAGCTTCCTGACACTCTTCAAGCCTCTCCTCTGATTAACTGCACTAAAGACAAGCGTTCAGACACACGCGGAGAAACACGCACAGACACACTGATCCTATGACATACTCAGAGCAACTCTCACTCACTCACTTCACACGCTCACACACACCCTCCTGAGACAAGTGAACACTGTAGCCTGTCTGTGTGTGTGTATATGTGTGTGTGTGTGCGTGTGCGTGTGCGTGTGACTGACATGCAAGAGGTGCGGATGTGTTCAAGGAGGCTCACTGAAAGGTTCTCACAGACCACAATGGATTTTTCACACATCCAATGTGAGGTATATGTCCAGTGGAGTGTGAAATACAACTCTACAGGGCTTTGCTACTGTCAGACTTTGTCAAGCAACCTACAGTCTAAACACACTCTTTCCTGCTCTCTCTCACATACACACACATATTCAGAAAAAGTGAATACGCATTAAAAGGGCATAAAACCAGTTTAACTTATTTATTTCTGGTCATTGACATAATTAAAATGAGTAAGCTGGTCGACTCAAATTTGCACCCAACCAGGCATTTGGTTGGTGTGAAACTGGGCCCTCTTATATTACCCTGTATTGATGTTCCTGTTGAACATCTCTCACGTAATATAGGGTCTATTACTTGTGTTTCAGGTTGCTGAAGAAACCACCCATTATTTGTTCCTGTCACAAGCTCTCACCTCAGACACGTGTGGTTGGAGGATAGTATGCCTCTGACCCTTTTTCAGCATCCAGTCCTCTAAATAGATGAAGGGGTCCTCTCTTCCTCCCACCCCCTCATCAACCCCCCCAGCTGTCCACAATAAACCCCTACATTGTTCAGAAATAGACGTATAGGGCTCCTAAATAGCGCAGTGGTGGAGTCACTGCCTCTCCGGGAGTCTGAATCATTGGTGCGCAGAGGGCAATGCAAATTGGCTCAGTAGCATCCGGGGTGGATGGGTCAAGTATCGGACAATGTTGCCTCGTCTCTTTGCATACTAGGGACGTCCTGTGGCCGGGCAGGAGCATGCAAGGAGCGTTGTGGTTGTAGAGTGCGTTCTCCAAGCGCGTAGGTACCAGAAGAATGTGAGAAGCAAAACTGCTTGGCGAGGTGTTTATCATAGGATGCGTCCCAATCTTCAGCTCTCCTGAACCAGGAGTTACTGCTATGATCCAAGGCCATAACAAGGACATCCCTACATTAGAAGTAGAGAAAATCAGGGTTCAATTTACAGAATAAGGAATGATACTAACAAATAGAGAAACAAAACATAAACACTGAATTCCTGAAATCTAGATTTCACGTAAGTCAATATCTACACGTAAATGAATAAAATGATAACGTGTGTAAGAGTGCAGCAGCACTTACGCTCCCTGTAGGGCACATGTTCATGAATGTCGATTGTCAGAGATGAAGGTGGGCTAGAAGGGAAATAAAAATATAGGTCTGATCAACGGTTATCAGTCCATCACTCCCCCGTTCTCCTGAGCCGTGAGGTAGAAAACAAAGCTATCCGACGCGGTAGAGATGAAGTGGTAGATGGGGAACATAAGGGTCATAGACACGGGTCACTATATGCTTTTCTTGGCCTCCTCTCTCCAATGTTATTTTATTAGCCCTGTCAGATTGTAATTTGCCCAACTGTAAATAGACAGAACAGGCTTCATTAAGAATTTTTGAACAGGGATACAATCAAGTCCGGAAACATTAGGGAGATGCAACCGGGTGTCGTAAAGATTGATTGAGACATAGAGAATGGAAGGACAGAGAGAAACAGTTGGTGGAGGAAGGGGGGTCAGGAGTGGTGTACCGTACAATGGAGGCATATTCTTGTGTTGCTCTGAGCAGTGCTCCGAAATGGCCTTTGAAAGATAGGGACAAACGATTTTTAATGCATTAACAGCCTGCTTCTGTAGGGCAATAACAAGGACAAGATCCACGCTAAAATGTTTGACATCCTGCACAAAGATCAATGCATCCCGGCTCTGTGCATTAACAGGGCACACAACTAGGCCCATGTATCCGCCTCGGCTACCGGTCTAGATAACACCTACACACATGCACCCCAACCATGAGAGGGCAGGAAAACGTGGGAGCGCAGGTGGATTGTACGCAAACCTGAGGGCGAAATGGAAAACAATGAAATCTACATCCACAGGTAAAATGATACGAAGGCTGCTGAAATGATAATGGAGAATGCTGCTGGAAAGCGATCTGTCTGAGCAGCATAACGCCGCATAAATACGCAGGAAAATGAATAATGAGCCCATCCGTCGTTCCCTCAGGACCTTAAGTTTGCATTCAATACATTATTTACAGCTGAATTTTTACTGAGGTATGGGCTTCTATCTCTCAGGGATACTTATAGACCAGGCCTCTAACCACTTACCAATGCATTACCAATGGCTGCTGTTGTATTGAGTTAACAGCTGTTCTTACCCACCACAGCCAGTATGTTCCCTGATAGCTCCTCTATATCCCTGCTCAATGTTATCTGTTTGTATGGTACAGCTCTAGGTGTTTGTTTAAAAAGTTATACAAAAAATTATAATTTGATAATGTTTTCATCGTTAGAGTTTGGGTTATTAAATGTTTTTGTGTGCTTATGCTCTGCTAACATTCTGTCAGGGCTAGTGTCTATAGGACCTGGTGATGGTATAAGGGTATAGGACCTGATGATGGTGTAAGGGTATAGGACCTGGTGATGGTGTAATGGTATAGGACCTGTTGATGGTGTAAGGGTATAGGACCTGGGGATGGTGTAATGGTATAGGACCTGTTGATGGTGTAAGGGTATAGGACCTGGTGATGGTGTAAAGGTATAGGACCAGTTGATGATGTAAGGGTATAGGACCTAATGATGGTGTAAGGGTATAGGACCTGGTGGTGGTGTAAGGGTATAGGACCTGGGGATAGTATAAGGGTATAAGACCTGGGGATAGTGTAAGGGTATAAGACCTGGGGATAGTGTAAGGGTATAGGACCTGGTGATGGTGTAAGGGTATAGGACCTGGTGATGGTGTAATGGTATAGGACCTGGTGATGGTGTAATGGTATAGGACCTGGTGATGGTGTAAGGGTATAAGACCTGGGAATGGTGTAAGGATATAGAACCAGGGATATCAAAGTACAGTAAGTGGTGTATTCCCTGGGTTCTGAGTATGTGTACAGTTTGTGTGTCTCCTGAGGCTCCCGACATTCTTGCACCCTAGACAACAGTACAAAATCACTAGACTGGATGTGCTTTCAGTGCTTTTAAAATAATTCTGGATGGATTTGAAAGCCTTTAACACAGAGATCCCCACATACAAGATAGTGTGGCCTTAAAAGCCTCCATTGCTTTGTAGTATATTCAGCTTAGATCCAAGAGACAACTTCTGGGAAGCCCACTGTGTCTGATCTCTATTCACACTGGAAGGAGAAGCATCAGCTCCGCCATTCTTCCCTTTTTTCCAACAGACTATTTGTCATCTCAGAAATAGAGCATTTTAAAAATCCAACCTGCAGTCCACCCCCACCCAGACTCCCTCCTATTCTCACTCTCAATTCCCCTGACTACAACCAGCTGCAATCAATAGCCTATTGATCAGCTCTCTCCATTTCCATTACACACAAGTGCCAAAAGAGCCAACCATTCACAGAGCTAAAACAGATCTGGTGAGCGTTTGCCGTGGTTTGGCCTGTCAAAGGTTATTTCATATCAGGAAATGCATGTAGAAATTAGACCATAATGCTACACATATGTGCTTGTATTCACTCCATTAACACAACACAGTGGATGAAAAACGGACAGACAAAGAGGGATTCATATTATAGGTGTGATGCACAGTAAACGTAGGTTGCAGCTGGTTACAGTATTGAGGAAGCATCACTGGACAGACACATCCTTTCCCTGTTTTTTCATGCTAGTTCATTTCTCTAACATGGTTCTTTCTCTCTCCATAGACAATGCTACGGGCAAAATCAATACTCGGCAGAAAAAAAAAACATATTTTTAGCTCTTTTATTATATGTGCTATAAGACAAAAACATGTTTGTGGCAAAAGCGGAAAGAACAAGGCAGTTGATAAGAGACAGGGGAGATGAGGAGAGAGACGAGAAGGTGATGAAGAGTGAGAGGGACGGTGAGGGAGGAAGCATTGGTCTAACGCAGATGAATCCAACAAGGGTGGAGATCAGAGGCAACAGTGACAAAATGTCTGATGCCCTGACCAGAGACTTAGCAGCTTAACAGGAGAGAGTGGGCTATCTGAGCCGAGCACGGAGAAACAGCGACCACATGAAGTCAGAAGAGGATATACCCGATATCAATTGACTGAGCGAACACACTCATTGCCATTTGATATAGCAGAAAATTGTATCAGATAGAGCTTGTTATGGTTTCCCATTACAGATTTGCTGGTATTACACGGGTTCCAATGGAACTCTGTGTATTTAGCACTAACTCTTTTCCATCCAACCCAGTAACAATTTTCCTGCCAATGGCTTTCTGATTGACTCTCCCTTGGCCGTAGGGCTGTCTGTCAGTCTCCCTCCCACCTGCCTCCCTATTGGTCAGGGCGTCTCTGTTGATCAAACGATAAGCCCTCCAATTGGACAGAGGCGCTCAAGGGGATGGCAGGAATTGATTTATCTGTGGTATTAGGGGATCAATTAATCCCCATTGTGTGTGCCAGCACAGATAGTTGGCCGTGTCTTATTTGGTATGGCTTGTTTTCTGCTCGGCCAAGATAAGAGTCTCCCATTACTTCCTTATATGACCAACAAATCAAATGGAATGGTGGAGTGGGGGCATGGAGGAGATCCTCCCCAGGGCAGCTGATGCCTGGCTAGTCACCATAAGGAACTCCCATCAATAACAAAGACTTCCACAGAAAACCAACGCCTTACTGTATATACAGCAGGTATAACGGCCAAAATAGAAACAAATATTTGAAATCATGTTTTGAGGAGTGCATGTATGTTATGGTAATATGCAGAAATCTGATCCTGATATTGTTGAAACCTATGTGAAATCCATGTCCACCGTCAGCATACAAACACAAACAGCGGCGGAATAACTGCTAACACACACCGGCAGAGGAGCATGTGTGGGTGGCTGAGTAGTGGAGGTAAAATGTGGATGAGTACAAAGAAGAGACACAAAAGAAGGAATGGGGTTGAGTGTTGTGTTGACTACCTGAAGAGGGGAGGGAAAAAGATGGGTAAAGGGAGCGGTCTGGGAGTGAGTGCTAATTCTTACTTTTCAGTTTAAATAAAGATTGGAGCTGGATAAAAGCCATTAAGGGAGAAATCAGACAGGGCATGCTATGTAGGACAAGAGTTGACTGCAGGGAGGTGAGTAGAAGGATCAATACTCAGTCGATGCGCTCAACACCAAGCTCTGCTCAGACACACACACACAAACACACACACACACACAAACACACACACACGCACACAGACTGGGGGTGATATGCTACTGCTGCGTATGATAGAGAAAGATAGCGAGTCAGAGTATGAAATGTGCAATTCCACACTCTCATGAATTGGTGAACATTTCACATAAAAAGAGTGGGCTGATTGCAGTCTGTTGTGATAAAGGCATTAAGGTGAAATTTTTGAGCTGTGACTGAGAGGCAGACAGTAAGCAGAGTCTCTCTCCATGACTTGAGCAGGAATATGACGGCAATCACTCTGCATTCCACGTTCCCCTCCTCCCCCATCCCTCTCTCTCTGGGTCCCTCTCTCCCTCTCTCCCTCTCTCTTTCTTTCTGTAGAATTGATCGACTATGCCTTCTCAATCCATCTCTCCCTCTGTCGCTTAGCAACCAGTGCGCTATCGGGTGTGGAGGTTGGAAGTTTTTTTTGGGGGGGGGGCACTAGCTTGTTGTACATTGGTGAGCTGGTTGATGAATATTGGGATAACCTTTCCATGTCCTGATTTCATGGAATGGTCCTATTTCTATATTCCGTAATACCATGTCACAATGTACAACCGGCATAACAGCCCCATAATCGTAGATTACAGGGGAACCGAAACAATATGATTAGGGACACCTTGTGTGACTCAATCTCAACGCTTTTGCCCGGCAACACATACTCCAATGTACGGTATCCTCCGAATCATGCGCTCTTAGGTATTATCCCTTCCCAATGCAGTCTTTGTTCCTTTAAAATCATTACTGTTTGTCTTGTAAATCACCAATATATGTTTTTTACAATTTGTCATAAACACATTTTGAGATGTTTACATACTCAGCTTTGAATGTTTTATAGCCTATACCCTTAGGTTGATGAACAGTCATTGGTATAATATAATCAGATCAATGTGGAGTCAAAAAGTAGGCCAAAATTTCCATCTGACCTGAACAGGCTGAAATTCCAGTCAATGCCTTTTGCAAATATGGCATTACCAGAATTTATACCATTTACTTTTGCTTATGTGACCTCATAGTGTGGAAATATCTAATATAAAATAAGAAAATACTGGTTTTAACTACTTTAATGATGAGACTGAACACAGTACAATATCATTTGTACCCTGTTCCTATGTTTTTGAGCTCTTGTAAGGGCTAACAGTAACCCTACTGTATATATAATGCAGTAAATAATAATAAATGCTCTTACATACTATTTTAAAAGTTATCCCCCTCCTCTTCCAACATAAATGAAACATATTTAATTTTTTACTTTTTCCTCTTCATCAGTCTTTTCTTCATTTAGTATATTCTGTATGAGCACTTGCTGACAACTGCTGATGTAAAAAGGGCTTTATAAAATACAACTTCAAAAGGTGCAGCAAATTTAACAGCATAACAAGGTTATACTAGAATGTGTCCACTGGAAAATTTTGATAGTTAAGTGTTCATTTCCTTCTTCATTTACTTATAAAATAGTTACACAGTGTTGACACAAACCACCCAAAACACTGAACACATATGCAGAAATCTGGAGTTGTGGTGTTAACCTGGAACATAAACCCTTGATAAAGAGTGGGACATCAGATATCATATCAATGTATTGCGGACTTCTGTATATCATGTGCAGGGAAACATGCTGTGTTGTTTTGCCCAAATAGTGATATGGCCTTAAAATGTATAGTACTCTTAAAACCTTCACCCAGCAGGACCATAACCCTGACGGAACTGATCAACCCTGAGAGTTTGGTTCCTCTCTAGCTTCATTCTTTGATTCTGACCTTACTGGGGAGATCTTCTGAACCATTGTGCATCAATAACTAGTTGTTGCTTGCTCTTTGGGGTTTAATCCTGGCTATCTGCAAGAGCCCTTTGAGACAACTGCTGATATAAAAAAAGCCTTTATAAAATGCATTTGATTGAGTTGGAATTGTTTTGGAATACAGAATTCACATTTTAAGCATTCATTTTAGCCTAATATAATATTTGCCCATTGTAAAAATAAGAAAGGGCTTGACAAATGCAGTCCTACGAACCAGATACCAGAGCAACTCCCTCTGACAGGTGGTTACCATTTCTCAGAATGAAGTCTTTGGGAATGATGAGTTGAAATTTGTAAAATAAAGATACTACCTAAACACTGCTATGGCTGTTTTTTTTTTTTTTTTACAGATTGAGCTGGGATGACTCAATCAATCCACTCAACAGATCAATGCTATGGATAAGGTTTGATGGCAGTAATGACGTGCTGCCAATCCAAAATATAAATTTTTCAAATCGATTTTATTTCACAATAAACGCAATACCAAATTTAGTCAAAGATTATGTTTTACAGACGGACATGTCTGTGCTTGCATTTAGCCCTTAAATGCACAGCTTGGGTTAGTGAGAATGCGATTTTAAGTGGCTCAAACTAACTGAAATCACATTCATAGAAAAAGTGGCCAAAGGGGCAATATTTTCTAAATCGCCAGTCATCGCTCAGATAAGGGAAACAGATTATGTCTAATGGGTTGACAGGTGTTAACATTGTTTAGATAATCCACGCTTATCATATTTAGAAATAGGTCAAACAACCAGACTTCATCAGGACTTTGGAGAACAAATGGCTATGTCATCGTATAGGCCCAGGTCTCTCCTACATGCACTAAACAAACTAGAAAGAAATCACCAACAAAATTGGTATGACTTAAGACGTGGCCTATTGATCTTCATCCAGTTTAATAAATGTATTAATTTTCAAATGCTTATTAATTTTATTATTATTATTTAAGCTTAAGACATAACCTATAATGATCGACTCTTGAAAATGTTGGTGCTTCCCCAACTAAAGGAGACATTATTTGTTTTATTACATTTTTACATAATCGCATTTTTGTTGTTATTTAAATTATTACAATTATTAATATTATTTAGACAACTGGCCATTATGTAATTTGTCATAAATATGAATCAAGAAATGAATCCAAAAGCAATGTTTTATGAACAGTGTTTTTATTTCAGGGTGTTTTTTAGTTGATAAGAACACAGACTCACGGTGAATGTTTATGTTTTCCCTCCAAGCAATGCATCTTAAAATTGAAACCACTCTCTGCGGTTGCTGATTAATACGATGCCAATAAACATCACTTGCATGGCTAAATATATAGATTATCGATGGATTCACAGCTATGAAGGATGATGACTATCCTTGTTGTTTTTTTGTTTGTTTGTTTGTTTTTTTTGGGGGGGGGGGGCTTGAAACTTTCCAAGCCACGTTACGTATTTATTTTGTGCTAGACATAAATCCTAGAAATAAATGATGCATACCTGTAAAATTAATGTTGATTACATTAATTCGAGTAAAACCATATAGTAAGCATTCTAGGGCCAATTCCACCTGCAAATCGATCAGAATGCGAAAAGATCGATATGGCACCAGTGGTATTGATCACTGCTACTCCTATATTGCAGGACGCTTTCAAATGCAAATGTCTCTAAATAATAATCTATGGCATCTGACTAATTCTTTAACAAACAGCAGGCAAACGCTTTACGAAAACATAGATTCCATGAGAGCAAGTTGAGCTTTCACACATTTATAAAATTACTATTTTGCAGTTTTAGATGTGTTTCGAGAATAATATCAATGAAAGTTCCTCTAGGCAAATGTATTATATATATATATATATATATATATATATATATATATATATATATATATATATATATATAAAATACATTTGCTTAGAGGAACTTTCATATATAAATTGCATATATTAAAAAATATATAAATATACGTGTGTGTGTGTGTGACAAAATCAAATATTGACTACAAAGAAATAGTTTTCTGAGGCAGCAGTTTCAGTGTTTCAATTGTTGCACATCCATGTATATGACGACATTTCAACAAAATATGGAAATAAAATAGAAACGGCCTAGACAGTTGTAAAATGAGATATTTATATTTAATTAAGATAAATAAATGTAAATGATTATGACGCTTTAAAATCAGTAAAACAAAATCATAGCCATTGGCCAAAGACATGGTCGTAAAAACCTGTGCATATTAAACAAGTGAACTCTCCAATGTATCTTGGTTGCATTTGGGTTCGAATCTAGTCCCCTGATCTATCAACAGCAAATTCCTTCTTCTATATTTCCCACGAATCAATTTGCAATATAGCAGCAAAATGCCAGAAATGTTTTTATGACAAAAACAATGATAGTCTGGCAAAACATAAAACACACACTCACACACACGCATACACACCTACACACAGACGCCAGAAATGGTACTCACGGATTTATTTTGAACTAGTCAAACAGCACGTTTTCAAGTTTCTCACACTCAAGGCCACCCAGCGACTGTGGCATTGCAGGGTGCTCCATCCGGCTGACTTGCTCAGAGGCCTGATCAATGCGACATTACTAAACACGGGTACTTAACTTTTGCCAATAGCCAGATTCAAGTAAATATACTTTAGAATACATTAGGCGTGATGCATCAGCGACGGAGTCATTCAAGAAGCCATGAAAGGATTACTCTGTCTCTGTATCGAGTGATTTCTTTAAAGACTCGAAAAATATAGCTTGTTGTGTGGGACTTCACTTTCATTGTATTCACTTTCATTGGTTCACGCTGACGTAAGGTGAGATATCTTCAGCGATTTTAATTCTAGTCTACAAGCAAAAAATAAACTGCATTTGGTGTAGCAGACAAGATAGGGAAATATATGTTCAAGACACTTATCTAATATAACTTCTGTTGTGTCGCCCCGGAAATGAGCGTCTGCTAAATGTCTATAGCTTATTGAAAATGCAATAATTCATTCGATGACTTTAAATAGACCTGATTCAATACTATTTTTTACAATAGTATTGGTGTATTTGTGTTTTATTTAACTTGTTTCCCTGCAACATATACTGTGAATGTGAATACGTTATTCTGTCATTATTTTTAATAAAAAATGAAAAACTTTACAGAATCAATGGCCTCTTGGATTAATATCATCAACAAATATTTAAACCCTTATAACGGTATTTTCTTTTTTAAATACACCTACTGAGATGCGCGAAGGTCCAACCTAGAGACAGAAAATAAACAGCTATTATTATCGACTAATTAGTTACATACAACAGGTGTTTAGAAGTAATACAGTATGACCAATATCTCACAAAAGTTTTTTGTGACCCACCAGTCAGCTTCTCCGTGTTATTACGGAGATGCAATGCTACCGAGTAGCCTGGGTGCTGGCGGTAGCTGCCCACTGCGAAGTGAAGTCGATGCCATGGTGCTGAAGCTACCACAGCCGCTAAAATCTCTGGGCATTCGCAGCATTGCCCATCTAGCACATCTCCCATCTAGCACAGATATCCACAACTTTTGCAAATGTTGTTTATTGTGTTGTCATGCTTTTGTGGACATTCATGAACAGAACCTGAACATACACATTAAAACGCAGCAGCTTTAGGCCAATACATCGATGTTTAAGTAGTCGTTGGTTGGAGTATATAATTATACACACGCTGTGCATGCATGTGTATGAAATGGCGTTGTTAATATTATAAAAAAGCCAAACATAAACGGACAGGTCCTAATTTAAACAGTGTGTGGGTTCGTGTGTTTGTTCATGTGTTTGTGTGTCTGGTGTTTTTTGTGTGTGTCCAATAGATCATTTAATTATATTACAATGTTCAATATACTAATATTGATGGCCCAGTGAAGTGTTTTCAACAGCTTTTGAAAGTCAAACTACAACAACAACGAAGTTCATTGATTTGATACAACAAGGATGTAACGAACAAATAACTGGATAGTGTTACATGTGGACCAATAACAATAAATAATACTTAGATTTTGAAACATTACACACAGTAGGCCTTGGTATTGAGGTACAATTAACACTTCTAACAGGACTATATCTGTCTAGAAAACTCGTGTAAATTAGCACTGAAGTAAGATGAAACTTAACATCCATCTCAAAGCCTCCCAATAATGTTCTCTGCGCTGAGATGACGGATTTGCTGCCGTGTGGAGTAATTCATTTTGGATAACACTGATCGCAGGGATCAATACAGGGGAAATTAACCCGGACGGACACTGCTGTTTTTGGATGCCACCGTCCCCCTTTAGCGAACAGCAAGGAACCATTAGAAAATCAGAGGTCTATCAGGGATCTTAGGGTCTAACAGGTCCTTATAATTCGCTATTATTAATAGGTCGGCTACACGTATTTTATAATGTTACAGTAGGGACTAAATTTCGAACTGTATGCATAGAATTATAAATTGACAACATTTTTGAGATGGAGTAACATACTGTATAAATCATATCCTCATACACTCAAACTGATACACACCTGATGTGCTTAATTTCTCAGTCCGAGTTATATGCCCATTCCACTGGGTACTTGCTTTTGTAGTTACAAATGCTTCAAATGGTAAGCTACTTGAAGTGAATCTTGTTCAAAATGTGTCAAGAAGAGATAAACATGCCCTCTCTGGCTTTGTCTTTGGGCCCTGTTTCATGATTAAAAACAAGATATATCGTTATCTTTGCAGGTGTGTGCAGAGATTGGCCACCATCCGCACTTAGAAAAGAAAGTTATTCCTCAGCTTCTAACAGAACTCTTATACTTTACTTACTACCCAGGGGTTTGACATTTTCTTCGCTATATCAACAATGTTGAAAATATTTTTTTCCCGGACAACTAACAAATCAGTGATTTATCTTTTCAAACTCCGAGAGCCGATGACGTCATGAAACTTAACGACCACTCTGTTTTCTTACTCTCACAACTTGGCCCAAAAAAATATTTTTGAACAACTTTGTTAATAGCGAGAAACAAATTCAAACCCCTGGTGGTAAGAACATTCTGCAGAGTTCACATACATGCCGTTTTTGACAAGAAACGTGTTTTTGCTCAGGCTACATATAAAATGTAGAATAGTGAATGTACCTTTAGCGTCTGTAATGGTGCAACAATTATTCCATGCAATGACCCCATAGCCTAAACCATGCACTACATGAACCTAGATATTCTATACCTTTCATAGCTGTATGTACCATATATGTTTTTTCTAAGTTAACTCGGATATGGCAAAATAAAGTTGTCATATTGCTGTCTATAATATTTAGACCTATTCCATGCTTATATCCTTTGTACATTATAGCAAATCCTAGATGCCGAACTTTAATTTATTATTCTATATAGTCTCCAATCAGCCGATACAATTCACTTCTTGATTTTGAAAGATAACACATGCTAAAAGTACTGATATTGATCCAGATAATGAGGCCTTAAAGATGAAGCAAATATAAGTTTTACTAAATAAAATGCAATGCTTTACCATTACTTTTTTCTTAATTAATTCCAAACAACACTGCATAATGTGTTTAAAATAAACGTTGTGTGCGTATTTTCCTGAATGAGAACACTCCAAATTGAAAAGCTATATATTACACTAGATTGTTTTGAAGAACAACACTATTTATGACAGTAGCATGATGTTAAGCATGTACATTAATATTTAACCACTGAGAAATCACATGTCCTGGCGCCATGTTAAGCGTCTTTATCAGGGAAAAACAAATGAACAAAGACTCTTATCCGTGCCCCCTAATATCTCAAGGTAAATATTGCACGACGAAGATACGTGTTTGCCTCCTATCTCTTAAAATGTCTAATGCAATCTTTTTGAGGAATTCGGGGTTTAGTTTACATGAGCAAATCTCTGTCAGACAGAGGGTTGACGTCAGACCGCCCCAGACTGAATGCTAACGTTGGAGCAGTGCGTGCACACAGGCACAGTAACATCTTAACATAGGCGCGAGCACGTCAACATACAAGCTAGAAGCACAGTCTTTGCTTGCGATAGTAGTAGTGCTCACAGCGAATGAAATAAGCTCCAAGCACAGACACCTACCAGAAGCGTAATCGGCGGTTTGTGGCATATAGCTCTGTCGCAGATAACTGATCGCTTGAAATCATGCTGGACTGACTGAAGAGAGGCTACTACAATCAATGGCTTAGCTTTGAAATCGTTCACAATTTATTGCAAAGGAGTGTGTGAAACAGAACGATAGCGAGGGGGCGAGATAGCGCGCGCGAATTAAACAGAGGTGAGAGAGAGGTGGACATAATCTTTCAACGATGGAACTTACAATGGAAAACATTGGAAATTTGCACGGCTTATCTCACTCTCATCAAACGGGCGACTTAATGAATGCTCAGCACCACGGGAGGCAATCCTCGGCGTCGCATCGGAACTTGGTGTCGCACGGGCGGTCAGCCATGGTGTCCAGTATGGCCTCAATATTAGAGGGAGCTGGGGAGTACCGCACAGACCACGCGTTGTCTGGTCCCTTGCACCCCGCCATGACAATGTCTTGCGACTCCGGGATGAGCCTGAGCAGCACTTACACCACGCTGACGCCGCTGCAGCACCTGCCTCCCATATCCACGGTCTCGGATAAATTTCACCACCATCCCCACCCACACGCCCACCACCACGCGGCGCATCAGCGACTCACCGCCGGCAATGTCAGCGGCAGCTTCACCCTCATGCGGGATGACAGGAGCCTTGCCTCCATGAGCAACCTCTACGGTCACTACCCCAAAGACATGTCTGGCATGGGTCAGCCACTGTCCCCTCTATCTAATGGCCTCGGGTCTTTGCACAACTCTCAGCAGACTCTTGGTGCCTACGGTCCAGGCGCCCACCTCTCCAACGACAAGATGCTCTCTTCCGGAGGCTTCGAGTCTCACGCGGCAATGCTGTCCCGGAGCGAGGAACACCTGGCTCGGGGATTGGGGGGGCACGGGGCTGGGATCATGTCATCCTTGAACGGTATGCACCATCACAGCCATCCGCACTCTCAGGCTAACGGTTCCATGCTCTCTGACCGGGAGAGGCAGACGGTAGGGGGAGGGCAGGGAGGTGGGTCGGGGCAGGTGGAAGAAATAAACACCAAGGAGGTGGCACAAAGAATAACGGCGGAGCTCAAGCGCTACAGCATTCCCCAGGCCATCTTTGCCCAGCGGATCTTGTGTCGGTCCCAGGGAACCCTGTCTGATCTGCTGAGGAATCCTAAACCTTGGAGTAAACTCAAGTCTGGCCGGGAAACCTTCAGGAGGATGTGGAAGTGGCTGCAGGAACCCGAGTTCCAGAGAATGTCTGCGCTCAGACTAGCGGGTGAGTGAGAAGACGTAGATGTCTAATGTGAAGGGATCAATTGGAAGTCAATGTGGCTACACTGAATTGTCTCTGTAAGCAGTTGTTATGGATTCTTGTAGGACCTAAAGATTGCTAGTATTCATTCAGCTGTGTTATACCTCCATGTTCAGTTTGTTGTTAGAAAATGATAAGTAGGTCCAAAAATAGATTGAGTTGACTTCTTCTAGCTGGTTAAGTATGTGTGTATATGAAATTAGTAGACAGTTAGGCTAATGTGGTGGTCTGTTCTGCAGGTGATATCCTAATAAGAAACAACAACAATAGGCCTATCGTATTTAACTTTTCCAATAGACCAAAAAATCCTTGTAGCATTAGTAGGCCTGCACTTAGAATCAATTTTACGACGACCAGACAACAAAAGTCAAACAGGGACCATACTCAAATTGATCGTGTTTCTCTCCCTGAAACTGTATAATTTTGGTCATAATACAATGTACAACATTTGGTTATCATTAAAGAGTATGGTAGAGTAATATTGTCATTAATGAGCCTTCGTCAGGTTTCTCATGACTATCCTTGAAAGTGTGTTAAATGTCGTATTTATTTATCAAATGGACGTGGAATTCTTGTGGGCGTTCCCTTCCGCTAGCCCTTCAGCTAGGAGCAAATAAGGCGCGTCTGAGGTGTGAGGGCCTAGCAGAGAGTCAGGAGAGCGTGACCTCCCCAAATCGATAATTCGGATCCCGGCGTGCCTTTTCAAAGTAGCCCACTGATAAATGATCGATTTGGATCTGAAAGACAGCTCAACAAACAGATGCTACTGTCTTTGATTATTTTTAATAATCTGAATAAAGGCGTTTCAAATGTTTTTAGAAAGTTTCCAAATAGGTAAAATAGCTAATAGTGAGTTAATGTCTATATATATTGTGATTATTAATAAATACTAGTTATATCTACGGTTAGATTTATTGAAACTACCACAAAGAATAGTACGACTACAATGTTAGTAATTACACCTACACTCACACAGTTAAAAAATGGACAGAGCAGAAAAACAAGAAAAACAATCAATTGGAAATGTATCAAAAGTACACAATTTAATTAGCAAATATTGCTAATCATGAGACATATTTTGAAGATGTGATATATATTATTTATAACAGGCATATGAAATCATTCCGATATTTCTGTACTTTTTCCCCTGGTCTCAACGTTTCAAATCATTGATTTATTTACTTATTCGTTGGTCAGTTCATTTATCCACTCTGCCTGTGAGAGGTAACAGTTTAGAACCACATTTTACAGTAGGCCATCCAAGGCAAGCACCTGCTGTACCAGCTAAAAAAAGTCACGAAAAAAATCACGAAAGAGGTCTTCTTTTACAAGCTTAGGGGCTAATTAACTAGGCTTAATTAAGGGTGGAGAGCTATAAAATCAGAAGAGTCGGAAGTGAGCGCTAATTTCATTGATGTTTCTGCAAATGACTCCTTTGGACATGCACGCGCTTAAAAACGTCAATCAGTAGGCTACTTCTGTGTCGTATTTCAGTGGACAGTTCAATTAAGCAGATATAGTGGCATATTTTAGTTCCAGTCAATGCCCTATTGAAAAGCACTTAATGGAATGTAAATTCCTTTGCGCATTTAGCGGGGTTCTGGTAAATAAAGATTTAAACACTCTACAATTGTCTATTTAAGTGTCATTGCTGTTAAACCTAATTGGGCAGTGAGGTTTTATATCTTCCACACCCCACACAATGATAACATTCTCTCAACGAATGGAGTTAATGCACTATACTAGATCTATGGCTGAGTACTTCCAAAACTTGTGTGATTCTGCATGTTGGGCCTAAATTGCATGCATGCACCTTCGAATGCATCCCTTTTAGAATTGATGAGCCTGTCTTCCATTTATCTATCCTTGTGTTTAATGGTACGGCTATTTTACTGTCTAAATTCAGGTTGATATTCAGGTTGATATTCCATACTTAAAAAGCTCTAGGAGCTGTAGGACTACGCCTAATCCTATCAGGGTTGGGAAGAAACGGATTACATGTAAGATCTTATGTTACCAGAAAATATTGTGTAATAAGTTTGAATATTATTCAAAAAATATCTAGGCCAACATTATTTCTATTTACATTACTTGTCAAATTTGAACCTTTGTTTGCGAAAGAATACATTATGACAACTTTGTTTATCAATTATATTTAATCAGTACTGTAAACAAAAGAGACCACTTTCATGACATTCAATACCTTTTTGATGGATCCTCTCCTCCGTCCACCAAGTTTGCCTAAGAAAACATTTTCCAGCAATGACTTATGAGTGTTAACGACAGATTTTTCACCTTGTCGACTGTAAGATTGGAGCCTGTGATCTTTCGTTTACTGACCCAACATTTTGACCACTAGACTACCCTTGCTAGCGCTGGTCAATCCTTTTAAACTAATCCAAACGTTTTTGTTAACTGATTACATTTTAAAACTTACCAAACCAACCCTGTTTGGTAGTCAAAGTATATCTTTTTATGTATCAAGCATTATCATTAGTAATATAATATCGAGAAGTTCTGGTTATTGTTATTGGTAATTATCTGGCTATAATTGTTTAATTGCTGTAATCTTTGAGGGACTAACGTTTGGTCGTTTCCTGTAGCCGGACCGTGCTGTCTGTTCTGGTGTGAGCTACCTTGTACTGACAGTTGCTCCCAGGCAAAATGGAGTTGATCAAAATGACGAATGACTGTGGTATATGTAAATAGTGGGAGCTACATTTTACTTATTGCATTTAAATTTGCCATTATCCACAGTGCGCATGTGGTTTTGGAATGGGGGTTGGGGGATGTGATTCTAAAAGGGAGGCTGGCTATAGGCCTACTCCGTCGGCCACATCAATCAATAAATTCAAATTACTATTCCAAATTCATCACAGTCACACAAATCAATGCAGCAGCCCTGCTTAGCTAATGTGAAAAAAGCCAGTGTCTGCTGCACACGCAGACGACAATCTTTCTCTGAATATTAAAAACAGACTACGGTGTTGTAAAATGAGGGAGGATTCTGTCATAACAAGGATACACTCTACACACGCGACCTAAAACACGCAAGTTAAAGAGGAGCATTTTGAACAAATCTCAGTCCTGGTAGAGCGTATCATTTAGGCAAACACAGGTCACTTTACGTAGGCTGTATCGCGGATATCTGGATACAACGTTAATAAGAAAGAAATTCACAAAGTGCGACAGATGTAATGTTGAAACGAAGTGAACACGCGAACATTGGTTAGGAGAAAGTACAAAAGTGATAGTTTGTCTCAAAAGTGAGGCCTGAGAGGGGCATTTAAAGATTGCCTTAACGATGAAAACAATTCGTCTTTGCATCTGTGTTGAATTCCACACTCCATCTCAATGTATTTGGTCGGGTCAATAAAGCAGTGATCGATAAGGATAGCCAGTGCATCTATCAATTATTCTGCCTCAGTACTCTCTCCCATTGGACTCTCCCAGGGTGGTGGGGGTGGCGGGGGTTGCGGGGAGAGTTAGGCAGGGGCCGGGAAAAAGGTCGGAGAGACTGGAAAAAGCCCCCATTGCACACCTTTTCTTTCTCCCTGTTGTAATCATGTTACATCTGTAGACTGGATGGCCAACTCACTCTCAAAACCTCCGTTGGGGGTTGGGTTATACAATCAGCCTGGATCTGTGTAAACATGTATCCTCCAACGCATTGTTCCAGACACACTCGGGAGCCAAGAGGAAGACGTTAGATAGACAACAACATTTATTTGATCCTTTCAAACTAACATACGATGTAATAACATTTTAAGCCAACGCAAAAGAATCAATCTCATTCATCCAAAATGCGAAGTGGCATTTTGTCAAATTTTTTCATGATGAGATTATCATATTTTTTTTAGTAAGGGGATGGGTTCAATAAAAAACGTATTCGCAAGGTAGGACGTTCACATCCAGGGATCTTGACCTATCTGCAGTCCCCATAGAACTGCCATTTCTGTGTGAACCGAGATGTTTACTGACTAACCCAAACTATTTTAATCTGGGATCACCACTGTCCATGGTGCTGAAATAATTAGTGCTGGGAACGATGCTTTGTAGCAATTAATTACGTGTATGTAATAAGGGACTGCATAACAATGTATGGATTAGGTAGATTATGTCAATGTGCCAAATTAGTCAAAATAAATAAAGTTGTCTTGTTCATAAAGCCTACATTCTTTACTCCCCATATGTTAATGATGGCACAATTAGATCTGTCTTAGGCTATTTTAAGACATAGTCCAACGTCCACCGAATATAGTCCACATTAAAAAAAGTCCAGACCGCGTTTTAGGGTGTTCTTCTCAATATTTTCTTCACAATTTTTCTATAGTGCAAGTGAAAGCAAAACGGTTTAACCCACCGGTGACCAGTGATGAGTGTGGTTAGGCTGTGTTTTGTTTGGAACTCCTCCTATAGTTGTCTAAGCCTTAATTGGCACAAATTGAAATGAAAAACCTCAAACCAGCCTAAACTGCCCTCCGCGGAATCAGTTTGTACTGCTGGTTTAACCAAAAAAGAACAACATATTATTAAAATGCTGTGATGCAATCATATTGTTTGAGTTTGGGTTAGTCAGGAAATCCGTGGGATTTGATTGAATAGAGACTTTAGAGGTGATTGATTTAGGATCATCGAAAACAGTTTTTTTTACGAAGAGACGGGTTGAATTAGGCCTGCGAAATGATCGATGCGGACTTTAATAATTGATAGGCATGGTGAGGACAAGGGGAGAGAATCGTGCAGCTGTGGTTTCACAGACTCTTCGTTAAGCACAGCAATGTGCTGTAAATAATGGGATTCACAAACACAGAAAAGATTGCCCGCAAACATACACAACAAACAGGCACACACACTCTGAAGACGTACACTCGCTGAAATAATGTGGTTGTTGTGGACAATGGCCAGTGCGCAGCCATTTTGAAAAGCTATTCACGTTCTTCAAATCCATTGCCAATATTTGTCAGTGCAGCCCGACTACGAATTATGATTTGTTTTTTGTTTATTTTCTGTTTAGCAGGTGATTTGAGTAGGCTATAGTGATGGATCACGAGCATTCACAGACATCTCCCAATTTTCTGGTGTATGTGCCTTGCATGTGTGTGTGATCGGGATATATAGTGCGTCTGCGCCATACATTGTTATGGCCGATCTGGCGAGCTCTGAATCTGTATCGATTTCCATTTCCCGGTTTCTCCTTTCCATTGCTGGAGCTGCGCCATGCAGACTGCGCCATACTCCCACTGCCCCTTTCCACTCCTGTGCAACCTCATTTTTCCAATTAACAGCTCACCCTTCCTAACATTCAACAACTGAATTACTAATAAACGCATGTTTTCATTGGCACGATGCAGCTTTACCCTTAAATGTATATGCTTACATCTACACCCGACAACCGTAACTAGTTAATCCACTGATCAGAATGTTGGCCCGTGTATAGCTACCTGTCCTTAAAATGCTTACCTCTTGTTCTGATCTTGTCCTTATATTGTCTGTTGACAAAAGTGATCACAAAGTGATCAATAATTGGTGAAAGACTGCAAAGCTCTGCTCAACTCAAAGTGGGTTTGGACTTGAGCCTTCAACCCCAGAACTTCAGTCTCGCTTGCTCCAAATAAAGGCACCGATTGCATGCACATTTTCCTCGTGTAGAGGTCGCCTAAGCGTATGCTTAATACAGGCTACACACAATAGCCTATCAACATACAGTGTATACATCCACCCACACATATACGCATACACACACATATCCCATTGTAGCAACGAACGTGCGAGTAAGCCACACAAACACAAACACTGCAATTATAAATTCAGTACATAGGTCTAACCCGTTTGCCTCAATAGGCCTAATGTCTAGAATACTGTCTATTCTATTTTAGATTATCAATTCCTACGCTTTTCCGTCGCCCCCTCGCCAAACCGGATCGATAGGAGAGAGTGACCTTTAAATCAAATTGCTAGGAGACTGAACTGTGCGCACGAGGCTAGCATCAAAGGGTTAAATAGCATTGCGTCACTGATTTCAAGTGTTAGGAAAGCAATTTGCTGAATTATAGAATAATTGTTCTAAAATAAAATGTCCCCGACAGATAATATGTAAACTATTGTATTTGTATGCTTATGTATTATACCACACAGGGAAATCATTAGACACACAAAACGCTGATCGATATGCCGGTATTCTCACATTTGGCACGGTTAGGCTATGATCATCAACACAGTCGTCTACCGTGAAACCAAGGCATCTGTGGGTCAACCAGACAGACAGAGCATGTGCATGTGATGATGGACTCCTTGGCAACATCCGATTCTAGACAAAATGTGCACTTCCGGGAGCCCTGCGTTAAAGGGGCCCGATTGTACATCTCTGAGCTGTCAGTGGTTCTGAAATACCAGTAAAGCCGCTTATCTGAAGTCCCGACAGGCCATGGTTTATTTAAGTTCCGATAATGGCTTGTTTTATACTCGATCTAAGGCAAATACGGTAGCGTTCAAGAACAATGGAAAGACAATGAACAAGCACTGCTTTAGGAGAGAAAAAGGCTCATTTAGGCCTTGATCGAATAGGCTAATACTAGGAAAGCATGACCAAATAGCTATCTACTAAGGATTTTTGAATGGCAACATGCAAAGACAATAGCATCATAGCGATTTGACAGCCATGCTTGAAAGTACAGGTTCGGTTGTAGAAATTCTACAACAGTAGTCTAATGATAATATTAAGTATGGTGAGTAGCCTATGCTTTTCTGAAAGTGAATAAAAAGGGTCTTATTGGTCCCTTAATACTATAAAACGCTTTTGTGCACAGCACGCCAAAAAACACCTGCGGACTGAAAAGGTTTAATCGATTATTATCAAAAGAGGATCATGTTGTTTAAAGGGACCGCAAAGAGATACTTACGACGTCGATGTCCTTATTAATGTTATGCCAAACATTCAGCAGCATGCTTTGAGTATTGTGGTTATAGCACGACGGTTATGTCCAGATTGTATGGCTAATCATTTCCATAGATAACAGTTAGCCTACTGCCACCAGCTTCACATCAATGCTTTCTACGACATTTTCCTAAACATATTTAAATAGCAGTTAAAAAGTAAAGTAAGTGCATGCAGCTTTACATCACAAGGAAAGCTGAATAACGGACTAACGGGAAGTTAGGCCTAGTTTTAATTTGTAATGAAACAATATTTTACAGAAATTTGATTGAATGCATAAAAAATTATGGAGGCAAAAAAATACAAATATTTTACATTAAGGCTAATACTAATTTCAGACACCCGGGCCCGCATTCAAAAACACCGCCTGTAAGGTCGATCACAGAAAAACCGCAGTCACACACACCTTGTACCCACAGATGCAACCCGAAACTCCAAGTTGGGCAAACCCACACAGATCAACAAAGGAACAAAACGACCGTGAAGTCAATTGATCAATTAATCAATGCTATATTACATGCTAAATAAACAAACGGAGTGGAGTTGCCTACATAAGCATTTTAATTGATGTTTGAAGGCACAATAATTACACCACGGCGTAAAGGCTATCTTATTCACTCACTACGTCTCACTATGTCGTGCAGGTCATGTATAAGGTCCATTCAGATACATTTGTTACCTAATCTAGCCACACGAATCTTGACCATTTTGATAGTATCACGCAATCGTTTAAATTGTTGTTGGTGTTGTTCTATTGATAAACAGGTCTTCTCTACAATTGCATTAACGCAACACAGCTACAGGAACTTCCAGCCCATTTCTTTTACATTGACCTTTCCCTTCAATAAAGGCATTATTTATTTGAACAAATAATGTATTACAATTAATCTGTCTAGTAATGAATTTAGTTATTTATTTGGGCCTATTCATTAAATTATTACAATGTCATTACACGATTACTATTGTGTTTTTGCATACAAATCATGTAAATGTTGCAGCGTCTTTTTGGGTTGAAGAAAACGTTCCACACAAGTTATCATTTGCACCCCCCCCCCCCCCCAGCTGACAACTGCAGAATTAAATCCACCAAGGTTGACCTTTGAGATCGACCTTTGAGACGATTAGCAGGCTTCTTGACAGATAACATGTATAATGATAAAATGAGAAATACTCAATGAGTGACGAAAAGTAAATAATCATTAGTTTTTACTAAATAACAGAAGGTAAGAGTAGGACAACTAGACTATAGTTAATGCTATATGTTTTTAGATGCTTAAGAGCAAATGGATAAGTTATGTCACTGTAAAGGTATGCGTTTAACAGGAGCCCCATGCAATGCTGACAATAACCATTGAACAGAGTTTGGACAAACCGTCAAACGATATCCTTGGTCTCTTGTAGATATATACAGACAAAGAAATAACACATTCTTTTTGTTTTAACTTTGGTCTAGTATAATTCATACATTTATTTTAAAAAGTTGAACATTAATCCTCAACTCTGGATTAATATCGTTTGTGGATTGTAGTTTTCCCTTGTCTGTTTTACAATGAGGCCTGTAGACCGATGTTTTTGTTAAACAACTGTAGCCTACTTGTTGCTCTAAAAAATGTATATTTCTAAACAATCAGTCTATAAATTACTGTATTTAATGTTTTAATATAAGTGCAGAAATATTTGTATACATTTATTTTCCTGAGGCTTCATTTTGCCTTGTAATGCACAATCCCACAGTGTGGGTGTTAAGACATCAATTTGAAAATGAATAGGTACTCAAACCTGGTTGGTCAACAGGATCGTCTAGAGCCCACCTCCTTACCCAGCTGATCAGTCATTGGTCTATTATAATGAAATCATCCTTGTGACATTATTTGGCCAAAGTTCCATTCACAACTTAAAACGACTATTTCAGCATCATCGGCAAATATTGAAAAATATCAAAAATATTGGCAAATTATGTGTTCCACTGTACAAGGCCTATATGAACAGGACAGGCCATGCAAAAGCGTGTACGGACAAAAAAAAGCACACAATAAATGTCTCCTTCACTGAATCGACACAATAAAACTTAAACTAAATATTGCAAGAATGTTTTAATAATCGTTCTGGGAATAAAGTAACTGCCCATTATAAAGTAACAGCCCATAATAAAGTAACAGCCCATTATAAAGCATTGAAATTAGTTTAGCTGATAATGCTGTGCTTTCTGCATGTCCGTCTCATGCATCTACCCCAATACCTTGTTAGAAGACAGTAAGTAATTATGAAGAAGAGGTTGAGTCCATCGTTGACACAGTGACTGTTTCTCGCCTGCAGTAGCCCGGCCTCTGCGGGAGAGAGTCGCACCGCACCCAATTTCAGATCAACCCCATTCAGGTCATCGATCCCAGGCAGACCGGTTGGCTGCACGGTGCGGTTAGTTATCGATTCCCCCACCATATCCCCCCTTCAGCTTTCCCACTTCAAATCCGACAGAGCACACACCTCTAGCCTGGCTGCTGAAGCAGCTTTCACACGCTTACATATTTATTTATTTCAGAAATGTGTTTATTTATTTATAAGCTAGTTTGCTGGTTAAAAAACGAATCTGGAAGCATGAAGTGGGTAGGCTTTTACCAAAATTGGGGATGAGTAACTCAGGTATAAAAACTAATTCAGATACAATTAACCAAGTGTGTATTATGACCATACAGCTGCATAAATTATGTTCACATTTAATTTACAACGTGTCCAATATTGGTTTTAAATGACTAATAAACTGATTATATGGTGCCACAACTTATTCCATATTGGTATCAAATTACTCATGAACTGATGATGTGATGCTACAAGCTATCCCACATTAGTATCAAATTACTTATAAATTGATGATGTGGTGCTACAACGTATCCCATATTGTTATCAAATTTCTTATAAACTGATGATGTGGTGATATAGTGTATCCTATATTGGTATCAAATTACTTATAAGCTGATGATGTACATTCAACAAATCCAAAACAATGAGAGACACGTGTTGTGTGTGTTTATATATATATGTATACATATATAAAACATTACCCCATGTTTATAAATACACACAGCACTAGCATGTTGTTATTTCAAAATATATGTATTTCTTTTTTTTTAATCATTAAAATACCAATAAATCAGAACACATTAAATGAAGAAATAAGGTGTCATTCGATTATAAATAAGGTGTCATTCGTAAAACAAAAGTAGAGTTTTTATTACTTTTGCAGTCTTTAGATGGACACTTCTACATTTTACCAGATGCCTGACTGAGTGTACTGAGCAGTGCATCGTATATCATTGTGCAGCTTTCTCTGGCTTTTGTTGCCATTTATGATTTGCCTTAAAAATAAACGTAGCTATGATGTTTACAACTTTTACAAGTCACTCATTTGATCCTATTTGAATTCAAAATCAAACATAAATGGTCAGTGTAAATGGATGTTTCCATTGATAATCCGAGCACTTTCTGAACTGTATTGAAATAAAATCTTCGACTATGAATGAGATAGGTTCATCCCATAATCATCATGGGTATTCAAATGTTACATAATATCAATCATCCGAATATGATTAATAACGTTCTTAGTCCAGTATAGGAAACATTAGTTTTATTAAAGAGCGAACATAAACAAGAACAATTAAACATTTGACTGTTTAATCCAGAATCGTTTTCGGACGATTCTACGCATAATGATAGCCTATAGTTGGTAAACGCTCTTTCAAGTCAAATGAAAACGTAAGATAGCCGTAAATGCATCCTGAACTGCAGTTGGGACCATTTTTGATTTGAACAGGGTGACTTTGAAAAAGGTTCAGACTGTTATTAAAGTTCAGAGGGAATGCCTTACAGCTTAGCCGTTTCCAAGCCCAAATAACAGATTCTATCAAGTTATCAGTATATTAGCACCAATTGTTCCTCATTACATTACGGAGAATCGAGTTGGAAGTCGTTTGCATTGGGAAACCTTGGCACTGCCCTGCGGTCTGAATGGAATAAATACTTTACAAGCTAGCTTTTAAAGTGCAGCCCAGTCGATACACAGCCTATATCAATCTTTGTACAACACAAGTGAAAAACAAAAAAAACATGGCTTTAAAATACTTACCCCTTGCCTTACAGCACTGTCCACCGAGGTTTTGACAATACGTGCATCCAGTAATGTGATATCTAGTATCCTACAGGAGAAAATAAAAGTTTTTGATAAAACACCGATACATGCTAACTGGCAGACATCATGTGAAGTAACTTGGTCTTTTTTCTGTAAGGGCAGTTGAAGGGGTACTTGAAGGTGGCTTTATAGTGTACAAGAACATGTGAATACATTAAATAAGTGATCTAGATGTAGACCATAAACATAATACATTGTACCAGTATAGGCCTAAAGGGTTTTTGCTTTATATTTAGGACAGTTAACGTTACGCATTGAGCCAGTACCATAAGACATACTGTAAAGCGTAAGCTATCCAATAAGTATGTCTCGTCACCGGAACTGGGCTATTTATACTGCAGTGCCATTAACCCAAATATGTTACAAAATTTCGTTTATTTCATAGAGCTGTCTCTCTTTCAAACACTGACGTTTGTTTTACTTTTTTGTTGTAGTTATTTTTCTTCTTGAACAGATGTACAGCACAACATTATCAACAAGGAGAGGACTCTTTAGACAGATACAGTAGGTAGGAACTGTAAAGCCAACTCCTGGAGCATAATCTTGGTACAGTAGTCGCCCTATAACAACCTTAACTTCAAATACAACCTAACCACTCCCTTCAGCCAAAACGCTGCCCTATAGGAGCAATTGGTGCTAATGGCTATGAGGACCATTGTATCAACTTAATTTGAGCAAATTATAACGAATGGCCAATTCAGAGGAGATGCTTCCTTCGTAGCTCATCATGAAACGATTATTGTGTAGCTCTTGCAATTATTTAGCATCCTTTGATCCTACATGCTTCCTTTCCCTGCATGTTTGTGTCCCAGCCCCTTCATGATTTTCCCTTCCCATTTTCCCTCGGAGGCATAATTAATTAGACCAACTGAATTTCACACACGAATTATTCACGAAATCTATCGACCGATATTGAACACCCAGGGCCTTTCTCTTAACCTATTTTGGTGCGTTCCAATGCTACGAATTTTAATGTCCAGAGAAAGAAAAAAGTTACTGTCTAACATGTGAAAAATACTTTAAACTTTATATTGAGTCACATTTTAAATAGTCTTTTTTTCAGTTGAATCAGTTGAAGCCAGGATCTGCTTATTATGAGATTGTTTTGAGTGGTCATGACAAAAGCCAACACCCACAGGCCTATAATATGTAAAAACCTGCACCGACCCAAATGTATTGATTAATAATGGTGATGATTAATTGCGTACAGTTAATTCTGATGGTTACCCTGATTACCATCGCTAAGATTACGTTATTAAATAGGTAGGCGTCTTACAGAAATATATGCATTTAAGGCACATACTTCGAACAGCATGGCACATCCACAAGACAAGGCAGCACATGATTATATTATCAACACAATCTGATATGAACACATTTCAGAGTGCGTTTTGTTTCTGCGAAAGCAAAAGGCGCAGTATTGTATCTCAATATAATAATGTTCGTAAAGCAATTGCATTGATATCCCAACACAAGCTCCCACTTAAAACTTAAACTTAAAACTTGAGCGCAATCGTAGTTAATTTCGGCTTTGAAATTTTTATATTAAATCAACAAAACCATGTAACCTATACATACATTTTACTACGCTTGTACTGCAGCCTCTGAGCCACAGAAGTAGAGTAGTCTACCATATGACAAAAAAAGCCAAATTTGTCCGTGTGCACTGTGGGTTGTTCTTTGTGCATGCGTTTATGTCGGTCTCTGTGCTCTGTCTACTGTAGCTCTAAAAGCTGCAATGATCGATTTTCTTATTTTCTACGGCGCGCTTGGTTCAGTAATCAGGGCCCCCTTCCTCACCGATCGATCGCTATTGATTAATAAATCCAGCGCCTGTAGCAAGGCAGGCCAGTATGACGCCCGGTACGGACAGGGCACACCACTAGTGACACCTACTGACCAAGAGACGATAAAACAACTGGCCAAAACTTGAGTGGACCTACAACTCGAACATAATGGAATGATATGGCTGGCTGCAGAGAGGTATACGAGTGGATAAATGTAAATAATTATAAACTGGGTGGTTCAAATCCTGAAATAGCAATAAATCACCTCTCCATATTGCCAATATATCATAGCTAAGTGCTGCATCAGGCACACAGCGATATGTCCGTTTCTTATTGCTTCATTATACACTGCACACACAATATGACTATTGAATCTTTTAATATTATTGCTCAAGCTAAGTGTAATGATGATAAGTCCAGATCACATGAACCTATCATCCTCCTCCTCCTCCTCATCTTCATCACCACCACTACCACCACCAGTATCAAATCAGCACCAATAACTGTTGATCTATAAATTATTTTTTATAGTATATGATTAACACAGCCCAGGTCCATCTATAGTGTAGACCAATGTGGGCTACAGGCCTAGTGTCTGTGTGTGCAGTAGAAGAGGCCTGTAGATGAAGTGTTTATGTGAAATATGAATATGATGGATGTTCTTGTGTGGTGGTTAAATGGCTGTAGTAAACATATTTGACTGCAATGGCTGATCAATGGGTTCGGGCACACTGTAATTAGACACACAGCGACAGCGCCACACTTTGGCTCCAGCCACTTCAGCACAAACACACGCGCACACACACACCCACACACATGAAAACAGACAGACAGATACACACGTACACACACAGACACACACACACACACACATCAAAAAGACAGAAGAATAAAGGAATAAAGGGAGATTGGTGTGAAGAGAGAAAACATAGAAAAGAAGATGACAATTATGGCGACAGCAGGAGAATTAACAGACCGCCTGAAATCCTCAGGGGTGAAAGGCATGTCCCCCAAAAACCATTCAGTTAAAAATGCACCGTTAAAATCACCTTTATACATAGTTAATACGTAGTTCACTGCACATCTGATAAGCCGTATATTGTTTCTGTTTGTCTTTTTCTAAGTATTTCTAGATGTTCTCTTTTGAAATTGATGCCCATAGAAGTCGGTGAACACTCAACACTCCAGTTTGTGTTGGAGGCAGTTATAAATACCATCTCAGAGCTCAATGGATAGAGCTCCAGTGGGCTCTGTTTGAAGTAGCAGACTGCAGACCCGCTGGAGGGGATTCTGACCTCAGTCCCTGTAGAGAACCCCCCAATTCCTACAGCAATGTGGGTCAATATCTCCCTCCACACAGCTCCCACTCTCATGCACACACATAAACACATAAGCACACACACTGAGCTCTTTCTTCCTCTCCTCTCTCCTTCACTCTCTTTCTCTCTCTCTCTCTCTCTCACACACACACACACACACACACAGACACACAAACGCTCACGTTTGTGCAACAGTCACTCAGTCTCCCATTGCGACCCAAACTGCATTAATATTGAATCAAACAGCAGTGTCTCCACCAGACAGCCAGAGCGGCTCACCGCAGGCTAGCTCCCTGTCTGCACTGCGCAGGATGGAAGGAATATTCCCACTGGGCACCAGGGATGGATTAGCTTTAAATCAAGTTTAATACATGGCAATATAAGGGAGCTCAAGATATTTTGCTGCTATATAAACTCGTTTTTATGTCTTTAAGTACTGACTAATGAGTCATTTACCACACCTTCCCTTAATTCTCCCACTGCATCTCCCACGTTTGTACTCTAACTGGACGTAATCATACAGTATTACAGCATTAGAACTGAAAAACAGCATTTACACTAGGACCTTTTTCTTCCTCTTTGTCCCTGTCGTCCCTCACAGCTTGCAAGCGCAAGGAGCAAGAGCAGCACAAAGACCGCAACATGGCGCCCAAAAAGCAGAGGCTGGTCTTCACGGACCTGCAGCGCCGCACGCTCATCGCCATCTTCAAGGAGAACAAGCGTCCATCCAAGGAGATGCAGATCACCATCTCCCAGCAGCTGGGCCTGGAGCTCAACACCGTCAGCAACTTCTTCATGAACGCCCGCCGCCGCTGCGTGGACCGCTGGCACGACGAGCACGGGACCAGCCCCAGCCAGCCGGGAACCTCCGCCAGCACCTTTTCCAAGGCCTGAGAGACCAGGGAGGAGCAACATGTTGGCATGGTGCTGGGGAGGGGTTACCCCCTGTGGCCCACTTCGTTCCCAATAACCATGTTGATGCCTCCTCGTTGGTGTCGCGCAGCCATCTCTTGGTCAGTCGTAACTGTAATCACCACAGTCTGGAAGTCACACCACTGGGCTGTAATGAAGCAAGTGAAACATAAAGGTAACATTAAGTCAGGTCCAAACGAGGACAATCATTTTTTTTGTGGTTTTTTTTGTGTGTTTTTTTTGCTTTCTGTTGATGGTGTCGCTCTGTCAGGCACGTGATACGTCGCTGTGTTTAAACAATCTCAACCTCTAGCCTCAGCCAGCGATCCTGTCAGGGAGTTGCTGCTGAATCCCTCCCAGCACTACCCCTTCATGTCTGCTTACTCCGTCCTCACGTTTCTCATCTCTCCGCATGGAAGAAACATAGGAGGAAAGAATGGCAATAAATCTGACAGCACACAGCCCTGTTATCCCAGCTAGTTCTGTGCACAAGGCCATCTTAGATAAAATAGCTCCCTGAAAAAAACAAAAGCTCAACCTCCCCTCTTTTCCCTCTCTCCACTCCTTCACCAAAGGTTTTCCCTGATGGCCAGACATTTCAGCAAGCCACTCCTATCATACGCCGGCAAACTAATGAATTGAAAAATGAATCGATGCAGACAGGGAGTGGGAGCAGGGCCTTGACCCTTCTTGAAGGTGAAACAGAAGACGCTTGGCAGTAAAGATACTCAGGTCTGCCCGGCTGCCCAGGTCTATATTTTTTGCACAGATGTTGGAGGCCTGCAGGGAGACTGTCGTTGCTTGAGAGAAGCAGAAGCGTCTATGTTTGTGACTGCCGGGGTGGCCAGGCGGCGATACGCCAGGACAAGCTCTTTGTTCAGAAGGGAGCTGCTTTTCCCTAATCAATACAGAAACCAAGCGACGACACGGCCAGGCAGGCGTCAAGCCAACTGCATTACAGCTGCTGCAGAGGAGAATGTAAGAAGAGCACATGGAACCCAATGGAGGTGGCGACACAATGACCTCACCGCGGCGTCAGCCCAGTCTGTTGGGACTGATGGTGCCCCAGTGCCCCCTGCTGGTTATAAGAGAAAACTGGCTTCTCTGTTCTAAGGCTGGGAAGAGAGTGGCACAGCATGGTCAGGCCCTCATAGCTCTGTGAAGGTAGATCAATAGTGAGCCATTATCCTACTGTGGTTCCTCATTCAACAAGGCCAGGTGAACTAGGAGGAGGGGGATGTTTAGCCACTGCCCAATAGGCAGATTTTAGCAAACACTCCAAATATGTTACCTTGATAACACTCACCAAGCAAATAGATGACCTTGTGTCAGAACACACACGTTAAGGCATTCAGAAGACAACACAGAAATGCATTTGTACAGCTGACGCAGAAGTATGTGTCCATTTTATTCAGTGGACAGAGGAGGTTAAAAATGGATCCAGACACATTTGAGGTGCTACAGAGATTTAGTTTTTCATAATCGTTTCCACATACATTTTGGGGAGGCTTCCTGTTTTGAGACACGTACAGTATAATGAACCACCTGTTACCAAATATATTGATCTTCAGATTTAAAAAAAAAAAAGCAAATCTCCCGCTAGATATTCCCAGACAAGGGTTAATATCTGTGGCTAGCCTCCACACACTAAAAATGCTACAAGAACTAGTGCCAATGCTAACTGCCTTAATGATAATCAGAGAACATGGTACTGCATTACACACAGCAACAGTTGTCCCACTGCTACTGATGGGCGGTATGTGCCATAGCAATCAGCAATCAACTTTTAAGTGAATTAGAATTTACTTTTTCAGAAAAAAAGAACCAGATTATAAGGCGTACAATACCAAACCTCAAAACCAGAAAATCTACCACAATATGTGTTACAAAGAAAAGCCCACCACACATACTGGACACATTTTGAAACCAAGAAATATCTCCCTGTCCTCTCCTCTTTCCCCACTCCTGTTTCTCTTTTTCACTCTATAATATTGATGCGGGTAATTAGTACCATAGACACAAAGTTTCTATTTCTTGTTACTTTTGTGCTCTGTTGTGCATTAGTAAGGCACCTTCTTGATAAATGGAAAAAAAAAAAAATTCAAGGACTTTTTAAAAGAAAAAAAAAGAGGGATGCTGGGATGGAGAATAATGAAGGACATCTTGTTTTGCATTATATGTGAATATTGATGAGGAGACATTTCCCAAGAGAAGGAGAAACCAGGGAGTTGGACTGTGTATTCTGTTTTGGTGATTCACGTCGGGCCGGCGGCCCGTACTTCAGCACTCCTTAAATCAGAGCCCCAGAAATGGGCTGTGAAAAGGGGACACAACATAACCTCCATACGACCTTGCTGATTATGTCTGTGTATCGAGGGGTGGGAGGGTGGGTATGAAGGTTAAAGGGGAGTTGGGACATGGATGCTATCTGTGTGGTCTTAAAATGCAACTGTAGCATTTCCAACAATGTAGTTAAATTAACTGTGTAGATTAGATAAGACATCGTCATTGTAGAGGGTCTGATAGATTGGCTGTAAAGTCACTTTGCTATAAGCAGTGAGTTTAAAGTCTTGAGCAATGAGAAAAATAGATTTGTGGTACACAGTTCAGCGAGGATACGGTTCAGCTCTATGTACCTGGCTGAAAAAAAGACCTTTGTTTGTAGTGAGAACCAATGTGGCTACCTCACTAAGCTGAGTGGTTTGTGAAACCGCCACTAATACCAAAGATTACTCCAGCCTGCCAGTCCCATGCTGCCCGGGGGCCACACACCAAAACAAGCCCCCGTCTGCCCCATCGCTGTGACAGACACGCACATACACACTCATTGACCAGCTCCACACACAAACACGCCCAAACACACACAGTGCAGTCAGGTTGCATTGGGCCGCACATGAGGAGGTGGCTACCATGCAAATAGTGTTGAGTGCCTTTTTTCTTCAACCACGGGTGGGACTGCTCTGGACACACACACACCCACGCGCGCACACACACATACACACGCGCACACACACACACACACTCGTACTTAGACATGAAATTAATTATTAGATGGACAAAAAGGGGGGCCAAAGACAGGGAGGCAGAGCGGGTGGGGGGGGGGGGGGGGTCTGTGTCAGCATTTTCCCTCATATTGACTTTCCATCTTGATACACTAGAATACAAGCACTTTATCATGTAGAAAGTCTATAAAACGTTTTCTATACACTATTTATTTGAGACAAAAATATGTTACTTTGAATTCCGTCAATCACTTTGTTGCTAACGGAGGAGCTCAGAGGCCAAGTTTCCAGAGCCTGGGCTCCTTTGCTGTCCATCCCTTTACCACTCCCAACAGAGATATTTTTATGTAACAGAGAAGGAGGAGGTACAAGGGCTTGGCAGAAGTCAGCAGTGACCAGGATGTACTTGTAATATCTCACCACTGTAGGTCTCTCCCTCTCCTCACCTGGTGCTCGCACTAATGCTGCGCTCGGCACTGGAACAGTCACTGACAAATTTAAGATAGACACAACTTCTCCCCCTCCACTCTATTCACACATCAACCTCTCCCCCTGGCCGGAGCTAAGACTTGGTAGGCATGTGTTGACAATTAATTCTGAAATACCTCAAACCTTGTATGTAAAGTTTATGTAATTTAACTGAAAATACTAATGCTAATGACAACAATGATTATGATACTACGATACTATGATAGTTAGTTTTGGAACTTGTGACTTGAAGCTTTATACTGTTCAATTTTTTATTTGTTTGCTCATTTTCTGGTATGTTTCCTGTTTGTTTTGCTACGGCATGTACTTAATGTTTTCATAAAAGAAAGACATTGTGAATGTTTCTGTGGAAGTTCAAATTTGAAAAGAGCAAGAGACAGATGGGAAGGCTTGAAGAAGACGATAAAAGAGGTGCTGAGGCCGTAAGCTACTTTAAACAGACAGTGAGATATTTAAGAAGCGTGTATTTTCAAAGACAAAAAATGTGAACTGATTAGGATTGAATTCTTGAAACATAATTTGAATATCAACAAAAAGAAAGAAATGTTTTTGTTCATCCTAAGCTTTCTTTTGCCTTTTTGTTCTCTTTTCTCCAAAACAATTTCACAGTTGCTTTTGAAGGTTCCTGAGTGTGTTTAAGTGCTCCTGATGTTATTAAAATATGAAAACAGCACCTCCCATTGAAAGGGGGATGCCACCTTTTTTTTCTGCATGGATATTGTATAACTGTATAGAAACCTACAGGAATGGTGTGATTTTGTGGGAGAGGAGGAAGGAAAGACTAGGGGCGGGTTGAGGGGGGAGTTTCAGTTATAGGCCTGGGTGGGGTCACGGCGTGGCCTTGGAGGGGTCTTTGGTTTTAGACTTTTTGGTCACTGTTGGATTCACTGGTTGTGTGCATGTATTGTTGCAGCCCCGCCCCCCACGTTTCTTTGATGTATATAAATCCTGACAGTAGGTGGCAGTGTGCTGGGGGAGTTTCCACTCCTCCTCTCCAATCAATCTCTTTCAATCTCATTCCTCAGCCTGGCTACTAACACCTGTTGGTGGTTGTCCTGCTTTTCCAAGGCCGGGTTGTTTCCTTGGAGTTAATCAGAGGGACTAAGCCACAGGTCTGTTCAGTGCCTACATGTACTGTGTGTCTCTTTATTTCCAGTCTGTGTGTGTATGTAAGCGTGCATTTGTATTTATGTGAAAAAAGTGTTTTTCTTTGGGTTGAAATCTTTGTCATGCAAAACTTCAACATTTACCAACCCTTCGCTACATTGGCAACTGACGCCTCAAACCGGGAATGTTCTCATCTCCTGTCAAACAGCATTTGTGGACCATTTCTCTGAGGAATGTAAAGTTGCCAGTCGGCCTGGAATCAGTCCTGGTTAGCCCCCTAGTCACACTGTGCTCTCCCCTTTTCTGTTACCTGTTAATCAATCAGAACCAAGTGTCTTTGTGATGGTAGAAGACAATCAGTTTCAAAACCAGAAAAAGGTAGAGAGAGGACAGGCAGGAAGGGGGGATTGGAAGGTGAAATAGGAAAAGAGGCTCTCCAGGTCATTTACTGCTGTAGTGCCCCAACTGCCAAAACATTCCCATCACCCACCACACCACACTCCAGTACACTCACTATTGTACATCTCATTACAAGCATGATGACAAACAACTCAAACTACGTAGTTAGCCTGTACCTCAAGACACCTACTCTGATGTCCCTTGTCTATTATATAACAGGGAAAGTTTGGGATTTTGGCAACAGTGCCCTTTATCTACTTCCTATGAGTCAAATGCACTTGTAAATTCAATGTTTGTGTCTAGTATGAAGGAAGTTAAAGGTAGTTTTGTGAGTCAGTGCTAATTGTCATTACAACAGGGCAACCTTTTTAATGCTGCACACAGAGACAACATAAATTGTATTGAGGTGTACATCTGACTCTGGGGCAACAGTGTTTGATAAAGGGCCACAATGCCAAATTCCCCAAATATCCCTTTAACCCATTGCCAATCCTGAACCAGAATACACACAGAATGATACACAAACAGCACACATTCCCTCACTTGTCGGTCTTCTCTCACTGATGCTGCGGAGTGTGCGTGGGAAAGCTGACACGACCCAAAATGCAGTGCTGTGCAATGCATTACACCTATCAACACATTACCCATCTAACCCCTCTCCAACATGGTCTCCCGCTGATATTATGTTGACCAAACCAGCCATAAGAGACAAGATGCTCTGGCTGGTGGCTTTTGCACAGAAAACTATGCAAACACCTGACCCCCCAATCCTAATCGTTGCTGCTGGGTCAGAGTGTACAACCTTCCACCCCCCCCCCCCCCCCCCCCCCACCTACCCTTTACATTTCACACCCTGGTCCCCTTCCCAGGTCCGCCACAGTGGGTCTAGCAGCTCCAGTCACTCAGGGTCCTGTTGAGTGCCTGGAGAGGAAAGGCACTAGAGCACAGACTCTAGTAGGGACCAGACTGGGCTTTTACAGGCAGAGAAGAAAGGCCCCAAACTGCCATCGACACGAAATGGAGTCTGGGACCATTTGGATAGCCGAGTTAACTACTTTGCTACATGGTTCCACATGTTACGTTGTTGGAATATTTCTGTACGGGGGCGAGGAAGGCCCCCGATCAGTCAGTGCAGAAACATCCCTGTGAAACATAGTTTACAAGGCGAGGGTGACTAACAGCATGTATACACTATTTCAGATACACGCCTATCACTCACATGCATGGAATTAAAGATGAGTCTGCCCTTTGAAAGTGAATGCTTAAAACCAAAGATGAGATCAGAGGAATGACAATCTCACTACTGAACCGAGATGATGTTGAGCTTTTGATGCTGCTCTGTGGGTCTGAGAGTGGTTCCAACACTGGCAATGTGAACATTCCTCCCTTGCTGTTAAACTATCCACACACACACACACACACAAATGCATACACACACACACATGAACACACACACACAACTGCACAGTTTCTGATTTGAGAGCCTCCTTTCCTTTGCTCCACTGCTGAAGAGCCCGTGGATAACTTTTTGTTTAGCTCTAGTGGACATTTTTGAAAGGATAGAAATCAGAGTAATAACTGTTACAGAAAATAAAAACAAAAGGGTACATTGCGTGTTTTGAAATAAATTAACAAATAAAAACATGTATAAAACATCTGTGAAGCTTGGTTTATTGCTCACAAAACATTTTCATCTGTTAAGGGCAAGCAGGAAAATATAATCCCGAAACATCCAAAAGTATGTTTAAGTTAATGTCTTATCAATGACAATGCATCCCAAGGTGTATAGTATTGATCTGATTCAACAGCATAGGTGATTGCTGAAACAGAAATGAAGCTTTTTAAAAATGCAGTCTGGGACTTAACCTCCCATTTTGGACTAGATGTGTAGTATTCTGTTCATATATACATAATATATAAGTAGAAACATCATCATACCTCAGATAGCCTTGAAATTATAAGAATGAAAGCAATTGGTTTAGATCACATCAATCACAAACTGGTTCGTACATGACATACAGTAAACACACTTCAGGGACACTTTTGGGCTCGGCCGTCCCAATTTACAACCAGTGGGCAAAAATCACTGAATACATCTTTAAACAAATATTCAATGAAATATAATGTATACAATAAAATACAAATACATGCAAGGAGCTGAACCAACAAGCACTAATCATGGGCTGAACAATGACCCTGTGGACAGGCCCTATTTGCAGTGTTTATGCAGCATACGATGAGGTCATGCTTCCACTTCTACTTTGTCTGGCAAAACTATTTAAAGTAAAAATGATCTGGAGCGTCACCCCCCCCTCCAGTCGCGTTGTTCAGACCTGTCATGCCCCGTGCTTCATTATCAAGTACACCTCCTGTCCACCGGGGGAGCTGTGCTACGAAAGCTAGCTCCAGAGGTGATGAGGTGGCCGATACCTCTGCTCTGGGACATGGCGTAGGAGGAGCGGCGGTGGGAGTCTCCTCTCCTGAAGCCAGACTGCTGCAGCTCCACAGCTCCACGCTTGATGCTGTGAACCTAGAGGATATCAGAGAATTGGTCAACATCACCTCTCCACACTCTGGGTGATGTAACGTGGCCATTACACACAGAGAGACACACACGTCTGACTTATAGTCAAACTACCTAAAAGGGGTCATCGAGGTTGAATGCCAATAAGATGATCTTAGTTTCTAACTGCTAAACTACCGTTAACTTAAACCTAATCCTAAACCTGACCCTAAAGGCCTAACCCTAACCTTGACCCTAAACTACTAACCCCTAGAGTAACGGGCTGCCTAAACTCAAAATGTTTTGTCCCCATTTACATAGAAAAACATGTTCACACACACGCACACACACACACACACACACACACACACACACGCACACACGCACACACACACACACACACACACACACACACACACACACACACACACACACACACACGATGGCGGTCTCACCCTGTGCCGGCCTGGCTTAGTGAGGATGATGTTGAGGGCGTGGACGGTGAAGGAAGGTAAGACGGCAGTCCAGGCTGTCAGCAGAGCCGTCAACCACACCACGGGACTGGCGAAGGCATTTTGAGCCACACCTGAACGTGGAGCAGACCAACGCAACCAGATCGATCATCACATACCTGTGGTCCTAAAGTGTGTGACTCATCAGTGGTTCAACACAGCTACATTAAGACAGTGGTAGAACTGGGATGTGTACCAGGGAAGTAGTAGTCAACAGGGGACATCTCAAAGAGCTTGCGACTTTGAGTGATCAGCGTGCACACAATATACATGCTCATGCTGACACACACGGCAAGCACATTCCACTTAGTCCAGTGTCCAGTCAGAAGAACAATCTAAGAAACACAAAAAAACCACACAACATCGATTGTCAGTTGTCATAGACAACAATACACCTTTCAATCTGTGGCCTCGCAAAATGACAAGCAGTGATTGGGGAAGGTCTATGTTGGTAGAGGCCGTACTGACAATGATACGCTAACTCATCTAACCTCGGTGGTGGCTGAGAGCACGGACGCTATGTTGACCGTGACGGACATAGTCTGGTAGTCCAGGGCAGAGTTGTGGAAGACCCCCAGAGGCACGAAGAAAAGGACCAGGGAGGTGTAGACGGCATATAGCAAGGTGAAAGCCAGTAGGAAGGGGTTGAACAGCTCCTGTCTCTGGCCAGCCTTGTAGAGGTCCGGCCATCTCAGACTGCCCTCCACACCCACATCCTGTCAACAGGTAGAACGGTACAGAAAGTGTGTCGGACCAGAACCATCTGGGACAGAATATGACTCCCAGTTGCACCAGATTATGATGTTTACGACATGTGTCATTATTTATACCATTGCTATTGCTCATAGACCCGGACATGGCAAAGGGTTTTTAGATTCTGAAATTATACTGAGTATTATAAGTTATGTTTGGTACAGCCACTAGGGGAAATAATGAGTGCTATTACATTTGAGTTGACAGGCAGTTTGATAGGGAGAGACATCAGGTTTTCCTTGTTTCAGGAGCCTTAACACTATCATCCTTACATCGGAATTTGTATTAAAAGAAACTTCAAACAATTAGGAAATTCTTAACAACATGGATGATGGAAATAAACCAATGAACACATAGAAAACACAACTTACTGTATAACACTGAACTGAGGGAAATATATTCAAGTTTACCTTGTCTAGCCCAGCTATTAGCATCTAGTAAGCAGGTTAGTGGATTACAGAGAGGGCTTGGTAAGCTGATGGGGTGAAGAAAGGGCTTCAACTGCCAGCTTCCACTTTAAGGATCACAGGTTCAATCCCAGTGCTAGGCACTCTGTTTTAATTATGTTTTTTGTGTGAACCTATAGGTGTTGCACATGGGATTCTCCCCCCCCCGTGGAAGATAAGTGAATTAGAAGAGCAGTATGCTTCATTCAAATAGGATATCCCCCTCTTCTACTCAACAGGGGGGAACAGTTGGTGTATATCTCAGCCAATCACAGCAGTGCTAATGTGAGACACTCTCTTTCCCCTATTACTGTAGATTTGTTAAGGACATTTTCTTAACATACAATGCAAAAATAAAAAAAGATTTGTAGCACCTTTAATTACTGACTTACTGTTTAACGTTTTTAGTTTGTCCTACACCTGCTGAAATATTCCATAACACCCTATAAGAATGACTTTGACATTTGTGAGTGAACTGCCCATTTACAACACATTTGATGGGTAAATGCATTGTTAACATTTTATAACGTATATCTTTATCTGGTTTCCTCTTCTCTTACCTGCTCGAAAATGGCGAGGCACTGTACTGGCGTGGCAGTGTAGACGACAGTATACAGGATGATGAACCAATTCTCATACAGAGTCTGAAACAAAACAACACAGAAAATGGCCAAAATAACGGGCTCAGGCATTGTAGTTGTGTTTAAATGAATGATTCTGATACCAAACCAATGTTGCCAGTCCAACCTGGGCACTGAAGCCATTGAAGAAGCCAAACCAGATGTGCACTAGAGCAAAACTGCTGGTTTTATACAGGAAGTAGCGCAGGAAGACGGCGATGCGACGGTACGACCAGCGTCCATGGACCAATAGGAGTCTCTGTAGGAAGCTGAACTGGGCCAGGGAATAGTCAGCATTCAGAACCGCCTGACCCCCCTCCACACCTGCCAAACCTACCCCTATATGAGCCGCTACAGGAGGGAGGCGGGAAAAGGCAAAGAAGGAATGACAGAGAGAGAGAGAGAGCAAGAGAGAGAGAGAGAGAGAGAGAGAGAAGGGAGGGAATTACAGATTACATTTATTTTGGTTTCTTGCCTAAAGCCCAGATAACATTTTGAATGTTGACACGACATTCCTTCCACCACCCGTTCCATGTCAAGGGTTTAACAAATTGCCTTTAAATAGACACCCTAAAATGATTTAACCACCCGACTTCTCTGACCATCACACTCACTCTTGATCATGTTCACATCGTTAGCGCCGTCTCCTACTGCCATGGTGATGGAGCTGGTGTGTTTCCTAATGAGGGCCACCACGTCTGCCTTCTGGCCTGGAGTGACACGGCAACACAACACTGACTGGCACAGCCCAGCTAGGGACATGAACCGAGACCCCCACTCTGGCCTGGAGTTAAACTCGGCCTGAGGAGACAAATCAACAACAAACCAGAGCCCTGTTAACATGAGACGGCTTTCAGTGGGATGTTTTAAAGAAGAAACAAAAAGGTACAGCAGTCTTTTAATGCAGACTGTTTACAAGGCTGAAAGGTTTTCAGTCTTTTAAGGGCACCCATTGGAAACATTTTGGAGGACATTTCCTGGACCCTCGCCATTTCATAATTCCACTGTGTTAGAATCAGAATCGTTTGGGATTCAATTCTTATTTGGATAGACACTAAGACATGATCAAATAGTCTATTCTTCTTCCGTTCGGTTATAGCTTCAGGATGCTAATTAGCTATATTAATGTATTATCAAAAGTGCAACTGTAAATCCACCATGGAGGTATGGTGTTCAAGCTCTGGTGGCATTCTGCAGCAATACACAATATGGATAATAAATGTTCTTGTACAGCATATTAGTGGTCAAAACCATTCACCTTTGGACAATCTAGGTTTTATAACACATTTTTTAAATGGACATATCTATTTTTCATGTAGTGCAGTGGTGTAGTACTTCTTTTATAAACAGCACATCACCTTAAAGACATACCAGTTCAGGGCCAGTGAGGACTAGTGCCGACCTGTCCCGAGCCAACTCCATCTCCACACACCACAACCCCGTCACACTGCTCTGAGAGAAAGTGACTTCTTCATCAGGAGCCCGAAGAAGCTGTCTAGGAGGACACACACAACTGAATCAGGACCCAATTGAGCTGCCTCGGCTGGCAATGAGCCAATAAGAGGTTAGACCAATACATTTGGTGTTTTTACTAAACTAACTGGACTGGCTTACACTCCCCACAGCTGACTGCTTCTAATACTAGCATGTGTTTGTTTATGTGCCCACCACCACCCCAGCCTCCACCTGTTGGCTTCCATTTCCTGCTGGGGCATTAGTGGACAGTGGCTTACCACACTCACTGCAGTACTTCATTCTATATTGACCCTTGGGTTCAACAGTGAGCTACCTTCCACTGCCAAAGTCTATCGCCAAGACGCGTCTTCATTTCTTATTCATGCAAGGAAAAATTGAAGAAACTGCCCAAATCTAAGTGCGGAAAGCTGGTTGAGGCATACCCAAGAAGACTCGAAGCTGTGATTCCTGCCAAAGGAGCTTCTATAAAGTCCTGAATACAGGGTCGGATCACTTATGTACATAATATATTTCAGTTTGGTTTAAATAAATTGGCACAAATTTCTAAAAACATGTTTTTGCTTTGTCTCTAGGGTTTTGTGTGTAGATTGATGGCAAAAAATACATTTGATCAATAATAAATGAAGTCCATAACAAACCAAAATGTGGAGAAAGTGAATTGGTCTGATACCATACGAAGGCACTGTGCATAAAATATATTGGAAAACTAATGTCAATGTGTGTGTTCTTATTCAATGCATTATGTGGGATTATTACTGACCTCAGTTCCTCTCCTTCGAGTAATCTGGTATCAGGATCCAATAGTTTGCAGGAATACCCTATGTTCACTGCAGTTTCTACAGCGAGAAAGAGAGAAAGACAGACAGTAACAGAGACAGACAGTGACAGAGAGACAGACAGTGACAGAGAGTCAGACAGTGACAGAGAGTCAGACAGTGACAGAGAGTCAGACAGTGACAGAGAGTCAGACAGTGACAGAGAGTCAGACAGTGACAGAGGAATTTATTACTGAGAATTATTTACTAACTATGGTATAGTGCCTACCTTTCTTGTCCCCAGTCAGCATCCAGACTTTCAGACCAGCCTGTCTGAGCATGGTGATCGTCTGGGGAACCCCGTCCTGCAGTCGGTCTTCAATAGCCGTCACCCCCAGCAGCTACACAACGAGAACTGTGTTATACAGTGTTAATCACCAAGATAGTGGAAAGCATCCAGGAGTTTTCCTGATGGACGTCATCCACTGAAGCGCTGGGATTCTCATCAGATCTCCTTGTATGCCAGATGCACTGTTATGTGTTAGCATGACTCTGAGGACACCTTTAGGTCTCTCTCCATGTCATCATAAAGCTGCTCCAGAATGTCCTCCCGGTCATGGGTTGTCAAGACGACAGTCTGGTGCAGGGTTTTGCACCACTCTTTCCATTTGGCCTCAGGTACAGAGCGTTCAGCTATACACAGCGTTCTGAGACTGGATTGGGCAAACAGCTGAAAATGGAATGGGATATTCAGGATCAGATGCTGTATTAGATGCTAATTATATGTAGTGTGTGTGTGTGTGTGTGTACGTGCATGTGTGCATTTTTGTGTGTGTGTGTGTGTGTGTTTGTGTGCATTTCTGCTGTTGTTGTGTGTGGGTGGGTATGTGTTTTTGTGGGTGTGTGTCTCTTACATCTAAGGCTCTCTCAGTGCTCTCCAGATGTGGACAGTCTTTTTGTAGTCTCTCCAAGATCACAATGTCAGCACCTTTACAGTATAACTTCAACCCTCCCTCTGGCTCCCGCACTGCAAACACAGCAACACACCACAGAGGAGAAAACAAATCAACATGTCAGGAGAATACATCAAGACCAAAGACTGAGGGAAAGAGAGATGAAGGGAGTGAAAGAAGGAAGAAGGGAAGCTGTGGGGCAGATGCATCCAGTCTCAGGTAGTCACTAGATAGCCATGCCAGAAAGGACTAAAGAGACAAGTCTGTCAGATCTTTTGAGAAAGTGCATCATTAGAGTGTGTTTGTTACGGGTAAGCTCAGGGTTATACATTTATCCTTTCTAGAAAGGCCAGATATGAATGCAAGTCTCACCCAATACAGACATGCGTCTCCTCTGGCTGGTGAAATCAAGTATTGTAAGGAGATGATAATGGCGTTGGAGGCCCAGCTCGTTGATAGTCAGAGAGTCTCGGGTCCTGGACAGGAAGACCCAGCCCAGTTCCCTGGCGGCTCCCACCAGGGCTTCCTCATCTGGGGATGCAGCCTGATACACCAGGGCTCCTGGGATAAACACCGGGCAACAAGACTACGTATTACAGAAACCTGGGTTGTTTGTTTAATCATTTCCTATTTCTGCTGAGTTATTACTTAAATGTTATTTTGCTCTACCGGAAACTGCACACTACATGACATCGTTCTCACTACTCAGGTGGCACTATGTCACCACTGTAGATGTAAATAAGGCTTTTTAAAAGACACTTGATCGGTCGGTTTCACCTTCCCTCCATTCTGTCATGACTGTGTGGCAGAGCGTCAGGGCGGTGAGGAACTGCTTGCTGTCCGGACACCGCTGTCCTCTCAGCCTGTCCACCAGCCGTTGGTCGGACAAATGCAGACCGCCACAGGAGAACGGGTTCCAGCTCAGGTCTAACGTCTGGAAGGGAGGAGGAACCTGTTGCTCCCAGTGTGACGCCAAGACATTTCCATTAAAACGCGTGGTTCACCTGGATGGTTACCTCTGACTCCTCTGCACTGACTGACGTGTCTCCTGGAAAAAGAAGAAGACATTTGCAGTGGCAGGAGCACACTGGGCTGACAGTCTAACCACCAGAGAGTCCTAGCAGACAGATGGGAAGTGTGATTCCAGCCAGGGTTAGGGTCACGCCTTGACTCCGGAGGGCTGGACCAATATTAAATATTCAACACTTACGAACGCGCCCATTAATATTTCAACAAATACAAGGGCACACTGATTTGTTACAGTGTCCAGCTCTTCCGGACAGCCATGTAAAGCCAACCCTGAGTCTGACAAACATACGCATGTAGGTCTGGGTCAGTGTTCAGATGCAAACGGCAGGCGCTGTATCCCCGAACCTGCGGTGCAAACTGATAACCCCCGGTACAGAACAAGCACTCCAGGCCTTTGTAGATTCAAGCGCACCTAAATGCAACACAGCAGAGGAGATTTGTTAATGGGTAATAGACCATCCGTACCGTAGATTTCACCGGCAATGCAGCACTGTCTAAAAAGCAGGTGGTTTTGGGTCAAGGTGCCGGTCTTGTCACTCAGCAGGTGTCCCACCTGACCCAGCTCCTCATTTAGAGAAGTATTCCGGGCCTGAGCTGGGATGGAATTGTCTTCCCCACCTCGCATCTCCACGTCCCAGCCTATAAACAGGCTGTGGACCACGTGGATCATCTCAAACCTACGCACAGACACAGACAGACTGAATATAGGGTATGGTAATTAAAAGAAACTGATTTGTGTAATGAATCCCAGTAGAACTGACCACAGCGCTGGTGCCATTACTCACGTGATGTAAAGAGACATGGGCATGGCCGGGCTTAGCAAGATCACATAGCTCCAGAAAGTGAGGAAGGCTGTGTATTCTGGTGAGTTGACACTCGTTATTACAGACAGAAACTCCATCTGGGGCACCACACTCCTCCTAAACACCCCCGACCCTACAGCCAGTAGTAGAGCCACTAAAAGTAGGAACAGCACTATCTGAGACACACACACATACACACACGCACACACACACGTTAAAACAAAAGCCCTCATAATTCACATATAAAAATGCAAGGTCATGGATGGAAGGGGGACGCTCTATATTGTGATTTTGGTTAGATCATCTTCCGTTTGGGATGGCTGAAGTTGGACAATACTGGTACTGTATGTGAAATGTACATTCACCTAAAGGATTATTAGGAACACCATACTAATACTGTGTTTGACCCCCTTTCCCCATCAGAACTGCCTTAATTCTACGTGGCATTGATTCAACAAGGTGCTGAAAGCATTCTTTAGAAATGTTGGCCCATATTGATAGGATAGAATCTTGCAGTTGATGGAGATTTGTGGGACGCACATCCAGGGCACGAAGCATCTGTTCCACCATATCCCAAATATGCTCTATTGGGTTGAGATCTTGTGACAGTGGGGGCCATTTCAGTACAGTGAACTCATTGTCATGTTCAAGAAACCAAATAGAAATTATTCAAGCTTTGTGACATGATGCATTATCCTGCTGGAAGTAGCCATCAGAGGATGGGTACATGGTGGTCTTAAAGGGATGGACATGGTCAGAAACAATGCTCAGGTAGGCCGTGGCATTTAAACAATGCCCAATTGGCACTAAGGGGCCTAAAGTGTGCCAAGAAAACATCCCCCACACCATTACACCACCACCACCTGCCTGCACAGTGGTAACAAGGCATGATGGATCCATGTTCTCATTCTGTTTATGCAAAATTCTGACTCTATCATCTGAATGTCTCAACAAAAATCGAGACTCATCAGACCAGGCAACATTCTTCCAGTCTTCAACTGTCCAATTTTGGTGAGCTTGTGCAAATTGTAGCCTCTTTTTCCTATTTGTAGTGGAGATGAGTGGTACCCGGTGGGGTCTTCTGCTGTTGTAGCCCATCCGCCTCAAGGTTGTGCGTGTTGTGGCTTTACAAATTCTTTGCTGCATACCTCGGTTGTAACAAGTGGTTATTTCAGTCAAAGTTGCTCTTCTATCAGCTTGAATCAGTCGGCCCATTCTTCTCTGACCTCTAGCATCAACAAGGCATTTTTGCCCACAGGACTGGATGTTTTTCCCTTTTCACACCATTCTTTGTAAACCCTAGAAATGGTTGTGCATATAAATCCCAGTAACTGAGCAGATAGTGAAAGACTCAGACCAGCCCGTCTGGCACCAACAACCATGCCATGCTCAAAATTGCTTAAATCACCTTTCTTTCCCATTCTGACATTCAGTTTTGGAGTTCAGGAGATTGTCTTGACCAGGACCACACCCCTAAATGCATTGAATTAACTGCCATGTGATTGGTTGATTAGATAATTGCATTAATGAGAAATTGGACAGGTGTTCCTAATAATCCTTTAGGTGAGTGTAAATGCTGGATGTATTCTCTGTTGAGAATACTAATTTGACTGTGATGCTAAAAACGCAAACCATGATGTTAGCCACTGTTCGCCATTTTATATTGGTTTTGGGCTGCACAGAAAATGTGTAATATATAGACTAAACACAAATATAAAAACAACATGCAAGTGTTGGTCCCATGTTTTATGAGGAAAAGATCCATGATATTTTGCATATACAAATTATATATTTCTCTTGAGTTTACGTCCCTGTTCGTGTGTATTATTTTATTTAATAGATTATCCATATGTTGCATATTAAGAAGCGTATTAAACAGCATGATCATTACACAGATGCACCTTGTGTTGGGGACAATAAAAGGCCACTCTAAAAAATTAGTTTTTTGTCACAAAACACAATGCCACAGATTTTTCAATGCCACAGATGTCTCAAGTTTAAAGGGAGCAGGGAGTTGACATGATAACAGCAGGAATGTCCAACACAGCTGTTTCCAGAGAATATAATATATTATTTTCTAAACCATTAGCCATCTCCAACTCTGTTTTAGAAATGTTGCCAGTACATCCAATTGGCCTCAGAAATGCAGGCCAGGTGCAATCAGACCTCTGTCCAGGACCACCACATCCGGCTTCTTCCATCACCATCGCCTCATGTTTCAACAGGAAAATGCACGTCGTGAGGATTCTAAATAATTATAAATACAGCACTGTGCAAAAGTCTTAGGCACCTGAAACCTTTATGTATATTTGTTTATATTTTTCTATATACAACTTACAGACATACAGCTCCGGACAAAAAGAGACCACTGCACTTTTTCTTACCATCTCCAAAAAAGTTCAAAAGGAAAATTTTGAGTGAGGAACAGAAGGGTTAAAATCAAGAGGCCACTGCAAATTGAACACTTCTGTTCCTCACTCAAAACTTTCCTTTTGAACTTTTTTGGAGATGGTAAGAAAAAGTGCAGTGGTCTCTTCATTTTGTCCGGAGCTGTATGTCTGTAAGTTGTACATAGAAAAATATAAACAAATATACATACAAGTTTTTTTATACTCACTCCAATGACCACATTGTTCAGCAACTTCTCAATGTGAGTCATCTTAACTCTGTGCCGACCAACATTACGAAGGATCTTCGTGTCTGAACCTAAAGGAGAAGATATTGTATAATTGCATCGTAACGGTTTGTCTTAACTCTCGTAATTATAATGTATCTGTTTGGGAAGGTGTACCAGTATATACCGCCACCCCATAGACGGCGTCTGTGTTGCGAAGCACTGTTCCTCTAAGCAGGATGTGTTCACTGTCCAGATGGTGGCACTCTCCTCTCCAGTGGAGCTCACCTCGGAAGGTATACAGTCGATTGTTAGGCTCCTCACAAAACACGGTGCCTAAGAGTACAAGGAGAGAGAAGGAAATGTAAGGGGGAGGGAGGGGTAGATGTTAATAGGTGGATGGTGAGTGAGACAGAGGGAGAGAGAGAGAGAGAGAGAGACAGCTCAGGGATGAGAACTGGTTTGATAGTGAATGTAAATTCGAATCACCAACCACAAGTAACCGCAGTTACTGCACCTATTAATCTTGCACAGTGAGATTAGCTGGTTAAGATAGGCTTCCTGTTGTTATAACACGCCTGTTGAACAAAACACTTGGGTCTAGTGACGTGTGGGTGTGAGGGTGCCGTTTATGTCCATTCCTGTTCAACATCTACATCAACAAACTAGCACTGCTAGTGAAAGACTCACTGCTCCTAGACTCACTGTCAAAGAGGTCCTGCTCAATGGAAAAGTCCTTGTCTTATCTACAGGAACCACTTGACATGTTCGGGGAATAGAGCGGTATATTCAAGTCTTGCCCTATTGTTTTCCTAAATTTGTGATACATACTAAGCAAACACACAACAAAGTGAAATCCAAGAGCTAAACTGTGAAAATAGTCTGATTTGTAAAATGTATATATTATTTGACGAATTGGGAAGTTGAAGTGTTTTGGTGTTTTAGCTAAGAGAATAAAAATGGACAGATCTTGAAGAAATACAGTCTAAGAAACCAAGCAACCCCAAAAAAGAAAATAACCCAATCAGTTTCTAACTTCTCCACTTACTGATGCCATACTAGTGGGAATTATTCTGAGTGAAGCTGAAACAGAAAATATTAGATACATGGATATTTCTATGTTTGACATAGCCTGAGGAAAAATCCATTATAATAAATTCCCTGAAGAATTTATACTGTATTTGCATTGAACATATAATAGTGTAAGAACTGATTCCATTTACATTTTATTGTTTTAATTATTGGCAATTTTAAATATGCTTTATTTATTTCAATTTATTGACTGAATAGTACACAATACAATAGGGTTATATTTATACAGGCCTACATTATGTACTTCAATACATTTACATGAACTAACTGGCTTTTCCCTGTTGGATTGTATTTACTGACTTATTATCCCACTGTGCTGATTTGACAACATCTGCAAACTGAATTTCATGCCGATGAAGTAATCTGAATTTATGAAAGAGAAACAAAGACCTATTTACATTTGTAATACAACATTCTTATAAAGGTCTATTTTAGCAACACTCAATTTCAGTGGGTCAGGCCAACGCCCAACATTGACACTAGTCTGCTTCCGGGATAAATCAGCTCAACCTATTTTGTATATACTTTTTTGCATTGTCAAAATTCCTAGGGTTGCGTTGTGCCTACCATCAAAGGCAGCCAGTGTCTGCTCTGTGGGGTTAGAGGTCATCTCTGTGTGGGTGGCAGCCAGGGCCTGCCGGTACTTTAGGTTGGTCTCTCTGCAAAGACAACATAATATTAGTATAAAATGTTTAACCAGAGAAGACACACAACTGGGGTGTATTCATAAGAACTGTCCCAGAATAAAAGCCAAGTTAATAGTTAGAACATATGTTCCTATCCCTTACCCATCAATGTCCATTGTCTCTACGTAGCACAGGCTGTGAGGCTCTGAACTGCAAAGGAGAAGCAAATCCGCCTGTAGGGGAGATGCCAAAAGAGAAGGGGACTAGAGAGGATTCAAGGTAATGGCAGAGGGGGCAACAGTCTAGAAAGAAAGAGAGATATGTTTTGGTCAAGGCCAGTATGTGTTTGGTTAGGTCCTCCACCCTTGGCCACAAAAAAAGATTGGAACTCAGGTCTCAGCATACATGTAATCAAATGATATTTGTTACATGCTTGGGAATAACTGGTGTAAATTGACAGTGTAATTGTAATTGTCCAGAACCATCTGGGTTTCCCTCCTGCACGTATGGATTATAGCCTAGACTTCTTGTTTGAGCGAGCAGTGTTATAAGTACAAGAGCGGCAATGGATCTGCTTCAGGGCCACACATCTCGACATCATCAGTCCTGATTTACAGTGATGCAGCAAGGGCCTTAATCACAAACTGGATGTCATAAAATTTTAGCGGAAAAAGTGGTAGTATAGAGAATATTCTATGGCTTGGTTGGCTGATTCATGAATATCTTCTTGCAGAGGTCTTGGCTGACAGGGAACTTGGCACCAGTGATGAACTGGCCATTGGCACCCAGCACCTAGCTATCAAAGGGGTGCAGTTGCCATACCAAGCATTGATGCAGTCTGTCAAGATGCTCTAAGTGGTGCAGTTTTAGAACCTTTTGAGGATCTGCAAACCGATGTCAAATCAGCCTCCTAAGGGAGAACAGGTGCAGAAGTGCATTCCTTCCAACTGTCTGGGTTTGCAGGGACCATGTTAGTTTGTGCCTGATTGTGTACACCCAGGAACCTGAAGCTCTCTACCTGCTCCACCTTTATCCTCGTGTGGATAGGGGCCTTCTCGCCATCTCGCACCCCTCGTCTTTCCGACAGTTAGGGAGAGACCGTTGTTGTCGCATTACCATCGGTGATCAGCTCTCCAACCGGTCTTCATCAAACATGTCGAGGGTGGGGCGCACGTGGGGACGGTGAGCCTGGAAGATGCGTTGTCACTCCCACCTGGGGACCGCCAGGCAGAAAGGTCAGAACCCATTTGAAGGTGTTACCGTTCCAGGGTCCGGAGCTTAGGTTCTACGGTGGTGAACTCTGAGCTGTAGAGAATGAACGGCATTATCACGTAAGCATTCCCCTTGTTCAGAAGATAGAGGGCGATAGAGGGTAAATTCAAGATTGAGTCTTCAGTGGTTCTATTGTTGCAGTGGTATGAGCACTGGAAGAGTAGAATATACAAGGCTCCATTCTGCCACGCGTTTGTGCATCATGCACTTTTCTCTTCTCATGTCAGTCAGGCAGCCCAAAACAAACCTCCTTTATGGTGGTCCAGAGGTTGGAGCAGGTCCTTACTAATATTACACAACCCATGACTGTTGAAGTGGCTTAAGCGGCATAGCCTAGATTTAGAAACTCACCGGGATGATCTGGTCTTTGTGAATCCGCAACACATCTCCCACACATACGTCCTTCCACTGCGATGGGCTGAAACTGAGATAGGAGGGAAGACAAGCCACAGAATGTTTGTTGTAAAACAAATACCTGCAATCTTTTCCAAAAAAGGAATGGATTGGAGTGTTTTGCAGTGCACAGGGGTGTCTGAAGTTAGGTGCCCTGAGGGGGAGAGGACTGGCGTCTTTGTGCTGACCTCTGGGAGATGAGCACATCACAGCTTCTCCTATTAATCTGAGAGTCACTGCGTCTCCTGGCCTGAGAGCGAGAGAAGAGACAGAGATGGGGGAGGGGGGGCATGAAAGAGAGGAAAGAGAGAAAGTGAGAATACCCCATTAAGGGACCCTATGGTGACACAAGCAGAGAGATTTACATGCCATACTAAATGATAGGTCCATAAAGAGGGTCACACAAGCCCTTCACCCAGGCTGTTAAAGACCATAATTCAGTGATGCACTTACCCACTGAATTGTCCATGCAAAACATTGCTGCCTTTTGAGAGAACTAGCTAATTAAGCTAGAAGCAAGAAAATTAATGCAACTCAGAAGACCAGTTTGTCAGTGAGCAGAGGACAAGGAGTCGATGAGGACAATGAAGGAGAGATGTGCGGGATTGGTGGGTGAGTGAGTGATCTCACCAGGTCATTGGCCAGGTCTTTGACCCCCCGTACTGACAGCACTATGAACAGAGGGATGATGGTGGTGTACCAGGGTATGGACGAGATGACAGGGACACACTGAGGGGAAAAAAACACATTCGTAGGTACACACACAGACACGCACACACGCACACACGCAGATATATACATTCACACATACACTTTCTCACAAACGCACAAGCGCATTACGCACAACATTCACTGAATGTTCAATGAAGAGCATGAAATGTGCATAAAAAAGCATTGAGGTCCCGCAGAAAAACCAAATCTTTCAAACATCATCGTTGTTTATCGACACATTTAATGAACCATTATCAATTAACCGCTACAAACAAAGGGTTTTTCCATCCTCATAGAAATCCACAGATAAATAAAGCCCAGGCTAACCTGCATCACCACGACGAGGAGGAAGTAGAGGTTGGCTGCCCTCTGGAACTGTTCGTAGAGCGTCAGGGGCAGGAAGGTCAATGGGGAGTACTTAAAACTGCGCACCACATTATCCTAGCAACCCAACCCACCAAAAAGACACAAATAATCATTGACAGAGAGAGAGAGAGAGAGATTGAGAGAGAGAGAGAGAGAGAGAAAGAGAGACACAAGGGAGATGTAAGTATTCCAATTAGCGGGTTAGCGTGTTTGTGCCGACAGTGTTGGGTTACCACAAAGTGTACAGTGACTCACGCCGTATCTGCCCCAGTGGAAACACAAAAAGGATTGTCTCCGTTGATGTTTGTGGAAGTGGCGGTTGTTTGCTTTCACCTCCCATGTGACATCTGCCATAAACAGAGTTAAAGAAAAGCACGTTAAAATGGCAAGTGCGCTTGGTTTAGGAGCTGTGGTCCTCACGAAATGGGTCAGGTCAGCATACATTATGTGGCCCGGGATGACATCATGTTGTGTGTGTGTTTATGTGACAAGCTGGCCTGTGTTATAATGCTGTCTCTCAAGGGGACTCCTTCTTGCATCTGGAAAAGGCTAAAATGACTCTAATAGCTTCTTCTGAGGTAACCAGATCCCTCAAAATCTGTAATTTGTAAACTAGGTCAAGGGTCACATATTGGACGCTTTATTTATCTGCTAGACACACTTCTTTTTTTTTTCATGCAAACACATTTGAACACAAATACTGGTCTGACCTGTATCAGGGTTGGCGGTGGCATCCCCTTTCATGGTGCTATAATGACCACAGACAATGTTCTAGAAAATTAGAAAATTAGAAAGCAACAGACAATCGGTTATATAGAACATATACTTTTATGCCAGCTAACTCCTTAAATGAATATGTCCTACAAGAATCCTGCTTGCTTGATTGATCATCTACCAGAAAGCAGATCTTGACTTTCCAATTCTCAAAATAGACACATAATGAAATGTTACCTCGTGTTAGATGACTGAAGGACAAATACAAGTGGTTAAAATAACGAACAATGAGTGAGTTAGATAAGCATGATTTAAAAACATACCAAACATGAGTTTCAGCGTAGCTGAATGTCCTTTGGTAGGCAGTTGGCAAGGAAGTCAGGAATCAACAGGTGACAAGACGCAATGTGGTAAATGGGCTGATTCATCGTTAGATGGAGGATATCACCCCGTTACAATCTATTATCATAACCTAAGTAGGAGTCAGAATTAGTGGATTAATTGTCAATCCAGTTCACCAGCTAAAATGGCACTGTGAGAGGGGCTCGATCTCATACAGATCCTGTTAAAATTGTCTAACCCAATGCTCTGCCTCCATAGCAACAATGCCTTTCTCTTACAAAGTTACAAAATAACATGTCACTATTATCTGATGACAACAAACATTAACAAAAAGTACAGTGTGTTACAAAACCTACACTTCAGTAACCTCCTATAACAGATTAACTTCTTTCCTTACGAATCCATAGCTGGATTTTAACTTATTCTTACATATTACACACAAAAACCAGTGTATGCAATCGATGCCTTGTAACACTCACCTGGAAACAGCGGTCTTGTGTTATGTCTCCATAGCGTGTGTGTGTGTGTGGGGGGGTTCCTAACACCTGGGACCCAGTGACTGATGAGCCATGCACCACTGATCTCGGCTGATTATTAACTACGTGGAGGCTCTTCATCCATCCTCATCCACGACATTTTATAACATCCAAGTGTTGGCACGGTGTTCCCTGTACCTTTACCTTCCCAAGACCTTCTCTCTGTCCCCGCCTCTCTCTTACCCAGGTGGATTCAGTGTCAACATGTTTGATTTGCACTGGCTAGTGAGAGCGGGAGAGTGAGAGAGAGACGGGACAGACAGGAGAAAACCAAAAAAATAAGAGGGGGAAAGGTTAGTTTCAGAACAGAAACACCAGCGGTCCCTCATCCCCCAGCTCCTTTTCACTGGCCATTCAACACCGGGCCACTGGGGAAAAAACACCAGAATAGTGTGGCTTGATGAGCTTCGGCTTAATCTCAATAGTCAAAAGAGGTTTGGAGTTTAAGGCTGGGTATCTGTTTAAGCACTTAGTGACAACAGCTGATGTAGGAAAGGGCTTTATATAATTAATGTGAATAGAAAACATGGCCATTACTCTGAGGTATCCTTTGTCAAAATGGTAATAACATTGACCTTGGACTATATGTCTCTTTAGTTTCTCCAGTAGACCTGTCAGGAGAAGCTGTCTCACTGTAGCTTTGTGCTGGCTACGTGGCCCAGCTCCCTGTTCCAATAGTTTTACACCATGGGGTATACAGTGGATATAAAAAGTCTACACCCCCCTATTAAAATGCCAGGTTCTTGTGATGTAAAAGAATGAGACAAAGATAAATCATGTCAGAACTTTTTCCACCTTTAATGTGACCTATAACGTGAACAATTCAATTGAAAAACAAACTGAAACCTTTGAGGGGGGAAAAAAATAAATACAAATCTCACAATAACTTGGTGCATAAATGTGCGCACCTTTAAACTAATACTTTGCACCTTTTGATTTTATTATAGCACTCAACGTTTTTGGGTCAGATTGCTCCAATCTCCTGATTGTGAGGACATCTCATGTGCACAGCCCTCTTCAGAACACCCCACAGATGTTCAATTGAATTCAAGTCTGGGCTCTGGTTGGGCCATTCCAAAACGTTAATCTTCTTCTGGTGAAGCCATACTTTCGTGGATTTGCATGTGTGCTTTGGGTCATTGTCGTGCTGAAAGGTGAACTTCATCTTCAGCTTTCTAACAGACACCTGTCTGCCAAAATTGCCTGGTATTTGGAACTGTTTGTAATTCCCTCCACCCTGACTAAGGCCCCGGGTCCAGCTGAAGAAAAACAGCCCCAAAGTATGATGCTGCCACCACCATGCTTCACTGTGGGTATGGTGTTCTTTGGGTGATGTGCAGTGTTGTTTTTGAGACAAACATACCTTTTGGAATGATGGCCAAAAAGTTGAGATGACTGTCTTCATTATGTTCCATGGTATATCTAATGCTTTGGAAATTATTTTGTACCCTTCTCCTGACTGATATTTTTCAACAAAAAATCCCTCTGATGCTTTGGAAGCTCTCTGCGGACCATGGCTTTTGCTCTGAGATGCAACTAAGAAAATGTCAGGAAAATCCTACTAGAACAGTTGAACTTTATTTGTGATTAATCAGAGTCACTTTAAATGATGGCAGGTGTGTAATGACTTCTATAGAACATGAGTTTGAATGTGATTGGTTAATTCTGAACACAACCACATCCCCAGTTATGCAACCAGGTTATTGTAAGGTTTTAATTTTAAATTATTCCCTCTCGAAAATTTCAGTTTGCTTTTCAATTGAATTGTTCACATTATAGGTCACATTAAAAGTGGAAAAAAGTTCTGACATGATTTATCTTTGTCTCGTTCTTTTACATCCAAAAAACCTGGCATTTTAACAGGGGTGTGTAGAATTTTTATATCCACTGTACATTCTGTCCTTTCAGAACACAGAGGCCTTCCTCTGTCACACCCCCCCTCCCTATTCCCTCCTGTTCCTACCTCCCTCCTACTCCTGCCCTCCCTCCTTCTTTCTCTATCTAGGGGAAGACAGACAGTGGCGGCTGGGGATGTATCTCTCAAAGCTCCAGATAATGAGTCTGTCATTAGGAGGGCCTATTAGTGCCCTTCAGAGCTGCAGGAGAACTGAGATGAGGACAGAGGGGCACAGACAGCTCCCTCCCATGGGTGGCTACTATGTCTTCATCCCCAAATGGAAGGTCATCTCTATAGAAAGATCTCTATTTATTAGTCTGCCATCATGATGAAACATTTCCAGACAACTCAACTAGGAAAAGTGCTTGTGGTGTAACATGTTAGGTCCTAAACAATGAAATTGTTTATGGAATAACACAGAGTGCTATATAGAACCTTTTTTTATGCTATTTTTAGTGCTACTTTCGTTCATGTGATAATTGTGTTTCGTAAAAGACAATGTCTTTTGATAAGGACCACATTGCATTCCGCATGTATGATCACTTTGATAACAGTTCTGGTTTAGATGTCCTTCGCATTTGTCTTGTGTTTATCTCATGTCATCAACCACAGAACCAGGCTGCAGTTCAGCATGTAAACAAGTTGGGTCACACTCACAGGAATGATGCCGGCCAGAAAACCAAGGTATCCACAACAGTGGAAACTACTCGGTGGCCTGAAATCGTAAAGGAAACCACGGCAACTGTCATAGCACCAGGACAATGTATTTGGTAAGAAGTCCATTGTGTCATTGTTTAGGAGATCAGAAGTGAACGTGCAACGCATATCACTGTCCCCTGTGTAGAATAAGAACATCAACAAAATATGTCAAGCATGTTAAGCATGGCATGACTGAAACATTCATTATGTAATCAAACTCAGAGCCTTAGTACGCACTATACATCACACAAATCCATTCTTCAGGGAGCACGTCTTGTCCTGTTCTTTGTTGCACTGCCACCTGGTGGTTGTTTATAATCCCTGCAGATAGACGTTCCCATCCGTTTCTTAGTCAATAAACAATTTCTATAAAATAAACAAGCCATTATGTCTTACACAAAGTTCAAATGGTTTACATTCATTTCATTCATATTTAGCATCATGTATTTTACTCATGCCTTCTACATGATTATTCTCAGAAAGGCCCCATCCTGACACTTGAAGCAGCTGTCTCTTTGAGAGCATGTGTGTCTTTTATCAGGGACAATCAGTCCCATCTATTTTTAAATGTGGGCCTGCAGCTGAGTGGTTTTCTGAGATGCGTTGTGGCATGAGGGTCTCAAACCTCCACTGACAATGAGACCAGCCGACCGGGGTTTTTCCACTGCAGTTAAACTGCTGTCCGTTATACCTGCTAAACCTCATGTGTCTCAGCAAACACACAAACACACTCTCACACTTCAACGATAATCCACCACACCACTGGAAATAGCACAACAGGTGGAGGCCTACATTATCATAGTAACCAAATTGAGACAGTTGTTAATTGATGTCCAGACACACAGAGATGGATGGATAGATTGTGTTGTTGGAGGCAAGTTAATCAGTGCCACCCTGTCAAACTGTAGTCCTCAATTGCAAAACATACTGTTGACACAGAAAGGCCTTCAGAGAAAGGGGACTGGAGTCCGTATTATGCATGCATTATCTGGAATGCAAAGATCACACACACACACACACTCTCTATTGCATATCTACACACCATACGCTTTCTGGTGTGCCTCAAAGGCAAAATCATTACCCTCTGAGCCACCCAATCCAGACATCAACGGTAAACTATGATCTCTGTGACTCTAAATATACTACTGGATCTGACATTTCACAGTTTCTATAGATAGGACTTGTCATGACTGAGTTGATCAGTGAGGGTGAACCGTGCTTTTCACTTTGAAGGGTCTACCTGCCAGGCTCCAACCAACCTCCGCACTCAGTCACCCAGTCAACCAGTCACATGTCTTAGATAGCATATGAGGAGCTGAATGAGGCCGTGATACTTCCTGTGAAAAGTGGTTAGCAGCTTAGCTGACAGAGGAGGAGCAGGAATCATGCAAAGACAATTTCAAATGGGTATTGTGACAAATATGGGCATAATGGTGAATACATAATAAGCTGATTTAAAAAAGAACCGTCTCTTATTCACACCATGCTTTGTTCTGTTGTCAGCATGCACATACTGTACACACACTTCTGACAATTGCTAATGGAATCCACAATAAATAAGGCCCACATGCCTATGTCAAACACTCAGCACTGATGCAAGATAAGCAGATGTAGTACACATCACAATGAGTCACTTTGTGGAAGTAATATATTTTCGAGGTACGTGGGTGGGTATGTGGGTGGGCGGGTGGGCGTCCAAGTGGGTGGATGGGCGGGCGGATGCAGCATCCTGTGTACGTTGGCTTGGACAGGATGGGGGTTGGTAAGGTGAATGGCTGAGATGGACATGGGTCAGCTAGTTGCCTATAGATATGCTAGTCTGCTTTGTTGACATACTGTAGGCCTGTATATGCAGAGGTGGAAAATCTCACGCCAGCATACAGTAAAGGCAGGAAGTGGTTTTGCCACATAAAGAACTGAAACCTGGGCTGTATCTCAATAGCTTACAGATGCTTCCACTCCTCATATCCTCCCCTCCATCTGCAGTAATGTGAGAATTTGATAGGTGAGAGCTAATACACCATCTGTTTTCAGTTCAGAACCAGTAAATGGGATTAAACCACGTTAGACTACTATGGAGATTTACATTCAAACATTTTATGAATTTAGCAGTCACTTGAGTTAGTGCATTCAGCTTAAGATAGCTAAGTGTGATAACCAGACAAACCAGTTATTTTAAGTACACACTGTGAATTAGCTATCAGCATTGATGGTGGTAGAGGAAAAAATGAAAGAGCAAACATTGGTTCATGAAAGGCAACAGCGGGCTGAGGAGAACCTGCCCTCTCATTTGCATGGGACTGCCAAGAGACCAAAGGTGGCAGAAGAGATTGGGTTGGGATGTGGGGTTTGATCCTAGCCTGATAGTAGGTAGAGACAGTTCCACTTGCTAAAGCCCTAAGGCCGTGAGGTGGCTGCAACAGGAAGCCAGTGGACCATATCAAGGAGTGGTGATATGATAGAGCTTGGGAAGCTTGAACACTAGCAGGGCTACTCCCTTCTGGATAAGTTGCTTTGGTTTGATGGTACAGGTAGGGACCACTACTAACACAGTATATTCAGTAGTCCAGAAGAAAAATGCCAAATCCAAGGGTTTAGGATATATGCTCAATAATGTGTGTGGTTAGGGTTTAGTCTGTGTTGGAGAGCTTAAACCTGCAGAAGGAAGTCCCCCACTTTGATGTTTGTGGAGAAGGACAAGTTTCCATGTCAACTGTGATGGAAAGGTCTTGAACAGGTGTAAACAGGTCTTATCCCCGTCAAGGTTGCGCTAGAACTGGTGAAATTGATACTCCCCAAATAAAGTGGAACAGAATCATTGCCAAACATAAGAGCGCCACAGAAAGAGTCTCCCCAGGTCAAAAATCCCTCTTAACCCCTCTGAAAAGGGTCAAGATAATCTGCAGCAACTGAAATCATCTCGCACAGTCACTGAGACAATTGTACTATCACCAACAACAGCACTTGCTCCACAGAGAGTGCTATGCTAGGTACCAGGGAAACAACATTATCAGTGACATTTTTACAAATTTGAGGTCAGTGGTCTGGCCAAAGCACTGCGAAGTGTTTCCCATTTAGGGCACAGCGGAAATAACTCATTGCTAGTGTGAATAGAACATTTCATTTAGATTGTATGTTAATATTGTTAAATGAAGATGCATTTTCTAAAAGTATTATAGTGTAAAAAACCTCTAATTGCAAGACCAGAGTTCAAATCAAGCTTTCAGATAATCTGAAAGGTACCATGCAGGAGAGTGCAATTTGCCACCACGCAACGAGTGTGTTTGTATGTGTGTGTTTGTGTGGGGAGGGGGGTGGTCAGCGATTAAGGTTGGGCGCCTGTTAGCTCTGACGTGCACTTCCTGTTTGAGTTAGAAGTGTGGATGACATGTCTTAACTCATTTCGAATTAAGCCTACCGGGAATTGGAGTGATGAAGCACAGCCTTAACTGCATATTGGACGTAAAAAAATTAAGGGGGAAAAATGTGTAAAGTATTAAAGAATACTAAGGGATCACTTACCGTCCTGTATGAGCAAGTGAGAGAAAGAATTTTTTCCCTACATGAACAACTACAGGTTTGGGTCAAATCCAAAGTAATTCAACACCCCCGTTTATTGGTGGAATAGGATGTTTATCAGCATGGAAATAATCTGATTTCAATATGCCTGACAATCGGAATTCCTAGTTTGTATACTGCTCTCAATCAATGCCTTCTAACCAAAATGACTGAGCTTGAAATTATATTGATGTTGCCTTAAGAGTTTTGCAAAGTCGTTAGAATCACTGCTAATGATTTATGGTTGCCATGTTGCTCCTGCCAACTGTAAACGTTATTTTAATAGGGCACAAGATACCCAATCAAGATATCTTCATTGTCTGTTTTCTATTAATTTGATATCATCTTATTTAATTGGGAAAACGTGGAGGTGTTGCTTGTAGGAAACCCATAATAATGTAATCCCTTTTCAGATTCTAAGGAAGCCAAATATATAAAATTGATCTGGTTTTACTGTCCACTCGAATAACCACTTGTAACAAAATGGCAACTACTCCAGCTTTGGGATTTGCATGTCCTAAAACCTCTATAAGCCCTATTAAAGCTACAAAACAGTCAAATTATCAATATTAACACATGAAAAACTGAAACAATAATTTATAAAATGTACATTATTTTAGATTTATAAAATAATTACATTTACTGGAACGATAGGCCAGAAGAGCTCTGAAAACTATTTCCCTACTAAGCCACGCCTCTAGTCAAGGGCTCTTTCAGGAACTGTTTTCTATGTTTTAACATTTGATGTTCCCCAAAGTGCACCTCAACTATGAACCATTGTTTGTCAATGGTTCCTTGAGGAACTGGGGCTTCCGTGAAGATCGCCACTAAAGACTGTACAGACTGTTATCAATTAATTAATTATTAATGACAATTAAAACTATGATACAGTTTATTTACTCTACGTATTCCATGCAATTTTAGCCAATCACTGCCCTTTATGAGGCTTTCAGAAAGCCCCCTTCTTTTTTTGTTGTTGTTATAGATGTATGTATCAGAGGAATGGGAAGTCATTATAAATACTGTCAACCCTAACAGGGTTGAATTGAGTCCATGTATCTTTTGTGATTGGCCAAATTCTACTACTGATGTAATTTAGACTTTGAGTTTATTTATTTGTAAGTTGGTCAACTTTAATTTTCACTTGGACATTAAAAAGTATTTTGAGCATTTTGTTCTTTTTCAATATTATATTCACCAAATTGTGTAATACAGTGAAATGAAATACTTATATATTCTGTACTTACCGATGTTCACTGTAAATAGATGTTCTCATCTGTAAATCTATCCTGACTCCTACAAAAGACAGTTGCTTTTTCATTTCTGAAGTATAAGAGCATTTCTTGTGGTAAGTTGGACTAGATATGAAATCAGGTGAATGTTTGTGGTTTAACCCTTCCAGTTCTTAGGAAGTATAGAAGAGCCCTTGTGAGTCATCATTAGAGAGACTGACAGATTGTTGAGATTTTGCAGTACACAACTATAGAAGACCTGTGGGTGACTCACTGCAATTTTCATGCAACCTGTTTACCACAGCACTACCTTTCCTGACATGACCGTCCCCTAGTTGCTGCCAGGACAACCCCCTCTTACCACATGGCCATCACCTTGGCCATCAAAACATGCACGATGTACTGTAGACAAACACTAGCCCATATGAAGAAAACTCTGATTGGAAAGGCTACACTACAGACATAGGACAGGCAATTCATTTCTTGACACATTTTAAACAACCTGGCCCTTTATTTCTACTTTCTTAACTCCTGCAAAAACTAGGCATGCCACCAATAATAACCGCTGTTCGTTTCTCTTAAGCATACAGATGCGCGTGCACAGAAATAAAAACCACTACACACGTGCACACAAGACACAAGACCAAAGCATGAAAGCTTTCACTGAGTGCCAAATGTGCTTCATCTCATTATCACTATAACACTTCACATCGGAAACACCAACAAAAAGGTAGGCTTTCTACAGCTAGTGTCTACTTCTGTACATTATAAAAAAATTACTAAACATAATTTATTTTTAATGACAAAATGTGTCAGAAGAATTAATAAAATGCTAAATGTACTTTTATTTTTTTAGGTATGTTTAGGTATGTTTCACATGGTCACTATAAAGCTTACCACAACGTTATTTTTAAACACTGGCAAATTAGACCACTTTTAACATCCTCTGATGTTAAAGGTTAGCCTCTGATAACTGGTCTTGGTTAATTTTATTATAAGCCAATTATTGTCTATGTAATTATCCTAACATTTTATTTAAGCTGCACATCCACGATGCATTGCCATCCATTGTAATAAACAATGTTGGAATCCTTTCTTAAAAAACTATTTGACTACAGACCTATATCTGTGTCCTGTCAGAGCCTCATGACTGACATGTCGGCCCCGCAGAGTAGCCATGGCACCCCAGACGATATGTGCCGGTCCTCCGCCTCCTCCTTGCTGGAGAGCAATGGTGGAGAAGAGGAGGCGTTAGATCGTGGCCTCATCTTCCCTGTGGCTCGGTCATGCCTTCTAGCCAATAGAATATTGAAGCTCCGGACCTGCCCGAACTACATGTCGCTGAAAACCCGGCGCAAAAGGGAGATGACACCCGTTGAAAAGAAAGACGCCAACTACTGGGATAAGCGTCGCAAGAACAACGAGGCGGCCAAACGCTCACGAGAGAAAAGGAGGGTAAATGATCTGATGCTGGAGAGCCAGCTGCTGGCCATCAGTGAAGAGAATACCATGCTGAGGGCTGAGGTGCTCAGCCTACAGTATCACATCGGCCTAGGGAAAGAGGCAGGCCAAGCCACCCGGCCTTTCCATGGCCCGGCTCCACTGCACTATCCAATAAAACCCACCCTATTTCACCCAGGGGTTGGAGGCCACCCCATCTCCCTCCTGGGGGACCAGCATCATTTGGAGGGTCTGTACCTTAGAACCAGGGTGCAGCCTACATCCAAAACCAGCGTTGGTATTCTGGGTGTCGATCAATGTAGTCCTCAGAATTTTTGGAATTCAGGTCTTTCTCACTATGTTCCTCCCTCCTGCAACTCCCAGAGAACAGCCTGTGCTTCAGAAAGCTCTGGGTCAGTTGAACAGGAGGAATTTGCTCACCAGGTCTCATCCAGTCATGATCTTCCTAGCGGCCTGGAAGCAGCTCCTGCCTCAAACAGAGCCTTTCTGACAGCTTTTCACACTCTCCCCTCTTCTCCCATTCTTCCCACATCCTCATGCCCACCCCAAAGTTGGCTGCTCCCCAGTCTGAATCCCATGCAGGCTCATACCAACCGCCTGCTGCCCTGCAGTTCACCCCACCTCCCCCAGGCAGCCCTGTACCCCAGCCGGCCTCTCTACCTGCCACTGGAGGATAGTGCGAGGGAGCACCAGCCCCTAGATATACACAGGGACTACAGGGACAGATTCAACAGGCTGGGACAGCTCAGGAGGTACCTCAGTCGAGACAGCAGCTAAAAAGCATCATTGTGAAGAAGAAATACTGTAAAGGCATTTGTCAAATGTTACAGTAGATCATGGTAGATAACATTTGGACACGGTATTTAAATTAACAATTGTGAATCATGGTTTTAAGATATTGTTTATAAATATTTCATGTATATGAATTACATTTTATGAAATAACTAGGAATTGAATGAAGGAATGTCAGAATGGTAGATGTTGAATAAGATGACTTGTATTTGTTTTGCTATGCCTGAATTAATTGAAAATTACAACAGTAATGAAAAATCACAATTTTTCCAATTGTTTTTTTTATTGTTATTAACAACTCAAATGCATCCATATAACAAAGTCATATAACAAATAACATAATATATTGAACTCCAATTTAGTTAAATTAGTGATTTGAATAAATAAGACCTCTTGTGTACCCTAAAGCAAGAAAATATAATTTTTCCTTTTCATTAAACAATTATAGTATAAATATTTATTTCATATTATTGGCCTACACAACAAAATTTTAATGTACACAAGTAAAAAATTTGCTATTAGAACAAAAGTTTACAAAAACAGGATTCTTATTTGGCCGTATAACGTATCTAAATGTTCCTCAAGGTATGACACACAAATTATTTTGCTTTGCCAATTTGCACAGTGAAGATAACATTCTTTTAGGTAGAATAGCCAGATAAAATGTCCTTTTAATTACATTTATTACTGAACAAACACATAAGAGCACAAATTATATTTTAAATTAAGAAAGAGTCTTCAAAGCCAATCCAGAAATGTTAAAATAATTTACATACAACTCAATTTAAGCACTTTTCTCTATTAGCCTAATGTCAAGAATATTTAAAACAAGAAAATAAACCTTCTAAAACACACTCTGCAATTATAGATAAAAAATGCTATTGCTATTTGTTTGAACAAGCAGGCATAAATCATATATGTACCATTCAAATGAATCTTGTGGTTTCTTTGCGGTATGAGAAGCAAAAAAGCTGACTGCTCTTTCTGGTCGGTGGGTGGTAATCCCCTTTATTCCCGCACTGTGAATTCCCTTTATGCAACTACTGCACACTGCAGACAATTATAATTTTATTAAATACATTATGGTGGAAAGTGTTTTTCAATTACACTGTGTGTTTCCTTCTTATCATTATATTATCATAATTGTGGAAACACAGGCCAATGTTCAATTTCTAGCTATTTAGGCTACAGTAAACATGCCCATGCAAATACTTTCCCCCAATTATGTTGTAGAAGTGACCACTACGGTTTATAAACCACATTTATTTGAATACTTTTCAGATATAGGTAAGACAATTCAATACCTTCAGAATTTTATGTATTTTGCCTTGTATGCTTTTACAAATCAGTTTTATAATTTTTTTTTAAATTAAAGGTCATTTTTATTTTCAAAAAAATGTCAGCTTCTATTTTTATGTACACTATCGTTTAAAAGTTTGGGGTCACTTAGAAATTTCTTTTTTTTCCATGAAAACATACAGAACTAACTAAACATACAAAATAATTAGTTTGAATAGGAAATGTAGCAAAATAAATAGGAAATACAGTCACACAAGGTTAGAAATAAGGATTTTCTTATTGAAATGATAATTGTGTCCTTCAAACTTTGCTTCCCTCAAAGAATCCTCCACTTAATGCAGTTACAGTCTTGCAGAACTTTGGCATTCTAGCTGTCAGTTTGTTGAGGTAATCTGAAGCGATTTCACCCCATGCTTCCTGAAGTGCGTCATTATATGGTCAAGCTGCTCCCACAGCAACTTCGGTGACAGTGATGGCCACTCCATTACAGCCAGAAAACCAGCTGACTGCTCCTTCCCTAAATAGTTTTTGCATAGTTTGGAGCTGTGCTTTGGGTCTTTGTCCTGTTGTAGGAGGAAATTAGCACCAATCAAGTGCCGTCCACAGGGTGTTACAGAATGGAGTGATAGCCTTCCTTCTTCAAGATCCCTTTTACCCTTTACAAATCTCCCACTTTATCACCACCAAAGCACCAGACCATCACCAGACCATTCCAATCTTCCCCTGTCCGGTGTCTGTGTTCTCTTGCCCATCTTAATCTTGTCTTTTTATTGGCAAGTCTATGATATGGCTTTTTCTTTGCCACTATGCCTAGTAGGCCAGCCTCCCAGAGTCGCCTATTCACTGTTGATGTTGAGACAGGTGTTTTATGGGTACTATTTAAATTAATGAAACTGCCAGTGGAGAACCTTTGACGTGTCTGTTTCTCAAACTAGACACTCTAATGTCAATTTGTGCACCAGACATTTTCAAACTAGATACTCTCTCTTGCTCAGTTGTGCACCAGGGTCTTCCACTCCTCTTTCTAATCTGGTTAGAGACAGTTTGTGCTTGGCTGTGAAGGGAGTAGTACACAGTGTTGAACGAGATCTTCAGTGTCTTTTCAGTTTCTCAATTTAAAATTATAAACTTGTATTAACAAACACAACGTGCCATTGGAATATATATGGGCCTGTTCGAATAGCAGTAGAATTTTGGCCCACTCTTCCACATACACCTGCGGACCCAGCAACACATATTTTTTGGAAAGTCCTACCACAGCATATCAATTTGGTTTACAGTACATTTGAACATTACATAGGCCATTCAAAATGCTTACCTTTTTTTGCTTTTAAGCTATCATGATGTAGAGCTGTGCCTTAGTTGCAGCTCAGGGGTGGTCGAGTGACATTCTGCATTGATGGCAAGTTTGCCAAAATTCACCTGGAAACACCTGTTAGGATTTGTCGAGTATTCAGGAAAAATACTTTATTGACATATGAATATAGCAAACATGTATTCTTAAATGTGAATACAAAATCTATGAAATAAGTACAGACATATTTTTTTCTGTTTTTCCCCTTGACATCAGATACGGAGAGTTGTTCCTTAAGCTTTGTGTTTATTAATAAATGCATATTGTTCTGAGTCGCTGTCCACGATACAAGTGACGGTATCCCGGGCAGACGATAAGGAGACAAAGATGTGGCTGACTTCAAGGAGTGTGCCAGACCAGGGACTGCGGATGAGAATATACAACGTGCATCTAGGGACGATCCGGCTTTGTACAACTGTCTTTCTTGGACTCACATTGTCTGGTGGCGTGGCTGTTGGTGATGGTCGCCGTCCGGTTGGAGGGGTGCCCTCCGGATATCGGAAGCTGTGGAAACGCCTGAGTGCCTTCTGAGCTGAGAAAATATTATTTACTTGTATATATAACATTTTGGGTTTTATTATTTTGGGGATAGGGTTCCCGGGAGACGGGAGTCTGAGAACATATCCCCATCCCTTTCTTTCTTGTTTTATATGGTCTTGTCTGTCTTTTACTCTTTCTGTAAATTACCCCACAGAATCTCCCTTTAGAGGGGGTGGGTGGAGTAGGGCAGTGCCAAACGTTGGTTCCCCATTGTGTTTCACCTTAGGACAGTGGTAGTATTTAACACCAAACTATTTGTAGTTTTATACTTAACCCTTTGCAGTGTTTTGCCTTTGATTATTTGCGATGTCATTAAGAAATGGTTTAGTTTGGAGTGATATTGTGACATTGTAGAGGGGGAGGAAGCCCATTAATGGAAGACCTCTTCTGTGCCCGGTATAGACCGGGGAGATTTGAGTGTTGCTGTGGGTGGGAAGAAAATTGAATGTATTTTATGAATCTTATAGTGTTATTATTGAAACTAACTTTGTAATAAAAATTACCTGTGAGGATTTATAGTTATACTTATATTTATAGTTATAGGGCTTATAAGTTTGCATACCCTGGCAGAAATTGTGAAATTTTGGCATTGATTTTGAAATGACTGATCATAAAAAAAAAAAAAAAAACTATTTTATTTAAGGATAGTGATCATATGAACCATTTATTTTCACATAGTTGTTTGGCTCCTTTTTAAATCATAATGATAACAGAAATCACCCAAATGGCCATGATCAAAAGTACCCTTGAATGTTTGGCCTTGTTCATTGGAGTTTTTATATGTAATAAAATGGTGGGGCACAAACATTTCAAAATATAGGATACATACCAATAAAGCTACAAAACACCCTCTTGCTACTGATGTGCTTATTTAACACATCAACAAACAGCGTGGCTCCACAAAACACTTTTAACGACAGAGCGGCTATCTCTACCAGGTGTTGCAATACACATACTGGAGAGAGAGAGAGAGAGAGACCTTCTTGTATAATTGCTCTCCTTCACTCTCACAAACATGTAAAATTACCACTATCACATTTACAAACCTAAATTAGGAATGCAACCAAGCTCAGAACCAATGTGCCTACAGGGCCATACGCGAACAGCAATGAGCTCAACACCACTGAATTACACAATGAAGCGGAAAGACAACATTTTAGGGATACAGATCCATTCTATGACAACAACTTAAATAGATAGGCATGGACATACTGACACTCATCACCATCTATATCAATCGATCCAGCACAAAAATATGACCAATGCACAGACTAGCACCACAAAGGCAGGATGATAAAATATACTTTCACTCACCAAGGCCTCACTTGAAGAGAAAGGTGTCACAGCGGTTCTTCCTCTGGGCAAACCTTTTGACGACTTTGGGAATGAAGTCATATAGCTGCTAAATCACCTGGCTTTCGATGAACAACATGGCCAATGCATTGAGTCGCGGGTGTCCTATGGTATTGCGAGTGAAGGTTTTTACCCTCTTCAAGGTGGAAAATTCCTCTCTGACTTGGATGTCGTCATAGGTGTTGTTATGATAATTTTCAGCAGAGTGACGGTCTCAGCAAAAGCCTCCTCTAGGTTGTTCTCATGGATGGATCTTAACAGAGACAGGGCCGTCTTACCAGTGTGAAGCTCAGTGTGGCGGTACAGAGTGGTCAGCTCAGACTCAAACTTTTCCCTTGTTTCCTAGGGGCCATAGTTTCACTGCACAGTCAAGCTCAGATATAGGGTGTGACAGGACAAATTGTGGGAAGAGCGAGCTGTCAACCAGCTTGGCAGCGATCAGGTGGTCACTTTGTGAAAATCTCTGCTCCACCTGGGAAATGACTGTGTCACATGCCTCCTTCATCACCGGCGCTGGGTTGGTTACTCGTCGGCCTGGCTCGTCTGTTCCATCGTGAACGGTGGCAGTCCCCATTCATCAGTTTGCTTCCACATTTTCTGAATATTCTCTATGAAACAGGTGAGCGCACTGCTAATCCCAGATGCATCAGAGCTCTGTTTTTGCAGAGTTTTGTATAAAACATAAACTTCTGGCATAAGGAAGAAAAATAAATCCAGCAACTGCAGAAAGGCTCAGTTCGGGAGGTTTTTTTGACAGGCCGTATGCCTCACTTATGGTGGCCTCATCCCATCCTGGTTGTGTGCGTATGTCTTCCATACACAGGAGCAGCGCAGCACGGTTTTCCCAAACTGCATTGACAGTTCAACTTTTAAAGTTCCATTGTACAGCGGGAGGCCTTGGAATGCGTCTCTGTGTTGCCTCAGCAATTCCCGCAACCACCATTTGTGATTTACAGGAGACATCAGTTGTCTCATCTGCCTGTATGGCAACAAATGATGTCTCGTCCACTTGCGTGGCTATCTCCTCCCTGTACACTTCACACATACAGTCTAACAGTTAATTTTGTACAGTGCTAGATGTCCCTTTGAAAATGGGCTGAGCGTCATAGTGCCTCTGAAGTCTCGAATAGCCCTCACACATAGTCTTGAAAATACATCTGAATATTCCAGGATTCAGGGAATCCACCGACTTGTCATGCCCCCGCAGTGCGGTTTCACATTTTCCACACAGTTTAATACCTCATGATCCGACTGAGAATATACCTGTCCAAAACCACTCCACGTTAAACCTGCGGTTACTTTTACCAGCAGTTTGAGTGATGACAATATCCCGTGGCTGATGTTCAAGTTTCCTCTCCAAATTAAGGGTTTAAAACCGGTGCTCGAGTATGAAATCCACTTTATTCATTTTCTCAAGTTATCTGGCGTTTGTGAAGCTAACAAGCTAGCTAAGACAATCTACCCTCCTCTCTCTTCTTCCGACTAATGTTGGGAGAGAGCCAATCAGGTCTGAAATACAAAATTATGCTGTAGTGGGGCTACCAGCTGTCAGCCCCACTTTACATCATATTTGTGTGATCTACATTGATCACACTAACATTCTGAGCATATGGCCTACTACTGCGAACTCGAATTGGCATAACGCAGTCTGAAGCAGCAAGGCAGGGACCAATGAACATGAAATAAAATCCTAACACAAATGATATGCAGTTTAGGAAGAAGCTATATTCATAGATAATACATTTTAGGAAGTAATCTTCGAGAAATAAAAATTACATAATTTGGTGGGGCTGTGCCCCACCTGTCCCTAATGGACAGTCACCCCTGGCCTTGTTACAGACACACAAGGTGACACACACAGGTGAATAAGGAAATTGAAGGTGAATTTCCCACACCTGTGGCTTTTTAAATTGCAATTAGTGTCTGTGTAAAAATAGTCTGTGAGTTTGTTAGCTCTCACGTGGATGCACTGAGCAGGCTAGATACTGAGCCATGAGGAGCAGAAAATAACAGTCAAAAAGACCTACGTTACAAGGTAATGGAACTCTATAAAGATGGAAAAGGATATCAAAAGAAGGTTCTGGAGTGGCCATCACAGTCTCCTGACATTAATATAATCAAGCCACTCTGGGTAGATCTCAAATGTGCGGTTCATGCAAGACGAGCAAAGACTTTGCATGACCTGGAGGCATTTTGCCAAGATGAATGGGCAGCTATACCACCTACAAGAATTCGGAGCCTCATAGACAACTATTTCGAAAGACTGCACCCTGTCATTGATGCTAAAGGGGGCAATGCATAGTATTAAGAACTAAGGGTATGCAGACTTTTGAACAGGAGTCAGTTCATTTTTTTCTTGGTTGCCATGTTTTGTTTTATGATTGTGCCATTCTGTTATGACCTACAATTGAAATAAAAGACATGTGTTTTACCTGATCACTCATGTTTTCTTTACAAATGGTACATACACTCACCTAAAGGATTATTAGGAATACCATATTAATACTGTGTTTGACCCCCTTTCGCCTTCAGAACTGCCTTAATTCTACGTGGCATTGATTCAACAAAGTATTCTTTAGAAATGTTGGCCCATATTGATAGGATAGCATCTTGCAGTTAATGGAGATTTGTGGGATGCACATCCAGGGCACGAAGCTCCCGTTCCACCACATCCCAAAGATGCTCTATTGGGTTGAGATCTGGTGACTGTGGGGGCCATTTCAGTACAGTGAACTCATTGTCATGTTCAAGAAACCATTTTGAAATGATTCGAGCTTTGTGACATGGTGCATTATCCTGCTGGAAGTAGCCATCAGAGGATGGGTACATGGTGGTCAAAAAGGGATGGACATGGTCAGAAACAATGCTCAGATAGGCTGTGGCATTTAAACGATGCCCAATTGGCACTAAGGGGCTTAAAGTGTGCCAAGAAAACATCCCCCACACCATTACACCACCACCACCAGCCTGCACAATGGTAACAAGGCATGATGGATCCATGTTCTCATTCTGTTTACGCCACATTCTGACTCCACCATCTGAATGTCTCAACAGAAATCGAGACTCATCAGACCAGGCAACATTCTTCCAGTCTTCAACTGTCCAATTTTGGTGAGCTCGTGCTAATTGTAGCCTCTTTTTCCAATTTGTAGTGGAGAGGAGTGGTACCCGGTGGGGTCTTCTGCTGTTGTAGCTCATCCGCCTAAAGGTTGTGCGTGTTGTGGCTTCACAAATGCTTTGCTGCATAACTCGGTTGTAACAAGTGGTTATTTCAGTCAAAGTTGCTCTTCTATCAGCTTGAATCAGTCGGCCCATTCTCCTCTGACCTCTAGCATCAACAAGGCATTTTTGCCCACAGGACTGCCGCATACTGGATGTTTTTCCCTTTTCACACCATTCTTTGTAAACCCTAGAAATGGTTGTGCATGAAAATCCCAGTAACTGAGCAGATTGTGAAAGACTCAGACCAGCCCGTCTGGCACCAACAACCATGCCATGCTCAAAATTGCTTAAATCACCTTTCTTTCCCATTCTGACATTCAGTTTGGAGTTCAGGAGATTGTCTTGACCAGGACCACACCCCTAAATGCATTGAAGCAACTGCCATGTGATTGGTTGATTAGATAATTGCATTAATGAGAAATTGAACAGGTGTTCCTAATAATCCTTTAGGTGAGTGTATATTATCCATTCTCTAAGGGTATGCAAACTTTTGAGCAGAACTTTACCTGTCCTGGTTGTCTGTGTTGGAGTTATATTATATATATATTATATTAATATATTCTTGAACAAAAAATACAGTCACGTCTAACTGCATAATCTAACTCTTAAATAACAAATACATCTGATAAAGACATTTACACCAGCTCTATGTAAACACGATTTCATGTTAGCTTGCAGACCTGGTAAAAGAAGGTAGTGTCATGCTATTTTTGGGGTGTGAAGCCATTAATGCTCAGATATGACAGCATGTACATGTTGCTTTAAGCCAGAATTCATTTTGTGTCCATCTAATTTTGGACTGAGGCCCTTCACACCCATGCATAAGTGTGAGATCAACATCATTCAAAATAAAATACAGTTTCCGCCCGATGGTACAGCAATAAATAGTTTAACATGCAATTACAACTGTAACTAAACTGAATGTATATTGTGCTAAAAAAACTAAGCAAGTATAATAAAGCAATGAGCAACTAATGGGCCTTTGAAGCATGCTCTTCATGCACAGTCTGATTGCATTTTCTTATTTAAAAGGGGAACAGACTAGGCTAGACCTGTCTCAGGAAATCTTGTAGTAACTATTCTATATGTGAATACTCTTATTAGGCATCCAGCAGAGGGCACTGCAATAACGTGCCTTCCACACCACCACAGTACAATCCATAACAAAAAATGCTAAACTTGTTTCTATGATAAGTCACTAGATGGAGTAACAAACCACCCAAAACAGAAACTGACTCAATTTGTCAGAATTGACAAGATAAATCCAGTTGTGAAGAAATGTGGGCTAACTGTTCATGCTGGATAATTAACAGAGTCAATGCATGCAAAACAGCAGGCTTTTGATTTGCACTGTATTTTCCCCGTTTTAACCCTCAAATGCAATCTCTTATAATTAAGCGATCCAAAGTGTTGACAGCGCCGTGTGTACACCAGTGGACAAATACATATTATGTCAACCCATTACGACAATCATATTTACTTTTTTAAGAGTTCAAGTGGACTTCATGTGAGGAACTTTTCGCATTTCAAATCACAGTAAGATGCAACACTTTTTTAAACCTTCCATTTTGGATGTGTTGTTTTATATGCGCAGGCTCTATAAGTAGAATCACTGTCATACCTAGCCATGAAATTCCAAGTTTGAAAGTGACATGGGGCAAGTATCGGCACATACATGGCAGTGCACAGCATTCTGGGACCACTCTTGTCTGACAGTGCCACATTTCCAACAAGTGGCCAAAAACCAGTCATTTCTTTGGGGCTAGAAAGAGAGAAACCTTTTTTAAGGTGTCAGGGAAGGGGATAAGCCAGGTACCAGTATATTCTCAAACCTATGCTCACACATGTCTCCCAGACGAAGACATGGGTAAGCCACCACCACACAGAACATGTTTGAGGGAGATACAGAACACAAGGGATTGGCCAGCAGGCTAGAAGGGGGTGGACAGGAAAAACTGACAAACAGATAGACTGACTTCATAGGCTAAGAGAAAGACGGGGGGGTGGAAGTGTCTAAAAGGTCACACGTTATCGTGTTGGCCTGTTAAATAGCCGCTTTACTTTAAGTGAAGTTCAGGTGGGGTAGATGGGATGATGAATATACAGTTATGACAATAGTGGACTGTTGCTCACAGAGACGCGAAAGGCGGGCACAGGCACATTGAGTGAGGTCACAGAAACATCACCTCAGTGGTGGACACACTGGAATAGTTATCCAACAGCTAAAGGTAAGTTCAATTTTCACGTAATTTCATAAAACACTGAGGTGGATGAACAATGTCTGAGTGAACGTTGCCTTCACATATTACCTTCAGCTACAGAGTGTGAGGTAGATAGCAAGCAGTTAATGGGTACAAAATGTAATGTTTCTTACCTACACATTGCCTTCCAAAGATTGTGAACTGATTATTGACGAACCACTATCACCCTTAAGTCAATGGAGCAGTCCTTTCAAAATGATTCAAATACGTAGTTGGAAACCATTTTTGCTGGACCATGGTAGCGGAGCCAGCCAAGAGGAGTGAATGTCTTTAACTGACGGAATGAGTGAGTGAGTGAATGACTGACAACCCTTTGTTAAATAGCCTAGAGATACAGATACAGTCTATTACACAGGAGACTGGGTATAAAATCTGGTCAGGGACAAAACAAATGAGGATTGGTTGAGGATAAATAAAAACTTCCCTGGCTACAAGCTCCAGTGGCTACATTTAGTAAGCCATAAGTAAAAGAGTTTATGGTTACGTTGTGATGTAAACTGCAACCGACATGTCTAACATCATAAATAGCTTGAAGTGTTGGACTGTGTGTCTTGAAACGCTGCTCTCTCACACAGGAAGAGCAGGTTAAAGTGAAGTCAACAAAACATATTGCTCTCGCCAAACTAATGCGCGTGATAGAACTTTGTGAGGAAATACATTAACTACATGAAAAACTAACAACCAAAATACATGATGTTGATTGACAAACAAGTAGTATACGTATTTTCCCACTACCAAAGTTCTTAGAGTTGGATACAGACAATTTGCCTTTTCATTTTTGTTCCTTGAAAATAACTAGTTGACAGGTGTTGTTTTCATTATAGGTACTGTATAGCTATGAGCTAGCCATCTAAAGTAAGTAGTTTCTATTTTAATGCATTAAATGTAAAAAAAATGTACGCAAATGGCTTTCCATACAGTAGGTTACAGATTAGCACAGGAACAGAGTATTGGTCACTTCTCACAACAGTGCTGGCATTGGCCCATAAATATCTATCTTCAAGCTCCCTCTCTTGTTCACCACAATTGCTTCTATTAGCTGTCCGGCCTAACTAGGCTTGCCTAGTTTTTGTTTCTTGTTTCAAACCGGAAGAGTTAGCCTTAATATATAGTATTTTGACTGTCAGACATTTGGGGTTGGTTATCATAGCAACGTCTTCTTAAGACATATATCTACAACCTAAATATATTTTAGGTTGAGGTGACTTCCCTTTTTAAGATAAAGATGTCACTTGTGATAAAACTTTGAGAGGGAAAGCAAGGTCTGAATCAAATGAAAATGTAAAAACTTTAGTATATTTGTGGAACATATAAATGTTATTTATTGCATATGTGTTGTCTATGTGTAATCTTTAAGAGACAAGAAATGTATGTCAGCCTGTCTCTGGCCTCTAAAACATTAGGAATAACAATTTCTTATAATTGCACACCAGTCCAGTGTGGATGTGGTTCCAAACTTTAATTAACACTAATAGGGTTATCCAAAAACACATCACATTTTGTTTTAACATTAGGAAGTGTATGTTGTTTGTTTCTTCCCTACAAAGAATATGGATCTGAGCAACTCTCAGATGATCTCTAGAAACGAAATGCATTCTAACTGTTCTGATTTGTCATAAAAACAAATCATTTGTCATAGAAACAAATCAGATGGGATAAACTATACAGCACCAGTCAAAAGTTTGCACATGCCTACTCATTCAAGTGTGTTTCTTTAATTTTACTAAGTTTCACATTGTTCAATAATACTGAAGACATTTCATAACACATGGAATCATTCACTAACCAAAACATTTCTCAACCAGCTTCAAAGAAATACCCTTGAATTAGTAGGTGTGTCTAAAGTTTTGACAGGTACTGTAAATCTGGTCTAAACATTCTATCTGCAGAAACATATGCTGGAAAATATAATGATGTTGAGCAAGCTTTTTTTTGGAAAGGAAGCTTTCAATTGAACAAAATCACAATATAACACTCAACATAGGTTATCAACTACAGCAAGGGTCTCTTTGTTTAAAAAAAAAACAACAAGTGTTAATTTCACTCATACGAAACTGGTCATTTAAAACAACACATTATTTTTTAATTTTTTTTTTTACACCCATGACCAACATGTGTTCATATCACTCATACTAAACTGGTCATTTAAACCAACACAGTTTAAAAAACATCAATCAGCACTAGAATATAAAAAACATCTATTCTAGAAAAACCCTGGCCAATTCGGTAGAAAATGGATGAAAGGGTAAAATTGTATACTTGAATAAAATAGTTAAATATAAGATTACCGGTAAGTAAACATAATTTTTTGTGTTGTATTCTTGCTTGAAAAGACCAAATCTTGCAAAGGTACTCTACAAAGCTTTACTTTAAGGCCCTTCACACAGATAACTTGAATTTGGTATAAGCATTATATTAGAAAAAGTATTTATTTTTTGTTCTTCTTCCGTTGACAAGCTAAAACATGAAAGTGTAAGAAAAGTACCATTCCAAAATTATCGTTTTAACCATGAAAAGTCATAGTTCTATTTAACACAATATGCAAGAAAGATGCTTACAGTACATCCCTAACTGACTTTGATATGTTATCATTCAGGGAAGGTGTGAATTAACTGAAAAGGCACACTTGTGGTACAGTCAAAATTCCCTAAAGAATTTAAGAGTCACTGGACATACATTTTCTATTTTTACTGCCATGACAGTTTGGTGAAAACATAAACAGCAAATGTCTGGAGGTTAACCAATGGTTTCCTATTAGGCAGTAGGGAGGGAGCTTAAGTACATCACAAAAGCAAGGAGGAAACAAAAACAAACCAGCTGGTGCTGTAAAAACAGATAGGTGGCAAAAGAAGAAGTTTGAGACTTCCTTACTAAAAAGCATGGTCTATAATTATGTCAATAAGCAGCAGGTGCAGAAACTTTAGCAATGGGGATCTTGTCTCTGGAGAGGACAGTTCAGGAAGCTGAGCTGCATTCGCTGCTTCTCCCCTCAGTCAAGCCTCACTAGTTGCTAACACAGTACACTGCAGCACTGCTCTCCACTTGCTAGTCCTCTGTCCTTTACCTCTGGCAAAGGTCCTCCAATTTGCATTGGGGGAGGTTTTTCAAGGTTTAGGCCATCTTGACAAAGCCCAAACAGCACTATGAACACGGCTCCACATTTACAGCATCCTATACTGATCAAAATAGCTATAACAATGAGGTGGACATTTTCTATGTAAAGTCGTTTAAGGGCTACATTCACAAAGACTTCAGCTGAACACAAGATCCAACTGAAATTTGAATATGACGCATTGAAACATAGAGCATAAATAGATTAGTTGTTCTAGTTGTCAATTGACTGTGGCACTATAAAATGATCATGATCTGCGATTTGTCTAGCTTGTTGTACAACAATGTAAAGGACAGGAAAGGAGGTTTGCCCACAAATCTTGGGCAGAGGACCAGATATAAATAGGGCAGTGTTGTGGAAAGTGTATTTCTAACTCCTAGATGTGTAGATTCACTCAATTCAAATTGCTTCACCCATGGGACTTTCTAGCCAGTCTTCAATGTTCAAACTCAGACCGTGGTAGTAGTAGATACCATCAGAAGTTGTACCTCCCAGTTGCATTGCATTAGTTTAGGACAGGCCCAATGGTTGTCCCAGTTAGTGTTCTGATTAAATATTTTATGAAAGGTACTGTGTGATTAAGTGCTTTCCCCGGGAATACAGTCATTTGTATGTTTGCAGCATCTGAACTTTGACTGAGTAGATCCCCAGATTAATATACTGATAAACCTCTGACTCCTCATCGATTTGTCATCATACTAACCCCACTAACCCTAATGACATAACTGTTCTATCATCAATGGTTTCACATTTATTTGATGAAGCCCTTTATACATCAGCAGTTGTCACCAAGTACTTTTACAGATGACCGGCCTGAAACTCCAAAGAGAGGCAAGTATCAACAGAGTTGATGCACAGTAGCTACGAGAAACCTTCTAATAGGGTCGAAACTTAAGAGGAACCTGACGTTGCAACCTGGTCTCAGAATTATGACCGGTCCTGTTCTGGCTGTGCTGGGCGAAGATTATGAAAGTATATCACCTTTTTGGCCACATCAATGTGTTTGCATATTTAAATGACAAGCAAGTCAATAAATGCATGTGGACTGTGTCCAGAGACTTTAAATCACATAAATTGGTGGGCTGGTTTAGCACTGTTAACTATTCACTCTCATTTCTAGGAAAATATGGTGGACAAACATTAATTGGCAATCAGCATTGTAATCCAAACCAAAACTCTAACATGAATCAATCGTAGTTAGATAGTTTCCAGCTGGATAACACAGAAAAACAAGGGACCACTTGGTACTCTCAATAGTTTCAATGTTTATTTGTCAAATTTACCGAACAACACAGCATCATCCTGCACAATGAAATTCTTGTGACATAGCGCCCCGACAACTACGAAGTGAGAATTAAGAAGAAAAATATATAAGTAACAATACAGCAACAAAAAATTATAAAGCAATAATATACATAACACTGTTCACCAGCAGCAGTTTAAAAAGAGTATTGTAAACTAGCAGCAATATGGGTAATGTATTGAACAAGTATGGAAATAATATACTTACCAATATAAACTAGCAGCAATTCGGTAGAATTATTATTAATGTAGGTGCTCTCATTTATTCCTTTCTCTTAGCGAAAAGGCTGATTAAAATGAATGAATCCATTCAAATGTGATTTAATTATATAACATAATAATGAATACGTGCAAGATTCAAAAGTGAACTGACCCGAGATTTGTCAGACCAGGCAAGGTTTTTCTGCTCCTCAATTGTCCAGTCGCTACTGCATGCCCATGTGAACCTTTTCTTTTTGTTTTTTGTTAATAGGAGTGGAACTGTTGCGTTGACCAATCCATGACAAGGACCATCAAGGTTTGCATCTTTCAAGATGCTGCTCTGCACGCTACTGTTATAACGTGCCTGTTTGTGGTCCATCTGTTAGTATTCTTGCCATTCTCCTTGGGGCTCCCTGTGTACTAAGCTGTTTCTCCCCAAATGTAGTGCTTTTGACTGGATGATTTTGGTTTTTCTCCCCATTTTTGCTGAACCATAGACACTGTTCTGCATGCACAGCTCATGCAGGGGATAGTCTTGTTCTGATATACTGCAACCGGGATGGCCTGGCGTCAACGACCATAGCATGCTCAAAGATACGTCACATGCCTGTTGTATATAGCAAGTCAAGGCCATGTGACAGAATTGATTTTTTCGATCTGAACATGCTGTGCATTTCACAAGTTTCTCATAACAGCCTGCTAAAGGTGCAGATACCATAGATATTATGGTAGCTCCATTTATTACTCACTCGAGCAGTCTAAAATGTTAAAAACTGTGAAATACTTGCTTTTCCTCTCCTTGGAAAAAACTAAATTTGCTGGATTTTGTACTTTGGTACTTTTGTACCGTCTCATCCACTGGGCTATGGCAATAATAGGACAGGAGAGCACCTGTGAGACTAAGGAAGTGGTTCAAGGACCTTGGCTACTAGAGGGGACAAAATACATGCAGTGTCCATATTTAATGTGTCATTCTGAATGACATGTATCCTGACTCAAATATTTACTACCTTGCAACATTTCACATTTTATGGTTTTACAAAATGAAATCAGAGTGGATTTTGACTTTTTTTGAAAATTGCTAAACTGTCTCCTTGCAAGTTATCCAATGTATTCTCTTGACAACACCCAAACTTGCTCATCATTCAATAGTCTCAGACCAAAGATAAACATTGAATAAACATTGGATTAATTGGTGCCTCTAGGGCAATTCAAAAGGATGATAGAGGAATATTTCCCAAAAGAATGTATTTGACTCATGAATTGTGTGTTCATGTTTAAAGTTTTTGGGGCGTTCTCCCCATACTTTCTATTGTTTAATAATCATGTTGATGCAGGGCTCATACACAAGAGAGCTTTGGTCTCAGCTTATGCCGGCTTCGCAAAAATACATTTTAATCATGTTTTTTGATAAAAAGGTTCATTCAAACCATCAATGAATCAATCTTTTATTGGAAAGCCCAATTCTTACATAAATTGCATTTCAAAGTCCTTAAACATAATAAAATCCTAAAACTACATTAAACCAAACAAATTAAATAAATTACCATTATTTAGAAACAAGACAAATCTACAATATCTACAATTTGTCAAAGTTTGAATTATTGTTGGACTGTCTCTATGCACGCTACTCTCATGGCCGAGCTAGTGCGGCGTCATCTGGTTACATTGCTTTCCCCCTCTAATGCAACTCAATGGAACCTTGAAATAATGATCATCTATGTGGAAAACGAATGTTCTGTCACAGCCTCAACACTACATTGGGCAATCCCAAACCATTGTGTTACATGCTATTTTATGCGATTAATGTCAGTCAAGTGTTGGACATTTTACCTTTTTAAACTTCCTATCTGTAGACAGCGTGTGGGTTTAGGCAACTGCACAAACATCGGTCTGACAAAAGTCTAATGGTGAGGATAAATGTTTTATTTGGAGGCTTCATTTAATTTTGGCCAACACCAACATATCCTGTGGTCTAGCAGCAACATGTGTAACTTTGACACGTTTAGTTTAAGATTTAGACCACAGTTGAATTACCCACTCCAACTTTTCTGTTTGTTTCTCTCAGCTATTTTCATCTCTCCTTTCATAGCTGTTGCCCAGCTCATAGGTCAATCTGTCATATGGTATGACCATTTTATACACATGAATGCGCACAAGTTTAAACATATAAGTTACAGCATTTGGCGGGACTGAGTCGGTTACCCATCTTCAAAGGTTGTATTCCCACCTGAGACCAGCTTGCATGTAGAAACTGGTGCACTAACCATTACGTCATTCGGAGTGGGAGTAGGGATTTAACAAATGTCATTCAGATACATTTGCCTTTGTCAGTTATAGTCTTATGCAAATGAACAAATGAACATGTTCTGTTTCTAAAAAAAGATGCTGTCATCATCTAGATCTGAAAAAAGTAATGAAACAATATAGTGGATTTTACTTCTAAAAACACTATAATCAGGCCTCGTCATTGTTTCCCGGTACTACCAGCGATGGAAATGCAGGTGTTTGTGGGTCCATCCTCCTGCTACCGCAGACATGTTCAAGTTCAAAGTTCAAAAGTTGATTTATCAAATGTACCGAACAACACTGCCTCATTCTGCCCAATGAAATTCTTGTGACATGGCACACGATGTCTACATAGTAAGAATTAAGAAATATGTTAAGCAAAAATATAACAATAATATACGTAACAATATAAACTAGAAGCAATCTAAAAAAGATTAGGATGGGGAATACGAACACTATGGGGAGAAGTAGCCTATTAAATGTTATAGATACAGCAGGTATAGCAATAATACACATAACAATGTAAACTAGCTGCAATTTTAAAAAGAGTAGAATACTGAATATGAACAATATGGGGAGAAGTAGCCTATTGAATGTTATAGATACAGTGAGTATTGCTATAATATAAATAAAAATGTAAACTAGCAGCAATTTTAAAAAGAATAGAATGATGAACACTGTGGTAGTAGAGGTAGGCCTATTAAATATTATAGGTACAATATGTACAGTTGGTACAATATGAGTTTAATATGCCTACGAATGGTACACACAAAGCATACTCTAATGTACATTGAATGCAGGCCTACATGAAAAGACAGCAGAGCATTAGAATGTTCATGTGTGATCAGTATGATCATAGATCAGTGTTGCTGGTTGAAGAGCCTTATGGCCTGAGGGAAAAAAACTGATGTTGGGATTCACCGCTGGTACAGGATCAGCATTTGGATGACAATTGGTTCCAGACCAGGTTCGGGCTTAACCTCAGCCAGTTTGACAACTTTAGGCAACTGTCAGTAGGACCACGTGTTGCAAGACAGGACACGTAGCCTCCTACCGGAACTTGTTCCTCCATCCAAATGGCTTTATGTGTGCCTTGGGTGAGTGTAACTTGAATAAGAAACACCAGTAGGGGGTAGCCAGACACTGCTATAGAAAGTTTTTTCTCAATATTTTCGACGAAAACAAAAAACCTATCCACGTCCGTTCTGTTGATTCACCGTTCTGTTGATTCCGTTCTGTTGATTCACCAAAAATCTTCTCTTGTTTCGAGGGTCCAAATGTTGAAGTCTGGAGTGGCCGTTGCTTGAGTCAATTAATTAACATAGTTAATCTTGTCAACCAATCACAGAGTGATTTATTTTCAGCATTGATGATTCGAGTTCACTAATGTAATTGCATGCCTACAGATTAAAATTGTTTAACTCAGGCCAAATCCGAGACAGCAAGGATTAATTTCTCATCCTTTTTGTGTACTCGAATCATCTATGTTGTATTTAATGCAAGTACATTTTGTGTTTCATGTAGGCTAATACAGCAAAATGCTGTTTAAATACTAGGCGATTTTTTTTCCTGGCAGCCTAGAGGGTCGTAAAATGCGTTACTTTTTCTTTGTGGCCTACTATAGGCTATACTTTGAATAGTAGGATAACAACAACCTAACCTATTCAATTTTATACATTATCCACAAAAGGATAGCCTAAGATATCTGCCAAAAGGTTAAGCTCAAAAAGATATTCTATGCAATAGTATACTGTGTCCTTGTCATTTTCACACAAGTATTTTTACCTAACGCCTAAATGCTTGATAGCCTACTGGTGTAATGTTGTTAAGCAGCCTTAAAAAAAGCTAGGGACCTTTATTTTGAACATGATATCTGGAATGGCAAAGCTGTGGTTGAACACTGGGCTAACGGTCCAACTTATTGTTGCTAGCTTTACTGTTTCGAAGAGCTACGTTAAGGTCATATCTTTGCAGATGCCAGATTACTGACAAAAGTTTGTACGTAGAAAAACGATTACAAAAAAAAATTATGGCGACGTAAAGTAAGAATTTTACGTGTGGAAAGTCGTAATAGGGTGTTTGTACGTTCACAGATTTAATTTCACGCGTACGTTTCATGTTTTACATCTGACCTTTTTTTACGATCATACCAATTTACAAATGTATTTTTTTACGATCCTAACAATACGTACGCTTAACCCTTTGGCTGATATCTTATTCCATAGGACATGGAGCCTATTTCCAATGATATGTGCTTCATCAACCTCATCATTAATCTTCATGTTTTTCTTTAAAATAGGCCATATAGGCTTCATTCAAATTTTAGATGCATATATTAGTTTAAAAATGTAGCCTATGTGTTTAGTTTAAATTATGTCTTAAACAGAAAATGAATTAAGCGTATTTGGAGCACAATTTTTTTTGTAAGCGATTAGCGTTTTAGCAGACCATTTGTGAAAACGCGGCCCGGAGTGGGATTTCTGACAGCTTAACTCTGCTCCCGTACTCCCGTAACATACTGACATACTCCGCACAAATTCCTGTAACACACATTTGAGGTAACATCACTATCATGGGCTATTTAAATGCATATCTTTTTTATTCTGAAATGTTGACCCTATTGTCACGCCTTTATTTATAGGCAGATATCCCTGTGTACAGACCGTACACACCCAGCCAGACCACCTCAGAGCTGTGGTTAAGCAAAGATATGATAGTACAGCTTCCCACCAAACCCACACCCATCCATTGAAATGAAGTATGGCTCTATTGCACAGCCCATTATTCTTAGGGTTTGCATTTTCCTGTTTGTACGTTTTGCTCTGTGAAAAGGGGCCATGCACCTCTAACTGACGTCCAAGTTGCAAGTAAGAAGGGCAAGATGATGAAAGAAAGCTTAAAGTGTGAGTATGTGTGTGTGTCTGTGTAACAGAGAGAGAGAGAGAGCACAGCATTGTGAAACCAAACCGTTCTCGTTCTAAAACTAGCTTGTGCTGCATTGAGACGATTGGTTGTGGTTATATCTCTCAATGGTTAACTTGCACGCTCTAATTCGAGAAAAGTAATGCCTACCACGAATCAGCATATCCCACAAATTATATTTAACATAATATCTTGACTTTGATATTTAACCCCCATGCACACACTTTGTCAAAAAATCACTGTGTTTGTAGATTGTTTAAAAATATAAATTGAACATACATTTTAAATGATGTAATTCCCTGAGAGTTCTTCGGTCCTTGGAGTGCTCAATCCTGTCAGGTGGACGCTAAAAAATTTGTTTACTTACACAGAGCTGATTTGCTGGGAGCCCACTTTTGTATCCACATGAATCATTGGTGTAAGCCTACTATAATCAAATTGTTACATTATGCAGTCAGAAAAAACTAAAGTACAGTCCCACCCAAATTAGTGGATCTTCTGACCTACAGTGTGGAAATATCACTATACAAACTTGGAAAATATAGATTTCGGCTGTACTGTTAGCTGTACTGTATACTGTACTCTCAACCGGCCACATAAAAGTTAGCTATGTAATTGAAAGACCAGGGTCTGAATCCTGCTTGTAGATATGCCCAGGGTTCAGACGGAGGGAGATGCAATTGACCTGTACCATTTGGGTTTGGGGAATAATAAATGCCTTACATTTTCACACTATAGCAAGTATAGGGTGCCTGTCCTCTTAATCAAGGTAGAAGTGTGTTCTCAACCTTTAGGATTGTTGTATTGACTCACTAGTTGGGCCGGCAGCATAGAAAGTACCTGAATGTTTGATTTAACAAAAACTCAGATTTAATGTTTACAAAAATATGTAAACCCCTTCATTCAATAGCTTGTGGCACCTCCATTTGCAGTGATAATTTGGAGTAAATGTCTTCTATTGCTGCTAATCAGTCTCTAACAATATTTTGGGGGGATTTTCGCCCACTTCTTACAGAACTCTGCCAATTGAGTAGCCTTTTATCACACTAGAATTACTAGTAAGACTTCAGACATCTCTGCTGCTTTCCCACCATGTTTATTATTGCTTTATTCAGCTTGTCTAGACGTGGAGGTGTTTTCAGTGACAACTGAGTGGAAGTGGTTTTGTGGGTACATAACATAATGACATTATCGGCCTTCAATGCTCACATATGTGAATAAATGTTCTGTGACCCAACCATCCACATACTGTGAGCATACATGTAGAAATGTATATAGGCCATTTGGATGTTTTCTTAATGGGAATTAACTAATAATAAGCCTGCCCTTCAAAGGTGAGATGTCTACCTGACACAAGTGCACAAGAAGTTAACCGGTTCTCCATTTAACAGCTATTCTGTTTCCTATAGTAAGAATAAATGGAGACCATGTCACTGTCGCCAAACGGGAGCATTGAGGAACTGGAAGACAGTCGTATTGGCTCCGTAGACGAAGAGCTGACACCCAAGGGCCTGAGGCGTAAGAGAGAGTTCATCCCAGATGAAAAGAAGGACGCCACCTATTGGGAGAAACGTCGCAAGAACAATGAGGCGGCCAAGCGCTCCCGGGAGAAGAGAAGGGTTAATGATTATGTGCTGGAGAGCCGCCTGGTGGCCATGAGTGAAGAGAATGCCAGGTTGAACACAGAACTGCTGGCCCTCAAACTCCGCTTTGGCCTGGTGAGCCCTGCGGCCTACGCTGCCCACCAAAGCAGCCTTCTGCGGCTCCACCATGCTCACACCCTCAGCCCCCAGTCCCCAACAAATAGCAGCCCAACCCAGCCCAGAGACAGGGACATCTACTGGGGCCGGGTGCGCAACTACAGAGACCTCTCCACCCTGCCCACATACCACGACCAACCCCCTGTTCTGACTGGACAACCTGCCCCTGCCTCGATCCATCCATCCCTACAAACCAGAAGAGGGTACCCATACTTCTTAGATGTGCCAGGTGTCTATCCTGCAAACTCCTCCTCCGTTCTCATACCCCCGTTTTTCCCCCCCCCCTATATCGTCCTGGCCAAGGGTTCCCCTGCTGAGACCCACCCCAAAGCGAGGAGGTTCAGACGAGGAGTGTGAACAGCAAGTTCCAGCGGCCTCCTCCAGTGCAGCGTTACCACACAAGCTGAGGATAAAGACCCTCCGAGCTCCTGGTGTTCACAGGGATGTCAGAGACAGGGCCTCCCCCCAATGCTGAGTGGTTGCCTGACCGCACTGCACAGCAGCACAGACCAACCACAGCGATGTGAACACAAAGGATCAATGCCCTCAGTGCTGTAACACAGACACCAAAGTTACAGCAAAGATGTTATGTACAATTTAAATCAGACATAACACTTTTTTTATTCTTCTGGTTTTGCCACGCTTCCTTAATATGTACTGTAGCATAATAACTTGCTGACTTGGAGATTAGGCTATATATTTCTAACATAATTTAGCTGCATCTCTCAGGCACTTAATCTTTCAGTAAACTAGAACTCTTGAGCCATTCGATGTAGAGACACCAAACGACCTTTCACATATTCAGACGATCCTAACAAAACAGAAAATAATGCACCAACAGACATTAACACCAAAGTAATTTAAATAAACAATTATGCAATTAATTATGTGAATGCCAAGAATTGTAGCTGGTGTCTATCAAACGCTTTATTAATCTCCAGTTATGTTTACAGTCTTTCAGACATTAAAGGATACTTTGTGGTTTCTTGTGATCTTCGTGTTTGATGGTCTCTCCACCAGAAAGGCCCCAAAAAACTTTAAATTGTGATTCAGTTTTAGTTTAACAGCTGTTACAAACTCCAGCTAACTTCATCCACAGCTGAATATCATGGCATGTGAGAATGTAAAATAATAAACAATAATAAAAATGGTGTCCTGAAATTAACTCCATATTTGGTTTAATTTTACTTATTTTCTTGCAGACAGGATATATTGAAATTAATGGTACCATAGATCTGTCATGAAACAACGGTTGGCACAAGGAACTGCATTTGTTTCTGTGCCTTGGACAAATCCCAGATTAACAGGCGTTTACATTTTGTGTTTCAGAAGTGGAGGGGAGATTTGGCTCATAGGTTTGGTGATTATGAATCTGGTTTCCATCTTATCTCTTAACATATGCAACCACAACTCAATCTAGCATCTAACCAATTACCCAAGAATTTAGTTCTGGGTTAACCAAGATAAGATGCTACTTACAGGTGATTAGACCAATGTCCTAATTACTTCCATACATTCTTATCAGGTGGTGATTGATGTTAGCCTACGGTTGTAATGGCTGTCTTTCATGGCAGTTTACGCTACAGTTTGGCGTGGCCTGTAGGCTTCTTTCAGAGTGTGGAACTGTCTAACCATTTAACAGTGAGTGACTGACTCACCACTGCACAGCTGCACTGAGCAGACCAACCACAGCGATGAGAACACAAAGGATCAATGACCGCAATGCTATTACACTGACACCAAAGTTACTGCAAAGACAAAGTTCAACTTGAACCAGACCTTTTACATTTTATTTCTTTAGGTATTGTCACGCCTCGTTAGTGTCCAACTGGACAGTGATTAAGTGTATTGTAGAAATTAAATTGTATTTTGTGGCTGTGGAAGCTAATAACATTCAGGGAAGAGGCAAGACAAGAGGTTTACCAAAGCCTTTCTCTAAATTTCTATCTGTCGTCTATTGTCCTTGTTCTATCTCAGGTACATGCTTTCACATGTTCCGACTATCCCAAACCTAATATTATATGTTAATGTATGATTCAGCATTACAGTGTGCTAGAAATGTAAAGGCATGTACAGTACCCCATATAGGCTGCATTCGGAGTGAACACTATATGACACCTTAATCAGAAATTAAGGGGCTTAAGAACGACGTGAAATGAAAGGAAACTTATTTCAGCAGAAGTAGTGACACATGCCGTGTAAAATAAACTGTAGGTGTGTGAGAACGTAGTGGTTAGTTCCGTGTAACAGTTTTAACCACCACAAAGACACTTGCCCACATGCCGGTACGGGACTTGGGACTGTTAGCTGTTCATACTCACATCCACTTCAAATGGACATGAGGGCAATGATGGTTGCTGGACTTTGGCTCTGATGTCACATACAATGGATTTTGTATTAAAAGGGATGGATTTTGTTTTTACTAACAGATGTGAACCAAGGGGAAATCAAGGGGTCCGCACAATTTGCAAATACAACCACTGTGCACATGGTTGTTCACTTTCTGTGTTAATGTATTGACCTGAACTCTGTCTTACTGAATGACAAGCTGAATCTTCACCTCTGTGAGACGACACAGTTTCCTCACTAGTCAGTAAGCAGCTCTCATGGGGAAACTTGTAAAGGTACGTTTTATGAGAAAAAAATCCCTGACCAAAAATGTAATATTATAAACAAGTAATGGCAATATTTTTATTGCGCAATGGATAAAAACGGAAACCATGGTAAAACTTCATTTTGAGAGTCCCAAAAGGGTTTTTGTAGATGCTCTACAGATTATTTACTGACTATCAGTGTCACAATTCCCTCTGGGACTTACTCCTCTCCTGGTCTGGGACTGAATCCTATCCTGGTCCAGGACTGAATCCGATCCTGGTCCGGGACTGAATACGATCCTGGTCCGGGACTGAATCCTCTCCTGGTCCGGGGTTGATTCGGACCAGGAGCAACAAGGAGGTACAAGAAACATAATAACGCAAAAGGACTAGGAGAACAGTGCGTTATTATGTTCCTTGTTATGTGTGTATGGCATACGCTGTTTTCGACAGTACCTTTATTCTGGGCATTGTCCTGTTGTTTATTCATGTGATTCTATTCGTATAGAATTTCCTCTGTAACTGAACTCACTTTTCACAAGTATTTTGTGCGACTACATTATTAAAACTGAAGTCTGTATCCTGTGCCTGCCTCTCTTCTTTCACCTCGTTAAGATCAGTAACATTTTACCCAATTCTACTAACATTAACCTTTATCACAACCCTAACTTTAACCTTTGCTTGAAATCATATTCTAAACCTAACCCCAACCTTAAGAAGCAGTTGCTAATCAACAGATAATTTCTTGATAGTGCTATTATCTATAGAGAATCTACAGATGGAAATTGGGACTCTCAAAATAAAGAGTAACTGAAACCACCTACCTTGGTTTGGTTTGAATATCTCTGCATGAATGCTTTATTTTTTTCTATTTTAGACATCATAATTACAGAGACATGCCTGAAACATCAGATTTGTATCAAATCAGTGTACCTTCAAATGTGTTGTTCTTTGAATGTCTGACCTTCCAGAAAATGACTGGAAAGCTGAGAAGGATTGGTATGACATACACATGAAGATATAACATACACATGAAGATTGGTATAACATACACCTGAAGATTGGTATAACATACACCTGAAGATTGGTATAACATACACATGAAGAATGGTATAAATAACACATGAGTGGTATAACATACACATGAAGAATGGTATAACACACACATAAAGATTGGTATAACATACACATGAGTGGTATAACATACACATGAAGAATGGTATAACACACACATAAAGATTGGTATAACATACACATGAAGATTGGTATAACATACACATGAGTGGTATAACATACACATAAAGATTGGTATAACATACACATAAAGATTGTTATTACACACACATGAGTGGTATAACATACACTTGAAGAATGGTATAACATACACATAAAGATTGGTATAACATACACATGAAGATTGGAATAACATACACATGAGTGGTATAACATACACATAAACATTGGTATAACATACACATAAAGATTGGTATAACATACACATAAAGATTGGTATTACATGCACATGAAGATTGGTAAAGCATACACATGAGTAAGAGTAGGCCACACATAGTATACTATACTACAGTATACTACTATAGCTGGACTCCAAAAACAAAGTAGAATACAAAGGCAAGCGCTTTCCCTCAGGGCAAACCCCATCAAAACTTGATACAGTTTTGATTGCAAGTCCAATGTGGCAGTCCAATTTATAAAAGCTGTGGCCTCAAGCTAGATTTAGCTTCAGGGGACGAGTGAAAATCTTCGCTCAGTTGCAGGATTGTCATAACCCTCAACTCAAAGCAGGGTGCAGTCACGTCTAACACCAGTGGTCGCGATTTGTCACATTAATCAACACGACTACATTTTTGTGTCAGACTCTAACCTCATTGTTCAGACTCCTTTTGAGATGCGCAGCAAGTTAATGAATTCCATAACATTTAGATAACGTTGATCATCAGTCTGACTTACTTGATGTTAATGAAATCAGATGTAATGATGTAAAACATCATTCCAGGAATGAGGGTGTTCACAGTTATAAAGAATTTAGGGTTTACTTGGAGTCCAGGGTGTGAGTTCTCTGGAGGTTTTGCAGTTTTGTCTCAGCCTCAGATGTGATTAATTGCTTGATGAGCAAGAATGTAATTTGGTAATTGACAACTGATGCATTCGGGGAAGACATGGAGAACCCTATGACTAAGCCATGTAAAAGCTCTGCTGGCTGAGTCACATAGATGACTTGAAACAAGGGAAAAACAAAGACACTGGATACCTGCCTCCTACTGCATTGCTACCTGTACCTTGGTGTTTTATTATGATTTGTGTTTTCTTTATATGGGTTCAAGAAGAAGGAAGAGGAAATGACATGAATCAGCGTTGCCAGATCATTATTATTTTGGGAGGGGATGGCTGGATTGCATCAGGGTTTTTGGTTGAACTTCATTGAATGTATTTAAAATTGTTCTTGGTTTGGTCTGTTCTTCACTCTCGCTCGCTAACCCAGATCCTTTAAACACTGGTCATACATTTTCCACTCAGTGGTGGTTGCAGTCATCTGTGAAGCTACTCTGTCTCATCACTGTAAGTCATTAGGCCATGCACCATGGTGAGGTTCATTGGCTGGTTGGCTGGTTCAGTCAAAACAACTTGGTGCTGAAAACAAACAAAACTGCCGACCGGGTGGTTGACTTCAGGAAGTGTTGCCCACGTCTTGAGGTTCAGGGCTCAACTGTTAGTTCAGTGAAATCATTCACCCTCCCAGACACCATCATCTTAAACCATTGCGAGTGGATGGAAAACACTGATCACCGTAATTTCAGCTGCTCTACATGCACACAAGCATGCGCAGCAGCTGAAGAAAACAAAAATCTCTCAGTCTATCTTGCGCTTTGCATCAACCGCACAGTCCCTCCCTACCGTGTCCGTCACCATGCGGATTGAGTCTGCTACCGTGTCCGTCACCATGCGGATTGGGTCTGCTACCGTGTCCCTCAACATGCGGATTGGGTCTGCTACCGTGTCCGTCACCATGCGGATTGGGTCTGCTACCGTGTCCGTCACCATGCGGATTGGGTCTGCTCGCTGCGGGGCTCAACTATGGCATTGTACCTGCCACCTGCCTCCCATCCAGGCCTTACATAAGTCTAGGGCTACAGAGCCTGCAAGCTAGCTAGTGTTTAATCCCACCCACCCTGGCCACTCAGCAGGAAGTATCCCTCCATCTGAACAGTTTCTTTCCTTGTTGTTTGTTGCCAATCTGTCCTACAGAGACTAACTAGGCTGTGCTGACTAGATTAAGCCCCTTCTCAAAATTTTACCAAACAGCTGCATTATACTGCACCCTCTAAATAAATGCATATACTGGAACTGTTAATATTTACCAACATCAATTTAGAATGTAGGACATATGCAACGTTATATAGCATTATTGCATTATTGCATGTGACACCAAATGTGTAATAACAAAGTATGGTGCCAGCTGTTCTACGCCAAGTCAAATTTAGGGTATGTGCAAATGATCTAAGCAAATAAAGGTGATTCTGATTTAGAAAATTTGAGGTATACTGTATATTCTATCCAGTCATAACATATTGGTTGCCCAGACGTTCTTCAAGATATTACTGTCTGTGAGGACACGGGAAGCGCTAATAAGGCCATCATAATTTTGAAGAAGTGCATTTTCTAGTTCAAAAGCATAATCATTTATTGATCACTCCCCACACAACTCCGAACATGTCTTTAGGAAGGATCAGCCAATGAAGTTGGAAGTCCCACCCAGTTTACTACATTAAAAGGGTGGAAACCCTTCAACGATGACGTCTGCACTAAAACGTTATTTTGTCCACTAGAGGCCACTACAGTTTTCTATGCTCTCCAGTGACAATGCTGTGCAGCTCCAGTTGAGGGCACCAGTGGTAAGGCTTTGGGACAGTAGAGTGTGGGACAGTCAGTGGAGTGGGCGAAGGGTCTGTGGAACCAGTGCACCAGAGTTACGTAGAAATAGAGTGGGCAGACGTGGATATATTTAAATCCCCGTAATGCCTGACTGGAAAATTGTGTCAACACCCTACATCACAATAATGAATTAAGATACATTTGGTGGAATTTTACTAAAATGTTTCCTGTAGTGCAGGTGAAGAATGACTAAGCGCCAGGCACTTGCACAAAGTGCTAAAAGGGCAGTTTATTCAACAGTTTTGTCTAGTACAGATTTATAAAAACATAGCAATAACTGCCCTTCCTAAAGATACAATGTACTGCTGTCATAATCAAAGACATAATTTGATTTTATAATCTATTTATCCTGTCGAAAGGGACCTGGCCAAAATAGCAGCATATAAAAGTTCTATGAAATAAAAACAATAAACACAAAGCAATACAGTTCCTGATAAGATATTGAGTAGGTGTTGAAAGAACAGTGCAAGCTAGAGCTATCCCTAATAAACTATGCATTGTAGATTTGGATCATAGTTTTAATATAATTAAATTAGATGAGATCCTGTAATTTCAAGATCTTCAGTAGCTCAATTTTAAGAACACAATTATCTTTCCATCCTTTCTGATCATATACTAATTCATCTGCAGAAATGAAATGATGTCAGCCCTTGTGAGTTGGGTACTAAAGGCCCTCTAGCATAGCCTGGCTCCTTTCCACTGTAACCTCTCTTCCTTCATTCAAGGTCTCACTCATTAGCATTTCCTGCATATCTGAGACTTTCTCATCTGAGACTTGGGTCCTGATGAGAAACCATGTCACTGGTGGTCACAAGGCCTCCCACTGCTTCCACAAGCTTAAAAGAAGAAACTGATCTGATAGACTGCAAGCTTGTCCTTCTTAAGTTGTTTGAAAACTCAGAAAGGGCTAATATCTGTGCAATGTTGTCTGTCTTATATGATTTCAATTTCTGGGTATTACCACAAAGGAAAATAAAATTCAGAATAATCCACATAAAATTTGACTTACAACACATCATGATCAACCACAACACCTCTTAAAGATACAAAATATATACAAAAAATATATTACATTTGTTTTACTGTATCTATCTAGTGTGATCCCTTGACCTTGGGCAAATCCATCAGACAAAAGCAAGTAATTCAAAATGACAGAAATATACATTCGACCAACCGTAATGTATATGTCAAATGTTTGTACACATTTTCAATCTGAGGGCAGGTAGGTGTATTGCTCAACACACTAGAATAAGGATATTGGATGGAAATTATCTTTACCTTTGTGCATAATCATTGAACAATTTTCTATATTTCTTGCTTCACCATTAATAATGATACTTTGATTAATAAATCTTTGTATTGCATCATTATGAAACTAGTCAAATTGTATGTATCAGAATTTTATGACATTGAATAGCAGTAGTTTACATTAGAGGTTTTTCTGTGTGGTGTCCTTGGTTATCGTTTGGCAATGTATTACAGAGATTGATTCTTTTTGTAGTGTCAATATCAGCTATCTACTGTATTCAAGACCTTTCTCTGCAGGTTATCACTTCTGACAATTGAGTGCACTTTTTGTACATTTACATGTCGGTCATTTAGTGAATGTTTTTTTTGCCAGTGGGATCCCCATCCTGGGCACGGGGTCTCCAAATCATTCGGCAATAACAGGGACTTGACAAATGAAATGTCACAAGCTACTTTTACTTCCACACAGCATATGGAAATTGTTCTCCTTTCGACTGCTGCTTTTTCCTTAATGTACAAGAGAAAGTATATAATGCAAAGTCAATAAACCTGAAATAAACTAATGTTGATGAGCACATTTAAGGGGGACCTTATACAATCTACTAAAACATTTCGAAATTACATTCTCTGTGCAATACGTATCTCGGATGGCTTTGTAGAATAATGCCAATTTCAATTCATACAAATAATAGATACAAATAATGTAATTACTACTGACACGTCAGGTACACCTAAAGCAGGTTTAAGAATGTTTAGAGGAAAACTACATTTACTGCAGCATTGTTAGATAGTAGGATGCTGGGGGGACTGTAGCAACTGATACATGTACCAAGAATGTATGACTGTGGAACAAGAGAAAATTGCCTGTACCATCACAATTGTTTTTTGAGCTGCTCATCAGTGGCTGCCGGGATACTGATAGCACAATATCCATCTGTTGGAGACCCCCAGGCTAGGCTGTAATGTATTAGAGGAATGATGAACCAGACATCCATATGTTTGGGTTGCAAATGCTGGTAAAACTGCATGCTTTGCCCAAAGATCCCACCATTGGCTTGCAAATGGCTACACTCGGGGATTCTACTTAAATATATATATATATATATATATATATATATATATATAAAGGTTCCATACACTTATGGGGAAAATAAGTGTATGGAAGGCATAAAGCCCAGAGATGGAATTTATCTAATTTGAATGAGTTTGTAAAAAAATGTAACAACCAAAACTGTGATTTTCAATTCAAATGAGTTACTAAGTCGTTCAATCAAGAAACATTTAAACACTGTTTTTGCCTTGGGCTTTCAGGGCTTCCATATGAGGGCTTCAGCTCACAAACTCAAAAATTATCAAAGACATATGAGGACTACAGCTCACAAACTAAAGAATTATGACAGACATGGCATATAGTAAAGGATTCGTTTTAACAGATTTGTAATGATGGTCATAACGTGTTGGGTTAAGTCTTTCAAGAACTCAAAACATGTTGCAGGACCTATCAAAATAAAGATGTTTGGCACTTTAGTAAGTCTTATTAATATTCAAATTCAGATTTATTGAATTTCCATGTGGTCTACATTGTAGGGAACTTCATTAAATAACAGGCTTTCCAATCTTTATTTCAAATATAAAAAGTTGCTAAAAAGTAACTCATACTGTAGAACAACCCAACAGTGATTAAAATCAGCTTAAGTAGATAATTACATTTACACTACACCAAATTAGAAGTCCTCCTATGGGAAAACCAAACAAATGATATGATCTGTTTAAATTAGTATTGGCAAGTTCTTGGCATTCAGCGAGCACCCTATGATTATGTATTCATGAGTGAGGAAAGATGGTTTCCAATCAGCTCAGGTGGAATAATGAAGTCACATGAAATGGAGGGTTCACTGTAGAGAAACAGATGGAGCTGTGCAGGGGTCTTATGTTTTAAATCTTAACAGTCAATAGGATTTGGTGACATCATTATATATCTTCTTGATTCTTCTGCACAATATAGACAACAATACACAAACAGCATTTGAGACAAAAAAAATCTATCTGTACCAAATCAATTTACGTTTACTGTTTGTTGATACAGACATTTACAAATACAAACATATTCATAGACTTAATGATTTGACTTCTTAACTGACCGAGTCAGTTTGAAATCCAAAGTCATAATTCTGTCCCGATACAATTCTAAAGAGTAAGTTGTATTCAGAATCAAATCATCTTCATGTTGAACTTTCGAGCCCCTCCTTGTCCACCACTGGCAGCAGGACCATCCACCTTTCTGAAGGAATACTCTACAGAGAAGTTGTTCTTGTGCTGCCCCCGGCCACGGCTCCATGCAAACAGCATGAGAAAACAGAAGACAACCACCCCAAGGAATAAGCAGCATCCCATAGCTGTGGATATCAGGATTGTCTTGAGGTCCAGGGTGAACTTGAGGAAAACCTTGGTGTCATTTAGATTGGTGTCATTGAGGTCACCTGGGTAGTATGTGCGGTTGGCCACAAGCGCAGCGTCCAGAGGCAGTGCGTTTACGGTCAGCGTGGCAAAGTAGGTAGCGTTGCCTCCAGCATTGCTGGCGATGCATATGTAAGTGCCGCTGTCTGTCACTTGGGCATAGCGGATCTCCAGTGTTCCCTCTGGAAGGACTGTGACCCGTCCAATGCTTTTAGTAGTGATACGCCGGCGCTGCGGAGAAACCCAGAAAATGATGGGCGTGGGCTCTCCCTCTGCCTGGCAAACAAAGGACACCACTTGGCCCTCCCTGGCAGTCACCGGCTGCAGCTTCCTGTTGCGTATCTTGGGCTTCTGACAGGTAAAGTGGTCAAAGAGGGCAGAGTCTGAGAAGGCGCTAAGGGCTCGGCCCTGCACCTCCATTGGGCCTGCACATACTGGGGACTTCCCATCAAAGTTCAGGGTTTTCCTACGCTGGAGGATCCAGAGCAACCTGCAGTCACAGGACAGAGGGTTGCCATCCACACGCAGTGTCTCCAGGGTGTTGACAGACTGGAAGGAGCCCTCTTCCAGGGTCACCAGGGAGTTAGTGGACAGGTTAAGAACGCGGATCTGCCGAAGGCCGCCAAGGGCATACGGTTGCACCGTCGTCAGCTTGGTGCTGACCAGATGCAGCTCCTTCAGCCGGACCAGGTCTCTGAGTGCCCAGGACTCCAGCACAGAGATGGGGTTGTAGGAAAGGTTGAGGGTGGTCAGGTGGGCCAAGCTGCGCAGGGCGGCTGTGGGAACTGAAGTGATGTTGGTGTTAGTGATGGACAGCCAGGACAGGTTCAGGCCCTGAAGACTGTGAGGAGAGATGTGCTCCAGGAAGGGCCAGTGGTCAATCACCAGCCCCCTCAGCCCACCCAGCTTACGGAAGTTCTGGTCCTCCAAGGAGGAGATACTGAGGTAGCGCAGGCGCAGAGTCACCAGGTTGCGGAGGTAGGACAGAGACTGGCTGGAGATGGAAGTCAGGTTACACCTTTCAATGGTGAGCTCCTTCAGCCCAACCAGGCCCAGGAAGGCCTTGTTGGAGATGTAGACCAGGTCATTGTCACCAACCTCCAGATTTTTTAGGCTCTTCAGGTCCTGGAAGGTGAAGTCCAAAAGGATAACAATTTTATTCCCACTCAAGTCCAATGTAGTAAGGTTGGTGAGGCGTGAGAATGTTCCCATGGGGACCAGCTTAAGCTGGTTCCCCCTCAGCGACAGGACCCTCAAGCTCTGGAGGCTGGAGAAGGCATTGGGCTCCAGGACACTGATGACGTTCTCACTCAGGTCCAGCTCCTCCAGCCGAGGATAGGACAGGAGGTCCCCATGCTCCACCGAGCGAAGCCTGTTCCCGCTCAGGTCCAGCAGGCGCGTGTCCGCGGAGATGCCGTCAGGCAGGGCAGACAGGCGCTTGCCCTGACAGGCCACAGACTTGAGCTTGGCCTGGCACTCACAGCGCTGGGGACAGCCTTGGCTCTGAGTGGCCACAGTAGTCATCAACAGCAGGAGCAGGCCAGGCCACTCCAGCCCGGGACCAGTTGCCATGCCCACCTCTCTACCTCCTCACCGCTGGGGCTGGATCACTGCATCAGACACCTGTGCACAGTGACAGAGACAGTGAAACAGAGAAACAGAGAGATACATATTAGAGCGTTTTAGAACCCAGGTGTCTGGGGGGGGGGGGGGGGGGGTCTACTGGTGCTCAGAAATAAGAAACAGCCTGCTTCGCTTCTGAACGATTCAACTCCATGAACGGTGGACATCAGGATCTTTTGGTGGTGATTTAGTGGTCTGTTAAACGGAAACGTTTGGCACACACTGCATTAGAGACTCTTTATTCCCCTCTTTGATCAACACTGGAAATGTTGTAGAATAACTAAAAAGGACTTTTATTTTGCACATGAAGTGCAATTATATTGCCATGTCTCAGTTACACTCTGAGCGAAGTCTCAGTCACCCCTCTGAGCCTGGGTCCTCTCTAGGTTTCTTCCTAAAATTCGACCTTCTTAGGGAGTTTTTCCTAGCCACTGAAATTCAACACTACTGTTGTTTGTTCCTTGGGGTTTAAGGCCGGGTGTCTCTGTAAAGCACTTTGTGACAACTGCTGTTGTAAAAAGGGCTTTATAAATAAATTTGATTTGATGATTTGATTTGAGTTACACATCCTGGAGTTTCCTGTAAATTATGATTCTGTTAAGAGGAACGGCATAACAAAATAACGAATGACAGTTAGCAGATGTGAAACAATGGTGTGATCTAAACATGACTCATAACCTGTCATTTCTAAATCTGCTTAAATAGTAACCTGGAAAGAAAACTCAGTGTTTATTAATCTAGGAGTTACTGAACAAATGACCCTTGCAGTGCAGCTCTCAGGCAAGGTCATACATCACACAAGGCTACAACCCTGCGCATAAGCCTGTAATATTTCTATTACATCTCTGTATTGTCTCTATGGGATTTAAGAAACTCTGCCAGGATTTCATAACAGAGCCCTCAGCAGGGTAATGACCATATGGATCACAGTGGTTATCCCTTTCTAAAACCATAATTTTCTCTGATTTACCAGGACAATACCTGTGACAAGAACTATCCCAGGAAAAACACATTGCATAACAACAAATCATTTAAATTGTGGGATTTTGGATTTATAAAAAAACCTAGGAGACCTGTCATTCCCACTTGTTTAAACATGGGAAAGTCCCAGAGCCCTGTTTTGTGTTGCACACCACATCTATGATACCCAGAACCGGCCACACATGAGCACAGGACAAACATGAAGAGAGCATGTTCAAACACAGCAAACAGCCCAATGAAACAATATGCCCACTCAACCCAGTGCGCCATAAAAGTAGGATTCGGTAACTCTGACAGTAACTTTGCTGCAGTCCAAGGATATCACAATGTCCTCAGGGAGGTTATTAGTGAGATCTCAGTGATCTCTAAGACTTAGTCCTCTCTCCACTGACTCAACATCTCACAGACACCAGACCCGACCCCTTCACAGCAAACTCACACCGCAAGGAGATTAGAGAGGACCAGTGACACTCGAGAGGAAACAGAAAATGTCTGAGGGCTTTCAACTCCCACAACCCACTGACTCAGTTGACTTCATCCTTTATGGTTTCATATTACTAAGATCTCCCCTCTCTGATATTAAATGATCTTCAGATGCAGGTAATAACTACCATTCGTCAACCTGTCACAGCCCACAACTAGCTGATAATAATGCATTCCAATCGGTTTAAAAGGATAAATATGTAAGCTATAGCTGAGAGAGTGAGCTGGAAAATTTAAGGAGATTAATCCTCAGAAGCATGTAAACAAAACAGCAAGTGCAGTAGTACATTTCGGGCAGCACTGGCTAACACTATAGATATCAAGGATTTATTTGACCAGGCTTAAGGATTTAAGCAGGCTTTTTTTTTCTTTTTGACCTTTTCTTATCGACAGTGCAACCCGAACCAAGTCTTCCAAAAAGAAACTCTTAGACTCAACTTGGGTTAAAAAAACAATTCACTCTGATTTTCGGTGAGTAACAGGTCTAGGGTAACGAACTCACAGGTCACAAGCCCCTGCACTACAATTGGCCATTATGTGATGGCCCATTCGTGGGAAGCTCACAGACGTTAGATTTATTTTTTAAGATTAGATTCAACTTTATTGTCATTGAACAGTACAATGAAATGCAGTTAGCATAGGCTACTATACAGTTGTGCACAAAAGTTTGCATACCCTTGGAGAATTGGTAATATATGTACCATTTGTGTAAAAAAAAAAAAAAATTAAGTTAGCAGGCAAAACACGTCTTTTATTTCTTATGGGATTCACATTTAACTGCAGGTCAGAACAGAATGGCACAATCATAAAACAAAACATGGCAACAAAGAAATGTTTTTACTGACTCCTGTTCAAAAGTCTGCATACCCTTAGTTTTTAATACTGTGTATTGCCCCTTTTAGCATCAATGACAGCGTGCAGTCGTTTTTAATAGTTGTCTATATGGCCCAGAATTCTTGCAGGAGGTATAGCTGCCCATTCATCTTGGCAAAATGCCTCCAGTCATGCAAAGTCTTTGGTCGTCTTGGGTCGTCTTTTTCATGCAGAAAAATGCTAATTGTCAGTATTTTCAGATAACATGTTGCATTCATCTTGCCATCAATTTTTACAAGATTCCCCATGTCTTTAGAGCTCACACACCCCCAAAACAGTGGGGATGGTATTCTATTTACTATCGGCCTTGTTGACACCACTCCAAACATAGCTCTTATGATTGTGACCATAAAGCTCTATTTTGGTCTCCTCACTCCAAATTACAGTGTGCCAGAAGCTGTGAGGCATGTGAAAGTGTTGTCGGGCATATTGTAACCAGGCTTTTTTGTGGCATTGGCGCAGTTAAGGCTTCTTTCTGGCAAATCGACCATGCAGCGCATTTCTGTTCAAGTATCGTCGTTTTGTGCTCCTTGAAACAACTACACCGTCTTTTTCCAGAGCAGCCTGAATTTTTCCTGTGGTTACCTGTGGGGTTTTTCTTTGCATCCCAAACAATTCTTCTGGCATTTTTGGCTGAAATCTTTCTTGGTCTACCTGACCTTGTCTTGGTATGAAGAGATCCCGAATTTTCCACTTAATAAATGGTTAAACAGTACTGATGGGCATTTGCAAGGCTTTGGATATCTTTGTAAAGATCCAGTACCTTGTTACGCAGGTCTTTTGACAGTTATTTTCTGCTCCCCATGGCTCAGTATCTAACCTGCTCAGCGCATCCACGTGTCATACACAGACACTAATTGCAATTTAAAAAGCCACAGGTGTGGGAAATTCAAGTTTAATTTCCTTATTCACCTGTGTGTCAACTTGTGTGTCTGTCACAAGGCCAAACATTCAAGGGTATGTAAATTTGGGTGATTTCTGTTATCATTATGATTTAAAAAGGAGCCAAACAACTATGTGATAGTAAACAGCTTCATATGATCACTATCCTTAAATATAAGACAGTTTTTTGCATGATCAGTCATATTTTCAAAATCATTGCCAAAATGGCACAATTTCTGCAAGGGTATGCAAACTTATGAGCACCACAGAATATGTAATTGTCCTTTAATAAAGTTAATTAGGTTATTTTCATCAAAATATAATTATTGTCTTAGCATATCCTTCCCTCTGTGTTCACATGGTCCAAAGACACGATTTTCTGCAACATGTGCAGAACCAATGAGATTTTCAAATTCTTAAAAAATAAGCTGCACTGTAACTGAATGAACAATGGGAGAGTAATATCATATGGCAATCCTCCAGGCAAGGGTCGATGTAAAACCTAATGAATAATATATGAAATCATTGTATACTTATAGGAGGCACACAGCCAGGAGCCATAGGTCTAGGTCTCCCATTTCCCCTGCCAGGACCATCCTACAGTACAGCGCCAGCCAGATAAACGCAGACAGACAGTGGAGTGGGTGGACACAGTGACCCTGAACTCATCAGTTCCCTGGCCAGAGTCACATTACCCAGCAGTCACTGAATAGCCCCCAAAAGACACTCGCAAAAGCATGTCTTTGCAGCTTCCAAGTACAGGATAGCAACTGAGACCTAATTCAAATGTGGACTGGGTTGTACATCATTGAGGCACTGTTGCCACTTCAGTCTTGTTTCACTTGTCCTTGTTCCCCAATTAAAGTAGTGTCTGTTAACAGATGAAATGGATAAAACGTAAAGTGCAGTTGAATCAGAGTAGCTGTTTACCAAACTTTCTGTCCATCCTTACTATACTAATTCAGAGTTATGGAAGCTTAAATGTGTTGAAATATAAGGGACAATAAAGTGGTAAGCTGCAGTTACATTTGTATGTAAACTTTTTCTGTTATCATTATTTATAAATAAACATCTGCCTTTAAAGAATTATATTTAAAAAATGTAAAAGATGTTCTTAGGAAAAAATTGTGGGTTAGGATATCTATTCCAAAATATTAGCACAAAAAAAAACACTGATTATACTCTGATTATGTGAATCAACATAATCAGAGTATAGAATTATTGTTATTCTTTAATACAACTTAATTGTGGTCAATTTGCGTTGTGTACATTTTCATAACTATATTTCTGCCCTCAGCCCAATGCTGCAACAAAAATGCATCAAAACATGATCAAGCTAGCGTCAAAACATGGCCAGCACTTGCGTTGTTTATAAATTCGAGAACGGTTGCATTTCTTCAGGCCCACGCCTTAGCTTTATCCCAGGATAGGCGTGCAAAAGCACTTCATTACAGTTTCCAATGCTCAATGCTGCTTCAGGAGAGGATTAAGGAGAGAGGGCACTGCAAAAGCTTTGCCAAACCAAGCACATTACTCACTGCAGGGTTAGTGATCTCCGTGTAATGTAATGTAATGCATGCTGCATCAAACCACTCCAGAGAACCGAGGAGCTTGTTTACGTAACTGCTACAGTAGTGTTCTAACGTTAACGACACAAAATAATATCTGAACTGAATATCACAGAAATAAGATGTTCACAAATATTTCCAGCCCACTCAATCCTCACCCCACTTTTATTAGGATCATTGTCGTTTCTGTCAATACAACTCTCAGACATCAGCAAATGTTGTTGTGACACCGGGTTGAATTGATGATGTGTACAACAGGCCAAGATGCCATCGTGCTGAGGATGTGTGTGTGGGTGTTGAATACCGCTAAAAGTAGTCATTGATAGGTGTGGGAGTGTGTAGGACTCTCCAGCAAGCAGCACATCATCGTCATCCCATCTCTCGAGCATTTTCCAACGCAAGTGTTGGACTCACATTGATTTCGGCTCCCCCAACATGCCCACTCACACTGTACGTAAGCATCTCCTCCTCAGCCTGAAACACAGCACTCCTCTCGGAGGTACCATCAGTAGCCTTGATATCCAGCTTCCATTACGGAGCCCCAGGGCCCATAGTATGGCAGGCCAGCCTGCAGATTGATTCTCTGGCTGGGCTCTATTCCCCTGACTTCTTACCTGCCGCCACAGAGCCCAATAATGGATCACTATTGCATAACCCGGCTTGGGCCCTGGGCCCCCGACATTAGGCATGGACGACCGGCCACCATTGGAGGACAGGCCTAGGAGAGCACTGTGGACAGTGACAAAGCAGGTTCAGGTTGAGATGGATGAGAAGGTAAACAGCACACGCAGCTACGTTTTAGTCCTCAGGGGATATGCAAAGTGTCATGACCGATGGTGACTGCCGTGTGCTCTCCTGTGGACGGCATATCATGAGGTTCCTGTGTTCTTCTGGCGGCACAGGAGTTTCGATCGAATCCTCAGAGATGACCTTCGCATGGAGAATCCCGATGGCCCGCTGAGGATGGGAGAGGGAACGTGACATGGTTCAACGTGGACGCATGACGAGGAAGAAATGGTGGGGTCTTCGATCTGTAACCGTTACGGGTTTACGGTCACGACTCTTTGACATAGAGACGATGACCTTACATGGGTCATGAGACCGCCCCCCCCCCCGCCCCATCTCCTGCCATTACTACTGCTGGTATACAACAGACAATGGATGTGTGGATACAGATACTGTATGGATACTAGATCCTTAAGACAAGACAATGGCCAAGAACGGCCTCTTTACCAGCGCCCAGGTGTCGGCTTTCCAATAAGGCCCAGGACTGGGGTGACCTAATACACCGTGGTGGAATATGGATCTTCTTTTCTCATCATTATTTTTCTTCGACTTAGACCAGCAACATTGTTCTTTACAAATAAAAATATATAACCTTTTCTCCCTTCCCAGTTTATGGTGTCCAATTTGTGTTCATCATTTTGCTTGGTCACAACGAGCCCAGCCGGGATGGGTAGTGGCCAAGACTGTGACAGGTGGACATCGCAGAGTTACCGTGCCAGGCTACTTATGAACACACTGGAGGAGAGCACTCCATAGAATAACAGCCACCACAGACATGCAGGTGAAAGACAAAGCAGGAGCCCCAATGAGGCCCGCTAGCCCTGTCCCATATCCCTATGCTAATGAGCCATTTCTCACCGGCTACGGGATTTCCAGTGTGCTGCGAACCAGATCCCTGTATTAGACTGCTGCTCTGGTTTTAAATAGGATGTGTTACTGACTACAAACATAGTTCAATTAAAGGCCATAGTCAAACAGCTCATTGTTGAATGATAAAGGCTAAGCTGACATTTCAAAGGGGCAGCACTGAGACAGAGTTGTTACCAAGCTAAACCAGAATAGGGTGAAGGCCTTGACAAACACTTTCCATCTATCCCTCTAAGCCTTAGTCAGAATGAATTAACACCACAGAGTTGTGGCTCAAAAGAACATTAAGTTAAATGTCACTCTCCAATGACCCCCAGTCCATCACCCTAATGTTACATGACACATCCTTTCCTAGTCACACACACTGACTATGAAGCAAGCAGTGGCTTTTAAAAAATTCCCGATGGTGTTTTCTTATCAACTGCAAAGAGAGACCATATTTCCTTCTATATTACGAACATCAGCTGTTATTAAAAATCCTTTGGAGCAATAAAGGACACAATAAACACCGGCATGACTCAAATCAATAAAATATTTCTGTCCTTGAATAAATTGCCTTTAAAATGTCAGAGTGGGCTTTGGGTTATTTCTACATTCTGAACGTTGAGACACTCCCCAGATGTGGGCGTGGCTAGGCAGCATTGGTCGAGTTCCGGTCAGAGAGACACAGGCCTCTAACTCTCACTGATTCTTTATACTGTGTGTCCTCAGCCTTCTGAGTTCCTCCCTGTTAACCTACTACTGTGTGACTGTATCACACCAACTCCACCACCAAGTTCACAGATGACACACCATGGTTCTGAGCCTGATGACATACAGTGATGAGTCAGCCTATTGGGAAGAAGCAAACCTTAACGTCAGCGAAACAAAAGAGATGATTGTTGACTTTAGGAGGCACGCCCCAATCCACATCAACAGGGATGCTTTTGAGAATCAGCACTTCACATTTCGGAGGACTTGTCATGGACCATCAACACCACCAGTGTTGCCTTGGGTCCTCTCCAAATATTCCCTTTGCCCGGCTCTTTTACAGCCTGGTATGTACATAACTGCAAGGGTTTCCATGGGCCGGGTTAAGATGGCCCAGTGCATCAAACGGGCCATGCTGACAGAAGTCTGCAGAAACATTTTACCCAAGCTCTATTACACCCCAGGCCCTCTCTGTTCATTCACCTGACATGGGTAAGACAGACCCTGCATTCACATCCAAACAGACACACGTGTAAACACCTGTCTTGTAAATATGTATGTAAATATTCAACTTTATTGTTATTGGTGCAGTGTTCTATTTTTAATATTATTATTTAGATTTATATTTTTTTAGCCCTAGATGTGTGGTTTTTTTTGTATTATTGAGCAGGAATCTGCTAGATTTATGTGGTATTAGCCCCCAGTGTCTGTAATCGCCCCTGGAGACCATCCCAATCCTGTTCCTACACAGGTACAGGGATGATGGTTGGTGACAAAGGACTTCAGTACAACCCTACATCCCTAGACGCTCTTTGTCAGTTTAAATTTTTTTTTTTTACCAAGCAGGCTAATTAAGAAAACATTTTTATTCACAAAAACCTCATAGCGTGGTAGTCTAGCATAAGCATCCATGTGGGCAGATGTACATTCACTGACTGGTTGTGTGGGCAACTTGCTGTATAAAAACAAGGAAAGTATACATGTTCTTGAAAAGCACTTTCATCAGTTAAAAAATGCATTTACTTGGAAACCAATCCAACATTTTGTGGTCCCATTTGATTACAGCAAATTTGATTACAGCAAATGGAGGGATTATAATCCCCAAAATGTATTCAATCACTTCCAGGAATTAACGGCTAATGAGCGCAGGTACTGTAGTAATATCAACAGACCGATGAAGACATGATGGCTGACATTGTGAGGATAGAAGAGGAACTTCATCAATGCGTAAGTCTGTCAACTGATGTCTTGCTGAATGACACTGAGTGCAGTGTGCAGAGCCATACAGCTCGCAGGCAGGAGGGTAAAGGTCAAGTTGCCATGACGGCGTTGAGGTGAGAGTGAACAGCCATCTTCTTTGGCTGGCCTCACTGCCCTGACAAGAGCTTTTACTTCACCTAAGCTGGCATTGCCTGTTGGCTTCACTTTGTATCACGTTTGGGTGGATATAGAGAAAATACACAGATTATAGGGCCATTTGAGTGCTTAGTTATAAATGTAGAAGGTGAAGTTTTGAAATGTATGGACTCTAGACAGAAACTCAAAAGGACTGAGAGTCCATAATAAATGGATTCAACATGCTGGTGTCCGCATAGATAGGCCTTATGTTTGGCATCTCATAGTAATGGGATCCACCTAGCTATGGCAATCTCCAAATGAAACGTCCCCACCCAGATCTGATTCATGTGATTGGTGTTGGGAGCAGTTGTAATGTCTTATTAATAAAGAGTTTAAAAAACTCAATGTTAGTGTGTAGATTTAGATGTAATCTGTTGTATTTATCTTCATTCAGTTGCCACTGTGTTGTGTTGGTTATGGAACCTCTTTTAAAGGGATGTGGTTTACAACTGTCTGCCAGGAGATGTTAACATAGGATGAGCAAAGCCAAATGTGCCTTCCTATTGTGTTTATTGGATTTAAAAGTGTGTGAGGCTTTTTTTCATATCATGTGAGTTCATGACTTTTGGTTGGGCAGTGCTTCCTCTTCACCATCAAGATTTGCAAGGCAAGGTATTTATAGACTAAGGTTAGTTCACACTATATTTTCCATAGATGTGCTTTAAGTGAGTGTGTAAAGACATGCAATGTTTCTCTGTTAGAGATAATTAGATATTTACTGTATTTTGTGCTGGTTGTGCATTTAACGTATTCTGTTACCTTTTCGTGACTAATTAAATCTGTTGTTTATTAAGTCAATTCAGGTTTCGTTTGAGGAGTAAAATATGCAGTTGTATATTCTATTAGTAATCCTAATTGATAACCATTCTCACACACACAAAGCTCATGCTTTGCTTCCAAAATGTTCATCCCGAATTCAGTAATTCAATACTATTTTAAATATTGCAAGTATTTAGGTGTTCATACAGAGCTATTCATAATTGCATAATAGTGATTCCAGACGAATTCCATTAGAATTTCCGGTAATGTGTCAGAGTAAATAACCCAGCAGATCATGCAGATTATATTTCTGGTCAAATAGCATGCCACATTGTAAATGTCAGATTTACTTTAAGTAAGTTCATTCAACAATAATACTTCTTCATAACTATAGTGTTCCTGACTACAATGTTTAAGAAACTACATTTGGGTAGTGCCCATTTACTACACACATTCACAACAGACCCATCCACACTAACATTCCCAATCATATTCACATACAAATACATATTCACTAGCATGACCGCCGGCAAGCACATACACAAACACAGCATGCCTCCATCTCCTGTGCAGTCAGCATGATTGTGACCATTCCTTCTAAAGGTCAGTGTCTAAAAGCAGAGAGAGAAGGGAGATAACAACTGTGTCAAACACGTCCACGTTAGGCTGTGAAGGCGGGATTCTAGAATACCAGAACACCACAGAACACTCACTCTGCATTCTATGTGCTCTGATTGGTGCCACACACATTCCAGTGTCATGGAATAGGCAGTGTGATCCGGGTGGGTGTTCTTCACATTGCCTCCAATGGGAGTATTATTTTCTTACTGCCTGTATTGTTAAATTCAAGTCAACCAGGGCACTTAAGTGGCAATCTGGTAATGTAATGCATACATTTTTGAATAAATACTTTCAACCCATTTATGCACTGATCCTGGAAGACAGTGGTGGGAAGAATTATTTACTGTTTCTGCCGATTCCCGACTCAAGCCGTTATTAAGAAGTCATTATTTCTCCCAGAAGGTTACAGGTTGTTTTTTCCGTAATCTTCTGCCAGTGAGGTGAGGACCAGGCGTCCATTGTTGTGGAGTGAACCAAAGAGTGAGTAACATGAGGAACACACTGTATGTTTACGTGAACTAGTAGCATCGTGCAAATTTCTCAAACTTCTGTGATGATTGGCAGTCTAGGGTTTCAGGCAATTTAATACTGCTGAGGAAGACTTCTTGTCAGACAGTGAGCGATGTGTAAATTGAAAGCAATCCCTATCCTCTTGCCTTGCCAAATGCTGGGAGATTCAAACTCATTCATCATTCATCACTCAAATGCCTTGTGAAAGTTCTGAATAACATGCCATGCAAAGAGATCTTCAAAAGAGGGGGTCCTGTCAAACAGCCTAGTGAAACTAGTTCTCTTGAAAACTCAGGTAGTTACACTGAGGTAAGGATACAGTGAAGGCAGTGTATAATATGTCTGTTACTCATCAGTTTAGATGGGTAGGGACACTACTTAAATCAGCCACAGTCAGTCTACCTAAAATGAATGCCAACTTGTCTGCATAACTGATTTCCCCAAAATATATAAAGTATTTACTTTCAATAAGACCTATATTCTGCTTTTCAAGCAAAAGTCCTAATATGCGAGGAAAGTGATTTTGTCTATATACATTTTTTTTCAAGGTAACCACAAAAAAAGCTGGAATTTGACTTGTTAGTGATTAACAAGATGCTATTGTAAACTACCCAATTAGATTGAGTCTCAGAGTATGAAAATCAAATCATATCAAATATGATGATACAGTTTCCCTCTGAAGTGACATGACAGGAATTCACTCAGCCGACAAATCGTCATTCACATTCCAAAGACACCTTCAGGAAAAAAAGTTGCAATTGAACAATACACTTTACATCACAAAAGCTGTGCACATATAAGAACAAAGATAATAGAAAGACAAATAATAGAAGCATCCTCCATGTTAACAGTCTTATACCTATCTATTCTCAGCTGGCAAAGAAGATTAGCCTCTGTGAAGAATCAAATATATGGTAAGTAGATGATTGTGCTGAGGCAAGACTTCAACCTCATGGTGCTAAAGCAAATTCTACTAAGTCACAAATTTACTTTGAAAAGGAAACCTAACTGAAGTGAACTTCACGTAGTCCACTCATCTTGGTGCGGTCACGGTGACTCCTGGTCATGGCTGAGGAGGGAGGGTCCAAGGGCAGCATAGGACAAGGAGGAAGAAGGAGACGAAACAGCAACAGTGGGCGGAGAAAGCGGGAGAGAGGGAGTGAAGTCCAACAGTTGTTTAAATAAACAGTAATAGCCTTGAAATAATATACAGATAACATTTTCACATTTGCAACTGGAAGAAATTGCGTTTTGCGGAAAACATGCGAGTGCAGCACCCTACCCACAGGGCTAGGTAGTTGTCTAGTTCATTTTGCTACTCATCTATCTACGAATTTTATGAACCAAAGTCTGTTTCAATAGCAAACAAAATGTATTATAGTGATTTGCATTACTAAGTCAATCCTAAAATGATTGAAAATTACTAGAGCTTCTGGTCACTGTTTTCTGGCTGGTTGCCAGGTACCAAGCAAAAGCTAATGCAATCCCAATTGCACACAACATTCTATGATAGATTTTTGTTATTTGCCAAATTAAAATCTTATTTCAGGTATTAGTGTTGGCAAGCAAAGAGTCTAACAAAAGAGTATTTCATAGCTACAGGGTGATGTAAATGAGCCAGCAAATCAAATGAAATTAAACGAGAATAGAGTTATGGATAATGCTAACCGATTCAGCCCACATAATGTAGAATATGTTCCACCAAAGGCTACTGTCGCTGTGTTGGTAACTAGTTGGCTAACATCAGTTTTTATTAATCAGAACAGCTCTTCTCACCAGCTGCTGCTACATCTGACAAAATGAGCCAGGGTTAAGAAAAACATCCTGACAAGCAGAATGATATTCAATCATTTTGGGGGTTTTTCAACTTCATGAAGCGAGTTGTTTCATGGGTATTAACCAGCTAGCTACTTAGGTCAATAACGGGAGGCGTCCTTTAACCTCCTACGTCTAATCCTACGTTGTTGTGCTGAAAGTTGAACTTCCTCTTCAACTTTTTAACGGACGCCTGAAGGTTTTGTGCTGAAATTGCCTGGTATTTGGAACTGTTCATAATTCCCTCCACCCTGACTAAGGCCCTGGTTCCCGCTGAAGGGAAACAGCCCCAAAGCATGATGCTGCCACCACCATGCTTCACTGTGGGTATGGTGTTGTTTGGGTGATGTGCAGTGTTGTTTTTGAGACAAACATACTTTTTGGAATTATGGCCAAAACGTTCAACCTTGGTTTCATCAGACCATAACACATTTTCCCACATGTATGTTTGTTTTTGCTGGGCTTGGATGTTTTTCTATGTAAGAAAAGGCTTCCGTCTGGCCAACCTACCCCATAGCCCATTAATATGAAGAATATGAGAGATTGTTGTCACATGTAACACACAGCCAGTACTTGCCAGAAGTTCCTGCAGTTCCTTTAATGTTGCTGTAGGCCTCTTGGAAGCCTCCCTGACCAGTTTTCTTTCTTTTCATCAATATTGGAGGGACATCCAATTCTTGGTAATGTCTCTGTTGTGCCATATTTTCTCCGCTTGATGATAACTGTCTTCACTGTGTTCCCTGGTATATCTAATGCTTTGGAAATTCTTTTGTACCCTTCTCCTGACTGATATTTTTCAACAATGAAATCCCTCTGATGCTTTGGTCCGCTCACTGCAGACCATGGTTTTTGCTCTGAGATGCAACTAAGAAAATGTCAGGAAAATCCTACTAGAACATCTGAACTTTATTTGTGATTAATCAGAGTCACTTTAAATTATGGCAGGTGTGTAATGACTTCTATTTAACATTTGTTTGTGATTGGTTAATTCTGAACACAGCCACATCCCCAGTTTTAAGAGGGTTCACACTTTTGCAACCAGGATATTTTATTTTTCCCCCTCGAAGATTTCTGTTCGTTTTTCAATTGAATTGTTAACATTATAGGTCAAAGGTTCTGACATGATTTATCGTTGTGTCATTTTTTTCCATCACAATACTTTTTATATCCACTGTATATTATTTACAAAATGTCTATAACTATTGAAGTGAGCACAGGCCCTAGGCCCTATTACCCTATTACCAACAATATTAGGACCACCATACACCCATCACTTTCACCCATCACAGGCTCCCTCACAGACCAGTAAAGTTCAACAAGCAAAGCAAAATAGGTAATATGATTCTGCACATGCTGTAGCCTATTGTTTACATTGTTAGAATAATGACAGGACAAAAGCATGAGACCAACAGGCCTTTTCATTATATTAAGAGGATAGGTTTTGTTTGCTATTCTGTTGCATAACAATGATCCCTTATTGAGTGCAGCAGTGACAAACAATATGATTCATATTTGTGCACTTTGTCATAGCTCTTGAGATAAATATTGGATCCCCTGGGAACATCATTTTTCTAAATGTTAATTCTAAAGAAAAATTTGAAATGTAAACAATAATAACTTGAAGTGACAAATTATTTCAAAGAGACACACAAATCTGAGATATACTGTACGGAAGGAGATTATTTTATAATGTTGTGATTGAGTGTACAGCTGTGTTGTCCATATAGCATTGCATTGTCCTTTTTCCAGCCCGAGCATGTTGGTCTGGTCTACTTCCCTGTCCTCTCTCTAATACTGCGGTTCTCTGGCCACTTGGCCAACTCTGCACCCTATACCCCTGGTAATCTCAGAGCTGCCAAGACAGGCGGGAACTGGGGACAGCTGGCTCACTCTATCTCTAGGAAAATGAGACAACACAGAAACTTGTCTAAATAAGGGGACGAAAGGTTAAACATCGCAAATCGTTTTCCTGCTCTGCCAATCGGGTCATTCCAACACAAGGTTTTTGTAATAGGACAGTAGGGATAATTAAGTTGCCGGTAACACTGCAAATCCTTCGGGGATGTAACTCACCTCGCCCAATCACAAGGTCTGTAAGGAAATAAGTGTCTGATTTGAACTGATTGTGCTGTGTGAAGCTGTGGGAACATTTGGACTGATCCAAAGTGACCCATCCGATCAATGCCACAGTCAGCATAATAATAATTTGTTATGTTTTGCTAATCAATTATGTTTTTGGGCCATTTCTTTATTTGTTTAGGCAGCCATTCTCTAACTGTTAATAATGCTTATTTCTTGATAATGCTAAATAATGAGGTCTTCCTGCCAATGCTGCTTGGCAAGATTATTTTAATTACACTAAGACTGCTAATACAGTCAAGAGCCACATAAAACATTGGCAATCTTTCCGCACAGCGTATAGGGAGGGAAATCTCTCATCACGTCATGATGACAATGAACTGGTAATTGATCTACAAACTAAATCACTATCCAATTGCACTGTATGTGATACATTTATAGCCAAATACCCAGATGAGGGGAGAAAACATTCCAGAGGAGTACCCATCAATGCAGAGAAGTGAATTAAAGTGAAGTATCTGTGCCACGTCTACAGAGAAATCAATCTGACATGATCTGATATAACCCCTTGTTACAAGGGGAGCAAGAGGGAAGAAACTACAGTTGTGGAGAGACCGAGTGACCATGAGAAGTAAACAATGGGTGAAAGAAACATACAGTGAAAATAAGGGACAAAAGGAAGGCAACCTTTAAACTATGGCTAAGGAAAGACACGCCTGCAGGTGTGCCAGAAATGACAAATTGATGGGGAGTTGGGGAGAAAACATTCATTCCTGAAGACAGAATAGATAAAACAGAAATAAGGAGTAGAGAGAGATATGGTCTAAGTGAAGGTGATGAGGGATTACACAACTTGACAGAACCCAGGAAGCAGAGAGCGAAAATGGATTTGTCCAGGTTGAGGTGCTGCGAAGACTGCAGACATGTGTGATTAGATGGCTATTTGACAGGTGCTCTCTACTGTCTTCCTGCTGTAAATTTAAGCTCTAGAGAAAGTATAGCCCACTGTCTCTCGAGCCAGAAGACTTCATTCGGACTTCATCTCAAAAGAGTGTAAAAACGAAACTGTGGCCAATGACAGCATTGCTGCTGAGTTCTGCCCGATGAAAGCTTATAAGATAAAAAGAGTTAGAAGGAATGTGATAGGATTGGAAGAGAAGGAATGTGCTAGGATTGGAAGACAGGGAATGTGCTAGGATTGGAAGACAGGGAATGTGCTAGGATTAGAAGACAGGGAATGTGCTAGGATTAGAAGAGAGGGAATGTGATAAGACTGGAACACAGGGAATGACCGAGGGAATGACTATTTTAATAGTGATGATTAATACATTTGATTTATTTAGTTCTGGTCATCACAATGTTCTCTCAAAGCTGAGAATATTTAATGATAACAATGTACAATCAATTCTAAATACAAATGAAGGCAGTATACTTGGTTTGGACCTGTATTTTAGATTGGCACTGAGACTAAGGAAAAATAAGTATATTGCCTTCACTTGTATTTAGAATTTATTGTAAATTTTTATATATTTGTACAATGTTATACATGGCTATATATAACCGAGATATATATATATATATAGCTCTAGAAAAAATTAAGAGACCACTGCACCTTTTTCTTTCCTTTCCAAAAAAGTGGAAAAATAAGGTTTTCTGTCAGGAACAGAAGGGTTAAAATTTAGAGACCACTGCAAATTGAACTCTTCTGTTCTTCACTCAAAACTTTCCTTTTCAACTTTTTTGGAAAGAGCTGTGTATATACATGTATATAGATAGATAGACAGATAGATAGATATAAACATTTGGTCAACTGCTATCACAGAGATTGCACATTCCCTTCATAGCATTCCACACACTTGGGTAGGCAGCATGCCATGGTCCGCTCTGTTCACTGGTTGCTGCACATCAAATGCAGATCTCTTGTGACATCACAGAAGAACACACTGGCTTCACTGAAGCTGGAATACAACAACATGTTGTATAAAAGCATCCAGGCAGTTAGTCTCAAACAAACAGTACAGCCAAGCATACAAACAAACTACAAACTCATGACCATCAAATAGGTAATAGGCCCCTTAGACAATGTTTACCTCCGGCACATCCACCAATCTGCCTTCACAAGATCAGAAAGGAAGAAAGGACGCTCCTCAACTGAAGTGTGAGAGCTCCACTGATCTGAGATGAGTCGGGAGAGATGGAAGAGATAGAAAGAGGGAAAGACATGCAGGGTACAGGATGGGAGAGGGAGACAGGATCGGTTCTGAGAGCTAGTGCCATACAACCTACCAATCTTTGAATCTGTGATATTGTGTATTTCAAAGACAGCTGAATAATTTATTTCAACCAATGACATGCTGGAGTTGAGAGAGGCATCAGTGCTGCTGTATCTATTTTAACTCCCATGATAAATTCATGGCATATCCCAGCGGTCCAAAGTCCTCTTAACCTTAAGAGTGTGTCAACCAAACACATCAAAAAGAGAGTCTATGCCAAACAGAGAACACTGAATGCAATCCAAACACACACACATACACACACATAAACATTTTAGCAATGCTTCAAAAGACTGAGAGTCAACACACACTCACCCAATTCTCCATTCTACTGTGCAATGAAGCCAACTTGTCTTCTGAGTTGACTCATCGATATGTTGGGTGTGCATAGCTGATGAACAGAGTTATCGTTCAGTTCTCAATACAAAAAAGTAAACAACTTATGTTTTGGCCCTCATTCTTGGTGCCATTTAGCAGATTTTGTAGACATTTGAAAAATAGAGTATTAAATGGAGTCTTATTTTTGCTTAAACAACATAGTACGTACAATATGTACAGAAGACTATTTTGCTCACAGAGGCAGTCTATTGATTAACTAGGTTTTTAAAAGTACCATTCTTTGCCAGGCGTCTGAATTTAAACACACACACGTTGACTATCCAGCTCGGTATTTCTGATCAAACAGCTCCAGTCTCTCTGACAGTGAAGCTGAATTCATATGTTCCCCGAGGAAGAGAGACAGCCTGCCACCATTCATCTGTCACCAAAATGTACAGACAGACACACTGGACCACATTTGATTTATTCGCTCAGGACAAAGAACAATGGAATTGGAGAATGAAATGGGGCCCTTTTCCGTGCTCATCGGCATCCCTGTAAAATGACACAGGCTGAAAAAGAGCAGCAAAGGACACTAACCTAAAAATACTCTCCAACCCCTGGGATTTTTTGGAAGATGAGGCAGCTTTGCGTTATCTAGCTTTCCGCTCCTGACATCACAAATACATTAACCCTGGATAATGAAGAAAACAACTGGGTTCACAGCTTCCATAATCAGAGCCCCTCGCTTCCACACTACCACAGTGCTCCCAAATAACATAGAACCTAACAGACTGCTGGTGAATGTGTACCTGCTCTACTCTGCTCTCCTTCTGCTGCTGTTGTCTGTATCTGCCTTCTCATGAGATGATTTGATGGACAGACTCATTATAATTTAATGCTGAAGAGCAGAAGGAAAGCATGCGTTTAAACTGACATTACGATTTGTCTTAAACAATAGAAAAGAGCCCTGCCTTGGACAACAGAGAGGAGCTCTGCGATAAACAAAAAGGCTGTTTAAGGAGAGTACTGGTGGATGACTAGCCATACATCTTCAACTGTCATAATCACACCCGTTCAGCTTCCCTGCTGAAAGTACTCAGTTCCAAGCTCAGTCGACTCAGTCTAATATGTTATAAACCATCATCTAACGTGCGTTAAATGCTTCATGTGAAAACTGATTAATCAATCTAGTGTTAAATACTCCCATTTGCACAGAGCAGCAATCAGTTTAGATCTGGTAACACAAGACAACTGAGGTCTGTTATGACTCATCATCAGTCTGGGCTGTGTGGGCACATTCAAACAATCAAAACAGCTATTTCGGGTAAACACTTGAAAATCAATTGAATTAAAGCCACCAACTGACAGGCAGTGGGCAGATCTAGGGAAGGGTAATCAAAAACCCTCACATCCATCACATTATGGCAAGCTCATACAACCGAGATAATTTATCCAGTTACATAATTAACTAGCTGGTCCAAACTACATGCAATATAAAGAGGAACCTGAGACATCTGCACGAATGTCCAAACAGGTGTTCTAAAACACAAATGCCAGGAAGGCCTAAGAGGGATTCAGCTACTGTAACATGCACAGAGAATGCACATCCCACCCAGCTACCCACCAACCCACTCATGTAGACCCACACTACAATACGATCTGTTTTATGGCCAGCAAGTCACACTAATTCAAGTGGAGCTGCCAAGCCAAGAAAATGTATAAAATGAAATGATGTGGAGAATAACAAGTATAAAAACTCACAGCCCTCCCTAACTCCAATCTGCTGACTACTAGGTGATTTACTGGCCATGTGAGCATGCTCTGTTACTCTTACATGTTTTAACTGTCAGACTCCTTCATTCCTCTATCTTAGGAGTTGGCAACAGATTATTATATTTTATATTTTTAAAAGAGTAAAAAAAAAATACCAGGAATTTAGAATAATTCATTTCATTTTCCAAATGTTTTCCAAAGTATTCCCACAAATTTGAAACATAATTAATGTTATTAATAATTTTGTAATTGGCCCTCAGCATGTTCGATGCATGACATTTTTCTTCTTTTCAAGTACAATCTTGCTTTGACTAAAAATAGAATGTAATGTTTGTGTGAAGTCATGGAGAAAAAAGCACATGGCTACAAGCTCAAACGTTTTACAATAGCCTGTAATCAATAGCTATTAAGCCTACTTTTTGGGGGGTGAAATTGAATAAGTTGTAGAGATTATATCAATGCAAAATAGTCTACTTTCAGGCATAGTCAAGCCTTTAGATCAGCGGCCAATTTACAACACCATCCCCACAGCTTCACATTGAACAATCTGTTCCTTTACAAATGTACAGGTAGAACACGTCTGCACACATCATTTGAGAGAACAACAAGAAGCCTGCCATTTTGTGACGTAAAATGACACCGCTATGCTCTGTTGCCTCTGTCTGTGTCACTCTCCACCTGTCCATCGCAGGCGCTCCACCTCGCCAGCTTTCTAGCAGTCATAAACCGAACGCACCTTTCCAATTACCTGCACCTGTTCCTCATTGCAGTCATACACAACCGGACTCCATCAGCTCATCACCAACCCTACTGTCCATATGTCATCCACAGTGGTTAGTCCCTTCAGATCAGGTGGTGTAAGTGCTGACGCACAATTCTTCAGTCTCGAACCCTTTACCTCCATCCAGTCTGTTTTGTACATAGCCAAGTTATGTCCCGTCAAGTCTGTTTGTCCATTGTGTTCTTCCCACTATATTGTGTCATTAAAATCCATCTGCCTGCATCTCTGTACGTTACAGACTGTGTAGTCTGTGGATTGGCCCTCTGTACGTTATAGTCTGTGTAGACTGTTGATTGGCCCTCTGTATGTTAACTGTCTGAGTAGACTGTGGATTGGCCCTCTGTATGTTACAGTCTGTGTAGACTGTGGGATGGCCCTCTGTACGTTACAGTCTGTGTAGACTGTGGATTGGCCCTCTGTACGTTATAGTCTGTGTAGACTGTTATTTGGCCCTCTGTACGTTACAGTCTGTGTAGACTGTGGATTGGCCCTCTGTACGTTACAGTCTGTGTAGACTGTGAATTGGCCCTCTGTACGTTACAGTCTGTGTAGACCGTGAATTGGCCCTCTGTACGTTACAGTCTGTGTAGACTGTGGATTGGCCCTCTGTACGTTATAGTCTGTGTAGACTGTGAATTGGCCCTCTGTACGTTACAGTCTGTGTAGACTGTGGATTGGCCCTCTGTACATTACAGTCTGTGTAGACTGTGAATTGGCCCTCTGTACATTACAGTCTGTGTAGACTGTGGATTGGCTTTAAGCAGGAATATAGAATATATATATTGTGGTTGACAAATAATTAACCAAAATGAAAAAACAATCCTCACAAAATGAGTTGCCTGCTTAAGCAAAGTACATTGACCACTGTACATAAAAAGCTTATAGGTATGATAAACAGCTTCAGTGACCTAGCTACATCATGCACAAAGCTACTAATGATGTCTCCCTTTCTGTCTCTCAGACCCTTGTAAAAACATGACTGGTTCATTCTGCTCTCTTTCATGTGAAGATGTATGAAATACTGCGCCCCACCCCCCCCCCCCCCCCCCCCCCCCGCCCCAGTAACTCATCCTCTGTTCTGCCCTGCTATTTTAGTATGCGTTGGCAAATGCTCTGGGTGCTAAACAGAAGGGTCACCAGCAAACTCATTAGTAAAGAAGCCAAATGAACCGGCCATGTTGTTACAAGGGCTCAGCTCACTGAGTGGACTGAGGAAACAGAGGTAATGCATTAGGTTTGTTGGAGGTGAACTGACAGTTGGGGGAGCGGTGATAGGACGATAGGCTCGTGATCAACCTGTTTGACAGAGCTATGAAATATTGTCTATATGTTGCTTGTCAACTCTTGCCGAAGGGCTCCTCTAATTTATTTTATTAGCTTGAATTTGTATTTGTGCTTCCGCCAGCAGGTACACGCACGCATGCATTTGAGTGCATTACAGAATCAAGTTTCATAATTGCTCCCCCCACCATGCCAATATTGTTTGTGTTACACCTTCACAAGCTAATGAAAACCTGCAACACAGGTTGTCCGCCATGACAAATGAATGGACGTTAACTCAATGCTTACTCCTCTATAAGTTGTGATCCAGGATTGCTGTTCTCAAGGTGAAACTGATGTTGCCGCCGGACTCTGCAGTGTGTCCAGGACAGGTCATTATTAGGTGAGTGAGATGGAAGTCAATTAAAGCAGAATGTCCCTATTTCAAGACCGACCCGTCCAGCTGGACCGTCCCACCATTGTCATTGATATCCCGCTAGTAGCCCTCTGTGTTCGACAGCACTAATGTTTCATTTCTTTTTTTAAATGCTTAGTCATTTAGTTGACATTGTCATCCAGAACCACTCACATACATTATTGATTGCATACATTTGTTACCTACCGTACCTATAGTATCGTTTTTTACAGGGGAGTAGGGGATGAATGAGACAATTGGAAGCCGGGCATGATTACTTGGCCAGATAGGATATTTATCTAGGTGGTCAACATCCCTATTCTAACAATACAAAGTGTTGGGTGATCCTTAGTGACCAAAGAGTTTTAGGGCACCCATTTAACATCACATTTGGAAAATGTAGCCCCACACAAGGCAATGTCCCCTTCACCAGCCTGGTGTAATGTAATTGGACCTTTAGACCTGCTGTGAGTAACGTTCCGCTGTCTTTCACCACTGCTCCACCTCTGTAAGCCTGCTGATAGGGAATGCATAGCTGTTTCGCTGGCCTCGTAAAGCCGCACTGGAAAACAATGAGGCTCGGCTCTGCCAGTACTCAGATGTAGCGTCATATTTAAGCACAGTAGTGTTGTGGAAATTTTTGAACTAAGGTACATTTGAGAAATGTCTTTCTTTCTATCCTGGTATGTAACTCTGGTCTTTGTTTGTGACACACGTCTGTATAATATCAGAGGATTATTAGGTACTCTGACCATGTTTATCTGCTTAAACCAAGAAGGGTATCCGTCCTTTGTTCCTTAGGAATATGGCCCTTGGGGAGAAGTAGGGTCAATTGGGCCTCTTCAGGTAAACACAACAGTAAACATTATGGCAGAAAGGATAAGGTGGGGGGACAGCCTGCCCTTTTGGGTAAAATCTATGTGACACAAGACAGATGTGCAGCAACTTACCACACCCAAGTGTAATACATATGGACTGTTCATGTTTCTACTTCAGAGACTCCTCAGATGATTATTCTCCAAGCGTTTAACGCGTCTCTCTATTTGCAAATAAACTATCAATTGTGCCAAGAGAATTTTGTCTCTGTCCTTACTCCTTTAAAAGTTCTGCTCGATGGAATTACCATCACAACAGCTTCAGATGCAGCAGCAGGAGATGGCAGAGGTCTGTAGGCGTAATGGATATATCGCATTCTGAGGCACCTTGGGTGCCATAACCATTCATTAGGATATTTCATTAGGGTAGGTTAAATGCGCTGTTAAATGCAGTTGGCGCAGGGCTTTAAGTGCAGTGCCTTGAGGTGCCCTTCTCTGTCCAATAACTCTGTCCAATATCACATCACAGAAAATAATCATCTAATTTCTTCATTTGAACACATCTCTTACAAAATATAATTTCACAAAGACTGGCATCGGCAGATATTGACCTGGCATTCTGTTTCCCAGTCTACCCAAGCTCAAATTGCCCGGACTCCCCCGCAGACCTTCCTGAGGACTCCTCGGGATCAAAAGTCACCATCTGACTCGTCCCAGAAACTGAAGGGCATGGCCATGCCGGAACATGCATGGGTAAAGTCACATCGAATCATTGGTTCAGATGCTAATTGGTTGGAGATGACCCAATCTTTGATGACTTACAACACCCCTCCCAAACAACTGCAACGGAAAGACTCTAAGACTGAAATATGTAGCGAACGGTAGTGCAGCGTAATCGACGTCAGGCTCGGATCCTGGGGTGCAGTCTCCTCTCTGTCTGTGTACTGGTAATTAAGCTGAAATTGGGTGATGATGAGCAAGAAGAACAGGCAGAGCAGAGCAGCACAGAGGATGAATAAGAGGACACGTTTTGGAAAAGGAGAGAATATCCACCCACTGAGGTGATCAGACCAAATATCCTTCCAATCTCTCTTTTATTACTGCACAACCTCCAAACCCAATTTGACCTGAGGCTGATAAACCACAGAGTCCTAGAGAGATAGATTTGACACAGATGTGATATGAAATCGCAGAAAAGTCCAGAAGCCAAGAAGACAAAAGAAGACAAAGACACCATTCACTTAACTAACCCATAACATCATTTATGGTATGACACCCTAATAATCCATGCTGTTACACCTACAGTTCATTAAAGGTGGGTGTCAGTGAACCCCGTCCCTGATGCTGGGAGGATGTGTGTTGTCTGTGCTAAGTGCATACCTGTGTCTACGGCAGTAGATTATCAGGAAGTTGGCTTACCCAGGACTAACCGGTGGTCCATCTACATTCGAAAGCCTGGTCCTCTTTCAGTGTTTCTGTTTGCCGTATGTCTCTGGTTCTGCGTGTCTGCTGCCCGTGTGTTTCTGGTTCTGCGGTCTGCCTGAAGTGTGGGAGCTAGATTGTAGCGTTGCTCCGCCAGCTTCCTAAAATGACAAACAGTCACTGAGCCCCCAGCTAGGGGAATCAGCAGCTGAGCCTGACTGCAATCCCTTCGCTCCCTCTCTGTCTATAATGCATCTATGATCTCCCTCTGCCTCTGTGAGGAAACGAAAAGGCAACGGAAGCGTCTTTCCCTCCCTCCCCCTGTCTCTGCCTCCCTCTCTCTCACGCTCTTCTTTGTGTTCAACAGTCAGCTTCTGATTCCCATCGGAAACAGGGCTTTGTGTCTAGGAGAGGCGTGAGCTCTGCCATAGGAACAGCCTGGTATCGCTGGGCTCTTTCACTATGGGAGCGAATGTGTGTGAGGAAGAGAGAACCCTGCTGCTGCTGTTCAGTAGAGCTTGTATGGGCTGTTGTTCCCTCCCTGCTACCACGGCTGTTTAGCTTCACAACTCACTTCTCAAGCACACGGACGGCTTAGGGATCCTCTCAAAAGGCTGGTAAACAAGAGAAACATCGACAAAGATTTGGCTGATCCACAAAGGGCCAGATGGAAACAAAATGATGGATTTAGGATTAAGGCTTTTATCAAGATCCCCATTAGCTACTGCCGAAAGCAGCAGCTACTCTTCCTGGGATCCACAAAAAACATAGAACATTACATAATACATAAAACATGAATGTACAAGTACTTAACAAAGACATCACAACCTACATTTAAAATATAAGAAAAATAAAGAATACAGATATTGGAACTGTACATTACATTTCAGTGTGACATTCAAATCAACCTTGAACAAAAACAGGTTAGATTACAAGGCTCAACAGCAAGACATGCCCAGCACAGAAGCTAAGCAAATGTATCCCTAGCCTTGCCTGAGGCTATACACTGATGAGCCAAAACATTATGACCACTCATATGTGAAGGGAATAAGGTTTATCATCTCCTAAAAAGGGCACATGTCAAGGTCTGGGTAGATTAGATGGTAAGCGAACAATCAGTTATCATAGTCACCATGTTGGATGCAGGAGAAATGGGCAAGAGCTTAGCGACTGTGAAAAGAGCCAAATTGTTATGGTCAGACAACTGGGTCAGAGCATCTCTGAAACGGCAAGGCTTGTGGGGTGCTCCTGGTCAGCCGTGGTGAGTACCTCCCAACAGTACAGTGGTCTGAGGTGGGAAAACCACCATCCTGTGACAGGGTGTTGGACCCCCAAGGCTCACTGATGCGTGAGGGCAACGAAGGCTATCTCTCTGGTCCGAACAGACAGAAGGTCTACTGTGGCACAAGTCTCAGAAAATGTTAATGATAGTTATGGGAGGAATGTGTCACAACCCAGTGCATTGCACCCTGCTGTGTGTGGAGCTGCGTAGCCACAGATCGATCAGAGGGCCCATGATGACCACTGTCCACCGTCAAAAGCACCTACAATGGGCCCGCATCGGAACTGGACCTTGGAGCAGTGGAAGAAGGTTGCTGGGTACGATGTGTCCCATTATCTTATACATCCTATAGACAGCTGTGTACATGTGCACCATTTACCTGTGGAAGTAATGGATGCACTGTGGGAAGACGACAAGCCGGTGGAGGGTGTGTGATGCTCTGGGCAATGTTCTGCTGGGAAACCCTGGGTCCGGGCATTCATGTGGACATCAATTTGACACCTGTCACCAACCAAAACATTGTTGAAGATCAGGTACACCCCTTCATGACAATGGTATTCCCTGATGGCAGTGGCCTCTTTCAGCAGGATAATGTGCCCTGCCACACTGGGAATGGTTTGAGGAACAAGATGAAGAGTTCAAGGTGTTGCCCTGGCTTCAAAATTCCCCATCTCAATCCGACTGAGCATTTCTAGGATTCTGGACCAAGTCCGATCCACGGTGGCTCCACCTCGCAACTTACAGAACTTCAAGGATCTGTTGCTAATGTCTCTGTGCCAGCTACCACAGGACACCTTCAGAGGTCTAGGTATAGTCTATGCTTCAGCGAGTTACCACTGTTTTGGTGGCATGCAGAGCACCAAAAGCATATTACGCAGGTGTTCATAATGTTTTGGCTCACAGTGTGTATCCTAATTTCATACTGTAGTAAACACAGAAGAATTGGATCATTATATTGCATTATGTGGTATATTATCCCAGTTGTAACATACACTATACCTAACACTTGTAGCATTTCTGCCCTCCTCTATTTGCCTTATTGCACATTTAGTATTACCATTTGTACTGCATTTGCCTTCATTGCACAAATACACATTCCATTTCTAATATACATATACTAAATACCTTTAAATCTTTGTAAATGTTCTGACCTCCTCTATTTGCACTTCTGTTTAGATGCTAACTGCATTTCATTGTCCTATACTTGTACTGTTCTATGACAATAAGGTTGAATCTAGTCATCAAATGTAATATGAAATTACTTGAAAATGGAAATTCACTTTTTTCTTGAAATTATAATATATTCCTAAACTTCTGGGGCCAGTTATTTTTCTGGATTTCAGCTTTAGGATTAAATGCATATAAATAGAATGAATAAAACTGTAGTTCTGTGAAGGAGGAGATAACTTGTGAGTTACCTCTCAGCATTTCCTACAGACCTTTCATACTGCAGCCATTCTGTTTAATCACAGAGTTGATGGGAAGCCTGGATCAGTGCAGGAGTGTCATATCCAGGTGAATGCCCAGAATATTACATTGTACTGATGGAGACAGGGCTTAGGGTGCACTATTGGATAATCGCTATATAAACCTAGACAATGCAAACACATGTATATTATGTAAGAGAGCATATGTTGAGTATAATCGTAGTTTTCCCTTCTCACAATGCTATTGCCTCTGGCATTCACCTGGAATTTATTATGTATGACATTTAAAAAATGTATGATCTATTATACAATAAAAATAGTACAAAACATTTAGAAATGTAATGATGTACAGTGAGTTTTTGACCCCTCTGTAAAACATGACTTAGTACTTGGTGGCAAAACCCTTGTTGGCAATCACAGAGGTCAGACGTTTCTTGTAGTTGGCCACCAGGTTTGCACACATCTCAGGAGGGATTTTGTCCCACTCCTCTAACCTTCAGCTCCCTCCACAGATTTATTATGGGATTAAGGTCTGGAGACTGGCTAGGTCACTCCAGGACCTTAATGTGCTTCCTCTTGGGCCACTCCTTTGTTGCCTTGGCCCTGTGTTTTGGGTCATTGTCATGCTGGAATACTCATCCACAAACTATTTTCAATGCCCTGGCTGAGGGAAGATTTGACGGTACATGGCCCCGTCCATCGTCCCTTTGATGCGGTGAAGTTGTCCTGTCCCCTTAGCAGAACAACACTGCCAAAGCATTATGATTCCACCTCCATGTTTGACGGTGGGGATGATGTTCTTGGGGTCATAGGCAGCATTCTTCCTCCAAATACGGTGAGTTGAATTGATGCCAAAGATCGATTTTGGTCTCATCTGACCACAATCACCCAGTTCACCTCTGAATCATTCAGATGTTCATTGGCAAACTTCAGACGGGCCTGTACATGTGCTTTCTTGAACAGGGGGACCTTGCGGGTGCTGCAGGATTTCAGTCCTTCACGGCGTAGTGTGTTACCAATTGTTTTCTTGGTGACTATGGTCCCAGCTGCCTTGAGATCATTGACAAGATCCTCCCGTGTAGTTCTGGGGTGATTCCATGATCATTGCAACTCCACAAGGTGAAATCTTGCATGGAGCCCCAGACCGAGGGAGATTGACAGTTCTTTTGTGTTTCTTCCATTTGAGAATAATCGCACCAACTGTTGTCACCTTCTCACCAAGCTGCTTTGCGATGGTCTTGTAGCCTACTCCAGCCTTGTGTATGTCTACAATCTTGTCTCTGACATCCTTCGACAGCTCTTTGGTCTTGGCCATTTTGGAGAGTTTGGAATATGATTGATTGATTGATTGCTTCTGTGTACAGGTGGATTTTATACAGGTAATAAACTGAGATTAGGATCATACCCTTTAAGAGTGTGCTCCTAATCTCAGCTCGTTACCTGTATAAAAGACACCTGGGAGCCACAAATCTTTCTGTTTGAGAGGGAATTAAATACTTATTTCACTCATTAAAATGCAAATCAATTTATAACATTTTTTACATGCGTTTTTCAGGATTTTTGTTGTTGTTATTCTGTCTCTCACTGTTCAAATAAACCTACCATTACAATTATAGACTAATCATTTCTTTGTCAGTGGGCAAACATACAAAATCAGCAGGGGATCAAATAATTTGGTGATTTTCCTACATTATAGGTTGTCCATACGTAGTACTAAGAAGTTATTGTTGAGGGTTATCTATCTTAAATATTCCACCTTCTTTATTAATTTACCAACCATATCATGAAAAATGTGTCATTGATGTTAAAGCCTACACTGACATTTTGGCCATTTAAGTAGCACATTTGTGAACAACCAACAGGGGAAGAGGCACTTGATCATAGCATATGCAATGGGTCTGCCTACAATGTAAGAAAAGTTTTAACTTCCACAAAAATATGTTATAATTATGTTATTTTTATGATTAAGGAGGTATGTATGTATCATTCTTTATTGTAGCAGTAGGTAGTGTATGCATTTAGAACAGTGTGCACAAGCCGAATATACAACAAGTATATGCATTGCAGTATATGCATTTTGTGATCAAAGAAGTCTTTTTACTGTTTCAAAAAATATATATGTTTTACTGAAAAGGAGGAGATTCTATACTTTTTTTGAGTGACTCATTGAATTTAATAGGTAGTTTGAATAGCTGGCAGCAATTATTTCATCCGCGGCCATTCACTTTTTGGGTAGAACGCAGCCCACTTTGCAACGTAGACGTAGCGGACTATATGTTGCAGAGCTTGAGGTTACACATCAGTATCTTCTTCCGTGGTTAATCTACTTCCGTTTCTGATACCGCACAGGAACACACAAATTCAAAATAATCCCGGCCTCACGTTGCAGAGTGCAGTATGCCTATTGATCGCAGAAACCGTATCTTTCACTCAATGAACTTCGGCCAAGAACCTTTGCGACTTTGGCACTTTCTGAACGCAAAGACTGACGAAACTATCACATTGCTTTCAATGATACGAATTGAAAGGAATCGGATTGAAAGAATGAAATAATCCCCATTAGAATACTGGGATACTCCGATTATGTTGTGAATTATTTGCTTGCGGTTATGTTAGAACAAATAATATTTTTGGGAGTACAATTTCCAGGCCAACGACTGCTCAAAACCAGCCCAAAATGCCTTAAAACTAGCCCAACTGTTGTTGGTGCAAATCAGTGACTATTTTACAAGTGAATGCTCCAATTTTGCTTGAAAACCGCGGATATGGCAACCGATTATCGCAAAACATATATACAAAATAATGCTGTTGACAAAATGCAACACAGCCCACTTCAACAACTATGCTGTAACAATGTGGTATTACCTAATTGAAATTAATGACTTCCGCTGAATCACAAGGGCATTCCATCACTGTGTTTTCACGCCGTTATGTGTAAATCATTGTCAACTGAGCAGTCAGATTGCTACCGCTTTCCCAGTAGCAATCAGCAAAGTCACTGAGGGCAGGAAACCCAGGGGAAGCTAAAACGCTCTTGTCTGCGTTATTACCACACTCTTCAAGCCTTGCAAAGCACGTTTGCGTCAAATACGGAAATCTGCACACACATTTCGTGGAAACGAGACATAATTATTAAGTGCACATATTCACCATGCTGCGTGGAAATGGGTTGCAGCAAAAGTGGTCAGATGCCAGATGTTTTAGCTTCCTGAAAGTCTGTCTCATTGTAGAATATTCAGTAATCTAGCCACCATACCATTTATGACGTGGAAATGTCCCTCACGAGATTTATGCAAAACACCCAAAAAATGTGACGTTCACTAGTTTCGCACATGGATGTTGATGTAATCCAAAACGTTTGATAGAACTATATGTCTATGGGATAGCAACAATTATACTTTGACATTGCAAAACATTTGATCAACAAGTAAAAAATCAACATTGATTAGGCTATAATAAATGTCTGGCAAAAACTTTTTATAGGAACACATTTGCCGTACTCAGGGTATATATTCTGGGGGGACACTTTTGCATTATAAATTCGATCAAGGAACGTTTATTATTAATCGACAATGACATTAATGAAAAACACCTGGTATCTTGTCCGGCATTAGTGGCGTCGTTTGGCCTGGGCGTCCGAAATTATCCGCATGTACATTCAAAACCCTGTACTTTCTGTCCCGGGGGGTGGGCTAAGCCCCGAATGTTCTGTGATCCTTGTGACGCCTCTATCCGGCATTATGATCACGATAAACACCTGCACCTGCACCATCATAGATGGAATCGAACTTTCCATGTTGCGTAATTATCCCTGTTGTGATACAACACATGGCTTTTGACGATTGCCTAAAATATACTGTGCAGCAACGTATCGATGGAATAGGTCCCTGGTTTATCTCCCTGCCTTGCAATACAGATCCGTTATTACATTCAGGAGTTGGAATTCTGCACAGGGACGCTGTGAATCATCTCGGTGCTGTCCTGGGGTGGATGGGTAGATGTCAGACAGGGCTGTCTAATTTTCTTGCGGCCTGGCGACTCCTTGTGGTTGGTGAGACGTCTGTGAGCTCAATAACGATTGTTCGCGTTGGAATACACTCTTCAGTTGCATGTATGTGCTGTCAAATTCTAATTCGTTAAGTGAGGATATCTCTCCATCTTAGGCACCTCAACTTGCTGTGGAATTGTTGCAGTGAGCAAATGCAAATTAGCCACTTTATTTTTTTTTTTACAAGAGCTGATTTATGGTCTCTGCTAAGAAATCTTGAGAGCAATTCAGTGATTCGTTCAATTTAATTATTCAAGCTGATCGTTTTCAGACACGTTTCTCCAGCTCAGTGCTCCAACCAAAAACTCTTTCACATGCACAGAGAAAAATACAGTGGGGAGAACAAGTATTTGATATACTGCCGATTTTGCAGTTTTTCCTATTTACAAAGCATGTAAAGAAAATCACATTTTTAAATAATTAATTTGCATTTTATTGCATGACATAAGTATTTGATCACCTACCAACCAGTAAGAATTCCGGCTCTCACAGACCTGTTAGTTTTTCTTTAAGAAGCCCTCCTTTTCTCCACTCATTACCTGTATTAACTGCAGCGGTTTGAACTTGTTACCTATATAAAAGACACCTGTCCACACACTCAATCAAACAGACTCCAACCTCTCCACAATGGCCAAGACCAGAGAGCTGTGTAAGGACATCAGGGATAAAATTGTAGACCTGCACAAGGCTGAGATGGGCTACAGGACAATAGGCAAGCAGCTTGGTGAGAAGGCAACAACTGTTGGCGCAATTATTAGAAAATGGAAGAAGTTCAAGATGACGGTCAATCTCCCTCGGTTTGGAGCTCCATGCAAGATCTCACTTCGTGGGGCATCAATGATCACGAGGAAGGTGAGGGATCAGCCCAGAACTACACTGCAGGACCTGGTCAATGACCTGAAGAGAGCTGGGGCCACAGTCTCAAAGAAAACCATTAGTAACACACTATACCGTCATGGATTAAAATCCTGCAGCGTGCGCAAGGACCCCCTCCTCAAGCCAGTGCATGTCCAGGCCCATCTAAAGTTTGCCAATGACCATCTGGATGATCCAGAGGAGGAATGGAAGAAAGTAATGTGGTCTGATGAGACAAAAATAGAGCTTTTTGGTCTAAACTCCACTTGCCGTGTTTGGAGGAAGAAGAAGGATGAGTACAACCCCAAGAACACCATCCCAACCGTGAACCATGGAGGTGGAAACATCATTCTTTGGGGATGCTTTTCTGCAAAGGGGACAGGACGACTGCACCGTATTGAGGGGAGGATGGATGGGGCCATGTATCGCAAGATGTTGGCCAACAACCTCCTTCCCTCAGTAAGAGCATTGAAGATGGGTATCGTGGCTGGGTATTCCAGCATGACAACGACCCGAAACACACAGCCAGGGCAACTAAGGAGTGGCTCCGTAAGAAGCATCTCAAGGTCCTGGACTGGCCTAGCCAGTCTCCAGACCTGAACCCAATAGAAAATCTTTGGATGTCCGTATTGCCCAGCGACAGCCCCGAAACCTGAAGGATCTGGAGAAGGTCTGTATGGAGGAGTGGGCCAAAATCCCTGCTGCAGTGTGTGCAAACCTGGTCAAGAACTGCAGGAAACATATGATCTCTGTAATTGCAAACAAAGGTTTCTGTGCCAAATATTAAGTTCTGCTTTTCTGATGTATCAAATACTTATGTCATGCAATGAATTGCAAATGAATTACTTAATCATACAATGTGATTTTCTGGATTTTTGTTTTAGATTCTGTCACTCACAGTTGAAGAGTACCTATGATAAAAGTTAGACTTCTACATGCTTTGTAAGTGGGAAAATCGGCAGTGTATTAAATACTTGTTTACCCCACTGTAGATCAAGCTGCAGGCAGCATAAGAGAATAATATTATCTTTAAATCTGATGATTGGATACATGGTGCAAGAATGTAACAATTAATTAATTATTTATTGTTTTGATAGACACCATTATATGCAACCACAACAAATAAAGAGCATCTGTTCAACAAACTCGAAGAATCGTTTTTGGAACTCCTGTAGTTTGCAAACAATATGTGCCTCACAAATGTAAAATTATAAATAATGTCTGACTCAAAAATGACAGCAATAGGCCCCCAATCCTTAACAAGATTTGATTAAGTAAAATGATAATGTTTTGTTTTCAGTTCATTGTTTGCTGGCAGGGTTTTTGGCAATGGTCTGGGCATTACTGACTCAAAGGTACAAAAGGACTCAAAAGATTTGAGTCTAAATGTCTTAAAAAGATCTCATTAGACCAAAAGAGTCGAACTTCCCATCATTAAATGCCAGCCGTTGCAAAAGAACTACATTCTGGAAAAGTTGAGCTCACGTCATAACACATTGTTTGTTTTTATGTGACCACCTCATTATGACTTTTGCATGTATTTTTTTTATTCTGACTTATTCCATGTTTAAAATGTATTTCTAATTTGTTTAGTGCCAGTCAGATTAAGATGTTAACAAAGTTGACATCAAAGGGATGCAGTTCAACACCCCCCCCCCCCCCCACACACACACACCTCAAGTTAAAGGGCAATAAGGCAACCCAAGAAGCTGCTATCCAGAGGGACTTACAGTTAGTGTAAACACTTTAAAGGGGAAATCCACCACCAGACACTATTTGGGTTGGAGGTGATTTAGACTAATTATGCAGCACAGCCGTACCTTTTCATGCAGAGAGTTCAACCAATGATGTAATAACTGAAGAAGCCTGCTATCTGATGTTTTGGAGTTGTGCAGGATATCCAGGTTGACATGTTTTCTTTGGGTTTGTAAAGACTACAGGTTGACAGGAGCCCTTCCTCCATGTAAATTTGTGCTCCCACTCTCGAAGGTGGGCTTTTCAAAACGGGATCTGCACTAGTTTCTACAGATTCTCAGCAGCTCTCTAGCTCTGTAGTGTTGTTGAGATTGTGAAACGAGGAGGAGAGAATATTTTCGAAGAGAGACTAAAGACTGCAATGGCACATGAGCATTTGAGTATTGGCTTAGAGGGTAAGGGTGAAGGAGATAGACAGAGAGAAGAATCCACTGTAATGACCACAGTCCTAGAGCGGGTTTACAAAGGGATTACTTGACAGAAATCATATGGTAATGTTTAGGTCAATTAAATTGCCTGCCTTATGAGTGGGAGGAGCCTGGGAAAGGATAAGTTTATAACATTAAAGGAGTAGAAAGGAAGAGGTGAGAGGAAATCGTTAGCAGGTTGAAAGCACCCAGTGAAATGAGTGGTGGGCCTTCGTCAGGCAGTAAGCTAATCTACATGTCAAGCTCAATGAAGAATTCACCAAGGGGACCCTGCTAGACGATTGGTGAAAAAAGATGTTCAGCTGAAATGGACAAGTGACATTGACAGCATAACATTCTAGAGATCGTATAGACAGATGAGTGAGAGAGAAGAGAGAATATCAACATCTGAGAGAAATCTGAGCTGCTGTTGAGTCCATTGACAGGACCAGGACTGCTGGGTGGGTGACAGCGATCAGATGTAAGAAATGAAATGCTCACTGAGCCCTTATCAGAAATGTGTTGGATTGAACATTTTAAAGCAAAAGATGAAAGTGAAATAGAAATAAATGGATAAGCACCAGTAACTCAAGGACTATATAAACAGTGATATAATATCAATAATAATAAGTAATATGGAATAACAATAGCTTGGCTATACAGTACAGTAGACAGAGTAACGGTCAACCAAAGAGTGAGATGTCGGAGTGGTTATAGTTAGGACCTGGAGAAGATATCGATCTCTCATCTGAGGGGGAGCCCTATGGACTATTCAGTGCCAGACAGATATCATGGAAAATAGTCCAACAGTGCCCTCTGCTAATCAGTAACAAACACCTAACCCATATACAAAACACAGAGATAAAAAGATGTGTGAGAGAGAAATAGAGAGGGGATCGGTACAATAGCTCTTATTAAGCCAAAAGTCTGCCAACCAGACATCACTAAAATGGAGGGTAATGAATGGGGGAGGACTGGAACCATGTTTCCCTGTAATCACAGATGAGTGCAGCTTTTATAGACAGAGACATTTGTATGCATACATGCACACGACTACAGTGATCCCCTGCAAGCCCGCCCTGGGGAGGGCTGCTGTGCTGGAGGGTAAACAGCTATTGCTGCCTCACCACTCCCTAAATGCAGCTGTTAGAGGGGCTGAGTAATCCCGTTAATCTCTTACGACCTGCGGACCTCGCCGATCCAGGGTGGCCCACAGCAACACAAACAACATCACACCTCCTCAACTGCTAGTGAGGGCAGTCTGACCTCCACTCAGGGGCTGCATGGTTGGTGTGACTGGCAGTGAGGGCAGTCTGACCTCCACTCAGGGGCTGCATGGTTGGTGTGACTGGCAGTGAGAGCAGTCTGACCTCCACTCAGGGGCTGCATGGTTGGTGTGACTGGCAGTGAGGGCAGTCTGACCTCCACTCAGGGGCTGCATGGTTGGTGTGACTGGCAGTGAGGGCAGTCTGACCTCCACTCAGGGGCTGCATGGTTGGTGTGACTGGCAGTGAGAGCAGTCTGACCTCCACTCAGGGGCTGCATGGTTGGTGTGACTGGCAGTGAGGGCAGTCTGACCACTCAGGGGCTGCATGGTTGGTGTGACTGGCAGTGAGGGCAGTCTGATCACTCAGGGGCTGCATGGTTGGTGTGACTGGCAGTGAGGGCAGTCTGACCTCTCAGGGGCTGCATGGTTGGTGTGACTGGCAGTGAGGGCAGTCTGACCACTCAAGGGCTGCATGGTTGGTGTGACTGGCAGTGAGGGCAGTCTGACCACTCAGGGGCTGCATGGTTGGTGTGACTGGCAGTGAGGGCAGTCTGACCTCCACTCAGGGGCTGCATGGTTGGTGTGACTGGCAGTGAGAGCAGTCTGACCTCCACTCAAGGGCTGCATGGTTGGTGTGACTGGCAGTGAGAGCAGTCTGACTTCCATTCAGGGGCTGCATGGTTGGTGTGACTGGTTAAACTCTGTCAAGACCTGTAACATTGGAGAATGCCCATGACAAAGAATGTACTTGTGAGATCTGCATGAAATATGAAGTTGAGCATATCAGTGTCTTTCCCAGACCTTTCCACCAAAATGAAAGGAAGGTCTGTTGTAGCAATGTATAGCAGGTAGCTAGATACAGGCGGGTAACAAATTTTACGAAAAACCTGGAACATAAAGAATGCAGATGCGTCCATGCAGATGTACTGCATGATACAATTAAGCAATTAACATGCTACAGTATCTTGCTCTGTGGCTTGGATACAAATGCCCAGTAGGCCCAGTTGACCTCGATTTTGGACCAAGATGCCAAGAGGAAAGAGTCTAAATGACTTTGAAGAAGGAATCATTATGCAGGGCAGAGATGGCACTGAATGGTTTGATGAAAATTCAAATAATGTGAATCATATGCTATTGCCTTCGCATTTACCAGACCTCAACCCAGCTGAACACGAGAGATTTTGGACCGACGTGTTAGACAGCGCTCTCCACCACCACCGTCATCAAACATCAACAGAGAGAATATATTTTGGAAGAACAGCGTTCCGTCCCTCCTGTAGAGGTCCAGAGACTAGTAGAATCTGTGCCCAGCCACATTGAAGCTGTTCTAGCGGCTCATTAAGGTGGCCCAACAACTTAATGAGACACTTTATGTTGTTTTTTCCTACACAGGTATGTTTATTTTGTGGCAGGTTACTAAACTGGATGTAATGAACAAGTGTTTATTCAGTGTTCCTTTATCAGATGTCAGAAACACCACTTCATTTGTTATCATGCCGCACAGTATTTTGATTTGCTAAAATCAAAAGATGAAAAATATTCAGTAAAGTCACTGTAAAATGATATGGTCACTCTTCAAATGGTTATTGTGCCAGGCTTTTATGCACTGTGTGTAATAGCCTAGGGACAGGGCTACAAGCACATGAAACAAATTATCAAAATGAACAAATGTGTATCTGCCCTCAGCCACAAACCGCCATTACAGATACTGTGTACCTGGTGATGAATGATAGTTCGTGGTTCATTTCATTCTGTATTTCCATTAAATCTGTCTTTTATCACTTTCTTTTATCACTTTCTAAATGTAGTGTTGGTTTCACCTTTTACATCATGATAAGGTATCACATACATATCCATCTGTCCCATACATCAGGAATTAATGTTAATTCTGGAACTCATTCTGGAACTCATTCTGGAACTCATTCAATCCAATTAGCAAGCATTTGCAGTGCACTGTAGCCATGGCATATGAGACTATTTTTACTGCTCTAACTGTGTTGCTAACCAGTTTCTAATAGTGATAAGATTTGCATTGAGATTTGATAGTTAATTGTCATCTGGGAATAACTGGGCGGGGTGACGTCACTGAACAGGAAGAATGGACATAAGTAGCTGAAAGGCAGTCATGCTCAGAATGTTCTTTGATCTAAAACAGGTTCTCTGCCTAATTTAAAGTATTAAGACAGGTACACAACATAAGGCATCTTGGGGTCTGTGGTATACTGTCAATATACCACAGCTAAGCTATATACAGCGGTTAAGCTCTGTGACATGTGTTGTGCCTATGAACAGCTCTTAGCCGTGGTCTATTGGCCATGTACCACACCCCCCCCCCCATAACATATTGGTTAATTATATCACAACGGAGAGAAATATGCAGAGTCATGTTCACTATTTGCCACTGAAGTGTGTGTGTGGGTCTGTGTGAGTGTGGCACACTTGTGGTTAGTGATAGAGAGAGCTCCAGAGCCCCTCGGGCCCTATGGCCTGGATATGGGGGTGGTGACTCTGGCCTGGATATGGGGGTCCTGAGCTGACACTAGAGACCCTGTGGCTTGTTAGCGGGCAGGGGGAGCCCCCTCAGAGACTAGGAGAGAGATGTGGAAAGGAGAGTAAAGATGGTAGGAAGGAGAGAAGGAAATAGAGTGAGAACCGGATGAATTGCTCGAGGAAGAGCGTGAGAAGACAGAGAGGACTCTCTGTGGGGAGAGAGTGGTGTCTATACACCCTGCAGCACCCACAGAGACTGGCAGCCTGCAGAGAGGAGGGAAGAGAGGTCTTTTGGCTCTGGAGCATCCGGAGGGACAGGCTGAGCAGGCAGCAGTGTGGAGGGAGACAGACAGCACCCAAGGGCCTACGCTCTGAAGAAGGCCCCTACGTGGGCAGGGGGCCATGTTTACCACCGTAAATACAGAACCCTACTGGGAGCCAGTATTTCTGTGTGGATGTGATTAAACACCCCAAAGCCCTATCGTTTCGGAATAATTACTGCTGCAATAGGTGCACAGGGACGATAAATGGCTGCAGGTAAAAGGAGCTACACATGCTCCTACATTCGTAATGAGTGTTTGTACGTAATTATAGGCTATTTTGTTGTAATGAGATACATTTTAATTGGTGTCCACTTCATGAAGTCAGTGAGAGAAAAACATATTGTTCCACCTCTTTATAGCTTCATATAGAGGTTTCCACAAAGGCATATCACAACATCGCTCTCCGCAGTCCATATATACAAGGTGCAAATGAATCGTGTAGTCTACATCTATGAAACAGAGATAATGTAGGCACTAGTGAGGTAATTCAGTGTTGCCCATATGGCACACATAACCCAATAACAACACATGGTACCTTAATACTCCCCATTCAGGGATCACAAAAGCTTTTTTTACCTTTGGAAGTAGGCTAATGCTTTGAAGCGGTGTGTGTGTGTGTGTGTGTGTGTGTGTGTGTGTGTGCTAGCTGCTTTCCTCAAAGGCTTTACCAGCTTTGCTGAAGAATGTTTGATAAATGTTGTACCTACTCCCAATGGATATGAGTAGTTGTAACTCACCTTTCATGTGTACATTCACGTACCATATGCCAGCATTTTCTTTGAGTAACTCAAGTTTATGAGTTGTTGGCAACAATACAGACACACCATGTGGACTCATCAATCATCTCATTGAAGTAAATTATTCCCTCTGACTTGTATTTCTCATTTTAATATGAACATGATTTACTTGTAAGGGCGCATCATTAAAGGGATATTTCAGTTTTTAGCATATGTTTCCACTAAGACAGTAATTTTGGTTGAAGTTCAATTTCTGAGATTTATTTGGCTTTCTATTTGCGTGAACAAGCCATAAACAGCAGACATATACACAATTGAAACAAAGTAATATACATTAAAGATGACCTCAGCCACACATTCACATGACAGCACAATAGATTCATCACTTACCATTTAGTGGAAAACAGCTGAACCAGCAGATAAAGGTGGTGGTGAATATCAGTGCCCCGATAATGCTGAAGACAACAGAAAAACCAAAGGAAAATGAATTGCTGCAGATGATCAAAACACTGAGACCACCATGAGCAATACCCTGGGTGCCCGGGTGTGTACACATTAGATAAGGCTGCATAGTAATTGCCATGCAAGACAACACCTGGGCCACTGGTCACATAGGAAATTGTTCTATGTTGTTATTGTGTGAAATTCTCCAGTCCATTGCCTAACTGACAGGAGGTCAGTTAGAGGGAATGTGACTGGAGCTCACTGGGTCATCATCATCATCACTCAGATACTGGCTGCCCCTCCCACATCCCTGGTATAGAAAGCTAAGCTCATCCAGACCACTAGACCAGAGAAGGCCTGAATGAAGCCTTAACTTTGTGCAGGATGTGTATGACAGAATGTGCAGGATGTGTATGACAGATTATGCACAATGTGTGACAGAATGTGCAGGATGTGTATGACAGAATATGCAGGATGTGTATGATAGAATGTGCGGGATGTTTATGATAGCAGGTGCAGGATTTGTATGACAGAATGTTTGGGATGTGTATGACAGAATGTTTGGGATGTGTATGACAGAATGTGCAGGATGTGTATGACAGAATATGCACAATGTGTGACAGAATGTTTGGGATGTGTATGACAGAATGTGCAGGATATGTATGACAGAATATGCAGGATGTGTATGACAGAATGTGCACAATGTGTGACAGAATGTGCAGGATGTGTATGACAGTATATGCAGGATGTGTATGATAGAATGTGCAGGATGTGTATGACAAAATGTGCAGGATGTGTATGACAGAATGTGCGGGATGTGTATGACAAAATGTGCAGGATGTGTATGACAGAATGTGCGGGATGTGTATGACAGAATGTGCACAATGTGTGACAGAATGTGCAGGATGTGTATGACAGTATATGCAGGATGTGTATGACAGAATGTGCGGGATGTGTATGACAGAATGTGCAGGATGTGTATGACAGAATGCTTATTGGGCCCCTGGCAGCACAAAACAGCAGCATTATTAAAACAAACAAGCTTGACATTCAGATGTACGAGAACACTGTTTCCCTTTTTCATTTCCTGTGGTTCTGCAACAGCAGTTTATTAAAACCTAACCATATCTGTCTGTGCAGGCTGGGATGCCCAGGCCTGGTGCAGTCAATGGGAATTAAACTCCACTTACAGTAACACAACAGAACATGTTGAGCTAAATATGTTGCCAGTATTTCATTTTCCTATGAACTATACAGGTGCTTTGATTTCTGGCGTGAATTGTTGTTTGTTTTTGAAACACAGTATTTAAATCTATTGACATGGATGATTACTGTGTGCTACTATAGTATACAGTCAGATCAGACATGCTAAAATATGTTGATCCCTATCATTGTCTCTCCCAAAAAACAGGCTTTTCTGCTGGGTGACTGTGCAAATGAAGTGTGGATCAGTCATCCACTAGCTCATTATTAGTCCTTATCAGAGGCAGAGGGATCAGAAAAGAGAATCAGGTCAGCTTGTGAGCTGGATCAGACGATAGAATCAGGTCGGCTTGTGAGCTGGATCAGACGATAGAATCAGGTCGGCTTGTGAGCTGGATCAGACGATAGAATCAGTTCGAATCAGGAGGTTGACCAGACTGCAGCAGGACCAGGTCATGAGCAGGGAGACCAGCTACAGTGCAGAGGTAGAGAAGAGGGCGGAGGATTCCCACAGGACAGCTGTGCTCCCTGTCTGTTTGCAGCCTGCCAGAGAGTCTGGCCTGGGTGCTACTGGGGCATCTAATGAGCAATGTCAAAGCCCAGCCAAGCACTCTGCACACCACCACATGCCAGAGCTGGCCGGGGCTCTGGGCCAGCACACACACAACGCGGCTATCACCGCCACCCAGTCTACCGTCCTCCAACAGCCCACCACTGTGTACACACTGTGTCATCACAACGAGAGACAAATGTGTCCCATGCCAATACCACCCTTTAAGTGACAGGGAAAAGGTTTGTAAACATATTTTCCTTTTCTTTCTTACATTGCCTTGGGCTGAAGTATTTCAAAAGTAGACACTTTTCCTAATTTACGGAGGCATAAATCTGTCATTGTTAACGCTTTAATCCAACTGTTCCACTGACACGTCCAGAGACCGAGGAGCAGCAGGATAAACCGCTCCAGTCAATTTCAAGCCCCTGGTTCTCTTCCTCTGTATCTCCTCTTAATGACAATCCTAGCTGGAGCTGTCAAAGGGAGAAATACATAGACGGCGAATGATTAATCCACCCCCACTGCTCTCGGCAACAGCACAGTCCTCCATCTTAACAGATGAAGTGTTCTCCAAAGAGCCAGAGGGAGAACAGAGAGGCACTGGGGTCACATATTGATAGAGCCCTCAAGGCACACAGCCAAACTTGGAGGAGACGGCCGGGAAAAGAGAAAGCAGAAATTGTACTTCTGCGTTTGGGAGTTTAAAGATTGAATTGCAGAATGAGGGATGCTGTGGAACATGTGATCACAGTTTCAATTTGGAGCTGTCAGGAGTAAATAAGGAGTGTATGGCTGGAAGGAGATAGAGGGCAAGATTTCTGATCCTGCTTTTCCTTCTGTGGCAGCCCATTACTATCAAAGGAAGAGAGCCTTGAAATCGCCTGGCGCTAGAAAGAGAACAACACAATATGAGATTTAAATGGCAAATATTGAAATGATGGAAAGTTACGAGCTATGAGGAGTGTCTATTGTATAAAGGCTCTCTACTCTAGATACAAACCATTCTCTTGTTGTCAGAGTTGAAGCACCCTGCCTGCAATTAGCTTCTCAATTATGCCATTTTCACTGAGCAAAAATGTGTGTCTAGAGAGAGAAAGAGAGAGAGAGAGAGAGAGAGAGAGAGAGAGAGGAAGGGGGGGAGGGAGGGATAGAGAGAGAGAGAGAGAGAAAAAGAGAGGATTACTTTTATTTTACCAGGTAAGCTGACTGAGAATACTTTATCATGTATGGACACTTCTATAATGTAAAACTGCGCACAAAAAATACGGGTGTAAAAATGTAAATGTGTCTCATACAGGATACTCCTGAGCAGGTGAAATCACACAGGGAGCTTAGAGAAAAAAGAATCTATGCCCAGCAACAGTTTTGAGAAGAGCGGAAATATATGGCTGTGTTATTTTCAATAATACATTTCCTCTGAGCATCTCTGTGTCCTCTATTCGAAAGTGTTTGGTCAAGCGTGATAAACACTGCCGCCACTGGATGTGATTCTGCTGGAGGAAAACCACTCCTCACTGCTTTTTTTTAATTAACACTCTTATAGAATTACAGTGCTATGTGAAAAGCTAGCAGAAATATGCCCTTAAACTGCAACAGCAGCTTGCTAGTTTCACCCCCAGCAACATAAGTGCCTCACAACATGCAAACCGCAACAAACTAAAGCATTGTGTTCAGTGTGCTTGAAAAAGAAACTTCCAATGTGCTCTGATAACAATAGACCACAGGCTACTCAGCAAAACCCAATTGGTTCTGTGAATGTTCCCAAATAATTTCTTAGCCCGTGGCAAATGTTCTCATAACTAACCTGTCATGCAGATTATTATACAATGTTTCATTTCTGTAGCAAAAACACTGACCTGATATTACAAAAGCATTTCCAGAACACATGTTGTCTGTTCTTTACGTTCAGTTGTAGAAAGTCTGGTGGGAACAGAACAGGGACGTCACAAAAGATATATTCCCAAAACAATTGAACTATCTAGTTGTGATGACATTTGACATTTGGCAACGGAGGCATACAAATAATATCATGAAATAATGTTGACACAACAGCCATTCTGAGCTCTTTCAAGGTTCACAGAACCAAGCACTAATTGTATTGTGCTATTCATAACCAAGCAATAATGCTGTGAAATCCGATTGGAAAACGTCCCCTTTACGTTTTTCACTGGATGTATTGAAGCTCTTTTGACTCAATTCCTAAGCAAACTCAGGACAGCTGACATCAAGATATGTGTCTTTAGGGGCCCATCCAAGGCTATGTGTTTTTAATCGTGCTGCTCTCTCAACCAGAAAGTGTGCACCGGAATCCTTATGTGCTGGAAAGAATGAACCATCCAGCCTTCTGAGTTGAGCTCACATTGATCCAAGCTGACAAAGGTTGCTTGAGCTCGACAGGGAAAAGCAACCCTATTTGATTGCCAACACCTCAAACCTGATGACGTTAATCGGCGATACTGCATTCATTAATAACATATTCATAATATTTCAACACTGAAGAATGCCCTGTCTGTTGAAATGAAATTGAGGGAAATGTAACCTAAAGAGACTGTCTCTCACAAGTATAGTAATACAAGCATGTGTGTGTGTGTGTTTTGGGTAAGTAGGTGTGTGGTTTGTGCATACATAGCGGTGCGGTTTGTGCATGCATGTGACGTGTGTCTCCCTGAGTCTAATGTAGCTATTCACACAGATCAGCGAGGCCACACAATGTCCACCCACACGGTATGCAGATTGAGGCAGAACTGAGACAAGAGGATGGTGGGTGGATTAGAAAGCGGCTGTGAGGTTATTTAATTTCTCAGTGGTTTCCAGGAGGATTTCCAACATTAAAGGGCCATAATTCACATGCATTTACTTAGGTTTTTGTTTATTTAGACGCTACTACCTTAGGTATAACAAATCACACAATACATCTACAAAGGTTGACAGATATTGTGACATGCCTTTCAAGCACTCCAGGTTATTGCTTGGTTGCAGGTAGAGGTGGTCCACATCAACTGTTGCAACCCAACATTGCAAGATATAGATACAGTATATAGGATATCTTAAATAATTTATTTTTGAAGAATGTCAACTTCGATTTTTTGTTGTTTTTTGTTAATTTGTTTATTATACAATATTCCAAGACAAATGTGTTTAAAATGTTTTGTGGTCCTGCCTGACATTTCTTTTTTGTTTTTGTTAGCACAAAGTTTTTTCTAGCTATAAACAACTCTAGGAAAGAGGGCCTGGTAACAGAAAACAGTTTTTATTTTCTAATAAACATTTCCTCTGCAGATTCAAAATGTGAAAACCTTCGACTCCTCACAATCATGGTAATACATCGTATTTGTTTTTCTATCCTTTGAGGACCAGAAAATGTAATCCTAATTTTCGTAACGGCTAATGCCAGAACCTAAAAATAACTCCAACTGAAGGTTTTCTTGGAAAAAGCCTTTTTCCTTGTGGGGTACCTACATGAACACTAACGCCAGAATCACACACACAGCTGAAGATGAAGTGCAAGAAATAAATATCCCTGAATGGCTTTCTATTAGCTTGCTTGTGAGGGCGTTCAGTAGCGTGTGCTGACCACTGCTACATTATGTTTAAGCCTGTTAGTGCTGCAGCCAAGCCGTAAAAACAGATTAGGGGCTGTAGAGTTAAGCATAGGGTTTCTGGCTCCGGGTCACACTGTCCTCACTGCTGGTATCACCCAACAGCCTAACTAAAATCACTGTTAATGGTTGTTTTTGCTTTATAAAATATTGCTGGGTAAAAAAATATTGGTGGAATTACTCCCTTACCTAAGAGGAATTTTCTGTTTCAAAATGCTGTTTATAAACATCAGCTATTGTCTTGTCAGAGCACAATACCTAGTATGATTGCAATATAGAAATCAAATGTTAAAAAGGCCTGCCATTATTAAAGATAAAGATAAAGATTATTAAAGTCAAATGGTCTGCTTGATTGAAGAGTGAAGGTGATTGTTCTCCTTTTCATGAATTGCAATTCAACAGTCCTGTTCAGAGACCCCAGCCCACGGCTTGTTACGTAAGGACTCTGGCTGCAGTTGCCATGTTGTGTTGGAGTCTGAACACTATAAAGCCAGTCTGATGTGTCACATAATTCCCTCCTCTCGTCTGTCCATGGGCTGTGGTGCTTCAAAAACACTGCTCCACTCACTCTGACACATCCCTGCTTCTGCAATCTGTGTTGTTTTTAGTATTTGTCTACATTTTCACATTCCAAAACAAATTGTATGACGGGCAGAACATTAAATCTAATCAGTATGACAAATACCAATACTGAGAACAAACATGCAGAGAAAAGATAGATTGCCTTCTCAAGTTTATATCCATCACACGCTTTGAGGGGAACAAAAAATTATCTTGATGACACAGATAATTGAATAGTTGTTATTATGTCCAATAATCAACTGCCAGCAAGTATAAGGCAGAAGGAAAATGTATTAAACACAAAAGGGCATTTATATGAGAAAATAAGCCTGGAGAACATTTCACTTTACAAAAGAACAGTCCTACCTCCTTTGAAATAATGGTCAGAAACCCAACTTGTTTGTGTTTGCTTCAAAGAGACATCCTCACAGAAATCTCACAACATCCAAGTTCAATCTCCTGTTGGCAGACCAATCAGGCACCCTGTTTTCAGATACTAGAACTGTGAAAATAAGCTCTAGTGGAGATATTGAAACATGAATATAAGACTCCAAACTCCACTCCAGATTCCCAGGTCCATTAGATCAAACTCACAATATAGGAACCTGAGGTAGGACGAGGATGTCAGGATTTGAGCAGGGCAGGTCAAGGACGTAATGTTAATTGCTGTTCATTTTTCCTGACTCTTATCAGATGATTTATTTCTTGCTTGTCAGAAATGCTGATTGATGCTTGCCTAGTGTCAGGGGATCTACAAAGACGTCAGAAGTCAGCATGTGACACTATAACAAGGAAAGCAACAACATTATTAACACATTATGACTAACAAGAAACGCAGGGCAAGATCAACTAGTGAAACATTGTCTAATGTCCACACCCATGTGCTGGACTTGTAGATGGAAGACAAAAGATTTGGGCCAAGGAGACCAGCAAATGTCAGCACATCTAAGATGTTAGCATAATATTTATCGTACAGCGTATGACCAGTATAAGACAATGCTCTTTTCTCAAACACCAAACGTTAGGCTGCCATGCTCACAAAGTATTTACAGTGACAGCAGAAATACATATTCATAGAGAGTTGAATGATTCATTAGATGTCTTCTAACACTCAGGCAATGGGAAACAGCCAGTTCTACCTCCCATATGTAGACGGAACAGGAGTGAGAGAAGATGTGGTGATTAGGCATGACAAACACTTTTTTTTAACCGGTGGGCACATCAAAGAGTTGAGGTAAGACATTTGACTAATGGGGAATAGCTCACTGAATATTTCCATTACCGCCACCCAACCTTTCCTGCCAAATGTATTCCCTTCAGTGAATGTCAGGCAGAGAACATTTATGAAGGACTGTTGGGAGATGTTGAACACAGACAGAACACTCACTGAAGCCGTTGCATCAATATTGTTGTGTACACTGTAGGCTAAAAAATAGAGCACTTGTGGAAGAATTTGAATGAATGGATATTGTAAATAAGACTAGCAATATTACCCTTCCCATTAAAAGTAAAATGTGTGGAATTTATTCTCCATGCGGAAGCTAGGTGAATTGCAACATTACAACCCGGCCCCCCAAGTTTCCCACTCATGACAGTGTTTTACTTTCACTTTTGGTCCAACCAATTAGAATATATGCAGTACCAGTCAAAGGTATTTCTTTATTTTACAATTTTCCACATGAGTGGTTCCCATGGTGAAGCATGGAAGAGGACTTGTAATGGTGTGGGGGTTCTTTGCTAGTGACACTGTTGGTGATTTATTTAGAATTCAAGGCACACTTAAGTAGCATGTCTACCATAGCATTCTGAAGCAATAAGCCATCCCATCTGGGTTGCACTTAGTGGGATTATTGTTAGTTTTTCAGGAAAATGGCCCAAAACATACTTCCAGGCTGTGTAAGGGCTATCTGACCAAGGAAAGTAACGGAGTGCTGCATCAGATTCTTGGTCTCCACATTTACCCAACCTCAACCCAGTTGAGGTGGTTTGGGATTAATTGAACTGTAGAGTGAAGGAAAAGCAGCCAACAAGTGCTCAGCGTATGTGGAAACATCTCCAAGCCTGTTGGAAAAGCATTCCAGGTGACTACCTCATGAAGCTGGTTGAGACAATGCCAAGAGTGTATAAAGCTGTCATCAAGGAAAAGGGTGGCTATTTCAAAGAACCAAAAATATAAATGTATTTAAATTTGTAAAAATGTTTTGGTTACTACATGATTCAATGCATTTTTTCATATCTAATCGTGGAAAATCTATGCGGAAAATCACAAAAATGTAATGGGTAAGAGTGTCCAAATCTTTGACTGGTACTATATACACTCACCTAAAGGATTATTAGGAACAACATACTAATACTGTGTTTGACCCCCTTTTGCCTTCAGAACTGCCTTAATTCTACGTGGCATTGATTCAGCAAGGTGCTTAAAGCATTCTTTAGAAATGTTGGCCCATATTGATAGGATAGCATCTTGCAGTTGATGGAGATTTGTGGGATGCACATCCAGGGCACGAAGCTCACGTTCCACCACATCCCAAATATGGTCTATTGGGTTGAGATCTGGTGACTGTGGGGGCCATTTCAGTACAGTGAACTCATTGTCATGTTCAAGAAACCAATTTGAAATGATTCGAGCTTTGTGACATGGTGCATTATCCTGCTGGAAGTAGCCATCAGAGGATGGGTACATGGTGGTCATAAAGGGATGGACATGGTCAGAAACAATGCTCAGGTAGGCCGTGGCATTTAAACCATGCCCAATTGGCACTAAGGGGCCTAAAGTGTGCCAAGAAAACATCCCCCACACCATTACACCACCACCACCAGCCTGCACAGTGGTAATAAGGCATAATGGATCCATGTTCTCATTCTGTTTACACCAGATTCTGACTCTACCATCTGAATGTCTCAACAGAATTTGAGACTCATCAGACCAGGCAACATTATTCCAGTCTTTGGTGAGCTTGTGCAAATTGTTGCCTCTTTTGTAGCCTCTTTTTCCTATTTGTAGCCCATCCGCCTCAAGGTTGTGCGTGTTGTGGCTTCACAAATGCTTTGCTGCATACCTCGGTTGTAACGAGTGGTTATTTCAGTCAAAGTTGCTCTTCTATCAGCTTGAATCAGTCGGCCCATTCTCCTCTGACCTCCAGCATCAACAAGGCATTTTCGCCCACAGGACTGCAGCATACTGGATGTTTTTCCCTTTTCACACCATTCTTTGAAACCCTAGAAATGGTTGTGCGTGAAAATCCCAGTAACTGAGCAGATTGTGAAATACTCAGACCGGCCCGTCTGGCACCAACAACCATGCCACACTCAAAATTGCTTAAATCACCTTTCTTTCCCATTCTGACATTCAGTTTGGAGTTCAGGAGATTGTCTTGACCGGGACCACACCCCTAAATGCATTGAAGCAACTGCCATGTGATTGGTTGATTAGATAATTGCATTAATTGAACAAGTGTTCCTAATAATCCTTTAGGTGAGTGTATGTTTGTATATTTTAAAGATTTTTGCAACCAGGAAATGGCTGATTATGGATGCTGCTTGCTCCTGTCTACTGTTGTTATAAGAGATTACATCTTTTAGTTATCAATCAAATTTATTTCCATCAATCAAATTTATTTATAAAGCCCTTTTTACAACAGCAGTTGTCACAAAGTGCTTTACAGAGAACTCGGCCTTAAACCCCAAGGAGCAAACAACAGTAGTGTTGAATTTCAATGGCTAGGAAAAACTCCCTAAGGTCGAATTCTAGGAAGAAACCTAGAGAGGACCCAGGCTCAGAGGGGTGACCAGTCCTCTTCTGGCTGTGCCGGGTGAGATATTAAGAGTCCAATTGGAATAATAAATACATTTCTCTGGGTTAAATCCAGAGTCTATTTGATTTTAGACTAGGTCAGAAGTATGACCAGGTGGACAAGGACAGGGACAGCAATGGGCCCCCCAAAACCAGGTACTCCGCAGGTGTGGACCAGGATCTCATCTCCTCCTAAAACTTAAAACTGGAGGAGACTGAAAAAAAGTTAGTAGTGCATTCCTCATATCCCCCAGCACAATAATATAGCAGCGTAACAGCTTGGAACTGAGACGGGGGGTCCGGTGACACTGTGGCCCTACCCGGGGAGGCCCCGGACAGGGCCCAACAGGCAGCAGTCCCCGTCCAAAGTCCTCCTGGTTGTGTTGCAGATCAAGACAACACCTAATAATTCCACCTGCCACTATGCTAACCATTCCTCCCCCCGGGATTGTCTGTCTGGTCATGCTTCTGACCTGGATTATGTTTTATAGACATTATTAATTCCTCTGTAGGTTTCTTCATATGTTTCAGCCCCTTTTAGGAAGTTTTTCCTAGCCACTGTGCTGCTTGCTTCTTGGGGTTTCAGGCTGGGCGTTTAACTTTAGTAAACAGCCAAAACATTTTATTTGTTGAAAATCCTTGGGGAAACCCTGGTGTTTGATGATACAAAAAGAAACGGCATGAACCAAAAACCCTGCCCATGCCTCAACACACACCACCCTTACAATAATGTGTGGTGGTGTTAACATTACGTTGTAGGGATGCTTCTCATTGACAAAGACTGGGGAGCATGTTAAAAACTAAACCAACATTAGAATTATTTAAGAACCAAAAAGGTGAAAGTCCTACAGTGACCCAGTTCTGATCTTAATCTCACTGAAAATGTTGTCACTATTTTAAAATTGCTGTACACTAGGGCCATCCATAGAACCTAAAATATGACGGCTTTCAATGTGTTTGCAAGGTACTGTATAGTATGGACATTACTCACATTGCACATCAAGTAATTATTTTTCCTAAAACTAGAAATCATCTTATTGACCTATTTCTGAAGAAAAAGAAATTATCAGGGAAAGAGATCCTATGTTTCTAACCAGTGCAGGCCTTTTTACCATTCCAGCCCTCCTTTTATCTCTCTGCCCTACATTCTGGAGCCAGCAGCAAACATCAAGATTCTCAACAGACGTATCCCCAAGCAAGGGAAGTATGAAATTGTGCATACTCTAATTGGTCAATTGGAATGAACTGCACTCTTGTTGACACTGTGTATGTTAATATACAGTATCTCACATAAGTGAGTACACCCCTCACATTTTTGCTAATATTTGATTATATCTTTTCATGTGACAACACTGAAGAAATTACACTTTGCTACAATGTAAAGTAGTGAGTGTACAGCTTGTATAACAGTGTACATTTGCTATCCTCTCAAAATAACTCAACACACAGCCATTAAAAGTGAGTACACCCCTAAGTGAAAATGTCCAAATTATTTTCCCTCCCCGGTGTCATGTGACTCGTTAGTGTTACAAGGTCTCAGGTGTGAATGGGGAGCAGGTGTGTTAAATTTTGTGTTATTGCTTTCACACTTCCTCATACTGGTCACTGGAAGTTCAACATGGGACCTCATGGCAAATAACTCTCTAAGGATCTGAAAAATATTATTGTTGCTCTACATAAAGATGTCCTAGGCTATAAGAAGATTGCCAAGACCCTGAAACTGAGCTGCAGCACGGTGGCCAAGACCATACAACGGTTTAACAGGACAGGTTCCACTCAGAACAGGCCTCACCATGGTCGACCAAAGAAGTTGAATGCACATGCTCAGCGTCATATCCAGAGGTTGTCTGTAGGAAATAGACGTATGAGTGCTGCCAGCATTGCTGCGGAGGTTGAAGGCGTGGGGGGTCAGCCTGTCAGTGTTCCGACCATACGCTGCACACTGCATCAAATTGGTCTGCATGGCTGTCGTCCCAGAAGGAAGAGCCTTCTAAAGATGATGCACAAGAAAGCCTGCAAACAGTTTGCTGAAGACAAGCAGACTAAGGTCATGGATTACTGGAAACATGTCCTGTGGTCTGATGAGATCAAGATAAACTTATTTGGTTCAGATGGTGTCAAGCGTGTGTGGCGGCAACCAGGTGAGGAGTACAAAGACAAGTGTGTCTTGCCTACAGTCAAGCATGGTGGTGGGAGTGTCATCGTCTGGGGCTGCATGAGAGCTGCCGGCACTGGGGAGCTACAGTTAATTGAGGGAACCATGAATGCCAACATGTACTGTGACATACTGAAGCAGAGCATGATCCCCTCCCTTCGGAGACTGGGCCGCAGGCAGTATTCCAATATGATAACAACCCCAAACACACCTCCAAGACGACCACTGTCTTGCCAAAGAAGCTGAGAGTAAAGATGATGGACTGGCCAAGCATGTCTCCAGACCTAAACCCTATTGAGCATCTGTGGTGCATCCTCAAACGGAAGGTGGAGGAGCGCAAGGTCTCTAACATCCACCAGCTCTGTGATGTCGTCATGGAGGAGCGGAAGAGGACTCCAGTGGCAACCTGTGAAGTTCTGGTGAACTCTATGCCCAAGAGGGTTAAGGCAGTGTGGAAAAATAATGGTGGCCACACAAAATATTGACACTTTGGGCTAATTTGGACATTTTCACTTAGGGGTGTACTCACTATTGTTGCCAGCGGTTTAGACATTAATGGCTTTGTGTTGTGTTATTTTTGAGAGGACAGCAAAGTGGTTGTGCACCAATGGCCGATAGAGAATGAAGTTCTGAATAATAATTACCTGTTCCAAAAAAAAGTATGGCATTATTCTTAGGCTTGCTAATGTTAGCTTAGGGTTCTTGGTTGCTAGCTATAGCTCTCTAAGTCTAAGTCTTATTTTCCTTCTTTGCAGTTTTCGTATTGTATGCTGTAGCGGACAAGGGAAGAATGGTTTGTCGTCCCGGCCTCTAACTGCCATTATAGTTTATTTTGTTAAGCGAACTTCGCTCCCTATGGAATACTCCCGCTATATATATCATCCAGGTAAAATGCGCGTTCATAAAATAAGCCTCGGAGGAAGGCACGCCTCGCAGAAGGTGATTGGCTGGAACGAAATTGGCTGGAAAGTATCCGTACGCTCCAAAAAATATAAATTGACATTTCACTGGCACTGAACTGTGTGTGTTGCTAAACCACTCTTAGAGGGCCTCATTCGCTTACACAACATGTTTACAGGGGACAAAACATTAGTTTTTTTACAAAAGAAATCCCACCTAGTGCAGCTTATTCATGAATCAGTTTAAAAGTACAAATTAAACTGATGTACCATAATATAGAAATGTATTCACTACATTTCACAGTTGTTTTCCTAAAGTACAATCCACATTGTTTACAACTCCATGCTGTTTGAATGTCAGCCTACCTGCTCGTCAGCATGTTTTTTCAATAATTGCTCCTTTTGATCAACTGCATACATTGCAGCAGCTGGCGGAGAGGAGAAATTGAAAACTCATGTTAGCTTAATCAGCTACAGCTAGTTAGCTTTTGATGTAACATTACATCTCATGTGCTCCAATGAAACATCTTCAATGTTATGTGTGTTGTGCTGGTTTTCCCCAATCCTAGTTATTTTCTATTAAGTTCTACTGGCTAAGCTACATTGTATTGCTACTTTCCATGAGTGTCAAACATAAATTCAGTCCATTGGTCTGCAGAAGACTATTGCTATGGAACGTCCTTTTGTTTGCAATCAAAACATTTAATTTGATGTGTCAAATGGTACAAATTTATCATAGAATGTTGTGTGTTGTTAGCAGGTTTGGGTTAGCTTTTTCTACCAGCCTTAACACAATGAAACAGCAGAACTTTTCTTAGGATTTATAATGAATCAGTTTCACTAAAGTCACTTGTTCTATTGAGATCAAACTTCAGTTAATGAAAATAACAAAATAAATAATGAACCAAACAATTAAGCTAGTCCACTATCCAGCCCTCTTGACCTAAAGCAACATATCATATTTTGACAGGGCTGGGCACTGCATTTAACACTTTCTCATTGCAAGCATGAATCAAAAAATATTGTAGTCTGAATAAGCCCTTATAAACAATTTTAAAGTATCTGAGTCTAAGGAGTCTGGAGCAGGTGCTTGGTGTCTCCTTCTGGTCTATTTTCATTCCAAGCAGCACTTTGCTTGTGTAGGAACATTGTGGTTTGGCTGACAGGCCACCGGTGAGGGCCAAGTCCTGATCTCTAGCTTGTTACCCTAGTGAGTCAGGCTGAGGACTGAAAGGAGGTGTTACTGATCACATCAGACCAGCTCCTTTCAGGATTGAGTGTGCAGCTGGACCTTGTAGTCCTAGGTGAAGGTATGAGCTGACAAACTGAAACGGGAGCACATCACTAAGAAAAACTCTGCTGGCCTTCAGTGCATTCTGATAATTTTTTCAACCCTGTTCAACCCAGTTTCTCTAGATGATGGTTGTTTTGCCCAGTGGCTTTCCATTCCGTCCTGAAAATATTACCAGATCAATGACATCTACCTATTATAAATATTTCTGCACACTATCTCTGGCTAGGCATGTCCACAGTAGCATTAAGTGTGTCTACTTTAGACTTGATGTTTAGTGACATGGCCCTTAGGATAATGTGCTGGTCATCTGGAGGGTCCTTTCAGTCAAGTGCACTTTAATCAACGGTGATGGTTGAAAATTCAAATTATCGGTGTTTTTCTCTGTATTTTTTCACCCAGCCAGTGGCATTCTACGGCTCTGGCCCCTGTGCTTAGGGAGCTGTCTGTCATAGGTCTCTCTGTCTTTCCCTTTGCCTCTCTTTTTCATTCTCTATAAAGCATTCACATAGATGATGGATGGCTGCTTAAATCCAAGGGGACTGCTGGTCATTAGGCGGAGAGGTGAAGCACTGTGTGTCTTTGTATGTGTGTGTGTGTGTGTGTATGTGTGTATGTATGTGCGTGTTAAAGAGAGACTTGGAGGAAAATGGAAGACAGAAGAGAGACAGAGGAAGGAGAGTTAGAACGAGGGCCCTTTTGTAGTCTGACATTAAAGATTCACATTGTAATCCAGCAGATAATAGCATGCAGGTCAGACAGAGTACCTAGGGAGCAGGCAGCACCTGCTGTCATTCAGTCAAGGTGACAATGTGCCCATGTCACAATGTGCTGATGGCTGCAGTGTGCTCTGCCAAGCCACTGGGGACCTGAATAGTGCCTCTACATCAAGTGTCCTGTTTGGAGGTTAGTGTGGGCATCACAAAGATAAAAAGATAAAGGTAAACTGATTACCTTTATCACTCTTCATGCAGTCATTAGCGGACGCCATGGCACAACATAAGTAGCACACAGCAGAAGAACTGTCCAGATGCCTAGGTAACTATGCATAGATTAATTGCAACTTTCACACATAACACCTCCCAGTTTCAAAGCACATTGCACTTTGAAGGCGGAGTGAGTACTTGTGGTGTAAAGCCAGGCAGAGCTAAGTATAAACGCAGAGATTGAGCCCCACACTGCGCATCCTCTCCTTCAAACGCTCAGACATCCAAAGGAATCCCTAGAGATCATCAATCCCTGCTTTGTATCCAGATCTCACTGCTCCCCTGCCAGTACCACCCCTCGCTCTATCCACACAACCAAAAACAACCAGCTTTTAATTCATTCCAATTCACTTTAAAGTCTTCTGCAGGGTCATTTGCATTTTTTTTATGATTACTGGAGCGAGCATTGCTGGGTAAGAAGCTGAGGGTGCAATAATACATTTTCAACATGCTCTCGCACTATTTTCTCAATTTTGCAACAAAAAAACATACACTGCTCAAAAATATGAAGGGAACACGTAATGAACACAGTAGAACACAAGGTCAATTAAACTTCAGGGATATCAATCTACCGGTTAGGAAGCATAAGCAATTGTGAATCAATGTCACCTGTTTTGGTGGCAGGTAACAACATGAAAGTGACAACAGGTGCACTGGAGAGGCAACAGCAAGACAACCCCCAAAAAGGGAATGGTTTTGCAGGTGGTGGCCACAGACAATTGCCCTCTCCTTATCCTTCCTGACTGATTATTTTCCATTCAGGTAATCCAGCTCCTCCAGGATGGCACATCCATACATGCCATTGCAAGTAGGTTCGCTGTGTCTCTCTGTACAGTCTCAAGAGCATGGGGGAGAAACCAGGATATGGGCCTTACACATGGAGAGCTGGACAGGGCCGTAGAAGGGCATCTACCCAGCAGCAGGACTGGTATTTGCTCCTTTGTGTGAGGGGGAACAGGAGGAGCACTGCCAGAGCACTACAAAATTACCTCCAGCAGGCCACTGGTGTCCATATTTTTCTGCCTAAACTGTCAGAAACAGACTCCATGAAGGTGGCATGAGGGCCCGACATCCTCTAGCGGGGCCTGTGCTGACAGTCCAGCACCGTGCAGCTCGATTGGCATTCGCCAGAGAACACCAGAATTGGCAGGTTCGCCAGATGAGAGCAGGTTCACACTAAACATGTGACAGAGGTGAAAAAGTCTGGATACGGCGTGGTGAACATAATGCTTCCTGCAACATCATCCAGGATGACCGGATTAGCGGTGGGTCAGTGATGGTCTGCGGAGACATATCCTTGGAGGGTCGCACAGACCTCCACGTGCTAGCCAACGGTACCCTGACTGCTGTTAGTTACCGGGATGAAATCCTTAGACCCATCATCAGACCTTACGTTGGTGCAGTGGGCCCTGGGTTCTTCCTGGTGCAGGACAATGCCCAGCCTCATGTGGCCAGAGTGTGTAGGCAGTTCCTGGATGACTAAGCCATTGATGCCATTGACTGGCCCTCACCTTCCCCAGACCTGAATCCAATTGAGAATCTCTGTAGCACCATAGACTGTCCAGGAGCTCACTGATGCCTTGATCCAGGTCTGGCAGGAGATCCCCCCGGACACCATCTGTCATCTCATCAGGAGCGTGCCCAGATATTGTCGGGAGTGCATACAGACAAGTGGGGGCCATACACACGGCCGAGTCACATTACGAGTTGCCATGAATAAATTCACGCAAGTTGGAACAGCCTGTGATTTCAATTGTTTACTTTGATTTTCCGTGTGACTTTGAATCCAGCCCTCAACAGGTTGGTGGTTTTGGTTTCTATTGACCGGTGTTACAGTACGCTATTTTGTTCTCAACGAATTACACAATGTACAGTAAATATTTTGACCTTTAATATATTTCATTCATCGAGACCTGATGTGTTCCCTTAATTTTTTGGAGCGGTGTATTTTCCCAATTTTATTTGGTAAATCTCTAAAATAACCACTAATATTTTTATATGGAAGCGGAAAAGTCCAATAAGAGATTTTAAGAAAAACCCGGCCCACCTAACACAGTTTCATCACTGTCTTCTCCTGAGCCTGATAGTGAAAGGGACTGAACCTTTGCTGGGGACATGGCTCCTTGGGGCACCAAAGTGAACATTCAATATAATACACACTGATTGTTGACATGAACTTTTTACAGTTGATGCCTGGATCCAAATGGTTTCTGTAACATTAAATGCAGATTTAAGAACTCTTCAAAACAACAGAGTTGCACATAATGTTGGAGCTGGAGAAATCTGCTATCAGTGCTTCCAACCTGACTACCTCTCTGGAGGCCTGACTGCGGATCTAAAAAGGGTACAGTAGGGCTGTGGAAGCTCAGAAGAATTTTCTTGGTGCAATAACCTGAGATTGATATCAATTCTGGAGTCAGCAGAAACACCTCAAGCCACAAACTTGGAATTTGGCTTCTAAAGAATATAGAATGCCATTGGTCACAGAACACAAAACCCAGACACGGTAAGAGGTCCTGTGTCATCTTTCTTCAAATGTTTTTTTGGTGTAATTGCTACTTCATAAAGCAAATGAAAAGTGCTATAAAGGTTCCATGTACAATTATTATTACTTCCAGAGAAAACCCTCCCTGTTGTCATTGCTGTATGTTTGGCGCCATTGTCTGGCTGGGATATGAAGTGATGTCCACTGTGTTTGGACACTTTTGCTTGTACATCAGACAAGATGTTTCCGTATGCTTCAGTATTGATTCTGTTTCAGCAGTTACATCATCATTTAAGACAAATTATCCAGCTTCATTGGCAGCTTAAACATGCCATGCCCAAGCCATAACACTCCTCAACCAAATTGTACAGATGCTCTTGGGCAGTTCTTTTGTTCTCCAAATGTTCCTCTTGCCATCATTCTGGTACATTATGAAATGTGTCTTACATTACACTACATGGCCAAACGAATGGGGACACCACTAGTAATTATTGAGTTCAGGGGTTCTGCCACACCCATTGCTCACAGGTGCATAAAATCCAGCACATACCAATGAAATCTCCATGGACAAACATTGGCAGTACAATGGGTCGAACTGAAGAGCTTAGTGACTTTAAACATGGCAGTGTCATAGGATGCAACCTTTGCCACAAGTCACTCTGTGAAATGCCCCAGTCAAGTGCTATAATTGTGAAGCGTGCAACATCAGCCCAGCCACAAAGTGGTAGACCACGCAAACTCACTTCAGAAAGTGCTGAAGCGTGTAGCATGTAAAAAGCACCTATCATCTGTTTCATCACCTCACCACAGAGACTGCCTCTGGAAGCAACATCAGCACAAGAAATGTGCATTGGGAGTATCACGAAGTAGGTTTCCATGGCCACTGTTTGCAAGCCTCTCATCAACATGTGCAATGCCAAGTGTCAGCTGGAGTGGTGTAAAGCACACTGCCACTAGTCTCAGGAGCAGTGGAAAGGTGTTCTCTGGAGTAACAAATCACGCTTCACTATCTCACAGTCAGAGGGACGAATCTGAGTGTGGAGGATGCCAGGAGAACTCTGCCTACCCAGAATGCATAGTACTTACTGAAGGTACTATGCATTCTGGGAAAGAAGGGATAAAGGTCTGGGGATGTGTTTCAGGGTTTTGGAATAGACCCCTTCCAGTGAGGGGCCATCTTAATATTACAGGAAACATAAACATTTGTGGCAACAGTTTGGGGAAGGCCATTTCCTGTTCCAGCATGACTATGCCCGTGTGAATAACTTTATTATAAAGAAAGGTAGTTACCAAAAACCTGTTTCCCTAGTGGGACAGTCAAATGATGGGTCAACAGCTCCAGTGCACAGCCTATAGATAGGGTCCAATCCACCCAGCATTCCATCAGACATAAAAGCACCCATGTGGTCCAGAAAGTTCCACTTTTCACTCATCTACAAATAAAATATTCTTCCTGGACAGGTGTTTTCAGGTGGGTTTTGTTGATATGGGTTTACAATTCGAGGTGGTTCCCAATATCCACTGGTTTTATGTAAAACAAAATGAAAAACTGAAAATGAAAACATTATGACCACCTGCCTAATGTGCTGTTGGTCCTCTGCGTGCTACCAAAACATCGCCAAGGCATGGACTACAAGACCTCTGAAAGTGTCCTGTGGTATCCGGCACCAAGACGTTAGCAACAGATCCTTCAAGTCCTGTAAGTTGCGAGGTGGAGCCACCATGGATCATACTTGTTGGTCCAGCATATCCCACAGATGCTCAATCAGATTGAGATCTGGGGAATTTTGAAACCAGGGCAACACCTTGAACTCTTCATCGTGTTCCTCAAACCATTCCCAGTGTTGCAGGGCGCATTATCCTGCTGAAAGAGGCCACTGCCATCAGGGAATACCATTGCCGTAAAGGGGTGTACCTGATCTGCAATGATGTTCAGACAGGTGGCACGGGTCAAATTGAGATCCACATGAATGCCTGGACCCAGAGTTTCCCAGCAGAACATTGCCCAGAGCATCACACTCCCTCCACCAGCTTGTCGTCTTCCCACAGTGCATCCTGATGCTATCACTTCCGCAGGTAAACAGCGCATATGTACACAGCTGTCTACATGATGTATAAGAAAACAGGACACATCGGACCAGGGGACCTTCTTCCACTGCTCCAAGGTCCTGTTCTGATGCTCGCATGCCCACAGTAGGCACTTTCAATGGTGGACAGGGGTAATCATGGGCATTCTGACCAGTTTGCGACTACGTGAGCTGTGACACATTCCTCCCGTAACCATCATTAATATTTTCTGTGACCTGGGCCACAGTAGTCTTTCTGTCAGTTTGGACAATGTTGCTTCCAATATGTTGACTACAAGAACTGTCCGTTTACCATCTAATCTTCCCAGACCTTGACGTGGGCCCTTAGGAGACTATCAACATTATTTGCTTCACCTGTGAGCAGTCATATTGTTTTGGCTCATCAGTGTACATGACATTTATGAACAGAATTCCCCTTACAGCCCTATTTGGAGTACTACTCATTCACGTGCATGCATGGTGGGTGTGTGTCTGACAGGGGGAAAGTATGCAACATAGGTATGAACACGTGCTCACTACGGTAAGACAGTCTGCATAAAGAAGTCTGCTGAATAAGAACTATAAGCATGATGGTAGATGTTTGATTTAGTACATAATTGCATCATGAAATGTTCCAATTTCCTTTAGCATTAAAAATAGGTCTGTATTTGATTAATTGTATAATAATTTGTCTTAATCTTTGATGTTGATTAGATGTCATTTATTGTTGATTAGATGTCATCCTTTAATCTGGTTGTGGGTGGTACTGGCATAATGATGTTCATTGACCACCTCTTTGACAGGTAACCTATAATGTGCAACCACAAGACCTTGCATTTTCTAATGGAAATCAGTCATTGCATGCCCCAGAATGGAGCAGTGGTCTCAGAAATTGATTGTTTCCACCCTAATATGAAGACTCGCCCCAAAGACTTTGGATTGCTTCTGCAGTGCTTTGCTTATTTCTGACTTTCATTTTGTGCCCTCCTGACTAGCAATGAATCCATGACTTAAAGTGAATGCATTATGTAGAAATCTTGCATTGTATTATAAAAGGAAAATCCTCTATATACCTGCCTTAAGGTGGAATAATTGGGTTTCACAGCATTTCCCCACTAAAAATATTTTGGCGACAATAGGTTGCACCAACCTCAGTTGGAAAATGCAGAAGTTTCACTTCATTTATCTCTTCATGTTGGGCCCTGAGTGGTGCAGTGGTCTAAATAACTACCTCACCCTACCACTGCATCACTGCGACCAGAAGATCCTTGTCACAGCATAACAACAGTGAGCATGTGTCCCACAAAGCGCAGTGCAAATTGGCTCCGAAATGGGCATAATCTCAGGCTGCCTCACCACCTACTAAAGCAACTGAAACGCCCACAAATCAAATAGCTCATCAGAGCTGAGGACAACCCAATGTGCAATCAGGGTGACAGTGTCTGCCGTCCAAGACATTAACTCCACACCTTAAACACAAACATTTCTTTCTTAGTGTATGCCGCTGCCTACCTGCTCAGGAGTTGGTGTTAGGCAAGGCTTGTTTTGCCTCTTCACACCCTAGGGCAGGGGTTCACATTTCAAATGTGAAGAACATTATATAATCTTTATTTTTTTAATTTTAACCCCGAACCCATTTTCATATCAGGTCACCCCACATGGGGTCACAACCCCTAGTTTGGGAACCACTGCCCTAGGGAATCAAGCACCTAGCTGGCGAGTACTTATTGGTTGTGCGAGCGCCGTGGTATGCACACCTATAACTAAAGGTTTGTATAAGTAGCTTATGTTTGGATTTCTGTTAGGTCTGTCAACTTACCACACTTGGATTTTGCTGTTTTATCCCACAACACTTTTTAGATTTTCTAAATAGTTGAGGTCCAGGCTCTGACTGGGCCATTCCAAGATATCAATCTTAATTTTCGCAAGCAAGTCTTTGGTTGATTTGTCTGTTTGCTTTGGTTGGTTGCTGTGTCTGGATCAAGAACATCTGCTAGATGACTCAAATTGACTCAAAATGTGTTAAAAAGTGAAGTTTATACCAGAGGACAGCCTGAAGTTTACGCCATCAAGTTTACAAAAATCTTCATATTTGTAGCTATCTATTGTCCCCCCCATCCTGCCCAAAGACCTATCCCCATGGAAGAGAAGCAGCCGCATAGTATGATGCTGCCAACATAATTCTTCAGTAGGTACTTTTTACTTTGGGTCATGATTGCTATTTTGGAATTAAGGCCAAAAAAGTTAGACATTGTTTTCATCAGACCCCAACACATTTCCCCACATGGCTTGAGGAGATAAACATTTTCATTTTGGAAAATGTACAGGCTTGGATATTTGTTTCTGGAAGAAGTCTCCCATCTTGCCACCCTACCCCATAACTCTGACTAGTAGATATACTCACTGGTTGTAATATGCAGGGGGTTCCTAATTCCTGTATGGATTTCTTGCAGCTTCTTTAATGTTGTTTTTGGCCTTTTGGTAGCCTTTTTGAGCTTATTCTATGCCCTGTCATCAACTGGTTTTCATCTTGTCTACACTCCTTAATGATAGTCTTCAGTGTTCCATGACACAAATATAGCTTTCTAAATTATTTTCTATCCTTTCAAAAGTAAGATCCTGCAGATAATTTGTTAGCTACCATGAGGACCATTGCTATTCAATGTGCAACAAAGAAAACTTAAGAAAATTAAGAAAATCCAACAGAAACATCTGATTCTATTTAGGACCAGTTACAACCCCAAATATAAAGGATGTGCACATTTATACAACCAAGTAATTGATAGTCAACCTAATTTGTCTAGATTTCAGTTCAATTTTCCAGAAAGGGCGTCTAGACCTCATATCCACAGTAAGTACTAATCTTTCATCCAAGCCTAACTAACACACATGGGATGCTTTTTCCCCCGTACATTTGTTTTATGGAAACTGTTTGGATTCATCCATTATGTGTCAAGCACATACAGGTGCTGGTCATAAAATTAGAATATCATCAAAAAGTTGATTTATTTCAGTAATTCCATTCAAAAAGTGAAACTTGTATAATTTATACATTCATTCCACACAGACTGATATATTTCAAGGGTTTATTTCTTTTAATTTTTATGATTATAACTGACAATTAATGAAAACCCCAAATTCAGTATCTCAGAAAATTAGAATATTGTGAAAAGGTTCAATAATGAAGACACCTGGTGCCACACTCTAATCAGTTAATTAACCCAAAGAACCTGCAAAGGCCTTTAAATGGTCTCTCAGTCTAGTTCTGTAGGCAACACAATCATGGGGAAGACTGCTAACTTGACAGCTGTCCAAAAGACGGCCATTGACACCTTGCACAAGGAGGGCAAGACACAAAAGGTCATTGCTAAAGAGGCTGGCTGTTCACAGAGCTCTGTGTCCAAGCACATTAATAGAGAGGCGAAGGGAAGGAAAAGATGTGGTAGAAAAAAAGTGTACAAGCAATAGGGATAACTGCACCCTGGAGAGGATTGTGAAACAAAACCCATTCAAAAATGTGGGGGAGATTCACAAAGAGTGGACTGCAACTGGAGTCAGTGATTCAAGAACCACCATGCACAGACATATGCAAGACATGGCTTTCAGCTGTCCCATTCCTTGTGTCAAGCCACTCTTGAACAAGACACAGCGTCAGAAGCGTCTCGCTTGGGCTAAAGACAAAAAGGACTGGACTGCTGCTGAGTTATGTTCTCTGATGAAAGTACAGTTTGCATTTTCTTTGGAAATCAAGGTCCCAGAGTCTGGAGGAAGAGAGGAGAGGCACAGAATCCACGTTGCTTGAAGTCGGAGAGGCACAGAATCCACGTTGCTTGAAGTCCAGTGTAAAGTTTCCACAGTCAGTGATGGTTTGGGGTGCCATGTCATCTGTGTGGTGTTGGTCCACTGTGTTTTCTGAGGTCCAAGGTCAATGCAGCCATCTACCAGGAAGTTTTAGAGCACTTCATGCTTCCTGCTGCTGACCAACTTTATGGAGATGCAGATTTCATTTTCCAACAGGCATTGGCACCTGCACAGCGCCAAAGCTACCAGTACCTGGTTTAAGGACCATGGTATCCCTGTTCTTAATTGGCCAGTAAACTCGTCTGACCTTAACCCTATAGAAAATCTATGGGGTATAGTGAAGAGGAAGATGCAATACGCCAGACCCAATAAAGCAGAAGGCCACTATCAGAGCAACCTGGGCTCTCTTAACACCTGAGCAGTGCCACAGACTGATCGACTTCATGCCACACCGCATTGCTGCAGTAATTCAGGCAAAAGGGGCCCCAACTAAGTATTGAGTGCTGTACATGCTCAGTTGGCCAACATTTCTAAAAATCATTTTTTTGTATTGGTCTTAAGTAATATTCAAATTTTCGAAGATACTGAATTTGGGATTTTCATTAGTTGTCCGTTATCATCACAATTAAAAGAAAAAACACTTAAAATATGTAAGTCTGTGTGAAATGAATGCATACATTATACAAGTTTCACTTTTTGAATGGAATTACTGAAATAAATGAACATTTGATGATATTCTAATGTTATGACCAGCACCTGTATGTTCATGAGTGTAGCAGGTGAGGGGAGAATTACGGAAACTACTTGACAGTATGAAATATAAAATACTAATATAGAAAGTATAGTTCAGTATATTGACATTTTAATACTACCCTAACACTTGCTCAGAGACTCTCAAAGTGGTCGGGGTCAGAATGATCAAGGTACAATTCTGTTTATACCTTTCAATACCTCACCTTGCAAGCCTAACAGCACTGAGCCTATTCATGTTTTATGAGCTACAGAACGCATTGGGAGGATCATTCCTGCCTACAGAAACCTTCACGATGGCCTCCAAACCGGCAGAGGTTTGAGCAGTGACAGTATCTGATGAGCAGCTGGGTAGCCTCGTGGGAAATGAAACTGTCGAACATGGGCAAGGCAGCAGGAAGGCATCGTTATGTTCTAGCGACTACCCAGACACCTGCAAATCCTAGGTTGTCAGATAAATAAGGGTGCCCATGTCAAGTTGAGCCCGGGTTGAAAGAGCAGTCTGGGACCATGGGCTCTTCACATTGTTAACATTTACCTGACAGGCTGTTCAGGAGCATCATAATATTCACAGGCCGTTCACGTTTACTGCAGGAATTTCCAGCAGCTTCTTCACATTTGCCCAATGGTAGCCTGTTTATGCCCTGCCAGTGTTGCCAATTTTGACATGACAGTCTCCCTCAATGCAATGCCTTCAAATGAAATATCCCTCTCTTAACGTCCACTGCACACTGATTTGCAGCTTGTTTTATGCATAGACATGTACTCTAGTGTATACTCACTACCGTACCGGCGTTCAGGTCACAGACGGAAGTACAGCACATCTTAAACAGGAGTCAACTTCCATATTTTGATCTGGTTTCATATTGTACAACAGTAAAATGTATACATGCCAACATAGCTTTGTAGTCACTTTAACTATAAAGCTTAGTTGTCTACACACATTTCAATTCTCTTTTTTGACACCTACACTACTTTAAAGGACTAGGCAACCACCATTTACACTTAATATGCTTAAACCTTTTCATCACATAAGATTGTAGTTGATTGCTTTCACCTTATCAAGATACACAACACTGCTAGATGTTGGTCAACCAGGTACTGCCATCTGCTGGTTACAGACCCTTGAGGCGGATACTGATAGTGAATAAACGGAGCACAGTGTGGCATCCTTGTAGTATACTCGTCCCATCTACATGACATTGGTTATAGTGCTAACAAATGCTGAAGCTGAAAGACCTGTGAACTACTAATTCAACTTTTACCTTTAGAATATTTGGAAGTGCTAACAAGCTATGTCCTAATGAACTAGTTTAATATGAATGTGGCCATACACCAACTCTCAATCATCCCTAGTGAATGTGACCAGCAAGGGTAGTGTTGCCAGAAAGGTGTGTTGCTCTAATCAGCAGAAACCACAGGAGCTGGAGACCCCATTAAAACAATATAGTACATGCACATAAAGATGAGAATATTTTATTTAGGGAAAAGTGGTAGAAATGTACATCACATTGAACAAACATACAAAACAGTGCATACTGGCACCACTGAAAGCTTACAAGTCGTGATAAAACTTATGGAAGAGCACCTGTGGAGAAGGACCAGTAAAACATGCTGTTATTTTACAGGATATGGCCACAAGTCAAAGTACATGCCTATAAAAAAAAAAGCAGTACAAGAATCATGACATTAGTGCCATCAATTGTTTGTTACCTAATCCATAGTAGACAGACCGCTTAACTATACCTGAAAGGACATTATGCTTCATGGAATATCCTGCAACAAGGTAGAAAGACTCAAATTCAGTCCCAGTCACCTCCAGTCATTGTACCAGGATACTGAGAAGGACTAGGTCTGTTGACAACCTGGCACCATACCGTTTTAACATCTTCGATCACGACCACACCCTTCTCAGATACTTCTATGTCACTTTCTGTGTCATTGTGAGAATTATACTCCTCACTATCAGTCTCCACTGCACTCGGCTGTTAAAGAACAGAACTGGGCCATTACAGCATACACACTTCAAATCAATGTCATGTGAAACAGGAGCGTGAAGGGAGTGCTATGCACTAAACCAAACCACCCAAGGCCTGAAGAACAAGCATTAGGTCGGCCTCGGAACACCATAGAAAGGTTACACACCTCAAAGTCAGGATCAACAGAAGGCGCATCATCATCCGCTAGCTCCTGAGTGAGTGCCTCAACCCAGGTCTGCTCATCCTCATCATCCTCATCATCATCATCTAGGTCATCCTGCTTCCTCTTGTTGCCCTTCCCACATGGTTTAGTGGGAGACACTCGCACCTCTGGAATAAGCCACACATTGTAATCGTAGCTTCTTGCCCTCTAACATCAATGTTATACAGAAACATCAGCCCTTTACATACCTGGGGATACTGAGCAGCCAATGCTGGTGCAGACAGGGTAGCCCAGGGCCCTCTGCATACGGCGGGGCAGGATGGCCAATAATATGCGGGAGACTCGACTGAGGCGCTTGCGGCCTGCCAGGCACTGACGGGCTGGACTAGTGCAGTCACCGTCTTCTGGGGCAGCAGAGGACTTCTCTTCTGAAGGGGAGAAACCCAGCAGCAACCAAAACCCACGGAATGCACGCATCTGTAGAATGTCACATTAAGTGTAGGTCATATCTGACGTTTTATTGAACAACATTTGAGAAACCTATCCATCATTTACACACCCAAGACAACTGGAGAGGACAGGGCCTCATAGAAGGCCAATAGAACACCGAAACTATCACCTCAGGTCAAAATGAACAAACCAGAGACATTACATTTCAGGGCGAATGCATACCGTTAGTCTGACCGGCCAAAACTGTGATATGCGACAGAGTACAGTGGTAAGCACACTGTCTCTCTTCACCACAACTTTATCCTGTGAAGGTAAAAACAAAATCAATCCATATAAATGTCCCAGTTTAACTAAATCATCAAGCTAATATAAACAAATGCGCAGCCATAGCTACGCATCTTTCAAGTAAAATAAACGCTAGCTAGTAAGCGAACACCACATAGAGCACCCTGAATATTAAACTTGAGTTTTGCACATTTCCTGGTCTAGGCACTGGTCTGAGTGCTCACATCATTTGCCACTTCAGCTACCTCAAAACCGCCGGCGGTGTCCTTTTCGATTGTGTAGCTGCACTCCACGGTCATACTGATGAGTGTTAATGGAACTTGTACAAGAAAGACAAACGTTCCGTGCTAGTGTGGTGGATGGAAGAGGTTCAAATAAACCTGGGAGTAACCATAGTTTAGCCAATCACAGCAGACAAACAATTAACTGACCAATTATCCAATCACTATTTCGTCAAACAGGGAAATAGAAGTATGGGTCAAAATCATATAGGCTTGCAATTGCGAGGATGCAGACTGTACGCAATAATTTGGCTATGGTACACTGGACAACAGAGCACAATATTTACAATAATGGAAAATGACAATTCTAATCTTCATAAGGGGAACGTTTTAACTTTTTAATGTTGTAGACAAGTGATTTATTTTGTTATGGAGCATATATACATATATATCAGATTTGGTTAGTTTCCGCCACTAGACACATACGTCACATTTACGTACATTGGGTACTCCAGAGTGGAAGATGAGGAGGAGTGGGGGTATAAAGCGACCCTGCTTTCCCCTGTTGACCAATCTAGCCGTCCCTAAAACGCGTAATAAATACATTGCTGAAAAGGAGACACGCACAACGACCAAAATGAAGAGAAACTCGACAGTAACGCGCACCATCAGCATTGGAAATATTGGCAGTAGTGCAAAATCCTTAAATACGGCAGAAATGTGTGATTTCTCAACGTCGCGCAGCAACGCTCGTGCGGGGATGCGTGCTTTTTTGTGGGCAACATCCAGCGCGCGCTCACTCGGGAGTTCCTTCGGATCAGATTGCCACACAAGTAAGGAAAAAATCTCCAACAATATACTAACGCCTGAAAGCATTCCACAGTTTATTATTCCCAGTCTTTACCACTCCCAAGGGGATAAAGGGGAGGCCGACAGAGACTTTGAGGGCCCTGAAGTGGACACCTTCTGTTTATCTCTTTCAACCACTTCTTTACGGTCTTCGTCACTGTCATCCTGTTTTGGGTCTACACCTGAACTTAAAGTCCACAGGACCACCTCAGACCCCTTCGCCTACAACCATACTACCCTCCACAGGGAAAGCTCCCACCCCTGTCAATTCCTGGAAGCTGAGCACTGGCCAGACCCAACTACCAGAGCTGCTCTGTCTCTGCCTCACCTTGCAAAAGTTACCACCCCATATGGCTTTGTCACCCTGACTCAGAGTCCTCAGATGGCCAATGAGGAGGCTCTTCTCTTCCAAGCTGGGCACCGCCGCCCCCACAAGGATGAGGATAGCATTAACGTTAAGCCCAACGCCTCCAGACGATCATCTACCGTCCATTGTCTCTCCAGACAATTTAGCATCTCACAGACTGAGCCAGCACCAAAGAAGGAAATACAGGAAATCATCTCCTCAGCCTCTGCTTCATCACCCACCTCCGCACTAAAACCTTCCACAGTGGTCAAACCTAAACGCTGGCTATGGGGAGTTCTACGCAAACATTTCACCAATCAGGAGGCCAAGTGACTGTTCAGTCATTCATTAAGTCATACTGTGTAATGTATATTCTATACAGTACAGGAGAGCAACAAAAATACATTATAGCTTTGTCCTGATTTTGCATTATATATTTTAGCATGTCTTTCTAAGGGTCCATTTGCCATATAAACATTTTCAGTGTATGCCCAGTTTCAGTTAATGTCAGTGTGATGCCTTCTAAGGGCGGTTTGTCTAATCCAACAATAAAACATTGAATCCAAATAAAGACTGATCCTAAATTCTTAATTTTGTTGAAATGACATAAACACATGTAATCAACATTGTCCACTCAATATCCTACAAAAAAAGTTTATATACTAGCAATGTCTACATGCATCAATCCATGTAGGTTTGTTTTCAGATTTCCAAGACAGAGTTGTTGGATTTACACAAGGAACCATCCATACTATTCTCCCTCAATATATGACTCAAACTGAGATTTTATAAGGCAAGCATGCTGTCCTATGGACTATATCATTCTGGTTGTGGGTGTGGATTCACATTGCACAGTCTTTATATGACTAATGGATTTCTAATCCACATCCACTGTAGTCAGCCCCAGCATCAGCCACAATAAATCCCCAGACTCCTCGGATCTCCATCAGTTCCCAGTTTATATTTTAAGGAGCACTCAATTTTACTCAAATTCGAAACCTTAATCTACCCTACTGAAATCCAAATCCACTAGCCTATGTATTATCTTTGTGAACACTGCACATTTTCAGTGGTGTATCAGTCTTTGGATGACCATTTAATGTTACATATCATTAAAGTATGTTTTTGAGCTACACAATAGGTTCCACGTTAGACATTTTCTGGGTCACTTGTTTAACAGTCTGTAAAACTGAAATGCATGTTGCTCATTGTGTACTGACGAGATTTCTGTTGTGAGGTAGGGAGATTTTTTTGTCTTTGGCTCTTAGCATATTAAGAGGTTGTTCAGGGAAAGGACACTTGGCCTAATGTCTACACAGCAGCATTCTACTGACATCCATTATCCTTCCTCTCTTAGATCTACATCATTAAGTGGGAGAACGAAAGATGAAACCCACTCATTTTAAAAACAGATCACAAACCCCCCCCCCCTTATCTGAAGAGTGCTTGACCTAATATAGTTCAATTAGATAATGGAACATGATATTCATTTTCAGAAAAATACATAGGACCATACAAGCTTTATTGTTCATTCTTGCTAACCAATAGGCCACGTGGGCAATTATTATTGCCATGGTAAAACAAGCAGGATGCCTGTCGCTATTCTTTATAGTGATATGAATGTGAATCCCTCTCTGCAGTTTAACCACAACAAATCCAACCTAACATCTCCCAAAGCTTGCATATCCGTGTAGGGTGACTGTTGGTAAAACCAGAGAGCTTGAAGTATGTTCTCTATGATGAAGCAGACTCTGCAAGCATTAATAGGCCCTACCATTTTGTATTATTAGAACTAGAATCTTGTGAATCCAGTGAAAACACAATAATGGCTAAGCATATAAATGGAAATACATTGCTTAACACTCTATGACCCTCTGCCTTCAGCATTTCCTGACTCACTCTGCTCATCAATAAGAACTAGTCAGCCTGCAGCTCGTTAAGCTTGAACAACCATTTGTGGCTCTATCACAGACCTATGCTGGGGCTCACTAACACTTCATTATGATAACAAGTTCTTCAAAACAAAGACATAAACATACAAAACCCTGCGAGGCACCTGTTTCTCAAACTAGACACTCTTATGTATTTGTCCCTTTGCTCAGTTGTGCACCAGGGGCTCCCATTCCTCTTTCTATTCTGGTTAGAGCCAGTTTGCACTGTTCTGTGAAGGGAGGAGTACACAACGTTGTACAAGATTTTCAGTTTCTTTGCGATCTCTCGCATGGATTAGCTTTCATTTCTCAGAACACAAATAGATTCATAAGTTTCAGAAGAAAGTTCTTTGTTTCTGGTCATTTTGAGCCTATAATCAAACCCACAATTCCTTATGCTTCAGATACTGAACTAGTCTAAAGAAAGCAAGTTGTATTGCTTCTTTAATTAGCACAACAGTTTTCATCTTTGCTTACAATTGCCAGAGGGTTTTCTAATGATCATATAGTCTTTTAAAATGATTAACTTGGATTGGCAAACACAATGTGCCACTGGAACACAGTACTGATGGCTGCTGATAATGGGGCTCTGTACACCTATGTCAACTAATTTCTAAATGAATGGTACTGTACTTCTTATGGTTATACATTATACAATTTATGTTAGCTTTCTCTATATTTTATGTGTTGTTTTTGATATATGTTGCTTAAGGTATTACCCCAGGGCTAATAAGCCCTATTCCACAACCAGGGTTGTTTGAGTCAACATGACATTTGGATTAACCAAACTGAGGGATAACTTTTGTATGAAGCACAAGAAGATAACGTGGAGTAATAACAATTCAACCAAATGTATTGCAGGATAAATAGACCTAAGAGTTTACATAGCTTAATGTTGCATCTTTATGAGTTTTACACCTCAGTACAATTACAACACAATTGGTCTATATCTGTACATTACACACTGTAGTGTGTCATATATCCAGTTCTTCCAATTTGTCAAATATAAATTGATCATCAAGAGTTCAACTTGAAATATGAATGAGTTTACTGGTATAGATTTCATGAATAACAGACGTATTCATGTATTAACAAATGCTGCACACTGAAGAACAATTATTGGATTCTGATCCATGACATCAAGAAAGGTACCATACAGGAATACACCAAGAGTGTGATGGATCTGACTAAAAAGTGAGAGAGAGAAAATAGTGTTTGTAGTTGGGGTTACTTTTTCGTCTTCTTCCTCATTTTGTAGCTGAGGTTACTGCATGAGTACTGAAATGCCCTCACAGAGACACTACTTTTCCGGTACCAACCTCAGACTGCAAAGATCAGAACAGCAGATAATTACATTCTCACGAGAGGAAGATATATAGACAGAGAAGGAGAGAACGAAAGATTAAAAGAGAGGTTTTTTTTACAGGAACCCATGCAATACAAAAAGACACATGGAGTTCCATTACAGCTTGTCAGACTAATATTCTGACAGGTTCACGGTATACAGGCAATAGATTTCTGCAGCGATGGATCAACCTCATGGACCAGACAGAGAGAGAGAACCTCCAGCATTACCTATCAAACAGCGGAGGTAAGATATAAAAACGGCAACACTAATTCAAAACCCAATGAACCTGCATATCTGAATGTTTTATTTATTTGTACCAAAGGAAATACAAGACTAAACAGCAGGAAAAAGAGTGTGTCATTGAGGTTGGAAAACCAAAAGTTCTTATTTAAGAAATCACACCGAGTGTTTGTACGAGAATGTATGAAAAATGTATACACTCCCAACTGAAAGTCACTCTGGATAAGGGCATATGCAAAATTACTTCAATGAAACTCTATGTGTAAATATGTGGTTGCGTGTAACTTGTGAGCATGCGTGTAATGTGGGTATATGCATACAACGCATGAGTTCACATGATGTGTAATTTGTGCATATGATAGTGGTTTTACTACATCCCTTTACTGGGGCCAGAAGTTCACAAAAAGCTTGGGAAACCTTATAGTTGGTTCCCCAGAGGATTTCTTACCCCCTACCCCAAAAGATAAAAGCATATTACCGGTTACGGGGTTAGGTATGATATTGGGATTTGGTATTAGGGTTCATTTACATTAACCCATAAAGGTTAGGTTAGTGAGATTACGGTCAGGGTAAGGGAATAGAGAACATTAGGAAATCATTTTCCTGGTCCACACAATGATAGAAAAACAAACATGTGAGTGTGCATGTTTGTGTTTTCTCAGGAGTCACTACTCGGGAGGTTCCAGTGTTAGTTCCAATGTGGACCTAGAGTTGGATAGGAGTGTCTCTAGCCTGTTGGGATACCATGCCCATGAGGGCCATAACTCCACAGATGTGTTCCTTACTGCCACTGACTGCCATGCTCCTCAATGTCCCATACACCAGCGCTATGGTGAGTACAGCACCCAACTAACATGTATCAGTTCTATTTCAGGCTCTTATTGGTCTTACCCTTTGTTTTCCTGTTTCCTATTTCTCATGTAAATGAGAGGAAGTTACACCTGAAATCAGACCTATATTCATTGATGCTCTTTATCACAAGCCAAAACTGCAAAAGATATTTCACGTGATTTTGCTTGTAGTTTTTCAAGGGACTATTCACAAGCTAAACAAAATACAGTATCTCTTTTCAAATGTACAAATGCAAGAACAGTATCAGTTTTGCTCTTCTGTAATTTCTCTTCCTTATATTAAATACACAGCGTCATTGTGTGGACCGCAGCAATGACTGTAAAGTTTCTGTTCTGACAATTAAATGTTCCTTATTTTCCTATCTTTCAGATCCTTCTTACTGTCATCAAGAGCGTTTTTTCTCAGATAGTGTCACTCCACCACCAGTGCCCAAAAAAAGATTGATTCGTACCATGTCTCTACCTGGGGTCCCCCTTTGTCCCCTCTCAACACCACCCGTACAGCCATTATCTCAGCTGAACTTTGATACACCTGACGAACAGCTTTCCTACTTCTTTAGCAGTTTCTTCAACCAGGGGGACCTTTCTCGAGGTATTCAGCATCGCCACCTCCTGTTTCTTAGGAGTATGGCACAGCGCCTGGAGGCCAGGGTTCTCCTGAAGAGAGAGTCCAAAGAAGGGGCTGGTCCATTCCAGCCAAAAGACTTCCTGCTGTTTGAAAACAACCCACCCATTCAGATAGCAGGTTCACTCTACTACAGCCTGCATACTCCAAAATTTCCAGACAGAATACTTGCTGCTAAGGTAACGTTATACTCATAATAACACAGTGGCCAGTTCATAAGGTATTTATGTAAGACCATTTATTACCTTGAAGGGGTGGTGTACATTGTAAACTAGCCACTGAGTATATAATGAGTAAATTCTTGCAATTTGTATTTGCTTTTGTTTTTCTCAAGCACTGAATTTGCAGAGAGCTACTTCATTTGATAAGGTGTACTTACTATAACAGGGTTGTGTGGTTTTCCCAACCAAGTTATGTTAAGAGGAATAGTGTAAACCTTTGTTGTACTGGACAAGATCCTCTGCTAAACTACTGAATGTAATATGGCCTATTCACTGTAAAAACTAGTTTGTGCATTATGATCAAGTATTCATACTTGAGTCATGTGAACAGTACATCAGTCAAGCAAATGCAAGCAAAGCTGCACCAAATTAGTAAAGACACGCTGAGACCAAAAGTAAGATAAGAGATAATCAACACAAGGCACATTTATATGCTCTACCTAAAGCCACAGTCATGAACTGTTAAGCAACTTCTGGCTCTTGTGACAAACACTTCCTCAGAACTGTACGCAGGTGTTGAGTAACAGACTGCAAAGACAACAGGAAACATACATGGATTAGAAATAAGAAATAATAAGAGAGCTCAGGGCTACTAGGTTTGTTTGGGTAAGCTCTTCTTGTTTCATCTGTACATTTCTTCACTGGTTTCATTCTCAGGTAAATAGTGATGTTCCGCCCATGTCTCGTCCTCACTTAGTGCCACCCCATGTCAACATCCAGCAGGTCGTCGTGTCTTTCCCAGCATGCCCGGCACTGCACGAGGATCCTCAATCCGAAACAACAGTCCCATCAGATGCCTCACAGTCTGATAAGATAGTAACAGAATCCGCTCATAGCTTAAGCACTGAGGCAGACCAGAGTCTAACTGGGACAGAGGACCTAGGTAGGCCATCTGTGGTTTCCCTATTGCACAAGGGACACACAGTGACTGTAGAGAGAGACTTACCACAGGCAACTTTAGAAGATTTTGTACAAGAGGGAAGGTTGCTGCAGACCACTGAACCACTGGTGTACGAGAGGCAACTGAGTATCCTGCTGCTTCAGTTGGCCTTGGGGTTACAACACCTGTGCAGCAATGCAGCCACCTGCATTCATCTCAGGGCCCACAACGTTTTACTGGTGTGGCCAGTAAAGGAGAGAAGGGGAGAAACAAAGGCAGACAAAGTGGAGGAAAGTGGAAGGCGCAAAGAAAATGTGTTTTGGGAGAATGAAAGGGAAGAGAGAAAGAAAGAGATCCAGGAGCTTTGGAGAAAGTGGGGAACCCCTCGTGTGGTACTGACCCATCACCCCTGTCACAGTGACCCCTGTCCCTCTCACCCTACTCCATCCATACAGGGGCAGCTCAGAGCCCTGCTTGAGTACTGCCTGCACATGAGTGACAGTGCTTCGGGTCAAAATACACAGAGCTCAGATAATGCCAGCCAGAGGTCTCCATACCAACCAGGGCTTCGTAAGCTAGCTTCCTGGCTTCAGGATGAGAGCAGCAAACTGAAGATAGCAGAAATACTGGGGGTCCTACAGGCTGTACTCTGGGGTCCACGTGAGGCACTCTTCCGGGTAAACCCCAACAGGCTTTTCACGCTGCAGAACTGGCTGTCAGTCAAGCAGGCCCTTATGTTGCTGAAACTGGCTGAGAGAGGGCTGATTCAGGACCTGCTGGGTTTTGACTGGGAGCACTACCTTTGCCTGCAATACATCTCCTTTACAGACTCTGAGACTGTGATGAAGAGCACGGCACGACTAGGACTCCACAACACAGAGGACTAGAAGTTGTGTGATCATTTACAAGTTCAATCATGTCAGCTTCCTATCTGTGATCCGTTCATGTCCACTACTCAAATTAACGATCCTCTAATCTAAAACTTCCATTTCTTTGTTTTGCTTTAATGTAATTACAGTCTAGTACAGAGGTGTCAAACTGGTTCCACGGAGGGCCGAGCTTCTGCAGGTATTCATTTTCACTTTGTACTTAATTAGGTCAGTCATTGGTTAGTTTCTACCCTCACCTGGTTGTTTAGGTCTGAACTGGGAACCAATTAATTTGAAAAAACTAAAACCTGCCACCACTCGCCACTCTGTGGAACCGGTTTGACACCCCTGATGTAGAACATTTGGAATGCATTACGTTGCTTTTGATTAAATGTTTTTCCACTGCATACTTTCACTTTCAGGATAGTGATCAAATTATATATAAACTTCATAAAGGCACTATGTCCAGAGTATCATTAACCTTTATTGGATTCAAAGAGCTTATATTTAATATAAAGCGCGCATTGTGAAACTCAACACTGCCACACCTACCAATTATATTCCCCAGTGTACTTTTCCATGCTGCATATTTAAAAATATTCTACTTCTTGTACAAATGTATTTAACCGCCCTATCCCCAATCTCTACAACACAACTGTAAGGCAAAATCTACGTGTAAGGTGAGCACTTTTATTCACACACACTTGTTACAACATGCAGATTTCAGTCAAATTAATCAAAATTAGAAATCAAAAGTTCATGCACACAAAAACAAACAAAACCCATATAAACATGAAATCTACCTGAAATGGCCAATAAAACAGACGCTGCTGGAATTTTTTTACCATAAATATAACATCCTAGATGATCAGTCGGTGGACAGAGGACGGGGAGATCAGCAATATACATGGAAATCAATGAATACAGCGTTGAAAAAAAAAAAGGTTCCCAGACTTTATAGGGGTACATTCCTGGTTTAACATTACACACTAGTGCAAATGTCATTGTAATACAGCACATTAAAAGGTGATAAACTATTTCACAGGAAACCTCAAACATACTGAGATTTGATCATATTTACTTAGTGATAGGGTGGGATATGGAAGGATACATTAAAAACAAACGAGTGTGTGTACGTGCATTATTCATCATCAGAGGAGTCTCGTTCGATGCTGTAAGCCATGAAGAAAGCGTCAGGGCGAGTAGGGACAAGGGGGTGGCCTGGTCTCACAATCTCAAAGCCAAGGAAGCTGAAGGTACGTAGCAGAGATGCTGGAAAGCAAGAAAGGGTAGTGAGATTTTTCATTAAAAGGTGGGTTCACCAATCATGCATGGACACACGCACTGGAACTTACCTCTGTCGTCTCGGTTCTTGTGGAAGCAGATAAAGACATGGTCAACCTGCAGCTTCTCTTCTGCAAACTCCAGCAAGAGGGCAAAACTAGAGAGAGGAAGTATATCCGAATTTTACAAAAGTAGTGCACGCAGGCATCAGAAACCACATCCACTTACTATTAAACAGCCATGTCAAAGTGGTTAAAGACTACTAACAGGCAGTACCAAGTCATATCAGAAGCCATCGGCTCACTGACCTGTCTTTGCTGCCCTCAGGCAGAGCTCCAGGGGGGATCTCAATATAGATGTTCCCCCCTTTCAATGCCCCCCTCCAGACACAGTGCTTGCCCTCTGAGCAACGAGGCTCAAAGAGAAGGAAACGCACTCTGCCGTTGGCAGGGGGCGGCTCCTCAAGAACTAGCAACTGAGCATCCTGCAGGAGAAAAAAGGAATTAGCACGCATGATGATAGGTCTGTCACGGGGAACCTCAGTGAACAATATATGCAGGAGGGAAATGAGGGTGAACTCACAGAGTAGAATAGCTTAGCTGAAAGATTGTGATCCCGCTGGTCATTCCCTCGCCCACCTGGGATCTTCAGGGGTGGGTGAGGGGCATCAGGAACACCACAGAGGCCCCGGACACGGGTTACTGCAACAGTGGGAACACCGCCTTGGACCGGAGGTGCTGGAGGACACACATCACATTATAATGAAAGGAACCCCCTGACTATGAGATAGCATAACAATAGACCTCTATGACGATACACTTCCATGCAGGCTTCCACTGTCATTACACTAAATGTATTGCCTATAGGTGACAGTACAGAAGATTTAAAAGGCATCCGTGCAGACATCCATACATTAAACAGCCCGAACCAACAGGCAGCGAGTAACTAACTATAGAAATCTAATCAGAAAAAATTATTCTGAAAAGTGCCCTGCTGAACATATTCAAACTATTGTTTTCCAGGATATGCATTGAAACAATCAAGGACCACATTCTCCGTAAGACAAGCCCAACTGGAGACAGTGGTCTCTTTTGGTGTTACAAACTGCAATAGCAATACAATAAGTAACTCAATCCTAATATAGTAAAACATTGTCCAAGTTAGGTTACATATGCAAACAACAAAGGGTTGAAGTTCAAATGCTCATGTCTGAATGGAACAGTAAGTTTGAGTAAAATTAGGTAACAGACAGTAGACTAGCCCACATTTTAACTGTAGTCCAAAGACCATTACAGCCTGTCTGGATAAGCAGTGACTCATTGCCTGCCTTCACTCAACACAGTTGTTTTGTTAGATACTGCTACCTTCCAATTCACTGTTAACATCAATCTCTTTTACTCATTGCTTTTATCCCATATAATTCCTTTTGAGTACTGTGTGTAACTTTATGTGGTCATGCACTGTGATGTGTTTGGCCACCTCGTCATCGCAATTGAGAATTAGTTCTCAATCGGTATACCTGGTAAAATAAAGGTGAAGAAAATGAAAAACAAACTGAACTGTGGGAGGAGCCTAGTGTTTCGCAATAGCACTGGCGACGATGTCAACGGAAAAACACAGAGTACTCCAGTGACTACCATCTAATAGAAAACACGGGTAGTAAAACCAGTGTATGTTCTTTGGCCCAAATCAAGTCTGTACTCGAGACAAAAATGCCAAGCGCTTACATTACAGAGGCATGTGCCAGATTACCTACTGCACTCCGCTGCCATGTTGCTTAAGCCAAAACCGTGTTCCGGGTCAGACTCAGAAACCCATTTGTGCAGTTGTTGCACTAGCAAGATTGAGATTAAGACAGGTCAATTCTGAGAGTTCCCAATTGGAAGGAACAACATGCATTCATTTGTGGTGCTGTTAGTACTCCCAGACACGCTTACGCAAAATCTGACCATTGTTTGTGTGGTAGACCTGTAACCCATCGGGCTCTGAGTGACGTACCTCAAACATTGTCAGGCTTGTGGGGCATATTGATTAGAATTACTCATATGAATGTTTGGTGTCCAACAGCCAGTTGGTGACCCATACCTTACGGGACTGATTGACCAACGTGAGAATAATGCTCACAGTGAGTCCTCCCATGTAGGCTCTAGGGAATGATGTTTCTTTGCGTCAGTACATTATTGCAGATAATCTCCAGCTAGCATTCTTCTATATAATCCCTTGCTGTTTGCATTCGACCAGCACGTTTTTCCCAGATATTTAACGATGCTGCTCTTCTGAGCCATTTACAATTATATTTTAAATCCTCATACACTCAGATACACAGTACACTCATGGAGAGGCTTAACTAGTGACAGCTGGCCTAGTCACATGGGCGATGAGTCTCCACCACTTGCGTAACAGCCTTTAACAGTTGAATGAATCAGAAGTGGAAAAATACAGACTCACAGAAAAATAGACTATGTATATTTTTATATATATTTTAGGAGTTGGACTAGGCTAGCTACACAAACTCCTTGCTCCAGCCACCACAAACACCCAGAGATGTTTGTTTCATCTCCACAAAGTCTCGTTTGAGTACCTAAAAGGTGTCTGGTGGTAAGCCTTAGCAAACACAAACCGTACAGGGCGTTGGCAGTGATCAAATTGGAATTTGGAAGGTCCGGGACTGAAGAAGTTGACCTTTAACAAATTCAGAGGGCAGTATTTGTTCATCTTACTCAGACCCGAACAACCATTCAAAACCTCCCATGAACCAAATTGGAGTTGCAAAACACCAATTAAGACCAAATTTCCCAGGCAAACAAAGAAAATTATAGGCTAGTATAATGAAACGTTCCAGTGCCATTGACTTGCCCACTAAAGAAGATCTTGAACCAATTTGAGGCATGCATAGCCCATGAGCTCCAGCTAACAGAACTTTTGTTCACCCATTACAGTTAATATATTTTAGAAACCAATAGAGACGTCATATTACATTTGTGTGGGGGGGGGGGGTGACTGGCAATGTTCTCACCTGATGTGCAACCACCTCAAGAGGAGCTCCTGACCGTGCACATTTCTCAACTAAAGTAATTTCAGCAACCCAACAAAGCTTTGTAAACAATTTTAGCAAAGGAAACAAAACTAAGACTAATGACAGTTGGTGACTATAGGCTATAATTAGGCCAACTACACTTGTAGCCTGAAATGATGCATCAACTGCTACACATGCGATGCAGCCACAATACCTCCCACCTTGGCAGCTGGTTAACTCTCAAGAATCTTTCATAATGTCTGTTGGTTTAATTTTAAGATTGTTGAAGATGAAACTGGAATAACAAAAAGGGGCTGCGGCACAGCACTGCCTTGCTGTTGTTTGGAGCCTAGGTCCTTTTTAATACTGCAAAAGAGTTGAGAGAGAAAATAGGCCTTATAATAATTTACACAGATTTGTAGCAACAGATAAAAGAAAGTTGTGGGCTGAAATGAGAGTATATCTGCATCTTAACAAGAAATGTTTTTCCCACAATCGAGATGTATTTTCATAGGTTGCATTTGGTGGCCTATATAATACATTAGCCGCACAAGGCAGTGTAATAGCAGGCAACTTGCCATTTTCATCCTCCAATGTATATAACCCTTGATAATTTGGCAGGGTAAAATGTTACCCATTTGAATGTGCATTTCACTACTTGACAGTGCCAAACATTTGGGCCTTATATTGGACATTTCCCATTTTCGGATGGTTTGGTGTTGTTTTTTAAGCTAGTGGGGGGAAAATAGTATTTTGGGAGCCAAGTGCATCATGTATTTTAGGTGAATGGTGCCACAAAAGACTCACTGAAAAGGCTTTGTAATGTCCATAACCTTTTCCAGGAATGGAGGAATATTTTTGGCTACCGAAAAGTCGTACAACTACTGGTAGAATGCATGTGCCCCTTCTGCTGCTACTCAGTACACTGTTGTGACTATGTGATAATAAGCATGCCTCCATGGTCATACTAAACATAATTTAAATGTTTTTTGAATTATGTTTAGTAGTAACTGGCACAAAAACCTAGGCTACACAAATGGTATTTATTTCAATTTCACTTTTTTGATTGACTATCCAATCACACTAACACAAAAAGAAAGTGATACTACAACATAATCAAACAGCCCAAGTATTATTTAATAACTTTCTGAAAATAGAACATAGTGCAAAAGGGGCCCATAAGTGATAAGATTAATTCTACTAAACAGCATCTTAGACCACTGCACTACCTGGGAGCAAATGGGTTAATGGTTTTGTCTCTCATCAAAGGCGATCTTATCGTTGATTACTTTTGCAAGACACCAATCCTTTTTCATCACCACAAACATCAATTGATGACTGAGGAGGTGCACATTGCTGTAGCAGAAATGTTCAATTGGGAAACACCAGACTAACACAAAGCAGAAGAGTAGTTGACTGAACTCAACAATGGACTAACATTATCAGAGTTATGCTGAGAGGTTTGTGGACTGTATCCAGGACTAAGCCTACAGTCATTAAATATCAATACTGCTTAACAAAAGAACCTGTTAATCAAATGGGGCTCCTCCACCCCAAATGTACACTTCCAATCTAGTCCCCCCACAACTGCACTGGAGAAGCACGTGCAATGAGTTACTAACTGAGCTACAAGAGGACCCTGACAGAAGGATGAGGGCATCTAATAGCCAAAATATATATTTGTTTTATTAAAATCACAATTTAGGTCCTCCACTGTTTTAATGTAGTCAGTTGTGTCTACCTTCCAATGTTTTTGGCTTTTCCTACGGGGTGACATGCTTGGAGTAATTTTCATGCGTCCGACAGAATTGTTTTGGGACGTTGTACTACTTCAAAATGGCGCTGTGTTCACAAATGCCAGCCTGAAAATATATAAGTAAAGGATGCATCGCTCCTTTGTACCAAATGTCATTGAGTATTCAGCCCTGAATCATCATCATCATCATCCTGAAAACCGCCGGTGAGACGCTACAGTAAAAGTATGGGGATTTCACTCCATCAAAGTTAAGTTTCTATTTGGGAAACTTTTTGTTAAAAACAGCATGTATGGGCAATATCAGCTAGCTAGGGTCCCTTCCTATACACAAAACGGGTTAGAACAAACGTGAATTTGTCAAATAATATACCCTGTTTGACGAAACGCTAAATAATTTAAACGATTTGTTTTGAATATAATGAATTGCTACACATTTTACCAGGTGTTGGTAGCTAGTAGCTAATTCACTAGCTGACCTGCGTGTTGTTTAAAATGCACTAACGACAGCCAACCTAGCTACTAGCAGCTGTATAGTACGTACTAGCTAGGTAACACTTTCCTTCCAGAACCTTCGACGAAATTAAATTTGTATCCAGCAACCACGTTGAACGTATAATGAACCATCATCAATCAATGTATATATCCCACGATTAATGGTACTGTGTAGTTAACTATGTTCTTACTTAATCAAGCAGACATTTCACAACTAATTACAGTGCATGGATAAAGCTAACTAGTAGTTAGCGCAGATATCGCTGGTTAAGGCTAGCTAGCTATATACTGACTGTGCTGTAGCCAAAAACAGCAGAACGCTGATTCACAAGTTGTGACAAACAGCAGTACACATGAACGGATATAAATCGACATCGATAACAGCTGTCTAGTTGACTAGTTTGAGAGAAACTGGTCCGGTGTGTGTCAACTCAGCATGTTGTTTGTTCCACAAGCTATGGTTTATGTTGGTTTATGTAAAGCCATAAACCATGGGCTAGCAAACGCTAATAGCTATCTGCGTACAACAGGCCTCTCTGTGGCGTCTGAGTTACTATTGGCATAGCTAGCTAGCTAGCTCTGTTTTGATGTGCGCTAACGTAGCCAGCTAGCTAGATTAGCTAATTACTAATATTCTCTATTATCGAAACTTACCTTTCACTTTTGGGGTTATTAATGGGTAGTTGAAAAGCTGGCATTGTAGATGTGGTTTTCTCTTTTTCTCTTACAAAACAGTGGCTATTTAATATCGTCTGAAGGTTGGATTTAACCATCCGGCCAACGTCCAAGCCTGCAGATTCCTTTTGCTTCTCCTTACCAAATAATTTTCGTAGGCTCAGGATACCAGAGTAGACATGAGTCGTCACTAGCTTCAAACTCATAAACCCCGCCCATTTCTGAAATGTACGCGTAGCTGACGAGGTCTGTTTCAAACAGCGGTCGCATTGTGTCAATACCAACACAAACAAACATTACGGATCAGGCCGGGGCTATTTCGTCAGATTTATCGGTTGGGAAAAAATGCAGATATGCCCCTTCCCATTTCCTGACTCAAAATATGCAATTCATATTCCCCCTTTTAATAGTAAAATGAAACTTTTATTTACATGCTACTTCTGTCACTTTAGAATAGAGGAACGTTTAAATGTTGTGGAAGAAGCTACACCCAGCTGAACGGAACCTCTTGTATAGGGGAGACCAGGGATGAGAGTAACATTTTGTTTAAGCATCAGTAACTGAGTGGTTGTTTGTGCTAGATCTCTCAAAGTTTGATACACGGTACCTGTATTTGTCTACAACAAACGAAAGTCACTTGGACATCTACTACACAATCACAGATTGTGAGCTAATGTCAAATACAAAGACTTCCGTTGTTGTAACACTAGCTGGGGATATATGTAACAATGAGAGGTAATTTGCTGAAATAAGATTCACAGTATCGAATTTATGCATTAACTTTATTGAAGAATTAATAATAAACAAACAGTGAACAATTTATATTGATTTTTTTTTGTTCTAAAACTTTAAATTTAGCACAAAACCAATTGCTGTGACTGTGTGTCTGTGTGTGTGGACTGTATTCCTGAATGTGCATGTGTCACAGAAGGGTTTGATCACGGTCACAGTTGTGGCAAATGTAGATGGCTGCCCCTGGGGTGCACGCTTTGTGGGCCCAGAACTGACAACTGTTACAACTATCCCCACCCCAAGAAGCCACTACATAGCTAACTGTTTTAGCATGTGTGTTTTAAGTTAGCATGAACGCAAAGCATCAAATTAAACTAGAGAAACTGCTACTTTTGGTTGTGTAAGTCAAACCATTGTATCTACAATACAATGAATGCTAGGCAAAAGATTATCGTGATAAAAAAAAATATATTCTTACCTGAAAATCAGTTTTTTGGTCGTAAAATCGACAGTGTTGCTCACAGACACATGCCACTTCTGTGAGCTCAAAAAGAAAATGGGAGTGTATGATACTGATGGCAAAACCGCATCTCTATCATTGGTCAAACTGACAGTGTTACAACTAACCCAATGTTACAGTACTCCCCAGTCTCCCCCATCTATTTCACCTGGCCCCCTTCACAGAAGTATCTCAACCTTCCTTGACATTTCCAGAAATTTGGGAAAAGGCAAAATATCTAATTTCCTCTGCTTTTTTGGGAACATTCTTATTCAACACAAATTGTGACGATGCAGCTCGTCCACAAGAGACCTTTAGTGTTAACATGACCTCTCCTACAAAAATCAAAGTTAAATAAAAAAAAGGAAACGCTGGAACTTTGTGAATTGATTTATGCATGCCCTCCACACAAGTGTTTTGCTCCCTTGGCTCAGACTTGTTTCTTACTCAGGCCAACAGTTTTAACATCTTTTTGGCTCATTCAGTGAATCAGTAAGCCAATCTCTTTTCCTACACATACTGTATTTTTCAGGTCATTTTGTGTGTAATTGTACAACAATTTTGCAAAAGCTAAATTGCAAAAGCAATTTGCATTTCTTTGTCTGATTTAGCGACACATAAAAATGGAATACATCCTAATGCAATATTTTAATTGTTCCTGAGGGTTGTCGCTTCCAAAACGACAGTAGGGATTTGTTAATAAGAAATTCATATTTTTCATTATTTAAATTGGAACATACACAGATTAGCCATAACATTATGACCACTGACAGGTGAAGTGAATAACACTGATAATCTCGTTATCATGGCACCTGTCAGTGGGTGGGATATATTAGGCAGCAAGTGAACATTCTGTCCTCAAAGTTGATGTGTTAGAAGCAGGAAAAATGGGTAAGCGTTACGATCTGAGCAACTTCGACAAGAGCCAGATTGTCATGGCTAGACGACTGGGTCAGAGCATCTCCAAAACTGCAGCCCTTTTGGGTCTGCAGTGTTCAGTACCTATCAAAAGTGGTCCAAGGAAGGAAAAGCGGTGAACCTGCAACAGGGTCATGGGCGGCCAAGGCTCATTGATGCATGTGGGGAGCGAAGGCTGACCCGTGTGGTCGGATCCAACAGACAAGCTACTATGGCTCAAATTGCTGAAAAAGTGAATGCTGGTACTGATAGAAAGGTGTCCGAAAACCCATTGCATCGCAGTTTGTTGCATATGGGTCTGCGTAGACACAGACCAGTCAGGGTGCCCATGCTGATCCCTGTCCATTGCCGAAAGCCCCTACAATGGACACGTGAGCATCAGAACTGGACCACGGAGCAATGGAAGAAGGTGGCCTGGTCTGATGAAGAATTTTTCCTTTTACATCACGTGGTTGGCTGGGTGCGTGTGCGTCACTTACCTGGAGAACACATGGCACCAGGATGCACTATGGATAAAGGCAAGCCGGAGTAGGAAGTGTGTTGCTTTGGGCAATGTTCTGCTGGGAAACCTTGGGTCCTGCCATTCATGTGGATGTTACTTTGACAGGTACCACCCACAATACCTGAGCATTGTTGCAGACCATGTGCACTCTTTCATGGCAGCGGTATTCCCTGATGGCATTGGCCTCTTTCAGCAGGATGATGCACCCTGCCACAAGGCAAACATTTTTCAGAAATGGTTTGAGGAACACAACAATGAATTCAAGGTGTTGACATGGCTTCCAAATTCCCCAGATCTCAGTCCAATCGAGCATCTGTGGGATGTGCTGGACAAACCGGTCCTGATCCATGGAGGCCCCACCTCACAACCTACAGGACTTAAAGGATTCGCTGTTGGTGCCAGATACCACAGCACACATTCAGAGGTCTAGTGGAGTCCATGCCTCGATGGGTCAGGGCTGTTTTGTCGGCAAAAGGGGGACCAACACAATATTAGGCGGGTGGTCATAATGTTATGGCTGATCGGTGTAAATCTCATCATTGAAATCACAGTTGATGTGATTTATGGCTGATGGGTTTATGGTTTTCCTCGCCACTCTCGAAGGTCCCCCTTTGAGTTTAGCAACACATGACAATGGAGGGTACTCCCAAGTATGTGGGTAGAGATGGAATGGTTGGGTATTCACAGATTTTTACCAGGCTGTCTAGCTTGATGGGTAAGATGCTTTTTGCAGCTGGTAAGATGGTGTAATTTAGGCTATTTCAAAAAGGTTGGTTTACTTGTGAAACTGAATACAAACCGACTACGGGCATAGTCAATTCTTGCTTCATCATACCATACCATACCATCTTCTTCTGCTTATCCGGGGCTGGGTCGCGGGGGCAGCAGTCTAAGCAGGGATGCCCAGACTTCCCTCTCCCCAGACACTTCCTCCAGCTCTTCCGGGGGGACACCGAGGCGTTCCCAGGCCAGCCGGGAGACATAGTCCCTCCAGCGTGTCCTAGTTCTTCCCCGGGGTCTCCTCCCGGTGGGACAGGACCGGAGCACCTTCCCAGGAAGGCGTTCCGGAGGCATCCGAAACAGATGCCCAAGCCACCTCAGCTGACCCCTCTCGATGTGGAGGAGCAGCGGCTCTACTCTGAGCTCCTCCCGGGTGACCGAGCTTCTCACCCTATCTCTAAGGGATCGCCCAGCCACCCTGCGGAGAAAGCTCATTTCGGCCGCCTGTATCCGGGATCTTGTCCTTTCGGTCATGACCCAAAGCTCATGACCATAGGTGAGAGTAGGAACGTAGATTGACCGGTAAATCGAGAGCTTCGCCTTCCGGCTCAGCTCTTTCTTCACCACGACAGACCGATATATCAACCGCATTACTGCAGAAGCTGCACCGATCCGTCTGTCAATCTCCCGTTCCTTCCTTCCCTCCCTCACAGGACCCCTAGATACTTAAACTCCTCCACTTGAGGCAGGCACTCTCCACCAACCTGAAGTGGGCAAGCCACCCTTTTCCGACTGAGGACCATGGCCTCGGATTTGGAGGTACTGATTTTCATCCCCACTGCTTCACACTCGGCTGGAAACCATCCCAGTGCATGCTGAAGGTCTTGGTTTGAAGGGGCCAACACGACAACATCATCCGCAAAGAGCAGAGACGAAATCGTGTGGTCCCCAAACCTGACAGCCCTGCCGGAGTCCAACATGCACAGGGAACAAGTCTGACTTACTGCCGGCAATGCGGACCAAGCTCCTGCTTCGGTCGTACAGGGACCTGACAGCCCTTAGCAAAGGACCCAGGACCCCATATTCCCGAAGCACCCTCCACAGGATGCCGCGAGGGACACAGTCGAATGCCTTCTCCAAATCCACAAAACACATGTGGATTGGTTGGGCAAACTCCCATAAACCCTCCATCACCCTGTAGAGGGTATAGAGCTGGTCCAGTGTTCCACGGCCTGGACGAAAACCACACTGTTCCTCCTGAATCCGAGGTCCTTGCTTCATCAAAACTCCCTTAATGAAGTTTTGTAGGCTTTGCTCATCTTTTTCATTATAAAATGGCTGGCTCAGGGTAGACTGGATTTAATCATTGTTTGTTTACATGATTAAACTTAAACACATTCAAAATACTGCCCATCTTGACACCACACCTTGTGGTATTTTGATTAGCTAAAATCAAGTATGACAAATACTTTACTCAGTAAAGTCACTCCCATACATTGGCACGTCCCAGGCTTACATGCCCTTTTCACAATTGCCTAGGTTAGACGTTAGAATAGCCAATGGCTCATTTGGATAGTTAGATGCATGCTTATTTGAGTATTTACTTGCAAGTTGGAAGAATATTGAAATTAGTTGTCATGAAGGAACACAATTTGGTTTAATTTAGAGTTTATACATTTGTAGATATTTCAGTCATATTTTACATTGTAGGGAATAGGCTGGCTTGCTGATCTTTGTGATGTCACACTCCTCGTAAAACATTTACAGCGTAACATCTGTAATGTTTGGAACAAAGAATTCAAGTGCAACTTTGCATTTGGACTTTTGATGTGCATGCTTCTGCAAATCCATATGTACATGTGGTTATGTTAAATGCTATACCGTTTAAGCTGCATATAGCCTATAGCAGCCATCAACAGGATCAACACAACTCTGGTAACATTTGTTTTAAGCTCTCAGCTGTTCCTGCCTGTCAGACCATGGAATCTGACCCAGTGCAGGCTAGAAAACACTCCTCGATAGATAGTCACACAATATTCAAACTGTAAGTTATTTTCTTCCATTGGAAAAAAGTAAACCCAGGTAAGAAAACTTTTTATCATGTATTAATTTTTAAAGGTTAGCATTGGGAATATATTGTATCTTAGTATTCCTCTGTAGATTCTATTTTAAGCAATGTTACATTTGTGTATTGCCACATGAGTATGCAATTTAACCCAAGGCATGTGTGCTCCTTCATCTTTGCCTATTTAATTTTATAACAAATAGTTTACACTCTGAAAATTGAAGATTTAGTCAGGAACTTCACTGAGATGTTATGGAGTGTATCTTCCTTTAACAAAACCCCAATATTACCTGAATTTACAGGACACAACTGATCCAGAACATTCATCTGAGAGCATTAGCAGTAATATACGATCCTTACTCATTACATTTTGATCTCTACATTCAATAATAGAATATTATTGATATTATTAATACTATGCTGACATTATTGCCTACTACTCTGTCTTTTTCTAGTGACATATGAACGCATTCTGTCCATCCAAAGTTTGAATGAGGTTGAGAATCCATGGAAAGGCATTACTCTAAACCGTTGTATAGTGTTGGCCATTACCATTATGCTTGTGAGCTCAGTGGTAAATGAAGTTAATGGTGAGTGTTAAAACATATATCAATAATTTGTCAATTCATCACACCCATACTAGCTCATGTATTGTCTCTTTTGGTTTAGATGCTCTGAGTGGATTTCTAGAGGAGAAGGATCTTTCTCAAATGTTGCTTGGAGGCTCTGGTCAACAGTCAGACGGCACTCAGGTATAGCTGCTCAATGCTTACTTTCTATATACGTTCAAAATAAGTAATGCTGTAAATAACAAATAACTAAGTGTTCAGCTCTGGAAGCTCATGGGTGTTTTGGTTCTCTACAGCCTTCAGCCTCTATTTGGCACAGCTTGCTTGGTTGGGGATCAGATGATGGAAGAAAAGGAAAACCGAAGAGAAGAGGGGGAATTTTGAGGATCAGAAATCGAGAAGTCTCTGGCACAGGGCTATTAAAGGAATAATCGATACAGTTCTGGAGAATGTTACAGGGGGGTAAATAGGTGGAAGGAGGTGGAAATCACAACAAAATAGGCAGACATTTTCTGAAGGAATAATCAAATATTTCATTATGCACAATTTTTATTATATCAAAATATAAGCATATATAGTTACATTTTATACTATTGTAGGAATAAACAATTTACAGTACAAAGTATATTATACTTCACAATGAACTTAAATGCATGATACACAATCTTATCTGATCATGCAAAATAGTTTTTGATATTTAGAGAAATCAATATATATTGTTTGCTGGTTCGCATTTCTTTTGATGTGGTACCACTGTATAATGATCAGATTTTATTAAGAATGTCCAATTTGTGCACTGTGTTATTGAAAAAAGCAAGTGAAGTCAGCAAATTATGAGCAGCATAAGTGAAAATATTGAACTTGATTATGATGTACTGTATTCACAATTAACTAAATAAATGCACTCAGTGAGCTAAAACATGCAATTCAACCTTCTACGAGTAATGGGGCCCCCCATGCAGTTGGCCCTGGCCCAAGTCAACAGTGCTGGTAATTGGCCCTCGTGGAAGGAGTCAGCGGCACTCACACTTCGTTGCCACCATGTTTGGCTTCAGGATGATCTCTGTTGCAGACTGCTTTAACTCTACCACCCAGAGGCCCTCATAGTCCACAGGTACACAGCAGAGTGAGTGCTGCGGGGCCAGGTCTTGTCCATTAAGCAGGATGGCATGGTTGTTTCCTTTGGTCAGAGGGAATTTGCAGACTCCACGGCAGTCGAAGATATTGGTCTCTCTGGGAGTCAACAGAAATTTCTCCAGGGATATGGTTAAGCTGTGCCGCTGGCACAGGTGCCCATGGCCCTCCTGGCCCTCCTGGTCCTCCAGGCCCTCCAGGCCCTCCTGGCCTGCTCTGGTGGCCCGCTGGCCCCTCTCCACCTCCCAGGCTCCCACCACAGTCTGCAGAGCCTTCAGTAGTAGCAGGGCACGGTACTGCATCTCACTGCGGCTCCCAACACCTATTTAAGTGAAAGAAAAGAGGTTTAAATAACTTAGCAGCCATATCAAGAATGCCTAGACATTTGAAATAATTGTTGTTGAGGACTGCTCACCTGTTAATGGTTCTTCACCCTCTTTGGGAAGGTAACTGAGTTCCTGAAGCCTCCTTAGCCTGTCCATCCCGAAACTGCCAACCTCCTCTGCCCTCATCTGAACCACAACCTCCTCAAGCCTCTGCCTGAGCACCTCCAGCAGGGCGGGCTGCAGGGCGAGCTCCCCGCGGTAGCCCTGGAACTCAGGGCTTAGTGTGGGGAAGGAGAACAGGGTGGGAGCTGTGGAGTTGAGCAGCTCGGCCAAGACGGTCTCACTGGATGACACCCCGAGGGGCAGGGGGGGTAGGGAATGAAGAGAGAACAGTGGGACTGGAGCAGTCAGAGGTTGTGACAGCTTCGACGGGGGCAGGACATCACTGAGGAACCTCTGCAGCTCACACAGAAAGGTGTAGGTTCCAGAGGGAGCAGGGGACGAACCCTGTCTTTCTGACGCTCTGATGGAGACAATTACACTCTTAAGAATCGACATGGCTTTGATTGTGAAAAGAACAGTAAAGGATTCCGCACTGGGAAAGGTAAGGCCAACTGACCTTTCGCCAAGTCCTCGATCCATTGAGAAAAGCATCAGGGGTATGACACTGACATCACCGGTGGTTCCTTCACCAAGGATACCTTGTAGTTCAGATCGCTTATGCTCTGGAAAGGGTGGATAAGATTGATACATGTAATAGGAAAGCATATTAACCTGAACCAGATGAGCTGTACAAGACAAAATGTTCCTACCGGCATTTGACATTTCGTTGTCAACGACGATTTGCCATTTCAGGTGACTTTTGCCCTCTGATGGCGTTCCTGTTAGGACGAGGAACTGTGTTCCCTCTGAAATACAAACGGCCTAAAACATGTGGGGAAAGGTAGGAGTCAGGTACCAATGACACTAAAAAGTGTTGTACATGAGCAAATAATGAGCTATCACCTGTTTGTAAGGCTGCAGATCGTGACTGGTGAAGGTGATATTGCCTAGAGTTCTGGTTCTGGGGTTTCTAAAGGCAAGGAACAGTATGGGCTTGGTTTTTGTGAGAGGCGGCTGATGGAGGTGGAGGGTCAACACAAGCCTCAATCCTTCTTCACTCTCAATGACCTCTGATGGACAAGACATAGTAAATGTAAATACATTCAAAATGTTGTGTGACGTACACTAAAAGCTGATATCTGGGCACAGTGAATTGTACCTTTGGTTGGCTGCCAAATATGTAGCTCATGTCTCAGTTTGTTGGCTTCTTTAACTAGTGTGGACAAAGCCGTTATCAAAGCACCATCATCAGAGTTAGAGCAAACTCCAAACTGAGTCAAATCCTCCTTTCTCAGCTCACTTTCCTTGTCCCAACCTTCACGAAGTGCTGAAAGCATATCGTCAACAACCTCTCTGTGACCCAGTGTCCTTCCAAAACATGTGGTGTCTCCAGGTTGGTAATGAGAAGTGTTGGGAACGATGGGGATTTTTTCCTCCACTGTTGATTGGCTCTCTCCCAAACCATTTTCAACCTCCAATGGACTTTTGACTCCTTGGATAAAAGACATTGTCACAAAAGGCTGTATTCCCCTAAAATGTCTCATTCATCTGATGATTGAAGGTAGATTCAGAACTGAAATTGTATCATTAATTATTGCAAATAACAAAAATAGCACAAAGGAAACATAGTTTAGTAAAATACATGGATGGGATTGGATTGATGAACCAACCTATAGTGACATTGTTCATAGCATTTGGTCTGTTCTAGTGATTCAAGTGTTAACTGTAATCTGCACTTGCAACTATATTACAAATATATTTTCTATTTAAAATTCAGACTTTAAATGTATAAAAGGGTTTTATGTTTGTGACTGAATACTTTTTTAGGCTTACAGCAACCTCAGGATTTTAGAATGATTAAATACAAACATGTCCCTATGGACTACATTTTAAAAATGTTGATGCATATGCAAAGAAACAAAAAGCATTAATGTTTGGCCATGGCCAGGTCACACATCTGTTGAAAAAACTACAGTAAAATGAATAAATAACATCACTGACCTGCTAATGGCCCTGTTTCCTGGTGGTCTGGCCTGGGGTCCTCCTGATTCTGGCCTTGTAGGGTGACACTTATTGTGCCCTGGTGTGTTGGAGTGCCTGACGCACTGGGCAGCAACAACAACAAGCAGAATATGCGCAACAGCCTCATGGTAGCTTTGTCAACTCACGTCTGCATCTAACACTTGTTTTGCGTCAGGTCAACAAGGGTTTTTACATAGTACACCGCCCCTCTCTTAGTCTGCCAAATGCGCAGCTCATTACTATGTGATGCGTCCTTGAAGATGTGGGGGATACTTGTTCCCTAACATCTCCGCCATTTTGAAAGAGCTGTGGAAACAGTGTATGCTATGAATGAAACAGTGGACTGAGATAAGGCAGGTAAAGGAAGAACTAATCGCGTATTGTGTGTAGCAGCAGAAAGACAACTGCTCATCCTGTGGGTGAGGAAAGACTGGGGCCTGAGTTGCTCCATAGTAAATAAAAAAACTGCTAGTAATCACATTTCTATTAAGGCTTTTCATCACCATATTAACACTATTGGTCTGCCTCCTGTCACCTGGGTCATTCCTTAACTGCAGTGGTAAACGCTTTCCCTTGACTTTGGAAAAACACTTTCAAATGAAGAAAAAAAAGCATGACAAAAAATAAAAATGTTATGCATTCTAGAAACTTCTCTGGTATAGTAAACTAGCATTGTGACATGTTTTGGGGATGTAAATAATTTTGTGAACGCTAGACAGTTGTAAGTATTTAACATATTGTTAGATCCTTAGAAATTAAGACTATATACAGTGGGGAGAACAAGTATTTGATACACTGCCGATTTTGCAGGTTTTCCCACTTACAAAGCAGTCTAATTTTTATGATGGGTACTCTTCAACTGTGAATGAAAATCCAAAAATCACATTGTATGATTAATTTGCATTTTATTGCATAAGTATTTGATACATCAGAAAAGCAGAACTTAATATTTGGTACAGAAACATTTGTTTGAAATTAGGGAGATCATATATTTCTTGTAGTTCTTGACCAGGTTTGCACACACTGCAGCAGGGATTTTGGCCCACTCCTCCATACAGACCTTCTCCAGATTCTTCAGGTTTCAGGGCTGTCGCTGGGCAATACGGACTTTCAGCTCCCTCCAAAGATTTTCTATTTGGTTCAGCTCTGGAGACTGGCTAGGCCACTCCAGGACCTTAAGATGCTTCTTACGGAGCCACTCCTTAGTTGCCCTGGCTGTGTGTTTCGGGTCATTGTCATGCTGGAAGACCCAGCCACGAACCATCTTCAATGCTCTTACTGAGGGAAGGAGGTTGTTGGCCAAGATCTCGCGATACATGGCCACATCCATCCTCCCCTCAATACGGTGCAGTCGTCCTGTCCCCTTTGCAGAAAAGCATCCCCAAAGAATGATGTTTCCACCTCCATGCTTCATGGTTGGGATGGTGTTCTTGGGGTTGTACTCATCCTTTTTCTTCCTCCTCCAAACACGGCGAGTGGAGTTTAGACCAAAAAGCTCAATTTTTGTCTCATCAGACCACATTACTTTCTTCCATTCCTCCTCTGGATCATCCAGATGGTCATTGGCAAACTTCAGACGGGCCTGGACATGCGCTGGCTTGAGCAGGGGGACCTTGCGTGCGCTGAAGGATTTTCATCCATGATGGCGTAATGTGTTACTAATGGTTTTCTTTGAGACTGTGGCCCCAGCTCTCTTCAGGTCATTGACCAGGTCCTGCCGTGTAGTTCTGGGCTGGTCCCTCACCTTCCTCATGATCATTGATGCCCCACGAGGTGAGATCTTGCATGGAGCCCCAGACCGAGGGAAATTGACAGTCATCTTGAACTCCTTCCATTTTCTAATCATTGCACCAAGAGTTGTTGCCTTCTCACCAAGCTGCTTCCCTATTGTCCTGTAGCCCATCCCAGCCTTGTGCAGGTCTACAATTTTATTCCTGATGGCTCTCTGGTCTTGGCCATTGTGGAGAGGTTGGAGTCTTGTTTTTGACTGTGTGGACAGGTGTCTTTTATACATGTAATGAGATCAAACAGGTGCAGTTAATACAGGTGAATGAGTGGAGAACATGAGGGCTTCTTAAAGAAAAACTAACAGTTCTGTGTGAGCCGGAATTCTTACTGGTTGGTAGGTGATCAAATACTTATGTCATGCAATAAAATACTAATTAATTACTTAAAAATCATAATGTGATTTTCTGGATTTCTGTTTTAGATTCCGTCTCTCACAGTTGAAATGTACCTAGGATAAAAATTACAGACCTCTACATGCTTTGTGAGTAGGAAAACCTGCAAAATCGGCAGTGTATCAAATTCTTGTTCTACCCACTGTATATATAAAATATATATATGTAGTTACCTCCAATTTGATTAGTAGATAGACAAAAAAGTTAAAAAATAAACAGAAAAAATCCTAATGCATCTTTGTCTCCATACTTAAATAACAAGGAAAACAGAAGTCTATAATTGCAGCTGAAAATTGTGCCAATACTTGACCTTTAAGAAATAAATATTTTGGTTAATTCACTAGAATCATATACAGTATAAATAGCACGTTGAGATATAGGGGAAAGTCTGCTTCATTTGTTTGGTGTACGAGGTAATTCAAAATGCAATATTCAGGTGTGAAAAAGTTATTACCCCCCTAGATAATTCTATCCAAAATAATTGGTTATTAGGGGTCTGAGCTTGGTAAACAATCAGGCCTGACTTTCAGCACTTAAAGATGAAAGACTTTCTACCATCAGATTAATGATGAAAGTTATCAGCACAGGTCACAGTCATGCCACAGAGACATTTCTAAACACCTCTGGAAATCTTTTGCAGATGCATCAGTTTGAAAAGGGTTTCAACGCCACTTCTAAAGCTCTGGCATTAAGTCCAAACAGAGTTTGGGACAGTCAAGTCATAAAAGCAAACAGGAAGGCTCAAAGAACATTAAACCAGGATCCAGGAATCTGCAGACCTCTTTTGTGTTCATTGCTCCACCATCAGAAAGTGTGCTTTTTTTTTTTTTGAGCTACACAAAAACCTGTCCCCTCTAAGAACACATTGGATTTAACCATGTTACCTGTAAAACAGAATAGGCTACTGCCAAAACAAATTGTTATATTCTCAAATCTAAATGCTTGTCTGTGATTGCCCATAATGATTTGCATGTCAATGGGGAGGTAAATGGAAAACATCTATAAAACAGCTTGGTTCTCAGATAACAGTCCCTGCCTCATACACATTTCTCTCTCTTCACATACTGTACACACATACACCCACACCTCTCAACTCGCTCGCAAAAGTGAAGGCATCAAACAGAATTTAAATCCACCAGGAAACGATTTTGTGAGTGGCCTAGTCAAGTCCAAACATAAACCTTTTTGAGATATTGTGGCAGGTAATAATTGCCACTCACTTCAAGCAGTTCTGCATGGAGGAGTGGGACCAAAGTTCTCCAAAGCACCATGAGGCTGAGTAACTCAAGTGTTTGGTTGCAGTCATTGTGGCTTATGGTGTAGTAACCAGTTTGATTTTAAGGGGTTAACAATTTTTCCCACATAAGAACATTGGGTGTGACATAGGTTTCTGTAATAAATACATAAGTTACGTTTTTGTCCACTCAGGTTCCCTTTTATCTATTATTCAGTTTTGGTTAAAGTTCTTTCCTCAACATTCAGTTCTTTAATAAATACCCTGATGATCAGTTTTCCAAAAAACTCAAATAGAAAACAGCATTAATCCTGAGTGTGTGGAGGTCCTTCTCCTGTTTCAACATGTCAGATCTTTAACCAGAAACTGACATAAGATAAATGGAACCTGGGTGTACTAAAATGTTTTTGCATATTATTAATCACAGTTGTTTTACACATAATTCTATGTATCATTTGGTTTGTCTACAGTAAACATGTTGCCTATTTGTATATAAGAGCTTTTTGATAAGTTTAAGCATGGGGGACAAATTAGCCAAAAGAGAAACAAAAAGATAGCCACCATAAACTATGGTGTAGATATTCAAAGTTATGGGGCTTTTTTTTGCCTCCATTCCCCATGGGCCTTTTGTTAACAGCATCCCAAACCTAACCTACTATCAGCCAAACACCTGGTTTTCCCCCCAACAAGAAACAATCGCTAGCTATGAAATTACTTAAAAGCTTGAAAACTATTGGTTTTGCTGAGGGAAATATCTATTAAGTTAAAGCTATGACTCCCACTTTATGAGATGCTGCTGTTGAAACCTCTTGGGTTGAGCTCACTGCCAGGTATTCACAGAAGAATCCCACAGCTGGATCTGTTTCACAAACATTCAAGGTCATTCAGCTTTGAGGCTGTCCTAGTTGGTGGTCAACCACGCAGAGAGATAAAGCCAAGGTTAATTTACTAATTCCTGCTAGGATGCAACATCAATCATCCATTAAAAATTACAAGAATGTTGTTATAAGCCTGTTTTTAAGAGTGGATTAAAGACAGGCATATTATTTAAAAGAATTGAACTTTGTATTTTGGAAACTTACACCAGTCTCCTTATATTTATAGATCATACTAGACAGTCTGATCATAATGTTGATTTTAAAACCAGGAACGTATTTCAAATGTCGATCAACAAAACTCTATACTGAATTCTATATTAGACGCAGGCTTGTCTTTTTTTAAATAAAATAAAAACACGTTCTGAAATGTGTTTTCACACTACAAAGAACTTAGTGAACACTACTGAGAGAAATATTTCAAAACATTATTGTCCATTTTTGATCACAAAACATGAGTCTTGCTTTGTACATAATGTACTAAAACTAATAGTTGTACAAAAATGAACTTACCCCACAATCACCACTGTTGAACTAATTCAACTAATAACTAAAATATCATGCACCATAAAGCCACTTTTTTTTTTTGCATAAATAGAAACTCTTAAAACATGCATATCACCAATAAGCAGACATGCAAATTAAATTTTATAAGAAACCATTTTATTAATAATTATCATAAGCACCAGGGGAAAAAAATGAAACATCTTTAAGATAAAAAGCACCAACACCAAACAGCCACAGTAAAGTAGGTTTGCCGTTATTGCACCTCAAACCTGCCCTTGCTTTACTGATTCATAAACAAGTGTTAAATTCAGTCCTTCAACTACACAGCAGTTTCCCTCTGTAGGGATCACAACATTGAACAAAGGACATTTATTTCCTTCGCAGACAGGGAGAGCACTGGGAAGGTAGGAGTGAGAGACTGAGGCATTTGTGAGTAGGACGATAAGTAACTGCTTTTCCATGACATCTTCAGACTAGTCGACCATAAAACTGCAATCTTGTGGCTGAATGTGTGTGACAGTGAGACTTTGAGGATAAAAACATGTGTATCCAAGGTCGTTTGTCAACTCAAAGCACCAATATGCATTTTCAAGTTACATACTTGACAAATGAGGTCCCTGGTCCTGAGTTAAGGGGCCAAAAAATAAGTCACCATTTACAGATGTGTGACACAGTAGTTCAAGTATTATCATTTTAAGAGATCTTCATGAGAAGTTCCTGAGAGATACATTTGGCAGGATTCAGATTATACTCTTTACTGTAAAGATATGTATGGAGAAATAGCATTTAATAGGGCAGTAAACGTCACTACAGTATTACATATAATTCATCCATGTCAAAGGTCAGGTGTACTTCACAGAACAGATCTAAAATGGGGTGTGTTGAAATAACCTGCTCAAACATATTCCATACCCAATGACAGCCTGACTGCCACACACATTGCCACTTGAGCCAACTAGGAAGTACATTGTTAGGTGGGAGATTAAATAGTCAACAAGCAAGCTTGTGTTGAAGTTTATTAAACCTTTCCCCTCTTCTAGCACAACAGGAGAGGAAGTGTATTAATCAATAGCTGCATTTTCCCTGTTTTAAAGTTCATGAGAGCACCGTACAGTCTGACAGTATTAAAAGGATCTGAATCATGTTGTAATAAAAGCATCATTGATACCAACTGCAATCATATCAAAACGCCAGGAAAACAATAAAAGGGTAAAACATCAACAACAGTAATTACAAAAGACAGTGCTGGTAATAAGGGGACTAGCTTCCCTGGTCACAACCAGAATTAGCAAATCACGATCCTAACTTCACTTGAAAAGAAGGTTCAATATACACACTCCTGGTTTTACAAAACACGCTTATCTACCAGGCAGCATTGTGACTATAAAGCTTTGATGATTCTTATTTCTCCTAAAGGACACAGACGGAAAAAGATTTCTTGAAATGGATATCCTGCTTCACATCCACCATGGGTAAGGACTGCAATATTACAATTCGATCAAAAGGAAGCCAGGTGGTTGGAAACTCATGTAATGCTGACTAGTTATAGTACAACCAGTTATATTGGAACAATAACTTTCATCACAAATGTAATATCCTTGCCCTATGAAAAGTCTTAAAGACATTCCAGACAGGCAGTAGAAGTGAAAGACGAGATTTGGTTTTGCACCCAGAACATTTTCTGAAATCGATTTGTATTTATTTATTTTTAACTTAAAACAGCACCATTTTGTTTTATATTTTAAAATCTATTTTTTTTTTTTTTTTACACAATGACTGAAAGGCATGATGTTTCAGAGAGTAGTTTTGATTTTAAAAGCATGAACTACACCTGACAATCCAAATTGTGTCTACTGTCTGTCTGAATCTGTCATGCACATAATAGAAGAAGCATTATCAAGCGAGTATCTCCATAAGAACAGTATGTCAGAGAAGACTGTGCCATGTGACTGACATAACCCTCAATGACACTGAACAGTCAGGGTGTTTCACTCCATACATAGTTGGACCCCGGGTTAAGAACCCCACTGTTTCGCCGTCTCCCTCTTGGGTCCAGAAACAACCTGTCTGACAGGCTGTAGAAGTGAGTCACACATTTGTGTCCCACGACAAATAATATAATACCCCTAAAGTCAATCTAGGAGTTTCTTATGCATCTATTCACCCTTAACATAAACTAATGTGTACAAAACACAGTGTATCACATGCATTTACAAATAGTCCTGAACAACTTGCAAGTTTCCCAAAGCAAAAGGCTGTTCCACAGTATGCCAAAATAGTGTGAAAACACATGAGTGTTAATGGTTTTCTTAACTCTGAGACAGATATTGGTTGCAAATTGAGCAGTGTCTACAGTTGTACACTAGGCTTAAAACAATTCAATCTGATAGTTACATTTAAATACAAGAATGCCAAACAATGACATTTAAAACGTTCCTGTGTATAAGAAGCACCTAATACACAGTTATAGATGTTCTAAATATTGTATAAATAAAATCAGGCACAGTCCAATTTTTTTCTTCTTTACAGATTGTAGCACCATTGTTTTCAGACTGTGAGTCAAGTACAGACACTTAAACCTATTGCATTCTAAACTAATGGTTCAGGAGATAAAAAAAAAAAAAAAACTTTACAAAGGGAGGAATTTGACAGCATAAATATAATCTAAATTATACACAATTATACAGTCCGAGAATGTCTCCCATTCACAGTAAAATATCATTCAAAAATGAAATACAAAGTCAAATTAAATGGTGTGTGAAAAACTGCCCAGTAGTTTGTTATTCATGCATTTCGCAGTGTGAGTGAAGGTATCTGCAGGTAGCACAGGTTGCACAAAAGGAAGGTGACGTGTAGGTCTACAGACCGCTTTCTTCCCGTCCCATGTGAACTCAGTGAGGTATGATTCCAGAGACAAGACTGAATACAACCCAAAAAACATAAGAGCCCCAAAATAACACCTGCATTTCCATTGTATCAGTGTTTCGGTAGGGATATAAAAGCAAAACGAAGAAGCTTAGTGAAAAATGCACATTGCGTTGTGGGTCCCTAGCACTTTAACTGGCTCTATAAGTAGTGATTACAAATTCTCTCTGTAACTAAAGCCTGTTACCCAATTACATCAGTCCTTCTGAAATTCACAGCTGTTAACACAGCTTAGCCTACAGGGCTAAAGTGAATGAGACAAAAGGCCTAATTTTTCATCTCCAGATACTGTCTTGTTAATAATCACAAAAGATACTTTGACTTGACAAGCACGACATCAACGTCATTCAAATTGTTGCACTCTCAGCCTACTAACCTACTGTGGCAGCACCAGGCATGTTGTCAGAGTATATAGAAGTTATCCAGTGTTGAAACGAACAGCTTCTTGTTTCAAAGCTTAGGCAAAAGCTAATGTGGTCTATCATTTCATTCACAGAAGAAATGATCAGTGGGTAAGGAGAAATGATCAGTGGGTAAGGAGAAATCAGGGGTTACGGTGAAATGATCAGGCGTTAGTAGCTGATGAGGTGCATGGTCCCTAGTCCTGAGCAGGACAGGGTATTAAACCGTCCTAGACCAGAGACATGTTTTTAGAGAGTGAAGCCCAATTAAATAGAATGGATGGATTTCTATGCTTGTGCAATTTAAGTATCAGTGTTAGGGTGCATTTTAATGAAAACATGTGAAATTCTATAAACTAGGTTTGCTGTGTATAAACACGTCCATAAGAGCTAGGACAGTGAAATGAGTTTTGTTCTGCACACAAGCACTTTGGATATTAAATGATACAATGACAATAATTTTAAAGTACAGACTCCACTTTAATTTGGGGGTATTTCCATCCATATCAGATGACCCGTTTAGAAGTAACAGCATATATTGTAGATTGCCATAAATTAGGGGGGACTTTCTTCTTATTAGGCAGGTATGTTAGTTTGCATAATTAGGTGTATGCACACAAGAGCAGTCAATGAGTAGTATTGATTCTCGGCTTTACATTTGCAGTCGGTTTTTGCTGTCTGACAACACAAGGACCAAATGTGTCAGTCCAAGTCAAGATGGCTATCATGGAGCAGATAAAGCACAATTACTATATCAAAGACATCAGGAAAACATCAGGTGCACCAATAAACCGTTTGGTACAAAACAGTAAAGAAAAAAAAAATAAGCAAGCACTGGTTAGCTCAGCAATGGAAAATGACCTGGTAGACAAAGGCCAAAGATTCATCACCATAATGAAGACAAGACAAAGAAGTGTCAGACAGATCGGGAACACTTCCCAGGAAGTAAGTGTGGATTTGTCATCCACTGTCATTCGCAAAAACTTGACCAGCTGAACTAGAGGCTGCATGGCAAGGTGCAAGAACACTATTGAGCCACAAAAGCAGGATGGCCTAAACATTAACAAAATTAGCTGGAAGAGTTCTGGAAAAGGATATTGTGAATAGATGAGACAAATATTACAATGTACCAGGGATGGCAAGAGGGAAGTCTGGAGAAATAAAAAGCAAATGGCATACAAACTTCTGTCAAACATAGTGAAGGGGTGTTATGTTTTGGGATTTTTTTGTCTGCCTGTGGAACTGGCTTACCTTTCGTCATTAATGAAATAAAAGTAATTCATCCTATTGCTGCCATCAGCTAAGTGTACAGTAACTATGCTCAGATACAACCAAATGCCTTAAAACTCTTTGGATGGCACATCGGCCTGGAGCAGCTCCATGGCCCCGAACATACTGCTAAAGCAAGTGGGCCAAGCAGTGGAATGTTCACACCCAGTGTCTGGTGATGTCGGACTTCAGGCATTCAGCAAGTACTAAATATCACAACTTTATTTTCGATTGTTAATTTGTCCAATTACTTTTGGTCCCCTAAAACCAGGGGACTATGTCAAAAAGAGCGGTAATTCCTAAGTTCACAGTTTATGGATGTACATACCCTCAAATTGCAACACAAAGTACTTTACCCTCTTAGTCATTGTTTCATGTAAAATCCAATGTGCTAGAGTACAGAGACAAAACAAAGAAATTGGACTGTCTAAATACTTATGGACAGCAAATTAAGTAAAAACCAGCATCGCTGACAGTAAGTTACTAACCACATTGATAACATGAAAACAGGGTGAATCAAATGTTCAGGTGTTATCTTAATGGTATCTGGAAGAAGCAGTTAAGCTAGCCTAGAACATTAATTCGGGGGCTAAACTGATGTCGGTCACAACTTCCAATCAATCTTACACATCAACCATAAAGCACTCGGACAGTCCCAAGTGCAAAGCTCCACCAGAAAAATGCTCTGAATATACAAATGGCCCAGAGTGATGCCGAAGTGAATCTGTGAACACGGCCTGTACAACCGTCTCAGGCCTAGACTGTGTGGGCGTGCGCACGCAAAAAGGATAAGGACATAGCACCAGGTGGTGAGACGACAGACAAAAGGGGAATGCTGTGAGAATAGCACCACAGGTGCCTCCCACAACTTACCATCTGCCTTTACCAGCACAACACGGAGGCATCAGTGAAATGGAAAACTGTGCTTTCATCTCGGGTCAAATGTGGGAATTAAGTCTTAAAACATTTTCTTGTCTGTATTTAACAGGTTGGACTAGCACCAGGTTACATGGTGACAGTGATGTACCTCTTCAACCATTTGCTGGGGGAACAGTGCATGTCATGTGTTTCTATCAGGTCAAAGAGCAGGCGGCATACAGATTCATTCAGGACGGGATACATAACCTACTACAAGTCGGCCTCAACCCACGACACAAACGCTACCATGAACGCTCAGCTCTGCTCAGGATGCCATGCCGTGGAAGTGAGTGGCCGAATGCGGTGTGCGTTACGCGTACATGTGTGCGCTCAGCTCTGTGTGTCGATTCCCAGTACAGAGTTGTGGTTTCACAGGCTTTGGAGCACCGAATCCATTTGGTCCACACCTGTCCATTTGCATAGGTTACATCGGGTTGAGGTAGATATTCTTCAGTTACCTGTAAAAGAGAAGTAAGAGCTAGGATCAGAAAACAGATGGTGTCCAAAGGCACATAGATAAGCAGGGACAAGGGCTGGGCTAACATGAGAGCTTGTGATGAACAGATTTGTGATCATTGGTTTTAAAAGGTGATTTATTCACAGACCTACAATAGGAGTGTAACTTACCGTAGTGCACCTGAATAGCAGCATAGGGAGTACAGATTAAAGCAGGTCGCCTGTGTCTCGCTCCCTACCAGGTTCTCTCCCCACCTCTCCCCCGTCCCTCCCTCCCTCCCCCACCTACCCACCCCTTACCCTGTGCCCTATCTAGGCCAGGAGCTGAGGTGCTGAGAGGCTGATGTGTAGGAAGCAGGCAACCCCAAAGTCCTCCACATGCTAACCCCACCTCCTGAGCTACTGGCCGGGGGGGGAGGGGGCAGGTTAGGGGGGTAGTGCACTGTGAAATTCCGAGAGGAGGAAGAGAGGGAGACAGAGGCAGCAGCAGAAGCAGAGGAGGAGACAGATATGGGGAGGGAGGACTGTGCTCTCTGGTGCTGCAGGGAGGAGGGAACCAGCCGGGAGGAGATGAAGACCTCGGAGCGAGACGAGGAAGGGGGCTCAGAAGAAGAGAGGACTGAAGAAGAGGAGGAAACATTGAGTAAGGGTGGAGGGGGGGGCAGGGACAGCGCGGTTGGTGGAGGAGTGTGCAAGACTGTCTGGGTGCGGCTGTGCTGGGACTGGGGCAGAGGGAGGGAGGAGGACACAGAGGCCAGGAATGAGGAACCTGATGGGGGGGCCGTGTGCTGGTGCTGCTGGGAGGAGGAGAGACTGAGAAGAGAGCCGAGGCCTCCTGAGGCTGACAACACAGTCCCAAACTGATGGGAGGACACTGAGGGCACCACGTGGTGAAAAATACCTGCGGATTACACAGCAAGAGAGACAGAGAGAGAGAGACAAAGAGAGAGAGACAAAGAGAGAGAGATAAAGAGAGAGAGATAAAGAGAGAGAGATAAAGAGAGAGAGATAAAGAGAGAGAGATAAAGAGAGAGAGATAAAGAGAGAGAGATAAAGAGAGAGAGGGAGAGATAAAGAGAGAGATAAAGAGAGAGATAAAGAGAGAGATAAAGAGAGAGATAAAGAGAGAGAGGGAAGGGGCTGAGCTAGGATTTGCATAGCGCCAAGCAAGTCATACAGACAGGCACACAGAAAGCAGAGAGACAATTCACTGAGACATTCAATCCAATATCACAGCAGAGCTCAAGGCCACCCCTCCGCTCTGAATGCACTGTTTTCTTCTAAGTCACAGTGAAATGTCTCTAAAATGACACACAAGACCAGCAACAGTAACAACAACACCCAAAGAAAATGCTGATTCGGTTTCTGTGATTAATTACTAATCACAGTCATTCGTCAATGTTTCAGAGATGTAAAATAACATTAGCTAATCAACAAAGAACAGCTATACATCCTAGCATTTAGACCTATAAAGGGCATTGTCCATGCATGTGGCCATGATTGCATTGAACAGGTCTATAAACACTCGCTATGGACTCAAGGTGTTAGGCATTTTCCAAGGGTGTCCAACCTGGCTTCAGTCCATTGCAAAGCAAAGCAGCGAGTGCATTGGGACCAGCCGCACAAGGCTCTCACACTTACCTGCTTCCAACAGTGGGCCTCTCCCATGGACCTACTCTGTACCGGTCTAACAGGGCATCCCTATCCAAACACGGACCTCACTCACCTCCTACCCACAACCCAACGTTTACGGTTCTGCCCAACGTACAGCCTGGCGTTTTGTGTGTCAGCGGGTCTCACCTCCAGCTGCTCCACCGGCAAGACCAGCACTGGAGAAGCTCCCCAGGGTGGCGTGTCCGTTAACCAGACGCGAGGCCCCATTCACCGAGGTGACGGGCGCCTGGGCCCCGAACAGCGACTGGAGGACAGAGGCGCCCCCAAGGGGGAACTGGGCCCCTAGGTACTGTCCAACAGAAGCTCCTGCGGCTGAGGAGACGGCCACAGGGCCTCCTCCCACCTTCCCAGTCAGGATGCCACCGCTGGCAGCAGATATGAAGAGGTTCTGGCTGCTGCTCATGCCGCTGGAGGTCTTCAGCTCCCACTCCCCCCTGGGTTTCTGTTTGGGCGTGGCCTGCCTCTCAGAGCCGCTACCTCCCTGGGCGGCTGCCCCCGAACGGCCACCGGACTCCTGGCTAAGGAAGGGGTTAGGGGGGACGTACTGAGACCCTAAGGACTCACCCCCACCCCCATCGCACCCCCTCCTCTGCTGCTGTTTGTGATCATAGTCTGAGTCCGTACCTGTGCCCCGTGGCTCTCGCCCCATGCCGAAGGGGGAGCCCCCCTGCCTCAGCTCAGACTGGGGCTGCTTGGGGTCAGAGATGGGGGAAAAGGTAGACTTCCACTTGCTGTTGGATGACGAAGATGAGGAAGAGGAGACCTCACTACCTGTGCTGTTACCACTGCTGCCTCCGGATTTTCTTCCTGTTACAACAATGAGGACATAAAAACAGATGTAGCCAAATATAAACACTCTGGGACACTCAAGTAATTCACACATTCCTAAAGGGGCACTGCCTAGAACACTGCCTAGAACACTGCCTAGAACACTGCCTAGAACACTGCCTAGAACACTGCCTCTACACAATGACACTTGTCTCCTCCTCCCTTAATGAATGAGACCAGTGTAATACTAGCTAGTCCAGGGTGGGTTGGGAGGATTGTACTGCGACTGTAAAGCGAGTATACGGACATTACAAGTCAATGCAAACTGATGCAGACCAGCGAGAAAGTTTCAATGGGGAATATGTCAATCTGATATTTCATGGAGAAAAATATTATTTGAAAGATTAACTTAAAACATTAACTGCAGATGCCAACTGGTCATTTCTGCTTGTTTTTATGCTATTACTACTGTAAAAACCTTTAAAAAACAAAATTGATGAATGTTAAATAATTGGTCGCCACACATTGTTATTGAAGTTCCAACATTGCACAAAATTTTATTCGTGAGAATTTCGGTTCTAACGTCAACATCCGACAGCCCAAACTCACAAATTGGTCAGCTTTTTTGCAGCAAGCTGCCTGTAATTAACCTGCTAAAATCAGATCTGGACTCATTGCTGTCAATTATGAAATGTATTCATTTTAGGTGCTTTTTGATGTGTTAGAGATAATTCTCCTGATGGAAGACCATTCATTCCCCTGATTACATGGCACCCCAGTTTTTTCTCCCCTCCCCAATTGTGTTATTGCCACAACCCCAGCACTGCGTCTTTAATGTGTAATAACGCACATCTATCTGAATCCCCTTTGAATAAAGGAACAAGCAGAATACTATCTGAATTGTCAATATATACAGCGCTATATATATATATATATATATATATATATATATATATATAATCCAAAAGTGATTCTCCAGTTATATCCCTGGTAAAAATGCTTTTCAACTGATAACATTTCTGAAACTCCTCCAATGTTTACCAACCACCAAAAGTGATAAAAGAAAAGAACAACCTAAAATCAATTATGGAGGCATGATAATGTTGAGTTTTTTTCTGCTTCCTTTGGTACTTCCTGGTACTTGGGGCCTTGAATGTGGGAAAGACATTACGAAATCATCTGATTATGAAGGATGAGATGATAAAGTACTAGCTCAGCATGTATTTGAATATACAACATTTCTATTTGAATATTTAGTGTGAGTAGGCATTATTCCAAAGAAATACAACAATGAAATAAATCGGACTGAACATGCCTTTTCTAAATACAAATATAATACAGAAATATCTAGAATTTTTGCGTACAGTGAAAACCATGACATATTTTTACAAATATTTGTACACATTTTGTTTTTACATGCCATGGGCTCCTTCACGTTTTTGTTTACAATTGTCAAAGTAGCACTGGATGTTCCTTACCCCACTCACTGTCCCCTGATTTCCCTGGTCCATCCCTGCTCTCCAAGGAAATGGTGGCAATCTTCCTTTCAATTCTAAAAAACAAATAAAAATGAAAGAAACTTTTAAATTCAAATGTTGTCGTCTTCACTTGAAACAGGATTTCAGCTGATTAACAGTCCAGGGTCTCCTTTGTCATGTTTTTCGTTTCATAATGCGCCAAATGTTTTCAATGAGTGACAGGTCTGGACTTCAGGTAGGCCAGTTTAGCACCCAGACTCTTTTACTACTGAGCCATGCTATTGTAATATGTGCAGAGATGTGGTTAGGCATTATCTGGCTGAAATAAGCAAGGCTTTCCCTATAAAAAATAAAACTTGTCTGGATGGCAGCATATATTGCTCCAAAACCTGTATATACTGTTCAGTATTAATAGTGCCTTCGCAGATGTATAAGTCACCCATGCGATGTGCAGTAATGCATCCCCATACCATCATGGATGCAGGCTTTTGAACTGTGCACTGATAAGCCGGATGCTCCCTCTCCTCTTTAGTCCGAAGGACGCGGCGTCCATGATACCCAAAAATAAGTTAAAATTTTGATTGGACTGTTTTCCACTTTGCCTCAGTCCATCTTAAATGAACTTGGGCCCAGAGAAGAATCTGGATCTTTTCTGGATATTGTATGTATGGTTTCTTCTTTGCATGGTAGAGTTTTAACTTGCATTTGTGGACGCAGCAACTTACTGTGTTCAAAGACAATGGTTTTCACAAGTGTTCCTGACCCCATGCAGTGATGTCCACTACAGAATTGTGTCTTTAATGCAGGGGTGCCTGAGGGCTCGAAGATCACAGCCATCCAATATTGGTTTTCGGCCTTGTCCCTTGTGTACAGAGATTTAACCGCATTCTCTCAATCTCTTAATAATATTATGTACCATAGATGAGATCCCCAAACTCTTTGCAATTTTACGTTGAGAAACATTATTCTTAAACTGTTGCACAAGTATCCCGCGCAGTCTTTCAGAGAGTGGTGAACTCCTCCCCATCTCCTGAAAGACTCATCTTCTCTGGGATGTTCTTTATATACCCAATCATGTAACTGACCTGTTGCCAATTAACCTAATCAGTTGTGAGATATTCCACCAGTCTTTTGTTGCCCCTGTAGTATCTTTTTTGATGTTGCTGGCATCAAATTCAAAGTCGGCATATCTTTTTCAAGAAACATTTCTCAGTATATGTTGTCTTTGTACTATTTTCTATTGAATATAGGGTTTAAATGATTTGCACATCACTGCATTCCATTTATCTTTACATTTTACACAGCATCCCAACTTTTTTGGAAACGGTTGTATATCAAGCAGAGATTATTGGGCTCAATTTGAATTTGAAACTCTGGCAAGTAAAATAAAGATTTAAGATGAATCAATGTCACAATGACAAAAACAACTTAGTAACATAGTATATGGTTTCTGTAATAAAAACACAACCACTTTCATTCAGGAATGATCCTTCTTCAACATTCTTCAACCACCATTTAAATTTAATTCCTGGATATGTGCATTCCCATGAGCTTGAGTTATGGTTTTATTATAGCCTACAGTATAGTGTCATATTTTCTGGGCAGATTGTTTTAGACAACGGGATGGCTAACTTTTTGGCTTGGGGGCCACATCAGGATTTTTTATATGAAATGGAGAGCCAGACAAATGTCTTGTAATATATTAATCATAAATTATTTGCAATCAGAAAAGGGAGGCATTTAAACTATAATCCGCCCAGTTGTGTGTCCGGTTAAACGTAACCCCCACATGTAGATTGGGAAGCTCTGTCCCTCCAGACTAGAAAACCAAAGTAAGTCTGATTGGTCACCACACAATCTTCCCTCCACTAAAGAGCAGCCCGTGTTTGTCCCCCATGTGTCCACACCTTGAGCTGGAGCTGTCAGCAGGATGCCCGGAGTCATCATCAGAGCTGGGTGCAGAGGAGTAGCGTCCTGAGCCATTCATCTCCAAAGGGCGTTCCCTCTTCAGCACCGGGGGCTGGTCCATATCTGCTCCACACGGGCTACAGCCAGACTGCTCCGGGGAAGAGATGGCAGCTATCTCCAGAGGCTGGTTAATGTTGTTCACCTAATATGACAGACAAACAGAACAAACTCATAACCCTCGAGTAAGTATTCAGAAGATATTATGTAGCCAAAAACACAAGCACACACAATTCATCCACTGAAGCTGTGGAGAGGGAATCAACTTGAACGTGGCTTGAACTCACCATTGAGTTAATGTTGAGTGGTGATCCTGAGGGGTGACTGGTGGAGCCGAGCCCAGGAAATGACCTCCTTTTAGGGGATCCGCTGCCAGGCTGAGCCCCCGTGGAGCTGCGCTTCCTCCTCCCGCGCTTGCGGCCCTCGTGAGATCCGTGGCCGTGTGTCTGCGTGAGCTGGGACAGTGGAGAGTGGTGGTGGTTGCTATGGTGATGTGTGCCCTGCCTAGCAGACCCAAGGTGGAGACGGGACCCGGCGCCGCCAGAGGACGACGAAGACGAGGAGGATGAGGAGGAAGAGAAGAACATACGCCGCCTTGACTCGCCGTCCTGGGGCTCCGAGTCGGACTCACCCTGCCTCTCAGCCCCCTCCTCAGGGAGGATTCTCGGAGGACCGTCGGCGTACTGGAGGACACCTCCGGTGCTGAGAGGGGGGCTGTGGCCTCGCGTCGGCCCCATAGGAGGGGCACTGTGAAGGAGGGGGGAGGAGGCAGCATCGTCGTGGTCCTCAGAGTGACAGCCTCCATTCATCAGTCCTGAGCCGGAGGAGTACCCTGGGACAGGACAGAGAGGGGGTTGGATGCCGGCGGGGCAGGACGAGGGCGGCAACATCGTCCAGTGGATGATTACTCACCATTGGTCTGGCCCGTCTGAGACACAGGACTCGGTGTGCTTCTCTACAAGAACAAAACAGTGGGCAGATGTTAGCGACGTCGGCGAAGCTAACTTTACACCCCCCCCCCGTACCCCCTGTACCCACCAGTCTCTCCGCGCGGCTCGGCAGCACCACACTGGCCAGGGGGATGCTGACCGGGAGCTTGCTGGGGTGCACCGTGCTGAGGGGGATGCTGATGGGCAGGCTGGTGATGGTGTCACCCTGACCACCCACTGGACTCTTCTCCTTACCCCCCTGAACATCCACCACGCAGGGACAGATAGGCAGGCAGACAGGCCGGCAGACAGACAGACATGCAGACAGACGGCAGTTAAAGGGGACCGGTGGGACAGGGAGAGTAAATGCTGTGACTCAGCGGGACACACTGGGTCAGGTCAGGGGAGACAGTCAGACAGTTACCCTCTCTGCATTCTTGGGGATGTTGTTTTGTTGACTGTCAGACGAGTTGGGAGAGGGACAGCTGAGTTTAGCACCTAGTGGAGAGATGACTGCACCCGTCTCCCCCCTACAGCGGGGAAAAAACACTGTATGAGCAACACAGCGAACGTCTACAAACAGACAACAGGTGGTGTTTTCAGGACAAACGACCACTACGACAGCCTGATGACATCTGACCTGAGACCGGTGAAGCCCAGGCCTCTGAAGTGCGGGGTACTGGAGTCCTGGTTCAGGTGTCTGCGCAGGGCGATCTTGGCCGGGGAAAAGCGGGTGTAGTCAGGTAGGGGGTGACCCAACTGCCTGTGCCGTGCATCTGGTGTGGGGGGCACAATCTCGTGGTCAGGGGAGATCGGAAGGTAGCGGGAGAGGAGCTCCCCCTTAGTGGCCCCTCTGTCAAAGAAGGGCGAGACGGTGCCGTTGATGGACAGCTCAGGGCTGAGGCCGTTAAGGCCGACGCCGTGGCCTAGTTTGGGGGTGTCGTGGTCCAGGGGTGGGCGGCCATCCAAGCCGGGGAGGCCCTTGCGATAGGGGGAGCCATCACAGGGACTGTAAGACTTCAGCTGAAGCAGCTCCTGCTGTCTCTGACTCTTTTCCAGTTCAACAATGCTGATCTGAGAACCAACACCAGGGGGAGCCATTATGCCACAAACCAACTAGGAACACATTGTTAGCCTGTCCGTCCTTCAATGTAGTGGAGAAGGTGGGGGGGAGGGGGGCAGAGGACACAGCGCTGAGTGGTAAGGATTGTACCTGCAGCTCGAGACAGTGTCGCTGGTTTTCGGAGATCTGCTTGCGCAGGACCTGCTTCTCTTTCAACAGACTCTCAAGACACAGAGAGCTCCAGTCCAGCTTCAGCTCTTCACACCGAGACTTTAACTGACACATAGAGACCGGCCGTTAGAGTTGGCATGCACGCAGACAAGCCCTATTCTGAAAGAGGCGCCAGACAGAAGCCAGTCAGGAACAGAGGTGGTCTTACCAGGAGCAGGCTGTGGTCCCTCAGCTCAGCCATGTCCCTCTCTAGCTGCTTGGTCTGCTCCTTCAGCTGACAGTTGTGGGCTGAGATCTCCTTCTGGGCTTGGAGCAGGTCCTCCATGGTCAGGGCTTTCACTCCCAGCTGAGGGAAACAAGAGGACAAAGACATCTAAGGAATCACACTTCTCATTAGGAGTTAGTTTCAATAGACATGAACCACCTCACCAATGGCTACGTACCTCGTCTAGTTTGGTGTGAAAGAGGACTTTGATCTTCTCTTTGTGGCTCTGACACACCGTCTGAAGCTGTTCAGCCTGCCCTGAGAGCTCTCTGTGTCTGAGCTTCAGAGGGGAAACAAGGGCACATAAGGAGGAACACAAGTTGAAATGAAAGGCGACTGACTCAGACAGCATTCTGGTAACAGTCCCACCATGACGGATAAAGGGAGGGTTGAGGGACATCTTATGGGGTGAATCTAAATGCTATGCATTAAAGTGACAGCAAGACCAGCAATTTTTAACATTCACAGGATAGACTGAGGGATATTTCCTGTTTACCTTCTCCTGTTCCAGGACTTGCTGAAGGTTGTTGTGGTACTGAGGTGTCTTCATATAGGCCATAAACTGGAGGTACTGGACTTTAATGTTGTCTGAGGGAGGAGAAAGAAGACTTATCAGGCCTGACAGCCGTGCTGGCTCTGTGCGATAACTCAAGGAGACGTGGGCACAAAACTCACCCAGCAGCTGTTGTAGACCGGGAGGAGTGGGGCCCAGGAGCAGTTGCCCAGACGCATAGTGCTGAACTTTAGGAGGTAGCTGAAAGAAGGGACTCTGAGGTGACCTGTATGCATCTGCAGAGACAAGAAAGGAAGTCAGCGAAAAAACCACGATAAAAGCGTGTGTGTGAGCGAGATAACAGCAGAGCAGGAGGCTCACCCTGAGACGGCGCTGCAGAGAGGGTCTTGGCATGCAGTAGCTCCAAGGCGCTCTGGCTCTTCTTGCTCTTGCGCTCAGCTGCAGCCACTGCAGCCTTCTTGGGACGGCCTCGCTTCCGAGCACTTAGTTTGCGGCCCTTGCTGAGGAGACTGGCGCGGCGGGGTTTAGGCGACGCCTTCACCACTGCCACCAGTCCCGGCCGCTCGTCCTCCCCGCAGGAATCCTGACAGGAACACGGGGGGAGGGACTATTGTGATCGAGACAACCCAACCCTACAGCTACTAGAAGCCATCGTTTCGTCACAGGGAGTCATGAGACTAGATAAGGAGGAATATATGGCTTGTCAAGCCACCTCATCAAGCGACAATGGAACAGACATACCTTGTGCTCCTTCGCCTTGGTTGGGGTGGTACTGTTGCTTTTACTGTCTTTATTTGTTTTGTCTTGACGACGCCTAGCTGCTTCTTGCTCCTCCTAAAACAAAACGGAACATCTTAGTCTTGTTTACCTCATGAAGCGTTCAGCATGGCATGTAAACTGGGAATTGCCAACACAAGATTTACTTCAACAGTATTGCCATAATACAATATCAAATATAGTGACCGATGAACCACTATGGAGCTTACCCTGAGTTTAGGATTTTTGAGACTATGAAAGTAGTTTTCAAGCTGAAAAAGAAAATAAAGTATCACGTACAAACATACCCACAAGGACACAGTAGCACAGCAGAAGTCACTCTCCAAGTGTTGTTCTCTTGAGACACTGTCCATAAGCCCTCAAACAAGTGCATGTGAGGTGCTACAGATGCAAAGATGACCTCACTGTTTCCACTGCCACAAGCAACGTGACACATTACAGACTTAGTCAACTGTTTCATTTGTTTGTTCGACATTTTAGACTGTACACGCACAACTTTTACTGACCAGCATCAAGCCAATAAGAAAATAGAACGATACAATTTTAAGCACAGCAAGCAATTTGACAAATTAGAAAAAACAAATGAAAGAGCATTGGTTTGGAAAAGGCATTGTTTTCCAAAAAAGACTTCTGCTGTGGACTTGACTGAGTTTGTCAGAGTATTCCATACAGCAGGGGGAGGGCAAACTTTTAGGCTCGGGGGCCACATCAGGATTTCAAATTAAATTATTTTTAGCTATTTGTAAGTGAACTGATTAGGCTCGAATTACAATTAAAATGTTTAGAAAGGCGAGTGTGGCTAAGACATGCAATTCAATGTCCAGCATGCGGTGTCTCCTGTAAATTGGCACCATACACTAAAGGCTGTCCACCTCTGTTCTAAGCTCAACTGGCAACACATGTCAGATAGAAAGTTAACATTCAAAAGGTCAAAGCGAGCAAGTCTTCAATGTGTGTAAACAGGTTGAAAACACCGATGGTACAACGTAAAATTAATGCTGGTTTCTCCATCACCTGTTTCTGTACCACATCTCCTCTGTCCACTGCAGGGCTATAGCAGCAGTTGCAGTTGTTTCCTGCTGGGACATGTCCGACTAAACATTTTCTGAGTACTACTCCCGTACGCACTGTCACCAAATATGATGCGGGTGTGTTATTTTCAATGGTATTTGATACATACAGAATGACAGAGGCAGTGATGGAGAAGCATACGTCACTGCAAGCGACTGCTATTGCAACATTGTAAGCGCCTTGGGTCAGAGAATAGAGTAAGGAAGACACTCACTATGGTGCGGTCTATCGTATGCAGGTAGTAGGAAACTGGCTTCCCTGTCCAGGACACTGAACCCCTCAATGGAGACAGCTCAACAACTTTCATTATTGTGCCAATGTCTGAAAAGGAAAAACAAAGAGGGGACATTAAACTCATTAAGTTCATGAAAAGCCATGCTAGTGTATTTAAGACGCATCAGAGTATGTCAACAATACATACATCTCTAAACAGAATTCTTACCACTCAGGTTTCGACTGTTGATTCTAAAATTTAGAGGTGCAAAGGGTTTGGAGGACACAATTTTCCCACCTGAAATAGAAAAAAACACAGTCATCCCTTGAGGCTCTGCACAAAAGGCAATTTGAGATTGAAACACAAACACTGATGTATAGAGACCCAGATGTAGAATCTCTAAAGCCAATATAGCTGGTGCTATAATGTCTAGCTATTAAAACACAGGGGGTCATGTGGGGAAGAGGTCACACTGTTGAAGGATCAGAGTTCAAGTGTGGGGTGTTGACACAGCTGCCACTGGCTACCGCAAGTTACCCTCTGTAGTTACCGCTCATGGAAAGCAGCGGACTCAGGGTTCAAACTATTAAAAATGAACCCAGGTACTCCGTTTGCTGTAACAATCATATGGCAGTTGTCCACACGAGAGAAGCTGACGGACGTTCCATTGGCTACACACCTTCCTTCATGTTTGCGAAGCGCTCCTTCAGCTGGTGATCCACCTCCGGACCAAAGGCAAAGTTGTTCACAAAAATAACACTGCTAGACAAAGAGCGAGAGGCGGAGAGAGGAACACAAGGAAAACACACAAGATTAAGCTGTGCATATCATTACTGTTTGATGAGACGCTCAGACTACATTGAGGTTAACGAGTCCAGTAAACAGAGAACGGTAATATAAACACAACATGACATCAGTAGGTCCCAAATTTCATGGGGGACAGCCTGTTAGGGAAAGTTTCTCTGTGGTATATTAAGAAGCTGATTAAGGAGAATGGTTATTACATGGGCCCGTCTTCTGCTGGGGACAATAAAAGCCCACTGCCATTGGCCGTGGTGACATAATGCCAAAGATGTCAAGTACAATTGGCTTGTTTACTGAAGGAATGTCCATCAGAGATGTTACCAGAGAGCTAATTGTTCCACCATAAGCCGCCATTAGAATAATTTTAGGAAAATGTTACGTATTTATCATGTATGCCATGCTCTGGATCAAAGTGTACAACATGTTTGAATGTCCAGAAACTCCACATAGACATATAAGAGGAGTGGGACAACATTTCCCAATCAAAAATCTGATCAACTACGCAATGACGGGTCATGCTGCATGAGGCAAATGGTGATCACAACAGATACTGAATGGTGTCCTACGACAGGGAATTATACGAATTCCCTTCGTAGGTAAGGGCCCAAAAACCTTTTTAGTTAACAGATCTCCTAATATTAATTTTAACAAAGAAAGATCTTTAAAATATTGTTGCATTTATATATTTGTTCAGTGTAGAATACACATATTTGCAAAAAAAACGAGTTAAAGGCTTTCCATTAGACTTAGATTGTGTTCCCCCCCATGTCTTCAGAAAGGCTGATCAGAGTATGTAAGCAGAGCAAGGAGCGTTACTTGAGGAGGCCAGAAGGTTCTCACTCAAGCCCACAATTACTGTTCCGAGTAGAGCTTACTTCACATACATAATCTGTTAATTATAATATTATTGGAAAACTAAACTTACATAATGTTAGTCCTACTTGTTAATGTCCATACATTTTGGTTAAAAGACCCATAGATGTGTAGACAACTTGAAATGATGATTATTTACACTGCATCCTCATCCTTTCCTGCTGTCAATAAAAACAAGCTAGCTTTCATTCAAATATTATATGGCTTGGCAATATTCAAAAACAAAAATACTCAATGTACATAATCACAAAATTGACTGACTGTTTTAATTATGACTAAACAAAAAATGAATGGAGCGCATTTGGAGGGGCAATATTTTTTGAGCAGAGCTATGGGAAAGACAAGGGAGGGTAATCTTCACTAGGAGAGCGATGGGATTGGATTTCCAAAAGCACAAATCCGCTCACATACTATGGTGCTGATACACTGAAATCTCAATGAAAGTAGAAGTCTCCAATTTAAATAGAGGTACTATACCTTGTGCTGGCTATCCTCTCCTTCCACTCTTCAGACAGGAAATCTCCCCTCTCCAGCTTTAAAGTAGAGGCAGAAGTTGCACATCTGACTCAGAGACAAGGTCTGTGTTTAAGTGTCACATATAGGTCATTAAAAAAGAAATATTACATACCGTATACTCCCCATGTTTCTTCCCATACCACTTCATCCACCTCTTAAATTCTTTATCCATGGACTGAAAGGAAAAGCAAAGACATTCCTCTAATTTTAAAATCAGCTTGTACTAATGACAACCATATGGAACAGACGTCCAAAACCATGGAGACTGGTGCAGGATGTTGAGATTTCACCTCAGCGTAAGTGGCTGGAATGTCTGCCTTCTCCACACCAAAGTAGTGTTTACAGTTTGTTGCCGCGGCCACTTGCAGCACCACTTGTCCCACTCCTGCAATTACCAACGCTTACAATTTAAGAGCAAAACACTGCTAATTTAGACATATGACCCAACAGATGAACATTCAGACTAGTTACGTTACTCAGAATCAGACTTCAAGGTGAACCGACACTGACCGCTGCCGAGGTCGACAAAGGTGTCATCCTCCATCATCTCCATCTCGTCGATGATCTGGGCCACCAGGTCGAAGGAGGTCTCTCCGTATACCTCGGGGGAGAAGGGCTCGTAATTGTTGAGCTTCTCTGGGTCTGTGACCGAGTGGTTGTACACCTGCTGCAGGATGTGTCTGAGCAGCCCATTGGACGGCCGTTTGTTCAGCTTCAGGGGAGGGGTCGTACCTTTCCACTGTGATGTACACCAGACAGGAAGTTAACAATTACCGCAAATGTAATATAGGAAAGATTAATTGAGCAAGTCTTTATTAAGGTACCAAACGAGTTCCTGTAGAGCTACCCTCCTGTGTTTTTTTGTTTTAAATCGCAGTTTAACAGAATTTAGCTGATCTAGCAGCTAATGATTGCAATGTGGAGTGTTTTTGATTAGAACTGGAAAGAGAACCTACAGGACAGTAGCTCTATGGGAACAGGGTTAAGCAGCCCTAAAACAATGTGTTCACAAGTAATCTTTAAAATGAACTCCTCTGGAGATATTCCATAACTCACCAGCTGGTGGATGCTGTCAATTGCTCGGTTGTATTTGTCACAAAGTCTCTGCATACTCTCGAAGCTTTTAAAATAAATACCATGGGTGGGGATGACTTATCAATGTTTTTATGACAAAAAACATGTTGATCTTTGTGAAACTTTGTTCAGCACTGTGGATGCAGGAAAGGTAATTGCATATGAGCAGCTTGACTGCAAGCATCGCTTAAAGACTAACTCTGCGATTTTGGGCCTCTGGTTATGAAAGTGGCATTGTCGAGCAAAAAGGGACCCAGATAATGGCGTACTATAACATGAATGTGCCCAATGCCATCAAAACCACTCGCTTACAAACCTTCATTTTCATGGCTATCTGAGCTTAGTCCGACATGGACTAAGTTTAAATAGACTCTGGACTCAGCCCACATGCATTTATTAATCATTACAATTTGTACTCTTCATATGTTCACCCGGCACAGCCAGAAGAGGAGTGGTCACCCCTCTGAGCCTAGGTTTCTTCCTAAATTTCGTCCTTCTTAGGGAATTATTCCTAGCCACTGAAATTCAACACTACTGTTGATTGTTCCTTGGGGTTTAAGGCCAGGTATTTTGTAAAAGCACTTTGTGACAACTGCTGATGTAAAAAGGGCTTTATAAATACATTTGTTTGATTTGAGTGATTGATGGCTAACTGAGGTTTGATGGTGATCTCTTGATTATGCACATGAACAACACATTACACAGAGCCTAACTAAACATTTTTTTGTTAATCACAAACAGCATTTTTAAGAATGTTGCCACATGAAATAAAAAAGAATCCTAAATGACATAAAAGGTAATGACACCTATAAAGCATCTTCAAGATAATCAGTGAAGGGGCAGTTGATTGTGTAAATACTGTGGAAGTCTTAGTATTACTTAAGAGGTATTTGAGAGCAAATCTTTTTTCTTCCATTTAACCAGCAAGGTCACATTGGGATCTGTTTTTTAAACCCTGGTCAATAAAGCAGCATATGAAGTCAAAGACAAGTCAAAACACAAATTGTTGAAGTGTACAGTTTAAACAAACCGCCCAATACGCGATACACCATCAATAACAGGAATAAAACCATCTAACATCAGGTCTTCATGCCTCATCCCTTAACTCACCTCTTGGTGTCGTAGTCAATAAGGACATAGTTCTCCATAGCCAGCTTAAGGTCTGGAATCTCCTCACACACCCACCTGAGAACAAAGGTCAATACAGGGGAATTGATTTTCAAAGGACATTCACTCATTGCATCACACTTTGAGATTGGTAAGAGAAGTGCTGTTTACGTACCGAATGGTCTCAATGATTTCATGAGCAGCATCGTGGTGTTTATCCTAGAGAAAGAATGGAAACAATGCGGTAAGAGAGGTTAGTCGCCTCCTAGAACAAAAAAGTGTTGATGCAAAATGAATTTCTGAACCAACAAGAGGACTACAGAGTAACTACAGCACATAATACTGCTAGTCTTAGTTAAACACATGACAAAGAATGTAAAGACATCCAAATAGCTCCTAAAACCAGTTCAGACAGCCGAGTTAAACTGGGCCAGTTGCATACACATACGTAATAATCCTGAGTTACTCCCACTGAACTACCACAGTGAGAGTAACTCACTATGACTTCATAACAAGGAGATATCCCTGAGTGTATCACAAGCATCCAGTGGGTATTCTCTAAATACTTGTGGTCTGGGAGGTCAGCTGGGTTTGGTCTGGGCTCTCTTGCGACTACGGCAGCACGGGAGGATCTGTAGTACAGTATTCCAGCCACAGTGGCTGCTGGCAGCCGGAGCTGACCCAGTGACCTACTTTCTGCTTCCTGCTCCAAAACAGGGACTGGGAGGGCCTCTGAGAAATGAGGGAAGGTGGTAGAGAGCCATGCCCAGCTGCCCTCAGCTGGAATGTCCCTTGCACAGCAGCAGCCTTTAGTGACCAGGCTCCACATTTCCAACACAAAACCTCCACAACTCCAGCGATGGCATCGCTAACCATAACCCCCAGCGCTGTGATTACAGCACCATAGACAACATGAAATCAAATATATTACACCTCAATGGAATCAAAGTGATTCACAAGAGAATAAAATACTGCTATGAATAGCCAATCCCAATCATGGAATATATGCAGCCAAATGAGGCGTCCAGTTAGCTAACTGTGCTGCTACGTGTGTGTCAGGTGTTATTAGGCTAGTCCCTGACAGACAGCAGTGCGCGCGAGTACAATCAGCCACGACAGTGCAAATGTTTACGGAGACAGCGAGAGGGGGTGTTCCTGCCTCTCAAACAGAGCGATGGCACACAGTAACACCAGTACTGTTGCTAAAAATAAACACTGGCTGAGCGAAAAAGAGCATGTGGCACGTGAGAGAGCAGCGCTAACAGCCAACCCTCCTCTTTTTTCTACTCTGCTTCTTCTGCCCCCCGACGGCGGTCACGTCAGCGGAAGTGACGCACTCGCTCCCTCTCTTCAACTCCCCCTTCACCTCACCATGACGCACAGCTGAGGCACGGGGGCATCAAGTCTGCTCCACTAAGCATTACTAATGGGGGGGGGGGGCTGTGATATCATCACCACAGGAAATAACGGACTCAGTCAACAACCGTCATAGAACATGGTGATGGTCTTCTTCCAAGCTGTTTGATTATGGTTCAGGTTTAACCCCTCAATCAGTCGTGAGGAACCATGCACAGGAATACATGCCTGTTTGCTTTAACATGTGCTTGTCCTATTAGGGCTTCAAGACACTAACGAATGGGGTTTGGCTTATTACAAAGTTTAATTTAAGAGGCTCAAAAGGAAAAACTAAGGGGGATGCTTCATGCAATCCTGACCATAAAAAACAATTCAATTAATACAAATATTTTTTTGCCATATATACCATCTTGGGGATTAGGACAAGAACTACATTTCTGCATTTAAAGCAAACAAACACAGACATAAGACCCACAAGCAAAACCAAATGCAACTAAATCATTGTATTTTTCGTGTCTCAGTTTCATGTCTAATCACTGAAAAGGAACCAATATTTACACCACACTAGGGAAGAGGACATTGAAATAGGTTATTGTTCAAAGGGATTCTGGCTTTAATTAAAGTGCAAAGAAAACAAACGAACAAATGCCTCTGCAGCACAACAGGTGTTCTTCATATGGAAGTGTTTAAGCATATGGTAGTAACAGCTTCACTGTCGAGACAGACATGCAGCATACATTACACCTACAGACAACAGTGTGAGTTGCACCTCTCTGGGTGAGTGGAACAATTTGGTTAAAACTGTGTAACAGGAGTCAGAAGTAATGGAACATATATGAATCAGGGCAACCCTGTTCTTGTTGGTTCTAAAAGCTAATAATTAGTGGGGTGACAAATGAAAAATTAAGTTTGTCACAACAAGGGTCACGGAGAACTCACAGGACAGTAGGCTAACATTAGCAGTACTAATGTAAACCTACCATTACTGGGAAGAAGCGCAGGAGGTATTATTACGGCGTATGAGACGAGGAATGTAAATGAATTGAAATGGCAATCTGCTCTCAAAAGTTATAGTCAGACAGTGAGGCAAAGGCTTAACTACAATGCCAAGAAAAATCTGCAGCTGATCAAATGCTTTGAAATGCTAGTCTTATTGCCTGCCTCTCCCAGTTGCAGTCCTCGTAGTACACATGGAGGAAAAATATGACTCCATTCCACCCAAAAACCGACCCACCCAGACCGACTGGCTGGCTGTCTCTTTACTCAGGGCAGGACAGATTAATGATATTTAAGACTAAGGTTATATTTATGATTAATACACTACCGCCAAAAGACAATAACAGTGAGGCAGCTGTTCAAAACAGTTTGCAAAAGCCCTTTCTTGACAGTACGCCAGACAAGCAACAGTGCTTTTATCAGTCTGTTGTAATGAAGTCAGCCAAGGCCAACCGTGAAGGATTGCATCAGCAGTAGCACAGCCTAGTTCCTGTACTGACGTTAAGGAGCAATGTAGTATGACACAGAGACCTACTGGCAAAGAACAGACAAAACTCCCCACAGTTCTGAGAAATGCAGTTTCAGGTTAAAAAAATTATATGTTCAAGCATTATCTACTGCAATTTACTATAAAAGGAAAATACAGCCAAAAACCACTTGAAACCTCCATGGAACCCACAACCATTTCAACTGCTTCCATTCCTGTTTCCCTTGATACAATTATCTGCCGAACATAAAAATTCAGGACTAATGTCTAATTGGAGTTGCATTAGGGCTTACCCGAGATAAACAGCCTTTGAGTTAGTTCCACAGCTCTGACACAGGCAAAAAGTGTGTTCCACACTCAAGGGGTCAAACAACTCAATGTCCTGTCACTGTCAGTCTTTTTAGTCTTGTTGCAGGCTAAACCTGGAGGATCAAAGGGTGCGTGGGTCCAGAGTTGCTGACATCCTGGTAGATGTGAACCCAGAGGGTGACGTCAAAACATGACTATAGGATGATGCGGAGGAGGTTTAACAACCCCGGAGTGTAGAGGAAAACCAATTATGATTTTAAGGTTGTTAATGATTACTATGATACCAGATAAGACTATACACGATTAATCGTCATATTTAAAATAAATAATACAATTACAGTGAATGGACAGTTTTTAATAAATGCCTTGACATTACATAAAATATTGACAGTTGCCCAAATAACGGCAGAGCATGCCAGTCATGTGCAAGCAAATAAGTCCAAGTACCACTTAATTGGTATTATTTTAATGGACAGAAAGTGCTTTTCTGTCAAAACAAGGACATTTCTAAATGACCATAAACTTTTGAATGGTAGTGTATATGACGCAGACAAAACACAAAAATCAGAAGTGTTATACTTGTTGCCGAATCTCTAATGTTGCCTGCATGACGTTAATATATTGCAGCTATCGAGTTGTGACATTTAGCTAGCTAGCTAGCTAGCTTCTTCTACCTTCTTTATATACTCTTTATATATACTTTATATATTCTTTTTAACCTCCTTTATATACAGCCAGTTACATTGTTGCTCGGCTCTGATGCTTGTGCGATGGCAAACTGTGCTCAATGTAAAACTGCACTCAGCTTAATACAAAAACAATGTATTTCATTAAAATATTCTGTTTCTCTGTGGCTGCGCATCACAATTTAGCAGCTGAGCGCCGCTCTGATTATAATAAACACTTTTAGTAGATCATCTAAACTTCCCAAAGCCTTTAGGTTTAATTTCAGTGACTTCAAACTCTTTTCAGATTGAGAAACATGAAAATCAGTCAGACAGAACTGTCATAGTCTAAAAATGAAAGTAAAAGTTGTCTGTTGTTTTCACTTACATGGTGGAGACAATTCCCTATTGAAGAATCAAAATGGGGTCAGGGGCCAAAAACATTTGGGAATCCATACATGACTCAAATGCTTTTACAAAACACACCTTGTTAGGGTCAGTACAAATTATAGTGGAGCCAGAGGGGCAAACAGGAGGACTTTGCTAAATGTAGATATCAGGAAGTTGACTCAGCAAGATATTCAATGGAGTACCACAGACTGTAGATGAAACCAATACTACTTTCACATAGGATCTGCACTATGTTTACTGTAAAAACAATATGGTAATGTTTACACAAACCACTTTTAAACAGCTCCATATTTATACTTTTTGTACAAAGAGTGGGTTACAGACATAGTGGGTGAGAGAAGACAATGGGCACAGTTTGCAGAATTCAAATTTAACTATTAAGGTACTTCACTGAAAAAAAACAGAGGACTAGCTATACATATAACTGGGTGGCAGTGTCTGAGAAATATATTTAAGCGGCTGTAAGCACACTATTAACCTCAAAACATTTCAAATATTTAGGCACACCGCATCAGAGCTTTGGTAACGCTTCATTCCATGAATGAATCGAATTCTACATGTTGCAAATTAGTCTAACCACACTTCAAAAAGATGAATCGCTACTGTAGCTAGTGTACAGTACGGCTAGTGGGATTCTAAAGAAAACAAGCTATTCAGTAGTACCTCACTTTCGCGAAAAAAGCTTAACAGTAATCAGACAAAATTGTGACCTAGGTCAAAGAAAACATTGTTACTAGAATAACTCAAACTAAACGTATGCCAACGAGGAACCGATTATGTATGATGAGTTATATTAATCAATATACTGTTGCAAGTTAGCTTCAATGTTTCTTGTGTCGTGTGTTTGTGATATCCTAGCTTTTGAATGACAAATGTATTGTAACGTTTGTTAACTATGCTTGCCACTTACTGATGGATACCACTTAAAAAGTTGATTCATATAAATAATGTTAATGAGACTTCCACTTATATTACTTCAACGTGCATATCTACCACTCCTGGCTACTACTAGCTCCAAATATATGTCTGTGGTGGACCGCCTACGAACTGACTGCATGGCTTCCCTGGCCAAGTAACCTTGTTAGCTACCTAGCAGCACAGTAACTAGCTGGTAGCTAGCGAATTTAGCTAGCTAACACAACAAGCTAACTATATTAGATGAACTGCTTCAACCGGTACTCGATAGGCAAATTGTAATGGCAAATTGTTCTATATATGAATAAATACTCACGTATACTGGTAATGGCCACGGGTAGCCAGCAGGTTCGGCTCCAACCGGCGACTTCAGTTTTAGTTCTAGTTTTTCTCCCATTCTACACTTTCTCCGGCGTTTGCTGTGTGGGGTGGTACTCGGTGGTAGGCTAAACTGGTTTAGCGAGCGACTACAATGTAATCATTTTGTCTTGAAAAAAATGCTTCGATAACACAATAGAAATAATTAAATATCAATACATGTCATGGAATGAAAAGTAGTACACGCGTCTTGTATTCCGGTGTTCAAATATTTCCGATTGATTTTTATCAATTTATAAAAAAATAAAATAAAAATTGTTCATGCCGAGCGGCTGCTACACCTCGGCAGTACAGCCGCCATCTTGCCCGGCGTAAAAAAGGCAAAGCGGCCACTACCAAAGCAAATAGGACAAACGTCACGGAAGGGGGACTCAGTTACCGGATAGTTACATTCCGACGACCGTGACGAAAACGAGTCAATCTCTACTGTAATACAGTTTGAATGGGAATTTCCCGTGAGCAATAACGGCCAATTGGCGGGAGAAAGAAACCGTTTTGTCAAACCAATTCATTATTAGGATTAGTCGATGTTTTATTCATCTAGTAATACCAGATAACGTTTGCTAGCCTGCTAGCTAACCACTCATCTATGTGTTTAAGTTGGTTAGAAATGCCAGGATATGCTGTGGTCTAAACGTAAAAAATACGGTACGCCTGAATTTATAATGGATAAATTAAGGCATAGCATCAATGTTAAAAACCGAATTATACGATATTAGGTGATATTACTTGTGTGTTGCTAAAAACAATGTAAATATTGATCTGTGAGTAGTGTAGGCCTAAGTGATACATTAAGGAGTAACTAGCACAACAAATGATTTACAGATAAGAATGTTTAAACCTTAAGGAGGAAAAAACTCTTTTTGTTGCAAAAGTTATGTATTGTGGTGTTTCAGTAGCTTAATTAACCTATCAATTTGTTTTACCAGTAATGTTTCAACTTTGCCACTGAAATTCATGAAGTGGGTGGTTCTGCCTCAGGCTCACAATAAAAGATGACTGCTTGCAAAATGTCTTTGTGGGAGTTGCAAAATATTGAGGAAACTGTCTAGTTAAGTTACAGTAGGCATATATGCCAACTTAGTTTTTTACAAATTGAGCAGTAGAGGGAGTGGATTTGTGGCCATGTTGAAAAAGCACCTGTGGACATGAGTGCCAGAGTCTAGCGTAGCAGTCTAACCACACATACCCCAGCGAGCGGGTGTTCGAATCTCATCTCAACTGTGTGGGCCTTTACTCTGCGTCTTCCTGTACATGCCTGTCTGTCTACTATTTCCTCCCAATTGTCCCTTCGTTATAATATAGTTGTTTTTAAGTATTCAAAAAAAAAGTTTGACAGTTGTTTATATCTTAGTAGAAGAGTAAAGTATCAGTAGACTAATAAGATCCAGCAATGTGAGGTGCTGTTTGCGTTAAACGATAATGGCTAGTTGTCTGCAGCAGGGAGGTTTAAGCATTGTTTACATTAAGCATAAACCATAATCTTTTCTGTTGGTGTTTGAATTTCGAGCGACACGCTTGTGCACAGAGCAAGAACTTACTACAGTCCCAACAAAATTGTCTTCACACTTGCAAAACTCCCATGGGCTCTATCGAAAATGTGGTGAACACAACCTCGGATGGTGGTGTCTAGAGCGACATTTGCACGTTTACTCAAAACAATATAGCGTCTCCAGTCCTTGTCAGGAAAATGTAGCGAAATGTAAACAAGCCCTAGAGGCTAGAGTGAAGAGCGGCAAGGGGGAGGTGCATTAAATTGTGCACATACAGTGAGAGCTATATTACAAAACAGGGGGAAATTACTGATGCGGGCTTAAAAATTAGCTGATCATATTGGCAATACAAATACAGAACATAATACATGTTTTCAGGGCCGTTGCTAACATGGGGAAAGGTGGATTTGACCATAATGTTACTTTACTTAGAATCCAAAACGCATTTATCTGTTTGCAAACTTTGCCACATGAGGGCGATACTTGCACTTTGGTTGCAGAACTTCGGAGTTTTCAAATACCACCAACAAAAAAGCCTCCATTTATGTTTCTTTTCAACATCTCATCCTACCATAGAATTATTTGAGATTAAGGCTTGAATGACATTTCTACATAAATATGCACGCTGAGATGTTTGATCACTAGTTGTAAAACTGGTGCAGTTAAGCGGATATCAATGTAGAACTTCAATCAGTTATGGCCCTATAATAGCTTTATGCTTCCTGCAAATGTCAATGAGCATCAGCATTCTAATTGCTTCATCAAAAACATCAATCTAGGTGTTTTGGTGCTCCCATCAAGTAGATTTTACTTGTTGATTACTGATGTTTACTCAGACAATCGGAATGGAGCCTTTCTTTACCCACACCCAACATGAGTGCTTGTTGGCTTTTAAATTGGTTCTGTTTGAATAAACTAAACTGCCATGCGTTATCCGAACAGATCACAGGTATAAATTCCACTGAAGCTGTCAAATACATTTGGGTCTTTCCTTTTTCTCAATTTATCTTGTAATCTGCGGTGGTTGAAATCAGTTCATGGGCTCTACAAATAATTTGTGGTGGTGTTGTATTTGTAGGATAGAGAGGGATGGGCCATAAGTCCATCAGATACAGGGGAAGATGGCAGCCTGCCAGAGTGAACTCACTGACACTCCTCCAGCTCCCTGAACTAATGCCAGCATTCAGACAGGAGCCAAAGGCAGCTACGCCTGGCCAACTGGAACACTTTATGGATTTCTGCGATCTTTCACACAGTGTGTCAGATTGCTGCCCTCCTGTTCCCCACACAGTGTCCTACCCACACAGCTACGCCAATGCCTTTTTGGAGCCACATTTCAGTCTCACTCACTATAGTAGTGGGAAAATAAAGAATCCGATGTAAAGTAGATAAGATATTGTAAACAATTATCCATGCAAAATATCTAACGGTATTCTTATAAGTATGATAATGCTTTACTCTACTTACTGACCCCTGATACTGAAAGGACTGATTCTTTTTTGTACATGGGCCTTACACTAATGTAGCCTATGATAGAAACATAATTCTGCACCCATTTTAGTTTTCTATGTAGAAAACAGAAATTATTCTCCTGAGGATGACAAAAAAAGACTTTGGGCACAAAATTACCATAAATACTCTACAATCGCCAATAAAACAAATTATGACCCAGGACAACTAAACAATACAAAAGTGAACTTTATATTTTCTGTGTAGTTAGTAAAATGTCAGGTCAGGACTGAGCAGGTGCTAAAATGTTTTCCCCTTAATGCATCTCTGGTTTGTGTTTGAATTGCTATACAATAAAGTGCAACAAATAGTTCAGAATATGACCCCCCCCCCACACAAAAATGATTCAGAACGTTATTGAAATGAAGACCAATCTCAGTCCCAGTCCCTTGTGGTGTTAAACAGTGCACCTTAAACAAAATAAATCCCAGACTCCTTTCAAATCTCTTTGCTAATACAGCAGCATTTGTAATCACAAGAAAACGAATAAATCAGATAATTAGGCAAATTAATCTGGCACCATGGTGTTCTGTGCTGGCAATTCACACGAAGACACCTTTGCTCCATATCTGCACATATGCCTTTACCATCTTTATTGATGAAGAGTATAGTCAAACTGGGTTTGACTGCATGAGAAATGTATACAGTAATCATATCAGAATGTCTCTACGAAACAACTCACAATGAGGCCAGTGAAAAGTCACATATCATTTAAAGGGTACTGGGTGATACTGAGAATTGATTCTGGTCACAAAACATTCAAAAGACCGGCATCTGCTTTTTTTTTTTTTTTTAAATAGGCAATCTCAGTCAGCCCTAGTAATCAGCATTGCGACGAATGAAACTCAGAGCAGGCCATGTTGTGTAGTGTTCTGATTTCAGGAGGTGATACAGTAAACCTACATTACATTAAAATATCTGAGCGGAGGCATGCATATCCCATTTGAAGTGAAAAAGAGCCCTTCTCATATCATAACCAAAGGCTTGATGAATTTCCATTGGGAAATACTGTTTAATTGCATTGTTCAAACAAAAACATTTTTTCTTAAGTCAGGGTAAGTACAAAATACTGATTTGTTTTAAAAAATAAATTTCCTTGATTCCAGGCAGAGCATGTTTTGGTGTTAATGCTGGTCAGAACACTATCAAATAGTTTCCACAGAGGTTTAATCAAGCCTTTGCTTGGATTTGTATGCTCTTGGGCAGCTGTTTCAAATAAAGATACAAATACTGATCATTGTAACATTCAAGAAGCCCATCCTGATGGAAAAAGGGACATGTGTCAATTGGACAAGGTCAGTTAAAAGTAAAGGTGAGATTTGTTGAAAAAGTGCCAATTACTTATAATAACATACAAATGGTCCATATTACAAATGCATTAGTTGACTAGACCAAAAATTACTGAACAGGGACTTCAGGTAGTCTTCATGACAAGAACAGTGTTTCTGGTAATTTCAGGGGTTTTCAGAAAACATTGATGAGCTCAAGTACTTTTGACTGGCAGATATACAAGGATAATAAGTCATCCACTCCACTTGGAAGATAGGTGAGGCTGGTCTTGGGATAACAGTCATCTTGACAATCATGTTGATGAACAAACACTAGATATTGTAAATGAAACCCTTCTTTAAGAAGAAATTGTTTGCATGAATTAAATGGAAGTTAGACTACACTGTAAACATAGCAACGTTACAATGGTCAAAGCTGCTGCATAAGGTATACTAACATCTTCCAAATTATATCAAAAAATGCATTATGATTTTGGAGGAGCTTTGATTATTTCATATTTCCTGCCTGCTTTAGGTAATACAAGGATCCAATTTGTCTGATATGTACATGAGGAGAGAGTCTGGCAAATTAAGTCTACTGACATCATAGTGAGCTGGCTTTTTAACAATTGAGTAGGGAAGACAACCATATGGCTGACAACCTTGTACAACAGCATAATGGGCATGAGCCAAGTACCATCACTGTAACCATACCAAAAAAAAAAAACAATAACTACAGTTTGCCATGACTGATCATGAAAAATGCTTTCCCAGTGGGTTAACCCATCAAAATTCATTAAGATCCTATCACAAGGCTGGCACTGCCCTTACATGATATCCTAGTAGTTAAGAAATTAAGAAGATGTAAGAAAAGCCAAACATAGGCAGCTGTGCCCGATTGGAATATTTATAGCGTTGTCTTTATTAATCAATGGGGATAGTTGTCTCTTTAAAAGAAAAAAAAAAAATATGAACTGCAACAAATAGACAATTTGATGGCCAAGGCAGCTTTTGCATAAAATACTGGCAGACATTCAAGATGTGACGAAAAGAACAAGAGACACTGCTTTGTAGTACTGATACTGAGGAGTGTAAAATTATAACAGAACGTGTTACCCCTATGGAAGTTCAAAAAGAAAAGAATAAATTAAAAATGAAAACATAGTTAAATAGAGTTTACCTTCAGAACCTTCCATTTCAATATAAGGGAAAAATTGATATTATATAATCCATACATTACTTTCTGTTCTCAAACTATTTGCATTTGGCATAAGATGAGCCATCTCCATTTCAGTGTCACTACCACCACCCCATCTACAAACCAGGAAAGGCTGTTTGGAGATCTCCAAAGTATATGGATTTTCCATTTTTACTCTTTCAGAGATCTCTGTGCATTAAGGGGGGCTGAGAGTATGACAAATGCCACACAACACTTTTCCGGATGCAGTGTAGCTACACAGATCTGGCCAAACATGCCACAGTCACATCTTCAAAAAAGAAAAAAAAGATCATGTGGTCTGCTTTGTCCTCACTAGTGCTTTTGGCCCCAATGAGGGGAACACTCCCTTCATGGCATCTTTAATAAGTACTTTTAGAGCGGAATCCAGAGTTTCTCTTTCTTTCTGGTTTCCAGAGAGAAGAGAGAAAACAAAGTCCATCTAATGCCAGTTTTGAAGTTGCTGTTGATCATACTCTGCTATTAGTTTCTTTATGTGTGCCAGTTTGTTGTGTAGATATTCACAGCGGTTCTTCTCTTGGCTATAATTTGGATTAGTCTGTGAAAAAGAAATAAACAAAATCAGTATTTGTTAATAAATCACCTGAGCAGCTTTAAAAGAAGCAAATAAGATCCACAGCTGCAAATCTTACCTTTTTTATTTTACGATACTCTTGGAATATCTGATTGTGGATTGTCTGTGGAATAAAAGACCAAACAACAGTGATTGTTAGAATTGCACCACATTGTAATACTGAAGATGACCAATGTAACAATAAGAACCCAAAATAGCAGCATAACGCAGCTGTAGTGATTAGGTAGGTAGAAGTTCATACAGAACGCTCCAGTTGACCAAAGTGGGCGTACCTTGTACTTCTCTGTGCCTTGCTGGAGCTGCTTAAGCTCAGAGTCAAGCACAGTAAATTGCCGGGTGATGCCCTCAATCCGAGCATGGAGGTCCCGGTACTCACTGTACTCAGTATTAAAGTCATTCTTATAAGTCTGACGCTGCTCAGAGGAGCCAATCACTGTATACTTCCTGTTAAGAAAGGATAAACAGAATGCAAAACTAAGTACTTTCTACTGCACACTTTCTAGATAGTTAGAATCTGTAGAAGGAAACAAATGGTGATTGCATAACACATGTATTGTGGTTCAAGAGGAAGGAAGTGCTTACGATAAATAGTCGGCCATCTCAGTCGATGACGAAGGAACACTGATGTTATTGCACATTCCATTGCGATCTGGAAGAAAGCACAAGATTGCTTTACATGATAGGGTTTCAAGCCTTTTACAGCTGTGGGGTTGGATCACAATATCATTCTTTACAATATTATACAGATGCTATGGCTATAAGTAATAAGAGAAAAACATTCAGCAGTTCCTTTCCCTGTGTTGACTAACAAACCATACAAACTCAATAATTTACACTAAATAGACACACTAAACCCTGTTCATCACCTTGCATATAGATATACAATACAGATAATCCATAAAGTATACATTCAGAATATTTCAACCTATATGCTCACAAGCTATTTCTCCAGTACTCTAAGTCAACATTGAGTATATTTTACGTATTTGGCCTCTATGTTGTCTACTACTAACAGCACCAAGTCAAATTCTGTGGGGGTGAATGTATTTAGCGACTAAAGGTGATTTGTTTTGCATGTGCCTTGAAAACCTTGTACAGGAGATTTAACCAAAACTAAACTACAGCACAGAATTCGACCTTAAGCAATGTACCATTTACATATGAATCTGAAAACGTTTTCAGCACCATCACTCCATCTCCATTAATAAAGACAGCAACATATTTGCAATGTTGAATTTCATCAAAATTACAATATTGAAATGCCTAAAATACAATCTCGATACATTTAGAAGCATAAAAGAATGTATCACATTGACGCTGGTAATTCCAATATTAACTTTATTATTTAAACGGATAGAAAAATATATTCTAAAACCAAATTAGTGACATCTGTCATCAAACCACAAGACAAATCACAGGACATCCAATAAAAAAAACGTCAGGAACCGAGGTATAAAATCAGGCAAAACGCCTGATGAAGAAATTCAAGAGATCTGAGATGGTGTGTAACAGTTATAGCCAAGGTCCCTCTTTCATCTACTTTCAGAATGATACTAAGGCAGACGCCTCTCTGTATACAGTTCTGGAAGGGTTGAGATGTACAGCATAACTTGGACTTGGCTCACCTGTGCTCCTATGTGGAATACTACTGCCCTTCAGGTTTTCAGAGCTGGAAGTACAGATCTCAAAGGTCTTCCTTGGCTCAGGAACACGCTCCTCTGTTCCTTTTCTCTCCCGCTCTCGTTCCCTCTCCTTGGACTTGTCCTTGTCTTTGTGTTTTTTGGACTTCTTCTTGGACTTGCCATGCAGGGAGGGCGAGGTGCTCTTGCCTTGGGGTCCTTCAAGACCTGTGTGTCTGGGTGAGGAGGGCCCCAGCCCTGGAACGGACAACGTTGCGGGCCCAGAAAAGACCGATGGCTGGCTCAACCTCTCGGCCACGGCAGCCTCCTGGCCCTCACAGTCCCGGCCGTTATGGCTCGAGTCGTTGCTGACGTCAGAGAGTGGGTCGAAGGGCCGGGGGATGTCCAGCAGGGGGAGCTGAGAGCTGGCCGCCACACCGTCTCCCACCGCCGAAACCACAGCCCCACTTGCCTCCTTCCCATTGGACGAGCTTAGCTTGCCATTTATTGGGCCTGTTGCCTTGTTGGCGAGGTGTGATATCCTTGGCTTTTTGTTGGCCAGAGGGTCGATGAAATCTGCAGCTGGCCGTTTCTGGCAGGAAAATTAAAAACATGGAATGTGAACTCATTTCACCTCTAAAGACAGAGAAAAACTATGAGCAAGAAACATGAAAAGAAACAGCAACAAAAATACTGAATGAACTAAGACAATGTGCTAAAATTAAGCATGTGGTATGTTGATGTGAAGAGGAGCAAATGGCCAGAGTGAAAGGGACCTCTTAGCACCATTGGCTGTATGATGACCATGTCCTTTCTACACAATGGATGGGTTTGTATTGCCAACAGACTAAATTTGACCCAGGCGACACTAACAACTTTGCAAGTAGCTGACCTAATCAGTGGAGCAGGAAGTGCTTGGTTCGGAAATAACACAGGGCCTAGTTTGGAGCCCTGTGGATCTGTATGTCTCCTTGACCAGTTTCATTTGGCATAAGTGCACTAAAGTCTTTCAGCAAATCCACAATGGTTGGTGGCCACATAAACAAGTGTACCATTGTGGGTTTCTGTTTACAGCAAGTGTTACTGTACTGCCGTTTCATTGAACAACAGAACTAACTGTGTATATCTAGAGTGTGTTTTCAACAACGCATCAGGCAGGAAGGGATGGAAACGGACATGGTGTCTGAGGTGAAAACCCAGAAGGGAAGGAGCTAATAATAAAATGTACAGCAACTTTTCCTAATGAGACCACAGAGTGGAAGGGCCTTTGAGGACTCTCTGGGATGACTGTGGGAAGGAGGTGGATAAGAAAGAACAGAAGGAGGGTATAAAGGGGGAGGAGGAGCAGGAATTGGAGGGAAAAGAAGCGTCTCACCTGTGAAGGGGAGCTGCTGGCTACCTCTTTAGGAGGGCTCATTGAGAGTGGCAGCTCGACCGGAGGTGGAGGAGCCACTGAGGTGGTGGTGCTCGGAGTCTGACTCTGGCCCTGACACATTTTCCTAAAACAAAACCAGTCAAAGAAGCTGAGTCACCACACAGTCAGACATAAATAATACATTGCTGTGAGCCCACCTCAGACATTCATTACATTGGTAAAAACAGTTTGGTAAAATATATAGCAAAAGTAGGTGAGGGTGCATAGAATCACAACAGTACATATACACATACTCAGAATCTTTGTGATACAATAAAAAGTTAATATCGCAATTTACACAAATTTTGAAAACATTTTCAACCACAGCGGTTAATACTTGGGTGCAGTTAATACGCGTTTACATTTTTAAAACTGGCATGCGTGAAACGTGGCTAAAGCCTGATTAATTCACTGCCCTAAACGAGGCCTCTTCTCCTGGCTATACTAGAGATCATATCCCCCCTTGCATCCCGAAAAAGAGGGTGTTTTGCTAATATTTATGACAGTAAATATAAATGTACTCTCAAACATATCACTGATTTTCATTCTTTTGAAGTTTTACTCATGAAAGTTAACCAGGCTGAAAAATCGTTTTACATAGCTACTATTCACAGGCCGCCCGGGCCATAGACAATGTTTCCAGAATTCTTGTCTAACCTTGTAGTCATGGCAGATATAGTATTCACATTTTTGACGATTTCAATATTCATATGCAAAAGTCCAATGATCCTCTTCAAAAAGCCTTTGAAGCCATAATTGACTCAATGGGTTTCATCCAACATGTCTCAGGACCAACACATTGCCACAATCACACCTTAGATTTAGTCCTGTCACGAGAAATAGATATTGTAGATCTAATAATTTACCCCCAGAGTAAATAAATCCGCAATTGATCAAATCGAGGATCTAAACTCAACACTGCGAAATACTTTAGATACGGTTGCACCACTAAAAACAAAAGAAATATGCAACAAGAAACTTGCACCCTGGTCCCCAGACAATACTAGAGCACTCAAGCAAGCCTCCCGAAAATTTGAGTAAAAGTGGCACTCCACCATGTTGGAAGTATTCAGACTAGCCTGGATAGACAGTACACAATAATCACTCATCTGCTCGATCAGCTTATTTCTCCAACCTGATTGAGGTGAATAAAAACAATCCAAAATGCATCTTCGATACAGTCGCAAAGTTAACAAAAAAGCAATGCTCAACAAGTGAAGTGGGTCTTCACTTTAGCTGTAATGAATACATGAACTACTTTGATGAAAAGATCATCACCATTAGAAAACAAATAACTGACTCTTCCTTAAATAGTTATGGTCCTCACAATCTGTTGTCCTGGGAATGTCCTGAACCTCCCTGAGCAGGTGTCAATGGGGACACTTGAATTCTCTGATCCTGTATCACTCGACACATTCACAAAATTTGTAATGAGTTCTAAACCCACAAGTTGTCAGCTAGAGCCGATTCCAACAAAATTACTTAAGGAGCCATTTCCTGTGCTAGGTCAGCCAACATTGAACATAATAAATTGCTCCCTTTCCTCCGGATGTGTTCCAAACTCACAATTCTTTTAAAAAATCTGGATCCTGACATATTAAACAATTATAGGCCAACATCGAACCTCCCGTTCCTCTCAAAAATCTAAGAAAAATGTGTTTCCCAACATTTGAATGCCTTCCTGAAGACAAAAAACATTTATGAAACGCTCCAGTCCGGTTTCAGATCCCATCATAGTACTGAGACTGCACTCGTGAAGGTAACAAATGACCTTCTAATGGCCTCAGACAAAGGTTCCGCATCCGTCCTGTTGCTTTTTGATCTTAGTGCTGCTTTTGACACTATTGATCACTCCCTTCTCTTAGAGAGACTGGAAACCCATATTGGGCTACGTGGACATGTTCTAGCCTGGTTTAAATCGTATTTATCTGAAAGATATCAGTTCATGTGTGTGGATGGCATATCCTCTGACAAATCAAAGATATGTTTTGGTGTTCCTCAAGGCTTGGTTCTGGGCCCATTATTGTTCCCACTATATATGCTGCCTCTGGGTGATGTAATCTGGAATGGAGAAAACCCCAGAATTAGCTACTTTGGAAGCATGTGTTTCAGATATTAGGAAGTGGATGACAGAGAACTTCTTGCTTTTAAACTCAAGAAATACAGAAATGCTTGTTTTAGGACCTAAGAAACAAAGAGTTATGTTGGCAGATCTCACTATGAACCATGACAGCTGCATGGTCGTATCCCAAAAAACTATACGAAACCTCTGCGTTACTCTTGTCCATGACCGGTCCTTGAGGCATATTTATGTTCAAAGAGTTGCTTATTTTCATATTCGAAACATTGCAAAAATCTGAAACTTTCTATCAAACACTGATGCAGAAAAACAGATCCATGCTTTTGTTAATTCTAGATTAGATTACTGCAATGCCCTTTTTTTTGGTTACCCTGACAAATCAATAAATAAACTTCAATTAGTGCTGCACACGGCTGCTAGAATCCTAACTAGAATTTTTTTTTTGAACACATTACTCCAGTATTAGCCTCTTTACACTGGCTGCCTGTTAGGGTTAGGGCTGATTTTAAGGTTTTATTGTTAACCTATAAATCAATACATGGACTTGCTCCTACTTACCTCGCTGAAATTATCTAGCTATACATACCTACACGTAACCTTAGATCTCAAGATGCAGGCCTTTTAATCATACCTAGAATTTCTAAACAAACAGCCGGAGGCAGGGCCTTTTCTCATAGAGCTCCACTACTGTGGAATGATCTGCCAATTAAGGTTAGAACGGCAAATTCAGTGCAAACTTTCAAGTGTCAACTAAAGGCTCATCTCTACAGCATGGCCGTTTTAAACTTAGGAGGACATGAGGTCCTGGCCCACACCTGAGGGGTACCAGGCTTGAAAGACCCGTTGCTGACCCTGTCCAAAGTCCTCCTGGTTGTGTTGCAGATCAAGAAGATACCTGACGATTTCAGTTGCCACTGTGCTGACACCTCCCCCTCCCCCGTGTTGTCCCTGTCCTTGTCCATCTGGCCATGCTTTGACCTGGGCTAAGTTTAAATAGACTCTGGACACAGCCTAGCCACTGAAATTCAACCCCACTCGTTTGCTCCTTGGGGTTTAAAGCTGGGTTTTTCATAAAAGCAATTTGATTTGGTTTTCACAGGCAAAAATTCTCACAGATGAGAACGTAGGTGTTTCAGAAACGTATGTAGAAAATAAGATACAATTGGCATTACATGATTCTCAAAAACTTTTAATTCTTCAACAAATTAATTTGGTAGCACCCCATGACAGATGTTAATTATTAATTGTACAATGTACGTACGAGTCATAATTGACCTTTGGTAATAGCCCAGCCTATCTTAGTTACTGTTGCTACACCACTCAAGCTGCACTTCTTTGTAAGTGGCAAATAAATAAACATGCGTGGAGGGGAGCATGTTACCGGTCAGTGTAAGTGATTTTTTTGGAGTAATACCTCCATGACATCCTCCAGATCAAGGGATTGCAATTTGCAGTGGATGGATATGTTCACAATATTCAGATAAACAAGGAAGGGGGCACAAAAACTGAAACAGATCTCAATCAAAGAATGAAAAACCCCATGAACTCAAATGTGACCAGCACAGCCTTGTGGACCAGTCATGCTCCTGCACTGCCAGGTAAGTTCTGTTTACATAGCTATTATTGAACTCTTATCAGTCAACAGCATCCTATCAACTTCAGAAGAAAGATCCTTAATGATGAATGCCTGACGGACCTTCATTTCGACCCTTAACGACGAAAGCCTGACTGACCGGTTGCTAAGGTAGGATTGGACAGGGACCATTTAGGGGAGAGGTTTTGTGAAAGGTCAATACTTTGGGCGGTTTATATATGGGTGTGGTTAATACTCGGGTTTGTATACCACACAAAGCTATAAAATTAACGGTACGGTTAACTCACGGGTTATTAACGGGGAATTACGGTACAGACAAGCTACAAAAAAATGCTATACAATTCCATACAAATAGCCGAGCATATAAGAAAGGAATTTGTGCGGAGCATATACACTGAATGACAGGTGACGTTCATATTTACAGTATCTGCATTGGATATCTATATGCAGGGAGATAGTTTTTGGAACGGGGTTCCACAGTCTTTCCGGCACTCTTCCTTCCCCTGGAGTAATGTAGTACCCTGATGGAGGCAAGGCAAGAGCTGATCTGACCCTGTCTGCAGACAGTACACATTTTGTAGTTTACCAGACAGCAACCAACCAGGCAGAGATGTAGTAGCTTGAGATGGTACAGTATAAAGCGGAAGAATGCCTGACATTGCGTCTTATGGAGGATTGCAAATGATTTAGTCAAACCAACAGCCGAGTCCTCAGTCTTGAGGGGCTGCATGGCTTTCTGATTTAAGCTCCAGTTTATTTTGAGTGCACCATGCAGTCTTTCCAAACTTGAGAAGACATACAGATGCATTGTTTGAGCAACAGTCATGGGTGAGTATGGAGTGGACTAGGGTGTTAAGAGCATGCTTCCTTGGGAGGCGGCAATGCTCAGGAGTCCAAAATGTACTTTCCCACCTTCATGTGTTGTATCCTGTTGGTTTAGGAAGTCTGATCCACTGACTGATGGAGCTGGACACATTCAGCTGAAAGGTTTGGCAACACTGCAATGCTTCTACTGCGGAGGGTGTGCGTATTCCTCAACAGAACCAACTGCAAGGTTAACCCAACTCCTTGATCCAGTAGAACCGTGAGATATTCGCTGGATTGTATCATGTGGCCTTGCACTATGTATGCATTACGTCCTAGTATTTTCCTTTTAATGTCATTCCATTTGAAAGACATAAAAGTGATCTGGTTAAACGGATCTCCGACAAAGGCTGGGATGAGATGGTAAGTCACATCCGCTAATAAACACAGCACACATGAGCTGAATAACGGTCACACAATGTTTGTGTGTCTTGGTGGTGTTGACAATAGGCGTCGGTGGGATACAGGGGGGAATTAAGAGCACTACGGACCGTCCTTGGCTAGGAGGAAAAACAGCAAGAGAGTGTGCGGGGAGTGTGGACTAGGTGAGAGGTTGGTTGTTCCTTCCATAAGTTTTAGGTCCCAGCTCAGGCACAGACCTTGGACTAGTGCCACCTCACACACGGATCAGCATGTGCTGGCACAGTGTTGCGTCACAGGCCGTCCAATCATTCTGTTGCGTGACTACAGCTGATGTTCTAACTTCAGCAGAGGGTGTTCCACTGATAAGCTAGCCAAGGCTCAAAGAGCAGTCGAGAAGAAGTGGTAGAAATGCATTGCTCAGGGATGAGTTTCACAGAAACATTTAATAATTGAAAATGTGAAACATTCCCTGCAGTCCAACAATTTTGGGTCGACTCAGTGCACCCAAGTAAGCACTTGGCAATGCCTGTTCTAAATTTAGCTGCAAGACGCATTTCCTTACTGCCCCAGATCTTGAGAAACTACACTTTTCCACTGGTTTCCATCAGGAAAAATGCCAGATTGTCGTGTCAACAGCACAGGGCAGAGAGAAAATAAGAGCAGGGATCCCCACAGAAATGAGCGCCTGGTTTCAGACTTACATCTTCTCTTCCGGAGAAGAATCTGGAGCAACTGCTTCTGTTTGTTAGACTACCACGAATAAAACAAACACGCATTTCTCTCTTAATATTTCCTCTGATGGTCATCTTCCCAAGCTGTTTTGCAGGAAGTGGTCTTTGGAACATGCATGCTGGGAGGAGACCACATTTCCCCTGCTAAACAACAACAATTGAGCACCACAAGAAATAAGGAGCCCTGTACAACAATATCCATCCACCCCGAGTAGTGCTGAGTCAATACGCAGTGTCCTCTGTGGGGGACACAGGCGTCGTCGGGATGTCGCAACAAAGATTCAAACACATAGCCGCAATAATGCAGCTGTAGTTGCATAGGTCACAATTTTACTCCAGAAACCAGTGTAAAGCAAATTCCATCATCACTGGTTAAAGCTGCTTTGACTCACAAGCCAGTCACAATGTTTTACCCAAGAGACTGGGCAGAAACCATGCAGTAAAGAATAAATCCAAACTCTGTGGAGAAGTAACAATGTTTATGTCTTTAAACTGTTGCCTTCAGTGTTTGTACTCCAAGAAAATGCCTGAAGTGTCTAGACTCAAAACATGAGCTAATTCTGATTCCAAACTCACCCCTGCAGTACAGTGTCATTTGTCAACAGCGATTCTGCCCAGTCTGTCGTTAAACAAGAGCATTTGAAAATCCAGTCATTACTTGAACTGACAAAATGTGCTGAAGAAAGCAAAGTCACCAGCAGCAATCTACTACTGATGGCCTTGCTTAATTTTTTTGTTGATGGAACGCCATTTTTGTTGAGAACAATGTTTTCCCATAATTTACAGCAAAAAACCATACAATCACTATCACCAGTGCAGACAGCTGGCTACACTTGGTACACTAAACACAGTTAAACAGACAGTCAGTACACAGTCAGTAAATAGTCACAGTAAGTAAATACATCAAAACAATTTTTTAACAGGGTTCAAGGAGTCAAGCATAGTAGCTGAAGACCCGTCATCTCCATGACCTCAAGTACACAGTCTATACAAATGAAACAAAAGATCATGTTGCCCACACGCATTATTTATAATTGAAAGTTCTACATCACCTACAAATTGCTTTCCCTGGATACTAGATATAACAGAAACCTAGTGTGAGAAAAATTTCAGAAGAGGGTCCTTTCGTAAACACAAGAGTACATTTTCAAAGCACTGCAAATAGGCTTGCTGTCACCCTTCTGAAAATGGCTGACTCCAGACTATCGTAGTGGCGGGAGATTCCATAATGTGGTCACGCAAAGCTAGTGACTTTGGCAGATACTCACACACTGAACACCACAAAACAGGTGGGTTTTAATACAGCATGCACTACACACTGTAGTAATAATGTATAGCATACCGAACGAGGATCCTCTTTAGAAGTTGCTGGTCTCCCTCACTGTATCCGGGCCAGTCCTTCTGTATGTCCTTAAACAACGAGTCCTTCAATGTGAAGGTGTTGTCTCGCCCATTTAGGTTAGCCACCTAGACACAGACGACAAGGACAGACGTCAGTGCAGTAAATTAACACCACGATGCAGGATAGAGGACCGACTTTCTAAACACAATCCTCAAGAAAAGTGCCTTAATCAACAGCCTCACCACCGGTAGTGACTGACTGGTTTGCAGAGGGCAATATTGCTGGCTATGACTGGCGAATAAACCAAGCTGCTGTCTCCAAAGGACTTTTAGTAGAAAGCCTGAAGGAACAGGTAGCCTAAATTATCTATTGTAACATTGTGAGCCCACGTGTAGCCAATGTGGTAAGGTCATGTCACCGGCAATGCCAAGATTGTGGAATCGATTCCCACAGCTTGGGAAAAAAACATTAGGAAAAAGTATAAAAATGTACACACCACTACGGTAAAGTGAACTCTCCTAAATCACATTAATTTGACAATACAGTGTTGGCGGCCTAACAGCAAGAATATGTAATCTGTTCCAAAAGGCAGTGTGTGATTGACTTGACTAACCTGTTGCAGGAGGCTGTCCAGAGAATCCTTGTCGTAGGGCAAGAGGCCATCCTTCTGCAGGCGCAAAATGAGCTCTGGCTTCCTGTAGGGTTTGAGGGCCAGCAGGTGGGTGAGGCGTTCCCTCAGGGGCCTCTGCTGTGCCGTGCTTTTCTTCACAGTGCTACTGGAGATGATGACGGGTCGTGACGTCCGCCGTGATGGAGCAATGTCGGACAGGCCAGGCGCCGGTTTCCGGATCTGCACCTTCTTACCTAATAGAACAGAAACAGTTTGGGACTTTGTGACACACAGCCATAAAACGTCAGAGTTGTAATGACAAGTTCCGTTTTAGGTATGTTTAGCAAATGCAATCACTTTGTGGTACATTGTTTATGTTTAACTGCTGTTAGTACGGAGGGTGGAATGTAAGACTGAAACGTAATGATTTCAGATCAATTAACTGTGGGGCCCCCATTTCACGAGAATGTCCACCTTAATGACGGTAGACGAGTCTAAGGTGCAAGTTTAAACATTTCCAGTCATCTCGCTCAAGTCCAGGAACTTCTCAGATACCTTTTTGTAAGACGACTGAAGCTTCTTTTAGGTGACTTAAATTTAAAAGTAGAATTTCCCTTCATAAAACGCACATTTTATATTAGGTTGTAATACACAATTCCCACCTCCAGAGATGTCTAATAACATAACTAACTTCATGCCAAAAATGAGGCAGCTAGCTAGTTAACAGATTTAGCAAGCAGAGTTGAACTTAACTCTCCCATCTTCTTAGGTCCAGATCACAAAACGATTATTAAATCACAGGCAATCAGAGAGAATTAGCTAAAACCACAAGTGCAAAACCATCTTTGGTAATTTAAGGTCAAATTTCAGCTAGCTAACCACCTGAGGAGTTATATATAATTTTCTCAGTAAAGTTTAGACTTTGATGTGATTTGATTGTTTTGAAGCCTGATTCCAACGGGCTTCCCTTGGGTGGAGTTGGCTTGTGCAAGGCCTAACCTGAGTTCTGCTCAGCTCAAAGCTGATAGGCTAATTATTTAAGATTTTTTTTTTTAAATGTGCCAAACCCATATTGGCTTCTATCCATCAATAGGTTTGGTGGTTGTACTATTTTTAGCTAGGCAGAATGAAATAGATGGCCAACACAAACAGACAGAGGGGCACTGTTCGGAAGCATCTGATAACATCAACATCAGAGAATCAGCCACTTGCAAAATCAAAGGAAAAATAAAAACATTGGAAAATGTTTTAGTTTGGCTACCATGAAAACACAGAACTGATGTACACATACATAAACCACAAACATTCACACACAGATGTATATATAGTGGCCAATCCAATACTGTAAGTGTTCCATCTGCAGACTTCCGCTCTAAGTCAGAGTTTCCCCTGCTTTTTCCCCCAAGTGTGGGGGTGGGCTTAATGATAAAAGGCTTGATGCATGAAATCCTTTAACGTCCTCCATGTACACCAGTCTCTCTTGCTTGTCAACTTTTTTGACAACAGTGTCTTAACATCATTCTCCAATAATAACCTACTTACTCAATCTCTAAAACTGCTCATGAATCGCAATCCAGACTCCTAATAAAAGCCACTAGCTACTAACTCATGAGGCAATATGAATTCCATGTACATTACAGTTTGTTGCATTGAGGGTTAAAAATACAGTTTGCTGGCTGGAAACTCCTGAGTATTTCATACAATACATTCACTGGAGCACTGAATAGGTTTTCTGCAAAAAGTATCCCTTGTGGTGTGGTTGGAATTTTAACAATCTCTCCAAAGCTAATGAGGACAAGCAATTTAACACAAACAATTACATAAAATTTTTTCAACATTATATGTTCTCTAAATAACTTAAGCTCTAACTATTTTTGAGTGAGCTTCACCTAACAATATTAAAATTATATAGAGTATTACTTAAATTGCAATTTTGTTACGTTTATATTTTTCCCACAGTTTTTCCTTTGAAAATGTACACCCATAATACACACTATATAGACACACCGCAGAAGTTTATTTTCAATGCAAAATACAAAAATCTGAGTTCTTATTGTTGCTTCCAAATTCTGTTTCCAGCATTACGCTAATCTATTGTAGCCAGTTTTAGCTATCAAGTTGCGAAAGTTGGTTAGCTAGCTTGCTTTTTACCTATGGTTGTCACTCAGATGATGGCTACCTTCTTTATATCAATGTCACAGCAACTTACTGTCACAGTTCAACACAAATGTGTGACCTCACTCGCTAGTTTGTTACACTGAAAATCTGGTGCAGGACGTTCTCACTCTGCTGCGAAGGTAAAATACACTCAGATTGAGAAAAATGAAATCAAATTTCGTTTAAACATTACGTTTTTCTGTGGCGGCGCATCACATTTTAGCAGCGGCAGATCACTTTCACAAGCAAATAAACAGTTACGGCACCGATTCTTTCAGTTGGAATGGAATTTATGCATAGCAGAACTCCCACAAACACACTTGTTTCATCTGACCACAGAAACCAGTTCCATTGATGCTTAGGAAACTCTGGGTGCTGACAATTATATATTGATGACAGTAGAGGCTCACTTTCTAGGAAGACATCAAAATAGCTTGTTGGCATGGAGGTAATGTAGTTTTGTAGACTTGGTATCCCCAAAACTCAAATTCTGCAATTACACTTTTTGGTATAATTTGGGATAAAAACTTCTATTAGTTTTGGATAAAATGTCAATGTGACAATAATTGACAGGTATGAGAAAAATGTCTTGATTAAAAGTTTTTACTTTCTTTGAAGATTGTTTCCTCCAATGAAGATTTTCCATTTTATGAAACATCAAGATGATAACCACCAGTTATATTTTTTCATAGATTTTTCTTATCTTTACCAAGGGGTCTGATAATTCGGGAAGGCACTGTCCAATTTTTTTTATAAAAAGCCATGGAATTCTATACATACACACACCATTGCCTTTTATGCATTAGCCTACTTCAGAGCAGCACGACCTGTGACAAGAACCCCGTGACATGAACTGCATTGTCACATAAGGATGTGGTATGTTATGGCAGAGCTACACGAGCGGGCTGCACCGATTTTAAGCAGGTTGAAGGAACAGTAACTATTATTCAGCCAGTGGTACAAGAGCTACAAGTAATTGTTATTTTAACAACCACAATAGGGGGCATCCCTGCCAATTAAGCACAGCATCTCACGGTTCAAACAGTTAGTTAATTATTGAAAAAATAACATTTCAGTTAGTCACCTATCATTTAAGGGCTACTATGTCACACTTATTTTACTGAACTACTGCAAATGCAGGCACAGACAAGTTAGTAGGGTTTTATACAGTGTGGAAAAGGCATTTCTATTTTTATTAAAAAAGGCATTTCTATTAAGAGGCTAAAATTCTTCCACTGAACTAGGAGGTCGGAGCAATTGGCTTATGAGAAAACAAACCAGAGGAAAAAGCCTAGCAGATGAGTCGGTCCCAAACCCAAACAACATGAGATGAGACAGCGCTCCAGGGGAGCTGTATTTTGACAGAAATGCTGTTGTGTTACCACAGCTCAGTGTGCACAGTAATATGTAAGGGCCTTACCCACGTATCTCCCCCCAGGCTTGATGACGATAGCACCCCTGCTGCGAGTCTCCTCCTCCGCTTGAGCCATGCTCTGCCTGGCCTTCTGGTAGGAGTCGTCCGTGGCGCACACAGTGATCTTGTCCTGGATTCCACCCAGGCAGTCCAGCTGAATGCTGCCTTCACTAGGACACCATGGAGGCGGAAAGCAGGTCACACAGAGAGAACAGCACCAAAAGGTCAACTGACTCCCACAGCTCGAGGAGATTCAATTATCTTTACTACAAAAGGTCAAAACATAGAAATTCAGAATAGACACAAAAATAGTATGAACTGAATTTAAGGAATCTTCTTTAGGAAAAAGCAACAAATGCCGACATGAAACATGTCCTCTTCTTGCCAATAATGACAAGTGAGGAAGTCCATTCAGTAAATACAATGTCACGATAGCCATGCTAATATTACTGACCTTGAAAGAATTACCACCACCACACTACTCAAATGTGGATTCCCACATTAATGAACCAATGTTGCTTAAAAGCCTATTCTGTGTCTGGTTTTCCCTGCCTTTGATTCCACCTCACTTTGATGCCGATTTGGCAGGGGATGAAATAGAGTTGGCAGCCCTCAGCGGATCTGCCTCTGGTTTATATTGGAATGAGGGGCTCATGAGGATCCAGGGTGATGGGTGAACTCCAGCCAACCTCGTCTCTCATTAGAAATGGCTGAGGACATGATGGGTCTAAAACAATTGTCAGTCAGTTAAAGCTGGGGCTTAGTTACTCTCCTTTCACCTCAATACGCAGACATCTGGCCCTGTTCAAATCACTCGCTCAACATTTGTCTTCAATCAGACTCCCAAAGCAAACAGAACAGTAAGCACTTGAGCAGATAGCAGCCACACTGGAGCAAAATCTGTCATTAGAACTTTACTAATCCAGGCCAGCCCTTAAACATGCTAACCAACTCCCTTGGTATGCAAACACTAACTTAGGAATTTTTCTTCAGACATTTGGGTCATGGTCCAGAAGTTTTATACCAAAACAGAACAATTCAAGAGAAATAAACAATGTCTAGTGTGTTTAGACACATGCATTTATGGGCTGAGTTATGATGCATTTGGGTTATTGAGACACTGCTATCAGACACCAGCAATCTAAACAAGACTAGACAATGCGGTCTTGCGCATTCCAAAACAATGCAAACACCTGCCTAATAACACAAAAGAAAATGGTTAATCCAGTGTGCATATTGCTTGCCGATAGTAATATAAATATATACATTTTAAACACAGCATATTTTGTTGACATTTTCCATGTAATTATGCTGTAACAAAAATGTAATCTATGTACATTCCACTGTCCCTGGTGGACCAGAAGGTGATTTACCCAACCCGGGTCACTCACCTGGTGATGTACTGCTGGATGCAGTCAAAGCTGCCCTGTGGATTGTCTCTACCCACATTGGACAAGTAGAAAGTAAATGTGCGCAGCTCATTTGGATTTTCTGACCGTGGTATTACAATTTTCTGTGGACAGAAACAAATAAAAAATTATAATATTCAATGGCTGACCTTCTCCTTAGAAGCGCATCACCTGGTAGACAAACTGAAAGCAATAGATTACAGAGGCCTTTCTCAATGTTGAAATTCCTCAGATTTACAGAAAAAAATATAACATTCTTTACAGAAGGCCTCCTTTGCCCCTGGGGTGGCCCAGACAGGGAATCCACTTACCACAACGCCTGCAACTTCTGAGGAACATAGCCTACTGTGCACGCAAATGAATAGTGCTTTTGTCCCCATAAGCAGAACAGCGAAGCATCGGTTTCACTTCTGAAAATATGAGCAATGCTCTAACACTAGATGTTGTTGAACCCCTCTGTGCATGATCCAGGCTCATCAGGTGTTCAGTGAATTACTATAGTGAAGTAATATAGCCTAAAAAACATTACTTGTCCCTTGAGTGCCCACTCCGACATAGTAAAATGACTACAACCCGGTGACTCTTACGAGCAAAGTGTGTACTACTGAAACAACCAGTAATGTACATGTCCATCAAGCCTGCATGGTGGTGATGTGGGAGGATGAGTAACAGGGTTAAGGTTTAGAGCTAATAGATGGTGGCGAGTCGCTGAGCTAGACCACAATTCCCTGCCGTTCTGTTCTCCCATTCTGCTCGTTTACCTGGCTGGGTTTGCAAAGGTACACATTGGCTGCTACTCCTTAACCATAGGCACGTTTGAAGTTGTGCCCCAATATTCAGCCTTCATCGCTCTATGGCTCACATATTACAGGTGTTGCCTTTAGGCAAAGTGAAATTACCACCTAGACTACAGCCCAATGCTGAGGCCCAAAGGACTAATCACAGGGGCCACAGATGGCCAATACATTTGTGGGAAATAATCGTACAACCATTGGGCTACTTTCAAGTGACCTATGTAACGCAGATGTACCGTTTTCATGTAAAACAATTCCTGTCTGCAAGCAGAGATAAGATAATTACAATATCGGCAAAGACAGGTGTTGAGCAATCATAGTTACATCGGCCTGGTCTCTTGCACACACAACCTGTAATCAAAGCTCAACAGTGAGAAGGCAAAACTGACAATGAAAGGCAGAAGGCATGAACAGACATAGGCATCCTTCCACTACACTGGAACCACAAGGAAATCAACTGAATTACCCAAGACCTGGACGAGATAACGCAAACCCTACGCTTGTTGGGTAGAGGGTATCTGGCTAAGACGACATGACTCATTTAAGAGGAGCTCCAGGTATCAGAGCAGAGTTCTGACTGAAGTAGAGCAACGCAGATTCAGTGAGAAGGGCTGCGTGACTGGTGGTGCTCACTGACTGGTCCGATGACCAGGCTGACCGCTGGCCTGTGCTGTTAGAGAGCAGTGACTCACTTCTGCTTCACTCCTCCAACACTCTGGCAGTGACATGCTCATAGGCCTGTCTCTGAAGCAGCCCAGCTCAGTGTACCAAAGTTCCCAACATGCAGAGTGCAGGTGGTAAACTCTAAATAAAGAGCCCCTGCTTCTCTTGAAGACCAAGGCTGTTACGTGAGACACTGAGCCTCCGCTCTAGTACAACCCTGCCTTAACATACTCTACATTAAAGAGCTCCAGCCGTCTACAGGGCAGATTTAAACAGATTGCCATCTATGCGTAAATAACACTAGAAAAGACATTCAGAATGCCTAATTGTAGGCTTGTGGTAGGCGCTGAGGGCCTTGTTATGGTTTATAATATCAAATAAATACATTTTGAAATTGGCAAAAAAATTGAAACATCACACATTTTCTTACTTAGTCAGAATTTTCAGATAACCAATAACCATGTTCCAATGGTGTGACTATTAAAGATTAGTTTTATAACTTATGAAAAGTAGCTATGCAATTCTCTTCACCCACACCAGTGCACTTCACAGGGGTTGGGGGTACATGACCATCTGCTTTGGCTGAGAGCGTCTATAAATACATTGAAAAAGGTGTTAGTTTTGTTTTTTGGTGTGTGGACGTTTAAGTGTATATAAAGTCAGCGTTTCCCTCTTATTGTAACAGCAGCAGCGACACACTGCTGTTAAAATGTGATGCACCGCCAGAGAAAAACAAATATTTTCAAGAAATATAAAAGCAAATTCCAAGCTGAGCGCAGTTCATTATTGCACAAGCATCTGAACAGAGCAACAACGCCGCCGCAGCCGCCACGCTGCGGCGCATCACATAAACAAAACAATTTAAATAATACCTTACATAAGTTAAAGAATATTATGAGGTGGTGGACAAAAATGGTTAGTGCTTATTTTGAGAATGCATCTAATATAAAAATCCTATTTTGATGTCATGGTTGTTAATTAGCTTTGACGAGAGATTCCAACCACACTATATTTTCCAACCCCTGCCCTTGGACACTGACACACTTGTCACAATTTTGGCTCTGTACTCCACCAGAATGGATTTGAAATGAAACAATTGAGATACCATTGAAGTGCAGACTTTCAGCTTTAATTCAAGGGGTAGAACAAAAATGTTGTGTGAAATGTTTAGGAATTGGAACCATTTTCATACACAGACCCCTTATTTCAGGGGCTCAAATGTAATTGAACAAATTAACACAATCATAAATAAACATTATTTTTAATTATTTGCCGAGAATCATTTTCAGGCAATGACTGCTTAAAGTCTGGAAGGCATGGATAATATGCTGGGTTTTCCCTTTATGATGCTTTGCCAGGCCTTTACTGCAGTTGTTTGTTCGAGGGTCTTTCTGCCTTAAGTTATGTCTTCAGCAAGTGACATGCATGCTCGAGCGTGTTGAGATCAGGTGATTGCAGAATATTCCACTTGTTTGCCTTAAAGAACACCTGGGTTGTTTTGGCAGTATATTTTGGGTCATTGTGCATTTATAAAGTTAAGTGCTGTCTAATCAACTTTGCTGAATCTGTCTGAATCTGAGCAGACAATTTATCCCTATACACTTCAGAATTCATCTGGGTTTTTCGGTCTTCGGTCACATCATCAATAAACACTAGTGACCCAGTGCCATCACACTGCCTCCACCGTGTTTTACAGATGATGTGGTATGCTTTGGATCATAAGCTGTTCCAAGCCTTCTCCATATTGTTTTCTTCCTATCATTCTGTCCAAAGAATGCTGTTCCAGAACTAGGCTGGCTTTTTTTAGATGTTTTTTTGGCAAAGTCTAATCTGGCTTTTCTATTCTTGAGGCTTATGAATGGTTGGCACCTTGTGGTGAACCCCCTGTATTTGCTCTTGTGAAGTCTTCTCTTTATGGTAGACTTGGATAATGATATGTCTACCTCCTGGAGTGTTCATCACTTGGCTGGATGTTGTGAAGGGGATTTTCTTTACCATGGAAAGGATCCTACGATCATCCACCACTGTTGTCCAGGCCTTTTGGTGTTTTTTCTCAGAATGGACCAAACCATCGATTTGACCACTCCTACTGTTCCTGCTAGCTCTCTGATGGATTTGTATTAATTTTTTAGCCTAAGGATGGCCTGTTTGTGGGTTCACAGCAACAGCTTCCAAAAGTGAATGCCACATCTGGATTCAACTCCAGACCTTTTACCTACACAATTGATGAAGAAATAAAGGAATAGCCCTCACAGCTTTTGAGTCAATTGTCCAATTACATTTGCTCCCTTGAAAGAAGGGGCTACATATTAAAAGAACTGTAATTCCTAAACCCTTCCTCCAATTTGGATGTGAATGCCCTCAAATTAAAGCTGGAAGTCTGCACTAAGACCATAGTCATTATTTAACCGTATAAGGTGAAATCCTGGGGCACTGTGTGCTACATCCAGGAAAACTATATTTTATATTTTTTATCCCCCAATGCAACACATGCTGTACATGGAATTCATTTGCCGCATAAAGTCAAGACAAATTAATTTATGAAGAACATTTAAAAACAAGTGTCAATCAAAGTGATGTACAATCAAGTGTCTAAGATAGCAAAAGGAAAAACATACATAAAACAGTTGTCATAGGACAAGACAGAAAAACAACCTCCCACCCATTTGCAGACTCAAATGCTAAAGAAAAAAGACAGGTCTTAAGGTGGGATTTAAAAATGTAGCTACTAGTGGAAGACCTAATATATAAAGGTAGACTATTCCACAACTTTGGAGCAGCAACAGAAAAAGCAGTTCCTTTGAACATCGATCGGGACCTTGGAGCACAAAAAATTTGTTTGTAAGACCTCAAGGTCCTTGAGGAAAAGTGGTGGTCATTAGGAGTCTGGGAGGCGATTCATTAACAGTTTCAGAGAATGGTTAATTGAGGGGAAAGTACTTAAGTTATTATTAGGCAATGATGTTTAGACAGTATTGTCAAATGTTAAGAAAGTAAAGTTGACAAGCAAGGGAGACTGGTGTACAGAGAGGACGCGTTAGAATTTTACACATGGAACCAGTTCGGACTGTTTCCTCCAAATGTTTTATAAAAAGAACAGTAAAATTTTTGTTCCAACAAAATGTCACAAGGTATTACGTTGGTCCTACGGTACTACAAAAACGAGAACAAACAGGAAAACAGTCAGGATTCGTCATTCAGAAAATTCTGCTGAATATCAGAAACTGTTCCTGGTAACAGTGAGGTGACTCTGCAGATGTACACACCACAAAGAAGCTCTTCAGTAAACTTCCTCTCAGCTATAAGAGCAGCCTATGTTAACCTCACATAGGCACAATAGTGCGTGTGTGTGTGTGTGTGTGTGTGTGTGTGTGTACACGCACGCACGGATGTGCGTCTGTGCAACCAGAGATGATGGTGTCACTGGAAGGTATGGAGGAGGGGTGAGTCAGACTGACATAGTACAGGATTACAGATCAGGGCCTGACTGAGTATAGGCCGGCTGACTTTGGAGCCATACAACAGATGCCCTGAGCCCACTGCAGGCAGCCAAGGGCCAACCAAACAGCAGCAACAGGCCACCAGCATTTGTAAATGGCAACTGGAACTTCATACAGGCATTCTACTGGGAATGACGGACTACAGTCTTTTAAAGGTATTGTCCATGGCCCCTTAAACCCACAGTGCACACTATGATGCAGCAGTTGGAAGCGGTCTTCTCTCAGTAAAAATGACAATATGATGCATTTTATAACCGAATAGTGGAGAACAATCAAATGAGAGCATAAAAAATTTAAATAAATAAAAAGAGTTCATCCTCAACAAAAAGCTGAACAAAACAGTGCAGTGAACCCCCAGACATTAACAAGGTTCCCCAACCTACTCCCTCACCCACCTGAAAGGCAATTGGATTTTAAACAGCCATTTCCAACCCCTTTTCTCCCCTATGCCTTCAGCTCCCTTAACCCATTCTCATTTTGCACGGTGCACAGCAAACAAAGCCTCTTTTCAGGACGGGAGCACTTGAGAGGACAGGCCCTTCAAAGCTGCTCTTCTGGTCTCCTCAGAGTTGTAATTAATGAAACAACAGAGAGTCCGTGCAAAGCAGGGGGCCACGATCGCTTGCACAGGCATATCCTCCTTGCAGTATAGAGCCAGACAAACAGCCTGAGCAGATCTGACAGACAGCCTGCCACACATACACGGTCAAGGACATAAATACACACAGGAAGTTAACTTTCCGTGGCTTGTTTACCTGTCCTGGCTATTCTTTAAGCTGGTCCTATTATGCCACCTTGACCACCTTGAAATTCAACACTACTGTTGTTTGCTCCTTGGGGTTTAAGGCCGGGTGTTTCTGTAAAAGCACTTTGTGACAACTGCTGTTGTAAAAAGGGCTTTATAAATAAATTTGATTGATTGATTATGGCTGTAGATGTAGAAAAAAGCTCCGCCAATACAAACGAATGGTAATGCTAGGGGTTTCAAAGAGCAGCCAGCACATAACTTAGTAGCTTGATACCCTCACTCGCCATCTCTCATTAACACTCGTGAAATAATAGAACAGGTTCACATTCAACCATTAAACACATACCTAACTACACCACAGTCAGTAAAAACACTATTTCTTGATTGCCTGTTCAGCCACATAAGAGCTCTTACTGATCTCAATCACTGGGCATTTGCAACAGATACATGGCCTTAAATCAGAAAGTGATGGCTGCCTGCACAGATTTGTCCAATTGCTCACAAATACTGTCATAAAAATTTGTTTTGCTACTTTGAATAATATTTTTTTGGTAATTTAGGCACAACGATTCCCTACATTATTCAGTGACCACTTACTCACTTGAACAGAAAGGCGGAACTGTGTAGAACACAAGCAACCAAGAAATAACTGCATGTTTTTGTTAGTGATGGGCTGTTTGGCACTTCTTGCTCAATGCTCTTCTGATCTGCTCAACACTCACTGCATCAGAACAATGTTCCAAGACGTGTTACGAAACACTTCTGGTCACGGGATGCCAGGTGTTGAAATATCACGTGTTATTGAATGAAACCTGCGTTATGTCACAAACAACTGAAGCTCTCAGGCTTTGAAAACCAGGTGCACTTATATATATATACAGCCTACAATCAAGTTATATATCACATACATGGTTATGAATTCTGTTTGTTCAGAGTTAAGAAATGGAAAAAAAAACTGGTCACAGAAGGCCAAAGTTTCCTTAAAAATAAAATAATTCTGATTTAATTTAATTTAAAAGAAGAAAAAAACAGTTTGATGTGATATGGAAATGGGTATAAAGAATTTATCTTCTATTTTAGCAAAGTCCACAATTCTTGTAATCGTGACATCCCCTATGACAGTACGGACAAGAGATGAACTTCCTCAAATTAGTAATTTCATCATGAAGTTAAAGTTACACCACAATCCAGTGTGAGACATTGCATGACAAACTAAGGTACATAGGAACGTACAGAGACTGATCCATAGGCTCCCCTTGATTTCATTTTAAGGGACAATTTGAGGTTGGTTAAAAAAAAATACATTAAGAAATAGGCACTTACCCCTTGATTTCCAGTAAATCGGATCAGAGGTTGTGATGACAGGCCCTGCGAAACAAAGAACAAATTAATAAATTAACCAAAATCCAAGAGTGAACTACCAATTCTGGGTATGGGCAATTCAGGTGACAGGCATACAGAACTCAAACAATGAGCCAAAGCAGAGGGCTAAAATTAGCACAATTAATATTCAAACAGGCGACGCATACATTTTCGTTTTTACAAAAACACGAGCAGCCTAATCTTGATAACCCATCTCAGATTTCCTTTGAATGAATTAAAACAAGACTTTCAAGCAGCTTCCTTGGGTTTATAGCAGCAACAGGTGCACAAGTGCTTTTTGAGGAAAGGTAACAATTATGTTGTATTTTACATCAAGACCTCAGTTTGCATATTCTGGACCGGCGTCTGTGCAGTGGCAATTTCCTGGCTGTCCTACTAAAACCCATTTGAAACATTGAGCCCTTCCACCGTTCAACCTATTAAAACATCCCTTTAAAAGGTTACAGAAGGGAAATAAAGCAAGAAGTGGGTCATTAACTTCAATCAGGTGAGCTGAGCTTCCTTCTGTTTGTGTGTTCACCTATATAGTATACAGAATCGCTGGGGATTTCAATACTTTTGCACCTTCTTGGATGGGAGACCAGATGCTGCTGGAGGTGGGGCTGGAGGACCAGTAGGAGGCAGTCATTCCTTTAGACTAGGGGGAACCCAATGCCCATTGTTGGATGCAGTCGTTCAGATGAAATTTTAAACAGGTTTCCTCACTTTGTGGTCTTTAAAGACCCCATGGCACATAGCAAAACAGCATTAACCCTGAGGTTGCGGTAACATTTTATATCCTTCTTTCATAGCTAAAATGCTCCACATAGACAGCCTACAGTACTACCGTGTATGTTCATTTTCAATGTTTCCTTCACTTAAGGTAAAAAAAATTAATATTGTCTATAGGTAGCTTCAACTTAAGGCCAAATTACTGAAAGTAAAAACTGAACGTGAAAATAAGTTCAGAACCTTTGCCATGACACCCCAAATTGAATCCAGATGCCTCATGTCCTTTGATCATCCTAGAGTCTCTAGAACTTGGAGTCCACCTGTGGCAGATTCTATTGGTTGAATATGATTTGGAAAGGCACATGCCAGTCTACCTATAAGGGCATACACTACACAGCGTTGTTCAGAGCAAAAAACAGGAGGTTAACAGGAGCACAGTGGTCTCGATCATTGTGAAATGGCCACTAACAGCGAATCAGAAGTTCACTGAAGAAATGGGAGATCCTGTCAGTAGAACAACCATCTCTGCAGTACTTCATCAATCAGGCCTTTATGGTTGAGTGGCTTGACGGAAACAACTCAGTAAAAGGCATATGACGTTGCCTGAAGAACACTGTAAAAAGACGACGCAGGTGTTGAACTCAAAGGTTTCCGCATGAACCTTAGGCAATCCTTTAAACCTATTAAACAATGGTTTATATGGACACTGAAAAAGAAGCCATCATCTGTAGGCCAGCAGAAAGCTGGTAACGACATTAAATACATTACTCTTGATATAAGTACATTACCCCCTTGATATGATAGGGAGACCAGTATGGTGGATTCAAGGTGAGGTTACAATTTCCGAAAACATGGAACAGCGAATCCATTGTAATAATGGATATGTAGTCTATGAAAACAACATTAGGCAAGATTCACAGGCAGGTGGCGAGATGTGAATGCCAACCCTCCATTGCTATGTTAAAAAAGTACCTTTGAAGCGACTCAGACAGCTCCAGCTCAAGTCAAACAGAGGCTATGGATGGTCCTGAGGCTAAAATAAGAAAAATGGGTTGATGGCAACAAATAAAACGAGCAACGTTAAGCATGAACTAAGAGCAGGCTCTGGACCTAGTAGGGTAGTAGTTGAATACCCCTGAAATAGTTTGACAGGGAATGCATTTTTGCTCAAAGTTTCTGACACTAATGGCACAATCCATCACAGCTGTAATGTGGGGAATGTTTAGCATGTGCAAATGTAAATCAACCCCAAGTAATCCAATGATTTAGGCGCTATTTTGAACATAATGTTAACGTACTTTCATTTAAAAAGAAATTTTTAAATTCAACATGCAACTTACAGAATGATGCCAAACTAATATGGAGCTCTATGAAAAATAAACACTTGTAGACTAGGTTACAGCCTTTATTACACACACACGCACTGCACATTGACCCAACTAATCAGTAATTGGTTGCCTATTACTTTTATTGTAAACCATAACGATTTGAATTGATTAATCTCCACAAAGTTTTAGTTTACGCTGCAAAATCACTTCCTGACCAGTTTGTGCATGAGCAAACATTCTTTTCTGAAGCCCCCCCCCCCCCCAAATTATTTTACCCAGAAGACAAAGCACAGAATTCACATAATTTAGTATACTGAACATCAACATCACACATGAACGGACTGAAACAATTTAAATGTTTGAGGGAACATGCTTGACAACTACTGACAAGCAATAGTGGAAGTTATTTTGGTTTCCTTCCTCATTGACACTGTTGGGAACACCTATGAACCAAAAAAAGATGCTTGCTCACCAGAAGCAGAGTTTTGGAAATAGCTGCTTGGGTGACACAGCCCCTTAAGGGATGTGGGCACTGAAAAACACCTAACTACTGACAACGGACTCTGAACACAAGTACAGAGATCACAGTCATGGACACAGCATTTTGTGAATGGGGAAGCCCTCATCTATGTACTGTTCCATTCCTCAATGTCAAAAAGATGACCGGTCATAATGTAGATAACACGCAGATCTGAATGAATGGTTAATTTGGAATGGAATGTGCGATACAATGTGATCATTTCCATTTCACTAGTAACACTGAATACCACAGGAAGTAATTGAAAGGCGCATGACATCAATGTTTCTAACTAAGAATGGAGATCCTCTTTTGAAGGTTCTTCAGTTTAATCCCATCCCTTTCCTGATCAGATAACCACCAGTTCTAGCCAGACCTATACTCAGTCCACACAGTTAGACAAACCCTTTAATGGAGGCGGCACAACTCAGCCACCCCCCACCTCTGCAAATTTACAACAGAGCATCGAATTTAGCTACCCCATCCCCCATGACCCCCACCCCTCGACAGAGAGAGTGCAACAGTCAGCCTGTTCATTTGAATGGGCTGCTGACATGTCACTATTCTCTGGGACTGGAGCCCAGAATGTTCCACAGCGCTAACCTCAGGACAAGTGTGGCTCCTGACGGTGGCTCAATGACATCATCATGAAAGTTGACACATCAGAGAATGGCCACCAGCTGGAGTCATACAACAGAAAGAGATCAGATCGAGTCCAAGTATTGGATTCCTGTGCCATTGTAACACAAAGGCTGATTAGAATAAGCATGAAGAGAGGGTTGTGGGTTCCTACATTATAAGACAGTATGAACATTTGTGCACGCACTTCAGTAAGTGGCTCTGGATAAGAGCATATGCTGAATTACTAAAAAGTACAAATATTTCCATTAACTCAGTGCTTATAAACGAGAACATTGAATATTTCTATTTTCAGATCATGCCAAATGCATCTGATGACAGAGCAAGCCCAGAACAGAAATAATGACAGCTTCATTTAGTCATAGCCAGAGCTGCCGCTGCACAGGAAGAGCAGATGGAATTATCTTAGCAGCTCATTATTGTAGAACACACTTATAATGCAACAAATTTAAAGAAATTCCATTTGAGTTCTGTTATCCCTGTATATATTTAGCTGATTGGTTGTGAAGTGGAAAATGTACCAAACTGTTTCAAATGTCAAGATAAATCCAAATTAAAATTGAACTCTCAACACAAATGGTTATAACACAACGTTGTGCACGCAGCTGACTGGAGCTCCTGGGCTTGCATGTGCGCAATCTGTAAACATTACCTCAGTGTAGCAATTGTGCCTGTCACACTGTAGAAATAGTTAGAAAATAATTTTGAACGATTCGTTAAAAGGGCAAAGGGCCATATCCACATTTGGCAGATCAAATATTTTCATTCCGCTGTGAATAATTAAAATGGACCGCCAAAGGAAATTGTTTTGCTGGGGGTGGCCACAGACAATTGCCCTCTCCTTATCCTTCCTGGCTTATTCTTCTCTAGTTTTGCGTTTTGCTAGTGTCCTTGTCACAAATGGTAGCATGAGGCGGTACCGGAGGCCCATTCAGGTTGTACAATTTAACACATGGTGTCGCAAAGTTTGCCGTGTCTCCCAATAGTCTTAAGAGCATGCAGATACCAGGAGATGGGCCGTTACACGAGGAGTGCTGGACAGTGCTGTAGAAAGGCATCAACCAGCAGCAGGACCAGTATCTGCTCTTTTGCGCATGGAGGAACAGGAGGAGCACTGCCATAAGCCCTACAAAATAACCTCCAGCGGGTTACTAGTGTGCTTGTTTCTGAACAAACTGTCAGAAACCTCCATGAAGGGAAATGAGGGCCCGATGTCTTCTAGTGGAACCTGTGCTCATAGTCCAATCCCGCGCAGCTCAAGAGAACAACTCTTCACAGATGAGAACAGGTTCACACGAGACCGATGTGAAAGAGTCTGGAGACACAGTGGTGGAAGTAGCGCTGCCTGCAACACCATCCAACATGACCGGTTTGGTGGTGGATCAGTGCTGTTAGGTACCGGGATGAAATCCTCAGACAAATCGCCAGACTTAACACTGGTGCAGTTGGCCCTGGGTTCCTCCTGGTGCAGGACCATGCCCCTCCTCATGTGGCCAGGGTGTAGGCTGTTCCTGGATGATGAAGGCATTGATGCCTTTAACTGGCCCTCACGTTCCCCAGATCTGAACCCAATTGAGAACCTCTGACTTTATTGGAGCATCCGACACTGCCAAATGGCGCCACAGACTGTCCAGGAGCTCAATGACAGACTGTCATCTACCGTCTCATCAGGAGCATGCCCAGACTTTGTCAGGTGTGCATAGAAGAACATGGAGGCCAAACACACTACTGTATCACATTATGAGTTGCCATAATGAAATTTACATAAGCTGGAACAGCCTGTGATTTCGATTGTTTACTTTTTGGCGCATGTTTGAAACCAGCCCTCAAACGCATGGTGATTTTGGCTTCCATTGAGCGTTGTTACGTCACTTTTGTCATCAACAACAGGGCGGGAAATTAGCACCAGCCAAATGCTCCGTTCTTACCACCGTACTTATGCATCGTCAGAAAATTCTAGAACTCAGTTCGTTAGAGGAACAACTAACCTTAAATTACAATAAAAGAACACGAGTCATTCAAGTCTCATAGCAAGTGCACTGCCACACAGCTGGCGAAGACGGGACCCAAGGAGTGGAGTGTGGAAAGAAAGGCTATCTGCTTTATGCAATCGGCCCAGTTGGACAGAATAAGACTTATCTTCAGAAACGTCCATGCCATCGACAAGAAGGGCAGACCTTTTCAGGATTATGTTTGGATGTGCAAGTATGTGAATAACTTCAAGATGTTTTGTGATGGCTAGATAGCTAGTTTTAGCAGCCGTGAGGAAATACTGCAGTCTCTCTCATTGTTAAATTGATAAAGCAAGTTACATATTTGCAATGCATGTCAATGTTATCCAAGTCACAGTTCTTATTCTAATTACTTTTGATCCCGGGTCAGCCATACAGCTGTCGCATCAAGCTAGCACCAGAGCAAGGAGGCCAGATTTCAAGGAAAGAGGAGCCAGGAAGACCAAACTTGAAGATGAATAGACATCTGAAGAGGAGGCCGATGACTCTGAAGACTAAAGTGACACTTTCATGCTATGTTACTGAGAGATGAGTCAAGATGTTTTATTTTTAATTTTTAAGTTCTTTAAACATGTAGGCCTACAATTACTTTCGAATATGACCAAACTGATTGGCACAATTTGACCATCTGAGAAATCCATGGTCTCATAGGCTTATTTTCACATGCCATTTTAGTTATTTGCCTACATTAATAAAATATGTATTAATAATACAATGAAAGTATTGAAGCAATTCAAAACATGCTAGTGCACTCATTTTAAAGATTGGTTGGTAAAAAAATCACTGTGGCTTAATTATTAGATATGCGGTGGTTTTAAGTCCTGCAATCACCCAATGGGAATCTGCTTTTAAAAATTCCTGACCAGTACGGTCAAGGGCCCTGAAGACAGATTGTCAGCCACATGCTTGGCTGTCATGTTTGCTATTGGCATGGCTGGTCAGGGACTGTGAAAGTTGTCAGTGCCCATTAAAAAAAGTCTGCTCTAGCCAGGAACTTATGACAGACGACAACAAGCATCTGAGTTCCATCAAAGTGGAAACAGGTAGATAATTTTTTGCACTGAGATTAAAATGTTTGTTTTCGTTTGAGCTCTTAATTATCTTTTGCAGCCTTCACTTGAGTGACTCGTGTTTTGTTGAACAACAATACCAGACAGCCACGCGTCACATCACTGCTCAAATCTTCAATGGCAAACAGCGCATGCAAAGAGCTGCAAGGTAGTTACTGGTACATGTGCCAGATTACAAAACAACTGGAGGATGATTAGATTATAATAAACATTCTCAAATTTTATTGCAATGGTCAGATTGGGACAGCAACTTTTATTGGTCCTTACATGACTTTTCACTGGCCCGGGGCCATCGTTATTGTCGAGCCCTGAAATGATAGAAATTAAAAATAACAATGTAAAACTTTAGAGGGTAGTGTCTTGTGGTGTCTGGCACCAAGACATTAGCAGCAAATCCTTCAAGTCCTGTAAGTTGCGAAGGGGAGCCGCCGAGAGTCGGACTTGTTGATCTAGCACATCCCACAGATGCTCAATCGGATTAAGATGTAGAGATTTAAGGCCAGGGCTACACCTTGAACTCTGCAATGTCTCTCAATGTCTCCCACCTGTGGCAGGTGGCATTATCCTGCTGAAAAAACCCACTGCCATCAGGTTATACCATGAAGGGGTGTACCTGATCTGCAATGACGTGTCAAATTGAGGTCCACTTGAATGCCCAAACCCAGGGTTCCCAGCAGAACATCGCAGAGCATCACACACCCTCTACCGGCTTGTCTTAACGCAGGGCATCGATGAGCCTTGAGCACCCAACACCCTGTCGCCAGTTTGTGGTTTGTCCCTTCTCAGACCTTTGTCAGTAGATACCGGAGCACCACACAAGCCATGCCCTTTGAGATACTCTGACCCAGTCGCATGACCATGACAATTTGACCCTTGTCAAAGACGCTCAGGTCTTTTCTCCTGCACATATCTCCTGCATGCAAAACATCGACTACGAGAACTGATTGTTCACTTACCATCTAACCTACCCAGACCGTGACAAGTGCCCTTGTTAAGAGATGATCAACATTATTCACTTCACCTGGGAGTGGTCATAATGTTTTGGCTCATCAGTGCAGAAAGTCACCACTCCCTTTCTAACTATTCACCCATTGTTGCCTGACAGCCTGAAACATTCATATACACAATAACCCATAATATCCAAGTGAATAGAATAACTATAATATTCTCAGAAAATGAATTAAAGGGCAAGGAAAAGACTGATTAGAGAGGAAAACAAGAAGCCAAGGGCAACTTTGAAGCAGCTTCAGGTCTTTACAGCAAAGATGTGTGCATATGACCTACAACACCAGAAATCTGGCCTCTAAGGGAGGGTGGCAGAAAAACACTCTCCTCAAAATAAGAACGAACAAGTCTCGTTTAAGCATTGCCAAAAAGCACATTGTACAAGTGGGTAAAAGTTTCTATTGTAAGATGAGACCAGAACTGAACTTTTAGGCCTGAAGACAAAGACAAATGTCTGGCAAAAAACCTTTCCACCCAAAGAACTCCAGACCTACCTTAAAGAATGTGGTGGAAGCATTGAGTTGTCGGGGTGTTTCACTTCTGTAGGGAATAGAGCACTTTTCAGGATAGAAGGGAAAATGGACACCGCAAAATACCAACAGATTCTTGAAGAGAACCTGCAGCCCTCAGCCAATAAACTAAAAAGGGGATGATAATTCAAGTTTCTACCTGACAATAACCCAAAGCATAGGACCAAAGTAACCGTACAGTGGCTAAAGGAATTGAAGGTTAATGTCTTTGAGTGGGCCGATTTTTTTGTTCACTTCATACTGTGAAAAATATTATGAGAAAATGTGAGTAAATGAAGCCAGAAAGTCTGATTTTGTGTGCTTTCATTTCAGGCTGCAAGACAAGAGTTAACATTTTGAAAGGGGGTTGGTGACTTTCTATACCCATTGTAGATTACTGAACAGAATAATTATCCTTAGAGAGTTGTGAATAGTGCATTAAAGAGGAGCTTTAATATTTTAAAGCAACCTATCCAAAATAATTTGCTGGAAAACCTGATTACTGATTCCAAAATGACCTGACCACCCACAACAGAAACATTTCTGTAATGAAATTCTCTGTCAGGATCCGAGGGATGCCGACAGCAATACAGACTAATGCAAACATCAAGGCTCCCTTAAATCTGAGGATCATTGTCTTAGCTTAAGAATGATGTCAACGGGTGCTACAAAGACTTGAGCTAGACAGTTTTCTGAAATAGATTCATCTAAAAGCATTGAGTTATGAAACAAAAAGGAGAATTAGAATCAAATTGTTACTTATGGATTTTTTTTCCAATCACAAAAATTGTGACTAGTAGGAACAACAGACTTTAGGTTAGACTTTGCAAGAGCTGTCTACAGGAACTGAACAATCAAATTCCTAACAGAAAAATGGAGAGTAAAGGATTTTCACGAGCTGTCAAAAAGCTGTTCAGATTCAAACTAGGCACAGATATAAGCGAGGGACACTGGAAGATGTTACAGCGAACACTAGAGCACAGTATGTCAAACCTAATAACCCATATAATCCCATGCGACGTTAACCAAACCTGTGTCAAGGGGAGTAAGAGGGAAATGGCAGATGACTTTCCAGGTCTGAGACCTAAGGGCAATGGAACAGAACAGATCTAAATAAAAGCCCAGGGCCTGGGAGAGTGTATAGATCCAACAACAGCACATTTTCACACACAATGGAGTCACTGGTTCAGCTCTTAGGCCAGCACAGTCTATGGCAGCTCCCAATGGTCAACCACTGGGACATTTGGGGGTGCTATCACAGTGCAGTGAGTAGACACATGAGACCTAGCAAGAATGCAGGTCAGGTCAGCTCTGTACAAACTGATCCGAGCCTGTCCAGTGAGTCATACTTGGTTGTGGTTAAGGTCTTGCCAGCTGGTGCCCGATTCATTCTGAATGAACTGAGGAGTCGGGATAGGAGGATTATTAGGTATGTATTAGTTATATACAGTATCTCACAAGTGAGTACACCCCTCACATTTATGTAAATATTTGAGTATATCTTTTGTGACAACACTGAAGAAATGACACTTTGCTACAATGTAAAGTAGTGAGTGTACAGCTTGGATAACACTGCACATTTTCTGTACCCTCAAAATAACTCAACACACAGCCATTAAAGTTTAAACCGCTGGCAACAAAAGTGAGTACACCCCTAAGTGAAAATGTCCAAATTGGGCCCAATTAGCCATTTTCCCTCCCCGGTGTCATGCAACTCGTTTGTTTTACAAGGTCTCAGGTGTGAATGGGGAGCAGGTTAGTTAAATTTGGTGTTATCGCTCTAACACTCCCTCATACTGGTCACTGGAAGTTCAACATGGCACCTCATGGCCAAGAACTCTGAAGATCTAAAAAAAAGAATTGTTGCTCTACATAAATATGGCCTAGGCTATGAGAAGATTGCCAAGACCCTGAAACTGAGCTGCAGCACGGTGGCCAAGACCATACAGCGGTTTAACAGGACAGGTTCCACTCAGAACAGGCCTCACCATGGTCGACCAAAGAAGTTGAGTGCACCTGCTCAGCGTCATATCCAGAGGTTGTCTTTGGGAAATAGACGTACGAGTGCTGCCAGCATTGCTGCAGAGGTTGAAGGGGTGGGGGGTCAGCCTGTCAGAGCTCAGACCATACGCTGCTCACTGCATCAAATTGGTCTGCATGGCTGTCGTCCCAGAAGGAAGCCTCTTCTAAAGATGGTGCACAAGAAAGCCCACAAACAGTTTGCTGAAGACATGCAGACTAAGGTAATGGATTACTGGAACCATGTCCTGTGGTCTGATAAGACCAAGATAAACGTATTTGGTTCATATTGTGTCAAGTGTGTGTGGCGGCAACCAGGTAAGGAGTACAAAGACAACGGTGTCTTGCCTACAGTCAAGCATGGTGGTGGGAGTCTCATGGTCTGGGGCTGCATGAGTGCTGCCGGCACTGGGGAGCTACAGTTCATTGAGGGAACCATGAATGCCAACATGTATTGTGACATACTGAAGCAGAGACTGGGCCACAGGGCAGTATTCCAACATAACGACCCCAAACACACTTCCAAGACAACCAATGCCTTGCTAAAGAAGCTGAGGGTAAAGGTGATGGACTGGCCAAGCATGTCTCCAGACCTAAACCCTATTGAGCATCTGTGGGGTATCCTCAAACGGAAGGGGGAGGAGCGCAAGGTCTCTAACATCCACCAGCTCCGTGATGTCATCATGGAGGAGTGGAAGAGGACTCTGGTGAACTCCATGCCCAAGAGGGTTAAGTCAGTGCTGGAAAATAATGGTGGGCCCACTTTGGGCCCAAATCAGACATTTTCACTTAGGGGTGTACTGCCAGCAGTGTAGACATTAATGGCTGTGTGTTGTGTTATTTTGAGGGGACAGCAAATTTACACTGATTTACAAGCTGTACACTCACTACTTTACATTGTAGCAAAGTGTAATTTCTTCAGTATTGTCACAAAAGATATACTCAAGTATTTACAGAAATGTGAGGGGTGTATTCACTTGTGAGATGCTGCTTAAGGGATAGTTCATTATTGAACAGTAGGAAGCATAGAAAGAGATTATAGTGGTCAGTAGGGCTGGTGTTAAGACAATAAAAATGTAGTTCTAGCATCAAATCAAAAAAAGAATAAGACTTACAGCGATAACAGCCTGTTTTGTTTACATCCCTTCCATTATAAAACTTCACGATGCAGAGAAAAGGCTACACTGAAATTAAACGTGCACCAAGAAAGTGAAGCACTCATCGTCTCCCATTCCATGTGTTTTATAACACCATCACAGCTGCTATCATGTCATCTCTTGCAAAACACGCAGGGCTAACCAAAAGAACATCAGCGGCCCAAAAGAGCTCAATGTTAGGGTATACTAGAGGCCTGGTGTACTGTGCATGGAATGGAATGTAAACATGTATTCTGCCTATCCAACAATGACCTTCATCACCTATTAACATCTAAAACACTTTGGGCTAAAATAATATAAATCAGCCAAGACATCAAAAGTTCAACTCATCTTCTATACATTGAAAAATACTATTTTGAGTGACAATAGGCAATTTTGGAAGCTCAGGCAATAACTAACCAGAAAATACTCACCAAACACTCTAGATATGGTGGAAATTGTGAAAAATTGTGGTAAAAGCACATAGATTAACCATGATTGACATAACCATAATATCAACGTAAACTTTGCTAAAACACAATGCGGTCCTTCCAATGGCAAATGCATACAGTTCATGATGCGAAGATTATATTAACATGATTAACCTTGCTGGCTGAAAACTGTTGGTCCAGATAGCTACTCAAAAGACGTGTCAGTGATACAAATGTCCATCGTGGGGAACAACTTGTATATAAGGCCGCTGCATTGGTCATTTGGACCAGCTTGTTGATGTGCACCCCAAGAGCAGTAATGCTGGCTAACATAATTTCAGATACTATGTGATCTGAAACAAACAAACCTGTATTAAATATGTAAAATCTACTTAAAAATTATTGGGCTTCATAAGAACAGCAATTATAATATTCAAAAACAATCTATTGCAAGGTTGAGGCATAAAGTATTTGCAAACCTATGGCCTATTCAAGGGCATGAAATAGACTTTTCATTACAATTATATGAAATGCAAACTCAGTATGGAATCCTCTTACAGACAATGACATTTATAAGGAAACAACCACATGATTTAGTTGAAATAAACAGCTGAAATTTATTTTGCATTTTATGAGGCCAAGACACTGGTTGATAAGCCAGGAAAGGATGCAGGAAGAGAACTGTGAATTAATGTGCAAAGTTGCACATGTACAGAATGTGACCCTTGATAAGAAAATACAGACTAGACAAAGAGGATTACTGCATTATAAAAATATCACATCAGAACTCTTTGCAGAACATTTTAATCAAAGCTTCAAAGTAAGAGAATTATTAGGCCCAATGTTTATACTGAGATATATTCTGGTATTTATGCTTCATTGGATAGGAGAGATTTGTGAAGAAAAGGCATGGGTTTTTATTCACCCCCATGCTTGTAGCTGTACACGTGCACTGGAGTCAGTGCTGGAGACCAGCCTTTTCAAACCTTTGTGCCTGGGAACAGCATATCATGTCTTCTTAAAACCAAAAATTGCTTCTCACACAGACTAACATCTATGCAGTGACTGAAATTCATCAGAAATTCAAGTAAGGGGAAGTCCATGAAAATGTCAGGGTAGATGAAGAATTTTCTATAAAAGACGACATGCGGGGGCTTTGAATTGCAGCTTTTGTCCTATGCAGCTTGTGAGACACGTATGTGTTCCAAAAAAATATATACTTAATTTAAGGGGTGATAATATCTAATAGTACAAATCATTCAAAATGCAGTTAAATTCATAAGAGTGAAGTACCAAGTGTACCCTGTAAGCCAATGGGTGTTCCAAATGAACCCAACTCCAGAGGCCTATACTACAAAGCAGGATTTGGGGTTAGCGAGCTAACTTTCAGTGGTTTTCTTGTTACCGTGTTACATTGCCATGGTAACTTATGCTGCACACTTGACCTGCTCCAGAGCATGTTGGATTTGAGAAAACAGACCACATTTGAAAGCACAGACTACTGACCAATCAATTCTCAATTGAAAATGCCATCATTCTTAGAACGTCCCATGGAGCTCAGTGCACAGATAGTGAGAGGGTCTCTTAGAAAATAAATAATATTTTAAGACTGACAAAACCCACTGGCTTTCTCTGATGAGTATCTTTAAGAAAGATCTAGATTCTCAGTGGAGGGAATGACAAATCTTTGTCAACTTCTTGAGCCATAGGTTGCCAGTGTGACACATCGAAGTCATGCGCTTCCAGTTCCACAGACTATGCATAGAGTTGGGTTTTTTGGCTACAGGCAGTTATGTATGCTGTGGGTGATGCGGAGAACATAAGCGAAAACATGCTCTTCTGCGCAATTCGCAAGGTGGTTCTTGCTCTAACAGAGCTACTAATACATTTATTGTGTTCCAAGGCCACTTGCCCACGCGGTCTATTAAAGAGGGCTTTCATGAAGTAGCAGGTAGACAATAACTTACGTTTGGCGACTTCATCTATAAATAATGCAGACACTATGACATACGGTTGTATATTAAATGCAGCATACTACTTTCATAAGGTTCCCCAGAGTGATCGGTGCCATAGATGGCCCCCATATTCCAATAAAAGCCTCACTGGGTGAGAATGAAGGCGATTTTGTCAATTGCAAGTCATTCTACAGCATCACCGTTCAGGTAAAGGAAAAATAAGAATAGTTATTGTTTGGTCATACTGGTATATTGCCGGCATGGACACCAAGGGTTTCAGAAAAAAAGCAGTAGCCTGGACAATTAAAGGGAATTCCTTTTTAGTACATATAGAAATATTCACACAGCACAGGTTTCACAGTCAGACTCGCTCCACCATGGAGTCCTTTCAAATAAACATTGATATTTCACTTTTCCACTTGTTATATTTATTTTTTATTTGCTCCCAAGACTGCTTAACACCACCAAGATTGCAACTATAAGAATACAGCAAGAAAACTGGCTTACATGCCATAGTGATTCATCTAAGCAACACAATTTAATGGATTCATCACTGGCCAGGAATGATTACTTCTGTTGCGCGTCCCCTTATATTGTAATGCCACTCTTAAAAATCATTAATCCTAAAATGTGCGATTTAATTTAATGAATGGATAGTTACATGGCTGGAGTATTAGGAAGTGAGAATGCCACATTGGTTAAGTAAAGTTAAATTTTTTTCCTTGCCGGCCTGTTTTGTATCATGAACAAGGAGCTGATTAGGAGTCGATCAATTATCATCCTGGCAAATTGGATCCAATATTCATACTTTTACAATAATCAGAATCATTAATTTGTCTGATATAACGGCCGATAAAATACTTAGTTTTAAAAGCGCTTCTCTGGCAGCCGCATCTCTCTGAAAGTTTTCTGCTTGTATGGCTCAATGTCCCATCCACAGAATTATCAGATTGGTTATACATCACAAGTAAATAGCCAGTCAACACTGTCATTTGTGAGAGAGACGTGGGAAAGAACTCAGAGATGCATGGCTGAGACGAGAGGTAAGAAAGTTGCTATTAACATCACAATAATCTAAAAAATTGCAACAAACAATACCCTCATAATGATCTTTTACTATGATGACAAAATCCAGTTAATTTTGTTTGGACAAAATTTACTCCACCGAAAATGCCTCAATGTTTTGGTGTGGCCTACTAGCAAAAAAATAAACTTTGGAATGTGATTTTTCTAAACCCATGTTTAATAAGACAAACAGGATAAATCAGCCACATCTGATATGCTAAAGTCCCAACCTAATGCTCTTTGTTGCAGTAAGACACCTAGCACTAATGTTTGACTTCATTTATGCAGGGGTATTTCTGTAATATCAGTGCAAATGCAATTAGACAGCTACCGTTTCACAGAATACATGCAGGGTATTGGTTTTTTATATGTTTTTACATGATGGTAGCTAGGTTTAGCAAAAGTAACGTCAACTTCGCTAACATTAAAGATTTCACCTCCGTTTTGAGGAAATACTGTTGCCTATAATTTGCACTTCCTATACTGGCTATTATAAATTGCTATTCTTCAAAATATAATGTTTCAACTGTTCTGTTTTATATTCCTTAAAATTTTGACAGCAAAAAAAAATAATCATATAAAAAGCCAGAATTACCAGCCCCAAATATCCGCCATTGGTCCCCTTGATCACTAATTATTGGAATCTGCCCTGAAAAAACATTGGTTGAACCCTAGAGCGGATAGTGTGGCGTTATATATTCAAAAGAGAACATCTGTGGTGAGAAATAAACTGAAAACCGATACTAGAATACCATCAGCTGTTCCAACGTTTACCCTGGGACAGCAAGGTTTAGCCCACGTTTTCTGACCCCATCGCCAGAATAATGCATCGGTTTTTTCATCAAGTGGAGAATTGCTTTCTGAGAAAAATATCTTAGATGTAGTCTACATTGAAAAAGGTACTTTTATAGCAGCCCCTCACCAGCATGTACCAGAGCTCGTGTCTCATAAAATCAAGGAAGAGTGCCAATCCATTGTTTAGATTACTATCAGGAGTTAATCACACGATTACATTTTCCGCAAAAGTGGCCCCAAAATGATCAGATATGGCCACAGGCCCAAAGTTGTGCTAGGCTTGCACTTACGGCTATCCAAATTCTAACCATTGCTACAGTAGCAAAACAGACCGCAGGCTTTTGGCAGAGCAGCAGTTATCTTCGGTGTAATGCATTCATGACAGTCTATAAACAACCTTATCATGCTCATAACAACGGATAACACTGTCTAAAAGTGAACTTTAATTTAAATATAAATTCTCAGGTACAGTACACAGTGACATTACCTTGACTTCATGTATGGAGCCTCCGGCACATCGCAAGGTGATGTAAGTTGCAAGTGACCGGTTGAGGCTGTGCAGCCATCGAAGCCAAGTTCCGCCAATAGCAATAGTTTCTAAAAAGTCACTTGATTATTCGCCAAAGGATGAATCGGTCAAATTCTAATGCAAACGCACTTGTCTTTAGATTGGGAAAACCTGGGTTGATTTAAATTGATAACCGCCGTCGCGACACAGCTTTCGCAGGATTGCAGTTGTTAGGCTTAGTGAAGCCAGCTAACGAAAATAAATCCTGTGCATAGTGAACTTGTGGAATAGACCTCAGATTTAGTGTTGACTTATTTACAAGAGAAATGATTCAATGACATTTCAATTATAACCTATCACTTTAAATACCCAAATTATTACAGTTGATAAAAATTAAACAGGACTAAATTGTAATTTGCAGTACCCTGCATTTGTATACAAGGCACATAAAACTCAAAGGTAACCGCCTTCCCAAAATCTCACACCGCCACTGTGCGCCAGCATGGTAAAGCAAGGTTTTTCCACTTGTACATATAATATCAGCGAGAAACTGCAGTCAATGTGACCATAAAAGGCCATTTTGCCAGGCTATTTTTAACGGGCCTGGGCAGGTTGATTTATAGGGTTGTATAGACAAATTAGTGTTTGCATGTTTATTTTTTTGTGGATTCCACATGTGATTTACAAGTTAGATTTACTGTCAATTAAATTGGCAACCCGGCATACAGGACCAGACCTATCCTGACATCGCAGAGGTGAGTAAAATCTGAAAAACAAGTGGATCCTAGCTCTCTTTTCCACGTGTCAAAATATGCCATTAAAACGTAACACCTAAACTAGATCCTATCTGCATAAAAATAAATTTCAGATTACTTCTAGTTGGATAAAAAAGAAAATTGAAGACAGTTTTCAAGACAGAAGATGACTAATGAAAAGATTCAGATTAGGATATGTACGGTCAACCAAAACATTATGCCAATACATGCAATATACAGTGTAATATAAAATGTACAACTTAAGTATCTAACAAATAAAAATATATGAACATAAAGTCACTGGATCAGCACAAGCAGCAGAGCCAAGTACAGCTGAAGGAAATCAAGACAGAGATAAACAATGTGGCGTCAAGGCAAGGATGGAGAAAAAAAAAACTAGGCTAGAAGGCTGCAATATATAGTCTGTTGCGTTTTTTTTTATGCAAGTCAAATTAACAAGAATATAGTATAACAGGAAATAACATTGTTTGTGATTAATTATAAAGCAGATGATTAATTGAACATTTGTGATTCCCAGATTCAAACAGAGCCAGTGGTTTTGATGCTTAATGGTTAAATGTTTTTGGGTAGCTCAAGACATGATGAGGGAATGTTATGCTCTATATGCTGGAACCACTGTAGAGACAATGTGATTGGGGGCTTAGTAAAAGAGCTAAGCAGAAATTATAGGCTGGACACACTTAAATCCAATAAAATGTCTACTAGTCATTGATAGGCAAAGGAGAACAAAAACATTTTAACATGCATTTGTTTATATATAAAAAAAGAAAATATGTAACATTTAAATTAAACACAGAATAAATATATTGCTTGTATATTTTGGTTGCTATTCGGAAGGACACTAGCGTGCATTATCTGCTCAAGTAGGCATGGACCACAGGGCAGACTTAACACTATAACAGTAGTCTTTTTTTCAAGTAGCCAGATATAAAGTATATCAGAGGGGTGTCAGGTGGGGCACAGTGGAGCAGGAGGAGGGGAAACACCTTTGCCTAATTTTGAGACAGGAAACCAGGTATTGTGGACATTTCAGAAAAGGCACCTTTAACAAAAAACAAGCTCTTTAAAAAGCAGACAATGACGAAAGTTGAAGATTATGACCAGCATTTTGGGGAGAACACAAATATTGACAAACGTTTATGAATCCTACATTCTCAAGGTAAAATATAAAGTCACTTTCAAAGGGAGGCTTGGTAGCATACAAAAATTATTAAAATATGAATTATTTAATTTAGGTTACGGAAGAGAGATTCTTCATAACACATGTGACGTTTTGCAAACGTATGCATTTCCAATATGAAAGATTAACCACGTAATACTTAGGCTTCCATCGGAAAATTCTGTTTTTCTTAGTACAAGGAAATTGGCACAAATGCACAATTTTTTTTAATTTTAAGTTATTTATTGGAATTGACTTTTCGTGCACAGGTTGACCTTACTGCAGAAATGCCCCTGGATCAGAACTTTTTCCGAGCTGATTTGATTGAATAAAATCAAAATGAGTGAGAAAAATAAATCTAAAAGAGGGAGGTTTTTCTTCATGTTCTCTGAAGGGAAGCCTCCACAAAGGCTAATATAGTACATGAAAGTGTATACATGAGGCACTGAGCAAAATGCACAGGTGTATACTGGATGCACATAACATTCATATTACAGTAGGACATGACGACGAATTAATCACAGCACTGTGAAAACGGACATGGTATAAAAAGAAATACATATGCCATATGTAATCAATTTATCCGGATCAATACAGGGCCAGAGGCTCCCCCGAAGGAGCAATAACAAGTCTACAGTGTGTTTAGAATAGACATAGAACTCCTCAGGCAAAGAAAACAGGACAACCCACACCCTGGGCCTAAAAACTAGACCACAATTTACATAATAATACATTTTAACTTCCTACCCTTATTTGCAATGTCTGACTTTTTCAAGATGAATCTTATGTTGTGTCTGCCTATGCAGCCAGCTGACTGCAAGGCTGAGGGACAACGTCACCTTAATGATACAGGAGTGTCCTCCCACCCCTCGTGGCTTCAGTTTCCAGCACCTAGTACTCTATACGGAGTGGTCAAAAAGGAATAATGGCTCCCTACACACTAAGAGAAAACTGCGCTGTCTAGCTAGGTCAACTACATGTTTATTATAAACACAAGTGAATATAGGACGTTATACAATGGTGTAGATGAAGGGCTTATTTAGGCACATCTCTACTGAAAGAGTAAGGGATACGTTTTAGTGTTCATTCCCTCAGCAATTACTACCAGACACAATGAAAATGTCCTACTAAGAGGCTGTATCTGTAACGTGTGTCCATTTAACTTCACCACAAAAAAGCAAGATTCCCAGAAATTGGCAATTAGAATACAGTATAGTGGACAATGGTGCCTGTGGATGAAAGGCATAAAAAAGTGTCACTACTCATCAACTACAAGGCTGCGTAATGTCTGCATCCTCTGAAATCAGTGCCAAGCCCAGGGCAGGGCAATAAAAGAGAAAAGCTATCCTGCAATGCCACAGACCACAGCAGTCCAATCACTCCAGCCAATTCATGCTTCATTCAACAGTTCTCCAACAGGACAGTGTGCAAATTATTTTGGGCATCACAAAATAATTTGCACACAGTCCTGTAATTTCAAGATCTTAAAACAATATTTTTGTATTCCACATCAGTGGTAACTCCAAACAATGTAAACATTATATCACAAACATTTGAGGGCAAACATATGCAGGAAAATCAGAAGTTACTTTTTGTAAACATGCTACAAATAATGCGCATTATTATAATCGTCCATGCGCTTCAAAGAAATGCACAACAAGATAGCTACCTATATGTTCTTATTAGCTAGTCTAGCTAAATCAAGGACGCTAGTGGTATTAGGAAAGCTGTTAGTTTTTCCATTGGGTTTCAAAGCTCCCTGTTAATTGTTGGCAACTTCAACTTCACTAATTCAACAATTTAAAGACAGGAATCAAAAAGAAATCCGATACTACCTACACATCGGATTTGATTAGAGCTTGTTGTGCACCAACCTTGTAGATGTTTCTTAGCCTGCCAAACTTTTCTCAGTCAAATATAGAATGAAACATTAGATACTTAGACGGACAGACAGCTACCCAAGTAGCATTAATGTAGGAAGAACTGTTGAACTATATATTCTAGCTAGCCAACTTGCTATTCATTTCAAGAAAAAAACAAGACTGACCATCATAACAAAGAATTGCTGTACTGTAGAGTTTTTAGATCGTTAAAAGCCAGTCGTATTATTGTACATTTAGCTGTTTGCAATAATTTATTGTGCAATCACACTTGTTTGTTAACCATATGAGGAACTTTGAGTTAGGGATGAAATGTCGGGCGAGATGCATGATGGGCTTAGCGAGTGGATCTACTTCAGAGTATTCCAAGTCTGTGTTGTATTTAGCTACACTAGCAATGTTTTCACGTTCCTTGAAGACTTCTATCGACACCAAAAAAGTTCCTCAATCGTAAAAAAGGAAGTTCTTTATTAGCCATCATAAATTGTTATTTACCAACGTTAATTGGCAAATATTTAGGAAATGTGATTGCCTCTGAAGTTCAACGCTAGTTAAAAACGCAAGCTCTGTAATTGTCAATTTGAGCTACTGATCATGGCTAGCATCCAGGATACATACATGTCCATGACTTGATTAGCTACCAGTAGCAACCGAAACAAAGCATCTAAACCCAAGGACTTCTGCACTTGTTGATTTTAATTCGGTTTTGTGTCATCGCAAAACGCAGCTCGATTGGCTAACTTGTTACCTTAGTTAAGTAGGCTACTACGAAACTTTGCGAAATATAAGCAATTGACGTTAGCTAGCTTGGTTTGCAAGTTACCGATAATCAAGTTGATATTTTTGATCATTCCCACTTTGGTTAACTAGCGGTTTCAACGACAATACTATCAAATTATCTAACGTTACTAGAATATGTTCTGAATGTCTAAATACATGACTTAGCTAGCTATGATGGCAAACACTGAGCCTCCAAGACCAAGGCTTAGTTTTTTAACCAACAACCTAGCAATTAGCTAGCTACGTTAACGTTAGCTGGCTTGGTTTACACAGTAACTGAAAAGATACAGAGAACTAACGTAACCAGCCAATGTAATGTACTCAGGTACAAAAAGGGTAATTAATCTGTATACATTAATAAACCTATGGCTGGGTAGTTAGCTGATGAGTAATGAGCTAGTATCTAACTCACACTATTATTAACTAAATAAAATAGTGACGTTGGCTAGCTAACTAGATATCGAGCTATCTTAATAAAGCTTGTTGGCTACTTGGGCTGGCCAACCATGTCATCACGGCATGGCTTGGCAGTACTGTACTGTAGCCACTTGCAAGCTAGTTAGGCTAGTTAGGTAGCTCTGTCAAAAAAACAGCTAAATAGACCTAATTTGCAGTTAAATAACAATATACTTAAATTTTTCACTTACCTTGCTGCTCTGATAACCTTCAAATGCTCTCAAGGCGCTGTCAGTTAGTTTAACGTGAAAGACGGAGACATTACTGCCATTGCTCACTCGTCCACAGGACAGTCCGTAGCACTGCTCCTCCTTCAACGCCGCCATCTTGCTACCATTTCCTTCACGCTCACGCAAGAGCACCACTCTGTCGTAAACCCAGAAAAACTCACATAGCTTCCCAATGAATATGCATGCTACGTGTGATGCGTGATGAAGTCAAAAGTAAATAATACATTGAAACATGCTAAATATTATACAAAACAAAAATATATATCATATTGTTATGCAACAGCCACTTAAAATTGACCCATTAATCAGGATAAATAATATACTAGACTTAGTTTCCTTCCATAATGTAGCATTGAGAAGAAATGTTAATCATTCGAAATATTCTGTCTAGACAGCGGCTAATCGGGAAAGCATAGTGCGAAACCCATTTCGAAATAGCAAGAGATACATGATTGATTTTCGAGATGGATTTTATTCTGATTATCTATATAGAAGTTGCATCCACTGAACTCTCCCCAAATATATTTGCAGGAAGAGGGAAACATTAGGTCACTTGACTACGTCAACAAGACGTCTGACTGAATCCACGAGTTAGGAATGTCCAGTCAATAACAAATTGTTAAGGATACACAAAAAGGACACAAGGAAAAAAAACGAGTCTTCAGATAGAATTTTGGTTAAAAAGAGCTGAGTGTCCGATAGTACAGACAGCAAAAAGTGACATTTATTTAGGAAACAAAAATATTAATTAATGTTGTTCCCCCTGTAGTTTTACTTTATATGACAGTTAGTGGTAAGCACTCATTTAAATTAACTGTGCAGACGTGGGTCTGTTTACTGTAATGATACACGTAAAGTACTCGCAGGCTTGACAGCTTGGGAGTGTTATGGGTGTCAAGAAAACTTCAAAATCAGATTCCAGAAGATTTATAACACAAAAAGTAATATGGCATATAGTAACAACTCACAAATATTTATTGAAATAAATACAAAATTAACACACAGGGGAACATGACAAACTCAACATTTGAATGTCATTTTACGTACAGTATTTTTTATAACATTTCTGTGTAAAATTAATTATAGAAAATCAACTACATAAGCCTCACAATACCGGGACACAATTCACATTTAATAGCCGTCAAAGAAAAATACAAAACTACAAAAGAATCACAAAAGAATGTAACAGACCAGACCTAAAATTGGTATGTTATGAAAGTTTGGTCAATCATGAAAACGTGAGGTATACTTCACTGACTATCTAGCTGCTCTATACATTAAAGTGTGGGTATCGTCTTTCTGCCATTCAAACAATTGTGACAGTTTCCATTTATGTAGACTGTCTGAGAGTGTGAACCAAAGGGTGAGATAATACATCCTCCAGATAAATCTTATATCCCATTTCAACATCACCACTACTCTAATAAAAGCAGAATACCTGTCTAAAGAAAATAAAAATAATTGTACAATCGTATGCTTTATAAATATAGGACAATTATAATCACATTAATTTTAAATAACTTTGATAGATCATTCAGATAAGAGGAGCTCAAGAGATTGGCACCAATTGACAATTATTAGTGTGGCAATCATTAGGAATGGACGTACGTACATTTAAAAAAGTGATGAGTACTTTTCTTACGCAAACATCGATTGTATAATATTTTAATCATTTTATATAATATTGTATGGTAATCATATAATTCTCGAATGCAATGACACTTGAGAAACCTATTGACAGTCACACCGATGAGCTGTCCAATAAAAAAATAAAATAGTACCCCCCAAAATTCCAAAAACAGATGTCAAGTTAGTTGCTTTTTGTGGGCTCCTTATTTGGAGGGTGAGCCAATTACCAGAATTTCCTGTCTAATTTCTGGCAGCGATGACAACTGACAAGGCAACACCTCCGATGGCAACAGCAGTGGCACCGAAGAGCCATTTCCAGCTGACACCCTGTCGACAAGACAACAAATGTGAAAATTTCTAATGACTTACTCAAAATCCAGAATCTGTTGGCTGTATTAAGGCTAATTTCATTTTGTTGACATGAGCATGTTAAGTATCTTGAGGACTCACCCATGATGACTTGGCCTGGTGTTTCTGCATCCCATAATTACCGCTGTCTGGGTTGCCTAGCATTTTCTTGTACATGGCCTGCTCTGCACCTTTTTGCTCCGAGTGCTTCTTCACCAGTTTGGAGAGTTCTGCATGGATTGTCTAATCCAGGAGACAACAAAGTGTGAAAATGAGCTAGAAGCATACGCCTTTACCGCCTTTCCATGCTGACTGTGTTGATAAGATCACACACAATCAAAATGCTCATTACACCATTTATGCACCACAATAAGTTTACTTAACATATCCTTCATTACGTTAAGTAACCTTAACTACAGAAATGTGAAGTTCATAAATAAGTTTAATTTCATGGGACAATTGATAACCACAATAATCAAACTAGTATCACGTAAATATTTAAGTTAAATGAAAAGGGGGAAAAAGTATAAAAATAAAGATAAGTGACCAGTATTAACAATGAACATAATTCAATGTATGCGTGTTGGTCAATGTGTGTACAGGTAAATTGTGAATGTTAGAAAGTGTGTCTAAGTGATAGGGACTTGAGTGTGTGTAAATGGTGGGTCAGGGGAAATAAGCTGGAGTGTTAATGTTATGAACCATCATTCTTTTTATTGTTCATTACATATATTCAGTCAATTTGTCAAAAGAAAAGACTAAATCACCAAGCTCAATAAAACAGTCAGGTGTTCTGGTAACTGCAGGTGGCCTTGAATACTGGTGATTAATGCTACTGTGAAATTCATATGTTTGCTAAACAAAAACCCAACCGACATAAGTAAAACGAAGTAACAGCTTCAGTAAATGAGCACACCACTTCAGAGGAATGAGTCAGAGACCAGATGAGTTGTGGAATTTATGAAATGTTCACAGTATTGGCAAACATTTCCTGAAGTGACTAAACTCCCCCCAACACACATATTACAAACTGGCTAAAGATGCAGACAAACTGGACAATGTAACACAAATTCATAGCAACTCAGTTAGGGATATGGCAGTAGAACTACAAATATACATCAAATGTACAGTAGCTACAAAGCTAGTCAACGTAACATGCCCCAATGTGCCCTTCTCCTACTAGAGAACTATACCTCCAAAGTCAGAGTATCCTAAATTAACTGATACCATGGGTATATGGGGCCAGCTGCACCCCTCCGTGTGTAGAAAGGTGGTCCTAATTGCTAAGTTGCCCATGGGCATGTCTGACATTGTGATCAAAATTTTCACGCGTGACACAAACCAAATTACAGAGTTTGATATAAGACATTTTAAGAGATTCGATGCTTGTTTTGCTTGCTGCTTATGCACAACTAGACTGATCTGAAGAGAGGAACGATTTGAATGTACAGCATACAGGTGCTGGTCATATCATTAGAATTTCATCAAAAAGTTGATTTATTTCAGTAATTCCATTCAAAAAGTGAAACTTGTATAATGTATGCATTCATTCCACACAGACTGACATATTTCAAGTGTTTTTTCTTTTAATTGTGATGATAACGGACAACTAATGAAAATCCCAAATTCAGTATCTTCGAAAATTTGAATATTACTTAAGACCAATACAAAAAAAATATTTTTAGAAATGTTGACCAACTGAAAAGTATGAACATGAAAAGTATGAGCATGTACAGCACTCAATACTTAGTTGGGGCTCCATTTGCCTGAATTACTGCAGCAATGCGGCGTGGCATGAAGTCGATCAGTCTGTGGCACTGCTCAGGTGTTATGAGAGCCCAGGTTGCTCTGATAGTGGCCTTCAACTCTTCTGCATTGTTAGGTCTGGCATATCGCATCTTCCTCTTCACAATACCCCATAGATTTTCTATTGGGTTAAGGTCAGGCAAGTTTGCTGGCCAATTAAGAACAGGTACCTTAAACCAGGGACTGGTAGCTTTGGCACTGTGTGCAGGTGCCAAGTCCTGTTGGAAAATGAAATCTGCATCTCCATAAAGTTGGTCAGCAGCAGGAAGCATGAAGTGCTCTAAAACTTCCTGGTAGACGGCGGCGTTGACCATGGACCTCAGAAAACACAGTGGACCAACACCAGCAGATGACATGGCATTTTTCTACCACATCTTTTCCTTCCCTTCGCCTCTCTATTAATGTGCTTGGACACAGAGCTCTGTGAACAGCCAGCCTCTTTAGCAAGGACCTTTTGTGTCTTGCCCTCCTTGTGCAAGGTGTCAATGGTCGTCTTTTGGACAGCTGCCAAGTCAGCAGTCTTCCCCATGATTGTGTTGCCTACAGAACTAGATTGAGAGACCATTTAAAGGCCTTTGCAGGTGTTTTGAGTTAATTAGCTGATTAGAGTGTGGCACCAGGTGTCTACAATATTGAACCTTTTCACAATATTCAAATTTTCTGAGATACTGAATTTGGGGTTTTCATTAGTTGTCAGTTATAATCATCAAAATTAAAAGAAAAAACACTTAAAATGTATCAGTCTGTGTGGAATGAATGTATACATTATACAAGTTTCACTTTTTGAATGGAATTACTAAAATAAAATAAACTTTTTGATGATATTCTAATTATACGACCAGCACCTGTATATAAAGCAGGGCTCTTCATTGCACTTGGCCTCGTTCAAGGTGTGATTATATTGAAAGAAGTCAAATTCTGCTTACCCATTTTTCACAAGCTGTCTAGAGCCACAAAAGCTGCATTTAAAACAGACACCTACACCAAAACACTTCAAACTAAGTCTCTGTGATTCTTACCTCAAAGAACCTGTCGATGTTATACTGCTCAACATTTTTTCATTTTTGCTATGAAGTATTCATTTTCAACTGAACTGATACTTTCTATGTTCACAGGTCAGTTTTGTTGACAATTGGTAATTGGTCTGTTTTTTTCTCCAGGAGAAAAGTCAACATAACTTGAACAACCACTTAGCATTTGCTAGCTACCGATTACATCATTGTCAATTTACAGAGGCAGTTACAGAAAATAGTTTGCATTGTGCTAGTTTGAGGTCACCAAATTCCGCCAGCGGTTTCATCAGGATGGAGTCAATAAAGAAATACATGTTAGCCCAACAGATTACAGAATTTGGTTTTAAACGTTTTTTGATTTCATGTCCACTTGCAATGCAGCTTTTGTGGCTCAGGACAGAGTTTCAATTCAGGATTTTGGACGACGCTAATTATGCAATTAATTGGGGCATACAGGGTATAACTTCCTTATCTTGCCACTCTTCAGTCTCTGAGCAGCCACTTACAGCCACTGTTGTTGACGGAAGGACACAAGGCTTGGGTATGTTTCTGCTCTTAGGATCGCCTCCCAAATTGTGGAGCTTCTCAATAGAACTCAAAGTATTCGCTCATACGCAAATGCCAATGTCAACCCCCAAAACAACAGATAAGATTCTGTTTACCGGCAACTATTGCAAAGCCGCTTCAAATCCCGTAATGTAGCTTGCGAAAGTGTTTTCCGCCGCAAAATACTCCTTTTTGATCACATTTTAGACACTGCAAGCTCCCAACCACGCATCATTGAAGTTATTCCACTATTGTTTACCCATTTCCTTTAACAAAATTCAACATAATGTCTGGCAAAAAAAATGATCTGCATGTTGCTTGCCCCGTTTGTTTGGCATGCTTTTGATCAAAGGGTGGTAAGAGCTACAGGGCTTGCCTGTGCACATCTGTAAAACATCTCAGTGTAATTGTACCTGCTACACCACAAACTACATAATTATTCTTATGTATTTATTATTTGTTTAATACAGCAGCAGAAGGCTACATAGATAAAGACAACACTTCCCTTTATTGTTAGAAGGGCCATGTAAGGGCCAGATTCACCATTAAAATGTTTTATTCTGATGAGATTGAATCATTGAAATGAATTGAAAATAACTGCCATTCAGTTTACTTCCTGAGCATATGTATTATTAGTAGATTACAAACGACCCGAAAGGACCAGATATTATTGGGACACTTTTTTTAGTTGATTAACCAAGGTATGTTGATAGAATACTAGTACAATACTTTCTCTTGTATAAAATAAGGATCTACGGAAAATTTGTAGCAGAGGAGGATGTGCCTAACAAAAACAAAGCAATATATATTTTTTAAATATTTATGTAGCTCCTGAAAAGTTTGGAGATACTTGCAATAGACATTTACATAAATGATGTTTTCAACTCTGTTATTGTCCATAGTTGTTGTGGTTTATTGTAAGCACTAGAGATAATTAAAACTCTTTCACAATAATTGAACTGTGCTCCTAAATATACATGTGTTTGCTCATAGATTTTAAAAACATGCCAGTATATAGCCCTGTCTCTTGGAATTCTCTTTTTACAATCAGCTTATACTTTAGTTAGTTAATGTACACACCAGTAATATCTGAGGACTGAAAATACGTAACAGCAAATGTCTTTCCCCAACATCCGTAAACAGGTCTTGTTCCTTATCAAAAATGCTTCTGCAAAAACCTCACCACAAAGCCTGTGACACTTAAGAGATTATGACCTACCGGTCACTGGTGCACTGTAAACCAGTTCACAAGGCTTGTGTAATAATAATGGTACATAAACGAATGAATGACACAAAAGTTTCAACGGTACATCCAACATGTGTGCACACTGCTTTATAGAGCTAAAATAGATAAATGCACTGTATGGTCCACTCAGAGACATTCAGTGAGGGTAGTAACATTTCACAGGTTGGTGGGTGGAACTGAAAGGACAGGAGAAGGAATGGTTTGGGCCGGAGTGGTTAGTATTCAGCTGGTCCAAAAAGACAGCGCGTTGTGACTGTGAGGTTGCCCTTTGCAAAGACCCTCATGCCTAAGCAATGCTTTCGATATTTCCTCGGCAACAAGCAACCAACCTATTTACAGTAGCAACATGAAATCAGATCTGTAAAAATGATGAGTCTGCAGTCCATCTGGTTTCATCATCACAGATATTAGAAAATCTAGTACCACCTGGTGGATGTCAGTGAGAACTTCAAGTTGACTTGAGAGTTTGGATCCATTCTAGATCTGCCTAAATAATGTTACGGAGTGAAAATAGCAAAGGTGAAGTGCAGTACCTTGTTGCTTGGTTCCAACTTCAGAGCCCTCTTCAAAATACTTATAGCCTCTGCATATTCTCCCTGCAAGGCCAAAACCTATGCATACAAATAGTAACCCATGGTGATGCTTTCAGAGATGCACATGCAAGTTCCTAAAGACACACAAATACACATACACAACCAGTCGTGAGACATACCTTGCCTTTGCGGAAAAGAGCTTTGATGTTGTCTGGCTGGTGAGCCAGTACTGAAACGCAGGACCGTAGTGCAGCTTCATAGTGATCCAACTTGAGCTGGGCAGCAGCCATGTTGTTAAGACACTTCACCTTTACATCCATCAGAACCTCTTCTTCCTCCAGGCTAATGTCCACTGAAATGACAGATTCTCACACACCATCACTAAGAACGAGAGCTCAAGCCAAATGTGGCTCTGAGAGATGTAACAAAAAAATGTACCAACACAATCACCTTTAGAGCTAGCCTCTGTGATCTGTAGAGCGATGCCATAAGAGTTCACAGCAAAGGCATAGTCCCCTCTCTGGTAGTAATAATTCCCCCTCTCTCTCTTCTTCCCAGCCAGGGCAATCCTTTCCTGGGGGGGCAAGAGCTCAAGGTCGGGGGCCTCAGTGGCATCCAGGAGTTGCACCTCCAGGGACAGATCGGCACTGGGAGGCACTGGAGGGGAAAGACTGCCAGTGGACACCCGGCAGGAAACAGTCAGGTTATGTACTATCAGAAGTGAGCTTGAGTGACAAGCGTGGAATTGTTTTTTCCCCCATTAATAGGAGCACTTAAGAAGAACCAAATCAGATTAATTAGCTCTATTCTGAAATAATTAAGCGAAGTGAGCACTTTAGAGCTGCCTTTATGAAATTCACAGTGCAGGTTGCTAGTTAGGGTAACAAAAACAAGACAGGCCAGTGAAAGTATAACGAAACCAGAAAGATTAAGGAACCCTCCATACCTCTCCAGAGTACCATATGCATATTTTGCATCGGCTTGAACAAGGGCCTTTTCACCCATTTCCATGAGCTGCACTGAGAGATCCAGACCCTGAGAGAGGACATGCCAGAGTTAAAGCCTGATAATTGCACTTCTCATTATCTTGATCAAATTTGAAAGACTTGCTGGTCAATAAAGCAAGCGCTGAACTTGAATTGCATCACTACATCAGAAATATCATGTCTTAAAAGACTAAATATAGACCATACTTGGATGACATCTCCATCTCCCAGAGTGAAAGAGACGTTAGGTTGCTCTTCTATGAAAGTTCCATCAGCCAGTGTAGTCCTCATGTGAATAATGACATTCTGGCCTTTCGTGGGCCTAGTGTCTGGACCATTCCCTGACTGCAGGACTTTCTTCTTTAGCAGGCCATTTCCTGCAAACAGATGGTGAAACAAGGCATGCTTAAGTATCTCCAACCATATATGTTTTCATAGACCATAATGAGTTGAATTGGATGTTTGTCTGGGGTTACAACAAAAAACATGCACTGTTGGGGGTACTGGGGGATCAAAATTGGGAACCACTGTTAGATCAAAGGTTGAGACATGACCTTGCAAAGGTAACATTTCAATCAAGTGTTACAGCACCACCAAGTGGCCAAACAGTGTAACTTTGTATATGATGGATTTCTATGACAAGACACTTCACTTACCCATAATCACCAATAAACACTCAGAAAACACGTTCTAGCATGGATATCACCCCTGATACATTTAATGTATTCAATTGGTTGGAACTTCCATCATGATCTCTACTAACAACCTGGTTTGTCATTTGCTGATCCATCCTGATGGCTGAATTGATACTGTGATCTGAAGTCCAACTGGGTCATCAGGAGGAATCAGCCAATGTATTATAAGGGCACTGACTAGTTCAACATGGAGATGGCCTCAATGGCACCGGCCATTTTTCGAACAGCTGCTATACTGATAGTGTATAGGCAAACAGACAAGGCCTAATTTTATCCACAAGTTTATTCAAAATCAGGCCATTGGAGAATGAGTGACTTGACTATATATGCATGTGTGGTAGACACACGCACAGACAGATTTACAGTCCCCTCACCAATTATATTGCAGGGACAGTTTAACCAAATGTTTAACCAAACTGTAGTGACTGTAAATCAACTAACCGTAGATGTCCATCTACAGCAAATGAAGGTGATTATATTACCTAGTATATCCATCCATTCATCAATTGGAGCAGAAAGACCAGTGCTCTGGTCCTCTGGAGACTCCTCTTTTTTAGCTTTCTTTCCACCTCCAGCATCTTCCAAAGGAGGAGGGTCATCATCAACATCATCCTCGTCCAACATCTCAAAGTCTTCACCACTGTCCAGCAGTGAGGCTTTCCCTGACTTTTTTGCTGTTGGAGCCATGTCTGAGTTATCACCTGGGTCAGCCACCTGCTCTTTGTCAGTCATCTGTTTAAATTCAATCAATCAATGTGATTTAAAATATATATATATATATATATTAATGTGCTTATTAAGAATTGCATCAAATACTGAGTTTCTACGATTTGACCATATTGGTTCATGGGTTTGTGTCTAGTAACATTACCTAACTATCGTGTACTTCAGAGAAACTAAAACAGCTGGTTAGCCAGCAATGAATGTTACACCAACTGTAGTACTGCAATAAGGAACCACACACAAATCTGTTAAAATTAGGAACGAAATGTACACGACACATTACGAATGTGTTATTGAGAGCGTTAGCACATTGCATTGGCAAGATGTCTTTAACAATGTCTACACTAGTTAAGTTATACTTCGTTTGAACATACACCATGCATCAACAATGTATTCTGATGTCAGCGACATCTTCAAAACGAGAACACGCTCTCCAAATTAGCACGACAATGACCCTAAGCACAAGGCCAAGTTGATCCTCCAGTGGTTACAGCAGAACATTTTGAAGGCTCTGGAGTGGCCCTCAGTCTCCTGACCTTATCATCGAGCCACTCTGGGGAGATCTCAAACGTGCGTTTCACGCAAGACGACCAAAGACTCATTTTGATAAAGCTGCAACTGTCTGCGTAATTACAGTAGTCTATAAACAATTAGCAGATATACTTTTCTACATATCTGAATACAACTACCTAGTAACACAACTACTGAGTAAGATAACTAGCTTAACTGTACACATTACAAAGTAGTACTGTAGTAATACTATTTATGATTTTGGTGACAAAAATTCACGGATTTCAGTGGGTATTTCGAGAACTTTCCGAGAAGTTTGTTGTTTTGAGTTAGCTATCTAGCATTAGCTATATGCTATTTTTAAAATGACTCCCTGGCTTCGTTCATATTAACATGAAAAAACAGATTACAGAGGATAATAGATTAAATGGCACCTGTACGTTACCTTAAAATTTCATATGACACGTACAAATAGTGAATGTCTGGTTCAAGAAGTGATGAAAGCTTAGCTTAATGCTTCTGTCACAGATAGAAAGGCTACCAGAGATCCCACCGGATGTGTAAATCTAAAGCTTCATGTCGTAATTTCCTCTCCCCTCAGGAGGAAGCCCAGTGTTAAGCTTTCATTGATTTTGCCCAATCAGAATACAGAAGGTGGTTTGTGGGCTGGGCTTAACCGGAGTCCGACAACTGGCTAATTCAAATGGTGATTGCTATCTGGGATGTTTTGTTTGGCGCGTCCCGATGTGCGCATGCGTTTAAATTGCCCAATCAGAATTTGGTAGATTAGCTCTATTTTTATCAGTTTTTTTTGTATCATGTCAGACATGACTGCTGAAACGGATCCTGACAGAAAATGTGTTAAAACGAATTAAATGCATCTAATTTTTAAGGTAAACTAGTCTAAATAAATAGATGTTGAATTTCATGAAGTTAAATTAAGAGTGTATTTCAATACATATTATAGACCAGGGTTTCTCAAGCCTGCTCCTGGGCGCACCCCTGCTCTGTCACACCTGATTCAAATGATTCAAACTCATTATCAAGTCCTTCATAAGCTACATCAGGTATGATAGGGCAAGGATAGATCTAAAGCAGGCCAGCCCAGGAGCAGGGTTTTAAGAAACACTGCAAAGACCCATTTGAAATGGACGTCACCCAAGTTTGGTGGTGGCAGAAAATTGCGGGACCAAGTGTAAGGAAACGGGCAAGGTCTTCGGACTAACGGAAAAAAATGTCTCGTTGGGCTGTTGGATATCAAAATAGGAATGCAAAAAAGATTGGCGTTCATTTTTATAGGATACCGTTCGAAGCCAACATTTGAAGCTATATGCAGACGTTTATGGTTGCGAGCCATAAACAGACTGGACGGATGAAATCATCCGGAATGCCCGTCTCTACAGTGCTCATTTCATATCCGGCAACGTTTTGTCCTCTGTTTATCACACATAGGCAAAATCAGTGATGTAGTTATAATAATAACGATACATTAGTAAATGCAGCAACCACAAAGCTGGCTTTCTCAGTAGGCTATTTCACAATGGTGAACAACTTTGACTAACGTTAGCAACATTAGCTAGCGTGTAAGCAGAATTAACATGCAAACAAACCTAATTGCTCATACTTAGACAGCTTAGTTTACATCACTCTATTTATGCAAATATTTAAATAAGGAATGGGATGTACAGTAATATATCTGTGAGATGACATTTACTTTACAAAATAATTGGAGAAGGCGTGCGTACGATCTATATTCCTATGTTGTAAAGAGGTTACTGTCACTTTATGCCACCAGTTCGGCTCCGCCCACAAAATACGTCATCGTTGTTTACTAACACAAAAATACAGCATTTATCTCGATTCCAACCATGTGACACTAATTATGATTCTACTTTAGACATCAAACTGAATATTTAGCCATCAATTTAAACCAACTTTAATCTAAACTAACTCCACCGGTAAACTTGATAAACCGTTGAATTATCTGTCAAACTCTGTAAAGCTGAATTCTGTCTAGTGTCGATGTCCTTTTCCCCACTCCAGCCGACGCTTGGCATCGCGCATGTTGATGTGACGCTTGCGGACAAATGCTCGGCCATGGAAAACTATTTTGTGAAGTTCCCAACGCACAGTTCTTGTGCTGTTGTTGCTTCCAATTATAGTTTGGAGTTCTCTGGTGAGTGATGCAACAGATGATAGTCTTTTTCGTGATATGTGCTTCAGCACTCTGTGAGTTCGACCACTTTGTGGCTGGGCTGTTGTTCCTTAATTGATGCAGGGTGTCAAACTAAGACAAAAGGTCTCAATCACAGTGGAGCCCTGTTGTATCTCATAATTGTGCTCAAAACTTTGCATTCTCTTGGCTGATTGGTATTATATGTACCATTTGTAAAGAAAACCTGAGTGAGCAGGCAAAACACGTCTTTTATTTCATATGGGATTCACATTCAACTGTAGGACATAGAATGGCACAATCATAAAACAAAACATAGCAACAAAGAAAGTCTGAATACCTTAGTTCTTAATACTGTGTAGTGCCCCCTTTAGCATCAATGAGAGCATGCAGTCTTTTGTAATGGTTGTCTTTGAGGCCCCGAATTCTTGAAGGTGGTATAGCAGCCCATTCGTCTTGGCAAAATGCCTCCAGGTCATGCAAAGTCTATGGTCGTCTCGCATGAAGCGCAAGTTTGAGATCTCCCCAGAGTGGCTTGATGATATTAAGGTCAGGAGACTGTGAGGGCCACTCCAGAACCTTCACCTTTTTCTGCTGTAACCACTGGAGGGTCAATTTGGCCTTGTGCTTAGGGTCATTGTGCTTAGGGTCAAGTCCAGCGGCATCTTGTGGCCATGTCACTCCAAATTAAAGTGCCAGAAGCTGTGAGGTGTGTCAAGGTGTTCTCAGGCATATTATAACCAGGCTTTTTTGTGGCATTGGTGCTGTAAAGGCTTATTTCTGGCAACTCAACCATGCAGCTTATTTTTGTTCAAGCTCCTTGAAACAACCTCACCATCTTTTTCCAGGGCAGCCTATATTTCTCCTGAGGTTACCTGTGGGTTATTCTTTTTATCCTGAACAATTCTTCTGGCAGTTTTGGGTGAAATCTTTCTTGATATCTTGGCTTGGTATCAAGAGATCTCTGAATTGTCCACTTCTTAATAAGTGATTGAACAAGTGATTGAACAGTACTGACTGGCCTTTGCAAGGCTTTGGATATCTTTTTATATCCCTTTCCATATTTTTTGTTCCATTACCTTGTTACGCAGGTCTTTTGACAGTTATGTTCTGCTCCCCATGGCTCAATATCTAGCCTGAGAACTAACAAACTCATTGGCTATTTATGCACAGACATTCAATGTAATTTAAAAAGCCTCAGGTGTGGAAAATTTACCTTTTAATTGCCATTTTCACATGTGTGTCACCTTGTGTGTCTGTACCAAGGCCAAACATTTAAGGGTATGTAAACTTTTGATCATGGCCATTTGGGTGATTTCTGTTATCATTATGATTTAGAAAGGAGTCAACCAACTATGTGATAAAAAAATGGCTTCATATGATCACTATCCTTAAAATAAATACATTTTTCTGCATGATCAGTCATTTTCATAATCAATGCCAAAATGTCACGATTTCTGCCAGAGGCGTCACTAGTATCATAATACATTCGGGGCATACCCCAAATTTGCAGTAATTTACTTAATAGTGAACTTGTACATTTTCTGCCCTTTTTTATATTTGCACGTCTGGTTTGATGCTTAGTGCATTTCGCTGGACTGTACTTTTACTGTTCAATGATAAAGTTGAATCTAATCATCGAATTTCTCCAACATATTGAATCATTTGGCAAATCCAGTAAATACTGCCTGTCAAAAGCATTCACCCCCCATGGACTTCTCCACATTTTGTGTTACTTGAAAATATAATGGATTTGATTAGGAGTTTTTGCAAAAAAAACATCCATGACAGAGAAAAGTAAAATCTGCACATTTTTCTATATTTATTACAAATATAAAACTGAAAATAGTTGGATAAGTGAATGGATAAGTATTCACCCACTTTAAACAATATTTGGAAGATGCACCTAATTGGCAGCAATTCCAGACATATTTGGATATGTCTTTATCGGCTTTGCACATCTGGACAGACATTTTTCCCCATTCTTCTTTGCAAAATTGCTCAAGGACTTTTGGTGAAGAGCAATTTTCAACTCGTTCCACATATTTTCAATTGGCCAGAGGTATGGGCTTTGACTGAACCACTCAAGAACGTTCACAGACCTTTACAGAAACCACTCCAGCATTGTCTGTTTTTCGTGCTGAAAGATGAATCTTCACCTGAGTCTTGAGTTCCTGTGTGATTTCGATCAGGTTATCTTCAAGGACCTCTGTATTTTGCTCTGTTCTTCCTTCCATCTTGACCAGTCTTCCAGTCCCTGCCACTGAGGCGTCCCCATAGCATGATGCTGCCATAAGAATGCTTTAAGCTAGGGATGGAGTTACCAGGATTTTGTGATGTACCACATAGCATTAAGGCCACTAAGCTCTATTAGTTTGTCAGAATCTTGAATTGTTATAATCTACCACTGAATTGGATCTTTTAAAGAACACTTTTCTGGATTTGCATTGTGTTCTTTTGTTTTCATTGTCGTTTTTGTTAGGAATTGTACTAACCAACTTTGGCACCTCCCAGAGACAGGAGTATTTAACCTAAAATGTTGTGAAACACTGTAATTGAACACATGGATTTTATTCAACAAATTTTATAAAATGTGGAAAAGTGAATACATTTAAGGCACTGTACTTATGTAGAGTATCTTATGTATTCCATATGAGTAGGCAACTGTTCTTCAAACTTCAATAAAACCAACTTATCACCAAGTTTTTTTAAACCAGAATTATATTAATGTACAATACAGTAAATTACGGTCTCAAAGGCTTTTAGATAATGTTTTAGCAAATAGTTATATTATGTAGTTATATACTACAGATCAAAGATGTACAGAACGAAAGACTCAAACAACAGGAAAAAATCAAATTACATTTATTACTGATGCAGTTGTTTCTTTTTTTATAAGCAAATTATCTGTTTTTCTTTCAGTCTAAAGAAACTTTACAATATAAAGAAACATACAAATGACACCTTTATTACCTACACAAGACAGCTAAGTCCCTAAGACAAGATCTGAACTATCCTACCATGAAATACAAAGCAAACCCATGAGACAGACTGCTTCATATAGAATACTGCCATGTCGCCAGAAAGGACAATTAACGGTACAGGATAATCTTTATATCCCCTCCCTTTGACCCCCCCCCCCAACACCCCCACCCCCCAACCCAATGTTACAGTATTATACATCACAATAGAAGTACAGAGATGGCCAACAATTGGTATACACAGAGGACTGAGAGAGGATCAGTGAGCATCAATCTATACAGCGCTATATCATCAGGAGTGAATAGCAAGGACACAGTTTTCCCCATAAGTATTACCTTTGATCTATTCTTTAATTTAAAATGAGGTTCTCTAAGTATTTTTTCCTTTTTAAAGTTTTATTCTTAAATTGATAAAAATCCTTCATATTAAAAACTGTAATGTGTGCTCACATGTTTAATGAGACGACGGCCTTTGAGTAGCCAATAACCATTCTTAGAAACCCTTTGAGATCATTTGTATTGGCAATGGGACAAGGACAGAGTAAGGACGCTGCAGTGGCCAGAATAAACTGTATCAATGACATCAAAGAACCCCTTCACGTCCTCTCTCTGTCCGTAGAAAATAACAACATGAAGCCTCAAACCAGCTTACGGATGGCAATTTGTTTTCACATTTTACACAAGTATCCCAACCAGAAATAAAAGTGTTTAGGGGTGCAGTTAACTGCCTGGTCAAGTCGATTTAGATAAATATTAAATTTTTACCACAATTTGTTCTGGCCAACTTAAAATCAAATGTCAAGCACATCGTCTCTATAATATGAAAACATGGACAGTTCATTTATAATTTACTTTAAGCTGTATTCATTGGTAGTGACTCTGACATATAAAAACATGTCAATGATATCAAAATGCATTATACAGTATTTACAAAAAGGAAATTAAAGGAAAAAAGGGCTCAAGAGTGTGAGGATGGGGCTGTAGGGGGTGGGTGTGGGACAGAGGACTTTGTGCCAACGCTAGAGCAAGATAATCCCCATGACAACCTACCCAGAAGATGGCCCTGTTTAGCTCCGAATTGGTTTAGCTCTGAATCCAAGCTACTCCATACTGGATCCACCAATACTATAGTGGTCACTGGCAAAAGACCAATAACAGACATACCAAGCCAGAATGATTTTAAATAAGAATGAAATATGCCGCTTATTAAAATACTTTTTTTTTAAATAATGAAAACATATCTAGTGTAACTATTGAGAGATGCACAACAACGGTCTGCTACAGAGTCTAACACCAAGGATTTATAACCGATTCATATTAATGTTTCAGGAACAGCCTTGGGTCAAGTCCATCCTTAGGTGTGCAGATTCCATGGGCTTTTTTTTTTTTTTTTTTTTTTTTTTACAGTTTCTTGAATACACTTCATAGAAATTAAAACAATCAAACAAATAAAAAAAAAAAAATACAATAAGAATTTACCTCATAATTCAATCCACCAGGTAGAACTCCTTTCTCAAAGTAGGTATTCGAGAAAGAGCAGGTAGACTAAAAGCTACTCTCTGTTCATGATAGGAGAGTCAGTTAAGCCCCGACCGTGCCGTCACACCTGTCATTTCACACTCCCATCACCAGTGGTGCTACGGCCACCAATACCCAGGGTCTAGCAGCCCATGGACAGCCCAAGACCCATGGAGGGGACTGGTGGATGGGAGCTCTGTGGAGGTCATCCCTCTCTGATCCATGGTTACACGTGAGAGGGGTCAGACACCGGATCATAAGGATCTGTGAAGTCGACCCAAATAGGAAGGAACCGGGTATTTTATACACCAATGACTATGACATGGAAGCCAGTAGCACTTTACCTGGATGACATGATGAGCAAAGAAACATGGAGCCTGGAGTTTGTTTGCAGGGTAACAGTGAAATGGACGCAGGATGAGGACGATCCACGTTCAGGATTCACGTACAAGTTGTGTATCAAAACAACAAATAAACACCATACAAGCTAAATAGGTTTTATTTACAGGCAAAAGCAAATCCGTAGAGGAGCAAAGAGGATCTGTAAAACCAATTCTGTCTAAACGAGAAGGAAATAGGTAGCCAGACAGAATAAATGTTTGATGTCACCTGAACCAAAAGTAGACATATGAGCAATTTCCATATTACATTCGAGCAGCTCATCTTTGCACTGTAAAGCAACAAGCCTGAAGAAACACTCGGACAGACTGAAGTTACATTTTGGGAGGGGTGTGTGTGTGTGTTTGTGACAAACCATGTAGAAGATTGACGGACTGATGAGTACCAAATTGTTTCAGAGATGGCCTCAATTTCCACGTTCACAAGTTTTGAGGAACTCCAGTGCTAACATGGATGGGAGTCTTAAGAAGGATTGTTCTTAGACAATAGTGATTTCTAACAGGTGAACAGCAATCCTTGTATTCCTATCGCACTCTGCTTGAATTTTAACATTTTGGTGCCATGGAGTTTGGGTAGTGAAGACATTGGCTACAAAAACAAAAGAGAGGTATGCGTAGGGGGTTGAGACAAACAAAAAAAACGAGAAACATCAAATACCTAAATTCATGTAAACAGAAGTGTCATTGTGCATTTTTTGAGTGTGTGCTTATTCTGTTGTTGATGCTGTTGAGTTACAATGTGCCCTTAACAGGAAATCATAACTACATAATTATAACAATATCAATTATGAAAATTATAACAATAATATTATTAATAAAATACAAACATCATGAAAACCATTCTTGCCATAATATATCACCAGATCCGCTTTCCATTTTAACAAAAGGACACAGGAGTTGAATGAGGGTGAGCGTTTAAACGCTCACTCAACTGCTGCATGCAAAAACAACATTTCAAGAAAATAATAAAATGGTAGAGTAGAGTGGATCCACCAGCATTGATGCAGAGAGGTCTGTTGTTGAGGGGACTCCTGCAGATGGACAGAAAGACAGACACACAGACAGAGTCCCCCCACTCTCACTGTCCTGGGCCTGTGAGGAAGCCAGGCAGGCAGGGAGAGTCACTGAGCTGGCACTTCCTGTGGATCAGAGACTGTTTCCTGCCCTGAACCCCCACTTTGCCCACACTGGGATGGGCGGCCTTGATGGGAGTCCTGCGCTCCAGTGACATCTCGGAAGGCTGCGAAACACAGCGCGCCATAGAAATAGAATGAATTTCATTTCATTCAGTCATTCTACTTCTACGCAGCACGCCATCCGGGGTGGGGGGGGGGGGGGGGGGGGGGGGGGGGGGGTGGGGCAAAGGTCAACGGAAGATGCAGTGGGTGGGAAGGGGAGAGAGATAAAAAAAAAAAAAGAAATAAAATAAAAAAAGAAATCACACACTCATCGTCATGTTGGGTGAATACTGCAAAGAGAGAAGAAGGGAAGGGGGGGGGAAATTGATGAGCCAATGCTCCAATGCTATATTACACTGTTCATATAATGCTATACAATACACCTCCACGTGCTGTTTGCTTTAAGAGACAGGTAAGACTTATGGATATTGTCTGCATTTCGACAAATAAAAGTAAGGTAAAGCGTGAAGGGAAAGTGTTTCGGAATTCAGCAGTGAGATGAAAATGTATTCACAGAAGCAAACTGCCTGATGGTTGCCGGTAAGGAGAGAGAAGGAAAGAGAACATATGTGGTGCTAGTACTCACACTTTCACTTTGGAATGGGTTTAAAAAGTTGCCTGCCATCTCCCCATCGTCCCTCGGAGTGCCTGGGGGATTGTTCATGCCTGCCATGTTGTTAGGGGAATTCTACACAAAGAGGGAAAGAAACACGGGAATATTTAGCCAGGCAGGCCTACCCACTCTCATCAGCTATTTTCAGTGAGTAGCTATGGGTGTACATTGAAAATAACTGAAGTCTGAAGAAATTCAATATTTAATGGTCTCACCTTTGGCAACCCATCCATGTCACCAGAGCCTGAAGAAAAGAGAAGAGATTGACATAGGAGAAAAGCTCATGATTATAAAGCTTTGATCAACTGTTCCTTTTGACTGGAATCACAGCACTTAACAATGGGTTATGTGTTTAATTAGTCCATTTGTTTCAGATACAGATGATACCAAACTTAATTGATCATGTCACCTGTCTACAGAATCAATTACATCTGCTCACTTGCTGCCCATATAATCTGCTTTCAGTTCAATCAATACTATGAAGGAGTGGCTGGTCAGTCTACCGCCTAGTACACAAGCATGTACAGACCCACTAGCCCAGTTTTAAAACTCACAGAACTCCAAAACCGAATAAAACATTTGGACCACATCACCACCAGTTTGAAATGACTACCTAATAATATGACATATTCAGGAATGTTAAGTCATCACATAGGTCATCACAATTCAACAGATCTACATCCTGGCAGATGAGAATTTTACAATTACTGATCAGCTTGTATATGCAGGAAACTCACCTAGCGAACCGTTCATATGGTGTGGCTCCATACTTCCCATTCCACCCATTGGGCCATCAGGGCCCGGCCCCATCGGGAACTAATACATGAAAGATTAAGCACAGAACTAATATTAGAATTGACTATATAATTAAATTGAATAATCAATTGCATGTGCTCCATTGAAAAAACAGGAGGCTGCTTACGTTAGGTCTGTTTCCACCAGGGCCGATAGGATTCATCATCGTGTAGATGTTTTCACTGGAATTTGTGGAGTCTGGGGAGAGGGAAACATCAGCCATTTCAAAAAGATCATGTACATTTGAGCAGAATAACACAGTTTAGTTTATTAAGTTTAGTATGGCCTTGTTCACCCTTGAAATAACAAAATGAAGCACCAAACATCACCATGCTCCATAACTAAAAATGCTTGTTAAAATTCAACTTGCTACATGGATGGTGAAAGGCTAATGTCTTATAGTTTTTATATCTTGTGTTTTCATGAACCTAGGGTTACATTCTTATTACTCCTGAGCCAGAGGAAAGTAAACAGGACAAGCACATGATGCTAGTCTCCTTGTGTCTCCACCCTGAATACAATATGAGAAGAGGTGACCTTGAGCCGACATTGCAGTGTGGTGAGAGTAGGAGATAGATGGAGATCCAAAGGAATGAAGGGAGAGAGAGGACAAGAGCAAGTGAGAGAGCAAAAGAGAAAAGGAAGGAGAGCAAGAGAGTGTTAAAGAGAGGGAGCGAGAGAGCAATTGAGAGGGGGGGTGATAGAGAATTTGGGAAACAGAAAAACAAGACAGAAGAGTGAATGTGTGGCCCTAGCTGCAGGTTGTGCAGTCGTGACTGTGTGTGTGGGGTGGGTGGATGGGGGGTGCTTCTCAACAACTGCAGCGGAGACATGTTTTCCTGCTTTAAGTGTGAGAAGCGCTGAGCACAGGTTGCCCAGGCAACACATTACAATAGAGGGGTATGTATATAAATAATGAAGAGAAGAATAAAAAAATAAACATTTCCCCATCCTAATGACTACAGGACATTCACTGGACGTTGGTCCTGAGTGGTTTGTTCTATATCTGTGCTGTTCTCAACAGAAACATCAGACTTATGCTGGGGGAGGGGGGGGGCAGAATGATCCAGATTCTGCAATTCCACTTATTTTATTGTGATCCAGGATCAGAATCCATTATTTGTTATTTAGATAGGTATCTATATTGCCCTCTACTGTGGGAGTTGTTACAATATTTTGTATAAACAGTGTTTCCCCTAAAACTAGGACAGAAAACGTGGCTGGAATCGCGGAATTTGGTAATAAAAATGGAATTGACTGTAAAACGTGGAATGTTGAAGAATTTTCCATAATTTAGATGAAATTGATGACAACTTAAAGTCACAATTCCATGTGAAGGACAAGGGAAAGCACTGTGTTAGCCACAGCATTGCTTTTCCAATGACCATTACTAGTGCAGGCGCATCAGCAGATTCATGATGAGAGTTTATTCCGGACTTTGTGGCTGTGTGCGCCAAGTCTGACATCCCCTTAGAAAAGCTTAGAAAGCTACAGCTGTTTCTACTGAAGCCCTGCATACAGGGAAAAGCATTGCCCAAAAATGAGAGCAGCCTCATTCAAACTCACTTACCCCCATGTTCGAACAACATATGAACAGCCTATTATTATACTGTTTATATAGCCTACATTTACATTCTGCAATCCCAAACGATGAGCTATCGTGGTGAAATATAGCGATGTATAATGTCAGCAGCTGTCTGCCTCTCCATCTAGCCAACTATCCCTGTATCTATGTTGTGTTTACACAAAAAAAAATATAAAAAAGTTGTGCAATGCTGTGTTGTACCATTACAAATTGACTGTCATATCACATTCAATGCTTGAAATTTTATTCATTCGCATTATTAGACACATTCTGATGATTAAATAAGTGTAAATCATAAAACACAGAATTCTTTTTTTTTTTTTTACTATAATTCTAAATTAATAATTTAAGCAATTTTTCAGCAATTTCCATGGGTTCAATAAGAATATTTTTGCCATTAGTTATGTTATTAGACAGAGGGAAGTAAATAAATAACTGATTTTTTTTTTTTTTACAAACATTCCTTTAGCGTAAAAAGTATCATAAAAGTGTAATCAGTGTGATTGTGCCCACATAATGTCAAACACTAGAAACAAACAACTTCAATATATTAATGTGATCATGTGTGACATACCTCCTGGGCTAGGCATGATAGGAGTTCCGGGAGGGCCTCCACCCCCTGGAGGACCCTAAAAGGAATAAGAGAATATGAAACTGATTAGAATAAGTACATTTCACAATACACATATTGTTTTCATATACAGATACTTCCCTTAGAGTGACATGGTGTAGAGAGAGTTTTGAATGGGCATTGTGATATCTGTAAATGTACCACCACTGTTCAAAAGTTTGGAGTCACTTAGAAATGTCCTTGTTTTTGAAAGATAAGCACATTTTGTCCATTAAAACAACATCAAATTGATCAGAAATACAGTGTAGACATTGTTAATGTTGCAAATGCCTACTGTAGCTGGAAACGGTAGATATTTTACAGAATATCTACATAGGGTGTACAGAAGCCCATTTCCACCAATCATCATTCCTGTGTTTCAATGGCATGTTTGCTAATCCAAGTTGATCATTTTAAAAGGCTAATTGATCATTACAAAACCTTTTTGCAATTATGTTAGCACAGCTGAAAACATTTGTGATGATTAAAGAAGCAATAAAACTGGCCTTATTAAGACTAGTTGAGTATCTGGAGCATCAGCAATTGTGGGTTCAATTACAGGCTCAAAATGGCCAGAAACAAATAACTTTCTTCTGAAAGTAGACAAATGATTCTTGTTCTGAGAAATGAAAGCTATTCCAATGCGAGAAATTGCCAAGAAACTGAAGATCTCTAACAACATTGGGCATTACTCCCCTCACAGAACAGCACAACCTGGTTCTTATCAGAATAGAAAGAGGAATAGTAGGCCCTAGTGCGCAACTGAGCAAGAGGACAAATTAGTGTCTAGTTAAAGAAACAGGTCTTCAACAGCTTAATTAAATAGTACCCGCAAAATATCAGTCTCAACATCAACAGTGAAGAGGCAACTACGGGATGCTGGCCTTCTAGGCAGAGTTGCAAAGAAAAACCCAAATCTAGATTTGCTCACAAAGAAGAACATTCGTCCGACACAAACCAAATGAAAAGATGCTGGAGGAGTGCTTGACGCCATAAATCAAGCATTGGTGGAGGCAATGTGATGGTCTGTGTTGCTTTGGTGGTGGTAAAGTGGGAGAATTGTACAGGGTAAAGAGGATCTTGAATTAGGACAGCTATCACTTTATTATGCAACACCATGCTATCAAAGTCTTTATTATTGTCAAATGCACAAAATAACTCGTTCTGAGCAGTGAAATTCTTATGATACCCTATGGCACTTGATTGGTGCCAGTGTCCTCCTACAACAGGACAATTGCCCAAAGTACAGCTCCAAACTATGCAAGAACTATTTAGGGAAGAAGCAATAAGCTGGTATTCTGTCTATAAGAAAGTGTCCAGCACAGTCACTGGATCTCAACCCTGTTGAGCTGTTGTGGCAGCAGCTTGACTATACTGTAAGTAAGAAGTGCCCATCAAGATAATCCAAATTGTGGGAGGTGCTTCAGGAAGCATGGGGTGAAATATCTTCAGATTACCTCAACAAATTGACAACTAGAATGCCAAAAGTCTGCAAGCTGTAATTGCTGCTAATGGAGGATTCCATATGACAAAAGCAAATTTTGAAGGACACAATTATTATTTTTAATAACCTTGTCAATGACTATATTTCCTATTCATTTTGCTATATTTCCTATTCAAACTCATGTATGCTTTCATGGAAAACAAGGACATTTCTAAGTGAACCCAAACTTTTGAATGGTAATGTATATCTGCATTTATAGTGGAATTAAAATATTTTTGCATTCAGTAATTATGTTGGGAGCAAACAAAACTGCAATCTAAACTGCACACTTTCTATTGGTCAACAGAAATAGGACTGGCTTCTGTTGTCGTATGGAATAGCTGCACTTTTACTCTCTTCCGTGCTTGCCACTAAGAGACGCCGAGTCATTGCTTCCTCAAGCACATCGATGAACAATGGCTGACGGGGCCAGCAAAATCCCTTTTATATCCTTACTGATAAAATTCAAGACGTGAACATTGTAGGGCATCTATATTGCAGTGAAATGTTTTTAAAAATCTAAATACAGTTCTTTGAAATTGGTAAACCAAAAATGTAAGTAGTTTTGTGAGTGGGAAGGGTGGAATTAGGGAAAGAGGTATAGTTATATATAGACAATCAGTGGATATTCAGTTTGTCTCATCAATTTCTATTATTTGGAGTGCTTGGCTGTTGTTGCAGTTCCCTTAGCTTGTACAGAATGCTCCTTAAGGTTCACATGATAGTATTTGCGACAGTTATTTTACCTCTATCTCAGAAGGACAGATTTTCAACTTGTCAGGTTACCTGACAAGTTGCTGTACATTCACATTCAAATTCCTCAGTCTAATTTCAGACCTTGACTTCACATTCACAACAGTAAGTACATTTAGCCACCATTTTATAAACTTTGTTTTTTATGTTTTTATTTAAATAGCAATGTTTGATTAAATGGAAACATTACATTCTAATTTTTTTTTTCAAGTTTAGAAGACACCTTTAACTGTTTAAGTAATTTCCAATTTCTTAAAACCTACATAAAAAATTTGGCAAAATACATGGATCAGCGGCTTGTTTATAGCTGACTCGGGCTGGCACATTATTGTATACCCTTAATTGCATGTAATAAATGTTGAAATCAGGAGTGCGGTACTCAATTAATTGTCCAAACTGTCTCTCTGTTGAAGGTTGTGGGGCCAAAAACACCTTTCCAGAAATGCTGGAATGTTCCCGGGGAGAGGCCAGGGAACAGTCCAGATCTGAATACTAAGCATGTCAACCACGGCTTTCTGCTGAAACACAAATCAAAGTATAGGCTTCAGACTTACCACATAGTTGCCAGGAGATGAGGAGGAATAAGCTATCTACCGAGAGAGAACAGAAAGGGGGGACAGTCAGTAAACGGTTGACTTTCACAGCAAAGAAACCCCTCTAAAAAAGACCAGACATAGAAGGCAAGTCAGCAGAACTTACTGAGTTTGCGTTGGGGTTGGGCCATGGACCTCGACCTCCAGGACCCCTGAGACAGACAGAGTGGAGGACGTTGAGTGAGAGGCTCACTGAGGAGCAAATGAAAGCTTGTCTACGGCAAACTGATGCTTGTCGAAAAACAAAATTAACACCAGATCAGCGATCGTCAAATAATGATCATACCAGTGATATTAACAGTAATTCTATTGGATATAATTAACATCCTACTAAGTAGACTGAGGTGATGAAATGCTTTTTGGGGAATGAATGCACTCACATGTTCATTCCTGGCATTCCGGGCCCCATGGAGTTGGGAGGAGGCCTCATTCCACCACCATAGTTCTACACAGGGAACACAGGGAGTCACATTCTCCTCTCTCGTGCCTCATCCAGGTGCTGTGTTTTGAACTACCCAATCCCGATAAGCAACGTATGTGTAGAATGATAACAGGGGCAGAAGTGTGTGTACATGGCGTGCCCTGTCGACCTGGTGGCTACTGAGGTGAGACAGGTGAACTCGCAAAACATTTCACATGTCAGATGAGTCTGGTTTGATGTTAGTGTTTTCCTGCATGATGAATGGGCTAGATATTGTATTTGGGGGAAGGGCCAGAGGGAGGTGTGGATTGTGTAACTGGGCTACTCATTCGATTACATGCAGCAGGCTTTTGCTGACATGCACCTTAATGTACCGTCCCCCTCGTTTTATGGTTAAGCAGGCCGGGTTACAAATGCACAGTGGTGGCGTAGATATTTGACCTGTCTTTGTAGATGCTTAGTCCACCTATGAAATGTCTGAATCCACTTATGACGTAAGGTGATTTGAGGATTCAAATGAAGTATTTTAAATATGTTTGTGCATGACAGCTGCTCAACGGGGTCCTTTGGCAGGACTGCAGGCAGGACACAGAACAGCTCCACTCAGAGGTGGAATTTTGTTCAACAGATGATTACATTTGTCAGGCAGATGCCACACCAGCTGCTAAATTGTTGAATGCCAAAGTACCACAGTGAGGAAGGCAGGTAGGCAGAAGGGCAGCGGGGCAAAGGGGGCCATGACACTCTAACAAACTAACTTGGTGATTGGAAACTAGACAGTGGAATTACAGTGAACAAGAGGAGCGGGCTATGTGAGGGGTCGCGTCATGGTGACCTAGAAACAAAGTCAACCGCTGAAACCAGCAGTGGAACGTGGGGGTGGAGGGCAGTATAGTTTTGTGGGAAGTGCTGGTTTCAGTCTGTACCTGTGGGCCCATTCCGCCCATCCCCCTCGGGGGGTTCATCCGCATCGGGCCGCCCATGTTTGGATGTCCTGGAAGTGGAATGACCGAGAGGAAGACTATCAGCGAGGGACAATGCTGGACCAATAATATAAAATATATGACTGAATATATATGACAGAATATATAGAACCATGAGCATATAAATGCAGGTGTTTATAGTGTACCCTGTGGTCTGGTGGGGTCCAGGCTGTTTGGCAGGAGTGGCTGGGACCCCGGAACCCCCACAGGGGGCTGGGACACCAAAGGGAAACATTGGCACAGTGGTCAACTCTCTGGAAACGGTACTCACATCATGTAATAGACTTGTCTAGTATACGTCATCTATGGGGGGAGGGGGAAGGTAACCTTACCTGATTTGGCATGCGGAGTGAGGGGCGGGGTCCACCGGGGTAACGTGGAGACATGAAAGGCTGTGGGAGGACAGAACAACATTATCCATCACGCGTTTGACTTTCAGCTGTCAGCAGGGGGAGCCGTTGTCCCAGAGAAAAATGCTCAGAGTTTGGAGGAGCTTTGTTGTCATTCTACACAAGGCAAAGGTTGTGTCTTAGTCCTGACAGTTGTCCTCAGATGGTGAAGACCAATAGAATAGAGAGGGAAGTAAAGAGGAAAAGAGAGGGTGATACAGGGAGAGGGAAAGGTGGCTGAGTGAATAGAGGATGAAAATGGTCATGGGTGGTGGATGACGTCAGCATGTTGAATGAGGGAACCGTTAGAAGGCGTATAGATGGGTGATGGATGATGTTAGCATGTTGAATGAGGGAACAGTTAGAAGGCGTATAGATGGGTGATGGATGATGTTAGCATGTTGAATGAGGGAACAGTTAGAAGGTCTATAGATGGGTGGTGGATGACGTCAGCATGTTGAATGAGGGAACAGTTAGAAGGCGTATAGATGGGTGATGGATGATGTTAGCATGTTGAATGAGGGAACAGTTAGAAGGTCTATAGATGGGTGGTGGATGATGTTAGCATGTTGAATGAGGGAAAAGCTAGAAGGCATCTAGATGGGTGGTGGATGATGTTAGCATGTTGAATGAGGGAAAAGCTACAAGGTCTATAGATGGGTGGTGGATGATGTTAGCATGTTGAATGAGGGAACAGTTAGAAGGTCTATAGATGGGTGGTGGATGATGTTAGCATGTTGAATGAGGGAACAGCTAGAAGGCATCTAGATGGGTGGTGGATGACATCAGCATGTTGAATGAGGGAACAGTTAGAAGGTCTATAGATGGGTGGTGGATGTGTACTAGAGCGTGTGCAGGAGCAAGAGGCTAGTGGACAAATACAAATTTTTGACCAATTTATGTCCATATTTCACATGTGGTCAAAAACACACACACATATGTTTTACGTGATTGAGGACCTACAATTTGTTACCATTAAAAAACTACCTAATCCTAAAACTAACCCTTACCTTAACCTCAATAACCTAACCCTTAATGCCTAAACTTAACCCTAAGTATAAGCCTAAATCTAACCCAAATTTCAACCCTAGCCGCAAACGTAACCCCAAGTCAGATAATCTTGATAAAGTGAGAAAAATAATAACCCCTTGCATGAATTTCCACATTTTACTCCATGGTTTTACTATCTCAAAAAGGAACACACACACACAGACACACACACAGACACACACACAGACACACATATACACACACGACTGAATGACTGACTGTATTGATCAGCATACCACAGAGAGCAGAAACATCTCTACATTCAACAGTGATGCAACAATACAAAACATGTCAGTGTCTTTATTGAATCAACTAATAACTCTGAAAAATATATAATCCATCAAGGAACAACAACCTAAATGTAATCAAATTACGACACAAAGCAACACAGCCAATGTTACTGACAATAACAACATAACAGACACATTATTACACTACAGATTCCATTTTAATTTGATCATCCTTGTGCAGCAGGAATTGTCCTGAACAGCAGAACATGCCAACCAAGTATATTCAAGGTAAAAAGGCTTCTACATTTTGGCATTTTCACTTCAGTGTTTCAGACTTAATTTGTCCTAGCCATGATCAACCCATACAAAAACATTCTTAATTATAATCCAAATAAAAATCCATATTTCCTCTTGCTACACATTTTTTTCCCCAGCTGTAACAAACTGGCTTAAATTAAGATATGGCATCTGTGTAAGAGATGTGTACAGGCAGGCGAAACATGACGCTATGACAACAAAGAAACAAGCTTTCAGAACCAATTAAACGCGAGCTACTAGTTTGGCATGGGGCCAGCTGGAGGACAAGTTATATAATGACCAAACCCTGGAGGGAAAAACTGCTGTTCTCCCTCCACCCCCCCCCCCCGTATCTCCCTCTCACCCCCACTGTCCTTCCCTGTCTCCTTCCCTCCCCATCCCTCTCTCCTGCCTTTGTCTTAGCCCAGTTATGGTGAGTTAGTCTGTGAGGCCTCCACAGTGTCAGGCCCTACTGCAATATTAATAGGATATTGAAGGGAGTGAGTGCTGGGCTTAGGAAGAAGAGAAAGCAGGCCCACTCTTCTCAGCCTGGCCAGATGTACCTCCACTCTACTCTACTCCACTCCTGCTCTATTCCCAACAACGGGGGCCAACACAGCTCAATTATTTATCCTATCTAAAGCGTCATGGCCACTGTCTGACTATAGCTAAGAAGTGGGTCTGTTTGTAAAGATGTCTGTCGTGGGGGTGGGAGGTGAGTTAGGAGTGATGTAGGTGGAGAAGGGGCAGTGGGTTAGTGGAGAACAGAGAGAGTCAGATGAGAGACAGAGTAAAAAGGAGAAGAAGCCTCAAGTGGACAGAGAGAGGGAGACTGGGGGAGAGAAAGAGGAAGACAAAGAAATAGAAAAAGAAAGAGAGAGGAAGCAAGCAATGAGGGAGAGAGGGCAGGACAGAATGAGTGAAATCATGGTGGGTGAGAGCAGGGTGTGTGGGTGTGAGTGGGTGTGCGTGCGTGCGTGCCTGCGTGCGTGCGTATGTCTTACCTGGCCGTGAGGTCCCATCATTGGGTTGCTGGGGTTGTGTGGGGGTGGCTGTGCGTGGGGTGACGGCTGGGAGCCGGGAGGTCCCTTTAAGAGAGAAGAGGGAGGGAGATGAGTGAAACAGTGAGGCTCGGAGGGCCATGGAGGTGACCTAGCTCTTCCATCTCGCTGTACAACCCCCACTGAAGACAGATGCAGTGCAATACACACCCTGGGTCTCATTCATCTGCTGCTGCTCTAAACACACTACACACTACACTACCCTACCCTACACAACACTACACCCTACCCTACACCCTACCCCACACTAAACACTACACAGTACCCTACCCTACACTACACCCTACACTACCCTACACACTACACCCTACACTAAACCCTACCCTACACTACACTCTACCCTACACTAAACACTGCACCCTACAGTACACTACACCCTACCCTACACTAAACACTACACCCTGCCCTACACTACACCCTACACCACACTACACCCTACACCACACTACACCCTACCCTACACCACACCCTACCCTACACTACACCCCACACTACACCCTACCCTACACTACACCCTACCCTACACTACACCCTACACCCTGCCCTACACTACACCCTACACTAAACACTACACCCTACACCACACTACACCCTACACCACACTACACCCTACACCACACTACACCCTACCCTACACCCCACACTACACCCTACACTAAACCCTACACCACACTACACCCTATACCACACTACACCCTACCCTACCCTACACCCTACCCCACACTAAACACTACACACTACACCCTACCCTAAACACTACACCCTACCCTAAACACTACACCCTACACTAAACACTACACCCTACCCTACACCACAAGGGCTAACATTTCTAATGCCGGTACTATTCCACTGCGCTCACAGAATAGTATTATCAAAATGTGTGTATCAACTTGGTTCTTCAAATACAAAACACAATTAACACAAGGCATCTCGATAACAGCATTCATTATGACCAGACACAGCCTCTGTTGGTGTTTACTATGCACTTACGTATTATATTCTCTGCACAGTTTATATCTAACCTCAGATAACCAACCAGCTCCAGGCTAGGGCCTGTTCACACTCAAACACTCACTGTGTAAACTGAGTCACACAGAGAGACCACACACGTTCACAGCTATGGGCTATCAGATTATCAGTTGCTCAGTCAGGGCCTCCATGAGGCCTAAAGCTGTCAGGCAACCATGCGGCCGCAGGAGCACCAACGCAGCCACACGGGCATGCACCTTCAGAATTACCCGTCTCCTAACTGTCCTTTCAAACAGACACACCAAGCACCTGTATGAGTTCCAACCCCACATCCACACTCACTGCAGTCCCCATTTCACCTGACCGTCCGTCCACGGGAGAATACACCCGTCTCTCCGCATGCGTTTGCAGTCCTCTGCACCTGGCCACCAGACAGTTCTTCTCTTTAACACATCTTACTAGAATATCTGACCTGACGGACAAAAACTAATTCCCAGCAAATGAAAGAAGCTCTCTTGAGTTCAGACAGACCAGGCAGCTATAGCCTGCGGATTGCAGCAGCCTCTCCCCTTGTCATCCTCACCCACCCTGAGAAGTCCTGGCACTGGGGGAAGGGGGTATGCCGACAGAGAGAGGGGAGCTGGGCAAACGGGTGGGCACTGCTGGAGCAGAATAAACAATGGAATGAAAGCAGAAGCCTCTCCATGTGAGGGCCATGAGGACAAGGCCAAGCTGCGGACACGGCTGTCAACACAGGCAGCACTGTTCTGATCTATTAACAAATATGCAAATCCACATAACGTGCTGCCTAATCAAATGAATTGCATTGGGACTTCGGAATCATTTGGCTGCATTTACATATAGGCAGCTAAATTAATATGTATATATTTTTAATAATTAATCATTTCACTGATCTGATCAGCTCTGAAAATGTCTGCACGTGATCTGATTGGATGAGATGTCAAAAATCCAATTAGCACAGAAATAATTATAAGAATTGGGCTGCCTGTTAAAACACAGCCAAAGTATTGTTGACAAAGCAGCCTTGTGCTTTCATTAAAAATCCCCCCCCCCCAAAAAAGGATAAATTATATATAATTTCAACAGTAGCAAAAGTGCCACCAGCTATGAAGCTATGGAACTGACATGACAGGTATCATAGAAATGAAGGTGTCGTGGTCATGACATGCACGTGACAGTGGCATTGCATCTATGACTGAGCAGAGGTCAGAAGTAGCTAGCAGAGACCGGGGGGGGGGGGGGGTGGTTAACAGCAGATGTACTAGCTCGGCTCTCAGCAGGTTTAGAGCGGAAGCCTAGCGCGGTGATGCCGCTTGTCCGTCAGTCCCGGGAGTCATTATTGTTGTGGAGCTTGTTCTAGCGGTGTGTCTAACAAGTCACCCCTGCAGAGCCTGGCAACACTAACCCAGCTGCTGCAGCCTGCAAACCCCTGTTCCTCCTCTACCGCCTGCCCCTCCATAATGAAGCTCCTCCACTGCTCTGGCCTCCCTCTGCCTCAACACAATTATGACTGAATAGAGAAGCAGAAGGCGTTCATGAGGTTTGCTGTCCCTCCGACGTGTGCCTGCAGGAAGGGAAAGGGACTGGGCCAATCCGCGTCTGGGAAACAATGGGCCGGACTGTGTGTGGGTGTCTGTGCAAGCTGGTATACGTTTGTGAGAAAGTGTGTGTGAGACAGGGAGGAGGAAAAGGGAGGAGGGGGGCCGGGCGTTAAATGAAGCAATTAATAAAATCATTTTCTACCCAGCTAAGGAGATAACAGCTTGGCACCGTACCACAAACCCATCAACAAAAGCCCCCCGACATGCTCTCAGACTCCCCTTCCCCAGATCGGCTTTAGGAGGAACACAACACAACGTCGCTGCTGCTGTCCCTGAAGGGCCAGTAACACTGAACACAAAACAGAGCGGATGGCTGTACGGAGCAACTGAGCCAGTCGTGTGTGCGCGTGTACGTCTGTGTGTGTGTGTGTTTGTATATATATATACACACACAGAGTACGGCTCCTCCGCCACAAGAGGGCAGCGTGGAACTACAATAGACAGGCTGAACACAAAGCCAAACTGAAACACAACAAATAAAAGCCTGGACGAACACCACCACAATGCACACTCATTGTCATTCCTTTCTTAACATTCCAGCAGCAGAAGCTCTACAGGCTCATCGTATGGCACAGCACCATGTCGGCTCACTGAGGAGACCACTAAATAGTACCCTGACAGTTGTTTACCATGTCACAAACACGTTGTGTCTTTGAGTCCTGCCTCTGTGGTGAGGAATGTCAGTCTTCGTTTCAGTGGCAAACGTGGAATAAGTTCAGCAATGGTGGAACAGAAAGGAGGCATGAGAATCAAGAGCACCAAGTCATTGTGATTAGAATCCAAATAAAGTTTAGTTGAAGCAGTCATACAAAACACTATTTCCAGACTGGGCTACAGGCAAACGCTTGGCAGAGAGAACAACAAGACCGGTAAATGGCGAGAGAAAGGTTGGTCCAGGAATGGAGAGAGACAAAGAAAAAGGCTTGGCCCAGGAATACCTACATTCCTTCTCCAGTAGTCTTACTCGCTCATCAGTACACATTCTCAAACTTTGACCCGAGAGATCAAGCAATCTCCAAACATAATAGGTGGTGAATCAACTCTGCAGAGTTCAGCACCTGATTGTCTAGAACAGAGTAGCTACAATACCAAAGCTGGACATTAGTCCAACTATCAGTACCTCAGCTCTGAAACATGAATAAACCAACTCATTCCTGTAACAGTGCCATATAGACCAGTTCTGTTCCATTTATGACCACTTATTTAAATGAACAGCTGAACGCATTGATTACGCATGTGTTTTTCTGTTGCTCATTAAGAAAAACGTGAAATCTATCTTGGAGATTTGGTTCAAAGTGGCAGTAGCTGATGTTTGTCCCCAGTGAGACCATGTAAAAAATGTCAATGCAACTTTGTCTAAGTAAACAGAATTATTCTACGATAACTCCAGAAATCCATAATAAATGTGGACATTTTTGCAGAGATTTTAGTCACACAGTTTTAAGTCAGAGCTTGGACTCTGCCAAAATCCAAACCCTAACTGAGTACATTGTGATGCAGATTAAATCACAATCTTCGATCACATTTTCGAAAAAGTTATTTAAATGAGGTTAACCATGAAGACTAAGGACTACGGGAACAAGGACTGACAGTGTGTTTTGCGTTCCTTACTGGGCTGCCAGCATTTCAGCATCTCCTCCTGGTGTCTCGGCGCGCTGGGCCTGCCCTCCCCAGAGGGGCTGTTGCAGTGGCGTTTTGGCGTGAGGATTATTAAGCGGGCCGACCCCTGCTACACCAGGGAGAACTGCAGATCTGGGCCTGATGCCAACATGCAGGCTTTGTGGTCCTCCTTCCTCAAACTCCCTCCCTCCTCCCTTCTCCTTCACTGCAGGAGCCTGATGCGAGTTCTGGCCTGCAAGGTACAGATTAGGGGAGTCTGGGGGCCCCTTCTAACCCTGGCCAGTCCTCTCTGTCTGGGCTGGGCTGCTACCACAGCAGTGCTGGGGTCACCTATGTTAATTACCCCTCTCCTCTACATCTGGGAGAGATGCTAGAACACACTCGCTACTGACGTGGGTTTACACACACTCACACACACACACACACTTTGTGTCACACACCCTGGCATGCACATACGAAAACATTCTCTCATTTCTCCTCTAACTTAAATCTTTTCCATGTTTTTCGTTCCCAAAAACAGATCAGAAGACACAAAAGCCGGATGTGGAAGTGGAATTATGGGTAATGGTGAAAAAAGAAACTAGCTTGAATAGCAGAGGCAGAAGTGACATTGTCTGAGGTATGTGTGTGTGTGTGTGTGTGTGTGCTTAAGATTGAAAGAGAGTGAAGGAAATATGGTGAGTAAATCAGAAAGAAAAGCTAGCAGGTACATGAAGAGGGGACATTCGTAGAGAGAAGACAGCACCTGTCCACAACTGTCAAGTGTTGAGCATTTTCAGCTGGATCTCTTAAAACACACCACCTGGTGGAGAAGCCTCTAGTGAGGGCTCAGCCTGGGCAGTCAATACAGAAGTACAAACAAAAGCAACACATGATTAGCACAATCTTACTGTGCATAGACAACCACAGCAACAGACTGAATTCGTGGGAGCGGCAGTTCGTCAGAGCTCTCTCCCTGTGTCTGTGTGTGTGTGTGTGTGTGTGTGTCTGTCTGTCTGTCTGTCTGTAGTACACCATTGTAAAACGATGCCATGGGAATAACTGGTGTCATCTTTCCTCTATACTATACTACACACTTAACCACAGCATTGTTCCAGCCTCAGTGTCCACTTGCTGGGGGAATTTGATAGCACACACAGGGAGCTCTGGGGGGAGAAGTCAGTGTGTGTGTGTGTGTGTGTTGCAGGCTTTTGTTTCACACTCCCATCCTCTCTCTTTTGCCTGACTGGCCGCTGAGGAGGGAGGGATTGCTGCAGTGGAGAACACTGGAGCGAGACTTCCTCTCTCAATCCCTCCCTCCCTCTACTTGTCCCTCTGTACTTCTCTCTCTCTCTCTCCCTTTACTCTGCTCCTTCTCCATCCATCCACCCTGCCCCCCACGCCCACCCCCCACCTCTCAGCACCTCCCTTGCACACAGCAGACTATTTATGGAAAGCAATGTCACTCACGCAACACCATCAGATATCTCTGCTCTGATCACTCCTCATACATCATTAACATTCCCTACGACCCCAACACACACACACACATACACACACACACACACACAAACATACACACACACACACACACACAAACATACACACATACACACACACACAAACATACACACATACACACACACACACACACACACAGCCAAGTCTGCATAAACCCCACACATAAGACACCTAAACAACCTGGAAACTATATTTACAGTAGCTTCATGACGTTATTGGATCAATATAATTTTTGGGGGATATGTTTTAGATATGGTGTGTCTCTCTACACAATTAAGAGAGCATGTAAACCCCAATCATCAGGTTGACCTCTCTAGCCTCCCAGACAACTATCAGTGAGCAGTGATGACAGGAGGAATTAGCAGAGCAACACAACCCAGAGAAAAATCTCCTTCACAACCCAACCTCCCTGTTACTAGCCAGTCAGACCTAGGTCTAATGCTACTGATATATGGTGTGGATACAAACACAAATAGGGAAGCCGGGAGGAAAAAATTGATTTAGCGAATAGTCAGCTAGTACAGCTAGGCCAACAATACAAGGTAGTCACCATTATCTGTGTATCAATGCACTGGCACAACGCAGATAGAATATATAATGTCACATATAGATCACATTTATAATGCCTGGAAAGGCATTGCAAAGATGGTGACATAACTGGAAACTAGCTATTAAGGTAAACATCTTGCTTAGCTTGTTAAACTCAACAGTAAACGCAACAGCGAAGACATGCGGTGCCTACATGAAGAGCAGGTTCTCGAAAATCAGTCGGTAGATCGGCAGAGAAGTGACTTTTAAACAGTTGCTGTGTAAAGCAGCAGCTGACAAGATTCGCGGCGCCCAACAAAGTCAGTAGGCTTTGTAAAAACTGTGTTTGCTAGCAGCTACTAACTTAGCAATTGTAGCTAGCTAGCTTTTGTGGAAGATATTTATCTTTGTGTGTGCAGCATTGATTAGCAGAATCCCTTCATATAAAGTAGTAGTTTGTGACATGGCCTGATTCCAGAATTCTGACAAAAAAATTCCAGTATTTACAGATTTAATGTTATACATTTTGGTAATTTAAGGCTGTTGACCTTAATGGTCCCAAAGATGGCTCCACAACGCTGGGATACGTCAACATATAGAACGTGCTAAACTCCTCACACCTGTCAGAATTCCTGTCAAAAGCATTGGCTAGCGAAAATGTTCATACCAACAAGAATGGGATAAATATTTCTCTACATAAAAAAGTTTAACCATATTAACATTCTCAAATTCTTTTTTAGGAAAAACATTTATAAAATCCCATTCATAGCAACTCTGAATGCCGGCAATTTGACAACGCTGTGAATCACACTTTTCTTACTCTATATGAATGGTACCCAAAAGGAATGAGGACAACCAAGCTGATAGATTTTTTTTTGGCATCAACTGATGATTACGGTAAAGTGGTGGCTCCAGCTTAGTATGAATGGAGTAGTAATCTTACTGCAGATTTCTTTTTTACGCACTTCTCTCCAACGTGCACAGGACGTTCACTGGGGTGAACCAATCACAACGTTTTGCAGAGGTGATGCACATTTGCATATAGCCTGCTGACATTCCCAGACAGGGAAACCTTAAAATCAAACTGTATGTTGTTAGCTGTTTGGTTTGTGATTGTTTCTTTTGATTGTTCCTTGTAAACTTTGGGCTCTTGAAAATGTTGATACATTTTCCTCATGTTTGCATAGCAGGCGAGCTATTTCCGTTAATAGTAAGTACCAAAGAATAAAATATTAAATGCTATTAGCATATACACATTACTGAGTTATTTTTACAAAGAGACACAGAGACAGATGCACAGAGACAGGCAGACAAAGAGAGAGATCCACACACACACAGGGGTAGAGAGATCTGGAGATGGATTAGGTAAACCACAGAATCAAACACGGGAAGAGAGGGACAGGATTAGTGTGTAAGGACAACAGGAGGAGAGGTCTTACTTGAAAGAAGCCCGGGGGCATGGGTCCGCCAGGCATGCCATCGTTTGGAGGCATGTTACCCATCACTGGACTTGGGGCAGCGGCTGCACTCTAAGAAACACAAAGACAACACACTTATTTTGCTGAAACAAATACACGCACGCACATACTCATCTCAGCCACACAGACACACTACTCAAAACATTAGTCAAGACACATGATTGTCTGGGGGACTATTGACTAGATTCCTAGTCAATGGCTACATTAAAGGCCATACTAAAAAGACAAGCATCTGCCGGTCTCTTTCTAAATCTGTAAACATTTATGCTGATTGAGAAGATGTAATAAAAATGGGCTTGATAGATGGAGTTTGGAGCAGATTGGGCAGTGGCTGGATCTGTTGAGTGTTACCCAGGCTGTCTATTCACCAGCAAGCACCCAGTAAAGGGGATTACACAGCCGCTATGGCGCTTTTCCACTGCATGGTACCGGCTCGCCTCGACCCCCTCGTCTCTACCCGCTTTGATTGCTTTTCCACTGCATGGTACCGGCTCGACTCGGTTCGCCTTTTTTGCTTTTCCACTGGCCAACAGTTGGGATAGTACCTGGTACCAGATACTTTTTTTAGTACCTGCTTCGTCGAGGTTCCAAGCGAGCTGAGGCCATACCAAGAGTGACGTGGTAACACAGAAGACTTCTGATTGGGCAAGAGTGACTCAAAACATGCAGCAAAGCAAAACAAGCAGTCCTTGCATTGACATGGGTTAATTTCAATGCCAGTGCATAGGACCAGACTAATTTAAGCCATCGTATTTCCCCAAAACTCCTATTGATTTGGACCTACTAGCATTGAAATCAACTCGTTATCCCGGTGAGAGACCCACAAATATGCGCTTTTTTTGTGGCCTACAAAAGGACCTTGTCTTTTTCCTCAAGGGTATTTCTATAGGCTACCTGGCATATACTGCACTGGTCAGAATAGTAATGTCAAGCCAAACAGAAGCAGCCTACCAATCTTCCTAACTATTTTTGCAGTCGGCAATGTATTAAGACCAAAGTTACTGCTCACGCGTGCTTCCTTGCTACTACTGGTATAAACGCTGCCTTGTTTACAGTAGGCTACTCTTGAGTCAGAGTCAATGTTTTGGTGTTGAGTTGTAAGTGTATACACTTAAAGTTAACAGAACATTGCAGTTACGTCATCTTTTATACTGTAGGGCGAAAATTCTATTCTACATTTTCACAGTTTTTCAAACCGGGTCTGTGACCATGTTATCCAGATTTAGTTTAATTTTGATTTGCCACTTTACGTTCAAAGCTTGTCAATTTAAAAGAAATGTTACAGAGTTCATTCAATGGATCTTTCTGTTCACTGCAGGGTTTATGTTAGCCAGCAAATGCTGGCTTTTCGCCGATATCTGATGTACGATATCTTCATTAATGTTCCAGTGTGTGTCGCGTTGGAGGAGGCGCTACGACAGTTTTCCAGTGATACAGGGTACTATCTGCAGTGGAAAACCAACCGAGGCGAGCCGTGTAGAGCCGATTTGAGCTGGTACCATGCAGTGGAAAAGCTCCCAAAGCAGCTAGAGACGAGTAGAGTCGAGCCGGCACCATGCAGTGGAAAAGCTCCCAAAGCAGCTAGAGACGAGTAGAGTCGAGCCGGTACCATGCAGTGGAAAAGCTCCCAAAGCAGCTAGAGGCGAGAAGAGTCGAGCCGGTACCATGCAGTGGAAAAGCACCACTAGAGACCACTCCTATCCACGCTCTTCTCCTTTCTCCTCCCTCCCCCACTGTAACGAGATCCTCCCCCGGCCAGTCTCAGTACAAACAGCCCCTCCATCCCAGACTCCGTTGGCTACCAGGACCTGGGGCCACAGGGCAGGGCATACACGCTCCCCCTGGGGTTATGGTGTGAAGCAGTGAGTCCTGAAGGCACCGTCAGGGGCTTACAGAGAGCTGGACAAACCCACACGGGCACAAAAGATCATTCAAAATCCAATTTTCCCTAACTTTAACTCTCACCCCACCCCTTATTCTAACCCTCACCCCATCCCTAATTCTAACATTAACCCCAATTCCAAATTATACCCTAAACCTAAAAAAAATAAAAATACTTATGGGAACCAGCAAAATGTCCCCAAGACGCTGTATTGTCCTTGTTTTATTATCCTCATAGGGATTTCTGGTCTGCATGAGTAAAACAAAGACACACACACACACACACACGCGTGCGCGCACTTCTTCCTCTGTGTATAAAAAAGGCTTGTAATGTGAGTGCAAGATAACAGTAGTGAAAAGGTGTTTTCATTACATACTGTTGAACCAGGTGCCAGAGAACACAGGCTAAATACTTACTGCTTTATTCAACAAAGAAAATATATTGACTGTAGAAGTGGTGGACTATAAATACCTCAGCGGCTCCAAACCTTCCCTATCTGGGAGAGGACCAAGTGCTAACCATTTAGTTACTGCCAGCAAACTATGTACGGGGGGCTGCAGTGTGAGTACTTGGTCAGGGAGAGAGGGAGAGATTGGAGTAAAGGAGGGGCGTAAGAAGGAAAGGAGCGAAGAGGGGGGAGAGATTGGAGTAAGGGAGGGGCGTAAGGAGGAGAGGAGTGAAAAGAGAGGAGTGAGTGGTAGAGCAGAGTCCACACAGAAGGGAGAGGAGAGGTGAGGAGATGTGGTTAACTGGGTTTGTCAGCACGTATTTACTCAATGGCAGCTGTTAGTCCAGTCCAGTCCAGTGGAGCCATCAGGATGGCTGATTGGCCTTGCATGCCATTTACACACTACTATCATCGTGTTAAGGCTAGAGAGCCATCTGAAACTGACACAGCAGCACCCTGCACCCAGGCAGGGCCAGTGGAAGACTCATAGAAAAACTGAATGGAGGAACAAGGAATTTCTCTGGTCACCACAGGTTAACTACTGTAGAGTCCACTTTCAGTAATTTGACAAAACAGTGGATAGAGTATACTAAGAGACACTATCCACACACACGCACAAGTGAGTGTCTGAACAGAGAAAACAGGGAAGCCCATCTTTAGATTTATTCCATGGACTAGACATCATTAGAAAAAATTACTAGAACTTAGGGTTTACTAGTAACTACTCCAAATATCTTATGACTATTTCCATGTTACTAGTAAAAGCTGATACTGGTATATATGAAAAGCGAAAGTTACTTACATCACTAGTCGCTATTCTATTTTTACTAGTACCTTTTGTTGATACTAGTACTTATTACAAACTACCAGTCAGTACTGTAATTGTTACTAGTCAAGTTATAATTCAGTCAAATCAACATTAAGACTACAAGTAACTTTTTACTAGTTAGAAATACCTCTAATAATTACAAGTAACAAAGAAGACTTTTCATACCTACAACATATGCTAATATTCTGCTAAATATTCAAGACAATAAAGCATGTCTACTGCATGACCGCACAAAGGCAAAATGGCAGATGTTGTTGAACAAATTCAACAAAATTGCAGCTTGCAATTCAAACAACGCCTTTCAGGGCAGGCAAGTTGCCGACTATAAATATGTCACAGGTGAATTTATAAAGACGTTTATGTGAGTGATGCCCATGCGATTTCTTGCTCTGCTAAAGCACTTTATGCATTTGCTTAATTAGAATTTTTCTCTAAAATTATTCTGACAATTAGTTGTTCAGTTCTATTACAGAATTGTGAATAGTAGTTAATATATTAACTATTTAGCTCTTACTATTTTTTTTAGTTTTGTTAATTTTATTATACAATCAATAATTCTCACTGGCAATGACTAATTTTGAAAAAAACAAGAAAAGGAACCAGGCAATCTTAGTTCAGCCAGCCCGCAATTAGAAGGGATGAATGTTGTTGCCCTCATTGGATTCACACCAGGGTCTCCCGTGTGAGGGGCTGAGTCTTTAACCACTATGCCACAAAGCTATACTTATGCCACGTGTCGGTACAGCGTCTTGACACTAGATCATTTTGTCACGCATTAACATCACGCCAAGTTTGAATATTTAGCCAGACACCATTAAGCATAGTGTTAAACTGACTAACGTTTCTTATTAAGTTTACTTCCACCACAAATAGCATCTATGAACTGTATGTCTTTTGCCACTGGCCATTTTAACAGCTTATTTACCAGTTACTGGTATCTACTAACATCCTAGGAATAATCATAAGAATTGAGCAATTGCTAGCGAGACTAAAGATTTACTTTGCACTGCCAAAGCTATTTCATTTCATAGCACAACAACGCTTGTCTTTCTTTCATTTGTGAATGACATTGATACAATAACTATCAATATAGGTGACGATAACTGACTTTCTCTGCAAGTGAAAAGACAAGAGAATCGTGGAATCCTCTTTTACTCTTATCTATACTGTAGCACAGTATACGCTATATTTACATTTTAATAGATGTATCATTACAATGACAGCATAAAGTCATCACATCCAAATTTTGTCATTTAGCTAATGCTCTTCTCCAGAGTGACTTACATACATTGTTGATTGCATAGTCCTAAATCCATAGGCCAATCCACAGTAACATTTCAACCAGATCTGTTGCCAGAGAAATTAATGGTAATTTCTTGGCCATAACCTGCATCCAACATTATTTTAGAGAAATTTGGCGGTATATGCTACTGACCTGACAATCACAGACCCCCTGTAACAATGCCAGCCCAGTAACCTCCACATCTGGCTTCCCCTGAGGGTGGTCTCAGACCAACAACCCAAAGGGCTCATGAAACTCTGAGAAACTGTATCAGGGAAGCTTGTCATCCTCACCAGGGTTTTGATCTGACTGAAGTTCATTGTCGTAACCAACTTCAGTGGGCAAAAGCTCACTTTCGACGTTTTAACTAACAGGCAGAGGCAGGAAGCATTATGTCAACACTTTGAAAACGTCTGTGGTAGTTCTGTCATGAGGAGACATAAGGTAGGGACAACGAACAAAACTGAACTGTATCGATGGCAATTTGAATGCCCAGAGATGCAGTAATAATAATATGATACCTATTGTCTGAATCTAAAATGTTTGTTATTGCAATAACCTGCTTGTTATTGCAAATAATCTGACTGCAACTCACTTTATAAAGCATGCAGACATGGTCAAGAGTTGTTGTTTCACCAAACATTAGGATGGAGAAAACACGTGATCTAAGCACGACTTGGGGGTGGCATAATTGTTGGTGCCTGATGTGGTGGTTCCAGCATCTCATAAATAGCTGTCCTGGGATTTTCTAGACTCTTGAGTTTTGCAGAAAATGTTTTGACAAAGAAAACCATCCATTGAGCGTCAGTTCCGTTGGTGAAAAAACACCTCATTATAATGCCGTATCGATTTAAAGTCTTATCATAGTCCAAAATGCACAGCAGTGTTCTAGAATACTGAGCCATTGGTTTTCATAACTTTTTGAATTCTAAGCTAAGCTCAAGCTGTCAACACATAAAATAGAGGATGTGTATCAGAGTTGCGTTTGTTTGGGAAATATGGGGAGGCGTGTGTTTAAGCTGTGGCCCGGATAGGGTGGTCTCAGATACATGTAGCAATGTTACAATTGGACCCTAGATTCTGTTTCTGTAAACTGTCTCTCTGTGACTGCGGGCTATGACTCTGCGGGCTATGACTCTGCGGGCTATGACTCTGCGGGCTATGACTCTGCGGGCTATGACTCTGCGGGCTATGACTGTGTTGATATGTAGTCAATCATTAACATTTAATATCTTAATTCTGATTAGGATCCATTTTTGATGAAATACCCTTTTTAACAAATATTGGGGTATTGACCAGGGAAAATCTACTAACTATAAAACTATCACTAGTTAAATTAAAATACTGACCTGTAAGAATTAAATTGGAAAATGGGAAACCAGTACAAAAAGCAAATATTTGAGAATAAATAGTAATAACAAATTAACTTGTACTATTAACAATTGCATTTGTTTTTAACTTATTAGTAACAAACTGGTTACTTTTACAGTACTATGATCAGTCAGTTCCAGGGAATGGATGTTAAAATGTTTTGCCCTACATCATCTGCAGTGTGATCCGAGGCATTCTGACCGCAGGCGGCCGCTTGGTCAGTAGTATCTGACATGGACTGCTCAGGGGGGGAGGAAGAGAGGGAGAGGGGAGGAGAGGATGGGGGACTGTTTCTGAAGCACAGAGCCAGCCAGTCAGTCTCCACTGTACTCTCAGGTAAAGCAGCAAAAGGCCTGTTCTCCTTGTTGCCATGACAACCCCGACCTCAGCTCTCGCTCTCCAGTGCCCATTAAAACCCCCAGGCCGTCAATCATCAGCCTGGCCAGGGAGAGAGAGGGGAAGAAAGAGAGAGCAAGAGAGAGAGAAGAGAAGAGAGATAAATGAGAAGAGACATGAGTAAGAGAGGGGGAGAGAGAGAGAGAGAGAGAGAGAGAGAGAGAAAAGAGAGAAGAGACAAGTGAGAAAGAGAGAGAGAGAAAGGAGAAAACAGAGAAGAGATAGAGAAAAGAAAAGAGAAAAGAGGAAGTGAGATAGAGAAATGGAGATGGAGTTTAAAGGAGCCTGTGGCTTTTGATAGCTGGCCTGTTTGCCACCGCTATCTCCCTCTCTCTCATGCACACAAACACACACACACACAGATACACAATACCCCCACAGTACTTAACCCTTCACAGCCCACTGTCTGCTCCTTCCTCTCTGCTCTGTATTTCTGCAGCAGCACTGCGCCCTGCTTACACTCCATTCTATCCATAAATAATACAGTTTATGTTCCCTTCCAGTGGGTTTGTATTCATTTCTCCCCCTAAGAAGAACACACAACCAAGCCAAAACCATTGATTGTTCTGTGAGCACTCTGAAGTAATTAGCTACCGCTGTTTTAATTATCAGTATCCATCCTGCTGCCTAGCTGGACATGAGACAGTGAGCGAGTGCTGCAATCTGCCCCATTGATCTGGACCTGGGTTCCAGGGGGTAATGGATCCAGTCTTATCTGTTCCGAGACAAGCAGGGCAACACAGAATGAGATCACCTGCTGGCCACAACACACACACACACAGTCCCGACTCCTGCAGACGAACTGCTCTGCAAACAGTCCAGAGAGGATCTAGCCACTGACTCCACTAAGCCCACATTACTCACCAGGACTGCAGCTCGTCTTTTTCTGCAACGGGGACAAGAAATATGAATATCAGAGAGGAGCAGCACACTGGCTGAGTTCATTAATGCTAAGACTAAGTAATCCTGGCTGCTGAGGTTTTTTGGGGACAGGAGGCTTTAGACGAATATAATCTGGGGCTGATGAGCAGGTGTGAGTGGCTCCAGACAGGTTGGAATGAAACTATTTCAGTGTGTGTCGTGTTTGTGAGACTGTAGTGGCAGCCTGTAGAGCGGCGAGGAGCTGGCAGACAAAACGGTTTGGCCGGTTGGCTTGGGTTAGGGCTGGAAGGCCCCGGTCCATCTCCGCCACCAACCGCTGCATTCCTCGCCACGCGACTGCGGCCTGTCACCACCACCCCCACCCCACCTCCCCCCACTTTTCTCTCCTCTCCTCAGACCCTGCTTCAACTGCTCCAATAATTCTGTCACTGAAGTCAACTCTATAAAGATTAGGTGGAGAGTCTGGAATGTGTAATCAGTGCTTCTGGTTGACAGATGCACCCTTTAATCAATGGAAAAGAGAGCAGTGAGTGTGGTGCCGAACCTCAGGAACCTGGCTCTCCCAACATGAATACACGGGAGAGCCCTGCATGACAACGGGAGAGGAGCTCGGCACACGGCTTCACCTCCTCCCACTGTTACGACAGCTGTCGTGTCAATCAGGTCAATTAATTACCAGCAAACAAATCCGCCAGGGAGGGAATAAGGAAGCCCCTCCCTTCTGCACCATAACCAACACTCTCCCCAGATGCCTTCCAACCACCCTCACCTCTGCAGCCTCCCAGACCAGGGCCTCTGGAGCCTCTGGCAGCCCTGGGAGCTGTTAGCCGAGAGAGAGGCCTCCTCGGCTGGGTGACTGTCTACGCAGCACCCATCCAGCTCCGGGGGAACCAGCCGTGTCACTGGCTGCTCAGCGGTCTCCTCATCACCGACATAATACCTGCCTGAGACCTGTGCTGAAAGCAGACAAACGCACACTAAAGCCGTCAGGTGTCAGCAGACACCGGTCTATGTCTGGCTATTTTATGAGCGGTTGTGGTGTGGAGCCCAACTGGCAGTTGGTTACACAGGAGGTGGTGTCTGGGGGCGTTCCAGGTAAGGCTGATGCGTGTGGAATATTACAGGTGTAAAAAACAACAACAAACACACCACTCCGGTCTCTCTGCGTTGGCGTTCAGAGAGCAAGCAGCAACTGTTTCCGTGAGCCTGTGTGTGCTTGTGTGTGTGTGTGTGTGTGTGTGTGTGTGCGCGCACGTTTGGGTTAAATGACACCTAAGTGAAACTGACACAAACGTGCGTGAGAAGGATGCAACACATGTCCAGATTCTGCGGTTTGGCCTGGACACACAAACCCACAGGTCCGGAGCGGCCGTGTCAGCTGTTAATGACCAGCCATGAGGAGGTCCTCTTGTTCCTTCCACTGACCCTGTTCCACCAAGCCCCCGCTTGCCCTGCTCTTTAATTACTGGGGAGAGGACAGAAAACTCTTTCTAAACACACACACACGCACACACACACACGCACACCTCCCAACACCCCCGTAATGTGGGTGTTGAGCAACTCTTCTCTGCCGATGGCCTTTCCCTCCCTCATTAGGCCAGTGTCAGCCACTAGAGGAAGGTGATGGAGCGCCAGGCTAAACAAGAAGCAGGCCCTTCCCCAGCCTGCCACCAGCCACACACAGCTAATTGACCATTATGAATGCCACTAATTAGGAAATAGGATGGCCAGTGCTAGGAGAATCAACTGCATGTGCCGTATACAGGAGCTGACTGTATGTGAAGTCACTGATGTGGTGCTCCTGTCAGCCTGCTTCCGCACAGGTGTCACCGCCACGCCTCCCTGATGGAGATTCTGGACCAGACCGAGACAGACACATCCTGTCCTCTTCACTCATCATTTATCTTCAGTCAATTATAATATATGCTTTAAATGCTAGGAGTATTTCTTTTCATCACTTACGAGATGGAGGCATGACGCAATTCCATGGCAACAAACAAGCAAACAAATATAAATGAAGTAACACTCTAGTACAGCTTCAGAGCATTTAACGCCACACACAGATAGAGCTCAGATAGTGTAGCCCGACTCAACGATATGATCCCTGTCTACTGGAATCATCACGGCAGTTCTCTGGACTGTTTCTTACCTGCAGGCTGCTTGATCAAAGGGTTCATTTTGTAGGCCTCATTCAGAGAGACTGCCTCTCTCCAACACTTAAAGGGCCAGTGTACTCAGAACCCAGGATCCCAGTTCCTCAACTTGGCCAGAAGGTTTTTATAATATAATACACTTTATGGGGAGACCTCCTGTGGGGCTTATTAAAAATGAAAAGAGTTCCTGGCAGCCCGGGTACCAATATCCCCTTCACTCCCTTTTCTCTATTTCGCTCTCTCACTTTTCAAGCACAACTGGATTTTATTTTTGCAGAGCTGTGGAGGATGGGGGGTGGGGGGGTGGGGGGGGGCTTAGAGGGAGAAAGAGGGAAAAAATAAAAAGCACGGAAGTCAGTGAGAGAGAGGTACACACATTCCAGAACGCCATAGGCCACATGGTTGGACCTTAAGAGCCTAAACGAGACGTCTATAGCTTGCAACAATGAAATAATTACCATATATTATTCCTACTAATGTGCTAGTATAGTCCAATCAGCTATGTGAATATAGAGGAACAAGAGAAAGGTGAAAGAAGAGGCAACAGCCTTCAACTGTTTCGGAGACAAACTTTCAGGGATGCAGGGACAGTATCACATGCAGGGGTTATTTCAAGACATTCTCTGTACATGTTGTGACCATTCTCAGCAACTAGGGCTATAACTGTTGTCTCTGCCATCTTAGAAATGCTATTACAGTTGTACACACACACACACACACATACACACACACACACACACACACACACACACACACGCCATACGCACCCGCACACACATGCCACACACACACACACACATACACACACACATACACACACATGCACACACATGCACACACATGCACACACATGCACACACGCGCACACGCGCGCACACACACACATACACACACATACACACACATACACACGCGCGCACACGCGCGCACGCACACACGCATGCACACACTTCCAAATTGGATGAGAGATAGATGGGGGTTGAGGGGCGTGTTGAAGGCTAAGACATTTAAAACAGCCCAAGTCAATCCAGTCTGATCCAGTTCCAGTCTAGCCACCCTATTTCAGATGGGGAGTATTATAGGCCTGGCTGGCAGGAAGGGCATTCCCCGGGGAACAGGCGTCCACTCCAAATCCAGAGGGGGGCAGGGCCGACCTTTCACAGTGCAGCGCCACGGCCCTCCCTCTCCCCTCTGACCCTCCCCAATGGAGGCACCAGTCCTTTGTTGACCAACCCTCAGCTCGTACACATTATAGTACACAAGGAGCATGACACTACGTAGAAATAACTGGCTGCTGATGACGGTCTCATGTTAGTGACATCGTGACACCAGCTTCTGTAAACAAGTTGATCCACTCTAGATCAGGGTTAGGCTACCAGAGTAAACCCATGTAACAGTGCATGGTCAATGGGCCGAAACATAAAACATTTTTTGCACACTGCAAAGTGACTACAACCAAGGCCAAAAAGACATTGTATTGGAAAATAATAATTTAAACACTTGATTACATTGACAGACGATAAAAGCCTCTCATAATTCATTTCTTGGGATACTTGTTCCAGATTAAAACCAGTCAAAATAACACCAATAGTCCCTGAGATTTCACTGACATTACTTAAGTTCCCTGTTGGACAGAGACAATGCATTCTCCACTGTCATTGTCAGTCACAATCACCCAGTAGAGTTATGAACACAGTTTTTTCCCAAAAGGACCAAAAGGGGCCAGAGGGAACAGGATTCATAGAATGAGTTCACGGCCAATGAGAAAAAAGGCAAATGTGGGACCTCCTAATAAAGAGCAGCTGCTTTTTCAGCATACTGAGACAAAGGGCCGACATAACACCCGGTCCACACAGAGCTCCCTCTCCTCAGGTCATAGTCAGTAACCTAGTGGCCTTAGGGACCCTGGAGCACAGCACCGCAAGCTCCTGCCAGAGCAAGAGATGGGGGGGGGGGGGGAGAGGGGGTGAGAAGGAGAGGGGGGAGACAGCAACCGCATTCCCAAGACAATGGAGGGTCTGTGGAGCTGCCTGAACCTTCGAGGGCCTGGGGCACAAAGAGAAGGAATGAGGGAGACATGGAGGGAGAGATGTGGAGGGAGAGAGAGAGATGGAGAAAGGGCAGTAAGAGGTGGCAGAGAGGGTGGAGAGAATGACTGATAGTGTAGACACAGGGGTGGAGGTGTGAGAGTTAGGGAGGGCTGGCACGGCTGTGGTATGGAGGTGATAAAAATGGAATGGATATGGAAGGATAAAATAGTATAGAAAGAGCAGTGGATAGTGACGGAGCGTGTTTTGAGGAAAACAGGGGAACCAGCCATTATAGAACTCGAGGAATACTGTTTAGTACGGCGCACCAACAAGCACACAAACTGTCAAATTAAATGTCTCTTTGTCACCAGCTGCCACAGAGGACTACTTGAGTAAAAGCCAGGAGTTATTTGTGAGTGGCAGGAGAGGCTGAGATTGCCCATAAACCATGACTGCGTCCACCCACCTCGGGCCACATCTCCCGGAGCACAGGCTGAGAAAGACAAACCACCATAGCAGATTCACTTCACCTAACAAACTTCACTGGGCTGGCGATGGAGCTGCACTAGAACACACACACACACACACACACACACAGCAGTACAAACACAGCAGCGCACAAACACACACAGGTCATCAGCTAGCACCCCGACACTTCCTGGACCTGCCCAACTGCCGTTTGGACACTATCAGGTAAATATTTACCTTACAGGAGGATGGTAATGGAGGAGAGGGGAGAGTGGGATGTGCAGAGGAAAAGAGACGAGAGGCGGGTGTGTGGTACAGTTTCCAGAGGGCGCCTCACTTACTCCGAACATGAGTGTGCATGTTAGAGGGCTAACTCGCACCAGCATCGCCATAAATAAATAAATACATCCTGACAGAAATATCTCTACCAGCCTCACCCCGCATATAACAGATCACTATCACGCTTCCTAAGAGAGACAGAGACAGACAGAGGGTGGGAGAAATGAGGAAAGATGTGGTTAGAGACCCCATTCCTTTAGCAGTGAGGGGTCCAGTAGACTCCTGAGAGTACAACATGCTCACTGTTCCCTCCGAAACTGAGGGTTTAACCCCCCAACCAGCACCCCTCCCCCAGCCAGCCACCACCCCCTTTCAGCCCGGGCCTCACCTTCCCACCCCCACAGAGTAGCGCTGCGACCCCCTTCGTCGTGCTTCTGTCAGTCCTTTTCAACTTTGATTTGGATTCCATTGCCTTTTCGCCATTATTTTCACTTACATGCTACTCTTCTTCCTCACCCTGCCCTGACCCGGGTGCCCTGACCCGGGTGCCCTGACCCGGGTGCCCTGACCCGGGTGCCCTGAACACACTCTACATTTACATGATGCTCTTATCCAGAGCCATATACATTACTGACAGCAAACATTTTCAATATTTTATTTGTGCTCTGCCCCTCTGGGAATAAGACTTAGAACCCTGGCATTGCAACCATGCTCTACAAACTGAACTACATGGGATGTTCCCCTCTCCGACTCAATTCAAAATCTAATTCATTGGTCACCTACTTTGTAAACAAAAATTCCTGAGCCTAAAAAGTAAAATTTCTTTGAGTCTGTCTCTGAGCAAGGCAGTTAATCCTAAATGCTCCCATGTCATTGCTGTAAATAAGAGTGTTCTCAGTTAACCTTAGGTGGAGAATAAAACATATAATAAATAATCATAAGAGGAATGCTCACTTACATGCCCTTTTCCAACAACGCAAAGTTAAAAAGTATGTGTGTGAGTATCTATAAATATGCTATGTGAACGTGTAGGATGAAAAGTGTATGTGCAGGGAAAGGTGTGTGTGTGTGTAGGGAAGGGTAGTGTGTTCACCAACATTTACTACTAGAGGACACTGAGGGACCGTGGGGGTCCAGGCAGCCATTGAGTAATCACCCATGTAGAACAGTTGTTCTGAATTGGTGGTACAGATGTACAGGACCTTATCTGTTTATGATTTAGTGCTACCACCCGCTCTGCCCGCTATGATGTAGAGTAGGGAACAACCTAGAACTTGGGCTGGCTGAGGGTTTTCTATATATTCAGGGCTTTCCTCAGTCACAGCGTGGCGTTATGGGATGAAGGAAACTCCGCCCTGGCGGATGAACTCCTCAGTTCACACCATGTCATGAAGTGCCTTGATATATAAAGCAGTGGGGTTGCTATACAAGCAGTGACACAGCTGGTCAAGACCATACCTGCCAACACTCCCGTTTTTCCCGGGTTTATCCAGTTTTTTAGCCCTATCTCCCGGACCCCTTACAGTGTGTTATTTCTCCCGGGAAACTCCCGTAATTTGCATGGCCCAAACTCCTTTATAAATAATCGGAACCAATGTTTGTCTAATGTTGACCAGTTGCCAGATCTTGTATGAGAAGCATCATATTCACACAATCCACACACCATACAATCATTGATATTGCAATGTAAATAATACTTACACCATCCCTGCCCCCTGCCCCCCCAAATCTCCCGGATTTTGAAAAACAAATGTTGGCAGGTATGGTCAAGACGCTCATTAACGGTTCATCCCACCGTTTCCTGCCGTCCACAATCAGCTTCTTTGCCTTACTACCATTGAGGGAAAGGTTGGAGAAGTCATGAACTGCCAAGTACTCATGGGTAAACAGGGATGACAGATTTCTGGTGCTGAGGTTCAGTCTGGCGGATGTTTTGGTGTCAACCTTCACCACCTGGGGGCGGCCCATCAGAATGCCCAGGATCAATTTGCAGAGGGAGGTGTTCAGTCCCAGGGTATGGAGTTTAGTGATGAGCTGGAAGGACACTCCCTCTCTACAGGTGTCTGAGGCCAGATAGGAGAGCAGGAAAAAGCACCTAGCCTGTGCATCTGTGCAAACTAGAAGTGGTTTCAGAGAGTCCGGCATGGTGTTGATGAGAGCTGTGACTTTCCACAATAGTCATTTAGGCAGGCTGCCTATGGCAAAGGGACTACAGTAAAGTGCTCTGCCTAAAACCTGTTGATATCATGGACTGGGTCAGGAAGAGGGTGAAGACATCCGTGAAAACCTCTGCCAGCTGGTCTGCTCGTGCTCAGAGTGAACACCCTGGTCTTCCATCTGGCTCCACAGCCTAGTCAATGTCTTAAGTCGCCTGTGAAGAGCCAGATCTCTTATTAATGTAGCCGGAGACTGTTGTGGTTGACTCCTGAATATTCCAACCTGTGCTTCATGAAACGGTCGTGTGGGTTAGCATCCATGTTGTGTGATCCTTTTCTAACGCGTCACTAGTGTGTTTTGTTGGTGTGTTTGCTAATTGATGTCAGGATGTCGCCTTGTCTTTTTTTTTCTGCCTTCAGTCGCTTGGTTTAGGGCCTCCATCACACATACTTCCATCCTAAACATAGTCTCCATAAGCTATGTTCACTTTGAGCTGAGGCCGCAGCTTGACACAATATGCAGAACCATGGTGCATTGCATTTCATGGCATTTCTGCAGACAACACAAACATTGGAAAGTTGTCAGCCACATCAGCGAGCCATCAGTTGGAAATGACTGCCACTGTGCCTGGATTCAATTTAATCTTGTTCCAGCCTAACATGAATGTTCTCATGAACATGTTCACTTCTGGAACAAAGTCCATAAATGATGAAATGGAAACATAATTGTAATGATTTCTATTCAGAAATACCCACATTCCAAGATTGAAGAAGTCTGTTTACTATAAGCTCTCATGTAGAACCAAAGACATCCCTTGGTTTCTGGCCTTGAGGGACATCAGAGACATGATTATGTTTCAGGAGTCAAGGCTTCCGATTTCCTTCTCCCCATCAATGAAAGCAAGATCTTTCAGACCAAACACATGGCTGGTCAGCTCGCCATAGAATTGCAGCACATACAACCGAGGTTACACAAAAGGAGCGAAACCATCACCCAGAACATTGGGTCTTTTACTCTGACAGGAATACATAGTGTGTGTGACACAGCCCTGGTAATCCACTGCGAGTCCAGATGATGATCCCGATAAGAGTGTGCGAGAGGCGTGGGACTCCTGCATATACAGTATATTTCCCACATTACACACACAGCTTGAACATGCATATTTTATAACTTAGTCACATCTTTACAGTGTAGGCTGACGTCTTCAGTTCCCAATGTTACAGTGTACACGGTACCCATGTGTAAACTCATTGTTTATAAACTCTGTTTTCTGTGCAGAATGTTGGTATATTCATTTGAATGTGTGTATTACATTTACCGTGGCAGATCCATGTCACCAGGTAATATTCCTGGTACAGAACATCCTCATGTACTTGGCAAATGAAGAGGATTCTCAGGGACTCAGACGGCGAGAATAGACAATGTCTCTTCATTCACATGCTTTTATTGTTGAGACACTCACACAGGACAACTAAAGCTGTGGAGACAACGCTTGAATTGCAGTTGGCAGGGCTCAGTTACTGAACAAACACACACACACACACAGGCCTGAGCGAAAATACACACGCACGCACACACACACACACACACAAAGATGCATGATTCATATAGAGTACTATGCCTTCATGAAATGATAACATATAATGACTAGTGAAATGACACCGAAGGCCTTTGGGTTTCAGTCTGGCCACGAACAGACATGGTCACTAGGACCCAGGAGAGATCCCTTTCGCGCCCCCACACTCTTTAACACACACAGTGCCCAGGCTACCTCCTGCTCTCCCTCCCTCCCTCCATCTTCCACTCCCACCCACCCTTTCTCTCCCCCTCTCCCTCTTTATGCTAATTCTGCATGTGAACATGAGCAGGCCTCAGAGTCCCTGGAGGAGAAATGGGGTCGTCTGCCTCTTCTCTTTTCTCTCTCCCTCCCCCTCTTCCTCCTTCCCTCCCCCTCCCACCCCCCACCTCCAACACCCTCAGCCAATAGAGTCTGGGTGTCAGGCAGCTCACAGAAGCCGTTGTCATGGTGACAGGTCCTGTCTGTGCTCTGTCCCTCAGGCATCCCAGAGAAAGAATCGTGTTTATGAGTGAGGAGAAGAGAGAGGCAGAGACAGGGAGGGCAGGAGAAACTGTGCACACTTGAGAAAGAGAGAGAAAAACCATCACAGAGAGACAGAGACACACACACAGACAGAGAGAGAGAGGGAATGAGAGAGAGAGAGAGAGAGAGAGAGAGGGTGGGGGCAGAGATGAGGGATGAGAGACTGAAAAACAAAGCTAGCAGATAGACATTGGGACCAGGGGGAGGGACAAAACTGCCCTACTTTGACCAGCTATTGTTCTTGTGCTGCGTGGTTGATGATGGCGGGGCGCTGAGGTGGTGTGTGGCTCGGGACAGGCAGACCTCCCCACCGGGGGGCTCACATGGCCCACAGACACCCAGGCATCTCACACCCCTATTCCTGGTACCTCCACCCAATCTCTGACCTTTCCCCAACTCCGGCAGAGACAGGGCTGACCTAGTCACAGGGCCTATTCCACCTATTATCGCTGTGTGTCCCTCTCTGTCACACACGGACCCCCTGCACATTCGCTCCGGATCATGTAACAAGCCTGAAACACCCTGCACCTGGTGTCGTCTGAAATATGATCCCTGCTGCTGACCCGAGGCATGATGACGACAGCCTGCTCAGTAGGGCTATGTCAATCCCAGGTCCAGAGAGCCACCAGGAGGACTCCTCAACGCAGACACACCTCATCAGAGAATGACACGACAGGCCAGACAAAACTGACCAGACAGAACAGACCGGACCAGCCCAGACAGACCAGACAGGACTGACCAGACAGATCACCAGAGCCAGGCTAATATGATGTTCATATCTGGCTTGGCTAGTATATTCTGACAGCCACTTGGTCACCCCCGGTTCCTCTGTTTTTAAACACATTAAGGTCCAAGGCACTAAATTCTGTGAGTGCAACATACGCAATTGTTTTAAGATGAGTTTTGCATTGTTCATTTTGTGTTTTGATAGGGAGTTGTAAAACCTATGAAGCGTTCCAAAATAAATAATGGAAAATGATTTGATAAGACCAAGAAAGGGCCTTTAATGCTACTGTGCTTAAAAGCCTTACAGGACAAAATTTACAGTTTTCCATGAAATGTGAAAAAAACAAAACAAAGTTTTGTTAAATTATTTACTGCTTTGTCTATTTTGTATCCAAAAGATGGGAAAAAGTAATCATTTTTATTTTATTGTTATGGAAATAATGTTTGAACATTATTTTCGTACATCGTACTGTGTTAACCCTTACTACTGTAGATCAGCCTGTGGGTGTCCTAGAACAAAACCAAAACCATCTCCGTGTTCCACAGACTCCATTCAATTTAAAACAATTGGTCATTTTTAAGGAACTTATTTAAGGAATTTTAAAGGAATTGTTTTTAAAGGAATTTTTAAGGAATTTGAAAGTCCACCTGAGGAGAGTGATTTTCCTTTGACTCCTTAGCTTAGCTTTTGGTTGATAACATGGCTTGTGGGTGTCTTACAGCAAAATTAAACACATCCACGTGTTCCAGAGACACCCCTGATTTGAATGGCTACAGCCATTTGTTCATGGCGATTGCCTATGTGACAAGTCAACTGCCGCTGACAACACCTGATGGATTCGGCTGTAGCTAAGGCTGAGCTGAAAACGACGATGACGAGCACACTACCCTTTCAATAGATGTGTATCACATGTTTGTGTCACAAACGCTTTAATATTAACAGATGTCTTCATGATGTCTGACTTGTTAGTACACCTCAGCTCCAAAAAAGACAGCAAATTACGCATTCTGGTAATCCAGTATTCATTTACCTTAACATCTTGTTCGCAACATTCTGCTGAAAAATAGTGCGATTAGCATAACATAACCGTATCAGATGACACATAACGACAGAACCAAATTCAACCACTCCCGTGTGATGATGCTACAGGAATAGTGACTACACCTGCAACATGCAGTCAGAAAAGGCTAAGTGTATTACCAATTCAACACTGCTTGTTAATCATCCATTGCTACAGTAAAACTGCCCAGGTCACAGGCTCTGAGCATATGAGGAACACAGTGCAGACTATAGCGTCAACACCTGGACAACAGACGCCCATGTCATCTCAGTGATCTGTCCATCGGTTCGGCCAACATTCCCAGAGTGAAGGTGATGGGGGGGTGGGCTTTCCTGAAGACTCTGTGTTACCACTAGAGATTTGTCTACCCTCTCCAGTGGCCCGGGTCATAATAACAACATTTTCCGACTGAATTGAGAGTCTAATGCGTATTACACTTGAGTCTTTCCTTGACAAGGCCTATCCAAGGTGTTAATTGCAAGGTAAACAATTGGAGAGGCACATTACCCCCACAGGAGACCCTATTGATGCTGAAGGTTAGTTAAGCCTCTTTTCATAAAAATCAGAACAGAACTGGACAAGTACCAATTGGAAGCTAATCCCGTTTGGCGACCGGACCCCTCCACTGAAAAGGCACAGCGGGGTGTCCTGATGAAAGAGGGAACGATACGAGGCACATGAAAGGCTGGAGAGGCTAGGGCGCAGACGCTGTTTAGACAGAATGGTGTTGCGCCACTCTACAATAAGCTAGTTAGATCATTAAATTGTACAATATGGTTCAAGTCATTTTGTTATTGGGCAGCCATCCAACTAGTCCCTGGATACCAAGCCCTTTTGTGAGAGTTCAAAACCACCTGATGCAGCGATTAAGACATACCTCTCTACAGGACAATTATTCTACTGCTGCTGGGTTTTATTGCTCCCAAAAGATCCAGTCAGGTAAACAGCAAAAACCCTGATTCATATCATTAAATATCAATTTGGAAAAATAACAATTAAAATAAACAAGCGGATGGTGGAAGTTAAATTATTTAATATATATATATATAGATGACTTTAATATGGAGGTATAATAATCAAATGTGGAGTAGGTTTCCATTTCTCCTTTGACATGTGTTGTTTAATTATGGGTGTTGTTGTAGGCTAATATCTGATCAACATAAAACCACAGGCGGAGGACAACTTGATAACAGATGGATACAAATTAGTGGCAAAGTAGAATTAATATTCCCTCGCTTAACCCACCACCCTAACTCTCACCAGTTCCCTGCCTCCCTCCCCCTCCGCCTGCTTGCCTTCCCCCCACCCCATCCCAGTGTGTGTGTGTGTGTGTGTGTGTGTGTGTGTGTGTGTGTGTGTTGTGGCTCTGACTGGCCCAAACAGGAACAATACTCCAAACACAGCCCCTCCCCTAGCAGCCCTGCAGCCTCACAGGAAAGCAGAAAGAAATCCCTTGGTGGGTCGGCCAGATTAAACTGCCACTGTAATCCGCTTGGCTTTCACCTCCTTGTCCTCCACCAGAGAGAGAAGGATGGAGGGAGGGAGATAGATGGAGGAAGAGAGATGGAGAGAGAGAAGTGGAGGAGAGGACAGAGGAAGAGAGAGAGAGAGATACGTTATAGGAGGAGGGAGAGCAGAAAAGGGGATGGTAATGGCAAGGGCACAGAAACACTAAGGGCAAAGTTAAAGGGATAGTTTGTCCAAAAATCATATTTTTCTCTAAGTTCACTTAACAGGAGATATACCAGAAGGCACAGAGTCATTTTTCCAAACAATCCATTATTCAGCTCTGTCCCAGTCTGTAATTAGCGCTATTAGCATTGTCCAAACTCAGAAATGGAAACGGTTCGTACTGCTATCGCAAAGCTGCATTGCAAGCGGAAAACTACATTCAGTAATCTGTCGCGGTAGCATCGATTCTTTAAACTGTACACTGACCAAACAGCTGGCGGAATTGTCTGAATTCAAACTGTCACTAGCAAATTATTTCCTATAGCCACCATACAATGCTTCTGTTCTTCAGCAGTCATGTCATCGAGGTGAGTTAAACTTTAACCTCAACAAGCTATGTGAAGATAGGTTGCTTAGCCTAGCTGGCTGATTTTTGTCAATGGGCATCAAAATAACATTTGTATTTGTGAAAAATGCTGTGGTCATAAGAAAGGTACAAGGGACATGGGAAAGGAGCTCTGAGGTTTCACTCGTTGCCCTATCTGTAAGGTCTGTTCAGAGTTCCATCTCTCAACCACATCACCAGGATGACATATAGCCTCCAGATCCCAAGAACCTCCAGATCCCAATCACAATGAACGCAGCACTCCTCCAAACTCCCAATCACCAAAATACTAAGCACACTCAAGACTGTGCTTTCTAATGTTCTTTGATCCTAGCATGCCTTCCGTGTTTACCATTTAGTCTGTACCTCCACCTGAGCCTCTTTGACATACCCACTTGTATTTTGGATTTTGCCTGGTAGTTTACATAGTTATGTATATTATTGCTATACTTGCTATATCTATAATATTCAATACTTTCACCCATATTGTTCATATTCCCCATCTTACTCTTTTTAAAACCGCTGCTAGTTTACAGTGTTATGAAATTATTGCTATATTTTTTACTCTACTTTTACTTGATATATTTCTTAATTCTTACTACGTAAATGTCGTGTGCCATGTCATAAGAATTTCATTTTGAAGGATGACATAATTGTTATTTGGAGCATTTGATAAATAAACTTTGAACTTCTGGATTTCCTTTGTATCGATGACATCAGCCTGCTCATGGGTCAAATTGAAATTCAATTCTACCCGCTCTGCAATTGGGACAATACCTCTGCCTCTCAAGAGTCATATTGTAGGAGAATCAATGGAGCAACTTCGCCAATAAGACATTTTAATACAGAGGATCGTGACTCATGTTCACTTAGAAGAGACTGAAGGCGAATGCAATTCCATCAGGTTACCCAGTTCAACCCGTGGAGACAAGAGAGATTGTAAGAAACAGTTCCGATTGTTATGTTATCAGATATGATAAATATATGCATTATCCTTTCTCTCTCAAGTAAATAAAGTTTGACTGTCCGAGTTGAAAATCAAAAATGAAATAGGTAACTTGGTGTTTAGCTAGCGAATAATTTTTGTTTACTGTGATGTATACACTTACTCTTCCCAAACAAACATGTGGATTGATACAATTGTGATCAAAACTGACCGGTAAACACAGGAAATACCTGTGTATTTGAAATGAGAATTATGAAGTGAAAATTACAACTTCATTTTGCGATAAACAACACCACTTGTCTTAGTTTGGAGGGTTTTAGAGTAGTTGTCCGCATGCAATGCAGCTTTCCAATAGGGGTACGCACGGTTTCCATTCAATAATTTGTACAATGCTAATAACGCTAATTACTGACTGAGAGACCTGAATTGTGGATTGTTTTAAAAAATGTGTCTGTGCCTGAAGGACCAACTCGGGGTAAAGGGACGGTCACCGAAATGTGATTTTTGGACGAACTATCCCTTTAAAGGAATTAATTGTTTGGAAAAACTAATTGAAACCAATACAGTAGAGGTATGCCGAACAGAGAAGTGCTGTTTATAAACATCAAGAACACGTGAAATGGAGGACATGATAGCGGTGGACCATGTAATAAAGCCTAAAGGCATTGAATCATTGATTCATACAGTAATTCCAATAATATACATTGTAACCAGCGCCACTCAAACATAGTCACTAGAAACCCAGAACATTTCATAATATACTATGATGAACTGCATTAGGGCCGTCCCTGAACAAAACTTTTTCGGGTCAAACCAGATTTGACTGATCTCCCTGACTAATTGACGTTTTCTCCCCCTCTGTAAATATAAACAGTATATGTGTGTTTTAAATAAGGGTATTGAGATGATAACTTGCACCACAGCAGAGTGTGTCAATTAAACAGTGCACACTGGAGACTATTTCCCAACCCAAGACCTCCATCCACAGCAGGGAAACGCGCACACTGAATTCCAACGTTTTGGAGAACACACCTGTACTACAATTACAAGAACCCAGAAATGTTTGGCTAAAATTGCGCTCACACGTACAGAGTACAAAAAAAAAACACTGCAGGTGAACAAAAGTGGATCCTTGACGTTAGGCTAGGCCTCACATACAGTAACAATTCGGAGAACACGTTTGTTAGAAAATAATAAAATGTTTCTTTAGTGTGGCACCATTTCATTTCTGTCTTACATAATATAATCAAATACATTTTAACAGCACATTTACTTTTTGAGGGATTGATAGACTATGCCAACCCCACGCGCTCAGCAATGGAAGCTTTAACTGACAAGTGAGGACCAGATAGGTGTAACTTTGCCATGTGACTGCTGGACAAAAAAAGACATCCTCCCACAGATCTGCTCTCTCTGTGTGGGTGCTGACCAGCAGGGTATTTGGGAAGAGTGCTAAAGTGTGGAGAAGAAATAGAGTTAACAGGTACCCACCCCCCCTTCTTCTATCCTGCCTAGACTGAATGAGAAGACAGGGGAGGAAGAGACTGAGGGAGGGAGGGAGGGAGTGAGAGGGGGAGAGAGACCCCTGACAGGATGTAGGAGGATATCCTGTGAGAGAAGTTGTGATATACGAGCAGGGCCACTTCAAACAGGCAGAAAAGGGGGGAGGGGGTGAGAGGTGGGAGATGCTCCATCCTCACACCAATAAAACCAGGGGTGGGGCTGGTGGGGACGTTTTTAGGGAGGCAGGATGGTCCTCTATTGCACACCATAAAAATGGCACTTTGTAAAGACCACTCCAAGTAAGGCTGTGTGTAAAGGAGGGTGCACCTATAGTCTGGGGGGGGGGGGGTGTTAAAATGAGGCAGGTAACCCCCAAAACCACATAACATTTATTAATGTCAATCACAGGGCAGTTTTTTTTTTTTGATGGAGTGTATGAGAGCTGGTACTGAGGGGTTCTCTCATCCTACTACTCTGTACACACACACACACACACGCATGCACGCACGCACGCACGCATGTCATTGATTGATGGGTTTAGGAAAGGGCTCTTCAGCTCAGGAAGTCCAGTCTGGGTCAGTAATAGTCCACAGAGCCTGGCCTCACTCAGCATGAGCACCATCTGCACGTGCTCACAGGGACTCGACCTCATCCACACAGTCCTCCTCTATACACAACACCTCAAAGGGCCTCTACCTCATCCACACAGACAGGCCCCGGGTAAGTTGAGCCAGTTTGTTAACCCTGGGCTAAGGTTTAACCCTAGGTTAAGGATTCACACTTGTATTCCTAAGCCCTGGGCTAACAGACAAATATGTCACAATACCAATTTACATTCCATAATAAGCTACAAATGTTACGTTGTCTCTGGCATTCGAATAATGTTACAGTACATCACTGACACGCGATCAGTGTTATGCTACCATGATTCAATTAACTTCATGACACCGTTTGATTAAGATGCCCACACTGTCTGTATTTGCTTTGACAACTTTGAGAAACGTTAGTCAACCTTCATTCTTTAGACATATTTGCTAGTCCAAAGCAAGCTGCAATAACTACTCCAACAAGATTTAGCAGGTCCAATGATACGACAAACGTTTGCAGAGTGAAAGGACCAAAACAGAAATACCGAGCATCAAGAGCGTATGTAAATTATTTCACTTTTCTAATTGGAGAGTCAACGTTCAATAGTTTTGTTCTTGACCCCGTTACACAAAGGTTATTTTGTCAGCGTAATTTCTGGGGCTAGCCCTCGAAAGTCGGTGCTAACCCTGCTCGAGAGCAGGGCCGGCTAGTCCTAGGCTAAGGGCGGTGCTAGCCCACTTCAAAACATGCAAGGGAGGCCCTTAACCCTGGGCTTAGGTGCAGTGTGAACACACCTAGTGTGTGTAAAACCCCTTTTCCTTCACCCTATAATGAGACCCCCCAGTGGCCCCTTCCAGTGAGAGTGCAACCATGCGACCTGAGTGAGTGAAGTATGTTCCCACTGGAATCACCTTTTGTTTTTACTCGCAGAACTGCATCCAAAATAACGGACGTTTATCACACGTGCACATGCATTTGTTTAAGTTAGACAGAGACTCTAAAATGAAATTACGAATTGCTACTGAGGTTTATTTATTAACGGCAGGAGGGATTACTTATACACGCTAATCCCCAGAATTACATGCTTTTTATTATTATTTGTAAATGCAACATGAATTGAATCATTTGAGTCACGACTGTCCCGAAGCTGATGGGTTTATTGATCCGCTAGATACCATCTGAAATCACGCACCCAATACAATACAAGCAAGTTGGTAGGGGTTAGGGGCTGGTTTGGGACTCACAAACACCTCACAGGTGCACTACCTCGTCTACACACACTGCGTCACACCACTTAAGACACATCCCTATCGTATGTTAAACCATTTTCATACTGCATATTTCCCCCAGAAAGCGTACACAGCCGCACCGGCTGACAAACACACAGCCACACCGGCTGACAAGCACACAGCCACACCGGCTGACAAGCACACAGCCACACCGGCTGACAAACACACAGCCACACCGGCTGACAAGCACACAGCCACACCGGCTGACAAGCACACAGCCACACCGGCTGACAAGCACACAGCCACACCGGCTGACAAGCACACAGCCACACCGGCTGACAAACACACAGCCACACCGGCTGACAAACACACAGCCACACCGGCTGACAAGCACACAGCCACACCGGCTGACAAGCACACAGCCACACCGGCTGACAAACACACAGCCACACCGGCTGACAAACACACAGCCACACCGGCTGACAAGCACACAGCCACACCGGCTGACAAGCACACAGCCACACCGGCTGACAAGCACACAGCCACACCGGCTGACAAACACACAGCCACACCGGCTGACAAGCACACAGCCACACCGGCTGACAAACACACAGCCACACCGGCTGACAAGCACACAGCCACACCGGCTGACAAGCACACAGCCACACCGGCTGACAAGCACACAGCCACACCGGCTGACAAGCACACAGCCACACCGGCTGACAAGCACACAGCCACACCGGCTGACAAACACACAGCCACACCGGCTGACAAGCACACAGCCACACCGGCTGACAAGCACACAGCCACACCGGTGAGGCAGTAACAGGTTTTCGGTTGATACGGAGCGCAGTGGGGAGCTTGAGGCAGAGGGTTCAGGAGTGGATGAGGAGAGGTAAAAGAGGAGGCGGGGAGGGCCTGATCAACACACACATTCCAATTTGGGGAGAGAGGGTGTGTCTGTGTCAGGGCTGCATGAGGCAGTTTCTGACGGAAGCCATTACAGCGAATAATTGAATGCCAAATGAAGACAAATGGTATGATTGCACTGCGAGCACAGCAGTCAATCCCCTATCTTGGAGGTTCCCATTCAAACGCATTGATCAGCTTTACAGCCTAAGTAGCTGGCCAGGAAACTAAATGGTGGCAATCAATGCTATTTAACAGATTATTGACTGTTGACTGGTTCTTCTAGGGATACAAATACAAAGGAATGGAGAGAAATAAGCAAATAAAAGAATGGAATGAAAACAAATGAAATTGGAATCTGTTCCTTTGCAACACTGATGATGGATGGGATAGGAAAACACTGAGGCAGGACAGAAACAAATGAGAGTGTGTATGATAGTGTGATTGTGTGTTAGTGTGTGTGTGTGTGCGTGTGTGTGTAAGTGTGCAATCGTGTGTTTACTTCTGTACTAATATATGTTAGAGCCAAAGAAATATTTCGCCAGATTCTGCACGTTTTAAAATACTAACTAGATCTGATGTTAGGTCATGGCCTTAAATCAGCATTTAAACACTATACTGCATGTGGACAATATAGCTATTCATATAACCAGTATGCCACTTCAATACTGTTCAAATAATTTCACTAACCACGGTTTAGTGAAAGTGGACAGGGCCTCCAATAATGAAGACCACGATGCCAACATAGCTGTATATCCCCCCTGAATGGGAAAGTTGATGAGGAAGTAGGGGTGCAACGACATCCCAAACCCACAGAACAGATTTCTAACAGTCAGGATTCGGGTACAGGTTTGAAATGTGAGCCGCTGCATAGGCTACTTTTGTAAGGCAGTGGCAACAAACACTAAATGTTTAATCATCAACTCTTGGTCCACCGTTGTAGTCCACTGAAAAGCTCAAATGCTGCCAAACAACGGCTGGCAAAGTGCCAACAATTACCCGTTTCATTATGGTGTGAGGAAAGGCTTTCGTTTAAATCGGAATAGCCTAATAGGTGGTTTTTTATAAGCTCAGATTTATTGAAGAGGTATTCAACACAGTGAAGCTAGAAATGTGTCTTTGAAATGGATATTCAAGTTCATGTGTAAAGTGCCCATAGCCCTACATAACACACCAAGCGCTCTTGAAAGCGGGCACCGTTACAGCCCTGTTAGGAAGGGGTCCCAGCACAAAGAAGCATTAGCAGACAGAAGGGGGGGGACACTGCTGAAACCGAGGTGAGTGTGTGTGTGTGTTGGGGGGGGGGGGTGTTAACACCCTCCACTGATCCCAAAGCATTCTAGTGTTTTACATACACAGCACCGTGTTACCATGGTGACTAGGCCCAGTTCTGGGGCCTTACACATGGGGCAGGTACCTGTCTTACTGGAATCTGAGACTGGCATACTTTGGCAATAAGGCATGAGGGGGTGTGTTATATGGCAAGAAAAACAAATGCACGATGCAATGCAGAGTACCTAGATACAGGTCTTGGCTGTGGAATATTGGACATTATTAAATTGTTTTCTAACACAATTACAATTGTTTGTACTACAGTGGTCATACAGTTTCATATACCATGGCTTTCAGCCAATCAGCATTTAGGGTGGACATCACCTGGTTTACAAATATACTTCAAGGGTCGCAAATGCTGGAGTTCTCTGTAAAAGATGGTATTCAGTTTCAAATGAGAAATAAGTTTGAAACTGGTTTCCTACAATGTATCCATAAATGTGTGTGCTTAATTGTCTTCCATTTAGTATGCAACGTGTACATTTACAATCACCAACTTTTTTACAGACATAATATGTGAATATAAACTGTATTCAAAACTCAAGCGTCAGTAAGAGCCTGTTTGCATATGGAGATGTGGATTTGGATGTGTAGGAAATTGCCTGTATGTCTGCACGTACTGGTCTTGCTAGGTGTGTGTGTGTGTGTGTGTGTGCGCGTGTGCGCGCGCGCGTGTGTGTGTATGCGCATGGACTGCTTGCCGTTTCTCAGTTCAGCAGAACCTCATTAATTCAGAAATGGAAATCATTTCTGCATGGAGTGCACAAGAGACGAGAACGCTGAAGAAGACGAGTGCATGAGAGGGAGAGGCAGTGTGTATCTGCTGGATGGGGGTGGGGGGAGGACTATGAAAGCCTAGAACACATTCATGGTATTGAGACTTTCAGTATATTATCATAAGTAGTAGAAAAAAGATGGTTATTGGGGTAGCACTAGACTACGGCCATTTGGCCAGTGTTAATAGGGGGTCAGAAAGTGGCATAAAAATCGATGTTTTTGGTATACCACATATGTATTGCGAGAGAATGTATTTACCACATAGATGTAGTCTGTAACATGCACAGTATTGAATATATTACCAATTAATATGCCAATTTCTGGAAGGACTTTAGATTGCATTGTGATTACGGTCGTCATTAAAATGAAATATTATCAAATGAAAATGAACAATGAATTATTCAGTTATTCAGAGTTCAGAGAAATATGAACAGCCAACCTCAGGAGTGAGGTTTGAATGATTTTCCCATAACTAGTGTAAGACATTGTACATCATTGGTGGCCATAAAGATTCAGTATCACCTTTGGCATTGAAATGTACCGATGTGGATGTATTATTCTTGTTGGTTAACAGCTACACATTAACACGGTTTATGTCAGGATAAAGTCTCGGTCCACATTACGCTCACATTGTCTGCTATTGACTGGAGTAAATGAGGGAGAAAGTCAAGGCAATATTCGGCATCACAGGACCACTGATTATGGCTCTGGGGACTAACCTACAGTACTAATACTGTAGCCTAAATGAATGTAGGTTTTTTGATATGTGATGTTTTTAAGTGTATGTGCATAAATATACAAATAAATAAACAACTGGCTAGCAAGATTAATAAATAAAGAGCCATCTTCCCTGGTGGAGGGAGGATCCATGCTGAGCCTTTTAGCGAGCCTCCTACCACCCCCAGACAATATGGAGCAGACAGTAATCTGTCCATGCACTGAGGGGATTAGAGCCTCCGTAGCAGAGGACAGCATATCCCCACACAGCACCCCACAAAACAGACCAGACCAGTCTGGCCAGGTCCGGGATAATGTAGTTTGGTTCAGTACAGAATAGCACAGTTCCTCCAAAACCATCCCAATTTCGTGTCCCAGCACAGAATAACACAGCTCCCCCCAAACCCTCTCAGGCTTGTCCCAGGATAGAATAGCACCGCTCCCCCAAAACCTTCTCAAGCTTGTCCCAGGATAGAATAGCAACGCTTCCCCAAAACCCTCTCAAGCTTGTCTCAGGATAGAATAGCACCGCTCCCCCAAAACCCTCTCAGGTGTGTCCCAGAATAGAACAGGATAGCTCCCACAAAACAATTCCAGACTTGTACTAACACAGAATAGCAGAGCTCCCCCAAATCCAACTCCGGCTGGTCCCAAGACAGAATAGCACAGCTAAAAACATTTCAGGCTAGTTCCAGCATAGAGGCCGATAAATCAGAATCCTTCCTTCATAAACCAGCTTAGTCGTCTAAATCAGGCCTCAGTCACATTCAGCGGGGGCAGACAGTCCTGCCCAACCCAGCTCCCCCCCCCACCCCTCCATTCCTCTCCTCTCCTCCCGTTGTCCTTCCCTCCACGCATCCCTCCCAACCACCAGCAATCACTGAGGTGACATGTTTAGACAAGCAGCATTTTCCAAACTCAAGTATTTCTTGGTGTCTTTACAGACTGGCTCAGAGGCGTCTGACCTTTAAAACCTGAAGCAAGTAACACATGGTGGACTGTAGTGTATGTAAGTCAGGGATGACATAAGCGCACATGCAGGGACATCCACACACGTCCGGGACGTTTGAAATAACAAACATGCCGGGATTACTGGGAGGATGCAACAGTGCCGTGCCCTAATGTACCAAGGCAGCATCCTATTAACCTTGTCCCCAGGCTCCAACTGCTGGCGGGTAGAACCAGGGAACAGTGTGGTAATGTAAAGGACTAAGAGTGGAGGATTTAATGAGTGAAATGCAGATCAATCTTCAGCCAGTCACAGGACATTCAGGCGTAGTCCCAAACAGAGGGCAGGAGAGGTAGGGAATCTAGAACAGTTGTCTTGGATGAGACTTAGAAAAATGCCCAAGACACACATTCTATACATTTTGCATTGTCATGCAGTAGATGCTCTAACCCAGAGCAATATACAGGTGCAATCAGATTCAAGTGTCTTACTCAAGGGCACATTAATAGAGTTTTATTCACCTTTTCAGCTCCGGAAATAGAATCGGCAAACTCTCTCATCCACCACGCTATAGCACAGAAACATTATTTCTGGGAAGCCCAACTGATTCAGAGTTCAGGCATATAACATTTACATGTGAAAACTATTTAGATTTTCCATGCAGACTTCATAGTTAAAAAATCACTTGTGCTGATCAAAGTTTAAAGTTCACAATGTAGGTGGGAGGTTCTATGAACCAAGGTTTTAAGGGTCATGCTAGATAATGATATGACTGACGGAGCAGCCAACTAAAGCCTTCCTGGTTGGTTCATCCAGAACTGCCATAGGCTCCCGTTCAAGTTGCATTCAAAGGGACAGTGAAACCATACTGACAGAAAGAGAGCCTGCTGGTGGACAAAATTAATATCCGATATTTAAAAAACATCTGATCTGAAGCATTCTTTCAGCAATTACCTAAAGGGGTTAGAAGTTCAGGCAATGTACCGATGAGGACATGGCAAAGTGAAAGCAATGTATGATTTGGATTTAGGATTCCAGTCTTCTCAGAATTTGAATAATTAATATTAACAATGGGACAGCTCTGCTCTGACCTCTGGATAACCCGAGGCCTGACTGGCTGCCTGACGAACACAACACAATAGAAACAACACAACAAACGAATGGCACATGAAACACACACACACACACAGGAACTGACGGCACTGCTGAGCAACTGATACTGTGCAAACAGCTGTATTGAAGTACTTCAGATGAACCACACTGATTGTTCGGTTCTGCGTGTGTCTAGATTTTAGACATGGACGTTCTCAGCAGTCCAAGGGCCCCGGGGCGATGACCTAACTTTGTCTGGTGTAGTCTAGGAGGATTACACACTTTGAACAACACTGCAAACCAAGCATGATACAAACAGTCTATGAATGCTGCATAGCAAACACATGCAAGACCGACAGCATAGCAATATTTTTCATCAACATTGAAACATTAGTGAATGACACAGGCAATACCTAACAAACTCTCAAACACAGACGCCTGGTGAGTGGATGCCAGAAGTAGAACTCTGGCGTATTTCAATTATGTGCTGTCAATCAAATCATGTAGTAGGCTACTTGCATAACTGGCAGACAAATGTCTGTTCTTTTCAAGCAACTCAGGCTGTAATAAGGCCACGTAACTATACGGGGGAAACCACAGATGTAAAGGGTTAAAACAACTTTAAAGTAAAAAGCTCATAAAATGTGGCTGTTATTGTGCCAGTAACAGAAATGTTGCATCCCTGATCCGACAACGTAAAAAGTATGTCATTGTACCTTTGAGCGAGGCAATTAACTAAAACTGCTCATTTAAGTTACACTAGATAATAGTCTGCAAATGGAAATCATGAGTAAATAAAGAATGGAAGGGTTCAGCTACAGATATATAAGAAAAGTAAACTGATGAGGAGAATGAGCAGCAATTACGTAAAGAGCATATAAAGAATAAATAAAAGCACCGAAACTTTTGGATATTTAGCAAGTGAGATAAATACTCCTATTCTCTGCCAGATCAACAGCCAAGGCCTTGAAAAACATTCACTCTGTTAAGAAGGGAAGACACATTTGGCCTACTTTGTGATGCCACAAAATGTATGAGATTTTACTAGACCAATGACTGTACATCTGGTTAAAATGGGCAGTGTGCAGAATTATATTGAACTGTAATATAAACCAAACACCCATAATATATCTCCGGTAAGGAACAATTGACAAGTGTTTCACAAAATGTATTCACCATAAATAATTGGGAGGTCATACAATAAGGCATCCTAAAACAAGGATTTTCTATTGGTCATCAAAAGCCTGATCAGTTTTGGTTGATTTCCTGGTTGCTAAAATTCTACACAGTTTGTTCAATTTCTATTCATGGAAGAAAACAAGCGCTGAATTGTGTAGTGAGTCATTATGCAATCCAAATTGCGAAAAATACTTTTTAAAATACAAAATATTGTTGACCAAAATTAAAGTTTAAACCAACTCTTCCCAATCCATATACACTGCTAAAAAAACAAACCCTAAGTCAAATAAAATTCTGTTCAGTTAGGAAGCATAACAGATTATGAATCAATGTCACCTGTTTTGGTGGAAATTAAAGTGACAACAGGTGCACTGGAGAAGCAACAGTTTTCCAGGTGGTGGCCACAGACAATTGATCTCTCCTTATCCTTCCTGATTATTCTCTAGTTTAGCATTTTGCTTGTGTTCTTGTCACTACTGCATGAGACGGTACCTGCAGCCCATTAAGGTTGCACTGGTAGTCCAGCTCCTCCTTCTTGCTGTCGCAGGAAGGTTTGCTGTGTCTCCCTGTACAGACTCAAGAGCATGGAGGAGATACCAGGAGACAGGGTGGCATGAGGGCCCGACGTCCTCTAGCGGGACCTGTGCTCACAGCCCAGCACCATGCAGCTCGATTTCCATTGGACAGAGAACATCACAATTGGCAGGGCTGCCATTGGTGTCCCATTCGCTTCACAGATGAGAGCCGGTTCACACGGAGCACGAGACAGATGTAAAAGAGTCTGGAGACACTGTGGTAAATGTTATGATGCCTGCAATATCACCCAGCCTGACCGGTTTGGCGGTGGGTCAGTGATGGTCTGGGGAGGCATATCCTTGGAGGGTCACACAGACCTCCATGTGTTAGCCAACGGTACCCTGACTGCTGTTAGGTACTGTGATGAAATCCTCAGATCCATTGTCCGACCTTACGCTGGTCCAGTAGGCCCTGGATTCCTCCTGGTGCAGGACAATGCCTGGCCTTACGTGGCAAAAGCGTGTAGCCAGTTCCTGGATGACTTCAATGGAAATGGCATTGATGCCATTTTCATTGACCATTGTTATGTCATTGTGTTCTGTTATGGAAATTTTGAACTAAGGTACATTTGAGAAATGTCTGTCTTTCTATTGGCTGGTATGTAAATCTTTACTTTGATTGTGACACACGTCTGTATAATATCAGAGGATTATTAGGTATTTGGGCCATGTCCTCCTGCCTAGACAAAGAAGGTGTCAGTCCTTTCTGTTCTTTAGGAACGTAGGAGAGAGGGATCTGGTATATGTCTTAGGGGTCATTCTTGATGGTCACAGTAGGTTGTAGGCTTAATCATCTGCCGACCTGGAGGTTGTCTAGATGCTTTAAGTTTCCCTCAAGGGTTGAGAAAGTTAACCACATGAGGGAAGACACCATGTCCCTTCTGTCAAGCCCAGGACATGTGATGGAACAAAGGGCATGTGTTTGATTGACATGAGACCAATGGGCAACAACTTACCACACCCCTTTTTCTATGTAATAAATACGGATTGTTCATGTATGGAGTTAGAGACTCCTCGGATGATTATGTATGTAAGCATTTGACGCGTCTCACATTTTTTGCATAATAGTTAATAAAACTGTTAGAATGTGCCAAGAGAACTTTTTGTCTCTGTGTTCCTTACTCCGAGTGTCGATACATGGAATTCCCATCACAGTTCTCAACAAATTACACAAAGTACAGTAAATATTTTGAGATTTCATATACACCGATCAGCTGTAACATTATGATATCCTGCCTAATATTGTGTTGGTCCCCCTTTTGCCGCCAAAACAGCCCTGACCATCGAGGCATGGACTCCACTAGACCTCTGAATGTGTGCTGTGGTATCTGGCACCAAGATGTTAGCAGCAGATCCTTTAAGTCCTGTAAGTTGCGAGGTGGGGCCTCGAAGGATCAGATTTGTTTGTCCAGCATATCCCACAGATGCTTGATTGGATTGAGATCTGGGGAATTTGGAGGCCAAGTCAACACCTTTAACTTGTTGTTGTGTTCCTCAAACCATTCCTGAACCATTTTTGCTTTGTGGCAGGGTGCATTATCCTGCTGAAAGAGGCCAATGCCATCAGGGAATACCGTTGCCATGAAAGGGTGCACATGGTCTGCAACAATGCTTAGGTAGGTGATACATGTCAAAGTAACATCCACATTAATGGCAGGACCCTAGGTTTCCCAGTAGAACATTGCCCAAAGCATCACACTTGCCTCCTTCCCATGGTGCATCCTGGTGCCATGTGTTCTCCAGGTAAGCGACGCACACGCACCCGGCCATCCACATGATGTGAAAGGAAACGTGATTCATCAGACCAGGCCACCACCTTCCATTGCCCCTTGGTCCAGTTCTGATGTTCACGTGCCCATTGAGCCGTGTATATAGTTAGATTTAAAACATATTTATCCTAATGCCCACATGATCAGACTGAACATTTCAAAGAACAAAAACTCTGGTCCATGATTATGATAATGTTCTTCATAAAACATGCAGTGATTTCCTAAACTTACAGTGATTACATAGACAGAACGCACTGGGAAGATATCAAGTGAAAGAAACAATGCTGTGTATGTGATGGACAACTTTACACTGAACAGTACACAGTTCCACAACAAAAGGTGAGGACAAATAAGTACCACGCTAGTGAAAGAAAAGGGCTGTGTGTGTGTGTGTGCGTGTGAGTATATGTTTGCGTCTATATTTCTTCTGACAGTCTCTTAGGAGCCCAGCCTGAACAGACTTGATCTGCCAAAGAGTGATTCTAAGTGATCTACCGTCCGGGAGCAGAGGAGATCTGGGTGGCCATGACAGAGAGCCAGATAGACATTTAGTGCTTAGTGAGATGTGTCCCACTCATCTCCAACACCTCTTTACAGGGTCCCAGTTAAATGACACGTCAACTACAGGCCAGAGGAAACCGTTTCACATTTCAGTCACACCAGACTTATGTTGATAATGTACTGGTTCTTACTGAACATATTCTTACAATGACTACTGGTTCTTACTGAACACATTCTTCTAATGACTACTGGTTCTTACTGAACACATTCTTATAATGACTACTGGTTCTTACTGAACACATTCTTCTAATGACTACTGGTTCTTACTGAACACATTCTTATAATGACTACTGGTTCTTACTAAAAACATTAATGTTTGTGCTATTCTGCCTGATTCAGCATGAGTTGAAGCCAAAGCTTCTCAAAAAGGTACTTGGTTGCTCACATACCCACTCCTGAGAGTACACAAACAATGTCACACACACACACACACACACACACACACACACACACACAGCTGGCCCGTGGCTCCATGGTGAGTGAGTGTGTGGATGGGGGACTGATAGGAGCTCTGCCCGGTGCACATGCATACCTTTACTACCATCCAGGGCATATTTAAAGACACTACTTTAATGCACAGTAATGATTATTTTTATACCATGTACTTCCCCTGCCTTTTACTGACAGCATAATGGCTCCCCACTGACCCCCTGATTACCTCTGTGGCTGCCACAGCACCTGGCTGTCCCCCTCCACCTGCCCACTCTCTCCCACCCTGCCTCCCTGTCTCACTCTCTCCCACCCTGCCTCCCTGTCTCCCTCCCTCCCCAAGCCTGCCTCCCTCCGCCTGCCTCTCCGTCTCCCTCTCTCCCAACCTGCCTCTCCGTCTCCCTCTCTCCCAACCTGCCTCTCCGTCTCCCTCTCTCCCAACCTGCCTCTCCGTCTCCCTCTCTCCCAACCTGCCTCTCCGTCTCCCTCCCTCCCACCCTGCCTCTCCGTCTCCCTCCCTCCCAAAGCCTGCCTCCCTCCCCCTGCCTCTCTGTCTCCCACTCTCCCAACCTGCCTCTCCGTCTCCCTCTCTCCCAACCTGCCTCTCCGTCTCCCTCCCTCCCACCCTGCCTCTCCGTCTCCCTCCCTCCCACCCTGCCTGCCTCCCTCCCTCCCCCTGCCTCTCCGTCTCCCTCCCTCCCCCTGCCTGCCTGCCTGCCTCTCCCTGCCTGTCTCCCTCCCTCCTACCCTGCCTCTCCGTCTCCCTCCCTCCCCCTGCCTGCCTGCCTCTCCCTGCCTCTCTGTCTCCATCTCTCCCACCCTGCCTCTCTTTCTCCCTCCCTCCTACCCTGCCTCTCTTTCTCCCTCCTCCTGCCTACCTGCCTCCCTCCCTCCCCCTGCCTGTCTCACTCCCTCCCTCCCTTCCTTCCTTGCCTGCCTGCCCGTCTCCCTCCCCCTGCCTGTCTCCCTCCCTGCCCTGCCTGCCTCCCTCCCTCCCTCCCTCCCCCCACCTGCCTGTCTCCCTCCCCCCACCTGCCTGCCTGCCTGCCTCCCTCCCCTCCCCCTGCCTGCCTGTCTGCCTCTTTTTCTGGGCTATTTCAATGAGACTTAATAAACATGGTATCCAACTGACACACAAACACACTACCAACGACTCATGCAGGCCCACACACACTGATATTAAACTAATTTTAGGGTGCCCAGTTGGTACTTGAGACTGGTACACTGGCAAGCCCAGGGCAGCAGTAGAGCAGCAGAGGAGACAGGGAGTGCCAGAAACACAGCCTGCCAGCCCAGGCCTGCCAAGTACATGGCTGCCTACTGACTCCTCTCAGAGAGACGGTGACGGGTAGAGACAAGCGACACAAAACAGGGACACAAATGAACGGACAACACTGAATACAGAGTGAGGCTGCAACACAGAACATATGTAACTGACGACGGCTGAGGGGGAGAGGGTAGAGTAGAAAAGAGTAGAAAAGTCCCTTTGGAACTTTTCCAATTAGTTTGAATTAATTCCAATTAGTTGCGATTGCAATCGGTTTCTTTGTGATTCATCCTCACAAAGCATTCTGCAATGTAAATGTGAAAATACTATTATATATAGAAATATATTTTTTAATAACCTCCTTTGTTTATGCAAGTTCTCATACAATGCGCACCTAGCCGAACTGTAACGTCTATTCTCAAACCTTAAAAAGCTCATGCAATCAAGCCTGTCTTATATTAACCAATTAGCTGAAATGTAGATTCGATCAGGGATTTGTGTAGGGGAAAAAACAAGACCTCACTCTACAACTCCCAACAGCAATAACGAAACATACACGTTAGAAGATCCATTTCAGTCCTGTGGAATTAACTGCCAATCCACATGAACATCAGTGTTAGCTCTCCACCGAGGGATGGCATCTCCACCGCGCTGCATAACGGCCCCGCCCCCAGCGAGGACAGCCCCCAGCAAGGACAGCCCCCAGCGAGGACAGCCCCCAGCTCTACAGGTGTTGGAGAGACTGCATGGCATGATCAGGACTCTTGACCAGAACTCTGGGTCATCCACCTAAAAGGGGTCGCTCACCACCACTCCAGACAAGTCACACTTTCTTCTCAACTCCCACCCCAGCGAGGGGGCAGGGCGCCCCGTTTCAAAACACAGGCAGTCTGGGTCAGAAATCGGCCTGTGGAAATGTGAGGCTTCCCAAAATCCAGACGCAGCAGGGCAGTTGGTGTGTTTTTTCACAACGGTGTGTGCACGTGGATGAGGCTGGAGTGAGGCCGGTCACCCCACTCTGAAGCAATGTCTGACTTCAGATCAGCCAGGGGCTGCGACTCGGCTGCTACATGCACACCTTTGCCAATGTGACTCAGAGGGCATTGTGGTAGATTCCAACCAACAAACCCTCACAGCATACAGCAACGGTCTCACAGAACCGGCAGGTCCACGGACATTTGGAGCAGCCCGTATACGACTGCTGCAGACACTAATCATTCAGGGATGCACCTGTGCAGTTTCTTAAAGAATTATTGAAAACCAGCTGATAATGACACAATTGTCATTCTGTGGCGCACATTAAAACAGCGAAATGTCCCTTCAGCACCGGACTTCTAGATCTACTGAGACAGCAGCGTTAAACTGGCCCACAGTCAGCTGGAGAGAAAGTGCATGATCAACAAAAAGGGATCCATAATTCACCCTTCTGAGACCTACAGTTGACCCAAAGGCTCCTTGCAGTATGTCGACCCTTTGTTCTGAGGTTTAGCTAGGAAACGTCGGCAACCGCACACACATGAAGAAACTGACAAGCCTTTCATTGCAGGCAGACAGAAGGTGGGGGCCTCCTACAGTAAACACACAGACAGCCCTGCTACCTCATGGTGTCAGCCTGCAGCCAACACACACTAACTGTTTGATAGCTGTGGAAACAGAGGAGGGAACCTGCCAGAGAAGCACTGACAGACAGACAAACAGATACAGACAGAGAGACAGACAGAGAGACAGACAGAGAGACAGACAGAGACAGCATGACAGATACAAAGTGAGTGAGAGTGTGAGAGTGAGGGCATGCCGTTACAATGTGTATGTATGGTAACATGCTGCCTCCATTACACCTAATATCTGCCTGTCCTCTGTTTTGCTCCTCTCTCCAGCCATACTCAGCCTCCCTGTATTATTGGTATTATTATTATTCCTTCATGTCGTCATTCCGCCCCCGCTTCTCTCCTTCCCCCAAGTACAGCGGGCACCGCTGGCACACAGCCAGATTACCCAATCAATCTCCTTTGAGAGAAAGGGGGGAGACGAGAGGAATAAAAAGGAGGGGGCAGAGACCGGGGGGGCAGGGGTGTTCAAGGAGTGATGGGGGAGTGTGTACCCGACCTAAGAGAAATCAAGGCAAGAGAAAGGCGTAGGATGAGAGAATCTTTTTTTTTTTTTTTTTAAAGGAACGATGGTGAGCCAGAGGAAAAGGCTAGGGCAAAGAGAATGCTTTATTGAACTGACTCATTTAAATTGGGAAAGTGAGCACCTGTTATAGATGAGAGCAATGCACACAGTCAGACAAAGTACACACAAAGGATGGCTTCTCAATGGCTGTTGTTTACAGAGAAGAGCTCCACCCCCTGGGCCACCTGTTTCAGTCCGGCTGGACACGCCAGCCTGCCACAGCTTGGCTGCCCCTCAAATCACACCCTATCCCCCATCAAGTGCACTCCTGACCAAACCACTGCAAAAGAGAACAGACTCAGGGATTCAACACAGCCCTGACACCAGGCACAAACCCCACATTACACCATCACCATGATTCCCTCTATTACGGTGACAAGAGGTTACCACACTTAGGTATTCATGTCAGCGGCGGTGTCAAAGTGACATTTTTCAATAGAAATCATGTCACACAGACCAACATCCAGAATGTCATTATACCTCATACAAGACAGGATTGGAGGCTCACATCAAGGAAAGCAGACTTTTGGAGTTCTTTGTATGGCTTGAAAGGAGTTCTAGAATTTGTGTGGCTAGGAAGGAGTTCTAGAGTTCTTTGTATGGTTAGGAAGGGTTCTAGAGTTTCTATGTAGATGGAAAGACGTTCTAGAGTTCTTTGTATGGTTGAGAAGGTGGTCTGGACTCTGGTCCAAAGGTCCAGGGGAGGCCAAAAATGCTTCAAATTAAAGCTTAGGCCAGTTCAGTTCTCCAGGATGGGCAACGGCCACTTTAGCCTACATAATATAAAAATGGTAAGAAATAACATGAGAAACATCTTGTAACTGAAATCTTACTCTGTCTTTAATCACAATGAATAAGCAGTGCATTGAGTTACACATACTATTCTTTGATTGTATGGGATGGAAAATGTGTAGCAGAATGTTTTTAAATTACCAAAAACATCACACATGCTACTCTACTTTATAACTATCAATTACCCCATGTTTAAACATGCATACTCCTCTTCTGTATGAAATAAAAGTACCACTTTTAAAGAGAGAACAAACCTGTCCAGAATAACTTTATCAAAATGATCTTAATATTTAGGGTACGTCTATTCTGGGTAGGAGACCTTTTGCCCCAGCATGACCTCCCCTGCTAAAAACAAAGTAATTCTAATTCTATACACAAATGCCTACCACTTCAAGAAAAAAGCATGTATAGGCCTTCCAAAAGACATTGTGAGGTATAAAGATTATTGTAGAAGACAGCAATATGGTAGAAGACAGATTATATTATCCAACAAATGTTCTGCTAGTAGACTGTAGGGTAATACAACCAACATTCAAATTTTCTGGACTCCACCCCCGACCCCTTTCTTAAATTCTGTCATTAGAACTCCTGGCACTTCACTTGGGACCCCAGTTTGAAAACCCTGATCAATGCTTGTATTTCCTTATTTATTAAATCAGAATAACCAAAAGATGTTTCATGTTCTTTTAATACAAAACATTTGCAAACACAAAGCATTCCCCTTTGTGTTGGCAAACTCAACTACTGAAGACAGAATTATGAATGTGTATGAATTTCCATGAGTTTAGGTTAAGGGTTAGTAGTTAGGATAAGGTATTAAGGTTAGGGGTGTGACTGTATCAGAGAGTGAGAGAGACATGGGTTCTGCATCCAGGGGTGCAGAGTTCTCCAGTTCCGGGAGCCAAGCCAGAGTCACAATCCCACCAAAATCCAGGGATTAGCTATGAACCATCCCCCAGATTTGAGGATTAGCACATTATATTCCATTATCTTCCCCAAACTGGAGGGCCTACAAAGTCTTCACCCCAGGCCCCATGAGAAACAACCAGGAGAGCGCTTGGGTCATGATGTGGTGAATTCCCTGTCCAGAGTTGTGTTGTGTTGCAGATCGAGACGATGCCTGACGATTTCAGCTGCCACTGTGCTGACACCTCCCCCTCCCCTGTGTTGTCCCTGTCCTTGTCCATCTGGTCATGCTTCTGACCTGGACTAAGTTTAAATAGACTCTAGACTCAGCCCACACACATTTATTAATTATTACAATTAGAATCTTAATATGTTCACCTGGCACAGCCAGAAGAGGACTGGTCACCCCTCTGAGCCTGGGTCCTCTCTAGGTTTCTTCCTAAATGTGGGCATTCTTAAGGAGGTTTTCCTAGCCACTGAAATTCAACACTACAGTTGTTTGCTTCTTGGGGTTTAAGGCCAGGTGTTTTGTAAAAGCACTTTGTGACATCTGCTGATGTAAAAAGGGCTTTATAAATACATTTGATTGATTGATTGATTGATTCCTTCAAACTCAGCAAAGGCCGCCATCATGTCTTTGGCAATAAACACAGATGGCATCTAAGTGAGGATGAATAGAAACCCAGAGTCTAGCAAACAGAGAGAGATAGAAAGAAATAGCAAAAGAGCAAGAGTGGAAAAACAGGGTAAGTCTCTACAAGTATTTCAACCTTTGATCCTGGAAGACAACAGGGAAATCGGGCCGTTATCAACCAGGCCACGAGAGCAACTTGATCAGGCCACTGGCCCAGAGGGATGGCAGTGGCCCGAGTTAATCAGACAAAGACAACCCTCACCCCAGTCCCTCAGACACATCCCAAGATAAGGTGCATCCCACAACATTAGCCCTGCGGTCTGCCTGTCTGACTGCCTGTCTGTCACACAATCTCTAAGGTTCCACCAGAAACAAAAAGAGTGTAAACACTATAGGCAAACTTATTGAAAAGCATCAGGGTTATGCATTTTCAGCCCAGTCTCCAATAACCTGCTCCATCCAATGAGGAGAAAAATACAGAAAAATCTCTGAAATTACAAGTCTGTTGGTGACCACCCACAAGCATAAGTTCCTGTACAATGATTTTGATTTCCATTGATATCAATACGCTTCTTGTGAGAAGACATCACCCCTTCACAAGATGCTTCACACATGCACAGACAAACACACAGAGCCCTCTCAGTCCCTCAACACTGAGGTCACTGGATGGACGGATACACTTTGACCCTTTGAACCTCACCCCGGTCAGAGGTCAGGGGAAACTGGACGTTAATCGTTGAGCTAGAAGAAAAGAGCAGGACATGAGCCTCGTAGTATTCCCCAGCGTTCGCACTGAGTGACCACAATGGGCTGACCACTGGGTAGGACTTTTTACTGGAGCTCCACATCCGGACACTGAAGAAGTGGCGCTAAAAAACTGGTAATTTGCCGTGGGGAACATGTGGGTTAGCTGTGAAGACCAAAGCACCGGCTCTGCGCTACACATCACTAAAGCCTGATGTCATTGTTTAGCTCCTGTGTTAGCATCAGATTAGTGTCAAGTTCTTCTGTAGGAAGTCCTCAACACCAGTCCTGACACCGACCCAGTTAGTGGGTAGCCAGAGTAAGCATGGAGGAGAGCTGACAGTTCAGACACCCAGGTAGCTAGCTACCACGGGAAATAGGTGGGAATGATTAGGCATATAGATTAATTGGGGACACTTGTCAGCTTTAATTAAGCATGGGGTTTAATTAACCATGTAATTAATCTTATGCTGGTGTAATACACAAAACAAATGAGTCAGTTCTGATGAGGTCTGGTCTGTCCTTACTTGTCGGACTACATGCAAGTGTGGAATATGCACAGAGGAGAAAATGTCTAAATTAAAATGTCCAGTGCAGGAATAGAACCATCATAATCTATTCCCAGTTTTAGGGCTCCTTCAACGGCCCAGGTGAATGAAAAGATGCTATTAATAGACTGTCCAATATATCCTATTAGCTGCATAGCCGTTTAAACATATTTAAATGATATGTAATACCACTATTTCCCACTGACGAAACGTGGTCCAGAAAGAGTACATCTATGCTAATGTATAGCAGTGATAACAAATAAAATGTATTTGCCTTGAGTGAGACAGATGAAGTCCAAGAGGACTGCAGCTTAACCTTCAATCATTCAGGTTTCAGCCAATGAGCTAGAGGTCACAATTAGTGGGCACATTAACATGGTCATTTGCAGTCTAAGAGCTGCGTCAACAAAGAGCCTCCTTTTGTAGGCCAGCCACTTGAGGCCCTCCACACAGCACATCAATGGCCACGCCAGTGGAACCTCCAACTCCGCTGCAGATGAGAGGGTCATGGGGGGGGAAGCCCATGACCCCCAGGCCACCCTCAATCAGCCCCACACGCATCAGCCCCACACGCATCAGCCCCAGCACTACACTTCATCCAGCCAACAGCTCACCCAGCTGCTTTATATGCTCTGACTCTTATTAGAACCATGAGACGGCCAATAAAAAAGCCTCGCAGCGGTCTGACATTTCACCTTCAGCAGACAGTTTAGGTCAGAGAGAGGTGTACACGGCATAACTGGGAGAACATGTCAAATGGGTGAGACTTCCAACATCATTGGCTGATTCTATTCTAGGTGTCAGAGGAAGGTAGTGAGGTACATGGTTTCAAAGCGTTTAACAGAGAACATTACTGCAGTAAAATGAGTTACAGAGACCAAGCAAATCTACAACGGTATCAGGGCCAAAGCAATAACGTACGCAAATGTATGAATTCAACGTTAATCAACTGACATCGATAACAGATAAACACTCTGTAAACCACACGCACAGAAACAACACTGGCCACCCTTGCTTCGGACAGAACACCAGCGACAGGTTGAAAGAGTTGACTCACATAGTCGTGGAAAGCCTTGGCCTCGCTGGAATGTTCGCATGTCTCCCTCCGGTCTGGAGCGGCGCAGTACAAATCCCAGAATACACTGCGGGGAAATGAGGGGGAGTAAGAGAGAACATTGTTGGACTTCAGATCACAGCAGACATGCAGATAGTTTCAATTTACACAACACTACCAACAGCCGGGCAGGGTTTACATGACTTAGTGGCATAGAGCATGCTGCTGGCAACCTAATGTGGTTACGACTAATTCCTTAATAGGACACATGTATGAATGTATAGTATGTGTACGTGAAACATAAGGCTTAATAATCATGTTCCCATGAAGACAATCTATGGCTGAGTGAAATCTGATCACCCTACCAAGGCAATAAAAGAACCGGAGAACTATAAGAACTTATTCCAGGCAAGCACACTGCCTGCTTTGGCAAGGTGACGTCATCTAATCGAACCATCTCATGTAGCTGGCCCTCTGCTTGGCCAGAGCTGCAGGTTACTGATCAATTAGGCATGATATTTGTTAATGAAGGCAAATCCAGTCCTAAGGGCTGCAGGGGGCACCAGGTTCCAATCCAGATACCTCTCTTAATTACTTCAATGAAATTAAGTGCATGTTTAAATGGTCTACATTCAATTGTTCTTGCACCAAAGATATTGATTAAATGGATAGCACATAAAAGCTGCTGATTTGACTGGGTCTCAAGAGAAAAGTTACACTTTTTCTCCAAACCATTCAAAGACGGGTATTATTCCACAATACGCATTATTTCTGCTGATGAGGCGAGTCCAGGCTTCTAACAGCGTGTGCAATGCCTGACATTTGATGTGACATACTGCAAAATGGAGCAGAAAATATTAGCTGATCACCCATAACCATTCATGTATCAGAGAATCATTCAATGTGTCAGTTTGATAAGATATTATGTCACACTTCTATTGGAGAGGTACAGCTACATACTTTGCAAGGTACATGTATGGCCTTATTGCTGCAGTGAGGTACTATTATGAAGATAGAACTACCTTTGTTTACAAAATACCAAAACACTAAACCCATGGCCTTTGCTCACAGTTGTGCCCAGACTGGATCCACTGGACAGGCTAATGAATCAACTGACCAGACAGAGGAAAAACAGAGGGGTGTTTGTGTGCGTGCGTTTTATGCATCCAAAATTTCCTCCAGAAATAGTGGACCCCTTTATAAAGCACAGAAAAAAGTACATTAAAATGTCAGTTGTTCATTAGCTTGATCCTACACTTAAAATACACTACATCTAACTTAAATAAGTTAGAAGAAAAAATTCTGAATAAAAAAATAATAATAATCGAATAAATGATACAGTGGGTGTGTTGAAAACCTCATGAAGCTGATTGAGAGAATGCGAGAGTGTGCAAGCGGTCATCGGGGCAAAAGATGGTACTTTGTAGAATCTACAATATAAAATGTACTGTTCTGTTTAACACTTTTTGGTTGCTACATGATTCCATGTGTTGTTTCATATTTTTTTAAACTAAAGAAATACCCTTGATGAGTAGGTTTATCAGAACATTTAAATGGTACCTTATACTTATCATTAATGTGTGAAACAAATACTGACATGCCTGCATTTAAGACTGTGCAACCTCCCCCTGCCAAAGCAACAGCATTAAGTGTTCTCCTAAAACATTTAATGAAGTGGGAGAACACATAGCAATGGATTGATGACTACTACTCAACGCAGAATCTCTCCAGATCATTCTCTAGAGTCCTCAGTATTTGTATGTGGAATCATCTTCAGCTGACCCCACAGGTATTCAATATGATTTGGATCAGGGGCATGAGTTGGCCATTGCAAAAGCCTGGACTGTTTTGGACCATTGTTCTTCTATAAGATCTAACAACAACAACCTACAGTGGGGAGAACAAGTATTTGAAACACTGCCGATTTTGCAGGTTTTCCTACTTACAAAGCATGTAGAACTCTGTAACTGTGAGAGACGGAATTTAAAACAAAAATCCAGAAAATCACATTGTATGCTTTTTAAATAATTAATTTGCATTTTGTTGCATGACATAAGTATTTGATCGCCTACCAACCTGTAAGAATTCCGGCTCTCACAGACCTGTTAGTTTTTCTTTAAGAAGCCCTCCTGTTCTCCACTCATTACCTGTATTAACTGCACCTGTTTAAACTCGTTAGCTGAATAAAAGACACCTGTCCACACACTCAATCAAACAAGACTCCAACCTCTCCACAATGGCCAAGACCATAGAGCTGTGTAAGGACATCAGGGATAGAACTGTAGACCTGCACAAGGCTGGGATGGGCTACAAGACAATAGGCAAGCAGCTTGGTGAGAAGGCAACAACTGTTGGCGCAATTATTAGAAAATGGAAGAAGTTCAAGATGACGGTCAATCTCCCTCTGTCTGGGGCTCCTTGCAAGATCTCACCTCGTGGGGCATCAATGATCATGAGGAAGGTGAGGGATCAGCCCAGAACTACACGGCAGGACCTGGTCAATGACCTGAAGAGAGCTGGGACCTCAGTCTCAAAGAAAACCATTAGTAACACACTACGCCATCATGGATTAAAATCCTGCAGCGCACATAAGGTCCCCCTGCTCAAGCCAGCGCATGTCCAGGCCCGTCTGAAGTTTGCCAATGACCATCTGGATGATCCAGAGGAGGAATGGGAGAACGTCATGTGGTCTGATGAGACAAAAATAGAGCTTTTTGGTCTAAACTCCACTCGCCGTGTTTGGAGGAAGAAGAAGGATGAGCACAACCCCAAGAACACCATCCCAACCGTGAAGCATTGAGGTGGAAACATCATTCTTTGGGGATGCTTTTCTACAAAGGGGACAGGATGACTGCACTGTATTGAGGGGAGGATGGATGGGGCCATGTATCGCGAGATCTTGGCCAACAACCTCCTTCACTCAGTAAGAGCATTTAAGATGGGTCGTGGCTGGGTCTTCCAGCATGACAACGACCTGAAACACACAGCCAGGGCAACTAAGGAGTGGCTCTGTAAGAAGCATCTCAAGGTCCTGGAGTGGCCTAGCCAGTCTCCTGACCTGAACCCAATAGAAAATCTTTGGAGGGAGCTGAAAGTCCATATTGCCCAGCGACAGCCCCGAAACCTGAAGGATCTGGAGAAGGTCTGTATGGAGGAGAGGGCCAAAATCCCTGCTGCAGTGTGTGCAAACCAGGTCAAAAACTACAGGAAACCTATGATCACTGTAATTGCAAACAAAGGTTTCGGTGCCAAATATTAAGTTCTGCTTTTCTGATGTATCAAATACTTATGTCATGCAATCAAATACAAATTAATTACTTAAAAATCATACAATGTGATTTTCTGGATTTTTAGATTCCGTCACTCACAGTTGAAGAGTACCTCTGATAAAAATTACAGACTTCAACATGCTTTGTAAGTGGGAAAACCTGCAAAATCGGCAGTGTATCAAATACTTGTTCTCCCCACTGTATTTTAAGCCTTCTGACAGAGGCAGACAGATTTTACTCAAAAATATTCTGGTACTTCAAAAGGTCCAGGATGCCACTTATCCTAACAAGGTTCCCAGGGTTCTTTAGGAAGCAAAACACTCCCAGAACATCACACATCCAGCACCATACTTCAAAACGGGGATTAGGTTATTTTCTGCATGACCAACCCGCATTTACACCAAACACACCAGTAGTCTGGCCAAAAATCTAAATGTTCTCTCATCTAATGACAGAAACCTGTTACAAACACAGTTCTCCAAATAACAACATTTATCTAGATTTGAATAGAGGGTTTCTTCTGGAAAAACATAGAAAAATAATTCGGGCATGAACGCAGCACCTAGTTGTAGTTTGAGGTGAACCAAGTTTCAAATTTAGTAACGCTCCTACTGTGATCCAGTTCTTTACTTCTCAAACCTTCCAAAAAACACCTGGGTCCTCCTCCAGGCAGCCCTTCATCACAGCCCTAGTTGTGTGTGGATAAGTATGAAGCTATTGGGTCTTTTTTACAGCCATTTACACAGCTACATAATTTTGTTGCATTTGTTTCATTTCATTTGGGCGTTTCATGTGTGTAACCTTATACTAACACCCAAGTTCAATAATTTTGCGCATTCAAAGCTTGTGTACATGTATGTGTGCTTAATGCATGCATGTTTGCACATGACTGTCTGTGTGTGTGTTTTCTGGGCAATGTAGCCCCTCAGTCACTTGACAATAAAGACAGGCTGTATTATCATATCTATCAGCTGCTGTTAAAGAGATGGCAGCTTTGTCAGAGCCCGCGCCTGCCTGCCGGAGGGAGACAGCGGGACCATCTCAAATCCAATCAGCTCTCTGGGAAATGAAATAAGACGCACATTACAGTTTGTTACTGAAAAGCCGCAACTCGTTGCAGACCTGGGTACAGGGACTGGGGAGCACAGTGATCCTAACCCGATGCCCTCCAAAGTTCAAAATGTAAAGTAGATTATGCCTGGGTGAGACTGCACATGCAAAACTGTAGCACAACATTACTGGAACAATGTGCTCTGGACAGATGAGTAAAAAGTGGAATTGATTGTCTGAAATGCCTAACACCTTATTTGGAGAAAACCAAACAATGAATAGAAGAACCTCATAGCAACCGTAAAGCATGGATGCGATGGCATTATGGTTTGGGGCTGCTTTCCTCAGGGCAGGCCCAACAGTTTGCCATCATTGAGTAAACCATGAATTCCATATTGTACCAGAAAATTATTAAAGAGGATGTGAGTACATCTGTCAAAAAGCTGAAGTTGAACCAAACATAAAAGCACAATGATCCAAAACATAAATGCTATGACAGTTACAAAAATGGTAATTATTGCAATTAACAGTGGTCTGACAAAACCTGGTGGTAACAACTTGACTCAAGCCATAACAGGCAGAGTGAAGACAGACGCTTGGGTGTAAGGGCCAGATCCATGTCGCGATCACTTTAACCATGTGATCCATGGACAGGAGAGGTCGCCTATGACTGCTACTACTCTTAACAGCCTGAGACACTTTAAATGGAACAGCAAGCTAAACCCTAACCGGAAAGTAGGGGTGAACACAAAACTGTAGATAAACAACAGTATTGTGATTCTTTGTTTCATGATTATCATATCACAGATATAGATTTACAGTTGTGATATTCAACCATCTATACTATTCAGCAGTTAATGTGGTATCAAAATCAAGTTAAGAATCTCACCTATTAAATTAATCTTCTCAAATTTGAGATTTTATATTTTGTTTTAGAAATAAATGCAATTTTATTAGTTGGTATGGCAATGTATGATTCAACTACAGTACTTTTGCAGTGAAATTAAAGTGAAATCCCAATATACAATACATAAAGTATCGCAATACATTAGTATCATGATAGTTCCTTGTCATGACCCAAGTGTCTTATCATGGGTTCCCTGCCAATTCCTATCCCTAGAAGAAACAAAACCTTTCAGTCTTTATTACCCCATTGAGGTTTGCTATTCTCCCGGTATCAATGCTTGCATTGTGAGGCAACAATAGAAACAGGCACTCCACATCTCTTAAAACAGCAAGCCATGTAAATCAGCTGTTCTAATTCCACAGGAACACTGTCCATGGACTTCACTAATAAATTCAACATCTGACAAAAGGCAAAGAAAGGAGAATAAAGAAATAGAGGTCATGTGCATATTGTAAAAGATGAGACACAACTGAAGAACATATTACTCCTTTATTTATCAAACAAGGGGAGGCTCTAGACTCAGGCCAGATGATCTAATGTTTCTCTCTAGGCCAGGTATCGCAACTCTACTCAGGCCGACATAGACAGGCTAAAAGGAACCACAAATCCCCAGCTTCCTGCCTGATACCTGCTTATATAAAGAATAACCAGGAGATTTAGCATGGGGCAAGTCTGTTTTGCTGGAGTGTTTTCTTTGCCCCTCACAAGGAGGAATTTCAGCTGGAAGCAATTTTGAGGGATGATCCATGCACATAGTATTGTGGTGAGGTTCAGACAGGGTGACAGAGTCCAGTGAAAACGGGCTAAAACAATCGATTTGGGCGACGAATGAAGAGGGCTAATGACACAATCAACACCTGCACCCCTCCTGGAGCCCTGGGTTTATCCCTGCATCCATAACAACAGATGTGGATGACTGACCCCCACCTCAACCCCCCCCCCCCCCCCCCCCCCCCCCCGCACCCTGCAGCTCCCCCCTCAACCTATTCAGCCCTGCGCAGCCCAACAGGAAACTGCTTGAGACAGAAGCAAGGATGAAAACCCAGGGTGGGGGATTTGGCTGTTTAACACAAAGGAGACTGGAATGCAAGGAGTTAATCCATTTGGGGTCTCTTCCGCAAACAAAGGACAGGCCTCCAGACAAAGGTTGAGGGAGGGGGAGCAGAGGGGGAGGGTTTGGCTTTCCCTTACCATCTGGACCTTTTGTTTGGGGGAGGGGATTGGCGTAGAGGGAAGGGGGGTCCAGTGAGCCTCCCTGTCCACGTGCTGCAGCCTCAGACAGACATCCCTCCACTGGGTCAGACCCCACCGGGCCCGTTAGGCTAATAATCTTCCTACTCTACACGCACACACACGCACACACACACACCTCCCTCAAATCCAGCCTCAGCACATTAGCCAACCCTGAGACCTTACAACTTGAGGGTTAAGTAATGTGAAAGTAAAAACTTTGCGGAAAAAGGGGAATGTTTGTATATGTCAATCTGTCTGCGTTTCTGGTAGCTTCTCAAGTGAAATCTGTCAGATGGAGTGAACACAGGCCCTCTTGAGGGCCATTATGAGTTATGTAAACCCGATTCACAATTAAAACATGTCAGCGATTCAGGGGGCAGAATGCATCTAAAAAGGCCCCTGTTTCGTTGTGGAGGGTATAAACAACGCAGGACAGAGAGCAAACAAAGACTGCCTCTGAACTCACTCCCTCTTCCGTCCTCTCTGCACGTCTCTCTCTTCCCTTCCATCTCTCTCTCACCATCTCTCCCTCTGTCAGCTGAAGCCCAGGCATGGGCGTTTCCTTCTCAACCAGTGAGACAGAAAGAAATACATGTCAGCCTGTCAGTAAAGAGGCCAACTGCTTCTAGATAACAAATACACTGAAGTATTTATCTGGCATTAACACGACTGACAAGGGAAAGAAATACAGCAAAAGCTTTTTCCAGAAGCATAATGGATCAAGAGTGAGACGTTTTCTACTTCAGCTAGATAATAAAACATTTTCAGTATAGCAGGTAACTACAGATAGGAAAGCACATAATAACTACTTAAAATAATGACATTGTTAATAACAAATAGCCTACATTAACAATGGTTTTTATTTCATTTAAATTGATCTCGAATTGATTAAAAGGACTAGAAGTTCTTCATCCAGTCTAGGCAGCCAAGAGCGCAACCGCACTGACATCTAAAGACGCGCTAAAGAGTCCCCGGCAATTAGCCCCAACCTCCCACACATTTCCCCACATCACGGTGATGTGTGCTTTCATGTCCTGAACGGCAGCCGAGTGTTTATGCGTGTAACAGTACAGTGTGGCACCTAAAAGGAGCACACAAGACAATGTACCTACCACCACCATGAGTGCAGGAATCCAGGGGGCTCCCCCAGTGTAATGTTCTTCTCCCACCGGATCTAGAAGAGAGGGGGAGAGACAGATGGAGAGAAAGTTAGAGAGAGACTGAGAGAGAGAGAGTTTGACAGTGGCGTATGTACGGTCATAACGCATACACACCAGTACGGGGACAATGGAGAGCGTGGCGACGCTGACAACACCTGCCGAGCAGATCCTTACCCTTCATACACCTCTACACCCCAAGATCAGCCTACAGAGATCCCCACAATCTACCATGGTGGTGGCGAACTCCAACTATAGTGGTCTGGGGCCGCTGTCTGCTTTTCTGTACATTGCAAGGTACTCTTTTAGAAGCCTATCTTGTTTGCTAAGGTTCCTTAGCTTCAGCTCTATGGACACTTTTGTAGTTCCAATGCACATTGCCAGTGATCTGAACTATCCTGAGGATGGCCTAATTGTCCGGGATACTGGCCCTCCTACAGCACCCACAGCCGGGCCTGACTGTCCGGGTTACTGGCCCTCCTACAGCACCCAAAGCTAGGCCAGACTGTCCTGGTTACTGGCCCCTCCTACAGCACCCACTGCCGGGCCTGCCTGTCCGGGTTACTGGCCCTCCTACAGCACCCAAAGCTAGGCCAGACTGTCCTGGTTACTGGCCCCTCCTACAGCACCCACGGCCGGGCCTGCCTGTCCGGGTTACTGGCCCTCCTACAGCACCCAAAGCTAGGCCAAACTGTCCTGGTTACTGGCCCCTCCTACAGCACCCACGGGCCGGGCCTGACTGTCCGGCTTACTGGCCCTCCTACAGCACCAAAAGCCGGGCCTGACTGTCCGGCTTACTGGCCCTCCTACAGCACCAAAAGCCGGGCCTGACTGTCCTGGTTACTGGCCCTCCTACAGCACCAAAAGCCGGGCCTGACTGTCCTGGTTACTGGCCCTCCTACAGCACCAAAAGCCGGGCCTGACTGTCCGGGTTACTGGCCCTCCTACAGCACCAAAAGCTGGGCCTGACTGTCCTGGTTACTGGCCCTCCTACAGCACCAAAAGCCGGGCCTGACTGTCCGGGTTACTGGCCCTCCTACAGCACCAAAAGCCGGGCCTGACTGTCCTGGTTACTGGCCCTCCTACAGCACCAAAAGCCGGGCCTGACTGTCCTGGTTACTGGCCCTCCTACAGCACCAAAAGCCGGGCCTGACTGTCCGGGTTACTGGCCCTCCTACAGCACCAAAAGCCGGGCCTGACTGTCCTGGTTACTGGCCCTCCTACAGCACCAAAAGCCGGGCCTGACTGTCCTGGTTACTGGGCCTCCTACAGCACCCACGGCTGTCGGATGAGACTTCGCCGTGTGTGGCCTAGTGGAGGTCAGTTGAGGTGTTCGCCTGTGCAGGTGCTGGGCCACGGGGAGGAACTGTGTGCCCAGGGGGACAGGGAGGACAAGGAGTTCATTTTAATGCAGGGGAAAGAGGAGAAATAGGTGACACTTCAAAAGGTGTGTTTGGCTGCAGTCTATTTGTGGTGACTGAGTTCACTTATCTGTTCAGGTGGGGAGGAAAGGAGAGGAGGTCTAAATTTCTATTTCTGTAATTCTAGTTGCAGTGACGTGGCTGACGGCACAACTGTAGAAATTCATGACACTAAACACCTGTGAAGTGAGGACATTCAGCTATATAGTTGAGAGCATTGTTGAGAGTATGGGAGCTATTAAAGCATTTGATTTTGAATATCATGCACTTAGTCGTCATGAAACTCCAAGGGCAGCCAGTGAGAAATAGCAATCAGGAAATAATGGTAAGAAGACAAAAATAATCACAAACCAACATCACTACATTATACTTTAGGAATATGTTTATGCGAGTGACATTTCCTCAAATTCAGGACATTTGCTTGAACACAGCCTACAGGCCAAGCAAATGAACCGTGGCATCTGCAGGCATGCCTCATGGACATAGTCCGCTCCGCACAGGGTCTGTCTCCCCTCCTGTTGCCGGTGACCCATAATTTAACCCCTATCCAGCAGCACACCAATAACACTCCATCTCAGGGAGGAGAGTTACCCAGGAGGGTTCTGCTATCAGCAAGCCTTACTTTAGCCCTGCTACTTAATCCCTCAGAGCTGGTCCCAGATCTGTACTCAATATTTTAGTCCACTTCTGTTCCTTGTTGGCAGTTAGTCGAACCATGCTGCCTACACTGAATGGTTTAGGGCAAAAGGAGGGAAAAGAGTTCGGGGCGGGTTCTGTGATTGATGGATTGATTTCTCAGCGTTGTGATAGACTAGGCTACTGTAGAAAGTTACGGTGTGATGACCTGTACAGGTTGTGGCTGGATTCAGACTAGCAGACATTCCCACAAAACCTAGACGATTAAACAGAAAACAATAGAGCCTGATATCCAAAGTTCCATATGAACAGTGAAATGATAGATTAACGGGGTCCTGTTCACTCTTATTGCAGGTCAGTTAGGCTTCTAGAACACTTCCACAGAAATAGCAAGGAACATGTGAAACGTATGATTTATTGTTAAAGATAAGAGGAACAAGATCAAGGCTTCAGGGAAAATAAATGTACTGTATATTACATATGGGTTATAATGGTATGCCGTTTATAAGGTCTGGACAGCGTGTCTAAGGGAATTCGGCGATTCCAAAAAACCATCATCTAACGCTCCTTCTCCGGTATGGTTGATAACGGACAGCTAGCTGATACCAAACCTGTTGTGTCTGAATCTGTCAAATGATAGAATGGAGGCCAGGGCCATACTCTAGACACGTACTCCAAAGCATGTTCAAACACAGTGACACACAAAAACACACTGTCAATATTATAAGGGTTTAAAAGAGACTGTGTGATTAGAATATTGGGCCAGTAACCAAATCACTGCTGGTCGCTGGTTTGAATCCCAGAACAGGCAAGGTGAAAAATATGTAGTTGTTTCCTTGAGAAAGGCCCTTAACCTAACTTGCTCCTATTAAGTCTCTCAGAAGCGTCCCTTAATGACTCAAACGTAAAACGAAATAAATATCTAATAAACAATGGTTTTATATCAACGCCAGAGTACATGATAACAGCTGAGATTACAATACAGGGAGGGAAAGTGTGGATATCTGAGCAGCGTGAATCAGACCACTGAAATAGTTACGTGCTTGAACACATTTTTTATATGAAACAAATAATGAGAAAAATCACAACCTTTCATTGCACTTGAAAAGGATCACTTTAGCAGGTCCAGGGGTTAAGAACACTATTATTAACCAATTGTACCCATTCACTCACCTAACTGCACAGATTAAATCTGACTTCTAACACATGGGAGTGTTTAAGAGCAGTTATGGACCAAATGAGCACAGAGGTATCAACACCACTCCAAAGGTGTAGAGCTCTCACGTCTGGCTAGATGAATGGAGAAAATATGGAAACCTGATAGAGTAGGAGTAGGAGCGTCTAGGGCACCAGTGAAAAAAAGGACTGCAGAGTTGAACCTAAATGTTACAACTTGTCCTTGACCAAGTAACCTGGGAAGGGATATCTCCTGGCCCTACATAGGGCTTCCTACAGATGTTAAGTGGTCAGGAAAAACTCCTGGTCTGAGGAAAGTGGCAGAGCTAGAACATACTTGAAATATAAAATTGGTCTTCATCATTAGTAATACGGTCCCCAATAATCTGTGTGCCAGCGGAGTTTTTCCACAGCAATAATGGTACAGTATTAAGGGAGCAGCTTAAGGCATGGAGGCGTTATAGAGGGGAAGGCTTGACTACTGGGCCATTATGAGGAAGGATGTCCATTAAGGAAAAGGATGCAACACATTACATAGGCTTTACCTCATCGGCAGTTCAAGGCTATCGGGCAAATAGGAGCAGAAGGGTGGCCTTGGTGTTAATATGGAACGCAAATAGAGAGGTCACCATTTGTGTCGTTATAGATATCTTAACAGTACAGTTAGTGGTTATTTTTCGGCTAATAATTTATTCTCAGCCCCTCCCATTCATAACACTGTCTTCCAAAACGTTGGGATCCAATAACCTGTGTTACAAAACCAGATTACCAATCTGTTCCTTAACCCCAGGGCTACAGGCCATCTAATGGAAATTCCATCCCTGGCTATACAATGGAGAGGAATCCCATTCATTCATTCACCTCAGGAAGTTCTTCTTAAGACATTTCTTACCTCTGACAGGAAGGTCTGTGCTGATTTCTGTGCGCCGACGTGCAGCAAATACTCATACACATATAAAGCTAACCTGGAAAACAAAGAGAGAAAAAGGTTAGGGATGTGGCTCCATCTTGTAACTCCACCTTCCCCTACTCCTCCTAGCTGGAGCGAATCACTCTCCCGCTCTCTTCCCTGAGGGAACAGGCAGCCTATCCAATTGGTACTCAGGTGAAAAATGCAGCGGTACTGGGTCTCCTTACAGGCCAGTTGGGTTAAGCAGGGGAGAGCAGGCTTTGGCGTGATCAAAAACACAATAGTATGAGACAAGACCTGTTGTATGTACAGTATGGACCTGTCCAGAAGTAGCCAGTGACTGTTTCACTGTGAGGATAGCCAGATAACATGCTGACTAAGAAGAAGCCATTGAGAGGCTCTAGAAAATAAAGAGCCTTTGTGGCATCATGCCACAGCTCTGTGGTTTGAAGAGCTTCTCCTTTAACATGGAGGCTGATGAAAACAAGAGGAAAGCAGACACAGCCAAGCGTAGCTCGGAGTCACACAATCGGACAACTCCACAGTGCCTCGTAAATTTTTGTCATTTTTGGTATCCATTACAACTGTCATTTAGCCGCCTGTGATGGCAATTACTGTGCTCCCAGTACTCCTGGACTAGTGCTGAACCCACACTCCGCTAGGAGGAGAAAACAATACCCGGTTCTCCACAGACCCAGGAGTTACAGAGGAAAACCAGACTGTTACTGGGTGGTTTCAGAGAGGACCGTGACCATTGTTAGTCTGGTGACATCATGTTAAGGCCACTGTGAACAACAGATGCTCAGAAACACTTGGCCTAATGTTAAATTGTCTTGAATTGATGTCGAACCAAGCACCAGGGAAGTAATCATTTATTCGATATGCTCGCTTATCATTTGGGAGTCTGCTCTTCCACTGTCTGCCAAAAAACATTTCTGTTTAACATTAGGCATTAGCTAAAGGGGGCAGCATCTTCCAAATTATTTCTCAGAGTTACATCAGACATTAATTTCACTACTAATTTCTGTAATCTAGAGTAAACAAATGGTTCTGGAAGCAACAAACGCAATCATGGCCACAGCGTCTGTCTGCCTGTTTTATGGCTGTGCATTTGTTACGGTGGAGTGATGGCTTAGAGGGTAGGTCAAGGGTGATGGTGACAGAGAACGATGGGCTGAGCAAAGGATTATGGGTAAAGACATCAGTAACCAGGAAGTACCTGTGCTCTCCCTCTCAGGCTGACGGCAAGGCAGTTGGTGTAAAACGTAAAAAGACAACCTCTTATCGGTGTGTAAAACCCAGAGGCATGTGTCTGCCTACATAAACTGGTCCTGAACTGGATCCAACACAGATTCCCATGAGTGCCCTGATGAAATTTTCATGGCTAGACTGGCGTGATCTGAGGGGAGGGGTTCTGTACCCTGGTGATGGGCACCTGCCCCTGCTCCGTTGCATTATTTAAAAACACTCATTCAATCCTGGCTTCAGGGGACACCTTTTGTTGCACTGTCAGAAACATTGAGGGTTACTCCGCCAAGAGACAAGCGAGGTGGAGACTCTTTCCCTGAGCAGGTAGAGGAGGAGTCCGCGGGAAGGAGATGGAGAGACAGAGAGATGGCTAGGTGTTGAGATACCGAGGAAAGGGAAATCCACAGGACTGGAGATGACAGGATAAATACAGAATGCTGATACCAAGCACATGCATAGGTTATACGAACGCCTCTGGGAAAAAAACGTCACCATCTGAAGCAAACACACACACCCCAGTGGGAACATCTCCACGTGAATGTCAAACCACACATTTGCAGTACTGTCATTTCACCAGTTAAGTAAGACTAACAACACATCTTCATTGTCAGCAGTGACCTGTGGGAAATTTGGGAAATTCAGGGACAGAACGACAGATTGTTTCACTTGTCAGTTCGGGGATTTGATCTAGCAACCTTTTGACTAAGCAACCCTGTGTCTTGCATTGTCTTAGGTGGCTAGAAAATCCATCAACAGCCTTGTCTATAGCTCTCCCGTCTACTCCTGTTAGGAGCGCAGAGGCCCCTGAAACCCCATCATCTTAAATAATGTTCATATACATAACATATTCAGGAGAGGTTAGGACACCAAAGAACAGCAGTTAGGGAAGGACTGTTGAGGCGGAGACAGAGTCTGATCCCTCTGTAGTGGCTTAGTTGGCAGGGCCAAGGAGGCAGGCAGCCGTCCCCAGCTACGCAGGCAGCCCAGGGCTTTGCACTGTGTCCAGACTTCAAGGGAAGATCTCCCACTTCATCCCAGGAACACACCTGACATCTCGCCCCAGGCTCCCACACTACGCTCCTGCTAGACATGAAAGCACCTCCGCCAAGTTTAGCAAGCTAAAGCACAGACAGTTAGCAAATTAACTTTCCTGTCCTGATTTCAATAATTCAGCAGTGAGAGCATGGCTCAGTTAGCTGAGGCACGCAGGAGACGTGATGGAGAAGGGAGACAGGATAAATACAAGATAGCAACTGTATCCATTTACATGTTATTTTGGCTTTTTGTTTCACAAATACCTAGGCCTACAGTAATTATGACGGCACTGACAGGTTGATATGTACTGACTGGCTCTGTAGCCAACGGATGATGCATGGATTCAAGGACACCGTTGGGAGCCTTTTTCTAAGCCTCCGGGCTGCCTGCTAAATCATTACTATAATAATTTAAATTGGCGCAGTTTTGGTCATTTTTAAGCAGACATCAATCATTGACACAAAACATTAAGAGACACAGAAGTACACAAATTCAACTTTATCATCTCTAAAATGAATTCCCATTGCCCAAGTCATCTCTGCCTCTTTACCAGGAGATAACCTGAAGTTAAAAATTGACAGTTAAGATTACGGACATGGTCAGCTTGAAAGGACGCCATTGCTTTGTTGTTTTTATTTATAAAGTTGGACCCATTTTCCTTTCCAATTAGTAGTTACAAGCTCGTCATTGGAACAACTCCCAGTTGGCTTGGGGGAGTTGACGATCAGGACAAGCGTCCTCCGAGACGTACACGCCAAGCCGTTCTGCTCCTTTCCACAGGCTCGCTCAACCAAGACCTTAGCCGCGACCAATGCGCTCAGAGGAGAAAGCTCCTCCAGCTAACGACAACAATCAGCTTGCAGGCGCCCGACCCGCCTGAGGGAATCGCTAGAGCATGATGTGACAAGAAACGCTTCGCCAGACTCCACCTCCCTTAGCTCGGGGCTATGTGAGGCCAATACGCATGGTCCTATTGAGCCTCCTGCTCACAACCCACTGAGATACATCCTAGAGCTGAACCTGGGCAGTGATGGTTTTCAGCCTTAAACCACAGTTGTATTCTAACTGATTCATATGAGAAACACAGAATACAGTTGGGATAGAGCAACTACAGGGTTTATAAATTGGACAAGAATTTAACAGAGATGGTTCAGGGAAAAATACATAGTTACTACAAGGGTGCTAAAAACAGTAAGTTGGTGGGCTCCAGTCAGTCTATGAATAATAATCAATGAAGACCTAAGCAAAGGTAATGTAATGTCTCTATAACATTTTATAAAAATGCAGAGTCAGTGTAATTAACATTTCACAAGTCTGTCTGTGCTGTGACCAACCTGATTACTGACTACATGAACGTAGTCTCAATATTTATACTTTCTCGAATTATTTCAAGTGAGAAAACTAACAAAAATGAACCAATAGAATCCAGCAAAAAGCCAAATTAATTGACTGTTGGCACCTCTAAATATGAGCATTCATTCAAAGCAAAGCAGAGAAAATCAGAGGTTCTTTACAAAATAGTAGCATGTTTTGGGGTATGTGAGTACGTGGTTCTTTATGTCTTCCTGAAAACGCCAAAATGCAGATGGCAGCACCATCTGTGTAAAATCAAAAACCATGCATTCAGTCTTCAAGACTCTATTTAAACTCCATGCAAATATAGGGGCGTTGAGGGAAGTGTGGATGTAAGAAAAACTATTCAACTCAAACTGATTAACCTTAACCCTTGAGACAATTTATTTTACATATTTAATTCCAACATATTTATAGTAATGTCTTATAGGCCTATTCTATAACAATAAAGCATATATAGATAATAAAGCATATATAGATAATAGAGCATACATAGATGCATAACGCACATGTGACAAGGTCACACACTACCAGCTTTCCTGATGAAAAACAACGTTCAATTTGATGAATTCCATGGAAGTGCCCTGTAACACTGACAGCAGATTCCTCAGCACATTTCACTAGAGTTGTAATTAACAAACAATAAGGTCATATTAATGTTGGAGCCTCTATTCCACCCCTTTTGGAATCAAATTAAATCAATGCAGAGAGAGTGTGTAATTAATTCCTATGGTCACAAGGGCTCGTGTTCTACCTTTTTCCACAGGCACCTGATGCTTCTCCTCAAGGATAGGTAAACACAAACAAAAACAATGTCTTCTGTCCTATGCCTCTGGTCGCTATGTCTCTCGAGCCCAAGACGGAACACTTCCTTAAATGAAGCCATCAGCCATCAGAAAGTATTACTATTTCTGCGATTTTGCAGAATACAATTAAAAAAAAGTACTAACCACAGGTTGTGTCACCAGGTTGTGTCACCCATCTTGGCTTCTAACATCCATCTACTCAATTATGCTCTACACCTTAAATCCGTGGTCTCTCCTCACGGTGCCAAAACGACCAAGTATTCTAAACATGCTGATGAGAAATGAACTACCTGCACCTGCACAGAGAGACACCATATGGGTCTTTCATTTCAATTTCCAAATTAAGTAGGAGTTAATCTAACAAGCCTTCCGCCAACATGGGCAGCGTCCTGACTTACCATAGCATAAAGAGAGAAACAAGCGTTTGCCTTATGGTGCATGGCAGAGTCATTATTTAGGAGGAGAAGGGCAGTGCATTCCCACTGCCCATCACCTGCTTACCCAACTCTGGAGACACAGATATTTCACACATACAGAGGTGTGCACCAGAGGCTGGGCTGCTCAAACTGACGCTAATCAAATAACTTCATTTTTCTTGTAAGGAAAAGTTATAGTGTGAAGTGGTAAAGGACATACAGGACAGTGGTATCTTAATTTACCTTTAAGGTAAAACTTTAAGGGACAGGGTGGTTTTTATTCTACTGACACTACCTTAAAAAACACTGTATGTATCTGTATTTTTAAGAGAAAATATTCAATAAACTCAACATTTTTAGAGCACTTCTATCAGAAGGATCGGCTTTCGACTGTAAACAATTACATGAATATGTAGGAATCCACAAGTTTGGATTCCATAGAGAACAAAATCAGGGATAATCTGAGCATTACATGCCCATTCAACAGTCATTACTCCTGCTGTATTGGTACATGAGCCACATGGAATTGTTTTCTGTTAGGATTCATACACCCCCATCACACAATGCTGCCACAGTTAGTCAATACACAAGTCATATTCTCACCAACAAAATAAATGTAACAAATTAGGGTGAAATTAAGACACGGCAGGAAAGCCTATAAATATTACTCATCATCAGGATACCCAGTCATAAATAGGATAAATTGAGTTGTAATCTTTTATAAAAGTACATTACCCAATGTAGGTAAATTATTTTTTTTAAATACAAACAATAAAATAAACATTTTAGTCAGTTAGCAGACACTTACCCAGAGAGTAATAGAAGCAATTATGGTTAAATGACTTGCTCAAGGGCACAACAGAGTTTCAGGCAGTCAGCTTGGGAATTAGAACCAGTGACCTTTCGCTTACTATCCCAATGGCCTAACCACTAGCCAATATGCCCACCACAAACATCTGGCTGAGTAGCAAAAGCCCATATATCGTATGAAAGTTTTAAAAGAGGTAATGTTTTAAAGGAACTGCTTATATTTACTCATACATTAGAAACAAGCAACAGGCAATACCACAGCTTTCAAGTTGCCTTGATCTAATAGTTTCTGCAGTATGTTTTATGATCTTGGGACATAAATCGGTTCATAGTTGTGTCAATCATTGGTTACATGTGAAAGCTGAATATGAAACAAAGTGATTCTCATATCATAGCCTCTTTTGGAGCAGGAACGTTCCTTGAAGGAAGCAGTGCTACTCTTATCCGAATCAGCAAGAAAGTACATAAGATGTTGCCTTCACATATAGCACTGGTTCAAATCTGTGCCTCATGATCAAAATCGTTTGGCACTTTAAAAGTTGTTACGGGGAAGTTTCTGTTTTCCCCAAAAACTACCTTTTAACTACGACATATAGCTGATATTCAAACAATCATTAAAACAATATAGTTTGACAAAATATTTAATCAAGATTTTGGTTATTTCGTATGTTAGGTCCACATTTTAAACAAATCAGCTCGATGTACAGTAATCTATCATTCTTCAAATGAAATTAACATGAAACGAACATGATAAATGCTTAAACCACACTTAAGGTTTAAGCAGGCATATGTACACTTTCCATATAACAGACGAGACGAAACTTATCTTAATTTGCTCAGGTGGGATGTCCTGCACACATTCTTCATAAACACAAGAATCAGGTAAAAAATTATGTGCAATACCAATATTTAGAAGTTTAGATAATATTGTAGACATGTAGTCTTTTTGGGTTGATTGCATTTTTTTAAAGTCCTTCGTATCACGTCTCAAAACACATTAAAACAATATTAAAGGCAGCGTCCTCATGCAACTGCATCCAGAAAGACAGCAGATACATTCCATGTATTTAGCAAGTCCAACATCCTTGTTCGAAAGGGGCTTACAAATCTGTAACTTCAGGCAATCGCTGCACGAGTAATATATTGTATATTTAAATTCCAGAAAGCGATGGGTTATAATTAAACACCCAAATAAAACAGCTAAATACACAGCAGCAACTCTCCGGTGCGTTTATCAACGTGAGAAAAGGATGTAATTTATATATCCCCTAAAAGAACGACAAAGTGCAACTAACAAAAAAAAGTTAAAGAGACGTGCCACCACGGGGGCAAACAACACTCAGGAGAGCGAGTACAGTACACACCTTTAAATTATGGTAGCTAGCTATAGTTTAGAAAGTTGGAGCTTCCTTTTAGAGAGATACAACTCCTAAATAGTTCATAATTCACTTACTTTTCTCTTGCTTGGCTATCGGAAGGGACGACAGCTCCTTTACCTTTGGCGTACATGCTTGATTCTGTTTTAAGACTTTTACCCCACTCAACACCTGTCAAAGAAAGCAGCCAGGAAAACGTTCTATCTCCATAGCTACCCCTTTAGTGTTTTACCTCCCCCCTCCTTTTTTTTTTACATCTCCAACATTGGCCACAAATCAGGCACAGTTTCTATTGGGGGGACTTGAAACAGACCGCTGGTGGATTTTTTTTCCTCAACCGCTGTTCCAGAATCTACTCACACTCCCTTCGCTAGGGAATGGTGGGGGCTTCTTAAAGGGGAACGCACGAGTTTCTTGTTTACTGACCTCAGAAACATGTAAGAGATTGAGATAGGAAAACAGGCCAACTGAAGCTCACAGTTTAGGGCCTTCGTGTTGTTTGAATGTAAATGTTCGAAATGGCAATTTTGTCTTTCCAAGACAAAATTTTGTCCATTCATTTTATCAGGTTGCAATGACTGGACTCAATTAAATAATGCACCTATTGTGCATCTCAGTAACATAATTCTTACCGTAAAAAATGTGACTAATATGGATTACATATATAAAACACTTTCAACACTTTCATTCTATATACCAGAAAGGAAGATAAAAACAATAAGGTTTACAAAATCTGTCCACATTAAGCAGATCATTAATTATTAGGCTTGGGAGGAATTGTTTTTTGTGTGTGTGTATGTGTGGTTGGCGGGGGGGGGGGGGGGGGGGGGGGGGGTGGGGTGCTCCATTCTCTCTGCAAGTTACAGGAACCCCAACTACTTTTCTGAAATACAAAATATTGTATGCTTGTGAAATTATGATTTGTCAAAATAAACTATATTACTCCATTAACTTTAACTTAATCAAAAAAAAATATATATATATACTGTATATATATATTCATTTTTTATTCAAAGATGAATTATAGTTATAATAGACTACAATAGATAGCCTAATTTGCCTCTGATGTTTAAAGAGTAACACAAGCGTTGAAAAGCCAATTGCTCTCAAAATAAATTTGAACTGGATTTATTGTTGTTTTTCTTCAAGTATTTCTTGTTCGGATGTTTTGTCAGCTACTTCTGTTGAAAGAGCAACCTCTTGACCAATCCCCCCACCCCCCAATGGGATTGGCAGAAATTCTGGAGAAAGAAATGGGGTTCCTGCAAAAAAAGTTTTGAGAACAGTGTATTTCAGAGGCCACTCATAGACTTCCATAGAGGCCAGGTCTAGGTGGGATACAGTTTACGTCAAAGTGACATAATATTCTCACCCTAAACTCAGACTTTGAACAAACCTATCCATCTTCCCGCCTCAATGGTATTTTGATGGGCAAGGGAAGAATAACTTGTAATGTTGGACACCATTTTGATGTCCCAGTGACATGCCAAGAAGCTATTTGTTCTCCCCTCAGAATGAATGAAAAAGAAAGCAGTCCCAATGTGTTGTATCAAGCTCGTGGATTTGAATGGCTTTCCACTGGACATTTGTTTCACCATGCCGCCAATGAGGACCCTTTTTTCCCCACATACTTATTTATTTAGAACAAGATAGCAGCTTACATGAGAAATGACTTGTAATAATGGTACAAATTGGTACCACTGTGATAGTCTATTCAACTAATGGGAAACGAGGGAATTCACACCACAGCTACAACTTAATGTCAATTAAATCTCATTCAACTGAAACCAACATTTTACTGAATCGTTAAGATACCTAGTGGCTATGTATGGGGCTGCTTAGGTGCAATTGTTTATTGCCTTGATGTGTTAAAAATAATCAGAAAACCTTCGCAGAAAACATGTAACATGTCTAGCTGTTCACTGTGTCAATAGAAAAACAATGGATATGTTTAGAGAACCAATCCCTTCTAAAGGGCAGTTTGTCCTTTCAGTGAATTAAGGTAATGTTACACTATTGAACACTTTTATTTTCATATATTTTACAGAGTTGGAAGAAGTAACATTATCGTAACTTATCGTCTGACAGAGGATTTCCCCCAAATCATAACATTGTTTGGCCAAATTATAATGAATCACAGGTTTAATTATTTAATGCAGAACCAATGAATGACTTTCTTAGCTCATTTCTCAGCAGCTGACTTAGGAGTGTCCGTGGAGCCGATGAGATATGCGTGTGTGTGTGTGTGTGTGTGTGTACATTTTCAGTGTGTGTGTGTGTGGACATTTTTAGTGTGTGTGTTTTGGTTTGGTGCTGATGCCCCTTTTCCAGCCAGAGAGAAGAAACACAGAACCCAAAACAACAACACAAGGCAGTACTCAAACTTCCATCCTCTAACTACCCTGTTATGCTGTGACTCTGCCCTGCCATCCTCTGACTCTACCCTGTTATGCTGTGACTCTGCCCTGCCATCCTCTGACTCTACCCTGTTATGCTGTGACTCTGCCCTGCCATCCTCTGACTCTACCCTGTTATGCTGTGACTCTGCCCTGCCATCCTCTGACTCTACCCTGTTATGCTGTGACTCTGCCCTGCCATCCTCTGACTCTACCCTGTTATGCTGTGACTCTGCCCTGCCATCCTCTGACTACCCTGTTATGCTGTGACTCTGCCCTGCCATCCTCTGACTCTACCCTGTTATGCTGTGACTCTGTCCTGCCATCCTCTAACTACCCTGTTATGCTGTGACTCTGCCCTGCCATCCTCTGACTCTACCCTGTTATGCTGTGACTCTGCCCTGCTATCCTCTGACTCTACCCTGTTATGCTGTGACTCTGCCCTGCCATCCTCTGACTCTACCCTGTTATGCTGTGACTCTGCCCTGCTATCCTCTGACTCTACCCTGTTATGCTGTGACTCTGCCCTGCCATCCTCTGACTCTACCCTGTTACGCTTTGATTCCGCACCGGTATCCTCTGATTCTGTTTTGACTTGTCAGTGATGCCCTGATTGTTGTCTCTCCTTCACTTTGGACAACTTTTGTGCCTGTATAAAGCCACAAACCAAGAATATTCATGCTTTAGATATATGTGAATATACTCATAGTGACTATATTGGATACTATACTATACAAGTTCTGATCATGCATAACACTTGGGGCTGCAGGACATGTTTTGAATGGACCGTGGATTTCTGGACTATGAATGGACCATGGAATACATTAAAAACAGACAAATAATATTGACTGCGGATTCATCCACGCAGACCCAGTTTATGACCCAGACTGCATCAAAATATGTCTGGACTGACATTCTCTTGTTGATTGGATTAGGAAGTTGGAAGTTTCCTCTCACATGTAGTCTAGACCATTATAGAACAATTTCACCACAGATGTCACAATCGATGTGCAGCATACAGGAAGTACAATGTTACCTAACATTTAATTCCATCTAAGGTATGCAAACGTGAAAATATCCACCCATTGACCATACATACACTGTTACCATTCAATTTGAGTTGAATGCTTTATATAATGCCACGATGCAGCCCATCAACCCAGATGTGCACCAGCCTCCCTCTCCTGTTGGCTTGATTCGATGCCCTGGTTCGTCTTGGTAAGTGCGGCACTTCACTCTGAACAACCCTTGTCCATCCGCCAGTCCATGTGAAAGCCATTGGCCCTGTGGTGGGTAGAACAGGATGGCTGGAAGCTGCCTGGCACGCTGCGTGGTGCGTGCTGTGGTGCTGGGTGTCACGGAAGCTCCACCACTCGCTCGCCAAGTGGCCGTCTGTTTCTTTAAGAGGCGAGGAGAGTTGAGCCGGGGAGAGACGCAGAGAGTCAGCCGCAGCAGTGGTAGTGTTCTCATGTGTTTTCTTTCTGTGGGAAGTGCCACAGCCCCACCACAGCACACACACACACACACACACACTTGCATAAATACATACATACATGAACACACACAGACACACACACACACACACACACACACACATACATTCAGATAGACAAGCTCACACACAGATACACACAGGCACCAACTCACCCCTATATACACACACACACACACACACACTATGTGTTCTGTAGAGGCTCTCCACCTCCCAAAGCCAACAGGAAGAGACGTTCATGTTGTTGATAATTTTATTCCACTAACGCTTTTCAATTAGTTGGCTATAGAAGTCCAGAGAAAGACAGGAGAACAGAATGAAATAGAGGTGGGGTTTTGGAGAAACAGTTTGGTTTGTAGATTGAATGATACCAGATTGGCTGCTACATTTTCAGAAAATATTGCAGTAATGACGTTAAAAGCCAGCTAATTTCTGTGATATTTAGGAGGAAGAATTGTCTATGTTTTCAATTGTGGATTGTTGTAACTGTACGAAGACATCATTTTTAGACTTCCAGCTCCATATAGTGTGTGGTCCCCGGTCTCCTCTAAAGCCATTCACCATTGCACAGTATTCCAAGCTGCTCAACAAGATATATTGGCATTTCTTCTCTCAGACAGAGTCATATTACCATCTCAGTGCTCACATAAAGTAAACCGCAATAGAGGCTCAGAGTTTGGAAGTGTTTGTAGCTCTGCCTGTTCCTTCAATAAGCCAAGATGCACAGACACACGTAAGCCAGACCTGGAAGGCCACAGCAAACTGCATGTAAAGTCTGATAAGAACGCCTGTAAAACATGCTGCTTGGTAGGTACAGAGGCATGGTGAATTGCTTCATTGGGATAAAGGCAACCAGCATCCAAAATGCCTCTGTAGAACCAATAAGATGCCAGTGATGCCCCCCTTCTTTCTTTCTCTGCAACCCCCACTTCTCTATCCCTCACTGTTCTTCTGCTCCACTCTTCCCGTCCATGCACATGAACACAGTTGCCATTACGCATGCCTACACAAACGCGTGCATACTTTCCCCACCGCGGCTGTCTCTACCTTGACTCTCCCACGCACCCCCCATACACGACTTCCAGAACAGAGCACTATATGACCTCCCAGTGCCCCGGAGTAGTGTGTGTCTGTCTGTGTGGGTGTGTGTGTTATCAGATGAGTTAGTAGTCATGCCATGGAGTCCAGGATAGACTTGTTTGTTAACACTATCCTATCAAAAGCTATGGGATTGCATTGCCATTGTGTGCCTCTAATATTTATCATCAGTGCTCTCTATACTGTATAAGCCATCAATTATTCTAAGTTTATAAAGCAAATACATGAGTATCTGTTGCGTGATTATTTACCATTTAATAACTTAGAGATGGTGAGATTTGACAAACCCTGCCAGTACAAATTATTCAGCAGAGTACTTACACTGTAAAAAATAAATGTTATTTTATGGCAATTTACTTTACATTTTACATGTAATTCTCTGTATTTCAAAATGACAGTAAATGGGTTCTTACTGTGAAATTTCATCAATATACTTTATTTGAAGTAAAGTATATTTCCGTATTTCTACAGATTAATAATGTAATGTTATGCTATGTATTTTGACAAAATATATTTTTTTTTTAACAGTATATTTCTGGCACCCCAGCTGCCAGAAAATTAGAGTTTTCTTACACTTTTTTTTTACAGTGTACGATCCTCACCAACTGGTAAAGATGAGCCTGAATGGTAAAGATGAGCCCATCAGAGAGCCCAATGAGAACTAATACAATGGCCAGCAACTACGATTAGTTGGTGCATTAACAGACAGGTGTAGTCCACCACCTTGTTGAATTAGCTTAGAGCACAAACATAATGCACACAATATGTCCTCTAAGCTGATCATCTGGCCACTGTACAGTGCCGTGAAAAAATATTAGTACTTTTTGCATATTCTTCACATTGAACTTGGTCCTATTTTTTGTATTAATATATAGAGGGTAAGTCTGGGTAAGATTTTTGAATATCTTGGTAAACAGCCAGGCCTAAATCTAACTAAGGTTGGCTCTGTCACGCCTGCTTCACAATGGCGTTTGGCGTCCCCAGTCTGCTAGCTGCCACCGGCAAAACAAGCCTGTTTGGTATACCCCTGATTAAATGCCCACCATCAAACTTCATCATGCAATCCCAGACTTCTAACAAATTACACACATTTGGTATCCATTGCCCTATCATTGAACGTATGTCTACCTCTCTGTTCTCGCCAGTATTTTTCACTTATTGTCTGACTCCCTAGAAGAGCTGTGTTTTTCCACATTGTGTATTTAGCTTTGTTTATCCTACGTCAGCTATACGCTCAATTTGGATTCAGGTCAGTTGATCTTTTCCTCCTGCGAACCCAAGTTTTCTGGTCCTTGGTTTTGCTTCCTGACTCCATTATTATAATTTGTGACACTCAGGTCATCAGATAGCAGTTGTCAGCACACAGGTTCAAAAGCCACATCAGGCCACATGCTGTTGATGGCTATCAGTCTGAAATTAGTTACAAGTAATTCAAAGGCTCTGGGCCTCCACCAAACCAGTCATAGACATATTGTTCCGAATAGAGAAAGTTTTGGATATAAGTGAATCTTCCTATGATATCTCTCTACAAGGAAGGTGTAAATTCATCATAGAAGTTACAAAGAACCCTAGAAAAACTTTCAAAGATCTGCAGGTCTCTCCCGACTCAGTTAAGATCAGTGTTCAGAAAGACACAGGGCTAAAATGGGATTCATGGCAGAGTAGCAAGGCGTAAATATCTTCTCACTTAGATGAAAATTAATCCTCATCTCGAATTTGCCAAAAAGCAGGTGGATGATCCTCAAGAGTTGTGAAACTTTGTTCTATTAGACAGATTCAAAATTGGAACCTTTTGGGCAGCATGAGTCCTGTTATGTCTAACAAAAACCAAAGACTGTATTCTACATTAAGAACCTCATACTAATGGTCAAGCATGGTGGTGGCAGTCTGATAAATGACTCAAATAATAAAAATGTAAATATAATGGCTTGGGTGTGCTTTGCTGCATCAACTTCCATTATTGCAGGAACCATGAATTCTGCTTTGGCATGTAGATAATTCTACAGGAGAACAACAAATGTAACATTTTGGAATGGCCTAGTTATAGTCCAGACCTTAACCCCCATTGACCTGAAACCAGTTCATGCTCGAAAACCCACAGATGTCACTCAGATAAAACAATTCAGAATAGAGGAGTGGGACAAAACTCCTCCCTGGAGCTGAGACAGACTGATCAATAACACAGGAAGCATTTGGATGCAGTCATTGCTGATGATGGTCGCATAACCAGTTTTTTTTATCTAAGGGGCCAATTTATCACACAAGGTCACTTCGTGTTGAATCATTCTTTAATAAATACTATACCTTTTTAAAAATATACAAAAATGCTAACATCTGAAATGGAGGCAAATACCTTTCATGCCATTTTAACAATGATGAATAATTCATTTGGTATAATCGAAGCTGCTGACTGTGTATTGTACAATTAAATGCTATCCATTTAGAGTAACAATCAAGCTGGCAAGACATTTAGCGATGGACTGGAAAAGGCAGTGTGGGATAAGCTATAGAACTAGAACTATAGTCTCACCTTTTGGTTTGGAGTATTTTCACAAAGATGGTGCTAGGTGATCTGTGCTCCGAACACCTAAAATATTGACTGCTCACACTATACTATTGATCACAAATGTCAGATAATCTTAGTAGTCTGTTTTCTGGGTCCCATTCCCATGTCTAAACAGGGCCTGAAGCCATTCTATTAATGTTTTTATGTCATTGTATGGATCTGGAATATTTCCTCCATACAAATATAAGTTGTAGGATGTCCCAAGTTCCTAGGACATACCTGGCTTGTTTCAAATAATCCTGAAGAAACAGGTATGTTAAGTCAAGCCTGAACCAGACACTTTAAATGAAATATTCCATCAATTCGCAAAGACACGGAAGTAACATTCTTTTCTCTACAATTTCTACGTCTAGAGAAGATGCAGTATCTGTAATGAAAGTGGACTCCTGAATTCTACACTTTGTGGCTCATCAGAAAATCTGCATATTCTGAATCCAGAGTTTGTCACATCAAATCCCAGGGGGTATCGTATAAAAACATGTGTCAAATGCAATCATATTGTCATTGATGATACTGAAGATTTGCAGACTGTTAAACACAGCTAAACACCATACAGCCAAACACTGTAACACTTACCATGAACCTACATACATTTTCATTACTTTACTTGGGACACCTGGGACCTTCATGTGACAAGAGCCTCTAGGGGGACATGACACAATAAACCAACAATTTTCCTTAATAGGTCCTCTGGGACATTCCCAGAAGACAAAACCTCCAGGGGACCATGACACAACATCCAAAACATTCACTGAAATGTCCTTTCAGACATCCACAGGACATCTCTAAAGAAAGTCCAAAAGAAGTTACCAGGTAAATCCCCAGAACCATATGAGAGCTAGACCATGACACAAAATTCCAAGAATGTCTGAAAAAACACCTCCAAGGGACCATGATACAACATTTCAAGAATGTCTAAAAAACATTTACAGGGACATCCATGTGATGGCAGAACAACCAGGTGGCCATAACTTAACTTCCCAAGAACATCCAAAAACATCCTTGGGGATGTTGCAGGGACTAAATATCATTTAAATGTAATTTTCAGGGGACCATGACAAAACGATGTGCCCACCCTGGGGATGGTACATCCAAAAAGCATTTTTTATTGTTATAGGGTTGCAAAATAAAAGTCCTAAGAACATTCCCCTCAGAAACGCTACTTCAAGACCATCACATGACTTACTGAGGACTAGTAAAATAAAAGTACTCAAAAGTCATCCCGATAATGTCTTCAGTTACATCCTTGGAGTTTACAGGGTACCAAAAGAAAACATTACTTTGGATACTGATGGCCAAACAAGGATTCATTAGTTATTTTAGCAGCAGGATATTATGCTGGCAGCACTCAGATTTTCTTTATCACAATAAAAGCCATCGCTGACATGCATAAGGCAATATAATTAACAATCTAGTAAAAAAGAACAGACACAAACAATATTGGAACGGACATTAAACATAAAATGTACAGACTAGATTGCTAACTATATTGCCTTTATATATTTCAATGATTGCTTTTATTTTGAAAAACAAATTCTCAGTTACCGCTGCTAGCATAATATTCTGCTGCTAGAAGAATGGTAATGAAGCCTCGTTTGGCCATCACTAACTTTGGAACAAACATATGACACCCCTGTAAACTTGATGAAAGATCATTTGGATAGTGTTGCTTGAAAACCCTAAGAGAATGTCTCCAAATGTACTGAAATGAGGACCATGTCTGTTTTGTTTTGGCTGGCTTGATTTTAGGGAATCTTTACAAAGGCAGATTTTTTATTTATTAATACACACATAAAATACATTCAGATCAATAATTCTAAAATACATGTTTGTGTAATAAAAAAAGTAAATGGCAGAAGAGGACAATGGAGAAATATGGATGTGTTTTCAGCTGCTGCTTGTGTACAGATGTTGTCCAGAAGTCATCAGCTGCTTGGACTAGAGTGACTTGAGTGTGCGTGATGCAACACTGGGGTCAAAAAAGGGACAGTAAAATGCCCAGAAGGAAGTAGGTGTCATTGTGATCCAACCATAGTTCTGAAAGAGACTAATGCTCTTTAAAGTAAACACCAGTTCTTTCCAAACACCTACACAACCAGATGACAGTTGAGTTCTGTGATCCAGACTGTGGAGACTGTGAAGTGTGTTTTTTTTTTTAAACAACAAAGCAATAAAATAATTAATCCAAAAATAGTATTCAGGTATAAGACCAACTCACACGTATATACTATCACAAGATGTACTGGCTCTGTGATCCAGTGACAAAAATAGCCTCTGTGCAGTAGCCTCTCAGCAGGAAATAATCTTTCATATGGACAGATTCCTTGTATACCTTGCCGTATGAGGTATTTTCCTTTTACACTTCTACTGTATATTTATAACATATCACGGAGGCAAAAAGTAAGGTTTCTGGAATAAGCTCATCTTGTCACGTGGATGTGAAAAGTAAAAAATGAAAGCTGAGATAACACCACAGGAAGCATGGGGACCAGCCATCTCACGCTGGGGTGGAGGCTTCACAAGATGCTGTCTGTTATTTGCTCTCTGTGTAAAATTTCTGGTGTGTGTCAGAAAGGTAGTCACTGCTCCAGCATTCGTGGAACTGGCGCAAACTAAAAATGGGTATCTGCGGAAGCAAGGGAATAAAGGAGAGGTTTTAAGGTTTCACGTCTCACTGTGTGTGCACCTGTGTGTGTCTGTGTGTGTCTGCGAGTTGTGTAGACTGGGGATGGGGGGGGGGGCTTGTGGAAAATAGGTTGATGTGACCTACATATCCACATGGCTGCTCATTAGCATACACACATAATTCTGAGGCAGATAATAAACAGTGACTTGTGTCACAGAGACCGACAAGAAGAAGGGTATTTACATTATTTGCATTGTGCCCTTTGTTTGCCTTTAACCATCTCACCTCCAGACCAGATGGCACGCATTCAAATAAATGTCACCCACCTATAGTGACACCTAAGTGGAGACAATAAACTGACTGACTGGGGATCTCTCCAATTTGGGAATTTCATGACAGAAATGAATACATCATGATAGGATGATGGTGGAGGTCACTGGCTCTCTGGCACTCTAAGTTGAGCAAATATAGAAATTCCATATCAATTTACAACAAAATACAATTGCACTGTAAAGGTATCTTAAATTTAAGACACAGTTGAATTCGTCCCTCAAAAAATACACACACAAAAATAAAATAAACAAGGGTAAAATAAGCACATGTAGTGTTCATAACATTGAGAAAAGTACAGTGAAATGGGTGAAACTCCAACAATATGGAGTCACGTGATCTAAGAATAGCTTGAATTTGAATATCTAATAAACAGACAATGCTATGGAGTCACAGGACACACTAAGAGATGTTCAAACCGTGCGTAGTGTACCCATCCCCCTGACCATAGATGTGTGCTGTTTATCTCTTAGCCTGGCTCTCTGTGGCTGGAGTTTGCAGCAGTCAACCCCAGGACAGCTATTAATCAGACTGAAATGATAGATGTTCTGCATGCCGGCAATGCCATCTATTTTGCCTAAGTACAAACAGTAGATGTGCTATGCATATTTATCACCGGTCGAGGCTTGAGAAGGACACACACACACACCTGTTTTTCACCTCTGCTTATAAACTGCACCAGAACCACAATGGTGCAGTGTTCAGAATGAAATATAACAGTTATTGTTCTCATGTAACAGTGCATTGCTGACTCAAGAGCCATTTTGATTAGATGCTGGAGGAATACTGGTCAATCTTTGGAGCAGGGTCTCTAAAATTACTTTTCTAAAGGCTTCTGTGACTTGGATGACCCGTGGATTCAAATTCATATGAACAGGGGATCATTAACCCTGCAATCCCTATCCTCTACTAATGACAAATCACTGGGTGCTGAACACATAATGCCACATTCCTTTCCTATTTTGTCAACCTAGAGGGAACTTTGTTTAACATGTTTCATACTGAATGATGTCTCTGGTCGGAGACCCCTCCCCTCATGATATACACCAAGGCTTGGTTTAGTTCTACCCACGCCTAAGGATTTAATTGCCCCTAAGTAACGGAACTGTCTTGCTAGCTAGGGGTGGAGGGTGGGGGCTGGCACAGATGATGAGGAGGAATTAGCTGAAACAAAGAGGTGCATTGGAACCACAGTGGCAGGGACGCTGACACCTTGACAGCGTTCTGAGAAAGACACTGTTTTAATTGAACGTGCTTTTTAGAGTACAGGACCAAAAATGACACATGCTCCCTGTACTGAAAGAGCTGTGTCAGATTACTGCAGGAGTGGGGGATGGGGAAAGGGATGAATGAGAGAGAGAGAGATCTGGTGGCTTACGCTAGATTAAAAGTGAGAGGCTGTGAATGGTTAAGGGGCATTCCTGTGAAATCACACACACACACACACTGCCTCTCCTACAGTCCTAGCCAGACCAAGCCTCTACTGTTTCTAATGAAGGAAACTTACAGTATCCAGGTCCTAAACACAGTCCAGTCTGTATGCCACTCACTTGATTGGCTCCTTATACACGTCTGTGCCCCCCCCCCCCCCCACCCACCCACCCAGAACAACTGGGTTAGGTCTCTTGGTATAATGGCCTACTCACCCATAAAAACCTTTGCATGACAGAAAACAATGTATCGTTGAATGGCTGCAGTTTGATTTAATGAAGACAGAAGCCTAAGAAGCAGGAGGATGTCTTGGTAAAAGTAGAGGTAGATACAGTGAGTAGTATCAATAATGAGGATACAACCCTCCTCTGGAGTCTGGGCCACGAGCGATGGAATCAACTCAGTATGCCAGGAAGTGTCCAAGTAAATAAATCAAAAATAATTGCATGGTTTGCCAACATTCTCCAAACTGAGTGGCAATGAGGAGCTACAACGGTATAGGATTAGGCATCACTCACTTCTCTGCCTTCATGGTTCACTGTCTAAAACTATATAAAACCTACCATAATTAATAATTGTTTATCATATATTTGGATATTGTGGTAGTTTTTGTTATTGAACTAACGTTAACTTAATCCCTTTTGGATGAGCACTGGATTATGGGCTATGGGAAAATTATATAATACCACATTAACAATTATCTAGTTTTCTCTCACAACGCTTTCTGGAATAACTGTCAACAGTGAGTATGACCTTATCAGGCTTGTTTTTTTGGAAATACGTATACTATTTCATGTCATAGTATTGAACTGACCTGAATCTAGAATAACACTGGTAGTGGACATCAACAACACCATCACAGCAATGTTTTTTTCCATGTGGGGACCATCAGTCTGTGCTTGCACTCCAGTATACAATATTTACATCAACACAAAAGGTCTGATAAGCAGAGACCCTTGAAGAACATGATCTATGGAGGTCTGAAAATAAGAGTCTTGAAAAACATAATGTTTGGAGGTTTGAAAATGAGCATTGAAGAACGTAATGTCTGGATGTCTGGATGGATGGGGAGAATCATTTGTTGCACATCGCTACCTTGGCCGATGGGTCGGTGTTATACAAGCGGGCCCAATTTGGACATTTTCACTTAGGGGTGTACTCACTTTTGTTGCCAGCGGTTTAGACATGAATGGCTGTGTGATGTCAATTTTCACTGTTATACAAGCTGTACACTCTGTACACTCACTACTTTACATTGTAGCAAAGTGTCATTTCTTCAGTGTTGTCACAGGAAAAGATATAATCAAATATGAACAAAACTGTGAGGGGTGTACTCACTCTTGTGAGTTACAGTACGTGCATGGCTACATGTATGTTTTGGCATAAGAAGATTGGTTTGCTAATGATTAAAAGTGTGTTGTATACAAGGCTTTGAAATAAAGTGTTGTTATATGTCTGGGGATCAGTCTTCTTACAGCGGGGGATACTCAGTATATTCTTCCCATAGAACTGGAATGATGAAACGTATTCTTATTTCTATGGTTACTCCAATTCTGTCCTTATGAACCCTGCTGAAGAACAGGAAAACCAATCCATCGGCCAAGGTAGCGATGTGCAGCAAATAATTCTCCCCATTTCAGACATCCAGACGTTACGTTCTTAAATGCTCACTTTTGCGAGATACTGTAAATGTAAGAATCCCCCAGTGGCTACATAACAGTTGTGTCCAGACAGTTAAGTCAGAATAGTCAGGGTCAGTGTAATCAGCATAATCAGTGAAGTCAGGGTATTCAGAATAGTTAGGGTAGTCAATGTAGTCAGGGCAGTCAGTATAGTGAATATAATCAGTGTAGTCAGCATGATCAGCATACTCAGTGAAGTCAAGGTATTCAGAATAGTTAGGGTAGTCAATGTAGTCAGTGTAGTCAGGGCAGTCAGTGTACTGAATATAATCAGTGTAGTCAGCATGATCAGCGTAATCAGCGAAGTCAGGGTATTCAGAATAGTTAGGGTAGTCAATGTAGTCAGTGTAGTCAGGGCAGTCAGTGTACTGAATATAATCAGTGTAGTCAGCGTAATCAGCGTACTCAGTGAAGTCAGGGTATTCAGAATAGTTAGGGTAGTCAATGTAGTCAGTGTAGTCAGGGCAGTCAGTGTACTGAATATAATCAGTGTAGTCAGCATGATCAGCGTAATCAGTGAAGTCAGGGTATTCAGAATAGTTAGGGTAGTCAATGTAGTCAGTGTAGTCAGGGCAGTCAGTGTACTGAATATAATCAGTGTAGTCAGCGTAATCAGCGTACTCAGTGAAGTCAGGGTATTCAGAATAGTTAGGGTAGTCAATGTAGTCAGTGTAGTCAGGGCAGTCAGTGCAATCAGGGTAGTCAGGTTAGCCAGGGTTGTCATGGTTGTCAGAATTTTCAGTGTAATCATGGTAGTCAGGATAGTCAATGAACCAGCTGTGTTTTTTATGCTGAAAATCACATTTGCCAATACTGCATCAAAACCTCACAAAATGATAATTGATGATATCTATCTACCTTCTCCGTCTTTGAAATGCATTCAAACCAAGACCCGGGTTCCAATCCTGCTAGCGGATTAACCCAGGGGTCCCACGGTGGATGGAGAAATTGTCCAGCACTGTCCAGATTTGGGAGGTTAGCAATCCAAAATGGTTGTCTTGCCTCGTTGCACTCTAGCAACTACTTTTGGTGCCTTGGGTAGCTTTGAGCTCATTGAATGTAGAAGGCAGGAGAGTTTGTTCCTTCCTGTGTATAAGGAATCCAGTATAGACTTCCTGGTTAAGCAAGCAGCATGATTAGAACCAGCAGTAGATGTGCTTTTTGAAAGATACATACAGTGGGGAGAACAAGTATTTGATACACTGCCGATTTTGCAGGATGTCCTACTTACAAAGCATGTAGAGGTCTGTCATTATTATCATAGGTACACTTCAACTGTGAGAGACGGAATCTAAAACATCCAGAAAATCACATTGTATGATTTTTAAATAATTAATTAGCATTCTATTGCATGACATAAGTATTCGATCACCTACCAACCAGTAAGAATTCCAGCTCTCACAGACCTGTTAGTTTTTCTTTAAGAAGCCCTCCTGTTCTCCACTCATTACCTGTATTAACTGCATCTGTTTGAACTTGTTAGCTGTATAAAAGACACCTGTCCACACACTAAAAAAGACTCCAACCTCTCCACAATGGCCAAGACCAGAGAGCTTTGTAAGGACATCAGGGATAAAATTGTAGACCTGCACAAGGCTGGGATGGGCTACAGGACAATAGGCAAGCAGCTTGGTGAGAAGGCAACAACTGTTGGCGCAATTATTAGAAAATGGAAGAAGTTCAAGATGACGGTCAATCTCCCTCGGTCTGGGGCTCCATGCAAGATCTCATCTTGTGGGGCATCAATGATCATGAGGAAGGTAAGGGATCAGCCCAGAACTACATGGCAGGACCATGACCTGAAGAGAGCTGGGATCACAGTCTCAAAGAAAACCATTAGTAACACATTACGCCATCATGGATTAAAATCCTTCAGCCCACGCAAGGTCCCCCTGCTCAAGCCAGCGCATGTCCAGAAGGTCATGTGGTCTGATGAGACAAAAATAGAGCTTTTTGGTCTAAACTCCACTCGCCGTGTTTGGAGGAAGAAGAGTACAACCCCAAGAACACCATCCCAATCGTGAAGCATTGAGGTGGGAACATCATTCTTTTCAGATGCTTTTCTGCAAAGGGGACAGGACGACTGCACCGTATTGAGGGGAGGATGGATGGGGCCATGCATCGCGAGGATGGATGGGGCCAACAACCTCCTTCCCTCAGTAAGAGCATTGAAGATGGTTCGTGGCTGGGTCTTCCAGCATGACAACGACCCGAAACACACAGCCAGGGCAACTAAGGAGTTGCTCCGTAAGAAGCATCTCAAGGTCCTGGAGTGGCCTAGCCATTCTCCAGACCTGAATCCAATAGAAAATCTAGCGACAGCCCCGAAATCTGAAGGATCTGGAGAAGGTCTGTATGGAGGAGTGCGCCAAAATCCCTGCTGCAGTATGTGCAATAAAATGCTATGTTTTAGATTCCGTCACTCACATTTGAAGAGTACTTATTATCAAAATGACAGACTTCTACATGCTTTGTAAGTGGGAAAACCTGCAAAATCGGCAGTGTATCAAATACTTGTTCTCCCCACTGTATTTCCACACTGACTGTCCTAAATCTGCAGGGAGTTGTTGCAATGAAGCAGGCCCTTAATCACAAATTGGATATCATGAAGTTTGGGGGAAGGGGGGGTGGGCATTCAAACCACTTGTTCAAGCACTTGCTGAGGATACCAGTCACTCTTGATGGCCAGAAAAGGCATAGGGCTACTTTCCCTATACCTCTAACTTAAAGTCATCAAGATATGTGCAGAGTAAAAGACATTCGCTAGCAGCTGGCAAAGTTGTTGTGGACTACATGGTGACTTACAGTGTCAACATGCAGGCTGTTCTCAACTGTGATCACCAGCAGCGTTACTTCAGAAAAATTACAGATTCATATTTGTTCCACCGTGCTTGAGCCTGGCAAGGTGGCCGTCACGTGCACCAGCATTGCTGACAGCGCAGCACGGATAGAATTCCACACCCCGTCTAGGCTTCACTGACAATGAATGAGCCACGCTGCTTGGTCTCTGTTAGCAACTACATTCATTTTCATAGTTTGTGCATATGTAGGTTTTTTGGAGGGAAAGCGTAACTTACAACATAGCTCGGAGCTGGCACCACACTCTCAACCCCTACCTGACCAAAAAAGGATGTTTTGCACCTCAAATAATTGACCAATGCGATTAAGGGATTTCATTTAAGTGAAGCTAGACCTAGGCTTTTTCCTGAACAATGAGCACTGTTGAATGAACATGAATTTGCTTAACTGCCTTATACAAATGTATGACTTGCTCCATCATTATCAGTCCAGTTGCATTTACCACAACATATTGTCAGGTGATCAGGTGTGAGAAGTCACTCCATAAGTTTGCTGAAATTGTTTTTGCATTCTGAATTCTGCAACAATGATCTCACGGGCAACTTACTCTAAAAGTATTAGGCAAACAGCTGTCTTTTATCAGATATAAAGTGTAGCTAAGAACTAATGTAACTGTTTTAACAAGATAGTTAGCTTGTTTACAACTTAGTGTGACTGTTTGGGCTAGCAATCTGATAGTTTATACTGTCGAAGTCAGTCCTACCATTGCAAAAAACAGGTTGTGGACAGTTAGAATTGAAATGTGTGATTTGAAATGTGTGATTTGAAATGTGTGATTTGAATTTGTCTTAAATATGTAGTTTATTTGGCTATCAGAGACTGTTGTTTTTATCTTGCTTACCTGCTACAGCATAACACTGCTACATAGTCCTGCCTTATTACATTGGTACAGATACTGTGTGTACACTTTGAAAGTGCCTTTATTATGTGGTAATTATTAAAGCAGTAAATACTTAATGAATGAATACGCAACAATCCTTAAATGTTGAAAATCATGTTTGTCTAAATTGTTTGTTTGCCCTTTTGCTTAGCCCTTATTTGGTTGAGGGGACCTCATAATTTTTCCTGTAAAATAAAGAAAACATTTGATTGAAATAAATCACTTTTAGTTGGGCCTAGAGTAAAAACCAATAATTCTTATTTTTGAGTAGTGTATTCTGTGTAAGATTAATTGATTTAAAATCATATAAGCATTTCACATCTGTCAAATATAGAGGGACTAGCATTTTCATTTGCTGGAAGATGTTTTCTAATATAGTCTCTAATCTCTCATTAGCTGAATATGTTGTCTGGTAAGGTCAGTCTCCTTCTAAAACTGTACCTATAGATTCTCTATCCATCACTCACAGGTATTATCAAGATTTGAAGAAGTGAGGGAGGGAGTTCTCACTATCAGCAGGAATGACATTGGTCTAAAGACAAAATGACCCGTAATTTGCACCCAGATACAGACTGTGCATGCAAAGCCAGCTGGACGACACAGGAGCGCCTTCAAGCCAAAATGTGACAGTGCAGATGTTTGTGGCCCAATATTATATAAGTCGTCTTTTAGCCATTGGGAGCGTTCTGTAAAAAGTTAGGTTTGCTTTAAGTATATCTGCAAGAGGGTGGTAATGTTTACTGTAAATAGGGATGAACATGGTTTTGTGACTTATCTTTGGAGATATTTAATGAGACATTTTCTGAATAAAGAAGGGTTTTGCATTCTGATGGGCAAAAATGTAACTCTTATTCTAATTGCCTTTAGAGTGCCATTTAAAGATTTGGACACACTTTTACCCATTCATGTGGGTAAAAGTGTACACTACCTGTCAGAAGTTTAAGAACACCTCAATTTATTTTTCAGATTTTGATTAATCTGTCCATAAGACCTTCCTCCAGTCTTCAGTAGTCCACTGGCGTTGCTTCATGGCCCAGGCATGTCTATTTTTCTTATTTTGCCATTTTAGAAAGGCTTTCTTACTGCCACTTGACCTGTCAAACCTGCACCTCGAAGTCTTCTCTTCACAGCTGAAACTGAGACTTGCTTACTTCGTCCAGTGATAAGCTATTATTGAAGATTTTGTCTTGTGAGCCGCCCATCACGCAAGCTGTTGACTGTCAGAAATGTATCTTCTGATTCTGTTGAGGCTTTGGGGCTTCCTGTCAGAGTTTCCTCCAGTTTTCCAAGTGCCTTTTGATGGGGTAGGAAACTGTACTCACTGACACATGGCTTTCTTGGCAATTTCTCTAAAGGAAAGATCTACACTTTTAAGGGTTATAATGGTCTGTCTGTCTATCTTTGATAAGTGCCTTTTTCTTGCCATTATTGTATCGACTTATTGTACTACTTCCTGCAGTACAATACTGTCCAAATAATAACAAAGTCTGTTCAAACACTGCTTTTATACAGACAGTGGGATTGTAAGTAAAGGTTGGTAACTCTGTATGAATTGTTAGGATCAACTTTCAAGGCTTAATTTACTTCAATTGCTGCAGTATGTTATTAACCTATTACTTGCTTGAAAAATGCAACCTACACTTTTTCTACCTCTGACTGTTTCTCTTTGTACCATTTCAGATAATTTACAGGACTTGAAATGTAAAAATTTCAATAAAAAGTTTTGACCTTTAGCATATACAGTGGGGAGAACAAGTATTTGATACACTGCCGATTTTGCAGGTTTTCCCACTTACAAAGCATGTAGAAGTATGTAATATTTATCATAAGTACTCTTCAAAATTCAGAAAATCACACTGTATGATTTTTAAGTAATTAATTTGCATTTTATTGCATGACATAAGTATTTAATACATCAGAAAAGCAGAACTTAATATTTGTTACAGATATTTGCAATTACAGAGGTCATACGTTTTCTGTAGTACTTGACCAGGTTTGCACACACTGCAGCAGGGATTTTGGCCAACTCCTCCATACAGACCTTCTCCAGATCCTTCAGGTTTCAGGGCTGTCGCTGGGCAATACAAACTTTCAGCTCCATCCAAAGATTTTCTATTGGGTTCAGGTCTGGAGACTGGCTAGGCCACTCCAGGACCTTGAGATGCTTCTTACGGAACCACTCCTTAGTTGCCCTGGCTGTGTGTTTCGGGTTGTTGTCATGCTGGAAGACCCAGCCACGACCCATCTTAAATGCTCTTACTGAGGGAAGGAGGTTGTTGGCCAAGATCTCACGATACATGACCCCATCCATCCTCCCCTCAATACGGTGTAGTTGTCCTGTCCCGTTTGCAGAAAAGCATCCGCAAAGAATGATGTTTCCACCTCCATGGTTCACGGTTGGGATGGTGTTCTTGGGGTTGTACTCATCCTTCTTCTTCCTCCAAACACAGTGAGTGGAGTTTAGACCAAAAAGCTCTATTTTTGTCTCATCAGACCACATGACGTTCTCCCATTCCTCCTCTGGATCATCCAGATGGTCATTGGCAAACTTCAGACGGGCCTGGACATGCGCTGGCTTGAGCAGGGGGACCTTGCGTACGCTGCAGGATTTTAATCCATGACGGCGTAGTGTGTTACTAATGGTTTTCTTTGAGACTGTGGTCCCAGCTCTCTTCAGGTCATTGACCAGGTCCTGCTGTGTAGTTCTGTGCTGATCCCTCACCTTCCTCATGATCATTGATGCCCCACAAGATGAGATCTTGCATGGAGCCCCAGACCGAGGGAGATTGACCGTCATCTTGAACTTCTTCCATTTTCTAATAATTGCGCCAACAGTTGTTGCCTTCTCACCAAGCTGCTTGCCTATTGTCCTGTAGCCCATCCCAGCCTTGTGCAGGTCTACAGTTTTATCCCTGATGTCCTTACAAAGCTCTCTGGTCTTGGCCATTGTGGAGAGGTTGGAGTCTTTTTTAGTGTGTGGACAGGTGTCTTTTATACAGCTAACAAGTTCAAACAGGTGCAGTTAATACAGGTAATGAGTGGAAAACAGGAGGGCTTCTTAAAGAAAAACTAACAGGTCTGTGAAAGCCGTAATTCTTACTGGTTGGTAGGTGATCAAATACTTATGTCATGCAATAGAATGCTAATTAATTATTTAAAAATCATACAATGTGATTTTCTGGATGTTTTAGATTCCGTCTCTCACAGTTGAAGTGTACCTATGATAAAAATGACAGACCTCTACATGCTTTGTAAGTAGGACAACCTGCAAAATCGGCAGTGTATCAAATACTTGTTCTCCCCACTGTATATCAAAAGAAAGTAGCAAACAAATTGTTGTGATTAGTAGCCAGCAAACTAGCAACATCAACTAAAAATAATTAAAATAATTAAATTAAATGGATGGCCTGTGGTGTTGCCACCATCAGCTTGCCCCTTCATATATCCTGCTATCTTGTAGAGAGAACATTCTCTGTATTATGCATTAGGTGGAAAATCTGGGTATTACCTGATGAAACCATTCAGTAGAAAATCCTTTAAGATGTATGATGTGGTCAGGAAACTTTAGGGAACCTCTAGAACAGCCCTATGGATCCACTCCTTTACTTGGTGGTCTTTGATTAACAGGTGACAAAGGAGCAGAATTTCTGAGTTGGACCCTAATTTAGACAGCATTTTATGAGCAGGTTCAAGTTTGGATGCAACAAAAGAACAGGACCTGCATGAAGACACTGGAGAGAAAAGTAACCTATCTCTTAAATTGTTATGTTTGGAATGGCCTCCAGATTCACTGCTTTAGTCCTTGTCTCGCTGTAGATCAGAATAAATTTTCTACAATGTTTCAACTTATGCTGAAGTGCATTTAGTTGTCTTTTTGAGGTCACTAATATGTGGCTATGTGTAGCGGTCATAGATTCTAGCATTTTTAATTCCTCTGCAAGTGTGGTGCATCAGTCCTCAAGGGCAGTAGATATAAACTTTTAAAGGCCTCCAAAGTCTGGTTATATAAAAGTCGTAAACACCACACATTTTTTTAAATATGTGTTTTCAGGCATTTTAAGCTATACAAAATAGATTCAAATATTTAAGAAATATAATCCCAATAGTATGAATAACTGAAAACAATTGCAATAACCATCATAGGGGTGTGATGTGGCTCAGAATGGCACAGGCCTCAGATGAGGTGTTCTTTTCTTTAGTTGGCTTATTATTGGACACCTCCATAACAAAAGATGGATTATGAATTTAAAATTAGAGCAAATAATTGCTGCAATAACAATGAAAGAGAAAGGGATAATTTCAGTAGATTTTGAAAAGAATATGCGTGCAAAACTCTTGCGACCATCCAATCAGGTCAAGTCAAACCCTGTGAATGTATGTACCCTGTACAACCCCATTTCCAAAAATGTTGGGATGCTGTGTTAAATGCAATACAATGATGTGCAAATCATTTATTCCTATATTTAATTGAAAATAGTACAAAAACAACAAATGTTGAAACTGAGAAATTGATGCCAGTATCACCTTTCAAAAAAGTTGGGACTGAGGCATGTTTACCACTATGTTGCATTACTTCTTCTTTTAACAATACTCTGTAAGCGTTTGGAAACTGAGGAGACCAATTGTTATAATTTTGAAAGTGAAATGTTCTCTCATTCTTGCTTGGTATAGGATTTCAGCTGCTCAACATTTCGAGGTCTCCTTTGTTGTATTTTTCATTTCATAATGAAGCAAATGTTCTCAATGGGTGACAGGTCTGGACTGCAGGTATGCCAGTTTTGCACCTGGACTCTTTCACTACAGAGCCATGCTGTTGTAACATGTGCAGACTGTGGTTTGGCACTATCTTGCTGAAATAAGCAAGGCCTTCCCTGAAAAAGACATTGTCTGGATGGCAGAATATTTGCTCCAAAACCTGTATATATTGTACAACATTAATGGTGCCTCCACAGATGTGCAAGTCACCCATGCCATGTGCACTAATGCACCCCCATACCATCAAGGATGCTGGCTTTTGAACTGTGTGCTGATAACAAGCCAGATGGTCCCCCTCCTATTTAGTGTTCCTGAGCCCATGCAGTGATTTCCACTACAGAATTGTATGTTTTTAATGCTGTGCTGTCTGAGGGCCCGAGGATAACAGCTATTCAGTATTGGATTTCAGCCTTGTCCCTTGTGTACAGAGATTTCTCCGGATTCTCTGAATCTTTTAATGATATGATGTATTGTAAATGATGAGATCCCCAAACTATTTTAGCAATTTGACGTTGAGAAACTTTATCCTTAAATTGCTGCACTCTTTCCCACGCAGTCTTTCACAAAGTGATGAACCCCTCCCTATCCTCACTTCTGACAGACACATCCTTTCTGGAATGATCTTCTAATACCCAATAATGTTACTGACCTGTTGCCAATTGACCAAATTAGTTGTGTGATATTCCACCAGGTTTAGTTTTTTAGCAGTTCACAACTTTTACAGTCTTTTGTTGCCTTTGTCCCAACATTTTTGAAATATGTTGCTGGCATCAAATTCAATGTGGGCATATATTTTACAAAATGTCAACGTTTCAACATTTGATATGTTGTCTTTGTACTATTTACTATTGAATACATGCTTTAAATGATTTGCACATCATTGCATTCTGTTTGTATTTATATTTTAAACAGCGTCCCAACTTTCTGGGAAATGGGATTGTACTATGCAGTACATCTTTTATTGGACTAGTAAAAATCCATTAGATAATTAGGTCAGGATGCGCCAAGCCCAACTAGTCCAACCTGTTATTGTGTTTCTGCCCAACTGAGGCAGCTTCCTTACATCTACGCTATTTGCATAGAAAGAGATTTTTTTTATATATATCTGCCAAGTAATGTGGCATGTCAAACATTACAGAACCCCAATGCTTCTGTAAATGTGAGGGTACATAAAGGATGTTGAAACCTGTCAAATGTCTCCAGGCAAACTTCTATGTATTTCGAAAAAAAAAAACAATGTTAATGGATATATTGGTATGCTAGGTTCATAAGATATATGAACAACAAAAACTTGTAAGACTTCCAGTTTGGTTACCTATTCAATAACAGATAGAAAGCAGACCATACATGTACCTTATGCAACTAACAATATTGTGCTGAAGAGCAAAGGGAAACAAAGGCACAAGGGCTGAGATGAACTGGGATAACTAGTTGGACAACTAATGGCAACAACATTGCTTTAATGTTCCAACCATCCAGATGAAACATCTGAGGAGGACAGAGTACATTTTGTCCTCAGCTAGGACTAGATGTTTTTCTCTGTACTCCTAACAGAACAATTATGTTTATTCATAATTTTCCTTCTTTAAATTACTTTTTGTGGTACCCAGCGAGGCCTTTTCCACAGACTGGCTCCACGGCCATCAATGCAAATGTAAAACCCTGCTATATACCCTGAGATTTATATTAGAAACAGTTTGTTTTAGCTTTGATGTTTGACCGTATTGTGTAATTATATTGCAACAAGAATGTTTTTAAATAAGTTTATTGACACACCTGAGTGTAAACAAAGTTTTTCTTTCGGAGTACATTTCAAAGAGATTCAAAGAGAGTCATATTAGGTACATTCTTTGTTTTATCGATATTTATTATTTATTTATGCATTATTATTTAGGAGATATCACATATATTTAAGAGATCTGTTTATTCTAACCGTTTCATGTGACAAATTTGTGTCTCTACAGTTAAAAATTAGCTATTTAGTTCCTAGATACTTACCCCCAAGTTCTGGTGGAACAATGCTTCAAACTTCCTTACCCAATAAGAAAGGTGCCAGACACTCCTGCCGAGATAGTAATTGGCTTAATCTACTTAATCAATCAACCTATAATCACCCCCTAATATTTCTTGAGCGCTAAAGCTGCAATCGCAATGTTGTAATCTTCTGAGGGTGGAGAAAAAGCCTGAGCTGACAATACTACACGGACTCAGGACAGAACTGGCAGTTGGTGCTTTATTCAAACTTCATCATTATGATAAAATAATGTTATTACGACAACTTGCTAACTAGCTAACTAACTTTCTACCTTATTGAATACATTTTCTCTTGTAATAGCTGGTTATTTTCACTGTAGTTTCATATGTGCTGGCTCAGGCTTACATATTGCACGAGAGTCCATGTACATTATCAAATGTAAAAAAAATAAAAGTGCCTGTTCAAGCATTATTCCTTAGTTTTATGTACAATTAAGCTATTAAGACTCATGCAGATCCTGAACATTTATTACTGGTTCATGCTGAGGTTTTGTAGCTGCTTTGTATTATACTTTTCACTATGACAGTGTTATGAGCTGTTTGCAAAACGCATACATTCAGGAGCATTGATTAATCCAATAGTCCTGCCAGCCTGGCCAGCAATAATTCACTCTGCCGAAAGGGGTTAGAATGTAAAGGGTGGACCCAGTGTAATTAGGGATTGAACATAAACACTGTTATGTTGTTCCCTTTTGCATCTCACTGTTGCTTTAATGACTCCCCTCCTGATGTCATTGAAAGCATAACCTCTAACTATTGCGTGACAGTGCGGTTAGCAGTGACTGTGTTTGGGCTGGATGGATTGAGGGTGCTCTCCACTCTGACTACATATCTGTGTGTGTATGTGTATCAACAATTCTCATTATGTCAGTCACTGACAAGCAATTTGCCATGTCAGCTAACCATTTTTGGTTCGTAGTTAGTCTAGCCAGTCTAAACTTGAGGTAGTCATGCTTACACTGACCAAGCATACAGAGCATCTCCACAAGGGCTCTGACTTTCAATGGTGCCACCACTGATTTTGTCAATCATTCTGACTCACAATGTGTGAAATATGCAGAAAATTTGCTTTTTAACTGCAGACACAAGAAATATTTTTCTAATGTAATTTGTTTCCTCTCATTTGTCAAGAGGGATGCAGAGTTGGGAAGCCCCCGAACCAAATTCTGCTGAGGGCCCCCAAAACTCAAGGGTCGGCTCTGAATGGGACCAACCCAGTACTGTTGCCCTGTAGTGACATTAGGCTGTGGTGCCATGGCAACTGTGGAGTTGCTGCGTACTGCGTAGAGCTCCTCCCCATCACACCCTCCCCAGGCGGTGATCAACCTCCCTGGCCGTGTGCCTCACCTGCCTGCCCAACCTGTCTCCAGATGCCACTGTTTGTCAATATTTGCATTAGTGATATTGCCTCTTTTCTTTCCCCTCACACGTGTCAATGACAAGCTAATCCGGGGAGTAAATTTGCCCCCTTGTTTTGTTTGGGGGCTCTAATTTCGCTGCTGTTGGAAAATTACACATAATTGCAGCCTGTAAATGCTTATGCTCTTTTCTCTCCTCTCCAGCGACAATCCTCCTCCTTACACCCCCCCCCCCCTTCTCATCTGGCCTCTACTCTATTCTCTGCAGCTTCAGTAAGATGGCTTATGCTGGAGAATATGGCGTTTTTATCCATGGTCACTGAAAAACAAACAAACAGGTGCATGTTCACACGTATGATTTACATAAATGCATACACAAAAACATCTCAAATGTATATGAGCCTATTTTTTTTTTCTCATACCATTTTCTGTTCATTGTTTTAACTGTAGGCTGTGTGAAATAACTTACCACAAACAGCCACAACATGTTGAGATGGGCAAGATGCAAGATTTTATACAGTCACACACTATATCTGCGCATGAGCACTAGTTGGTACACAGGGGACCAAATCAGAGGCAAAGCTGTGCATTGCAGTTGAATGCAATATAGTTTGTTCAAGTTCTTGAAGTTGTTGAGGAAATTGAACCACTATGCTGTTAACTTTCATCATCTCATTACATTGATGTTTTAACATTGTTTTAACATTTAAAAAAAAATACAGACGCTATCCAGAGTGAATTACGGTAGAGTGCATACATTTTCATAGGTTGTACTGGTATGTACTGGTTAATCAAACCGACAATCCTGGCATTGCAAGGACCACGCTCATTAAAGATAGCTACACGGTTTACCCGTTTACCCGCGCGAACATAACACAATTATTAGGGCCACCTGCAATTGATTTTCAAATCGCAAATTATAGAAATAAACTGTGATAATACACCTGCACTCTTAGCTAAAAGTCAATGTCCTCAGTAGCCAATGATAACCAATGGATACAATATTCTGAGATGCAAAGCAAGCAGAATCACATTGCCTACCCGTATGGACAGACTTCAGGTGGTTGCGTCAAATACATAACATTATCCTTCGGTAGAGTGCTTCCCAACACACCTTTCTCCTTAAATATCGTGATTAATTCCATATAATGTTTTATCTTGAAGGCAGCCCATGTTACAGCTATCTAACAAATAGTTGCAACTCTTCTCGGCTGTGTTGTTCGGTGCATTTGACAAATAAACCTTGAAACTTGAACTATAAAATATATAAAACGATCGAGGCCTATCGCCTTACCATTGTTCTGAGAAAGATGCGTCGAGTAGATAACTAAATCACCTTTAAATGAATCGGCTACTATAGCACACTGTATTTACCAATTAAACTAGCGCTTTATCAGCCACTAAACTGCTTATGCGCGTCCACGTTTGCACGCATGATGATCACACAACTGTGGCGCTCAATTAAAATGTTTGTTCAAATAACGATGTTTTTAAAACATTAAATAGAAAAACCAAGCATTCAGCGTGTCATAATTATTTCGCGCATCTATTCTTTTTCAATTGAAGTAATCAAAAAGTAATTATACTCTTTTTCAAAACTATCTGTAATCCGATTACAATATTTTAGTTGGTTAACGTAACCGATTACAGTTACAGGTTTTTTGTAATCCTTTACTTGTAATCAGTTACTCCCCAACTCTGATTGTAGGATATCTGTACTGTATGATAACTGTAGTGTACGATAACTGTACTGTAGGTATATCAACTTTTAGGTAAGATGATTTAGGCTAGCTGATTTGATTGATTCTGAGCTACAAATCCATTCTGTAGCAGAACAGAACCACAGTGCCACTTTGGCCCATCACTTATAATCTGGATTGGTTGTGCTGTGGCCCACAGAGACAAAGAAAAAGAGAGAATGAAGGATTGACAGAGAAGAAATACAGGGAGCAAGGCCCTTGTAAAGGAACCCAGAAGTGGAGATGAAAGTAATGGCTGGAAAGTGTGAAGAGAGAGAGAGAGAGCAGACAGGAGAGCGGGGAGAAACGAAGGAGAAGAGATAGAAGAGACAGAGCAAGTAAAGAGGTCATGTAGTCGTTATGAAACCAGCTCTGACCCAATCTGGCGTGTTTATGGCTTTTTCAGTCACAGAGAATGCAGGCTGGAATTAGAAAGTGTGATTGGGTTAGGATCAGATCGGGGGATTCAGCGTGGATGGTTAGGATCAGATCGGGGGGATTCAGCGTGACGGGTTAGGATCAGATCGGGGGGATTCAGCGTGACGGGTTAGGATCAGATCGGGGGGATTCAGCGTGACGGGTTAGGATCAGATCGGGGGGATTCAGCGTGACGGTTAGGATCAGATTGGGGGATTCAGCATGATGGTTAGGATCAGATCGGGGGGATTCAGCGTGACGGGTTAGGATCAGATCGGGGGGATTCAGATGCACATAGCAGCATCTTATCCCGAAATCACAGTGGGACCACTAATAATTAACCCTAGAAAGTCAATAGGACAAGAGAAATATGTCCTGATTTTACTGCTGCAGAGGGAGAAAGACAGAGAGACAGACAGAGAGAGAGAGAGTGAGAGGGAGAGAGAAATTCATCCTTTCTAACCGTCAAAAAGTATATCTGAAGTATCATATAACATACAGATTTTCACATTTAGTCGACAAGCGATGTTATACAGCAAGTACAATTCTTTAGTCTTTTGTATTGCTTTCATGCGATGCCATACATCTGATATCTGAAAATATAGATTTTACATCATATTCAAGTTGACCACTCTCATTGGGTGGTGTTTAGCGTTTCATCACTGCTCTGTATCTGCAGATGGGGGTATCAGCAATGCCTTCATCATAAACACCCCACCACAGAATAACGATACCAAATATGATCCCACATCAACCAAAATCACAAGTGATAGTATTTTCAAGTATCTGTGTCATTGATATTAATGTCATGTTTTTTATTAGGCTTAAAAGCATTAGAATTGTATAATGATATGATATTATCTTGTAACATTATTACAGAAGTGAGATGTTTTGCACGGAAAGAATTGGTATTTTGTTTTGCGCAGAGAGTTATTTTTACCTTTATTTTAACAGGGAGTCTAATTGAGAAACTCACTCTAAGGAGACCAAAGGTATTTCAAGAGTTAGCTATTCCTGAAGCCAGATACGATAACTGGTAGGTGATAAGATGATTTTCAGATGTGGCAGATGTTTTACTGAAAGACCATTATAAATAAAAAGACAGCAATGAAAAGAGAGATACCCTACTATCTGGGAAAGAATACAGTGATGTTCACTGGATCCATCACGGTAATAAAAACCTGTGCTGTATGGTCAACTGCATCTAACATCTTTAATGAAGTGGCAGCTGCATTCACGTCGTTTATGTGGCAATAGTGAAGGACTGGTAGGAGCATCAATTGAATGATCTGCTTTCTACTGCTAAGAGGCAGGACCTATTTCTATATAAGAAACCCATTTTTATTCTCAGCGTCTTCAATAACAATTTCAAAAGAGCTTCTTGTCTATCCAGATACCCGGATATTTGTAAGGGACCATCCATATAGGCACCATATAGTAGTACATAATGCTTGAGTCGCTTGGGTCATTTCTATGTTCTCTAGAAAACAACGGACATGTTGTTTTACCCCCATTCAATACTAGTTTATGTAAAACCATTCATTTGCCTACAGGAGGTAGGAGGTAGAATGTGTACAGTAGGGTTTATCAGCAGGGACATCAGCCAAACCCCCGAAATAGGACCCCTGTGTCGTGTCTTGTTCTGGAATTGCAATTCATTAATGAACTGTAGGTGCGTGTGTATGCGCGCGCGCGTGTGTGTGTTTTTTTTTCCATCGGCATGTGAGTGCCAGGCAGTGTGTGTCCTCTTCTTGTGTGTAGGGTGTGCCTGGTGTGTTCCGAGTGTGTTTGCATGACTCTCTCTGCATTCGTTTGTGTTTGTTTCACGTGTAGGTGTGTGTGTTTGTGTGTGTGTGTGTGTGTGTGTGTGGCTCCACCAGCAGGTTGTATGGTTGTAATTATAAACCCATTCTGTCATCTGAGTGGCCTGAGTAGACCCCAGGGAAGCGGAATGAGGGAGCTGCTACAAAACGTTGCTACCACTGCTGCTGTCCAGCCATTACGTCCCTCTCTCTCTCGTCCTCTCTTTCACCATCCCTTCTGCATTCTTCCCACTGTTCATGTTCTGTCCATATCTTCCAATGTTACTGCATGCGTTACTCTCGCTTTACTGTCTCCATTAGCAACACCAACAGCAGAGTATGTTTCGATCAAAGCTTCTGTTGTTACCGATAAATACGATTCTTGGGTTACTATTCCAATTCTAAATGCTTTTCTTTGTTGACAAGCAGACATTTATTCCAGCGGAGCTATGTATTAGTTTGCTTGTCATAAGGGAGATCTTTAGCATGCTCTATTGTCAGATCTCAGACCTCATTGGGTCTGGGTCCAATAGTTTTCTGGGTACAGGCAGAGGCTAACTATGTAGGCTGTCTGGAATACTCCACACATAGTCCAGTTTAATGCTTCCTCAGTTTCCTGACTATTCATCTGCGTTCTCAGCAAGTCGTTATTTCCATAATATTATTTATTCAAGTTACATTTGAAAAAAGCACAATACATTTTTGTTTACGTCTGCTGATATGACAACTTAAAATATTCCCAGTGACAGTGGAAGGCCAGTAGAACATTACATTTTCACCCATTTTCCTTAACGTCTTAGCTACAATATGGTGTATGTAAGCTTAGCTTAGATGCCCAGTTTACACGGACATGGTGCTTACAAGTAAATGTATCCAAATGTCCCAGTTGTTGTTCTTAAGTATCATGCATTGTTTACAGCCCATACAACTGAATTCAGGATCAGTCTTCTCCCTTCCAGGGCCCCTACACCCCTCGACCCTTTTCCCTTAAACACACACACAGACACATACCCCCCCCCCCTCCCCCCTCAGCTGAGGCGGCATGTGGACAAACCGCAGGCGGGAGAGGTGGAGAGGAGAGAGGGCCAGGCCACTCTCACTGATTACTGCAGGAGAGCAGAGACGCTGCTGCCAACTCCTCTCACAAGAGAGAGACACGCTCTTGCACTGCCGCTATGCCTCACCGGTGCAGCGCGCGCACACACACACACGCACGCACGCACGCACACACACACACGCACACGCACACGCTCACACAATATACAGCCAGAGAGAGGCGCAATGCCCGAAAAACAATCGGAGGAATACAATGCTCCAATACTCTACACAAACGAACTGAGGACGTACTGAGGACGTACTGAGGACGTACTGAGGAGGTACTGAGGAGGTACTGAGGAGGTACTGAGGACATACTGAGGAGGAGGCGCTCCTTTTTACGCAGGGCATGCAAGTTGTCACGGAAATACAGAATCACATGAGTGTCACATGTTTAGACACTGCCGTATGCTTTAATGCATCACCATCTCACAAACATTTGCCCTGGCTCCCCCCGCTTGCACAATTCCTCACGCTCTTAAAACCGTTTCTGGAGATGCACACTAACACGCTTTCACACACACTCTCCCGCACATTCACACTGATTTATATCCCGCCAACTCAGAGCACTTCACTTGTAAAACATATAGTGTACATTGCTGTAACATACGCAACCCGTGATGGGGCTCTCACACTTCAGCGTACGCCAGTCATGCACTCATGCGCATGAACATTCACTTCCAAATGCGTGATATCTCCTAAAAAGGCAAATATAAGAGGTGTTTTGTTATATGGAATGTTATGTTGGCTGTGGGCTAAGGGACCCGTGTGACTGAGGAGGGAAGCTTCTCTTCTCAATGCAGTGCTCCCAGATATAAAATGGACAATAAAATGCCCTCTCACGCGTTAATCTCTACCAATAAAACATCTGTTGCACTCGGAACGCTACCCAGGGTTAAGTCTGGCTGGTCTACCCAGCAAAGGGTCGTCTCTCCTGGGCCACATGTCTCCCTGCTGCCTGGCGTTCTGGAGCTGCTCTGGATTGCCTGCTCATTGCAAACCCACAGCCTCCCTGTCTCTTCCACTTGGCACCACAGATCCCATTGGTTGATACGATTGCTCTCTCTCTCTCTCTCTCTTTCTCTCTCTCCAAATCCCTCCTGTCTTCACATATTATTCTGTAATTCGGCCATTGTTGCCACCCCAGCTATGTATGCTGCCCAGTAGTGTGAGCTGGAGCTTGACGCTGTACAGTAATGAGCTTCCGTAATACAATACCTCCCCTTCTGCGGCTCCCCACATCACTCATGCACGCGGCTATTTGCATGTTTATTGCATAGACACACATATGGCTTTGGGTCTTCTTTGTGGAACCTCCATCACGCTCAGTCAAACAACTCCAAATAAAAAAAGCTATACTTTTTGACATCTTCATATAGCCGTTTTACTGTAGATTTCAGCTTTCTCTTCCCGCTGAAACTTTTCTGTGCGTTCCAGTTCTTGATTCATCTGCCCTGAGATTGTGACATTCATGTGAACTGCTTTTTAAATTCCACTTCCCTATTCTCCATCAATACAAGCTTCCTGTCCTTATGCCAGCACTCCCCACAGGTTCATTCAGGGTTCTCTGTCACCATTCATAATTTTCATGAAAACTTGTATTGTACAATGATCTTTGTGGTTATAAAAAAAGGGAAATGTCATAGTTCCAGGATATAAAGATTCTTAGTTCAATCTGTAGTCCAATAAATAAATTAAGAATATTGCTAATGATGGGGCCATCATTATAATTAAAATGTATTCAAGCCCTATACAGACATCTCTACGCACACATAAAAACAATATTTTAAACAGGTGCATTTCTGCCAGAGCAGGTAAATAATATTGTGATACTTTGTAGACTGGAGCCTGTGAATGAACAAACTGAGAAAGCATCACTCCTCTACCCCTCCCGCTGCCATTCTATCTCATCAGTAAACCAGTGAACAGCAGAAGCAGGTCTAACTGATCTGTTTAAAGACACAGGCTGCCCTGATTACGGTGTCTGCATTCAGCCATAAATAATTAGATTTAGCTAAATTAGAATCCTCTTGAGGTGTAAAACAAGTGGAGAGTCTAGAGTAGCCAGCAGTAATCCACACACCTCCTGCTCTCTGCATAGTGGATTACACCACAAGCCACTGTTCATCGTTTACGTACCCAGTCTGGAGTAGACACATCCTTAAGATAGGATCTGATCCCAGTCAACTGAAAAACCACAGGGTATAGGCTTCTTTCACTACATCAAGACTCACTATGCATCCGGACTTCTCTACTCATGTATAATTCAGACTCATGGGCAGTTTCATAACTATTAGCTACAATCATCGATTGCTATGGTGTTGTTGGCCTGGTGGTGTATTTTATTGTTGCAACCCTAACCCTAACACAAATTAGTATAAGCCTAAAATAATGATTTGGAGTGCAGACATCTAAACTGGTGCAGGCATGGAGTTGATGAAGGAAGCTTTGTCCAGTGACAAGTCAAACAAGCCAATTTGAACAAGCTAAACATGTTTCTGGGGTAGGGCTGTCAACATTACTAAGTTAATATTGTGTTAACATGTGACATGTTCTGAGTTTTTTAATGCTGTCAATCTTATTTGCAATACTTCACCAAATATTTACCAAAATGTGCTTGATTATTTCTGCACAGACCATTTTTAGCAAAAACACAACACACTAAAAGACACCTCTAGAGAACTTTAATAAAAAGTTACGCCAAATAACATTGCTGGTGGTGTCATGCATTGTGCATTTTATTTTTAGGAGTCTTCATCCTTAATTCCCACCTAGTACTAAAATAAGATTAAACATATATTTTTTTAAACATAAGTTCATGATAAGTATTTTTTATGAATTTGAATTTGAAAACCTATAAAGGTATACAAAATAATAAGAAAAAGGTTCTAGAATACCATCATAATTGCTTTTAATGATTTTTCCTTTATTATCAGAGTTCAGAAATAATATTTAAAAGGCTGAATAGATTTGTTTTCATTTTTTTCTAGCACACATGATTGGGATTCTACAAACGGTTTAATTGTTCATGCAGTTTGGCTGTCTCACTGGAACTGAACAATTTGACAGAACATCTTTAAAAATCATTGCACTTTGCGGTTATCTGTCTACCTTAAATGCAGTGCATGAATGTTTCTTATTAGTAGATTCTTGAAGGTCACTATGCAAAAAGCTATGCCTGTTAGAAGAAACCGACCCACCATGGTTAAATTTACACTCAGACGTGTCAGTAGACTTATTTTCAAAATGTTGCAGCCATTATAAACTTCCCAATATGCATTGACCCAACATATCAAATGCACATATCCCATTTGGAGATTATTTATACATTACAAGACGAGAAATCAGAATAGAAAGTTGATGCTAGGCGAATGTTGAAACGATGTAAAACATGTCATGTAGACATTCCTGAACACATTTACAATACATATTGCCCATGTCCAAATGCCTTCCATAATGCATGTTCCCCATGTACTATTCCCCTATATAGTTGTGCTCATAAGTCTGCATCCCCTGGTGGAAATTGTGAAATGTTGGCATTGATTTGGAAAATGTGATTGATCATGCAAAACAATTTTATTTTATTTAAGAATAGTGTTAATATGAAGCCATTTATTATCACGTAGTTGTTTGGCTCATTTTTAAATCATAATGATAACAGAAATCACCCAAAAGTTTACATACCCTTGAATGTTTGGCCTTGATACAGACACACAAGGTGACACACACAGGTGAAAATGGCAGTTAAAGGTGAATTTTCCACACCTGTGGCTTTTTAAATTGCAATTAGTGTCTGTGTATAAATAGTCAGTGAGTTTGTTAGCTCTCATATGGATGCACTGAGCAGGTTAGATACTGAGCCAGGGGAGCAGAAAAGAACTGTCAAAAGACCTGCGTAACAAGGAAATGGAACTTTATAAAGATGGAAAAGGATATCAAAAGATATCAAAAGCCTTGCAAATTCCAGTCAGTACTGTTCAATCACATAGTGACGTGAAAAACTCTGGGATCTCTTGATACCAAGAAAAGGTCAGGTAGACCAAGAAAGATTTCCGCCAAAAGACAACGTATAGTTTACATTAATGCTAGCTAGCTGATTACTTGAATACTGACTAAGGTGGTTTTATTGGTTTTACTATTGCTTTAAGTCTGTCATTGGCACAAGCAATTTTATCTCCTTATAATCTGTCTTAATAATTAATTAAAATGTTAAAATTTGAAAGCCATACTTTGAAATTCTAATTATACCTCTATACCGTAAAAAAACACGAAATATACCTCTATAGCATAAATATATATATATATATATATATATATATATACATCTATACCATAAAAAAAACGACTAAATATACCTCTGTACTGAAAAAGAAAACGAAACATACCTCTATACCGTAAATAATAACTACTAAATATACCTATATACTGTTTGTTTTTTTTACTAAATATACCCCAATACCGTATTCTGATGCCATCGACATATGAATGCAGCTTCGCTTTTCACTAAATTTGGGTCAGTGACCCAAATCCTAAAGAATGTTATGAGAAACAGCAATGATGATGGAATAATTAAGTGTACACATTTATTATGACTTAATATTAGTAATTTTTGAGGAGATAAAATATTTGACAGTGTGAATATTAAATGATTTCCTGTCCAAATGACTGATATATGAAGTTCCACAGTTGAAAAATCTCACCAGGGTCACTACTTCTGACATCTCACCTGCACCCCAGGATTTCATAGGTAGGTTTTGACATTTCTCCTAGCCAAGTGTATCTCGGAGTTCCATTTGATTGACTGCTCCTCATTTTGTTTATTTCCCCCAGAATAGAGCAGCTACAATCCAGTACAGGCCCTTACGCTGGCAGATGTTTTTATTGAATGTGGATGTCTTGCATTCAGTTTCAGGGTAGCCTTAACATATGATCCCCATTACGGCGATAGCAGGACCTCATGCTGGTTGCTGACTCGTGACATTGGGCAAAGGGACCAGATCAACAGAGACGTTGATGTCATTGTTAATAGAGAGCAGCTTGATCATTGTTCAGATCCTTACAGTCTCAGCCAGACTGTAGGCAAATATGCACTAAGTCCAAAAAGGACACACTCTTCAAAATTATCAACAAATATGCTTATTTATGGAAATATATCCTAAATACTGTATATATTTCATTATGTATGTACTTGAGATTCTTTTGGCTGTTGAAATGTGCACTTGGGAATTTAACTTAACTTAACTAAAACATGTCTTGGAGGCATATCTGCCCTGAAGGCAGAAACTAATTGATTGGTCCAACTTAATAGAGAGGGTGGAGCTTGTGTTGAAAATGTGCTGTAAGCTCTGAGAGGACATTTGACCTAGGTTAGTATGTCACTACTGTAAACCTTAACATTTTCATATGCAAACTTTCATGGAGAAAAAAAAAAGGGGAACCTAACCTGCACCCAATTTATAAAGTCAACCAAACACATTCATTTCTGCATTTCAGGGGCCTCCAATACTTTTTGGTCTAAGTAAAACTCCTTGAAGTAAAATCTCCTTAAAGCGTCCTGTCTAATTATGAGGGTGTAAGGAAACGTATATTTAGGTATTTAGATATACAGTCTTGATTTGCGGATAGGATGGTCTACAGTTGAGGTCTCAACCTTTTGGGCATGAATATATAGTGAGATGAAAATAGTTTTTGCTTGCACATAATTATTTCTACCTTTCTTCAGCAACTCTTTAAACATTAGTGCACTAGAGAAAATACTGCACTACCTTTTCTGTTAATATACATGCTAAAATAAGACTAAGTTAACAAATCTAATGGGCCTTACACATTAGGTTTTTTAGTGGTTTAGGATTATTTTTTGATTTTTTTTACAAATTACAATTATTCATAGAGAACAAACAAAACATTGGATGTTTTTCAAAGCTTTTTAGTTGACAAAAAGGACGGTTAGTTTTGAGTGTAATTCCCCTTTAATTGCACATTTGTCGAGAGAAGAATGTGCCTGTCTAGGACATTTCTTGTCATCAAACAAATAACAAATATTGGATTTTAAATGAAAAACGATATGCTTCTGCCAGGTAAACCTTGTTGAGAAGACAAGACGGTTATTAGGAAGCAACTGCCTACATTTGGAGTTATGTCATTGCTGTATTAATAAGATCTGGCAGGCTGCAGTGTCCGATACCTTCGTTGTGTTTAAGGATGGTCTGTGGTGGAAGGTGTGAAGTACATGTACCTTAAGAATTGTTTGGCGATTTACTGCTAACTTGGAATCAACTTGATGGCGATGCTTGGTCTTTAGACCACCTCTCAACAAGCTGGCAGTCATTGGTCAACTTTGTGACATAGAAAAGTAAGCCAAAAGTTCCATACTTCCTTAACATGCTGATCTCCCAGGGTTTCCCTTCAAACCACGCTTACACAACAAGGGCATTATAATAATTATAGTCTCTTTTCATCGTGTTGAAAACTAACTAACTAACTGGGTCTTAGACCTTTTAACCTCTGTGTTGAGAATTCCTGTTCACTAACAGATTGGCCTTGGTTTACACAAACCAATAGGCAATATAAATTGTGACTGACTGACTAATCTAAAAATAATAATGTGTCATTATTTCTTATTCAAGGTCATTTCTAAATCAGTCAGTGTGCCAGCAGTAGTTGTGATATATATTTCAAAACAATAAATACCTTTAAAAACTAGCAAGCACAACACATTTATGATATTAAAGGTCCTTTTGTAGTTAGTACCGTGTCCATGAAGAGAAATGTTGTATACTGAGTAGAATTTTAGCAACCAGGAAATGACAGAGGGATTTCAGAAGCCCCAGTCTGCTATTGTTCAGTTGATGTGCTTGAAAGGAGATGAGCATGCCACTGGAAGAAGCCTATGGAAGAGAGGGTGGGTGCAGCTTTTCCTTTTGACGACAGAAGCCAGACTAGATTATTTTTTCACATCACGCAGGTTCTTCAAGTTTTTCAACAACAGGTTGCAACTTCTCCATTAGTTACTTGAAAGTGAATTATTAAAATTTCACCCTGGTCAAAAAGGCAGTCAAAAGTGTTCCCAATACCATGAACACAGGCTCTAATACAGGGTCAGTGGCACCCAAATTAAATTTCAATTATATCAAAGATTTGTGCTCAAAAGTCAATTGCTACAAATTAAGTACATTTTACATAAATCTTTTCGCTGGTTTATTGTTGGAATACAGGAATCATAGTTGAAACCACTTGTGGTAAAGTCAAAATAAAAGGTGTTCTCATCTTTCCAGAGACTGGATCATCTCTAACCAATCAGCATATCAAAGGAAATTACATTAAAAAAACACTTTACCCAAATGTTTCTGGTTCTGGCTCAGCCCATTGGGTTCTGGGACCATTTAGAAATGTTAGATTGATTCTGCAATCTAAAACTGGTCTTTTAGCTTCTCATATTCAGACTCACTGCAGAAAAACAACATCCATAGATGTGGCGTAGCAGTTGCTAATATGATTGTTTTTATTACAGAAGTCTGACTGAAAAGACCATTTCAGCATTTTTATACAAGGCAACTTCACTTTGCTGGGAGTGAGGGGTGGGGAAAGGAGAGTATACACACTTCTCCAGGCACCACTACACCACTGGTTGCGGCCGTGTAAATATAAATGGAATCCTCTGTGGATCTGTTGTGACGGTAGGCAAATTGGAGAGGGTCCAGTGATTCTGACAATCTGATTTTAATGCAGGCCATGGTGCGGACATATTTGATAAAGACTGTGTGCAATGGCCATAGTGTTAATATTTCAACTGGATGCTAATGTGACGCCTTTTGAAGCCTTTCAGTTTGATATAAGTATGTTTGCCTTTATTGCCCATCTCAATGATACACAAAATTTACTTGGGCTTAATTGTTTCTATTTTTCTTGTAAAACAGTTTTTCATCACCAGTCATCAATGACATCGAAGCCAACAAAACACCAAGAAGTCTGACTAATAAACTGTTTAAAGGCTGCCAGCCTCTCAGGATGTGTTATTTTTGACACAGCCATTCTTGCCATCCCATCGTCCGGTTTTGCCCATTACAATGATCTAGTGAGCACAGCTGGCGCTCCACCCAAGTAAGGCATTACATTTGTTTGACCTGTTTTCCAAGGTATCACTGATTTACACAGGGTCCCCTCCCGTATTTATCAGTTATTTAATATTGGACTTCCCAAACAGGGGAGCCTGGTGTTTAACAAGGCTAGATGGCAACTTGTATCTATTGCGGCTTGGTTGGGGACCCCCCCCAACTACATCTTGCATATGGCCCCAAAAAGGCTGGAACCCGCCCTAAAAAAGACCAATTAGTGAAAATATATCAGAATTCTGCTGCCTGTGTGAATGCAGCCTATGGGAATTATTATCAGAATGAACTGTGACTTATTCACTATGGCCATGAGACAGCAGAAAGGACATTCTCCTGTGTAAGATGAAAATTCTCCTACATTACTCTTTCAAACCGCTGTCTCTCAAACTAGCAGAGAACAGCAAAGTGAGAATCTGAGAAAGTTAGACAATGTCATATGAGTATTGAAAAAAACTTTTAACCGAATGGGGCTTGCCGGCCTCTACATATTGATTTCATCTGAGCTTCATGGGGCAGACATGTACATGGCCATTTACATAGCACCCACTGTGTAAGGTCAAAATGATTAGAAACTGTATATCATTAGGCCAATTTATTAATTATTTTTAATATAAGTGTGTAAAGCATTATAGACTGAAATGACAGCAATGAAATATGCATGCATTGGTGAAATTATACATAGGCATCCATGAGCCCCCATATATTGCTCCATCAATCAAATTATTGTCACATGTCTAGCTTAAAGCTGTGATTATTGTGGGAAACATGAGGAATCAGCTAAATTACCAAATGTATTTAATCAAATGCTCCCAATAAACACAATAATACCTACTCCATATATACTAATTATTGTTTCAGAATATGTGACCTTCAAATCATATTTAGTTAATTGTTCAATACATTAAAGAATGATATTGTTTGCCTACAACAATTATATTATCAGTGTATACACACATAGGCATAGTTTATTATGTTCAATAGGTTATGCTTCTGAATTTGGCAGCTATTTTTTAATGCTGATAAGCTACTGCAATGTTTTCAATAATTTGATGGGATATAGAAATAAAATCATATGTATGAGCTTTAATGTTTGGACCATTTTCTCCGTAAAATCGAGACTGCACAATATTCCATAATTTCCGCCTTATCAGCTAAAGGCTTTAGTTATTTACTTTAAAATGGACTAATTTCTTATTCCAGCGGAGGGGGGAATGGACGCTGACTTGAACAGCTGCTTCATGACCCAAAAAACTGTCAGTCTTTCCCTGGAATAAATTGTGGAATGTTCCATTTTTGGAAGCGGGGAACAGAAGCTGTGAGGACTAAGAAACCCGAGCGATAAACGTTAAACACATTATTACCTTGGCAGTCAGTTAAACGAAATTTGGTTTGAAACATTACTGTAGAATAGTTTATTCTGTATATACTATTTATTCATCAAAAACGAATATATAGACTATATTTTAGTAATACACACCCCGCTCTGAAAGGCACAGATTCGAGTAGGCTCATAGTAGAATCAATTCACAGAGAGGGTAGCTTGAAACCGTCAACTCATGCCATTGCGCCGAGTTTGGAGAGTGGCGTGTGGGGCAGCTTGGAGTTTAATAGTCCGAGTACCAACCGTACAATGTAGTCTGAATGTCCTTACGTATGTGCATGCATATTATAGTTAAAAACGAATAGGAATTGTCTTTTTTATACAAACGTTTAGTCTCCATGCGCACAAAGGGAACGGCCTTCGAGTTAAACATTTAGGTGAACTGGATTTTGTTACCAAACTGTTTGTCATAACTTTATTTGTGTGTGCGTGCGCGTGTTCCTTTGTTTAAGAGATGTTTCTAACTTTTCAATGTCAGTTTAACTTTGTAGAAATACGGAACAGTCTATTATCAGGAAATTGGCTATACTCGTCTTTTGCAGTGACAGGACATTGTTTAGTGTTAAGTTTATTGCTTGTTTATCTGCTTCCAAACAATGCAGTCTGCTAAATAAATTAACTGTATTATCTAAAATAATACAAGAAAAAGCTAATCAACACAAATACACGCTATACATTTACAAATCAGTAATACACGTCCATTTAGCCCTGAGCAAAAAATACAAAAGTATACAATATAAAATAAATGGATTGTAAGTAGTGTAAAACACCAGCTTTCACATGTACATGGGACAACTGTGTGTGTGTGTGTGTGTGTGATCATACAGTGAGTGTGAATGAGCGACTGAGTGAGGGAGAGTGTGTCCATGGTACGTGTGTTACTGGGAGCGTGCCTAGTGACTGATCTGGAGTGTGTGTTGTGTGTATGCAGGGCAAATAGATTGTTTGTTGTTTATTATTTTGATGGCCTGGAGGCAGAAGCTTTTTTCAGTCTCTGTTCTGCTATGTTGCTTCTGAATCATCTCTGTTTGAAATGGTCAAAAGCTTCCTTGGCGTGCACCTCACCAAAGACCTGAAATGGCTCCACCACACCATCACCCTGGTAACAAAGACGCTTCTTCAACCACAACAGCACTTCTTCAACCACAACAGCACTTCTTCAACCACAGGCTGGTGAATAATTGCGGCATGTCCCGGGTGACCCTCACAAACTTTTTCAGTTGCACCATCCAGAGGATATTTACAAGATGCATCGCCACCTGGCACAGCATCTGCACCAGCTGCGACCGTACGGCTGTTTGGAAGGTGCTGAGACCAGCCCAGAACACCACGCTGCCTGCTCTCCTAGACATATATGCCACACACTGTGGAGATTATCATCCTGGCCGCAAAGGTCATCCTGGAACTCAGCCGCACAAGTGGCTAGTTGTGCTGCTGACATCTAGCAAACAGCAAGGAGTCATGTCCTCTAGTCCACAATCTGCTCCTTAGATGTTTCCCATTGGGAGCGATGTGGCTTTCCCGGCGTCACTCCACCAGGGCAGTAAGTTCCTTCCTGGAGGCTCTCTCACTGTCGTCAGAGATCAGGCCTGCCGTTGTCGCACTGTCTGTGAAAAATGGGTAAAAAGTAACAGCAATATTAAATAGTAAGTAATGGCACCTATGTATGACGACAGAGTTAGGCTACAGATCACAGGCAAACTTTGTGCATGGCCACTGTAGAAATGAATATTGTATGCCTCTGCCGTTTTGAATCGTAACAGCGTAATCTTTTTCAACCACCAAATTAAGTAACATTTGAATATGTACAAGGCAATTTCATGGTTTTGAGCTCCTCAAAATGTTTAATTGAAGTTTTTACACATTCTGTTTGGTGAATTGACTTTGGTAAAAACCCCTGGCATTCCTATTACCCAGACCAACCAGAACATGTCCCTATACAAAAGTGTACTTTATGTCCCAGGTTGTTTTCATGACCACAGTGTTTTAACTAAACCTAGAAGGAAGTGCAGTGCACCCTCAGCACATAGTGTTTTTGAGTTGCAATTACACTGCATATCTGATCATAAACAGAATAATGTTAATACAACGCCTTTTCCAAAGAAGTTGGGACTCTGTTTAAAATGTAAAGAAAAACAGAATGCAAAGATGTGCAAATCATTTAAACCCTATATTCAATATAAAATAGTACAAAGACAACTTACTAAATTTTGAAACTGAGAAATGATCTTGTTTCTTGAAAAATACACTCTCCTAAAGGATTATTAGGAACACCTGTTCAATTTCTCATTAATGCAATTATCTAATCAACCAATCACATGGCAGCTGCTTCAATGCATTTAGAGGTGTGGTCCTGGTCAAGACAATCTCCTGAACTCCAAACTGAATGTCAGAATGGGAAAGAAAGGTGATTTAAGCAATTTTGAGCGTGGCATGGTTGTTGGTGCCAGATGGGCCGGTCTGAATATTTCACAATCTGCTCAGTTACTGGGCTTTTCACGCACAACCATTTCTAGGGTTTACAAAGAATGGTGTGAAAAGGGAAAAACATCCAGTACGCGGCAGTCCTGTGGGGGCGAAAATGTCTTGTTGATGCTAGAGGTCAGAGGAGAATGGGCCGACTGATTCAAGCTGATAGAAGAGCAACTTTGACTGAAATAACCACTCGTTACAACCGAGGTATGCAGCAAAGCATTTGTGAAGCCACAACACGCACAACCTTGAGGCGGATGGGCTACAACCGCAGAAGACCCCACCGGGTACCACTCATCTCCACAAAAAATTGGAAAAAAGAGGCTACAATTTGCACGAGCTCACCAAAATTGGACAATTGAAGACTGGAGGAATGTTGCCTGGTCTGATGAGTCTCAATTTCTGTTGAGACATTTGAATGGTTGAGTAAGAATTTGGCATAAACAGAATGAGAACATGGATCCATCTTGCCTTGTTACCACTGTGCAGGCTGGTGGTGGTGGTGTAATGGTGTGGGGGATGTTTTCTTGGCACACTTTAGGCCCCTTAGTGCCAACTGGGCATCGTTTAAATGCCACAGCCTACCTGAGCATTGTTTCTGACCATGTCCATCCCTTTATGACCACCATGTACCCATCCTCTGATGGCTACTTCCAGCAGGATAATGCACCATGTCACAAAGCTCGAATCATTTCAAATTGGTTTCTTGAACATGACAATGAGTTCACTGTACTGAAATGGCCCCCACAGTCACCAGATCTCAACCCAATAGAGCATCTTTGGGATGTGGTGGAACGGGAGCTTCGTGCCCTGGATGTGCATCCCACAAATCTCCATCAACTGCAAGATGCTATCCTATCAATATGGGCCAACATTTCTAAAGAATGCTTTCAGTACCTTGTTGAATCAATGCCACGTAGAATTAAGGCAGTTCTGAAGGCAAAAGGGGGTCAAACACAGTATTAGTATGTTGTTCCTAATAATCCTTTAGGTGAGTGTATAAGCCCACTTTGAATTTGATGCCAGCAACACGTTCCAAAAATGCTGGGACAGGGGCAACAAACGACTGGAAAAGTTGCATAATACTAAAACCTGGTGGAACATCTCACAACTAATTAGGTTAATTAGCAACAGGTCAGTAACATGATTGGGTATAGAAAGGATGAGTCTTTCAGAAGTAAAGATGGGGAGGGGTTCCCCACTCTGTGAAAGAGTGAGCAGGCAAATAGTGCAACAATTTAAGAAGAACATTTCTCAATGTCAAATTGCAGAGTTTGGGGATCTCATCATCTACGATACATAATACCATTAAAAGATTCAGATAATCCAGAGAAATCTCTGTACGCAAGGGACAAGGCCGGCTTGTTATCAGTGCACATATCAAATCCAACATCCGTGATGGTATGGGGGTGTATTAGTGCACATGGCATGTAAAGGGACCATTAATGCTGAACAATATATACAGTTTTGGAGCAACATGTGCTGCCATCCAGACAAAATCTTTTTCAGGGAAGGCCTTGCTTATTACAGCAAGGCAATGCCAAACTACATTCTGCACATATAGCAACAGCATGGCTCCATAGTAAAAGAAACTGGCCAGCCTTCAGTTTAGAACTGTCACCCATTGAAAACATTTGGCACATTATGAAACAAAAATATGACAAAGGAGACCCTGAACTGTTGAGCAGCTGAAATCCAATATCAAGCAAGAATGGGGAAACACTTTCAAAACTACAGCAATTGGTCTCCTCAGTTCCCAAATGCTTACAGAGTATTGTTTAAATAAGAGGTGATGCAACACAGTGGTTAACATGCCCCTGTCCCAACATTTTTGAAATGTGTTGCTAGTATAACATTTTAAATGGGCATGTACAGCTCCGGAAAAGATTAAGAGACCACTGCACCTTTTTCTGGAGCTGTATTTTTCCAAAAACAATAACATTTCTCAGTTTCAACATTTGATATGTTGTCTTTGTACTATTTTCAATTAAAGATAGGGATTTATATTTGCATTTAACGCGGTGTCACACATTTTTTGGAAACAGTGTTGTAGAATTTTTCAAATCTAACAATTAATTATCAAATCCATCCAGATGTTCAGTCTTTACGGGATACCATTAAAAACAATGTTATACACTGTATATACTGTACATTTCAAACATACCACATTATGTATATCCAAAGAGTCAGCTATTCTGACCTAATGAGAGAAATTGTTTTAGTTTTGTCTCAAGTCTTGGTCTTATATGGAGGCAGCACCAATTCTCACGTCAGGAACAGAAGTTCCCTGAATGCTGTTGACTGCTATAAAATGGCGTAATTATGATATTTATTGATCTTAAGTTGACTTATGACTAATTCCCAATCAACAACAAGAAAACATTCACTAGAAGATTAAACAACAGAATTCCCTTGCAATCAACTACCCAGCACTATTCAGAAATGTCACAGAATGCATGACCACGTGGGATACATCATCACTCCCCTCAATCTCCACTTCCAGCTCTTTCTATATCTCTGTCCCCCTCTCTCCCTCTTCCCCTTGTCATTATTCTGATGGTTTCTCCTGTCCAGTGATGCTATGCATGTGCGGTGTCGGCCAGTGCTGTTTAATGCACTGCAGGTTGGCTCCAACAGCAGCAGGTTTGGCCAGATAAGAAAGCAGCTCTGCCTCTGTTCTGCTGGGGGAGAGGAGAGGAAAGGTGGGAGCCTGTGGAAGAAACCTATAGTGCCTCAAGCCCTTAGGAACTAATGTGAATGCGAAGCGGCGCTCAAATCTGGATCCATGGCTCCCCCTGTGTCTGAGTCACAGTAATGCAGACGGCAGAGTGGATCATTTTAGAGCTCATGTTTGGGTAAGACATCAGTGCCACCACCATGCTGGTAGGCTGTGTGAGGCTTATAGGCTCTGTGGTCATACACACAGCTGTTAGTGGGGACTAACAAAGCAGAGCTCCATGTCAATTGAACCAACATGAATTTGCACAACCCAGCTTTTTACCCTCTGTTAGACAGCTTTTTACCCTCTGTTGGAACTGTGAAGGTCACTGTATCTGTCAAGTCACATTTTGAGGTTTCAGATGCAAAGATGAAACCTTAAAGACTAGATGTCACAGTGATCAGGAAGCCAGCAGAATGCATTCGCATTAAAGTGCCTGTATCACAACTAACACAGCCTACATAAAAACCGTGGTGTGTGTTTTATCCTTTGTGGATTGACGTCTCCTAAACAGATCCGTGATCCCTGTGTCTTCCCATTCAGCAGACCCACTCATTCAGCATTATTATCAATGGGGTCTCAGCGGCAGCCTCTGCCTCGTTCCTGCAGACAGTCTGGATGGGTCACGTTACTGGAGCGGAGTTACAATGAGATATAAGGTTCAGTCTGTAGAGCCGCTGGGAGACTCAGCCCCCGGAGTGCTCCTGAATGGCTGTAGGGGGGCATTGTTTGCCACTCCACCCTGGATGTGTCAGGAGCTCAGCCAGCCAGTCTCCAGACTGACTCATCCCCTCCACCACGAACAGGCTTCTGCTCAAGTTATGAGGGAGAATGTCTTTCCCTCATTATGGGTCCTGATGAAGCTGGGGGCCATGTTTAAATATGCACCACAACACATTGTTTTCACCCTGTGTAATATTCACACAGCCTGGCTGGCCATTATGGAGATAGGCTGAGGGTGAGCAAATGGACATCTTGCAAATAGGAAGACGTTAATATCTATGAAGTGGAGGAAGCCAGGGAAGAAACACACGAAGACAATTTTGGAATAGCTGTAGAGATTAATAAACCATGACTCTTTTCAGGATCATTATGACTGATATGAAATCCCCATTCAGAGCCAGAAGTCTGAGATTATAATTTTGCAAAATTCAAAGATATGTGTTTGTAATGTTTCATTGCTCCGCCATAGAACATGATTAAATCCTAGTCGTGCCTTCTGTACTGTAAATCCCTAAGGAGGTGTTAGGGTTCACTCCAGTGCATGCATTTCATGTACGCATAATAAACCATAGGGTATTTTCACATAAGAAATTAGGGTTTATAAGATCCTTGGTACATGGACATAAATATTGAGGTGGGAATAAACATTGTGATGGACAGAAACATGATATGTTTGACATATTTCGGCATTAGTATTTGTTTCTAAGCCAGGTTACACCATCTTGTGGAGACACAGCACATAGGAGAGCCAAGTTCACACCTTGAATTGAAACATATGGTGCCGTCACATCAAAGATGTGTCCAGAAGCACACATAGGGTAACATGTGCTTCTTTTAAAAAAAATTTTAAGACTTGTAAAGTCAAACATTCACCATAGAAGATGAGATTGATTGATTCTCATGAAAATGATTATTATTATTGATATTATTTTATTGGTTTGTGAGGGGTGTTTATACTTGAACAGAAACAGTTGGAAAATACAGTTTTCCTGAAAGACAATGCTGCAGCAGAGTGGCTTACACCGCAGGACGAGTCGAAGGCCACAACCAAGCGTATTTCTAATACGAACATTTGCACAACATTGCAGTACATTCCCATAAGATCCATATAACTGGGCCCTGACAGCAGTAAAAGACAGGTTTGAAATTCTAACTGGAAAATCAAAACATATAAATTATTTTTGAATATGGCTTGGCAGATTGAAAAAGTTTGACTGTGTCAGACAGTAGAATTCAGGAGGCACAAACCTAGAACAGGGAAACATGAAACCAGTAAGCTGCTTTGGCGCCACCATGTGGAGAAAATCCTATAGCCTATTCGTTTTTTCCCCAAGTTAATTTCATGCAATCATAAGTGTACAGTGATACTTGGATTTTATTCTGAATCAGTATCCACCCCAAAAAAAGCAACAGTTAACTGACCCCTTTACAAGCTGTAAATGGAGCAGGGAAAAAACATGTCAGCCACACTCTAACGTGTGTCTTTTGTCTGGACAGAAGGGTTCCTAATGAGTTCCAGATGCATTTGGTGTGGTTCCCTAACTTCTTCCCTGCAACTGAAATGTCTCACAGGGGAGTACAGAGTTTCTGAAATAACACAGAAAAGTCTGGGGAGATCTTGTGATAAAGTTTAGGCTGTTTTTACACATAATCGGAATGATAGTGTATTGACAATTGTAATGATGCGACTAAATTGATATATATAAAATACTTAATTTATAATTCATAGATGAGCTACATGGGTGCAGTGACACAAAACCATTATGTAATCACCTTGTTTAACATGAAAACACTTTATTCATCATGTCATGTCTTTAATTAAAAACGAATAAATTAAAATGTTACAGTTTGAAACTCCAATCGTTAAGGTGTAACCTTCACTAGACACAGGATGGATTTTGAATGGCTTATATATGCACAGTAAGTCCATACTGCCTCTTTCCTTAAATCATGAGCTTATAATGATAACATAACATCCTATTCAACATTTAACAGAAACCAAAAAAATCATAAGTCTACATTAGTTTCCTGCCATATTGAAATGAGTGGCTTTATTTACTGTGTTGTAGCATACTAGCATGCACAGTGACCAAGCAAAATGAAAAGGTACAGTAGCTTTACTGGACATCAACAGCACTGAGGAGAGGACTGAAATCTCATTGATTATTTAAGTTCATAACAAAGGTCTATTCTAAAAGCCTTGCATTGTGTATCACATTGGTCATCCCTTTGCTATGTGCTTGTACAAAACAGTCTACTATTATAAAGCGCATTGGCACATGTAAAAGCGTAAGAGCTTATAGGTCTAATCCTTGAGGATATTTAGTAATAATAAAAGGGGTACAATGTCATATTACAGTCGTTGCACTATGATAGATTTGGATAGATGAGCATTTACATTTATTGATTCTGAATAAATACAAAAAGGCATACGTAAATACACACAATGATTGGGTGGTTCACTTCCAGTTTAATTCAGCACCAATTACTGTGATTTTCCTCACACACACACACACACACACACACACACACACACACACACACACACACACACACACACACACACACACACACACACACACACACACCACACACACACACACACACACACAGACACACACACTTAGCGGAGGCTGTGCCAAATATCATTTTAGCTCATATCCTTTTTCTGCCAAATGTCAAATTCAATGATATGAGTATTACATCTGATCTCTGAATTCCCTTTCATGCATTGTGTGAGGAAAATTATAAATACAATTTATTTCCTTCTCTTAGGTGTTATTTGCTTCTCATATTTCACGTTAGTGATGATCAAGCAGAGCATCAAAGGTGAACACTGGTAGCTATTGTCCCCTGCAGTGTTCACAATGTACTGTAGCTTTCAAAGCATTTTGAACATCTCAATACCTTTTCTCTTTGCAAGTCACCAATTAATTCCAAAAAAATGTAAGAGCATGAGGAAAATTGTAATTCACCTTCAATCTGAATTCTAGTCCTTGTCCTTTCCTTTCCCCCCTTGACATCAAAAGCCAGAAAAGCGTTAAGCTTACATTCACCTTTTCTCCTTGACTTTCTCATAGGCGGATCAAAGTAGTTACATTTAATATAGTTACACTGTCTATTAAGGAAGCCTTAAGCAATTGCACTGTCATATATAAAACGATATGTAGAAGAAGGTGGTGACAAACTGATCTTCAAGCTCTTAGTGAGATCTACCAATGGACAGTATGAATCTTGAAAAAGAGTATTCTACACAGTGACAAACATAACAAGCTATCGGATGGGCAGACTCACTAGAGAAAACAACACTGAAGAGATGGGGCCATGCATTTATAAAAGAAAAACAATATTTGTGTTTCTGCCCCACCACCCTTTTTCTCTGAGGGAGCATTTTACGATAATGTTAACCAAGACACTAGAGGACCAATCACATTGGTCCCCTTAGAGAGAAGTCTTGTTTAGGTCAACCTTGACTGGCACTGGTCCCGCCTCCTCGCTTTCCTCTGGTTGGTCGATGGCTACAGCGATCACGGGACTAAGGTGGTAGGGGCTAACTTTCTGGACGTCATCTAGAAACTCCTTGTCTCCGTTGATACTCAGCTGGAATAAATAATCAGTCATTAATTCCCACAAACAGACATTTTCCCATTGTGTTTAGGCCGTGTCCCCTCCCAGGCAAACACATGGTAAGACGTAACACTCCAGCGAGTTAACAATTCCTCTAACAAGCGGAGACTGTAGGACCGTTGCTGGTTAGCCATTTTTCTTCTGAAATACAGAGGCAGGCAGTTTTGCCTGGTTTGATGTGCCGCTCTGGTTCCATGTTTACCTGTGTTTTGATGTGGCGCTCTGGTACCGTGTTTACCGGTGTTTTGATGTGCCGCTCTGGTTCCGTGTTTACCTGTGTTTTGATGTGCCGCTCTGGTTCCGTGTTTACCTGTGTTTTGATGTTCCGCTCTGGTACCGTGTTTACCTGTGTTTTGATGTGCCGCTCTGGTTCCATGTTTACCTGTGTTTTGATGTGCCGCTCTGGTTCCGTGTTTACCTGTGTTTTGATGTGCCGCTCTGGTACCGTGTTTGCCTGTGTTTTGATGTGCCGCTCTGGTTCCATGTTTACCTGTGTTTTGATGTGCCACTCTGTTTCCGTGTTTACCTGTGTTTTGATGTGCCGCTCTGGTTCTGTGTTTACCTGTGTTTTGATGTGCTGCTCTGGTGCTGTAACCAGGCTGGCACAGCTCAGCCACAGCATCACCATGATGGACAGGAAGAGGCAGGCGGCTAGGATCCAGCGCGGCAGCCCGGAGCGCCTGACGGAACAAGGGGGGGGGGGGGGGGGGGTTAGGTGATGACACAGGCCCTAACTCGTTAAACTATTAAATTACAGGACCCAGAAGGGTCGATTTGGTTAAATCAGCGGTTCTTAAACCTCTCCTGAGGACCCCCAGCCATTCCATGTATAGAGTGCTTTCACCCTGTGATTGCTGAAGTCTAAATAGGCTCTTAGATGTATTCCAGAGCTAGCACACCTGAAGCAATTTTCCAACTAATCATCAGTCACTTGACTACTTGATTGAGGTGAGCCCGTTCAAGGCTACAACATGTGAGAAACCAGGGCGCTCCAGGAGAGGCTTGAGAACCACTGTCCCTGTTCAATATATCCTCACCTTGACATGCAGCCCAGGAAGTCATGCTCAGCGCTGGTGTCCTCTGCATGCTGCTGGACCGCTGGGTGCTTCCCTTTTCCTCCTCCCCTGGCTACTCCCTTCTCCCCATGCCCTTTAACTCCTGTGCAGAAGTGAACACGGAGGAGTAATGGAGCTTGTAATGTGAAACATGTGTACGCTAATTTCAGCCCTCTGAGATCAATAGGGCGCGTTCTATTTTCTTATGTCCACGTGTACATTTCTCATCAGTGTGTCTGTTGCATGTCAGCCTGTAACCGAGCTGCAGGCACTCGGCTACTCACCGTGGGGTCTCTGTGTGTGGGAGTGGACCTGAGGCCACGGCGTGTCTGCCACACTGGAGCGGGGAGCCTGCAGCTCCGGCAGAGTGTACTCCATCTCCGGCTGGCTCTGGTGGAAACGCAACCAAAGTCATCACATGTAATGATTCCCTAGAACATTACAGAAAAAGGGAGCCGTTCAACACGGTGAGGTTAAAACATGAGCTTTAACTAAGAACACTTGGACAGGTACATCCGAAAAAGACGCAGCTGCTCTTTTAGGTATAGTGCGACCACGATTACTCATAGAAATGACAATACTTGCTGGTTACTTAGGTAGTATGTTCTGTTGTAGGCCAGGCACTATCTACCTCAGCCATCTGCAGACTTCCAAAATACCAAACACTACAATACAGTACTAGAATCGAGCCAATTATTCACACCGTGTAATGGTTAAACTGAGCATAGATATTTTGGTTAGAAACGGACGGATGACACATGCCCACCGGCCACAGTAACAAGCTCCTGATTGGCTGTATTGACACGTGTCTAGCTGGTGGATGGACAGACGGCGTGCGCATATTGGCCCTGGCGACGCACTTACAGGGGGAGGGGGCTACTACAGGGGGCTACTGGAGGGGGGAGATGCAGCACCTCCAGTACCCCCCGAAACCTTCAGCACCCAAGAAACCTCCAGCACCCCTAATTCCTGCAGCTATGGAATGACATCCTTCTGAGGTGTAGATTGAACAGTGCTGAAGCCTCTTTTTTGCCATTTTTTTGGCCCATCTGTTAGCTAGTAGGATTCTTGTCATTCTTCTTCCAGCTCCTCATCTGCTACTGACTGGATGTTTTTTCATCCCTCCGTTCTTGTTAAGCTGTAGACACTGTTGTTCATTGAAAGCCCTGGTTGTCAGTCTTTCCAGAGTAACTGGAACAAGCACATCTGCCACGATCAACAATTAAAGACGAATTCCAGGCCTTTTCCAAATAATTAGAAAAAACTGAACCCTCCATTTTGTTCTGGATGTGTTTTCAGTTGTAAGTAAAATCTCTGTCATACCTCATCGAAGTTTGAAAGCGAGTGGTTTCGCTGGCATGGGGCAAACATCGGCACATACCGTACACGACAAAGAGTTGCATTTTCTGGAAGCCTTTTGGGCTTGACAGCACCCAAAGTTCAATAAAACAGTAACTGAGTGCCTTGCCAACTGTCTGACTGCTTGATGTTATGGCCACGTAACTCACGGTCTGTTGGAGCCATCCATTTTCATGAACAACTGGTGTACCTATTACAAATGGCCACAGAGCATATAGTAGACAGTATAGATTGTTCTTTGTCACACTGGTAGAATATAAATCAGCTTTTCTTTCTAAGGTCATTTAAAGGACCCCATGGCTGCCCATTGCTGAGGCTATACCGACTGGTCCACCATTCACCATCTCTGAGGAATGGAAAGGTCACTTGCCTTGTAAAATATCTCTGAAAGAAGACCTTAAAAAAATAGCAATTGTACAGTACAGTGCGTGAGCAAACATGCATCAGTTATGTTAAGTTAAATTAAATCTCTGTGTGTGTAGAGACACACACACACACAGCTCTATCAGCAGAGGCATGATTGTGCGTTTCATTATAGAGACAGTGTTTCTGGCTCCCCTGGAGAACTCATTAAAAGAGGATTTTGGTTACCCTCTACTGAGCACTTTAAACTCTGTGTACTCCAGGTAAGAGGAGGCTTTGCTGCTGAGTGAATCTGACATTTTAGCCGATCAATATGAATAGCCTGAATGAAACAAGTATTGTCTCACTCTGAGACAAAAAGTATATGATCACCTCTGTTCATATATGGGAAATACTCATACTGTGGATCCGATTGATTAGCACCATCAAGTCAATTGTAATAAAAATTGAAAAGAAAATGAAAGAAAGAAAATTGAAAAGAAAATGAGAAAATCATTAGCATTTCTCTAAATAAAGTAATGCGGTCTGTTTATATTTGTAAATTACAGACAGCATTTAGAGACAATTGTTCCAGTGCAGATTTAAAGAATTCAATTAAAGAATTCAATTAGTTTAGTCATCAGTAGAATACAGGGCCACCAAAAGTAATTTCTGTTTTTAACCCAATCACAAGTGCAGGGGGCTGACACATTGGGGCCCGGTATACTGCCTTGCTCAAGGACAAAGCGATTTTCACAGTGACAGACTTGATAGAGCAACAGTTTGACTGCTGTAGCAATGCTCTAATTGCTAGGCTTTCCACCATAGTGACAGATGATTGAGGTAGTCTCAGTATAAAATCCCCCATATCCTGGCTGTCACTCATTCCGAATAATGGTTAAGGGTGAGTAACAATTGCACTTGTTGGATATCCTAACTCTGGCTGGATTTTAATATGAAAAAACATCCCTTTGCAGACTAGCAAAATGTGACTTCCAGGCCAGATGCTGCCTGTAAACCAGGAGTTTGTCATACCACTGATTATATGTACATTAGGCCTTTAAAGTAGGATTTACAATACACACTATACATTTAGTTTTAAAGGCTAATACATCTGGTGGAACCCTTCGTAAAGATCGTTCTAGAACCCTTCATGGATGGTTGTAGATTGAAACCTCTGCAAAGGGTTACAGCTAGCACAAAAATCGCTTCCCCAATGGGGCCAACCCGATGAACACTATATGGTTCTACCTTTTTTAAGGGCATGTAGTAGACAATAAGGCTCGTGACGCGTCTGCCTCTTAGAAAATAACAACAGTTTAACCAGATTGTCTAAGTCATTTCCCAATAACATTTATCGATAGCAGTGCTTTTACAAAGCGCATTGGACCCAGATGTAACATTGGTGGCAGAGGCAACGTGAAGAGGGAACATATGAGGAGGTTGGCAGTCATTGGCTACAGACTGGGGACTGAGGGCTTCAGTAAGAGCAGGTCTGCCCCCTGACAGACATCTGTCATGCATTATGGCACAGAATACTAAAGGTGCTCTAGCTTCAGAGGCTCAGAGAGCATGGGACGGAGGGATCTGTTTCCAAACCAGCTCCCTTCCCTTATAAATGCTTTCTTTTATTTGGGTTCACTTTCTTTTAAAGGGAGGGGAATGTCATAGAAATAATATCTCCATATCTCACTGATTCTTTCAAGGGGGGGGGACCCCATATCATGTGCATGTTGGACCCAGAAGAAATTGAAACAAGACTCCAACCCCTTTTCCAAACAAGCACTCTCCCCCAATCAGTGCTGAGAGGGCCATGTCCGCTGTGTTTACTCCCTGTCAGCCCAGAGGAAACAGTTTGATTCTCCCTGATTACCTTGGAGGAGCACTCCTGAAACACTGGGAGGCTGGGATGGCATGAGTAAGTGTGATTAAGAAGGAGGCTTCCACTTATCCCACGTCAAACGTGGGCAAGAGACGGATGGATGTTACCCAACTGGAGCTCTGCCCACGCTCCGAGAGGCAGCTACAGGGACGGAGGGCCTGCTGCTTGTAAGACCGGGACTCAGACTGCATCCCTCAGATCCAGGTGGCTGGCCTGGAGCAATCAGAGAAGCTGCTTTGATCACATTTGCATCCAAACACAAACTGTTTGGGAAAAAAGCAAGTGGGTAACCCATATTAATATAGGACCCAGGTGGTCTGCGTCATGTTGAACTAAAGCCTAATTGTGACAGGCGGGATATCAATCTCCAGATGGTTGCGTGTATCAAGACCACATTAGCCCTGTGAGCTAAAGCCTAAAAAGTGCTTGGAAATATAGTCTCCATTCTACATGTGTAACTCCCAAAGCAAAATACCTCTGTTTACATCTGGTTTTCCATCTATTTTCTAAAGATAAATTCACATTTCTTTAATTAAGCGATTAAGTGAATGGAGAGAACAACTCATTCAACAGTACATTGATTTAAAGACAAATTCCTTGTCCCAAATAGACTTTCTACTCAAAACTAAGCCCAGGTGCCATTCAGTCTACACAGTGTTTCTCTTACTCTCTCTAAAAAAAAGAACTCGTAAGAACTTGTTGAAAAATGTATTTGGCTCATACTCACTTTGATGCCCGGAATTGACCTGTTTTAAAGTTTAGTGCAAAAAATACTACATACTCTGGACAAACTGCAAGCACTGCGGGTCTTCTAACAGTTTTCTTCGTGTCACGCCTAAGGCTCTGTCCTCCAACTGAATCCTTGTACCCTGACGTTCCCTGTCCAGCCCTCTGCAGAAGCTACTCAGCCTGAATGTCTGCAGCAGTGATTTGTATTGCAGAGGTGGCTTGGCTTTTCTTTGAGCTGTCCCTCAGCCTTAGTGTTCTGTTGTTTCTTCACCCCCAGTCAATCTGCCAAGCGGCTGGCAGCCAGCCAGTTGCCCACTAAACAACAGGCCTGCTAGCAAGCGCAGAGCTGTAGTATGTCACTGCCATAAAACACAGGCATCCATCCATCACACCTAAGGCTACAAAAAGACACCAAATGAAGAATGTTTTGTTGGTAATTTCACGTTGCCTCTATTTTATTTCCGGATTTACAGATCGCTTGTTGTTGTGGACTAAAGACTCCACCCAGCCTGTCACTTAATACTTCAAACACATGTACAATACTGATACTAGACACTGCTTTAACCCTCGCGTTTGAGGAAGGTTATATTCTGCCACCCCCCGAGGTTTGCTGTAAAGCCGTGTGGAGTTCAGGACACTCCCAAAATGAATACCGGCTCTCCCGCCGAGTGCCCCACACTGACAGCGTCTCACCTGGAAGACGACCACCTTGCCGTCGTCAGCCTGCAGGTAGAAAGTCCAGGTGGAGGAGATGAAGCTCTGAGCAGAGCTGACAATGTCGTTACACCAGCTGGACACAGTCTCCATCACAGAGGGGGGCTTGGGACGGTGCGCCATGGCCTTCAGCTGAAGGAGACAACGGGCAGCACAGAGTTCAGATGCCTTCGTTTACTGACAAAGTACGGTGACAGTGTGAAGGGGTGTTTATTAGGTGGGAGACACAGGTGTGTGTTTTTGTGTGTGTGTGTGTGTGTGTGTGTGTGACAGAGTCCGAGAGACAGAGTGAGAGAGGCCTAATAAATGTCTTCTGTGTAACTGTGCTCACCTTCCTCCTCTTGATCTCTGGTTCAGAGGGCTGGCTGGTACAACCAGTACTGCATGCCTCCTGTTCCAGCAACTTGCTGTAAGCTTCCTGGCAGGCTATGAAGAGAGAGAGAACATGAAGAGGAGAAAAAAAAAAGGTGCAAGAGAGAGAGGTGGGAAAATAGTCAAGAGGTGGGAAAATCATTTTACATCAATTTAGGTAATCCTGCATTACACACAAGCACACTAATACAGGTGTACAAAGCTCTTATAGACTTGTCTAAGAGGACTCAGATGTAATCGTTGCTAAACATATTTCTTACATAATCTAATGATTAATGAGGTGAAAGAACATTACAGCTGAACCCATTTCTATCCTACTGTCATACAACAGTAAAAAAATAAGAATTCACAGTGAAAATGCAAACGGGGTGAAACAACCCTGTCTGTACTAAAGACATGATGGCACGAATACAGTAAAAGGTATCTACCAGTGACTCTAATCCTGAGTTAGCACTGCCTCTTGAGTCCTTATTGCTTTTATTAGCAAAATATCCAAAAAAGGTTTTAAATGTTGGTAAGTACATTCATAAAATGTCTAGACAAAAATCTGGTTGTTAGTTACTTTTGTCATTTTGCCACAGACAATTATTTTGGCATAGTTGCTACATCAAACTGCTTATCCTGTTTATACTTATTCTACATTGGTCCCACGTGGTTCAAATCTTGGATACTGATTTCCTAAAAGCTGTGGTGTATGAAACCATATACCATGTGTATGACAAAAAAAGTAATTGTTACTATTCTAATTGTATTGTTAAAAGGCTTTTAAGCAATAAAGAACATCCAGGGTTTTTGAAATATTGCCATTACTTTGAAAAGTATTTAGACCCCTACATTTTCTCCCCATTCTGATGTGTTATAGATTTCATTTGCCATCGGTCTACACCCAATACCCCATAATCACAAATATCCAGAACCTTTGCCATGACACTCCAAATTGAACTCTATGATCATCCTTAAGTGTCTCCAGAACCTGATTGGAGTCCGTCTGTTGCAAATTCAATTGATTGGACATTATTTAGAAAAGCACACATCTGTCTATATAAGGTTACACACCACTGTGCACATCAAAGCAAAAACCATGCCATGAAGTCCAAGGAACTCCCTGTAGATCTCAGAGATAGAATTCTGTTGAGGCATACAATACCAGTCAAACTTTGGACACACTTATCCTTTCACTTGAAAAGATACGTGTAAAGATTGTGAATATATATTTTTAAAGAACTATTCAACCAGAAGCACACAACCAAGGCTGTGTATTATGTACAACCCGTTTCCAAAAAAGTTGGGACACTGTAAAATATAAAGAAAAACCAAATGCAATGATGTGCAAATCATTTAACCTCCTAAGACCTGAGCTTTGATAATGTATGCATTTGTAATTTCTGAGATTAGCAGGACCTGATAAGTATTATATCTTAGCATTGTCTTAGAACAGGAAGTACTTTTCAGAAGAAAACATGTCCTTGTATGATGACCTTGGGTTTATTTTACTGAAACAGTGTCCTCATATGTGGATACAGGGTCTCAGGAGCTTAAACCCTATATTCCATATAACATAGTACAAAGACAACATATCAAATGTTGAAACTGAGAAATGTTCTTGTTTCTGAAATGTCCAGAAAGAAATTTGATGCCAGCAACATGTTCCAAAAAAAGCTGGGACAGGGGCAACAAAAGACTGGAAGAGTTGCGTAATACTAAAAACTGGTGGAACATCTCACAACTAATTAGGTTGATTAGCAACAGATCAGCAACATGATTGGGTATAAGAAGAACACCATAGAGAGGATGAGTCTTTCAGAAGTAAAGATGGGGAGGGGTTCACCACTCTGTGAAAGACTGAGCAGGAAAATAGTGCAACAATTTAAGAATAACATTTCTCAATGTCAAATTGCAGAGTTTGGGGATCTCATCATCTACGACCAGAGATCTGTGTAAGGACATCAGGGATAAACTTGTAGACTTGCACAAGGCTGGGATGGACTACAGTACAATAGGCAAGCAGCTTGGTGAGAAGGCAACAACTGTTGGTGCAATTATTAGAAAATGGAAGAAGTTCCAAGATGACGGTCTCCCTCGGCCTGGGGCTCCATGCAAGATCTCACCTCGTGGGGCATCAATGATCATGAGGAAGGTGAGGGATCAGCCCAGAACTACACGGCAGGACCTGGTCAATGACCTGAAGAGAGCTGGGACCACAGTCTCAAAGAAAACCATTAGTAACACACAACGCCATCATGGATTAATATCCTGCAGCGCACGCAAGGTCCCCCTGCTCAAGCCAGCGCATATCCAGGCCCATCTGAAGTTTGCCAATGACCATCTGGATGATCCAGAGGAGGAATGAGAGGTCATGTGGTCTGATGAGACAAAAATAGAGCTTTTTGGTCTAAACTCCACTCGCCGTGTTTGGAGGAAGAAGAAGGATGAGTACAACCCCAAGAACACCATCCAAACCGTGAAGCATGGAGGTGGGAACATCATTCTTTGGGGATTATTTTCTGCAAAGGGGACAGGACGACTGCACCGTATTGAGGGGAGGATGGATGGGGCCATGTATCGCAAGATCTTGGCCAACAACCTCCTTCCCTCAGTAAGAGCATTGAAGATGGGTCGTGGCTGGGTCTTCCAGCATGACAACGACCTGAAACACACAGCCAGGGCAACTAAGGAGTGGTTCCGTAAGAAGCATCTCAAGGTCCTGGAGTGGCCTAGCCAGTGTCCAGATCTGAACCCAATAGAAAATCTTTGGAGGGAGCAGAAAGTCTGTTTTGTCCAGCGACAGCCCCGAAACATGAAGGATCTGGAGAAGGTCTGTATGGAGGAGTGGGCCGAAATCCCTGCTGCAGTGTGTGCAAACCTGGTCAAGAACTACAGTAACTCACTGTAGTAGCAAACAGGTTTCTATACCAAATATTAAGTTCTGCTTTTCTGATAAAATGCAATAAAATGCTAATTCATTAATTAAAAATCATACAATGTGATTTTCATTCACAGTTGATGAGTACCTATGATAAATATTACAGACTTCTACATGCTTTGTAAGTGGGAAAACCTGCAAAATCGACAGTGTATCAAATACTTGTTCTCCCCACTGTATCTGCCCACCTGGATTTTTAAACTGGTCATCTGATTCTAAAATACCTGCTACAGAGCCTATATATGAAGTAATCCAATAATGTGTCATCAACCAGCTTGTTTCTTTAAAACCTTTCATTGATTAAGAAAGGTGTCTTCGTGACCCCATACTTTGTGAAGGACACTTTGGGGTGGACACTCACCTGCCTCTATCGATGAGAGATTGTTTGAAATAGACAAAATCTTGTTAGGATCTTTAATGGAGCAAAATAATTCATCTCTTTCAATAATGGAGCATTTTTTTAATTACAAAAACCAACCAGCAATTGGACGTCAAATATCGGAGGGTATATGCAGGTAGTTGTCACCAAATGCCAGGGCTTAAAATAACTGTAATCAGATTTTTCTAATTGTCCTATCTAGCTGGCCAGTCAGACTTTCTTACCTCCTTCACACTCCTCTCGGCTGGTGTTGAAGCCAGCATTGCCATTGACAAACTGACAGATGGAGTAGAGACGGCAACCACGGTGACATGCATTCAGTATGGAGTCCTTCGGGAGAGAAAGAAAAATATAGGAGTACATTATATATGGAGTACACTATTTATGACTGTTTAAAACATAGCAGATATCCTATGTGTGGTAAAATGTTGCTATACCACACATAGGATTGCATAGAGTGGCAACTTGACAGGCATAGTATTCACCCCCTTGGACTTCTCCACATTGTGTTCCAATATGAAATCAAAATGAATTTAATTTAGTTCATGACACTGTTCATCAAGAGTCCATAATGTCAAAATGAAAAATAAAATCTACAAATTCTTGTTCATTATTTCCAAATACAAAACAGAAAAACATGGTTGCATAAGTATTCACCCCTGTATATATTTAGTCAAAATTTAGTCAAAAAGAGGCACCTTTGGCAACAATTACAGCCACGGATCTATTTGACTAAGTCTACTACTGCAGCTTCACAAATCTCGACACAGCAATTCTTGCCCATTCATCCTCTCATTACTGCTCAAGTTCCATTAAGTTGGATGGGGATCTTTGGTGAAACAGCAATTTTCATGCCTACATTTATTCTCAATTGGATTAAAGTCCAGGCCCCTCCAGGATATTGCAATTTTTTGGGGGTCACTGTTCTGCTGGGAGCTGAATCTTCTCCCAAGTTCTAGGTCTCTTGCAGACTACAGCAGGTTTTGCCTGAGGATTTCTGTGTACTTTGTTGTTTACATTATTGCCAAAAAGCTCTATTTTGGTCTCATCCGACCATAGAATCTCTGTCCACTTAGTCTCAGAGTATCCCACAGGCCTTCTGGCAAACTCTGGCAGAGTTTTTTTCTTTTTGCCAATCTCCAATGAAGGCCACTTTTGTCAAACACTCAGGAAATTGTTGGAGTACGTGCAGTGTCTCCCAGCTTAACCGTGGAAGACTGTAAATCCTTTGGACTTATTTAGAGTTGCAATATGCCTCTTCTTGGCCCTCCAGACCAATGCTCTTCTCGCATGGATACTCAGTTTTTAAGGATGATTATTCTAGATAGATTCTCAGTTGTGCCATATTCTCTCCATTTCCTAATAATAGAGATATTCACTTAGAGATTTTCATCCTAACCTTGATTGATGCTTCTGAAGGACCTTTTTCCAGATTGACTTTAATTTTCCTTCATCTTCATTATAATTTTTTTTTAGGATTTTTTTTTTTTAACCAACTGTTAATACCTACGAAAGACAGGTGTATTTTACTGGAAATCATGTGAAACACCTTAACTGCTAACATGTGGATTCCATTCAACTAATTATGTGACTTCAAGACATTTAAGGACAATTGGTTGCCCCACATCTCATTCAGGTGTGTCCTACCAAAGGCGGTAAATCAATTATATTATGTTTAATATTTGTAATTCATTTAGAAAAAGATGCAACAAGATTACTTTATTTTTTACTTTGACATTGTGAACTTCTTTGTGTTCATCAGAGACAGATTAAATCAATTTTGATATCATGTTGTAACACAATAAAATCTGGAAAAGTCCAAGGAGGGTGAATATTTTTTTACCGCCACTGTATAGGGTGCACTTGCTCAAGTGCATAGCTAATGGTAGCTAGAAATAAATAATTTAAAATTCAGCTACAGTATGTGACACAAGCAAAAAATGTTTGCTAATATTACATAACAAATAGATCTGAAAGTAAATGCCATGTTGATGATGAAGTTAATTGGCTAGCTACAGATCAAAAGATGTAAATTTGCCCAATTTGATTGCAAGGAAATCTGTTGTATTGATGAGCTCTTCAAGAGTATAATACTACAATCCCTTCAAAACAGTTTAAGTGGAAGTGAAGAGAATGAACAAAGAGAATGGTTACTTTGTGCAGCCTCCCCTTGCAAGGATAACAACACTGAGCCTCTCTTTCTGATGAACATTCTAACATATTGTAAGGGTTCTTACAACATTACTCCATACAGAATCTTCACCAATCCTTGAAATATTTCTGTTTGCACTTATGGAATGCCCTCTTCAATTCCAACTACATGTTTTCAATGGCCATGGCAACATTTTGATTGTGGTTAATTAATTATTTCGATGTGTTCTTGGGTGGGGTCACTTCTTGCTGGAAGATGGAATTGAGGTCAAGTTTCAGCTTCCTGGTAGAGACAATCAGGTTTTGGATTAAAATATTGTAGCGACCTTGGTAGGGCCGCTACTCGCCCCTCCAAAAGGGATATCCCTATTTGGAGCAGTGGGTAGTGTGCCCTGCCTGGGGAGCTGAAGGTCACAGGTTCAAGACACTGCCCTGCCAGACTACAATATCTTGGAACTTGTTACATTTCCTGATGCTGTCACAATGAAGGGAGGCCACAAATTTCATCACAGCAAAAAGTTCTGATAAGACAATACTACTAAAGACTGTGTGAGCAAAACAAGTGTGACACACCACTTGAACACAGAGTGTCCAGGCTACTTGACATTGCTGTGACTTCCAATCAATTTGTGAGATTCAATTCCAGCACAGAAATGTCCTCCCAAATGTATCTTCTTACAAAAACAATTGTTGGAACCACACTGATTGGGCTATAAAGGAACTGTGGATTCAGTAAATTGTTAGTTGAATTCCTGATCAGTTAGGCACACAGGAGCTGTTTGAAGGCGTGTCCATTTGCTCTTTCAATTGAGGACTAACTGATAAAAGCATAGAAACAGAATCATTATAAAATATAGGTCAATCGAAGTCGTCAAGAGAAACGGAATCTCCTTTTTTTGCTACCTAGCTCTTTTGACATGCTTTCGAAAACTGGAATGATTAGAGATATCATTAAAGGTCAACATCGCTATATTTTCAAGATTTTGTTCAAACCAACAAATCTTTAAAAATGTAATTGCTAATTGCAGAAAAAACAAACACTATGAACATTGTAAAGGAATTCTACATACTTTTAATAATGTTTTAGAAGTCAAAGTCAAATTATTTATCAAATGCACCAAATAACATAGCGTGATTTTGAACAATGAAATTCTTGTGACACGGCAGACTACATCTACGCAGTAAAAATTAGGAAATACAAAAAGCAAAAATATACAGAATGTTATCTAGCAGCAATTCCAAATAGAGAAGAAAGGGGTATATGAACAATATGGGTAGAAATATTAAATATTATAAATATTAGTGTGAACAGACCATAGCCTGGGTGGCTGTAGTCTTTTAAGATGTTCTGTGCTTTCCTATGGCATTGTGTATGCTAGATGCCTAGCACGGAGGGGAGATGGCAGCCCATGACATTCTCCGCAGACTTACCCACCCTCTGGAGGGCCTTGCAATCAGCAGCAGAGAAGCTGCTTTACCAGGCAGTAAAGCAGCCTAAAAGGATGCTCTCAACGGTTCACCTGTAAAGTTGGTGAGAGTTTTTGCAGACATGCCAAACGTCTTGAGTTTCCTCAGGAAGAATAGTCTCTTTTGGGCTGTTGGCACTGCCGAGTCCTGGACCAGGTGAGGCCATCTTTGATGAACACCAAGGAACTTGAAGTCAGAGACTCTCTCCATTTCAGCTCCATCGATGTGTATGGCATGACCCCCCCCTCCGCCACTTCCTGAAGTCCACGATCATCTCCTTAGTCTTGCAGACGTTGAGAGAGAGGTTGTTATGCTGGAATAATGTAGCCAGGTCCCCTACCTCCTCTCTGTAAGCGGTCTCATCGTTGTTGGAGATGAGACCCAGGATGCTAGTGTCTTAGCAAACTAAGGATGACGTTGGAGCTGTGTGTGGCCACACAGTCATGCAGGATCAACAGCCCCATAACATAAAATATCTATTACCATATTTTACAATAGGCATGAGTTTTTCCCTGTACAGACATGAATCTTTCGACATTGCCAAAGAGATCTATTTTCATTTCATCTGACCACAGCACACAGCCCCAATCCAAGTGCCAATACTTTTATGTAAATTCTAGGCAGCGCTTGACTTGGGATAAAAAGTGCAGGAACTGACAAATCGCACACTAGACTATATTCATGAAAATGTATGTGTTAATAAGGCTTGCCTAAAAAAGGAACCCACATGGCGATGGATGCAAATTAGTTTTACATGCATGTTTAACACTTTTTGTATCCAAGTGAAATAGGATGCCATGGAAGTATGCAAACATCTCTTTAATGCTGACATGTACTTAGAAAGTAAAATGTAAATGCAGATTATATTTGGTATGATTCTATTTATTAAAAAATCCTTATGAGAATTAATAATGCTGACATCTATCTTTTAAAGAAAAATAAATTCTGTTAAAAATACGTTTTTTTTGTTATTGTTTTATTATAAAATAAGATGTTTTTTCCATGTTTTTGAGCTCATTATCTGTGTTGTTCTTTATATACAAGCAATTTTGCTCATCTTGATCAAGGCTGGCAATCATTTTAGGTGACTGTGTTTCAACTGACAAATTCAAGACACAATCGTAATATTTTAAATGAGGTGAAGAATGATTGGTCTTGGGGGCACACGTGCAAATAATGTTGTGCCATGGAATGTTCTAATTGATTAGGATTTTTTCCATCCTGGTTCCACTAAAGCAGAACGAAACAGCGTCCCCGGGCGACTGACAAAGGAACGTGAAACAAACACAAACATTCCCCTTGTCCAACCATTAACTGTTTTACAGGCGTATTTACACTGTCAAGCATGTCATCCTTTCAATTTGCTGCGTTATTTCCCTGGTCACTGCAGATCTAGCGGGACTTGACTCATAATTCATGGTTCATTTATAGGTATTTATTTACTCCAACGTGTAAGATATAGTTAATAAATCCAAGAAAACTAAAAATATATCCAAGCAATGTAACTAAGATGTTAATCTGTTCCATTAATGAATCAAAGGCATACACTAGGGCCTATAGGCTGGTGCAGTGTTCTGAAAACAGGTGATTCCGCATAGTTCACGGAGATCCATTTTGCAGCTCTGCACTGCCCAGCATGTGTGAACCATACCTGAGCTGAGCATAGGCAAGCAGGTGAGAAAATAGCAGCCTAGTCGAGGGAGTTATCGTTATAGGAATATTTATGAGTATTTAAACATAGCTAGAATACTAATCAATTAGTTATTATTTACGTATGTTGCACGCGGTTCATAGACTAATAAATAGGCCAAAGTCGATTCACAATGAGGCAGGGAACCATTACAAGTTGCAATTCGCTTTTGAAGAACTGGTGTTCAGAATTGTAACGGGTGATCAGAGCAGCGAAAAGCGTAGAAATTGCGTCATAAAACGATATTTCTGGCCTAATGTCCAGAGTGCAGAAAGATAAGTAACCCCCTTATTATGCGATTGATAAGCAAACATAAACATGAAAGATAATGTATATGCATTGGCCATAAAGTATAGCCCACTAGACAACAGATTGACAGCATTTAAAGATAAAAGGGATGTCTATCGGTTATCGATAAACCGTATTCAATTCCGGATGTAGTCGTTGTCGAAAGTAGACTACTTATGGTAGCAAATCTAGTAAGAAAACAGACATTTCTGTCACACTGACGACGTATACCTAATATATTCAGATTTTCTCTAATTTCCCAAAATAGGTATATAGCGTTGGCAAGTAGGCTATCACTTACTTTAGCTGGACTTTTGTTTTTGATGGTGATCTGGCATTGCTTTTTGCAGTAATTGATGTCGCCTAGTTGGTTGTCAAATAGATCAGAAGACCCAGCCGCCAGCCCCGCAAGAAGCAGCGAGACGACAGTGGAGACACCGCACAACCTGACGCTGAACTGAAGCATTTCAAAGACGGATTTTATCACCACAGCTTGGACGAACACCGGAGGTCGGATGGATGTTGCTTCCAGCCTGATATCTATCTGCTTCAGTAATCTTTTGTCCCATGGTTTCGTGGTGTCGTCACTTCAAACATCATCACGCAGACGCTGCTGCGTTCCGCTTTCAATGTGCGCTCCGCACTTCACTGCAGTGCATAAAATATATGATTAAACATCTATACGCTAGGAACACAAATGTTCACTTGGTCAAAAATTAACCAGCCTGTTGTGGCTTAACATGGAAAAGCTAATTATATTGTTTCCATTGTTTTAATTCTCCCTGTTATAATAGGCCTACTTGTTTTTCAACTTTTTGTCTGAGCTCCTTTTCAGATATGAGCGCCTGTAAACATTACATTACACTCGAGGGTCCACGGTCCAGCACCTGTTGTATTCTGCGCATATGACCCAGACAATTTTATTTGGTGAATAAAACAATTCTTGTTAATTCATAAAGATGCCTTCCCCTATATAAAGTTACTATTTAGGGAAAGGGGTTGAGCAATAAGGGTTGGAAATATGATCCTATAATCTAATGAAATGCAAGACAAATATTGTTCTTGCAAGCAAAACAACATTTCAAATTATTTACATGAATTACATTTAAAATAATGAACATTTTAGAGCTATTATACTACTGACAATTATAGAATTCACACCAGATGGCATAATGCATCTTATTATACATGCATTAGCCTATTACCGTCTGTCTTTTATACATTCCACATGACTATGTCAATGGTGATTACAGTATTATTTCTTACAATGATATCTAGGCCTACAAACATTTCAGGATGTTCAGCCTGTTCTCATAGACCGGACATAGCACAGTATACGTTTATGGGTCACTTATGGGAAGATATTTTATGTTTGGTACAACCACTAGTAGCATAAACAACATAGCATTTCCTAAGACAGTGGTCACTTGGCACAACATTTTAACATGGGAATGGGTTAAATTGAACATATTTTCAGGGCAAGTAAAGCTTATTCTTGAACAGTTGCCTGGGACATGAATGTTGTTTCAATGTGATTTTCAAATGTCCAATAAATTTTCTTCACAAAATCTAAATAATAATGATACACTTCGGGTCTGATCATAATCAGCAAATACATAACAGTAAAATGCTTATAACATTAACAGGAAAGTTGACAAAATTGTTTTATCAGCAAAGTTGCTATGCAGAAGCATAGCAGCATGTGAAGCAGACAACAGGCCAGTGGTGTGTGTCTGGGTGATGGGGGGGCAGGGAACAGGACAGTAACAATTATTTAATACACTCATGATGAACCGATAAACTAACTTACATTTTCCTCTAATTATGTAGGAGCTTTCTTTACTGCATCAAACCAAGAGAAGCTAATTAAGCTAGTTAGCTAAGGCTAGGCTACTATAGTGCAAGAAACTGAGTTTTCTCTTTTTTGTCATTGGAACATTAGGAACATTGGAGGCAGTTTATGGTAGATAAGCAGTAAATTCTCTGGTGGACATTTTTGGCAGTCAGCATGTCAATTGCACTGAAACACATGGCTGAATTAGCCAATCACTGGCTGAAGACCACCCACTTGCATTGATTGACTTATACCTTGTGAACATGAAAACCTACATGACATTACTAATTAGGTCATGAAATAATATATTAAGCAAAATACCACAATCAAAAAGGCTCTAAAATTATGAAATTGGTCTTGAAATCATGAAAAAGTACATGAAAAAATTTATTTTAAAATTCAAGGTTATTTTGTGGCATTATGAAAGAAGATTTTATAAAAATGTGTGACTTAAAATAATTCATTTATTTATTTCAATTAATTCATAATATATTTGATTGTTTCATTTGTACTCCTTTGGTCCTCCATAAATATGATCTTGTGAAAAGAGGGCATCCTAAAAAAGAGGGCATTTTCTAAAATAATTATTGAATTGCAGCATACCATAGCTGAGAAATTACACATCGACAGGAATCCTCCAATTAAATGTATTTACATTTTAAATAATCAAGGGGGTTAAAAAATTAAAATTTCTGTTTTAGGGTGGCTGTATTATAATATTTTACTCTTATAATCTTCACCCGGCAGAGCCAGAGGACTGCCCACCCATCAGATTCTGGTTCCTCTCTAAGTTTCATCCTACGTTTCGACCCTACGAGGGAGTTTTTCCTAGTCACTGTGCATCAACCTCTTCATGGTTACAGGCTGGGTATCTGTAAAAGCACTTACTGTAGTGACAACTTCGGATGTAAAAAGGGCATTATAAAATAATTTTGATTGATTGATTGTCATTTGCAGTTGTAAATCAAACAAATATGTCTGAACACCATTCATTTCTGATGTTTTATGTATTTTACAAAAATAGTGAATTGTGCCAACCTTCCAAAGTATTTGAACTTCAGCGTTCAGTGGACAGTTTTGGTTTGTATTTCTGAGGCCATACTTACTACCGTGATTTGTCAAGTTGTGTTTTAATAACATAATTCATGATGTGGCCACTTTGGCGGTCATGTGTGACCTTGTCAACTGGTCCTTACATTTTCTTGCACATTTTATGCAAATTATAAAAGAAAATATGTAAATGTGAGTGTTTTTATTTAGTGAATCTGTCAAGAATAGCTAGGTAAGTTTTCAAAATATGTAATAATTTGTTCACATTAAATAAGAGCTAAATAAGAGTTTTTTTAATAAATGTCCCATGTAGAAGACACAATTTAAAAACAGTTTTTTGTATCCAGATTGTCATGATGTTACTCATTATATTTATACTATTAACTGATGCCCAATGGCTAAAGCAATAGTAACTTTTGCACTTAAAATGAAAGAATAGAAAAAAAGACAATGTTGGTTATATTTTTGAAAAAGCACATCCCTTACAATAGAATACCCTTTTGTCAGGGAAGAGAACACTTTTGCACTGCCATTTGTTTTGTGTGTCTTTTATGTAAGGTTGATTCAGACTCTTTCTATTTACTATAAGGTAGAGTATTTCGGATAAAGTAAAACAGTATTAGAATGTGCCATATGACCTGTATGAATACAATTTCTCTTTGGGGTATGTGAATGTTAGAGAACTTGAATCACCTGTCCCATGCTGTTTTAATGAAAAATGTATTATCTGCCTAGACCATAAATAGGAATAGGTAATTCCTTAACTCCTGACGTTGGAGTTAAAGAATATACTCTAAATAAATGCGTATTATATGTATGTTATGTCCTTTGTTTTTCGTTTTCGGTGGGAATAACAAAAGGAAGAGCAGTAACTACTTGGGAGTGTGTGGGAAGACAAGGGAGGGGCCTAATAAAGTATCAACTTGAATGTTTTAGCTGTTGAGGCGTGCACTAAAGCAAACCCTCACTGAACTAAAGGCAACCCGTATTGTGGCTTTCACACAACCACTGTTCATCAACTCATACCCACTTAACACAAGGATCTCCGACGTTCGAACTAGTTTCTTCGTTAGAAATTCACTGTAGATGTAACGTTGTTGGAGAGCTGCGTTTCCATTACTGCGTTCTCAAACACAGGAGTGTTAACCCGCGGGTCTTGGAGCAGAAACGTCAGGAGGGAAAAGACTAGAGAGGCAAAGAAAAAGGAAATCTGAAACATGATCTCCTTGTTGTGTCTCATGCTGTTTTTTCCACGTGTGTTCACCTCGTCGACACGTAAGTTCAAAATTGAAGTGTGAAATTGTGAGAAGCCGACTATCAAATTTACCATACGACGGATTTGGGTCTAACGTGTAGACTGATTTGAAGGGGAGGAGCGCACTCCAACCCATTAATCAACAAAAAAACTTACGGTTAATGTGTTACAATTCTAAGCAATGTGTTTTTTTATATTGCATGTAGCCTACGTTATGTGCAGGTACGAAACATTTGATCCATTAAACCGCAGGTGTCTGACTGTCTTGTAATTGCGAAGTTAACAGATATTTGAACCTGTGCTATAGCACACATGACTAATTTAATAATGAATGAACCGATATGAGTGATATTCAAGATGACATAGGCTACTTTCCTTTTTTAAATATGGGACAATAAGTTTGAAAAAAAAATGAGAATCAGTTGGTGTTGTATCATATCACATTTGTGAATTAATATGTATTTTATAGTTTATGAATAAACGTGAACTATTTTACACAAAGTAACAACCTGTGCCAGCAGCTTACCTGGATTTATTTAAATAACATTGATTTGTTGCAAAAAAAAAACTAAAAAAACTAGACCACAAGACAAGGATCAGGATTAGAATTATTTTTATTTAAGTACATTTACACATAACCCAAATGTAACTTGGTGTAAAGTTGCTTTATTTAAATTAATCTAATATTCCTAATTGTAATATGAGTTAATGTTGCTTCAAGTGGAAATATCAGCGCACACACTTGAGTATGGCACAATTTGTCTCATACCAAGTCTTCTTTAGCCAAGTCAGACTCATAGCAAGCAGCATATTGGTCCATATGTTAGATAGCTTGTCCACCTCCCACCAAGACTTAATAAACCTCCTCACATTAACCCTTGAATCTCTCCCAAAGGAACCAAGTGGTAACACATTCAAACAGTAATGCTTCTCAAGGCATTTCTCTTGAAGCATCAATCATAAGATGAGGCAGAAGAGTAAAGGAATAGTAGGGATGGAAAAGCATTCAAGAATTTTACCAGCAACCTTCTCTGACCTCTTGAAGCTTTCTCCTAACAGTTTCAACCCTGGACCCATAAATCCACGTCATTTCTCTGAGGTCATAAACATTATCAGTGTCAAGTGTCTGCAGTCAGAAATAGAGGAAAGTTTACTCATGGTTCATTATCTATTCAATTTGAACAGACTTATTCAAATTAAAGTGCATTCCTATGCGTGCTAATCCACTCTCACCCATAGGTGTGAAGACCACATAAAACATTTCTTTGTCCCTCCCCTCAGAGGTGGCTGTGATCTTCCCCCAGGACCCAGCATTGCAGATAGGTTCCAGCCTGACGGCCACATGCACAGTCAGCCCAGAGCGGGGACTGCTTGTACACACTATGTACTGGACATTGAACGGGAAAAGACTCAGCAGTAGCACGTATGGCCTGCTGAGCCCAAATGCCCTCAGTGTCACCCTGCACCGCCTAAACGGCTCCCAGCAGCAGTCCGGGGACAACCTGATGTGTCACAGTGGAGATGGACATGTCCTGGCTGGCTCCTGTCTTTATGTAGGCTGTAAGTGTTACACCAGACCTGGAGATCTCAATCGCTTCACCCGGGGACAGTTTTTGCCAGATCAAAATTATATGCGGTGTTTATTGACATTCTATTTATCTTCCTTTCACTTGGATGAAATCTGAACCACAGATCTGAGGAAAACTATATCACGATGCGTCTTAGGAGCCACATTAAAACGGCTCCGAAACAGCGCTGTCGGGTAACAAGAAAGGCATTCATAAATATTCCATTGTTTGCATCAATACTGTTTAAAGTAAGCAGCTCCAGGCCCCCTACAGAGATTTTGTAATTACTGGAAACAAGGATTGTAATCTGAGCTTTTCTATGATTTTAAAACCTGTTATATTGCCATTCTATAATCTGTAGTCTCTTAATGTTAAGGACAGTGAATATTGCATCCGACCTATGTATGAACAGAGGCAATGCGAAACTCATGCAGAAGTCTTTGGAATGAAAAAGCAAAGCCCATGTCTCTATTAAACTCTGTCTACTCTTTCTTCTAATCATACCCCATCATACCTCAGTTTAGTGGATCAGTTGGTTGTAATCAGCACCTGGTCTCTACATCTGGGTTTGATAGTCTCTTCTTCAGAGGATATGAGAGTGCCTCTAGCCTGTTGTCTGAGGTTATGTAATGAGATGGTGGGTCATTATGGGATTGACTATTCAATCAGGTTTTGATAGGAGCTACTGCACTGATGTCTGTGTTGTGGGTCAAAACCACCTTGTTTAATGAGTAATAGTAATTCTGAAGGACCATGATTATCCATTGTACTAGTTAGCTAGCAATGACTGTGTGTTTATCAGCTTTATGTCCACTGTGAGCAGCCACTGGGAGAACCAAGTATTTTTACTTTTAATGTGCAGTGCCCCCAGAGAAGCCAGTCAACCTAACCTGCTGGTCCCGAAACACAAAGGACCTGAGCTGCAAGTGGACCCCTGGGGGGAGGGGTGAAACCTTCATCAAAACCAAATACACCCTCAAGTACAAATTGAGGTGAGAGCCACAGATCTCCAGCATCTCCCAGGTGATCACCCAACACACATTCATTTCTGCTTAGAAACAATGATAGATGTATCACCTGGAAAACCTCCTCTTACTCACTTAAGGCCTTGATGTCATTCTGAGGATGCATTACAAATACTGTAATAGTAGACTGTTGTTCTGAAAGAAGCTATAAAAATGATTTTCATTTGACTGGTTTTTGGCAGTACAATGTAGCTGACGATTTTGTTACCGCTTTGATTGGCTTTATGTTGCCGTGTTTTCTGTGAAGGTGGTACGGGAGAGAGAGACAATGTGATGACTACAGCACGGGGCAGAACCATCTGTGTTACATCCCCAGTGACCTGGCCCTCTTCACTCCCTACGAGATCTGGGTGGAGGCATCCAATCAGCTTGGGACTGCCACCTCTGATGTCATCACTTTGGACATCCTGGATGTGGGTAAGGTGGACTCAAACTTTGCTACACGTCCTTCCCTGTCCTCACCATGCCGCACCCCTCCCCATGCCGAACCCCGCCCCTCCGCATTCCTCACCCCTCACCATGCCATTCCTCACCCCTCACCATGCCATTCCTCACCCCTCACCATGCCATTCCTCACCCCTCACCATGCCACACCCCGCCCCTCACCATGCCGCTCCTCGCCCCTCACCATGCCGCTCCCCGCCCCTCACCCACCTGTGGCCACATCATGGAGTCCTGTCGTTACGGTAACGAGGGTGTGATACATGCCGTGCTCCCCCTGCGACCCCGTGTTCCTTAATGAGCACATCTTTCCTCTCTTTTCCTCGTCTCACTTCGCTCACTCGGCACAGGATCTCCTCCATATGGCTAACATGCCCTCATGTGAGAAAGGAATTTTATGTGCTCTTAATCCAATCTTATAACAATACAATGGATTATGCCAGTGATTATAAATGGTAAACTGAACTGTTGTTCAAGATCATGGAGCATCAGAAGTTTTGGCAAAGTGGAACACTCCAAATATACAATATTGGGGACACAAAACAAAATATAAGTTGTTAATTCCAACAACATTTAGTTTGGCCATGAACATTTTGGTCTTGAATTACAATGTTGCATTATGCCAGATTGCCAGACTGGTTTATGATGAAACAATAATAATCAACTGTATTATTGTATGTCCTAAGGACTGAGGTGTGTCTCTGTGGGTTGAAAACTGTAAGCGAGTTTACCTGTGTTGCTTGGCTACCTCCCTACCATACATAACACACATGTAAACTACTCGAAGTTGGATGGGATGGAGAGGAGACTAGAAGGGCCTAAACATGACGCATTACTAACCTGCTGTTTTTTCACCCTCTCCACAGCGGAACCAATAAGATGTGGAATGTTTCAGTGGAAACCTCCATGACATTCCACTCCCCTGGGGGCAAATTTGATAAAACCAATAAAGTGCAGCATTACACAAACAACAAGGAAAACAGGAAATGAAGGGAGCTATACTCAAGCATATAATCACAAATAGGCTGCTGATATTTGATTCTGTCTTTTTTTTTCTCTCCCTGGCTCTTCGCTCTCAGCGCCATCTTCCTCTATCAGTGCCACCAAAGTATCTGACTTCTCTGAGAACCTTATTGCGGCAGGAAAACATGTTTTTTTAATGCTGGAGTGAGGGACAAAACTGCAGTGTGCATAAATCATTTGACTGGGAGAGAAGGCAGAAATAGACACTGACTTTATTACCTTTTGTTGCAGTCAGTTGTGGCACAGTTAGTTGTTTGAGGGTTTGCTGACTATCAGGGAAGACCCTCCTCTCCTGGCTATCTCCAGCATCCGATTACTACTTGATGCTGCATTATATAAATGTTTATACTACAAAATATGCAACACATTTTTCAGGTTACTGTACCAATGCACCACACCAACAATAAATAACGCATAACCGTATATTAGTGTGAGATCTGGAGCCCTTTAACATCATGGTTAGCATTTGTAGTACTCCAATCAAGTAAACGCTGATTTCAACAGAGAATGCTTGCAGGGTTTGAGACAGTTTTAATGTTTGTGAAAATTTGGACTGTCCCAAATATAATAACCAAATGTATGTATATGCAAACAGCCAGTCCTGTTTAGAAAATATAATGTAGGCTACTAATGCTTACAGTCATTAATTCCAATCAAATGGTTGGAGGAAAGGCAAGTGCCTGTTCAGCATCCAACCCACCATTCACCTTACAATCTCTGCCAAGGCAGACAGCATTTAGAATTGTATTCACCTTGATCCTTAATTAACATGTCCTGTGTCATTAATCAGTGGGTTTTACAGTCGTGTTTGAAACTTTTTTTTTGGCATGTGCAGTGCACTTTCTGGAACATTTGTGGGTAGCCCACTGCCGTGTGCTCATTGCTGTGTGTGTTATGTTAGAACTTAAAGGGCTGGTTTCACACACACAAATTAAGCCTAGTCCTAGACAAATTAAAATGAAGCTCAATGGAGATCTCAGGCCTATAGTATTTGCTAAACAAAGGAAACAAAGCTAAACAAAGGAAATGTAATAAATAAACTTACTAAAGGTTGAACATAAACAAGGAAAATAACTAACTACCCCCCCCTGTGCCCAATAAAAATGGTATCCTTACTAAAACTAAAAAACTAAATAATAATAATATATATATATATATATAATAATAGATGGCCCCCCTGTACATTCTGGCATGTCTCTAAGACTTGGAGAGGGAAATGGAAGGAGAAGAAATGGCAGAGAGTGGTTCATATTGGAACAGTGACTGCAAGGTTGCTGGTTTGATTTGTCAGCTAAGGGATTCAGTCTGCCATTTATTAAGGCATTTATTAAGGCACAAAAAAAATTAAACAGATGGTGAGTAAGAGAGGGGATCAAAATCAGACGAACAAAACTGAGTTGAGCGGAGAAAACATTGGGTTGGTGCTGGACAACACAGTGCAGGCCCAACACTGAACATTCATCATCATGTTTCATTTAAGCATGGTAACTTTGATGTTAGAGATTTAGTGTCTGCACAGAATAGTACAGTAATTTACCTAGTTATTTTTTGATGTTGAGAAACCTGTGTTTTCAGGTACAACTTTTAGGGTCATCTCAAAGATGTTAGGCCATCCCGAGCCTCAACCTGCTCAGAGCAGAAAACCGAAGATAAAGTCTCAATCTGACATTGACCCAAATATCTTATACACTTTTGGAGAAACATGTAAGAGGATTTGAGTGGCATGAGTAAAACCTCTGTCTATCAGATTGTTGGAACAGCTACCAAATTGGTAACACCTGCTATTTTCTCGCACATCTCCTCAAGTAGGTTTTGAATACAGATTAGAATAAAACACTGTAAAGCCTTAAACAACAACGGTTAAAATGTTTGACATATTGTAGTTCTCACAAAGCAGTGCAAACCGTACAAACGGTGTGTAATGAGTTCTGTGTGCAGCCGTCTTGGTATTTCAATTACACAGCTTTGCGACCAACTGGTCTGTGTTGTTTCAGTGACTACAGACCCTCCAGACAACATCCATGTGAGTCGTGTGGGGGAGCTTGAGGACCAGCTGACCGTCAGCTGGGGTAGCCCTCCAGCACTCAAAGACTTCTTGTTCCAGGCCAAATACCAGATACGATACCGACTGGAGGACAGCCTTGAATGGAAGGTAGATCAGAAGTCCAATTTAATCGTAAAAGGTTTCTACCGCCCTCTCTCTAACTTCTATATATAGTACCTTTTGGGAAGTATTTCAACCCACTTTCTCCACATCTTGTTGTTATGGACTTGATTCATTAATAATGTAGTAAAAAGGAATGCCATCAATCTCCACGAAATAGTCCGTAATCGAAATGTGTGCCACTGTGCATGAAAGTGAAAAATAGAATGATCTCACAGAAGTTGTAAGACCCTCTACCATGACATTCCAAATTGAGCTCAGATGGATCCTGTTGATTGGATGTCTATGGGCTTATTTACATTACACTACATATTCTGAAACATGGCTAAGACAAATTCAGTTTCTGGTGGCACATATTTCAGCCCATAAAGAACACTCGATGTTAGATTATTTTTTTGTTAGACTTACAGATATAGATCTGAACTGTATCAAGTTTCTGTGCAGTGCACACATCTCTTGGTTTTCCAGCGATTGATGGCCACATTCCTGCGCGATATGTCTCAAACGTACTGGCAGAAATTCAGCCACTATGGAAATTATTATGCAAACTAAGATAAGTCTATCTAGCATTTTATTCTGTCAGTCATTATGTAAACAAGCCCTATATAAAGGTTCCACACTTCCCAGTGTAATAGAGTCTAGCATTGTTGAGGCAACAAACTTGGGAAGGTTATCACTCCTGAGTAAAAAGCATGGGACAGATTCTAAGAGCATGAGGAAAAAGATTTTCTAGTCTGATGAGACCAAAATAAAACTGTTAGGCCTAAAAGACAAGCACTACATCTGGCAATAACAAGGTACCGCTCATCACTTTGCTAACACTAATCTTATGTTGAAGCATGGGGTGGGAGCAACATGCTATGGGATGATTCTCAGCCCAAGGCCTGGGTAAATTGAGTAAGTACAGAGAGGTCCTTGACAAAAAATTGATAAAGAGCGCACTGGACCTCAGTCTAGGGCAAAGATTCATCTTTCAGCGTGACAACACCTTGAACCCCATTGTTTGTCGACGCACCACATCCAATCTGACAAGGCTACAAGGAAAAATGGAAGAAACTTCCCAAATCCAGGTGTTCATAGGTGGTAAGGGGATACCCACAAAGTCTCAAAGCAGTTATCGCTACCAAAAGCACTAAGTACTGAATAAAGGGTCTGAATACTGAATGTACTGTACATGAGAATGGTTGTTTTCAATAAATTGGCACACATTTCCCCCCCAAAAATTGCATTGTAATTATGGGGTATTGTGTCAATTGGTCGATTAGATTTTTAATTAATCTGAATAAATTAAATATCAACACAAGAAAATGTACAGAAAGTGAAGGAGTCTGAATACCTTACAAAAGGCACTGTATATATGACACAGTGCCACATCTATGGCATATTTTATTTGTTGAAATATTTGAGGTTATGTTTGGTATGTTATGGTAGGTACACTCAAATTAATTTTTGACTTTAACGAAAAGGAATTCTTTAATGTTGTGCTCAGGTAGTGGACGATGTAGGTAACCAGACATCATGCCGGCTAGCTGGGTTGAGGCCAGGGACGGTGTACTTTGTCCAATTGAGGTGTAACCCAGTGGGAATCTATGGCTCCAAAAAGGCTGGGATCTGGAGTGACTGGAGCCACCCTACAGCTGCCTCCACACCTCACAGCGGTGAGTAAAGATTTATATAGCATTAACATTTAGCGGTGAAAGTATGTTAATTACTAAAATGTTATCTATACTTTTCACATGAAATGTGATCAGACCTTCATCTCCATTTGGATAGTTGATTCATTGTCCAAGGATATAGCATAGTGCTGTGAGAAAGTATCAGAACTTTTTATTATATTGTTTACACTGAATTTTATCATCTTCAGCCAAAACCTGATATCAGATAATCGTAACCTGAGGGAACATAAAAATCTAAAAATGTCCGCCTTGTTTAATTAATTTAAAGATGCTGTCTGTGACTTTTGTGAATAACAAACTTAATTTCTATTTTTAAAAACCTTGCAGTTTGGCCTGGTTGTGTTGTTGCTAATGTGCTTAATTTAAAGGTGGAATCACTATGACATTAAATTCCAGTGGTCTTCAATTAATAAATGCAACACCCAATTCTGCATGAAAAAGCAACTACCCCCTTAGAGTCAATAATGGGTTGTGCTGCAAAGACTACAACCTAATTCTTACTGTAATGATTGATCAGTCTGTTACATCATTGTTACATTAATAGTACATTTTAAGGCCTGCCAAAACATACATTGGGTTTAGGTCTGGAGATTAATTTGTTTTAAGGTTATGGGGCAACCATAATTTTTTTTAAATGGGCTGAACAGGTGGATTAAATAAACAAGCACAAAACCACCAAAAAACGTATTCCCTTTTCTTTATGTAAGTCATGTAAAGTGCAAAAATATCTTTGACAGGCAAACAAACTGTCCAAAAACAGAAAAGGGCAGTAGGAAACAAACTCTCCTAACAAAAAAGATTGAACTTTCCGAGCCGAGTTGTGTAATAAGACGTTTAATTAACAAAAGATATGCCCGAAAAGATCTCAACAGTTACTTCTGTGCAGGAGTCTCAAAGGAAACGCATACGAAAGCTGCCAATTGCTACGGAGTAGTTCCTAGCACAGAAACCCGGAACATGAACAACAATCTCATGCTGACTGGAGGATCCTCCACGATCAAGGAAGGGGTGTCAATTTTAACGGGGACCGGAACAGACAATTTTCGACAGGTGTGGGTAGTTGAGTATTGCCAGGAGCTCACGTGTGGGGCGGGGCTATTGTTGTGTCTTAAAGTCTGTGATACACCAAAAGCGCCCGTGCGCTCCCATTTATTTAAAATAACTACGTAGCTACAACAAGCGATTTATGCAGCGCGAAGCTTGGGAAGCAATGCATTTTTTGACACGGTAAGAACGTTTTTTTTTAATCATATGTGTAAACATGTACACGCAGGGCCCAGCTGTAAAAGATATATTGGTCTCAGTCTGTGTTCCTTGTTGAAATAAAGGTATAACAATAATACAAATGACCAGCTGTTAACTTCCTGTGATAACCAGTCACCAGGTTGCTGGAATCTTTTTCCTGTTGGAAAACCAAAGTGTGGTCCCAAATCCAGGGGCGCCGCCAGGAATTTTGGGCCCCATGACAGCTGTTACCTATTTTTTGTGGCCCCTGTCAGTCATGGGCCCTTGGAATTGTCCTAACTTTTCCCCCTATACGGCTCCCCTGCCCAAATCACCCCCCACCATTTCCAGGCAAATGCATGTTCAAATCAACATGTAGCTGCCCCTTCAAAGCAAATTACTATGCAGGGCGCTCCAATTAAGTGCATAGGGCATTGGGGCTTGTTTAAAATTCATATGAATACACTTTAGTTATATTAATCAATGTTCTGTTGCCCACATTGTATTTTGGCAAGTATCTAATGGAGAGGGTAAAAAATTGCATTTGCAGACTACCCGGAATTGGGACAGATACCATCAGAACCTGTGGTCTTGTGGTGAAATTCCAGACTTTGATGCTCAAACAAAACATTTTGATCTATTCCCCCTTCTGACTTTCCAGTTTTTGACTCTCAGCTATCTTTAGCAACTGTGCTTTTATAGTTGTCGACCAACTATTTGTAAAAACTCCTTTGTATATATTTAAGAGAATTATTGTGTACCACAAAAAACAATCTTTTGAGCCTGCCAGGTTTGGAACCAAAGGCTGATACATTAGCCATTATGCCTTTGGAGAGGTTAATAGCAACATTTGCTCGTTCCACTATTCAAGCAGGGAGAGATTTCTTTTGTCAACTATAGTAATTTAATATCTAAAATATTCTGACTCTAAACAAATGTATTTCTTAATATTTTCAAAACAGGTTGGATTATACTTCTAAAACACCATTTCATTACTGGAGCTCCCTTCAAAACAAGATGGGATGAAGACTCCTAACTCAAACTCCTAACTCAGGTTTCTGTGAAACACGCACGGTTTTGTAAGAGTGTTCCGTTGTAACAAAGAATTGAACATACCAAATCACCTTTTTATTGATGATTGCTCGTTTTAGATTAACTATTCTGTTCAAGGTAACAAACACAACAGAACATGCTGCCAAATGAACATGATTCTATACAATATCTATTAAATTTGTGGTGATGACTTGAATGTAGAAATGACATTTTGTTGCCCACATTTCTCATGTCAATATGTCATGGTCATTATGAATTAATTTGACCGAGACTCTCTTAAAGGGACTTAATGAGTGCATACACTACCCCCACCAAACCCCATTGATATGTCAAGTAAATCCCTTATATTATCTGAAATCAAATGGGCTGAAGTAGTTCTTTATGGAAAAATGGACCAAAATCCTTCCTGAAAGATACAGGAAATTGGTAACCTTTGATTGCAGACAGCTTAAGATGGCACATTTAGTAATTGAGCATAATGGGTAAAAATGCTACATTTTATTAGGTAAATCTAGGTTGTTCACATACTTTCACAAACAAGTAGATTGATTGTTAGATCAATATAAAGAGAATGAGCACAATTGTTGTCATGTACATTTTAAGAACTTGTTAATGTATGCCAAATATATGCAAAAATACGGAAAATCATGAAGGGTTCATAAACCTCTCACCAGTGCAGCAGCATCACAAGCTTGAGGGGGATTTATGACATTAGTGTTGTTTTTTTTTAATGCAATTCAAGGAATTTTAATGAAATAATTATCGATAGTGCACACTGAATATTCTTTTGTAATATGTTGAAAAGTTATATTTAAGATCAAACAGTATTTTATAGCTTGTGAGACAGGAGACATAAAAATTGCCCTCTAATAATCAACCTTTCATTGCCAATTAAAGTAAAGAAACCAAAACCTCACCCGAGATTAGTCTTCAACATCCTGGGGAAATGAGATCCAAACCGTATGTGAGCCCAGAAAGCTAAACTTAAAAAAAATACATGATAGAAATCTTTCATCCTAGGATTAAAATAACCCAAGCTGAAATGGCAAAAGGCTGAGGGGGACATCTGATAGATATGCTTATTTTTCTCTTTTGTTAGCCTTCAAAGATTGATCAACTTGAAATGTAGTCTGTCAGTTGCAGGGGACATTAACACTGAGTGGAAACAGATTCGCAGAATACAACAGCAGATAATGGGTTACATAGGTCATGTGGTATTTACTTGCAATGGGGAGGAAGTTATCAGGCTCTGTTTGCCATCAGCTATTAATTGTGGCAGACTTTAAAATGTTGCCCTCTTCATGGGGAGTGTACCAGATCAATTCTATGAATAATTTCTATTGAATTCATATTGAATCTACTGAAATCAAATAGACTTGGAGGAATGACCTTGCGCTGTAGTCAGAGTTCCTCGCCCTGTTTTAGCCTGTAACTGCTCTTTTTCCCAGTTGGTTTAATTATAGCAACAGACAGATGGTTCAATTAAATCAGACCTGCGTTCTGGTAATTACGCAGTTGTTCTTTTTAGCCATAGTTAAATCAAATTACCATGGCTTGGGGTATTACAGGTAGTGTAAACATGGCTGTGGAATGTTGGGTTGAATTGCAGCCGGTATCCCTCTGAACTGTCCTCTCTGACGAACCTTGTCCTTGACCACGTTGCTGCCTTTCTTCATTCTCCCTGAGCAGAGCGGCTGCAGAGTGGGTCATGTGACCCGAAGTCGGGCGAGCAGAACTCCACCCTGCGACAGGAGCTCAAGCAGTTCTTTGGCTGGGTCCGCAAACACACCTACGGCTGCAGTGGCATGTCAATCAAACTGTACGACCAGTGGAGGGTGTGGTTGCAGAAATCGCATAAAACGCGCAACCAGGTCGGTAAGGCGAATATCCCCTTTTTTCTGTCATTGCTCCAGCATAGGCTTTGATCCTGTACTATTAGTCTACTGTGGCTCTTTATCACGGCAACACACTGCTGTTGATGTGAACTCTGCACACACCCTCTGTCCTGAATTGTACTTTTGCAATGTGGTCAGCGTTTTGGAACCACACAAGAACCGTTTCTCCAGAACTGGTTAGATTTTCTGAAGGCAGAGTTTGAAGTTTTATTTTCAGGTATGTGTGTGGTTACTACTTTATTGGCCCAGAGTACAGCATAAAGTTGATATCTGCTCAGTTGTCAGAGTCATGCAATGTCTTTTTATTACAATTTTTATGGCATAGACTTATGATCTTCAGTTGATTACCACAACAAAGGGAAATCAGCATGTAAATATAATTAACAACCCCTTTAATGTGTTCCTTGTGTGTTTTGTCTCAATGTGACATGAGAAGCTTGTTTCACAACATAACTCAGCCCAAATGGCAGCCAGGAGAACTGAGGTCAACACTCAGCCACATCCTCTGTTCGCCCCCTGAACCTAATCGCTGGTCGTTATGCTATTGAGGACAAGGGAATTTCCCAGACTTTCAGCTCACCTGATTAGTGTGGTTTCCCCCCTGAATAAAGTTTGTGTCTAACCAGTCTGACAGTTTTATATTGATAAACCTGAGAAAACAGGGAAGTTCAACTAGCTGTTACCAATACACAATTAGTGACACTATGATAATGAATGTGAATTTCTGTCCTTTGTGCATTTGATTATCCCAATATTACACATCTGTTTTCCCTTGCAGATTCTACAAGGCGATAAATCATAGCACATCCTAAATGTCATTGAAGTAATAAAAACAACAGCAGCATTCAGAAGAGCAACTGACAAACTGGCTCAGTCTACTTTGAGGCCTCTGTGTGAAAGCAATCCAACAATTTGGATATTCCAGAACTTGGTAACACCAATTCTTCTTTGTAGGAATCCATATGGAACAGAAAAAGAACTGATGCGAGACGCCAGCGTGTTACACTGCTGTCTGCCACACAGGATTAAAATAGAGTGGAATCCCTCTTTGCTCAGATACAGCCATCTATCTCTACGAATTGCTCACTCACTGACTACACACAAACAGATCGGTGAGTGGGAGGATGGACACGTTTCTTAATGTAGCATTAGAATGTGTTTGACTCAATGGCCATAAATCATCGCACAGACTACCGTCAGATCAGACAAGTAGTGGCCACTATCATAGGCTTTTAACACAGACTTAAGACCATTTAGCAATCCTGCTGTAATGTTTTATATAGTGCAAAGAACTATTTCAGCTCCTGTTTGGAAAAGTCTATCACAGAACATTTCAGTATTCTAGAACATGAAGGAATTTCCATATTGTATTTCCATTTTAACCACTTTAAAAAGATAGCTAAGGATTTTGGGAATAAAGCCCTTAATCTACTTCCCCAGAGTCAGATGTACCATGTTTTATTGTTGCCTTACGTCAGAGAAGACACAGATTCTGCATCTCCATGACACTTCCATGTTTGTAGTGACAACGTCTGAAGTGAGGTGATTGTTATTGGGTCCTGTATGGAGATGGTCCCATGTCCAGCCATATAGCGATTGCATTAACCCTAGTTTTCAACTCCCTCAAATTAAATGTAGACATTAAATTATATACACAAGGTACTGATGTGAAATGTCAAATTATACCTTATATATAGCCACACATTTGCCCAAGTTAAGTATCATGGTAATTTATTTCTGTGTGTTTATAACAAGCAAAAACATGGTGTTGTGTAAGCAAATGCAAATACAATATTTTGTGGGTTGGCATACCAGACACAGCAAGCCAACTTCAGATGTTTCTGTATGGAACTCAGGCTTTTGGGTCATGGTGACTAAAGCATTCTGCAGTTTGTATTGGAAGTCTTCTCATCCTGAGTGTCTGTACCACTCTGGATTCCTCTTACTGAAATTGTCATAAGGTTAAACTGTTAATACGCTTTTTGAGTGACTGTGCTGATGAAGACACTTTCATATTGCTTTTATTTTTGTAGCTGCATATTTAAGAAATACTAATTAATTGTTCTCATTAAATTATGTCCAATTATCCACAAAAATCATGTAAATGTCATTTCGGCAGTAGTTGTCAAAAAACAATAAAGGAATGAGACTTGCCTTGGAATGTTTTATCTAAATACATTTATGATAATGACATAGTAGTCGAGGCTAAAACAATAGTTATTGTCTTAATTTCTACAAGACCACACAGGACAAGAATGGGTTTTCCCTGCTAAGGCCTCATATGTGCATGCAAATAAAAGCAGGGTGCAGAATGACCCTGGGCTACAAGAAAATACAGCAGTCAGGTGGAGCCAGGAGGCAATCAATAACTTAAGCAAATTAATGAAATAACAAGGGGGAGGCTTCAGCAAAGTCCATCAATCCCTGTCTGGGCAGCAGCCTCCTGGGTGTCCCCATCACTCTGAATCCTCAGTGTCGTATTTAAAGTCCTGCAGAATCTCACTCAGTGCCTCCTTATTCTTTATGATGCTGCAGAAGGGGTGGAGAAAAAAAGGGTTTGAGAGGTCTGGGTGCATTCCTGTGAGTAGTTTGCAAACTGACACCAGTGACCAGGCAATGGAGAAGCTTAACAAGACACTGGGCCAACCCTGCAGCTTTAACACACTGCAGTTTTGGAGACAGCACATTGAATGAGGTCACTGGGGAGAGGAAGCCCTGAAAGAAGGAACAAAATCTGCTCTTACTTTTGCTTGATCTCTTGGATCTTCTCCTGACAGTCCTGGTCTTCTGGGTGATCCTGAGCCTTCTGCTTTGCCAGCTGGAGCTTGGCTGTCTGTGGACAAAGACATGTGCAAACCATTTATCAAATGTGGAGCTGAAGCAATCAAATTTTAACAACAGCCCGAGTCTGACCTAGAAGAGGGACAGATATATCTGATGTGATGACAGTTGATAGCATGGAAATGGAAGCCATAATATAAATCTAGTTAAATATTTGTGTTTTTACTGAGGTTCACATTACAGTTTTACATGTTATAAATGTATCTATGCATCACTGACACTGCACACATTTTTACAGCCATAATATGCCCTTAGTCTACAGATAATCCATCCTGTTTCCTAGTCACCATACATCTTATTATATCTAGTGCCCTTCAGACTTATTGCCCCACCTTTCTAAAGAAAGCTCTAAAATGTAATTTACTATTTGTGTATTTGTTTATTTCATGCAGAAAATTTGAAATGTAACATTTGGGATTAACATATTCTAAGAAAAATATATATTCTTAATACATGCACCCTCCCTTTGCTAACAGCACAGTCCTTCATTAGATTTCGTGAGAGCACATGGCAAGGGATCGGAGACCATTCATTCATGTAGAATCTCTCCAGATCCCTCAAAGTGCTCACTTGTGGACTGACTGGACTCTTCTCTTTATCACCCCACAGGCTCCAATACTTTGTAGGTGAGGGGACTGGGACGGTCATTGCAAGAGCTTGATTCTGTGGGCAGTGAGCAATCTTTGTGAATCTCAAGGAATTATTTGGATCACTGTCATGCTGTAAGATCCAAAGATGACCCTGTAGCAGACCTGATACCATGTATCCTAACAAAGATCCCAGGAAAGAAAAACAGCCCCACAACATTATTCACCATATTTCACTGTGGAATAAGGTTATTTTTTGCATCACCATCCCTCTTATGCCAAAGCAACCTCTGGTGTTAGTGGTAAAAAAGCCCTGTTTTTTGGTTTAACTGACCACAAAATTCACTTGGAGGCAAAGTACACAAGCGTCCTCTTCCAGTTGTGTTTACTGTATCCCCTTATAAAACAGCAACAGTTCAGTCTGACCATCACTCTCAGCTTAGAGGAGCCCTCAGCTCTTGTTAAACTACTGTACATGACAGATTTATTTAATTTAGAAACTTTTAGAAAGCCACTGACACAAAAAAACGGTCCTGTCAAACTAAACAAAAATGACTATACAAAGAAATATGTTGTAAAATATGTATTATTAATGAATGTGTACATCATGAGATCCCAGGGGTCATTGCAAATCAGTGACCCAAACAGAGTTTTTACTTCAAATATTTTGGGATAATCCAGGGCCTATCTAGGGTGGGATGCTATAATATATTGCAGCTATTCATAGGCTACATTTGGTTAATATTATACATATTTAAATGCTGTTTAATACAGTTTAGCAATGCACGTCATTACTTTATGCATTAGAAAATAATTTGATTAACTACAGTGCCATGAAAAAATATTTGCAACCATCCTGATTTCCTCTATTATTGCATTTTTGTCACACAGAAAGGTGCCAGATCTTCATAGAAAATGTAATATAATAAAAAAATCCGTTTTGAATGACAGGGATCAAGTCAGGACTTTAACTTTTGTTTGAGACATTCTGAGGTGGACTCTTCTCTTTAAGATTCTTGTCCTGCTGCACAATTACCCTTCAATTTCAGCTCAGGGACTGATGACTGGAAATTCTCCTTCAATGATGGCAATTCTTCCAGGCCCTGAGGCAGCAAAGAATCACCACACCAATACATATTTGACTGGAATGATTGTTCTTATTGTCAAATGATGCCTTTGCTTTACAACGCTGTAAAGCTCTGGACCAGAGTTTTCCAAAAAATACCACTTTTGATGCTTCTGTCCAAAACATTCCAAATGTCTTTGGTGTAACCAGTGTGCATTCTTGCAAAGGTGTGACGGGCACTAATGAATTCCATTTTTGTACAGTTTATTTGTTATTGATGAATCATGAAGAATGACCTTAGCTGAGGCTAGAGAGGCCTGCAGTTCCTTAGAGGTTGCCTTCTGTGCTTCCAGGATGAGTCACCACTGTGCCCTTGGAGGATGGCCACTCCTGTGACGATTCACCACAGTTCCAAGTCTTCATTTGTAGATAATGCCTCTCACTGTGGTTTGCTGGAGTCCCAGAGACTTGGAAATGGCTTTGTAACCCTTTCCATAATCTCAACATCTTTTTCTCGTCTCTTCCAGAATTGATTTTGATTGCGGCATGGTCTGCTACTTGTTGAAACTTTGAAGCCTACTTCACATTGATGTTGTGGTTCTATATAAGACATGTTTAGATTGAACAGGGCCAGCAGTAATCAAGCCTGGGGGTGTCTGCTCTAACTTTGGTTAATGGGTTGATGGAGTACCTAATTGGGCAATCATTTTCACGCAGGGCCATATTATAATTACTTAAATATTATAATTCCTAACACTACATGTTCTCTTTACTCAGGTTTTCTTTGTCTAATATTACATTTTGTATGAAGATTAGAAAACATTAAGTGTGACAAATATGTAATAATATTGGAAATCAGAAAGGGGGCAAAGTTTATGGCACTGTACTTACAACTTTGTTTATGAAGTACGTCATAACGAAACAATTTACATAAACCAACAGGACATTGCCCCCATGAAGAATGTTTACAATTTTTGTTTTCCCAGGTTGCAATAAATAATTCCTAGACATTTTACATTAAAAAAAAATGTATTTCATTCAAAATGTATTGCACATTTGTTTATTACCCTTGTAGAGTGCATTTTTCCTTGCCATGATAATCCATCAAAATGACAAGTGTGGCATATCAAGCTAATTAAACTGCATGATAACTGTGCACCTTGTGCTGGGGACAATAAAAGGCCACTCTAAACTGTGCAGTTCTGCCACAAAACAATGCCACAGATGTCTTACATTTTAAGGGAGTGGTGCAATTGGCAAGCTGTTAGCTGGAATTGCTGTATTCTTTTAGAGAATTTAGCAGTATGTCCAACCAGCCTTAAAACCACAGACCAGGAGAAAACATGCCAGCCCAGGAACTAAACATCTTTGAGAAGTTGGTGGCAGCTGCCACAAGTCACTTGCCTGACATCAGACTATTGTTATTGTTAGGTCCAGGTAATAACTATTGAGCTAAAGAACTTTAATAATTTTCAAATGCAGGTTAGGTTGGGCGCTAACATTGAACTAGACAACAGGACTTTTATTTACCTTAAAACATGTACACCAAATACTAATAGCTATAGAGAAACCACATGAAATGTGAGCTTATAGCAATCCATGACTGCCCCCGTGTGGATTGTTTTAATACCGATTAGATCAGAGTGGAAATGATTCAAACCTCTAAAGAGATGACAAAGCAACTAAATTAATTTGTTGAACAAGATAAAAATAATTGTACCTTTACTAGAAACACCTCATTTAACGGTGACTTGCTTGAAATAAATATTTTAAAAAAAATATTCTATATAATATACAGTGGGGAGAACAAGTATTTGATACACCGTCGATTTTGCAGGTTTTCCTACTTACAAAGCATGTAGAGGTCTGTAATTTTTATTATAGATACACTTCAACTGAATCTAAAACATAAATCCAGAAAATCACATTGTATGATTTTTAAATAATTTCTTTGCATTTTATTGCATGACATAAGTATTTGATCACCTACCAACCAGTAAGAATTCCGGCTCTCACAGACCTATTAGTTTTTCTTTAAGAAGCCCTCCTTTTCTCCACTCATTATCTGTATTAACTGCATCTGTTTGAACTTGTTACCTGTATAAAAGACACCTGTCCACACACTCAATCAAACAGACTCCAACCTCTCCACAATGGCCAAGACCAGAGAGCTGTGTAAGGACATCAGGGATAAAATTGTAGACCTGCACAAGGCTGGGATACAGGACAATAGGCAAGCAGCTTGGTGAGAAGGCAACAACTGTTGGCGCAATTATTAGAAAATGGAAGAAGTTCAAGATGAAGGTCAATCTCCCTCGGTCTGGGGCTTCATGCAAGATCTCGTGGGGCTCCTTGCAAGACCTCGTGGGGCATCAATGATCATGAGGAAGATCATTTTTGGGGATGCTTTTCTGCAAAGGGGACAGGACGACTGCACGCTATTGAGGTGGAGGATGGATGGGGACATGTATCGCGAGATCTTGGCCAACAACCTCCTTCCCTCAGTAAGAGCATTGAAGATGGGTTGTGGCTGGGTCTTCCAGCATGACGACGACCCAAAACACACAGCCAGGGCAACTAAGGAGTGGCTCCGTAAGAAGCATCTCAAGGTCCTGGAGTGGCCTAGCCAGTGTCCAGATCTGAACCCAATAGAAGATCTTTGGAGGGAGCTGAAAGTCCATATTGCCCAGTGACAGCCCCAAAACCTGAAGGATCTGGAGAAGGTCTGTATGGAGGAGTGGGCCAAAATCCCTGCTGCAGTGCGTGCAAACCAGGTCAAGAGCTACAGGAAACATGATCTCTGTAATTGCAAACAAAGGTTTCTGTACCAAATATTAAGTTCTGCTTTTCTGTTGTATCAAATACTTATGTCACACAATAAAATGCAAATTAATTACTTAAAAATCATACAATGTGATTTTCTGGATTTTTGTTTTAGATTCTGTCACTCACAGTTGAAGAGTACCTATGATAAAAATTACAGACTTCTACATGCTTTGTAAGTGGGGAAAACCTGCAAAATCGGCAGTGTATCAAATACTTGTTCTCTCCACTGTACATGATAGATGAGATAGCATTCCAAATGGGACTTCTTCAATACCAAATGGGTATTACACCATTTTGGAAAGATGTGCAGTAAACCCATGAGCCGTCTATGGAGATGTTAGAATAGGTCCAATTTAAAACCTGCTACAGACATCACCACATAGGATGTATATAGCACGTACCACAATCGATTGGGGTTTGACAAAGTTGTGTATTCTCAGTGACAGAATGACCTTTTCCATACAGATAATAATTCACAGTTCTATAAAATCACATTAACGGGGGAAGCACTTGCACTAGCTCAACCTTGCTCACCCTGAGTGAGAGAGTTGCCTGCATAGAGAGACAGTCCAACAATTACTTCAAGCAATTTATGAACTTAGACAAATTGTAGGCATTTGTTTTTTCCCCTTTAAGTCATGGTAACATTTAATAACAAAAAATTCAAACATCAGTTTACCAGCTCAAGCTTCTGCTTCTCTTTGCTTTGCAGCTTGTCAATGTGTTCAGAAAGATCTGGACGGTCAAAGTCTTGGTGCAGTCGCTCCTTGATCTCAAGCACCTCCTTGGATAGGCCACAAAAAGCCTGTGTTATCTCATGTACAAGTTGTCTGTAGTGGTCAAAGTCATAATGGGGTCCTGTCCTCAAGTATGCTTCATGGCCTCTGGAAAAAAATAAACAATGTTAGACTTCAACCAATTTTTATTAAAAAGAAACAAGGTTTTTTGAGTAACTTAGCCCTACTTACTCCTCAAAAAGCCTGTAAGCTTCTACCCTTTCAGCTTGAACAGCGTAGAATCGATGGACCAATGCTTGAAAGTCTGCGGGTACCTAAATGGGGGGAGAGATTGTGAAGACATAAAATAGCTAATGCGACAAAATTATATTATGAATAAGCTGTACCTGATAACACGGTTAAGTGATTTTTTGGGGGGGAAACTACATATACTGCAAAAACATAGTGTAACATGACTGCATTACTTAAACGTCAGTCTTTTTAACCAGCTACATTTTAACTAAATATTTAACATCATATATACATATTTGATTGAGGTTTATAGCTACCTAGATATTCGTGTTGCAGTGGGAACTACTGTAACGTTTCTTGGCAATGTAGTGTAACAATGTTAGCTTATTGCCCCGTAGTCGTCCCTGATGACGCATTCACTACAAAGTAGATAGATAAGATAGCTAGCTAGTTTCATCCAGGAACTACATACGTTTATGAATATTCTTGGCTCAAAATAAATGTATTGAAATAACAAACTCACCATGGCAATGTTATTTAAAAAAAAAAAATCAAAATAAAATACAGCGTGGTCAATAAACGAGATGTGAAACAATACACAGTACCGTTGTGCTGTAGTACATCATGATTCAAGTATTTTAAAGCCAGTTCCTGTTTATGCTCACCCTTAAATTCGGTCCGATGGTACATCTAGCACTCTAGTGTAGAACCAGAAAGATTGTTAGAAAATGTTCAAAAATGTGACGTTATCAGTGGTCCATCGTTACTGTAAATTAAGCTAAACGAGTTCACAAGAATGTTCAACATTTCAACAATATTACGTTTGGTGAACAGGTTTTGAACAGGTTTTGCAACACAGTCTAGGAACTCGTTTCCATCGTCATTTTATAATGTGTTCAAGTCGGACTGTAAAATTTCACCAGGTACGGAGCTTACCTTTCGATACTCTTTACTGAGTTGTTTTTGAGTCGTTCAGTAAAGAATTCGGATCGTTCGAGTCATTTCGTACATTTGGGTCATTAATATTCATAGCAACGCAACCCCGAACGAATGCTCAATCGTATTGACATGTTTAGATGTGGTCCAGGCGACCGCATTATGATTATGTATAGGCAGGTGTGGGCAGTATTTAGGATACATATATAAAATACGTATTTCAAATGCAAAATACGATTTTGTCATTTGTATTTGATAGGATTGATGAAAATGGCTTCATATTTTGTAATGGCAATGTAAATACTTTAGTGTTTTGTAGTTGAAAAATACTTTATGAGAAGTCTACATGATAAAAATGCCATCATAAAAATGTCTCTGATTGGTGCATACTTGTGATTTGGCCAGACCTGTTGAGATCAGAACAGAAAATGTATACGAGGGTCAAGGTTGGAAACGTGTAGGTTGACCGCTTTCCATCGATTTTTTGCATTAATTGTAAAAAAAAATATTTTACAGTTCATGTTAAGTTTTGGTGTTCATTTTAGTAGCCTAGGCTCAATCATTTACCAATTTACATTATGTTCTAGCTATGTGACCCGAGTAGCAGCCATCACAGTTAACGTTAACTTGCTACTTTCAGCCAGTTTTCGTCGGTTGTGCATGAAAAATAATAAAGCGTTTCAGTGTTGTACCACATTACATTGTAATGCCACGATATGGTGTAACTTGTTGAATGAACACGTGTGGCTTAGTGTCAACAGTCATTCAATCACACACTCTCTCACCCACACTAGTTAGACAGTTTTTGGTAGAACTTTTGAACTGTTTTGGAATGCCTGGTCTGTAGTATTCTCTATTGGAGATGAAGTAAATGTTCTTCTTACACTATTACTGTGTATGTGTCCTCTATGCCGATATTTTGAGGCACTCAATAGATGCATTGGTTGGAGTTGGGTTAATACTCTTTGACAAGTTCTATTTCTACTTTCTGATTACGTTTCTAGCTACATTTAAAATAACAAAATATTGATCATTTAATTGTAGACAAAGTGCTAAATGTTTGTTTTCAACTTCCAAATAGGTGTCCAATGATTAATAAATAAATAATTGATTGCTAAATGATGGTACCCTAATTGAAGTACACAGACAATTGCTCTCTTATGCTTCCTGACAGATTCTTCTCTAGTTTTGTGTGTTTCCTAAGGTCCTTGTCACTACTGGGTGCATGAGGCGGCACCAGTAGCCCATTCAGGTTCCACAGGTCGTCCAGCAACTCCAGGATGGCACATCCATACGTGCCATCACAAGAAGGTTTGGCATCAGGGCCCGATTTCCTCTAGTGGGACCTGTGCTCCCAGCCCCGTGCACCTCAAGCTCAATCGGCATTTACCAGTAAATGCCAGAATTGTCAGGTCTGACATTGGTGCCCTATTCTCTTCACAGATGGGAGCTGATTCACACTGAGCATGTGACAGACGTGAAAGAGTCTGGAGACACCGTGGTGAAAGTTACGCTGCCTGCAACATCATCCAGCATGACCGATTTGGCAGTGGGTCAGTGATGGTCTGGGGAGGTATATCCTCGGGGGGGGGGGTCGCAAATACCTCAGCGTGCTAGCCAACGGTGCCCTGACTGTTGTGAGGTACCGGGAAGAAATCCTCAGACACATCGTCAGAACTTACGCTGGTGCAGTGGGCTCTGGGTTTCTCCTGGTGCAGAACAATGCCGGCCTCATGTCGCCAGAGTGTGTAGGCTGTTCCTGGAAGACAAAGGTATTGAAGCCATTGACTGGTCCTCATGTTCCCCAGACCTGAATCCAATTGTGAACCTCTGGGATGTTATGTATTGGTGCATCTGACACAGCCAAGTAGCGCCACAGACTGTCCAGGAGCTCACTGATGCCTTAATCCAGGTCTGGGTGGCGATCCCCCAGGACACCATACGTCGTCTCATCAGGAGCATGCCCAGATGTTGTCGGGAGTACATACAGGAACGTGGGGGCCATACACACTACTGAGTCACATTATGAGTTGCTGTGATGAAATGCATGCAAGTTGGAACAGGCTGTGATTTCAATTGTTTACTTTGATTGTCGGTGTGAGTTCAAATCCAGCCCTCATTCGGTTGCTGGTTTTGGTTTCCATTGACCGCTGTTACTTTCAAGTTCAAGTTCAGTTTTCTCTGTTCTCAATGAATTACACAATTTTGGTTACTTTAAAAATAACCTTAATCTGGGTGATCACAGGTATATGTGAATATTCAATCTGTTAACTGGTTGCCTATCTCAGATTTATCACATGACTCGTTAGGCAGAGAAAAGCTGTTGCTATCAAACATTGTCTGCTTAATCAACAGAGTATGGATGGGTCAAAGCGTCCGGCAAGTGGAAGGGTTAGTGCAGCAGGGTATGTGCCGGAATTTGCAGGTGGCCCAGAGAATGACAAACCAGGTGTCGGTATACAGCTCTGGGATAAATTAAGAGACCACTTCAAAATTATCAGTTTCTCTGGTTTGACTATTCATAGGTATGTGTATGGGTAAAATGAACAGTTTGGTTTTATTCTATAAACTAATGAAAACATTACACCCAAATAAAAATATTGTCATTTAGAGTATTTATTTGTAGAAAATAAAAACTGGTCAAAATAACCCGAAAAATATGCATTGTTTTCAGACCTCATATAATGCAAAGAAATACTAATGTTTTAACTAAGGAAGAGTTCAGAAATCAATATTTGGTGGAATAACCCTGATTTTTAATCACTGCTTTCATGCGTCTAGGCATGCCCTCCACCAGTCTTTCACATTGCTGTTGGCTGACTTTATGCCACTCCTGGCACAAAAATTCAAGTAGCTCAGCTTGGTTTGATTGCTTGTCATCCATCTTCCTCTTGATCAAATTCCAGAGGTTTTCAACAGGGTTCAGGTATAGAGATTGGGCTGCCCATGACAGGGTCTTGATCTGGTGGTCCTACATCCACACATTGATTGTCCTGTCTGTGTGGCATGGAGCAATGTCCTGCTGGAAAAAACAATTCTCAAGAGTTGGGAAACGTTGTCACGGCAGAAGGAAGCAGTGTTCTTCCAGGATAACCTTGTACTTGGCTTGATTCAGGCGTCCTTCACAAACACAAATCTGCCCGATTCCAGCCGTGCTAAAGCATTCTCAGATCATCAACGATCCTCCACCAAATTTCACAGTGGGTGCGAGACACTGTGGCTTGTAGGCCTCTCCATGTCTTCATCTAACCATTAGGTGACGAGGTGTTTGACTCGTCAGAGAAGTTTACCTTACTCCATTCCTCTACGGTCCAATCCTTATGGTCTTCTGCAAACTTCAGCCTAGCTCTTCTTTGCTTCTCATTGATGAAGGGCTTTTTTCTAGCTTTGCACAACTTCAGCCCTGCCCCTAGGAGCCTGTTTCAAACCGTCCTCGCCGTGCACTTCACCCCAGATGCTGTTCTTTTTATAGGTCACTTGATGTCATTCTATGGTTGTTGAGTGACAGGTAAACAACAGTACCTCATTAAGTAAAATGAGGTGTGCCAGACACTGGAATGGAATGGCTGCCATACATGAAAGAAAAATTAGGAGTGGTCTCTTAATTTTTTCCAGAGCTGTATATGGCCGAGGTGGTGGCAATGATTCTTCGGTTGAGGTGGGTGGAGGAGCTGAGACCATTGAGAGTGGTGGAGTGTTCCGTCTCAGCAGCAGTGTTAAGATGCTTACAGACTGGAAGGTCAGATAGATGTGAGTTGTTGGTGGAGATGATGATGGTGTTGTTGTTGTGGTTAGAGAGGATTGGGGTGGCGGTTCAGTTCTGCTGGGTGCTGGCTCATGTTGGTGTGGAGGGTATTGAAGTGGCTGACTAGGAGTGAGTGTATGTAGGAGTGTGCAAGTGCTGTTAGGATGGGGTGCAATTTAAACATTGATAAAGGGGGTGGATTATGAATATTGGCAGAGGAAGTGGGGTGGTTGCAGGAAGTGGAGAGGGTATTATGGGGTGCAGAGGGCGGTGAGGCTAGAGAAGGAATATGGGGTGTAGGATAGAAGAGGGAATTTGGGGTTGACTAAAGTTAGGGCATACAGGACTGAACTCACCATTGAAGGTGATAGGTAAGCATGAAGTCTGTGTGATGTGTGTCTAGTGGGGGCAACAGTTGAACATGTGTTGTATTGTGAGCAGTATGATATTGAGAGGGAAAGGTTGTATGAGAATGTTAGAGGGGAGGGTAAGAAGTGGGCTGTAGATGGGTTGCGGGAAGAGGAGTAGGGTGGGGTGTGGTGGTGGCAATGGCTGTGTCTCTTTCTCAGGGAGACAGGTTTGAGCAGGAGGATATGCAGTAGGTAGGTCGTGACCGGTCTCACACTCCGGTACAGTAGGTGGCAGTATATGCACTTTTCAATTGGATGCGAGCTGCCAATAAATTAAAAGACGCGGTTCCCTTGAAAGGAAAATGGCTTCACGAAGACAATCATCAGTTCCTAAAAGTCAGAAACCTACTCGAGCAGATTCAAAAAGGTAAAAAACACTGTTCAAACCAAATATTAGTTTTATGTTTACCAAAGCTTAATGTAAGAGCATAAGAATGAGCGGTTAAGAATGGCCTTCTACCTTGGCTTGAGTTAGCTTCGATCGCAAAGAATTGTCTTCTAATATCTTAGTTATTGTATTATTTGTTGTCGGCATCCTTAGCTGCTTGACATACGTGAAGAAAAAAAACATACCTAGCAACTTACGAGCTCGGCAAAAACAAGTGTACCTAAATTACATTTTCTCTCAGTCTCAAACACTTTAAACTTGGTCATTCTACATTATTTTCAGTTCCAAAGTTGTAAGTGAAAACGTCAAGAGCAACAATAGTGGAACTGGAAACACCAGTAAAGGAAACATTAGTGGAGCTGGACATAAAATAAAATGTAAGTTTGAAATGACTATTTAATGCGACTTTTTTAGTTATCAGTATTTTTTATGTTATAAGTAATAGTACCCTAAATTTCAGCTGCTGGAACAATCGTTAAGTCTCGATATCTGCAACCTGTCGAAAAGGCACCAGCCTCTAAGGTACCATTTGAGTTAATATCCTGTTTTTTATTCATTAAAATTATTACATTTTATTACATTTTTGTTAAATAGTTCTCTCTAAATATCAACTAATTTAACCCATGTAATGTTTCATAGAACAATTCCCTCACCAATGAGTCTACCTTCGTACTACAAAGGCCGGCCTCGCCTAAACCAGGAGGTGTTACACCACGGGTGGCCTCTCCCGCAAGGCGTTCCATGGCTCCTCAGTCACTTCGTAATCAAACTCGTAAGGGCTCCCTGTGATGACTGATGTTTTTTTGTCAATACTCAAATGTGGTCAACTTGTTTATTTTTCCTGTCTTTGGCTATTACGGTTTGTTTTATTCTAGAGAGTCTGAGATCATGTATGTTTACCTATCATGCTTTTTATCCTCTAGAAATGATGTCTAGTGTCTTTGAGGCTTCACAACTAGGAACAAGTATTTTGCAATCTACAACCGTAGATGGTCATTGTTTTCGCCCCGACTTTGATGTCTCTGTCATTAAAGGTAAATTGTTCTTATTATGATCATGTTGATAACAAACAAACATTTGAGCATCAACCGTAACAGTTAACATGCTATGCCTCACCTATAATACAGAAAAGACAGTGTTACAAAATGCAGCAGTAGAACATGAAAGAAACGATCAACAAAAAAAGAGACTCCTAGAGATGCAGACATTCTTGTTGGCCTACCTCACAGCCAAGGTAATCATTGTCTTAACTAAGTAAACTTTTAAATAATAAATGTCATTGGTACTTCACCCTTAAGGACTTAACCTTTTCAGATGGAGAATAATAGCCATAGGTTAAAAGTGGAGGCTGAAGGGCGTATTCTAGCTGTGATGGAGGAAGAGGAACAGCTACGAAAGGAAGTCCATGAGAAGAAGCGCATGTACCACCTCCTGGAGAAGAACAAGCAGCTGGATGACCTCCTTGATTTACAGGTTTAAATTATTGTGAACGTTATTGTTTTATGTGTGTCATTATGGGATTGTTGTTTGAATTATCGTAAATGGTATCGTTTCAGATCACCGTTCTAACTCCATTGGCAGATGCCGCCAAGCAGTTCACACAGGACTACAAAGATTTTGCCAGTGCAGTGGACACTACATGCCATGAGCTTCCAGTGAAAAACTTTTATATTGAGGGGGACAGAATGGAGTTTCTTGGTTGGTATTTGGATATTCCATTCAAAATTGTCTACATTGTATTTTTTTTATTTTTATGTTGCTTGTTTACTTTATAGTGCTGCTATGTTTGCGCCTCACTTTGTTTTGCTGCAGTGCTGTTTTCTTTCTTCCATATTTTTGGCACTGAATGCCAAAAATATGGAAGATCTTCCACCAAAACCTTAGATGAAAGGGAACCTGAAGGAACAGTTAACACACTGTTGATACATATTGCATTTATTTATTAAAGAAATGTAAGTAACATTCAATGCCCTTCTGTGCAAAAGTGAACACCCATGATTGCACATGGTTTACTTCAAAAGCCATATGCGCTGCAAAGGAGGTCTATTCATTCCATTGCCCGTGTCTTTCTGAGGAAGTCATGAACACTGACCTTAGCTGAGGTGAGATGCCAGAAGATCTCTGTTGTAGGGTTCTTTTTGACTTTCTGGATGATTTCACACCTTGCTTGTGGGAGTCCAGACAATTGCAGTAAGAGTGAGCGGATATCTTAAATGTGGTAATCTGAGACTAGGCTAACTCAAGCTTTCATTTTGTTAACATTGATTACCTTGTCCAACTACATTAGGCCTGTTTCAGTTGACTGTTGGTAACTAAAGATTAAGATGGCTGGCAGAATTAACACTAACATAGAATTTTATTTCATTATATGCTAAAATGTTTTTTACCCATACAGATAAAACCACTGCTAACCTGAAGGAGATTGAGGAAGTGTTACTGCAGTGCACACAGGGAGCTGAGCATGGCAATGATAAATCTGCTGAGTCCCTGAGAGGAATGCAAGCTGCTGCGCAAGACATCAGCGATCAGCTCTCGGGGTAAAACAATACATAACATCATCAGAACATAAACCTCTGCGCAATTACAAAAATTGGCCACTAGATTACTGCTAGCTTAACTCTCAGCATACCATCAATTAGGGTTGCACGATTTTGACAAAATGTGATAGTGAAATTGATCAGGAATATTGCGATAATGATATTAATTTCCGTATTCTTAAACATATGTAAAAAATGCCTTTGCACTTGCATTTGCCTTCATTGCACATCTTTACATCCCACTCGTACTTACATTATACTTAGTAGTCAATTTTCTGCCCTCTTCTGTTAGCACTTCTGATTAGATGCTAACTGCATTTTGTTGTACTGTACTTGTACTGTTCAATGACAAAGTTGAATAATCTAAAGTTTTTCTTAGTATATGCCCCCAAGTTTAGTCTCTACAGTAGAGGAACACTTGTCAACTCTCAAACCGGGCCAATCACAGGTATTTCGTTTTTAGACTGTACCTAGTCAACACTAAAAGCAAAATCATTTTGAAAATATAAAAACAAATGATCGCATGGACACAGACTGCAAACTAGCTACACAAAGCTTTGTAGGCTACCGCAAAGGGAATCTGAACGCTGTTCACTAGAAGAGCCCAGTGTTTCAGCCTATGTAAGGGTGCCTATTGTATTTCTTGGCAGCGCACACTGCCTTTTACTTTTTTTAAATTAAATCTCAAATCTAGTGCAAAGGCATTTAAGAAGCATTGCCTCTATAGCTAATACCGGACACTCATTAATTCTTTATCGCGCAGTCTTCTAGACTCCCGACTCAATTTAATGCCAAGATCTTTTTATTTTGGATTATACTTTTGTAATGCAATTTGGGACGTGGATCAACATTACTGTTAGTCTATCACGAAACTTTTTGGCCACTAATGTGTCCTATTTGATCACCATTGTTTTGTCTCCCTGAGCCACACTGGCCTTACTTTTCTGTCCTTTCTTTTGCTCATCTGACTCACTTCTCTCTTTTCTTTCGCTTCTCCCCAACAAACAATATTACGTTGTCACGACATAGCGAGACAGTCTGTTTTCGTACCGGTTACGTAACTATCTGACGTTGCAGCAACCGGAAAAGTTAAGTTCCTATTTTGGTTGGTGTCATTTCAGGTGATATTTCGTCACCTGTACTTCGTGACGACGTTATGTAATTAAGGTTGCCTGTTTGTCATTTGCTTACCAATGGCAGGTTTGCAGTATTTGGTTATGCAATGCTTATTTTTGCACTAGCAAAATGTATTTGGTCTAGGTACAGCTACTTTAGCTATCCTTCCTGTTACCTTCTACTCATGGTCCTTTGCAGCATCAACCATATCCCATTAACATGGTGGTTCTATTTAAAAAATAAGACTGAGTTAACTCAGTTTGTTTTCTGCTTTATATTCCTACATTCCAGAATGTTCCTGCTGATTTTTCAAGTATATGCCAATATAATCTCCTGCTCTTTTTAAAGCACAAACCACATAGTCAACCCAACTAGATATTTTGCTCATGTAGTCATTTCCCAGCAAACAATATTGCATTGTCACAGCGTACTGACAGGGTATCTTACATTTAGAACCAGTTTGATAATGATCTTACATAAATACAACTTGAATGCAATTTATTTAAAGTAACCCATTTGTAATTGGTGAAACAATATTTTGTACCATGTATTTTAATATTAGGATTTTTGTTTTCCTGATCTCAGTCTACATATATTCCTTGAGACTCACCAAAATATTAAGGGTACATTGTCTTTATGATGACAAAAGCTAAAGTTGCTCTGCATTTTTTATGCATCACATAGTGATACCCCAATAACTAGAGAAAGTGAAATATTACTTAAAATTAAAGAACACACAAGCCAATTATATCAATAAGCTATCAATACATTTTGCTTACCCTAAAGCTGCATAAATAAAACACTAACAAACGTATTGCACCATGCGTCTTGTAAGCCTTACAGCATTATTTTATTGATCATCTGTGTTTACAGCCACTTCAGTTGCTTGCTCTGTGGTTCTTCTTAGTCAGGGAAAGCTGCAGTGATAAATGAGAATGCATATTAAGGATTTCAACGTTTAAAATATGACTACAAAATTGTGTACTTCCTCGAATCTGCTTAGCAGATTTTCCGTGTCAAAATGATCTTGCGCTGGAAGTTAATATTTTAATGTTCCACTCGGTAGCCTAGTGCACATTACCTCAATAAAGTACTCGACGTAAATACTTTGAAAACATGATGATTATCGCGTTCTTAGTCACACCTCGAATACTCAAACTCGATTTGAGGATTTATTTCTGTCCCAGCAAGTGAAACACTTATTGCACTGAGCTCAGCCTGGCTGGTGGGGAAAAAACAACCAATCAAGCTAGCTAGCTACAGTTCTCTACATTCGATGATAACCGCTAGTTCTCTACATTCGATGATAACCACCAAAGTGATTTTAGCTAATTTGTCAGATAGCCATCTGCTTTGTAAAGAAGTTAAATAAGCTTACCTGAGATTCCTGGTCCAGAAATGATTACACGGAGCTCCAGAAATTGTCGGCTTAACGAGCTAAGCAGATGTTTAAGTAGTCGTACAGTAGTGTTAGCCAGGTACGTTACTGTAACAGAACTTGCTCTACCATGATTACATTTCTTAATAGAAAAAAATGATAAATTCGAAAAAACTATGAAAGCGTCTGAAACCTTAACACTACCAATAATAGCTATTGGGCTAACCACAGTAGAAGAGTACTTGTGAAAATTCTGGTTTAGTCGTGTCTGTGAGTTATCTTAAACGGGAGTAGTTTAACACATCAGAAGTATATACAGCCATAGCTGAGGTAAACTTCTCACGAGTACATATACTACAGCGAAGACAGGGCGGGACCCTCGAGCTGCGGCTCGTGCACAGTGAATGAGTGTATGTCTTCCATCTGGTATTATGAGAGATTAGGCTACATGGCATTTTAATTGAGTAATTGCGTGTATTGGAATATTCTTGTTTCTTCAGCTGAACTCTGAAATCGTTTAACTTCTCCATTTGTAGTTCCATAAGATCGTTACCAAACTGGTACGTACGTTTTTACATTGTCATTTTGTCTTTTAATTGCGTTTCTGCGACGTCCTGAGCAGGTGAGGAAGATGTAGTCATTTAATTACCTTCGGACAACGTTGTAAGAAGGTCATGTCACGAAATTACCAATCCATTACGTCACGGTTTGTCATGGTTACATAACGTGTTTGCTGGGTCTGACTTGTTTCGGTGTCTGTCTACACTTATACGAGTCATGTATTATGCTCCATAAGGTATGTTTGTGTAGTGGACCAGTGCGCTCAAACTAGCATGTGACAGGGCTATAGGCCCAATGAAACATGATCATTATATAGCGGTCTCAAGTTGGTTCTAAATCAAACACATCTAAGCCACGCAGCCAAAGGACGCATCTCTCCACAAAATAAACGGTTCCGTGACATGATATTGCGAACGTGATATTGCGATAACGGTATCGAGTAAAGATATCGTGCACACTTACTATCAATATGCACCAGTAATTCACCTGTATAACTGATCCCTTAGCCACTCCCTTATTTGGATAGCATGGTTTTGTCATGGTTTAGGTTATTGTAACCAGCAGTTTTCAGGATAAGTGACCAGAATGGTCAAGATGACAATTTGTCTGACTTTCTATTTGAAAATTCTGTATAACTCAAATAAAACCTGAATTTCCTAATTTACCCTGGCCAATCTGCTGTGGATGTAGCCTAAACTACATTGTTTAAATTGAGAAAATGTGTAGAATACACTTATACACTCACTGCATTTTATCTGCAGCCAATGTTGTTTTCTTGTCTTATATAAAATTTAATTTGTTTTTTTGGTGTAGTAATTATGCCATGGAGCCTGGTCACAATGTATCACTTCCAGGCACACAACATAGTCCAAATAAGTGATTAACATTCAATCATTGACTGTGTAGTGGGTTTGTTAGTTGATAACAGAATTTGCATCTTCACAGGGGGTTTTCAGAGTTGTTGGAGCTGTCATCACTTGTCAGTCGGGAGAATGTGCAGATCCAGCAGGCCTTGGAGGAGGAGCAGATTGGCTTGATTAGAACTCAGGAGCTTTACTGTCCAAAGCTGTGAAGTAGCATTGGGAACATCGTAAAAGCATGTATAATATCTATAGTGTTTATAAACATAGTAATTTTTGCTTAATCACATTCATTGGGAATCTTGTGAATGGGAGTTTTGTATAACTTTGTAATAAATTGTACACCTTTTGTTTAATAGTTATTTTATTCAATAACACATTCTTAGTGTGTTTCGGTATTTGTTAAAATTGTACACATTAGTATTTTTGTATTTGCACAAGACTTCTGTTGAAGCGGTGTGAGAAATCAGATATGCTGAAAACTGATTTTAACGTTAACTGCAACAGAGTTTGAAATGTCCCCTATTTCCTAGTTCTGACTAGCATGTGAAAGGGTCATAGCTAGAAGTTGTAGCATATCGTACTACGGCCCTGAACTTTAAAGTGAATTTGATAATTATGCTGTCCAACTAGACAGATTTTTTTAAAGAAAGTTATGCTTTATTGTTGTGTGAGGGTGAAGCGACTTGGAATATTGCTAATCAGTGTCCTATTATATTAAAATTAGCTAACATTCATGCAACTAAAGGATCTGTGGAATAAGGTCCATCCATTTGGGCTTTCACTTCTACTGAGCAAAGCAGTCATGTGGATGAGTTAAAAGGTGAATAAGTAGTCATTCATGGGTATATTCAATGGTTTATATACAAATCATCACTACGGTAAATCCTCCATGGATCTGTCATTGCACACTTCTATTCATTAAATGGCAGTCGTGTACCTACAGCTGGACAATATTTCATTGTTAGTGTGTCAAATATGTTTTCATCACTCATGCAAGAATTGGCAAAAGTAGCAAATAACAGAATTCAATCAAATGTAATCATAATAAACAGATTGATCCACAGTAGAACAACCACTCGTGTAATACTTTTATTCCCAAATGTAAAGCTTAAATTTAAACCTTAGAACTGAAAGTGATCCCTGCCTCATGGCAAAATTCAACTGCAGTCATGTGTCTAAACTCCAGTGGATGTGAGGTGGTCTTAAATGTTATCCACTTAAATACATCTTTGGGTCAGGCTTAAAGCTCTTTGGTCAGATTCCTCGTGATGTGTGTAGTGAGTTAGTGATTTTCATACATATTATATTTTTGCTAATTTGAGCCTCTCGATAGATCATAGATAAGGAGGGATTAATCATATTGAACAAAGTATTACGTTCCTGCCTATCATATATGATCGATAAATCACGTTCAGGTTAGTCATTCTGTGTCACGTGGTTGCCGATCTGATCGTCACAAAAATCTTGTATTAGACAAGCAATTGCACATTTTCTGGAAGTACCTAATGTCAATACGAAAACTTCGGATATTACAAAGAACAATTTCTCTGAAGTGCATTTACCCACAAATCACCACGCGAAACGTGCGAGTAACAACGTCATTACGATTCCGTTGCGACTTGCAGTCTCTCGGCTAGTATCCCTGGCGAACTTGTAAAGGAATGGTTTTGATCTTTTTCAACACGGCCATATTCTGGAAGTGACGAATTTTGACCTATGAACAACAGAGCATCCCGTCGCATGTGAGTTTTTATTTGATTTGATCGGCCTATATTTCTATATCCAAATTTTAATAGAAACCGGAAGTTATAAGTACTTTAGCGGGGTGGAAAGTGGATCATGTACAATCAAGTATCGGTAAAGTAAGCTTACAGCTAGCAAGGTAGTAACATTGGCTAATAAGCAAGGAATGTACACAGCTGTGTTAGTTTCAATTAGCGAGTACTGTAAGTTGACTGGCATTTTCTTAGTATTCAAGTATACCTGGTTCTTTAAAATAGCAGCTTTAATTGACACAATTTCTTTAAAAATGCTTGTATGCAGCGTGCTTTCCTCCGTAACAGTTTATTGAGAGATAATAGAATACATTTAAGAACTCTCTGGTTCCATTAATAGTTCCTACTCCAGGAGAGGGCATGCTGTGGAAAGGGAATGGAGGCAAAAACACAACCAGGGGCAATGGCGAGAAGCGCAGGAGACAATTGAGGAAGAAAAGAAGCAGGATCCAGTACCTAGGGGCACCTGTTTGTGTATGTGTCCTGCGCGCGAGCTGCAACGCAGGGAGGCCCAGAACCTACTGCACCGCTTTGAGGTGTTGGCAGGCAGTGAGAAAGACCGTCGGCCGAGGGCTGACCCCTTGCGCGTGGTTAAGGAGTATGCGAGACCTGCGGCAGGGAAGGACTCCACTCGACCTACTGACTTGCGGCCCCCAGCTGTGCTGCTAAAGACTGTCTGCTACCTCATTGACAACATTGCTACCTCCCCTACTCTCCAGCCATGGATTGATGTTAGTAATCTCGTTTACATTACAGTAACTTAGTTTAGGAGATGCTCTTATCCAGACTGACTTGCTATTGTAAGTGCATATTTTTTTCATTTGGTCTGCTGTGGGAATCGAACACAACCCTTGCATGACAAGTGCCATGCTCTGCCGAGGTACACTGGATGTCCACTGTGTTTCTTCTTAGTGTTTTCCTCAGATTATATTTGAATGCAACGTTTAATTGATGCATTTATTCTTGTTCTGTGTATTTCTAGGTTTACGATTTTGTCTTTGACCGGCTGCGCAGTGTTAGACAGGATATGATCATCCAGAGGGTGTCTGGTCCAGACTGCGTGGCTATTCTGGAGCGGATAGTCCGCTTCCTGATTTACGCCTCCTACCGGCTTTGTGGGGAGCCCCTGCGCCTCTATGACCCCCGCATTAATGACATTCACCTGCAGGAGAGCCTAAGCTGGCTGCTGGAATGTTATACTAGAGGACAGCACCCCAACCAGGAGGAGTTCCAGGCCCTTAGTCTTCTCTACAACCTGGGTAAGTAGCTATCACTGTGTTCACACAGAAGGAAATCAATCTGGGTGGGTTCTTTCAAGTCATTTCTTGGCCTCTATCTTGCAGGCCCATCCATCTGGAGCTTGGGAGTAGAACACACTGCTGGGTAGTGAATTGCAATGTTCATGTAGATAGTTGCCACTCTAAACAGTCACATGATCACTCCATTTAAATGGCCAAGCTCTTCTAAAAACACACATTCCCTAAAAATTCAGACATCACCGCCAATCGAAATCCCATTGAAAATGAAGTGCGGGTGTGCAGCAGGTAGGTTGAAGAGGAGGATGTACTCCTTTCAGTATTTCAATATCCCGCTTGTAACATTATTCTTGTACATTTTCTGCCCTTTTCCATTTGCGTTCATTGCACATTTATACATTCCACTTGTAATATACATATACTTAATACTTGTACATTTTCTGCCCTATTCTATTTGCGCTTCTGGTTAGGTGCTAATTGCATTTCGTTATACTGTACTCGTTCAATGACAAAGTTGAATCTAATCTAATCAATAGGCTTGATTTGGTTGTCACCCCATTTTCTATTCCTTACCCCTCAAATATAGGCTTAACTCAGGACCTAGAAGCCAGTCTCACTCGGTTTTCTTATTGCAACCCTATAATCAGGGACTGATTTAGACCCAAGACACCAGGTTGGTGCAATTAATGATGAGGTAGAACAGAACACTATCAGGCTCCAGACCTTATAGGGTGAGAGTTGAAGGGTTACAAGGTTGTTATTCCAAATAAAAAAACTAGAGAAAAATGTAACCCTTGACCAAGGTACTTTTCTTTCCGTTGTTCTACAGTCCTGTCTTAGAATTCTCATACTTCCTTATTTCCTGTATCATTTGTCCAGGTTCTGGCCGCGCCACACAGCACACCATGGAGCTCCCGGAGCGGATACGCTCCTCCTCTGTTGTGTGTCTGGCCCTTTCACTGAGTCGGGCCTTCATGGAGCGCAACCCTGTACGACTCCTCCGACTGGCTCGTAAACTGGACTTCTTGCAGAGCTGTGCCCTGCATAGACACTTGCAAGCCTGTCGCAGGGACCTTCTGCTGATCTACAGCCACGGACACAGCAGCAGGAATTGCCACTTCCCCCTCCATAAGCTAGCTGACCTCCTGGCTCTGGATGTCCGTCTTACCACCTGTCTGTGCCAGGCCTATGGAGTGGTCATTATCAGGGATGCCGTGGTCTTCTCTAAAACGTCTTTCACTGAGCCAGATGTTGGAAGGCTACAGTGTCCGAACTTCCATGAACTGGTGGAAAATAAGCAGAGTGGCCTAACTATTGGTGGCATCATTCACGGCTGTGCCTGATATCCACAGACATGGACATTTGGATAAACTGGAGCCTGCCTCCACCAAGAAGGCTAACATGCGCTTCACTTTGTATTTTAAGTTGTTTTCTAAATAAACTTGTTTTAATGTACATTCAGAATGTTACATGTTCATGGTGTTCCTGTAGCATTGATGCTCGTTACATGTTAGTGACAGTGTTGTGTGTAATTACAAACTTGCTTTGGACAAATCAAATATCCATTGGTACTTTAAATTAATTTGAGGTACTTTATGTTTAGTATGTCTGAGACCCCAGAAAAAATTCAGGTAATTCCAGATATTTGGGAAGTTCATTGAAATTTCAATATTCTTAAATTCTTGTAAATGAGGGAGATGTGAATTTGGATTACATAACTTAATTGAAATTAAATTGACCCCAACCCTAGATTCAATGTACAAATAATTACATTGGTTGTGTTTCTGTACTGTTTTTACTATAGTTTTTACTTCTAATATTGAGCAGGCCACTAATGGGATATATTTTTTTATGACCAGTATATGCCCCCAGCATTCTTATACAGAAAAGCTGCTGTTTAACATTACCTATTTCAATAACTTTTGACACATTTAAACAAAATTTGGAAGTAAATGTTGCATTTATCAAACAGTTAAGGAAAATTACATTTTTTTTTATCGTCCTTTGGCACTGTATGAAGCACTTATCATCAAAAGCCTGCAAGTGTGATCACTGGAGGTCATTGTCCAGAGAGTACTGCAGTTGTCAGTGCTCACAATTTGCCACTTGATGGGGCCAAAGATTTATCAACAGATTGTGGGCACAGTAAACTTTTCTTACTACAGTGGTGGAAGACCTGATTACCGATGATGCAGAGACCGCCTAAAGGAGGTCAGAGACAATAATCCCTCACTCAAATCTGATGGACTACCGGAAACGAAGTCTCCACAAAACGTTCTGCCGCCACTCCATTAAGAGCATTTTATCAGGCTGCATCAGCACTTGGTATTGGGACCAGAAATCCAGATGCCCTAAATCTAATCCTGTACATAATTTAATAACCCTAATCTGTATGCCTAAACTTACATCTTTAAAGGGTGTCCTGGATCACACGCGCACACACTCTCATCACATTATCTATTCTCTTGCTTCCCCACGTCATACTCCAGCACACTGATGTATTGACATACATTTCTCAAAAAATCCCTGTTAGAATTTTACAGTATTTTCTTTGGTTTTTATTTGAATTATCTTCTCTTTTGTTTTGTTTAGCTCTGGGTAAGCATTTCACTTCTCTACGCCAGCTTTGTTTCTTTACAATGGACGTGACAAATAAAAGGTGGTTTAATTTGATAATTTTTTTTTTCTCTACTCTGCTATTTCTCCTAACACTTATTGAAACAAATCCCCAAGGTAAGAGTTTTGTCGTCCAATATTGAATATAGACCATTTTTTAAATATAATATAGTGAAATTATTAATTAGTGCAATATCTAATACCGAATGCAAAGATAATCAATATACACTAGACTAGAAAGTTTCATCATAGAAAAGAGATTGCTTGTATCTTATTGGTGTTCAGGCCAGGGCAATGGGAGGTAGGGACTTTAAGAATGAACTGTTAATTTGGCATGAACTAGGGCTAGGCTGCAGGAGCTGTTCTGACTCGCACTCGCAGGAACAAAAGCTTTTAAACTTCAAAGACATGAGGAGGCACACGCAGTTGCAGAGGAAATGGACAACACCAATCCACTGGAAATACATTGATAAATATCTCTAACATCCCTTTTATATAGTGCGACGTCTCATGGGGTGGGAGGACACTAGCAATCTGTAATGCTGAAATATGAGAAAACGGAACTAAGCCAGATGAATAAATCACGCAAAAATAGGACTGTATGTGCGCTGAGCTCAGAGGAAAAAAGCCTATTGCCCAGAAACGGGATTTCTCGAAGTGGCATGATAAAAATTTGATCCCCAATTGCCGATTTGAGGCAAACGTTGGCGCTCACACATCAGAGTGCCTCAATGGATAGGCTACGGAAGAATGAGAGGCTGGTCGAAGCAACTGTACATTTTAAGGTTTGAGAACGTTTTTAAGTCTGAACTCTTGAGAGCGACCCTATTACAGCACCGCTCGGCAAACTGAAGGTAATATTGAAAATGCGGAGGTTCTGCTGGACAACGCTGAGTCTCTCGTGGACTTTATTCATCTGTGTCGTCAATAGAAGTTATGCACAAGAAAGACAGTAAGTGGCTGACCTAATTTTATTGTAAATTCGCATGTTTTTCCTGGGAAAAGCAAAACCACTTGCTGAATTCCCAGCTGTGAATCTTTGTGAAATAGATCAGTCACTCAGTTAATGGCACTGCTATTTATGAGTTAATACAATTGTATTATTTTGTATTGGTACTGATTTGTTAATTTAAATTTGTTCAGTAACTGCAATTTGTAGAAATGAATTAAGCATAGTTGTAATTGCATGCGTTTATAAAGAGGGTTTGCTCATGTCTTGATCGTGATACAATGTATCCAAACCCACTTGACATGTTCAGCGCCAATATTTGAGGTTGGATTGACGATGTTGTTTACGTGTTTTCTCTTTTGAGAAAATTTCTTCCTTTTAAAATTAACTTTTGTTAACACGGTTTATGATGCTTTGTAAAGTAATTCACAAAAACAAAGTAATTTTGGGTTAGGCTATGATACAAATCACATTTTGGTCTTGAGTCACATTCCTTTGTATTTGGGATTCGTGTGCCGGTTCTTAGTCAACCCGCTACAACACATTTTTGCCATTCTTTTATTCTCACCCATTACTCTTATTAACAACTCAATTTTAAACAGTGTACAAAGTCAATAAAACGTCCTTCGTGCCTGCTGTTTTTTTGTTGTTGAATATTTGTGTAGGACCATGTTCCGTCAACCCTGTGTTACCTCAGTAGCCTAATGCTGCGTTCCCCAACCCAAATGAGAGGAAGAACCTTTTTGTTTTGTTTGGTCAATATCGAGTATGTATGGATCAAGACACAATGTACCCTCGTTTTAGAAGGGAAAGAACAGAAAACGGACTTCAGACAAAAACGTGATATTTTGTCCTCAGCAATTTCTTATATCAGTAAGCGTTTGCGCTAATTTAATCAGAATTGGCTCAGAGGGTTCTCAGGAAACATACTTCTAAGGGAACAAAGGTTAAGGTCACATAGGGCTGAGGGAACAAATGTGAAGGGAACAAATGTCACAAAGGTCTGATGAGAACATAGGGCTGAAGGAACAAAGGTTAAGGTCAGATAGGGCTGAGGGAACAAAGTTTAAGGTCAAAGGATTGGGAACAAAGGGCTGAGGTAACATAATGTTGAGGTAACACAGGGTTGAGGAAACAAAGGTTAAGGTCACATAGGGCTGGTGGATCAATGAGTTGATCAAACACAGGGATGAGGTAATGTGTTAAGGTCAGATAGGTCTGAGAGAAAATAGGGCTGAGGGAACATTGGGATTAGGGAAAATGGGGCTAAGGGAATAGGTGTTGAGTTCCCAGAGGCCTGGGGGAAGATAGAGCTGAGGGAACATAGAACTAAAACAAACATCACACCTGTGAAAAGTGTGATGAAAAAGACCCTGTTTCATTTCTGTCCTACTTATTATCTCTGGTAGGTGAAGAAATAGAGAAAGATAATTTAAATGCTTTACTTGAGATATATAGGACTTTCTATGATTGGAAAACTACCCTCCACAGTACACTAAACTATATGGCCGTTTTGAAACAACACTTATGGATTCTCCATCTCCCTGTTCTTGTCGAAGAGCTCCCTTGAGTTTGCAGAACTTAGCCCTCTATATGGGGTATTTAAATTAGTTTGAATTAAAACTATTGTAAGATGTCTTTAAGTGCCAGGAAGACAATTTTTAAATACAGTTGATTATTAAGATTTTTTTTTTTAATCATCAGCCAGGCTGCTGTGAAATGTATGCCAGAGCCTAGTCCTGAAATGTGGAGATTTCTGCTGAGTTAATTGTGAAGGCTTACAAGCTGTGTTGCCAATGTGCTTCAGAGGGGAGCCCACCAATAGCCTCATGAGCCGCCTGGTCTCGCAAGCGCACATGAATGGTTGGCTGCAGCAGCATTCAGTCTGGTAATTATGAGGTTAGCCCGCCACACCACACCATAGAGAACGCTATGGGACTAATACCGCCTTCCCGAAGAAAAGAACATCAGTCCCCATTGGAGGCTGGGCTCTCAGGAAATGGGAAGAAACCCCTGTGAAGTTCAAGGTATCTGCCTGTCTAATTAAAATAAGCATGGTCTTCAACACCCGACGCAGGCTTATCAAAGAGCTGGTTGAACTTGCAGTAGATCAAACACAGAGAATCAATTTCCTTATATTATCTGGCTTTTCTCAAAGCCCAATTTTCTAAGGGATTTTCTCATAACTAGATTGCCTCTGGCTCCCAGCACTGTAATGCTAACCACCTGATCTGACACTCAGACATGCAACTGGGTTGGTGAATTCCATATTCCTTCTAATTTGGGTAATCTCTAAGGAAAGTTTAACATGGGAGCCCCAAGGTCTGAAAACATATCTGTCATCTGTATTAACCTGTTTTTCTTTTAATGTTATTACATTTTCAATTAATTAATTTGAACTCATGAAAAGGTTAACTGAACAACCTATAACAGTGTACTGTAGTAATTATGTAAAAGTGATAAAAGCACCATATGGAAGCAAAGAATCTCTCAGCTATGGTCAGTGAACTTCCTGAACTCTTTAAGAGGTCACTGCTAGTGAACCCATTGCTCTACCATTATTTATGGTACCCCTTTGCCAACCAGTGGTAAAAGTTTAATTGGACTTTCAGAATGTTTATGTGCTTCTGAGGATGACCTTCGGCCTCTGACCCTACTGACAGCCGTCTTCCCTTGACAAAATGTGAAAGTTATTCTCGGGAATCTGGGACATTATTTTTCAAAAAAATGGACTGATATTCCATCTGAAGTGATGCCGGCCACCCATACTGAACAATAGAGCAGAGTCCTGTTGGCTGGCAGGTATCATGTGCCTACTAGATAAACTGAATCTCTCTCGAGCACTGTGTGTGAGAATGAGTGAGAATTAGCCTTGACAAAAATAAACTGAAAAAGCTGTCTTTTGGCCTCTAAGACCAGAGTTGTAAACACCAGACTAAGGTACCCTGCTCTCTCCTGGTCACTAGGGGTTACCTAATTGCCGCTCCCTCTGTGTTCCGTGCTGGCGTGGAGGAGGCTCTGAGTGTCACCATCTTCAACGCTGTGGAGGAGACGCACGTCCAGGTCCAGCTCTCAGTGAAGGGTGAGATGGTGGCCCACAGCCATGGCACTGTACTAGGTGAGGCTACTGAATTAAATTGCAACAGCCTTTCCATCTGGAGAGCTTCCGGGTGTGCAGGCATTTTATCTAGTCCTGAACAGCTAAGATTCTCCTCTAGCTGATGTTTAGGCTACACTGTGGTGAGTGGGGCTCAGGCTGGTGGTAGGCTAGGATATTTGAAATCCACTCCATATTTGGTTTGATCTTACATAAATGTGATTTTACCATTGAAGAATAAAAATGCTCACACATACTATTCCATTTATTTGTAGCCAGATGTGGTAAGGTTAGCTTAAAGGGACACTGTAGAATCTTGCCTCTACTTTACTGTTTACAAGACTTTAAACAATAACATGACTTGTCTCCTCTTTCTGTACCGAACACATAATTAATGATGGTATTAGCTGGCCCATGCTGCTTTAGGGTAGTGGTTAGTACTGCAATTGTCTAAAGCCAGTATGAGGAGACTACACATCAATGCAAACTGATAGATGGACTGTAAATTAACTTTCAATGGGGAATATCTCAGGCACTCTGGACTATTTTGTAAAATAAATAGGTGAAAGTTTAACTTAAAATATTAACTGCAGATATCTTAAGGTAATTTATGGTTGTATTTAAGCTAGTTGTCCATTGACAATCTTACATATGGATCCTTTAAGTTTGTGATGGCTCTTTAAAGAAAATTATGATGAATTACAGTTTCTCTTGGCCCATAAACAACATCACTTGGCCCATAAACAGCTAGCTAGCTACTGTAGTATGTGATTTAATCACATTTAACATGTTTCATGAAGCAGTAACTGCATTGTTCTGCCCAAAGTCAGTGCAGTATTGAACTAGCTCAGCAGCATTGTACTTTCAGTTGTCCCATGATCGTTCAATTCTTGGGGATTAGGTCCATGTCTATCGCGCCAGGTATTTCTTATTGGCTAATGAAGGTCAAGTTTAATGCTCTGTTCTGCCTGACCTTCCATGTATTTGGGCAGCAGTGTCTGGGAACAAGATCAGGACCCATTTAACGTCAAGTTGAAAAAAGCAAAATTCTTCTTTAATGGATGTTACCTTTTATAGGAGGTTTATGGCAAAGCCTGGCCTGACTAACAAGGCTTTTGTGTATCATTGGGATTTGTTTGACAGCGCTGGGACTTCACTAAAAGAGTCTGCAGCTGTATCTCTTGCAGAATGCATCACTCCAGTCCCACCAGTTTTCCTTTCAGTTGCCAGTGAATTGATCATCCGGATTGGCCAGAGATTTTACTCAACATGTTATTGAGTGAATTAATATGAATGGGAAAAAAATTTAGTTACTGCTAACAGTACATGACAACCCAAACTAGTGTACACTGGTTCTCCTCCAGGGCCAGTGTTGACACATGAGGTAACAACACCACACTATTATTAGAAACACAGTGGCTTTCACACTGGACCAGGCTAGCCACACAACAACCAGGCTAACCGCACACCACAAGATATCATCAGAGAAATCGATCATTTTGACTAGAGTTATTTTTGCTTGTACTTTCACTAACTGTTATTTTCTGTTTTTCCATTTCAGACAAAGGCACAATCAAATTAAAGGTAAGAGTAATGACATTGTGGTAAATGACATTTCTATAATTGTTGTTAGGTAATATAATAAAAAAAAGTTGATACATTTAAATGGTTTAAAAATGCATTGAAATTGTTGTTTCTCCAGCTGCACAGTAGTGAGATCCCAGTCACTCTGTCCACATTCCATACACGACATGCAAAACAACACTAACATCATTTGTATGTGAACATCTGCCTTTTTGCGCATTCATTTGGAATAAGGTAACAGCCGCAATATAATATGCGACAGCTGTTGACGTGCATGTATGGGTTTGTAGCCCCTAAAGGCTGGAATGGATCAATCCAGCGTGCGTGACTTGATTCTTTCCCTCTCTCTATCCCCCGACCCAATCCTTATGAAGTGTTGTCCACTAGGCTAGTTATGCCCTTAAGCATCTGGTTTGCCGTTCATCTGGGTGGTGTTATGTTATGCTCAGGCGCTGCATCCTGCAAAAATGTGTGTCCTTCCTGGTTTCAGGTCCCTCCTGGTCAGAGAGGCCAGGCTCTTCTAAAGGTGTGGGGGAATCGCCACATCACTGAGGGGGGATACATCTTCCACAACTACACCACTGTCACTGTGGACAGTAAAGGCACAGCCGTCTTCATCCAAACAGACAAGCCAGTTTACAAGCCAAAACACAAAGGTCTATTACCCCCTCTTCAGTGTCAGCCATTGGACTTGTAATACCCTTTCTAAAGTAGATTCACTCATCTACCATTGTAAGCTGTGAAAAGCCTGCTTTAATAGCGGCCTAGAAGAAAGGTGTTTGGCATGACATGGATTGTTTATTGCACTGTACGTAAACAAATGCATTGAAGTGGGTAATAATCTGTTCCTCTCAATTTAGTGCTAATCAACGTGTACTCTGTCACTCCGGATCTGAGGCCGGCCAATGACAAGGTAATGCACCCAGTCTCTCACATCAAAGCCAAGACATCACACCTACTTACAGGAAATGGATGGGATATGAAATATGAGAGTCAGGTGTGTTGACCTAATGTGTGTCAGTGGGACTTGATGCCAAGCAGCTGGGCTGGCCTCCTTTGATGTGCCTCAGCTTCAAATGAAGGGTGGCATCAACCTAGCTTTTTTTTCTTGTATGTGTCTTTTTTTTTTTACACACTTATTTTTCCAGCATCCTCTCAGAGGCAAGTGAGGTGCGGGAAACCTGGCCTGAGAGAACATTAAATATACAGTAACCTATTTACACAAACCTTGAGTCATTTTTCTGCTGGAATTTTAGATGTAGCTCCAAATATACCGTTGCCACTGTGTAGACAGTGTGTTTATTCATGGCCGAAGCTATAAAGGCCGACTGCTGGCCATGGCCGTCGTTCACACACACAGATGGATGATTGTTGGCGAGGGGAGGGGTCCAGGGGATATTTTGCAGTGTGGCTGTGCAGTTCGCAGTGAACTTGTGCCATCCTTGACACTTTTTTTTCTCCCCTCTTCTTCTCTCCCGTGTTGCAGATTGAGGCCTACGTTGTGGTGAGTGGAGGGAGAGGCAGCCTGTATGGCAGACCACCAGGGCTGGGAGGGAGGGCCACATGGGGTTTAGTCTCCCAACTCCAGGCATGAGATTACAGGGCTGGGAAGAGCTCACCTTGATAACAGGCCTGTGCTCTGAGCCCCAGCCTGGCCCCTGCAGCAGGACATGAAAGGAACCGCTCTCTTTACCTCAGCTGCTCTCTCCTGCTGTAAACTCCTCGGTTCCACTCTCTGTCGCCTGCCTGCCTTTCCTTCTTCTGGTTTTCTCTGTCTCACTCTCTCCCTCTCACATCCTCTGGTGTTCAGTCTGCAGTGCCTTTGTAGTGCCAATCGGCAGCTTTTCGTAAACAAGCTCAGCTCAGAGACTAAGAATAACTGTGTTTGTGTTATACTGCCACCTGCAACCAGTAGACCCTGTGGCTCTCTTGGTCAGGGAAGTCTGTGAGGTGGTTATAATTTCCTGATTGACAGTCGTTAGGGTTTGTTTTTCCTTTTGAGTCAGATCCAGGTCAGTGTATGTAAGAATTACTTGAGGACTTATGTAGGTTTTTGGAAATTCCCCTCAGCTTTTATGTGTAGGGTAAAACAGAGTCATACCTGTTTGGATGAAAGGAAAATCTCTTAATGGCTGTACTTTGGATTGCAGGACCCAAGAGGATCAAGAATGGTCCAGTGGAAAGAGCTTAAACCCCTCTGCTGTGGTGAGAAATATGACTTAGATTCTCATTATCTCCCATGCACCGTGTACTCTCTGCTGTAGTTGGTGATGATTACGGTAAGTCAAGAACCCAGTATTTCTCTCCTCAGGGATCGTCAACATGAGCTTCCCTCTCTCTGACCAGCCTGTGTTTGGGGAGTGGTTGGTCTTTGTAGAGATGCAGGGGCACACCTACAACACATCCTTTGAAGTGCAAAAGTATGGTGAGTTTCTACCTGAGGGGAGGACATTGATCCAGCTGGGGAAATGGTTTTCATTTGAAGGCTTTTGAATTTAAAAAAACCTTTTGACTCCCAACATGAATACAGCAACTCTGTATGGTGGCTTCGGGAAGTATTATGACCCTTTCATTTTCTATGTATTTTTTTAATTACATTTTCCAGGAAAGACTCTGTTTTCAAGAGTGGCCTGGCCAACATTGGCAGCAGCAAGTCATCATTTCAAAATTACAGTCAAACTTTTTGTGGAGTCACAGATCTGCGGAAGTTTATAAAAAAAAAAACTTTAGAATTCAAATTTCCCATTAAAATAGTGGGCTCCATCACAGTGAAATAGATGTTTGGAATCACCAAGATTCATCCTAATGCTGGCCATCTTGCCCAACTGAGTATCTGGCCTAGACTGGCTATGGTCACGGTGGTGATCAAGAACCCAATGGCCACTCTAGTGGATATGGGAGAACCTCCCATATCCAAAGCATTCCATCAATCAAGCCTTTTTGGTGGAGTGACTAGATAAAGTAAAAGGATTATAAAATGAGTCTGATAAGACCAAAATCAAACTAGTAGGCCTGAATGCCGAGCACAGCGTCTGGTGAAAAATACCATCTATACTGTTGGTGGGAGAATCATGCAATGGGGATGCTTCTCAGCTGCAGGGACTGGGAGATTGGTCAGGATTAAGGGAAGGATGAATAGAGCAAAACACAGAGAGGTCCTTGAAGAGAACCTGATCCAGAGCACACATGACTTCAGACTTGGGCGAATCTTCATCTTTCAGCCCGACAAAGACATGAAGCACACAGACAAGACAGTTCTGGAGTGGCTTTGGGACAAGTCTGTGAATGTCTTTGAGTGGCCAAGCCAAAGCCTGTACTTGAATAAAAACAAGTACTGAATAAAGGGTCTTGTGTACTGTGTGTGGATGGATGGCAAAAAAAAAATCTATTATAAATTCAGTCCATAAGAAAACAATTATTGGGAGAAAGTGAAGGGGTCTAAATACTTTCCGAAATACTTTGACACTTTTGTTTGAGCTGTATTATATAGGCTTGAAATGGGACTGGACATCCAACATTTTTCTTTATATAGTGTGCCCTAATCAAGCTTTCTGTCTGCCATTTACAGTGATGCCCAAGTTTGAGCTGGTGATAGACCCTCCACGGTACATTCGGGACCTCAACACATGTGAACAAGCCACTGTGAGGGCAAAGTGAGTAACATGTTAATTTATTGTTCGTTGGCTTGGAGAGGGGCAAAGTAGCACCTCTACTCAAACTGCATCTTTGTCTTAGGTATATCTTTGGGAAGCCAGTGATGGGGAAGATGACAGTGAACATGACAGTGAATGGAGTTGGGTACTACCGACATGAGGTGGGCCACCCTGTGGTTAAGACCATGGAGGTGAGTCAAGTCCCAGTAGTCTTCTGGGTGACTTATCTTGGGCTTACTTCTCGATATCTGAGTCTGTCTATTCCCAACTGTTTTCAGATCAAAGCGTCAGCAACCTTTAGCGTGTGTGTCAAAGACATGATGCCCCTGGATGTGGCCGATCACTTCCGGGGCACAGTGAACATGTGGGTGTCCGTGAGAAGCACAGACGGAGGGCAGCAGACCATGTTTGATGACTCCACGCCGGTTCATAAGCAGCTCATTGACATCAAATACTCCAAGGACACACGCAAGCAGTTCAAGCCTGGTCTGCCTTACAAGGGAAAGGTAAGAGACAGCCAAAGGTAATTAATTTGTCACGTGGTGTCTGTCAAGGGCAAACTGGACTGGACTGTTCAAGATGTGGGGTTCCTTATGCAGACTTGGGGTTAATGATCTCCTGACTGTGGTTCCCTTTGTCCTTGTTTCCCTCAGGTAGAGGTAACCTACCCTGATGGGAGTCCAGCGGATGGGGTGCGGGTGCGTGTGAAGGCAGAGCTGACCCCCAAGGACAATGTGTACACCAGCGAGCTGACGTCCAAAGACGGTCAGGTCATGTTTGAGATCCCCTCCATCCCCACGGCAGCCCAGTACGTCTGGCTGGAGGTTAGTGGGCCACGGAGGAGGATTAATAGAAGTGGACATGGTTAGGGCATGCTTAGCTTCCCAGAAAAAAAGCTTTTTATTCATAAAACCAAGCCAGCCATCTTACTAGCTGGAGAGCTGTTTATGGTTCACCACACAAGGTCTATAGGGGGACAGAGGTATGAAATAGTAGAATTTTGGCTGCAGCTCTAACTTGTTAAAGTGTTAGAGAATGTGTACAGTGTCCTCAAGAATTAGTGGCACCCTTGATAAAGATCAGGAAAAAAGGCTGTGGACTTGCTGTGGCCCTCCCTCATCAGCTATATCTCAAATTTAAAAATAAGAATGAGATCGAACCTTTTAATTTAGGTATAGTTGTTCAAAGAAAAAACAAAGTTGCTCTTCTCAAAAACAGGCAATGCACTGTATATCTAAAGATCCAGAAGCTTCTGACCATGTGTGGATCAGGTTCTGCGTTTGTATTTATTCTCAATATGTTCTTAACTTATCTGTTTGCATCCTCCTCTTACTTCTCTGCTGCTGACCCGTAATGCCAATTGCCAATTATTAAGCAAGTAGCTTACAACTCAATTTGATTGACAGCATATGGTCCCACCTCTGGACAGCCATTCACCCGCCCCAGTAACCAAAGTTGGACAGTGGCCAAATTTTGCATTTCCCGGTCTGTCTGTGTCCTTAGCTAGTGTTTGCAATGACGATGACAAAGAAACGCTATGCTGTCTGTGTCTTGCGGGCTGTTTGATGTGCAACCTTTGTAGTCTGTTTATTTTTGGTTACAGTGTAGTTTGCAGGTAACGGACACTGGACAAGTGTAGGGCCTGGGTGTTTCGTTAATGTTAGCAGCAGAGAAGGAGAGGGGAAGATCAAAAGCCATTAAACTGCTGGCTGCATCATTTTCGGGGTGTCCTCCTGGTGGGGCTTTGGAGATATCGGGTATGGGCAGTGGCCTCGGGTATGGGCAGTGGCCTCTGCACTCTCCACCTTCTGGCTGTCTTCCTTCAACTCCTCAGTGCAGAATTGCATATTGCCTCTTCCTCTGTAGCCTCTTCATTCTCAGCCTTTACTTCTCTGGCCTCAGCCCCAAGCTGATCCTTGGGAGCCCTTACATGCCTCCCCTGAGATCCCAATAGGAGGCAGCTGTTTAGAGGTGGGGTTGGCCCCGCTGGCTGGCCCTGGAAGGTTCACTGGACCAACCAGCCTTCTGGGGGTGGCATTGGTGAGACACTGATTCAGCACCACATTGTATTGTGCTCATGTTTGCATAAACCAAGGCTACTGTAATAAGTCAAAACAGGCAAGTTGTTATGTAAATCTAGTCGGTGTGTGTAGGTCTCCTAGATTACACCAGACCCAGACACTGTGTCCGAGGACTGCAAAAAACATCTATGTGTAAAATATAGGCATATGCAGAAGCTTTTGGATCTGTAGTCTGGAGAAGTAGAACAGAGAAAATATGGATCCACAGCCACTCAGATTCTGTAAATAGATGTTAGGAAACAAACAATCCAATATCAGAGACCAGAGACTGTTGGGAACTATCAGAACTCCAATAGGAACAGAAAATCAGAAAATCCAATAGGACCTTACTTCCTGTCATCATGGTCATCTTTGGAGTGTTTTGGTGGGTTTAATTCGGTGTTGTTTCCTCAGACCAAGGTGACTGCCATAGATGGCCGTCCAGCTGGAGACCAGTACCTCCCAAACTACCTATCCATCAGCAGCTGGTACTCGCCTAGCAAATGTCACATCCAGATCCAAAGTCTCAGTGCTCCTCTCCAGGTACACTGCCATCCATACTTTACCACCCCCTTCATGAGCATTCAGCATCGCCAGGTCTCACACACCGTCATTGAAACGTGTCGCATATAATGCACGGAGTGGAAGTGAATGGTGATAACAAAGAGCAAATGATCCCATTAGCTACGATCATTCTGATATCAAATGGGTTCATCCTGAGTGCTGTGTGTGTTTATGTCTATTTAGATCGGTGAGGAGGCTGAAGTCACTCTGAAGTCAACCTGTCCCTGTAACTTCACCCTCCACTATGAGATCGCCTCCAGAGGTAACATTGTCCAGTCTGGCCAGCAGCAGCCCAACGCCACTGCTCGCAGAAACAAGCGGGCAGCGGTCACCTTCGACAAGAACGTCCACACCACCCTGCCGCCCGCTAGCTCCGGTCAGTGTCATAAATGACCGAATGTGAAGGCTGTTTTGTCTCCGTAATGGAGAGCCGAGAGATCTGCTCAATTCCCGCCATATTTGCACCAAACAGTCCAATGTGTTATGCTAGAAATGCCCCGAGAATAATGAGTCAAACTGTAAATGCATGTCTCGGAATCAGCCCTCTGTCTCCAACCCCTTCACCCAGGGGCCTCCACTCAGGCAGAGACGGACAGCTGTATGGCGCTGCTGCGTTTCACTGTGACCCACAGCATGTCACCGCTCAGCCGCCTCCTGGTCTACTATGTTAGGGAGAACGGAGAGGGCGTCACTGACAGTCTGCAGATTCCCGTGCAGCCCAGCTTTGAGAACCAGGTACTGGCCAGGGCCTCCCTGCCTGTGCGTCTTACACAGGCACCTGTCAGAATGATACTGTAGGTAGGTGTGTTGCTGATGACTCTATGTTGAGAGACACGTGACCGCCCTCCCTGACAACATGCCAACTATTTGAATAGTACAAATGGTGCTAATTGGTGACATCTCAGGCTAGAAGTGGAAGGAGCTTACAGTGTGTTAACTCAAATGAGTTTGCTGAATTAGAAACAGACTCGCAACCAGGCCGTGTTCAGATTGGGATTACTGAGACATTACCTATTGTTCTTGTGTGTGTTTCCAGTTGACTTGAGTACCATAGTTGTTGCTATGCTACAGTGGGATCCCTAAAGCCATTGAGTCCCAGTAAACAACCAGCTGTGTTGGCCCATCAGCTGCCCAGTAGCTGACTGCAATAGGCGGGGTGGGTTAACTCCTTCCATGAAGTATTTACTGCTCCCTGGTATGCAATCAATGAGGTAGGGGGAGGTGTGTGTGTGTGGCTATCTGCGTGGACATGACAAGACAGAGACTGTGTATATACGTGAGTGTGTGTGTACTCGATTTGCTATCAAAGTGAGGACCGGTTACTGTATTTAAGTAAGGATGTTTGGGGATTTTTTTTTAGACTTGGGTTAAGTTTAGTGTTAGATCGTATCTTTAAGATTAGGGTTAATTTTAGGCATTGAGAGTTAAGTTTAATGGTTAGGGTTTGTTCATTTAGGCATATAGGTTATTGTCATTGGGGTTAAGTAAAGGTAAGGTTAGGGTTAGTTCAAGCAAGTTATACATTTCGGATACTTCAATTCCGGTCCTCACTTTGAATGTAATTTCGTCATTTGTGTATTTGCGTGTGTTTATGTGTGTATGTTTGTGGAGAGATGATGAGGGGTTAGGTTAGGAGCTGAAGAAAGGAGGCCATTGGAACACATTAAACAGGGCTAATTTGGGCAATTGTGTGAAAACTGGTGAAAACTGCTGTGAAAGGTTAGGGGCTCTCATTCTCCGTCTACCAGCCCTGCATTTAATTGTTAACTCCTGACCATAAATAGATCAGGCTTCAACTAAGGCTGCAACACACAGCCCCTCACAGGTCAGCTGAACGTCTCTGTGGATGACTATACAGAGCAAACGGGATTCATGTATCTTTTCTTTGCCTGTCTGTAGGTGTCCGTGTCTCTGTCTGCCAACAAGTCGATGCCAGGTGACCCTGTCAGTCTGCGTGTTATTGGTGAGAAGGGCTCCTGCGTATGTGTCGGCACCGTGGACAAGAGCCTCTACCTTCTCAAACCAGACTTCCAGCTCAGTCCAGACAAGGTCTCTCTCCCTTCACCTTGTTTGTAACCTACAGTACCACTAAACTATAATCCAACAGGAAATGAACATAATCCATGCATGTCCACTATTCTGCAGGTGTTTAAAGAACTGGCAGACTTTGACGTGTCCGATGCCTTTGGAGTACCCAAAGATGACGGCCACTTCTGGTGGCCAGGGCTGTCATCTAAGCGACGGAGGCGTTCTTCAGTGTTCCCATGGCACTGGGAAATCACTAAAGATGCCCGCTTTGCCTTCACGGTGAGAATAACAACCACTTACCGACCACCTGACACGGCATAAGCTTCAGTCCAGATCACAGGTTCACAACTGGTTTCTCCTTAGGAGTCAATTGGCACCAAGTAGTTTCAATCACGACCCAATTGGTTTTTGACTTGAACTTTTCATTCAACCCATATTGACAGTAAATATAAAAATAATTTAGAGTAGCTAGCGAAATCCTGAGACTAACATCGCTCTTGTTTTGAAAAGCCTATCTCTGAAAACACAGCTCCCATCTGGCTGCAGTCTTTACAAATCAAGGGAAAATGTTGTAACTAGGCTATTCTTCATGTCATGGCCAATAGGAACATCAACTGAAAACAACCCAAACAGTGGGCATGTTTATATTACACTAACATTTTCAGTACAAATCAAAGAAGACTCGAAACGTGAGATTATTTTGTTGAGTAAACTTGCTGATACTGATAGCTTGAGATGCCACCTTCCGGGGGTAGAGTGCCTTACATGTTTAATAGAGCCCCATTTTGCACATGTGACTACAACTGTATTGGAACTGTATCAAGTTTCTCTGCAGTGTGCAATCTTATTGCTCGATTTTCCCTTGGTTTGTGGCAGTATCTTAAATATGTGGCAGCTAAAGCCCTTTATCCATCTTAAACATGTGTAAATTCTAACTCTATTGGAAACTAATAATTCTATCTAGTGTCAAGCGGTGGGTTTTCTCTTTTAATGAAGAATGTTGTTGTGTGATTCACTTATTTTTTCAATCACTTACTGTGATTGAAAATATATATATATATATATAATTTTAGAATGTAATTATGTAAATGTACTGTAAATTCATTTTAATATCTACACACCTTCTACCTGGTATTAGTGGTTCAGACAGGTGTTTTCAATTTTGTCAGACACCATTTGAGATCCACTGGTCTAGATCAATCAAATCAATCAAATTTGTTTTATTAAGCCCTTTTAACAGCACAAGGTGCTTGTATAGAAACCCAGCCTAAAACACCAAAGAGCAAGCAACTCCAAGAAATTGATGCACAGGGGCTGGGAAAACTTCCCTAGGTGGATGAAACCTAGAAAAGAGCCAGACTCTTAGGGGTGGCCAGGCCTGTTCTGGCTATGCTGGGTGAAGAATATAGCAGTACCTGCAATACTTGCATGTTTTGATGGTCACTGGGTATAAATATAGGAGGCCTGTGCCAGGATTCCTTAGGCACAACCAGGTGGACAAGGACGGGACAACCACATGGGCCATGATAATATTTACAAAGGTTGTGTGTATGCATATTGTGTAACAGGGGGCTGTTTTAGGTAATCATAAATGTGGTTGTGTATGTGTGTACTGTGTAACAGGAGACTGGTCTTGTGGTGATGACTGACATGGTGAGTCTGAACCACAGACAGAGTGAGGAGATGTACACGGACGAGGCCGTTCCTGCCTTTCAGCCACACACGTCCACACTGGTGGCAGCTATGCACTCTCGCCCTGTGCCCAGGTAGCTACAGACATGAAGCCACGTTTTTGCCCATTAGAAACCATCACTGTGCCCAGGTAGCTACAGACATGAAGCCAAGCTTTAGCCCATTAGTATTCATCACTGTGCCCAGGTAGCTACAGATATGAAGCCAAGTTTTAGCCCATTAGAATTCATCACTGTGCCCAGGTAGCTACAGACATGAAGCCACGTTTTTGCCCATTAGAAACCATCACTGTGCCCAGGTAGCTACTGAGCCTAAGCAGCTAAAGCCCTTTATCCAAGTCTTTGCCAATTAGAATTTGACATACAAGGAATCTTTTTTTTGTCTAATATAACCAGTCACTGTGCCCACTATTTATTAGTACATGGAGAAGGAGGTGAACTGTAACTTATTGACAGTGGTTGTTTAGACGGTGACCATAAATATGTTGGACTTTACAGACTTCTGTCTGAATCCCTGAGATGAACATGCACATGTCAGCAAGCGTTTAAAATCAATAATTTTTTCAATGAATAATTATTGCATCCAAATCTATATCAGATGGCCACTATTGATGTCAGATTGTGGTGTGTTTGTTGCAGAGCAGAGAAGCGCAGGCGGACGTTCTTCCCAGAGACCTGGGTGTGGCACTGCCTCAATGTCAGGTACTGGAATACCCACATCAGGGCGTGTGTGTGTGTGTGTGTTTCTGCATGGATTTGCTTTTGTGTGTTTGTGAGTGGATGGAGATGGATCCGATTGTGGGTGTTTAAATGGGACTTGGTGGTGTTCCAGATCTGTAAGCATTTAGGATGGAGGACAGGGTGGGGTAGCACATATTTGTAAGGGGTATTTCACCACCCTTTGGCTGTCCAGCATTTTCTCCCAGTGGGTGTGAATGTGGCTCATTTAAACAGGATTGTCTTGGAACACGCATCGTCTTTCTCAACAGCTCCTTCCATTCATTTCCAGCCAATATAAATAAACTAGGCATAGATTTCCATAATGCTCGATTCCTTTGGGTCGAGTTACGGTATGCTCTGCATTATTCAACGTTCAGTCCAACACTTTGATTTCCCTTATTGACCGTATCGAAGTAGTTTTAGGGTGATCAAAGGGAAGGGCGTTAGTCATTTCCGAGCATGTTTATTATATTTTGCGCCGGCCAAAACCGACCTCAGTACGGGTAGCCAACAATGATCTCATTCATTTACAACAGTTATACTGAGCACCTGCCTGTTTTTCACACCTGTATATTGACATGTGTTATGGAAGAAGTCACAGGTGTTCCTGTAACACAAGTTAGCTGAGTTCCTGACCTCCTATATTATGTCTGAAACAAGTTATTGGGTCAAAATTCTGCAGCCCTCTGTGTGTGTTTTTTCTACCTAAAATCTTTTTTGGCAGTGATGTGACCGGGGAAGCTGAGTTGCAATTGGATGTTCCAGACTCCATTACAACCTGGGTGACAGAAGCTATTGGCTTGTCAGTGGAAAAGGGGCTGGGCCTTGCCAAGAAGGTGGAGCTTCTTACATTCAAGCCCTTCTTTGTGGACTTCACCCTCCCTTACAGTGTGACTCGCGGGGAGCAGACCAAAGTCCCGCTGACTGTTTACAACTACCTTTCTGCCTGCGCCGAGGTAAGCATCTTGGCTACCTGTCTGCCTGCGCAGAGGTAAGCATCTTGGCTACCTGTCTGCCTGCGCAGAGGTAAGCATCTTGGCTACCTATCTGCCTGCGCAGAGGTGAACATTAGAGCAAAGGGGTAGACTGGGGGGTGCGATGCTAAACCGTGACAACCGTCTAGAAATATGTACGACCAAAAGTCTGTCCATCTTCCGGTTTACAGCGATGACATCATTGTGTTGGCGGATGAGCCTGTGGAAAGGCACTTCTATGCTTTAACGTCATGTAAGGTGATTATGCAGGCCAGTGAAGCCCTCCCTTTGATGTTCGCCTGAAAACATTTGATTCTTATATTTCCTCGAAAGTTATGTACAACTTGTAGCGTGTGGATGAAGAACAGTTCTGACTGCATAACAGAGCCCTCTGTGAAATTTGGATGATGAGTGGAACTTAATCCTTCAGTGAGCTTGAGACCCATGAGTCAGTGAGCAGGGAAAATGTGCAATGTGATTCGAAATTCTCCAAAATCCTTTAAGAGCTTTGAGGAGGTCACGCTACATGAAGAAAGGACCGGGGAGCAGATATGACGCAATCATGTCCTGTCAGAAGAAATCTATCTCTGTTGTCTTAACATAGGGCCTTCCCTTTTGTGTGCGTGTGTTTGTGTATGTTTTGTGGGTGGGTGTGTGTGGGTGTGTGTGTGTGTGTGTGTGTGTGTGTGTCTTTCTCTCTTTCTCTCTCTTTCTCTCTCTTTCTCTTTTTCAGGTCCATATAAAGGTTACTGTTCCCAAAGGCATCAAGTTTGTCGGCCACCCTGGGAAACATCACCTGACCAGAAAGAAGTGTGTGGCTCCTGGAGAGGCAACACCCACATCCATCGTGTTGTCCTTCACTGAGCTGGGCTCTGCCAACATCACAGGTTAGCCCTGTTACGCATTACTGGAGAGTGGGGAATCCCTGGGGAGGGCTACAAATGCATCTCCCTTTCTACCTCGAAATGCACTGATTGTCCGGGAGGCTCTGTCCTGGTAAAGGACCTGAGGCATATGTGATCTGGTCATCCAGCGATTAAAAACAGTCCCCTCAAAAGTACATCTGAGAACAAAGCAGGCCACCACCGGGGGGGGGGGGGCAGCCAGGGCCTTGCACTGACACTCAGTGGCATGTTGATCAGTTTTCAGGTCACTGGCGGTCAATGGGCCCCCCTGCAGCTCTCACCCTGGCCCCTTGTCTTTCCCTCTCACTACACACATACAGAGAACACATTGTCACTCAGCCACAGCTCCAATGTGCTCTGTGGTAAAGGGAACTACATGTTCCTTGACAACCGTATTTTGTCATGTTTTGCAGCATGGTATTGTATTGTCCATAGATGTATGGGCCATTAACAAATGCGTGGATTTACACAACAGTTGGGGATTTTGTATTTAAAGTATAGAATCTTGGCTGATTATTCAATGTGTTTTTAATTCTAATGTGTACTTTAAATATTTGTGGGAACTTAGGAGCAAAACAAATATGCAGACATATGACGAGGCAAATTGTGTCTTTGTTTTCATATATAGCGCGGGCCATTGCTTATAGCGAGCCTGGCTGCTGTTCTGATGGACTCCAAGCAACAAAAACAGGCAAAAACACAGATGACCCGGAAGACAGGAGGACCCCCACTGGCCTTGACTATGTCCGCAGGAGTGTCCTTGTGGAGGTATGAGGGAGAGGATGGACAGCTGAGATGGGAGGCAGATGATTGGTATAGCTGGGAGGGATGTTGGCTCTAACATGTTGTCTCCGCCCGCAGCCAGAGGGCCTGCCCAGAGAGTACACCTACAGTGTCTTCTTCTGCCCCAACGGTCAGTATGGAGTTCTATGTCGTATTACAGCTACAACAGGTATAATAGCTAATTAATAACATTTATGGGGGGAATTTTATGCTTTATTGACAGAAAGGGGGAAAGACAGAGGAGGGTGTGCTGAAATAGCAGTAGGCTGGAATGGAACCCATGCTGCAGTGGCCTAGAGCGCTGGACCACCCTTCACCACCAGCAAATTCATTTTGAGTGTTAGCCAACGCCTCAACACAGTCTGGTTTATTCCCTGCACTGGCCGTAACCTTCTGTAAATCTGACATTTCCATTCACAGAACGGATACACATCTCCACACCCAACAAGTATGAGTATCAATATGTCAAGAAGCCGGCTAAGATGACCTGCTTCGAGGTGGCCGTGAAGACCCACAACGATGCCCACTTCGCCCTCTCACCCGGCCCCCACGACAGTGCTGAGATGCTGGAGATTGTGCTTGGGGGCAGACAGAACACCCGCAGTTGGATTTCCCTTGGCAAGATGGGCGAGCCAGTGGTCAGTGCCTCCACACCAGGCATCCTCTCCTGGGATGAGTTTCGTAGCTTCTGGGTCAGCTGGAAGGATGGCGTGGTGCAGGTGAGAGGAGGGGAATGTCGCTCGTTCTCTTTTGGACATTAGTGCATCTATTCTATACAATACGTTCTGGGATTTGATTCCTTCTTTTTAACAGAGCCTCAGTCAGCCAGTCAACCAGCAGGTAATAGTGAGTAGGGGCAGTGAGTGAAGTTCCAGGGGGACTGTTAGACTGGGCAGGCACAGGGGATGTGTAATCAAGAGGGCTGGCGCCACTTTTAATGACATGCCTGTGAGGTCACGCTTAACAGGCTGATGTCAGTGAGGACACTCGGTGATCCGTGGCATCCACATGGCGCTGCCAGGCACACGGGCCTGAACCCTGCATTAGCCTCGCACCATTCACCAAAGGGAGCAATTAAAAGCCCGCACTAGAACCCAGTATGGCCCAATGAGATTCATTTATTTTTCTAGTGACTGATTACATTTCAGTTTGATGAGCCATGTTCAGCTCTGCATGGTCATTGGTTTAATGTGACTACAAAATGCCTAGAAATACCCAAGGGGCTATAATTCATTTGCAACCAAGGACTGAATGGATGTTGGAAAAAGGTGATGGAGACTGTTGTTGCCAACGCTTGGCAATGGACTATGTGAATAGGATTTGTAAATGTACAAGCAACACAAACTGCTTTTTAAGTACAATATTATTGGTATCTAGTATTTTTATATTGTCATACTCTGTTTAGCATAAACTTACCACTTTTTCTAACCTGTTATTATTAGATATCTGGTCCTGGTGTAATTTACCACCACATTTACTGTGCCTTTGGAAAGTATTAAGGTACTTTCACTTTCTCCAAATTTTGATTAATCAACTCACAATACCACATAATGACAAAGTGAAAGCACATTTTTAGCAATGGATGCCACTTCTTTCAGAACCCCCCAGAAATGTATTTTGTTTTACATTGTAAATGTTTTCACTCTTTACTCAATACTTTGTAGAATCGCCTTTGTCAGTGATCACAGCTTTGAATCTTTTGGGGTATTCTTCTACCAGCTTTGCCAGCTACCGGCTTTGCTCACTTGGATTTGGACAGTTTCTCCAGTTCTTACTTCTAGATCTCAAGCGCTGTCAGATTGGATGAGGAGCTTCTGTGAACTGCGTTCTTCAGGTCTCCCTGAAGATGTTCAAGTCTAGGCTTTGACTGCGCCACTCAAACACATTCACATGCTTGTCCTGTAGCCACTCCAGCATTATCTTGGTTGTGTACTTTTGGTTGTTGTCATGCTGAAAGATGACTCCACACCCCAGTTTTAGGGAACTGTGCACTGTGATTAGGTTTTCTTCAAGATCTTCTCTATTTTGCTTTGTTCATCCTTCTCCTCAATCCTGACCAGATTCCCAGTCCCTACCGCTGAGAAGCATCCCTATAACATGATGCTCCCACCACCATGTTTCACCGTAGGGATGATATTAGCCAGGTGATCAACTGTTCTTTGTTTACTTCAAATGTAGCATTTGGCATTCAGGCATCATAGTTTGATTTTGGTCTCATCTGACAAGAGAACTTCGGAACTTTCAATACTTTTAGCAATTACATCTTTAAGTCTATAACAGAAAATATGGAGAAAGTAAAGCATAATGAATACTTCCCAAAGGCACTGTATATCCAATCTGGCTTTTATAGGTATCTGGCATTTCACATTTCACTGCTATCAAAAATTCCAGAGTCAAGTTCTTTAATTTCACTGTTTAACTTCAGTAAAAGAAAAAGTAAAAAACCTCTAACCAATTATTTCTCTGAAAGGTGGGACATGGCTTGCAGCCATCCAATGAGTCGATGATCCTGCAATGGTCCAGCACCCTCCCTGGGCAGGTGCGTCACATTGGTTTTTCCACGGGCTGGGGCTCAGTCGGGGAGTTTAAGATCTGGAGGAAGGAGGACTCTGATGAGAACCACAACGAGGCCTTCACCCTGGGCGTCCCTCACAATGTGGTGCCTGGCTCTGAGACTGCCACCGCCTCCATGATAGGTGAGGAGGCATGCTAGTAGCTAGTGAGGCCTCTTAAACTTTTACAACTTCTCTTACTTTTTGTTACAGTCTGGCTTTTGTGTCATTTCTGGATCTTTTGTTTGCTGGACAAGTCCATTAGCAGACACTCTAATCCTGACCAACTTTTTGTTTTCATAATTCTTAAAGTAGCCTACAACAATGTTGTTTTGAATTATGTTTAGTGAACGCATTCTTGAGCAGATGGTGTTAATGAACAATGGTATAGCCTCATAGCCTAAACTATTTTTTCCTGGGAGTGAGTCTGCAGATCTTGTGGTCCAGTATGTTTATCTACAACCAGAAATCAAGGGAGATCTAAATGCACAGTAGGAAGACTTTTTTTAGCAATTTTGCTATTCAAATATTTACATCTGTGGAAACGGAACTGGCAAAGCATTTACCAGCACGATTACCAGCCAAGCTAGCTACATATTTTTAGGCTAAATAGTAAGTCTGTTGTCGATTGTCACTTTGTAGGGCCTACGAGTTGCCCGAAATCTCATCACATGACTTGCACAATAGTGCTACCCTTTTTCTTTCACTCCTCTTGCAGCAAATAGTTATTCTCAATTCTCAATAAGCCAACTAATGGCTAGAATACTTTTTCTGAGGCCGCCATACCTTAATGCATTGCAACCATGGTGGAAAACCTCTGACCGCAGCGTACCTATCCACTCCACAAACTGTGTGCCACGTACAGGTGCTGGTCAAAAAATTATCATCAAAAAGTTGATTTATATCAGTAATTCCATTCAAAAAGTGAAACTTTTTGTATACATTAATTCCACACAGACTGATATATTTCAAGTGTTTCTTTCTTTTAATTTTGATGATTATAACTGACAACTAATGAAAACCCCAAATTCAGTATCTCAGAAAATTAGAATATTGTGAAAAGGTTCAATATTGAAGACACCTGGTGCCACACTCTAATCAGCTAATTAACTAAAAACACCTGCAAAGGCCTTTAAATGGTCTCTCAATCTAGTTCTGTAGGCTACACAATCATGGGGAAGCCTGCTGACTTGACAGCTGTCCAAAAGACGACCATTGACACCTTGCACAAGGAGGGCAAGGCACAAAATGTCATTGCTAAAGAGGCTGGCTGTTCACGGAGCTCTGTGTCCAAGCACATTAATAGAGAGGCGAGGGGAAGGAAAAGATGTGGTAGAAAAAAGTATACAAGCAATAGGGATAACCGCGCACCCTGGAGAGGATTGTGAAACAAAACTCATTCAAAAATGTGGGGGAGATTCACAAAGAGTGGACTGCAGCTGGAGTCAGTGATTCAAGAACCACCACGCTCAGACAAATGCAAGACATGGGTTTCAGCTGTCGCATTCCTTGTGTCAAGCCACTCTTGAACAAGACACAGCGTCAGAAGCGTCTCGCCTGGGCTAAAGACAAAAAGGACTGGACTGATGCTGAGTTATGTTCTCTGATGAAAGTAAATTTAGCATTTCCTTTGGAAATCAAGGTCCCAGAGTCTGGAGGAAGAGAGGAGAGGCACAGAATCCACATTGCTTGAAGTCCAGTGTAAAGTTTCCACAGTCAGGGATGATTTGGGGTGCCATGTCATCTGCTGGTGTTGGTCCACTGTGTTTTCTGAGGTCCAAGGTCAACGCAGCCGTCTACCAGGAAGTTTTAGAGCACTTCATGCTTCCTGCTGCTGACCAATTTTATGGAGATGTAGATTTCATTTTCCAACAGGACTTGGCACCTGCACACAGTGCCAAAGCTACCAATACCTGGTTTAAGGACCATGGTATCCCTGTTCTTAATTGGCCAGCAAACTCGCCTGACCTTAACCCTATAGAAAATCTATGGGGTATTGTGAAGTGGAAGATGCGTTACGCCAGACCCAACAATGCAGAAGAGCTGAAGGCCACTATCAGAGAAACCTGGGCTCTCATAACACCTGAGCGGTGCCACAGACTGACCGACTTCATGCCACGCTGCATTGCTGCAGTAATTCAGGCAAATGGAGCCCCAACTAAGTATTGAGTGCTGTACATGCTCATAGTTTTCATGTTCATACTTTTCATTAGGCCAACATTTCTAAAAATCCTTTTTTTGTATAGGTCTTAAGTAATATTCTAATTTTCTGAGATACTGAATTTGGGATTTTCATTAGTTGTCAGTTATAATCATCACAATTAAAATAAATACATATTTGAAATATATCCGTCTGTGTGCAATGAATGAATATAATATACAAGTTTCACTTTTTTGAATGGAATTACTGATATTAATAAACTTTTTGAGATTATTGTATTAATAATATATAAATGCCAAATAATATATATATTTTTAAATAAGTGTTAATCATAAATTGGAACTTAAATAGGAACCAGTACACTGTTCCTCACAAGTACTGGTACTACGCTGCTGTCAGGAATTTGTTGTCACATTAAAACTACATGTGTGTTGCTATTGCAGTGTTGCTGACTTGTCTCTATGCTGTGTTTTGTAATGTGTCAGGGGACGTGATGGGCCCCACTCTCAACAACCTGGACAAGCTGCTGCGACTGCCCTTTGGCTGTGGAGAGCAGAACATGATCCACTTTGCCCCCAACGTTTTTGTCCTGAAGTACCTGCAGAAGACCAGGCAGCTCAGCAGCGAGGTGGAGGCTGAGGCCACAGACTACCTGCTGCAAGGTAAACCACTGGACGGGTTTAAATCTTTCAAGGGGTTTGGACCTGTCATGTGGTTCATCAGATTTCCCTGAATATCTCCCATTGAAATCAGTGCATGCTGTGAGTTATGCATCAGGTCTTAAGGGACTCTGAGTAGTGATCGCTTTACATCCACCTCCCCCGCCTCTTTACCAGGCTACCAGAGACAGCTGACCTATAAGCGCCAGGATGGATCCTACAGTGCCTTTGGAGAGAGGGACTCCTCTGGAAGCATGTGGTCAGTCATCTTCAATTTACTCACAGTAGGGTTACTGTCCTTCAGTAAGACATCTACTTACATCCACTTTCATGGCCTCCAGATGGTATATAGATTAGAACTGCATACCGCTCCTCCACCACTTAGCCTTGCCTGGGGGTTGATGACTGAAACAATGGGCTACTATCAGTAACTTTTATGCCCCTGTTCCTGTATTTAACTGAATGTTTACACATCCCTGGGGGCAGGCATGTGGCCATGACCATCTCATAATATTTGAAATAGTGAATGCGGAGTTCATAAGACGCCCCAATGTTCCGCTTGCATATTCAATAAGATTGCATACCTTCAAGGTGATTTATTAGCTGTGGCAAGTATTATTATATTTACTAGAGCTCATACTGTGAAACAGTAGATTAAATAAACTCAGAAAAATCATACACAAACTCCTAATTGCTTCCCCAAGGCAGCTATGGGGCTCAAGGCAGTGTGTGCTGGTAGAGAGGTTTAATGCTCACGGAACAGAATGATCTGTAGTTGTTTTGGCCCCATGGGCGAGACAGCACCTTTGTAAGTAGCCTGTGTTAACCCAGGGGGACTGCTAACCCAAGGTGCTGTTCCGTACTTAACACAAAAAAATTATTTTGCATTTCAACATGTCCAATAAACTGGGACTAAGCATACCTTGCTTAGTTTCAGTTTAATTGCTAATAACACATTTTTTCCATGAGAAACCCTTGAAACCATCATATGCGGGAAGAGGATGTTAAGAAGATATGAAGTGTAACGGTGAATGTAAGTGTTGGCCATGGGCAACATGGCAGGAACCAATGTTGAACCTTATGTAAGTCCATAGCAAAAAAACACTATATTAATCCATCAGGTTGGTGTTTATTTGTCAGAACAACCTACCTTTAATTTGGGCTCCAGGGTTATTCATTAGTGCAGGTCATTTATGGGCAGGTTTACAACAGTCTTAATGCAGTGTTAATGTATTCCAGCTTGTAAAAATGTATCTAAGCGGAAATTGCCGGGCTTAATGAAAAGATTGTACATAATGACACAGGCACTTATGTCTTTGTCCGCTAATGTTGGGTCTCGGTGATGCCAAGGCCTGTAGCCCCTCACTACGTTACTCTGCTCTGCTGCTGTCTCTCGGTCCGACCCTGTGGGTGGAACAGTATACCTCTGACGATGAGGAGGAACGTGAAGATGGACTGGTTCTCATCAATATCCATTACCTGCCTCTCAGGCAGATGCAGATGTGGCTGTGTGTGCGCGTGTGTGTGCGCGTGTGTGTGTGCGCGTGTCTGCGCGCGCGTGTGTGCGCGCATGTGTGTGTGTGTGTGTGTGTGTGTGTGTGTGTGTGTGCGCGCCTCTGTATGTTTTCCGCGGTGTTGTGTCAAGATGTTTTTGCCGAGGTGGGGGATGTTGTGGCCCCAGACCGGACCTGGCAGCGCTTCTTCCGGCATCGCTCACATACCTGCCTCCGTCTGGTTCCAATGAGAGACACATGCTGCTGCAATCGTCACCACCACCCTCCACTCCCTCCATCCCTCTAGCCTACTTAAATACTCTGGCCTGGGGTGAATATGCAGCCTGTTGGAAGGGTTCACCGATCCACACTCTGGGCCTGTTAGCGGTGCCTGCTTAGATACACACAGGACATGTTGAGGCTGGCATTACATTTTTCTCTGAAGGAGATTGATCTGGCAGTGGGCCTGGAGTGGACCGGTTAGCAGAGAGAACTAACATATTGTGTTGTGTTCAACCATGTATATCCATTCCAATGCAAAACGGGCACGTAACGGACATGGGTGATTGTAGCAAGAATTTGGTGTTGGGTCGGCGTGGTGACAATTTCTCTGGCCACTCACAATCACTGCTTAAAAGCCTTAGTGTGTGTGCGTGTGTGCATTTATGACGTGCTCTTTTGTGGTTTGACCAATAACATAGCACTATCACTAATTCAAGCTTAAAATGACTGCACCAACTGCCTTTGAGAAAAGACTACATTTTGAAAGTAATTCTTATAAGGTCTCATTACTTTAAAGATTTAAAATACAGCTCCGGAAAAACTTTCTTTTTTTTCCTTTCCAAAAAAGTCAAAATGGAAGGTTTTGAGTGAGGAACAGAAGGGTTCAAATTAAGAGACCACTGCAAATTGAACGCTTCTGTTCCTCACTCAAAACTTTCCTTTTCAACTTTTTTGGAAAGGAAAGAAAAAGATGCAGTGCTCTCTTAATTTTTTCTGGAGCTGGGTAATTCATATATGTAGAAAAAAAATGACTTTTTGTACTCTAACCAGTTTTTTAATACTTGACAAAAACAAAAGCAGATATAAAACCTGCTTCCACATACAGTATATAACCAGTAGATAGGTGTTTTTAACAACACTCTTTTGTCATGTTTTTGTCATTTTTGTAGACTATTATAAAAACTTTGACATTCCAGGATCCAATTTCCTCAATATGGTATCCAATACAACATGTCAACAACCTACCCAAACTGCATTACCAGGGAAGAGGAATGAGGGTGTAACGATTCCAGCCTAACGGGAACATTCCAGTCCCTGTTTTTGTTTTGTTGGTTTCTTTGCTTGTTAGCATCATGCCCTTATTTGGAGTTCTTGTCCTTATTAGCTACTTAATCCATGTTGTTCACCTGTGTTTTCTCCCACCTGTTTTTATGTTGTCTCGTTAGTACTTGTATTTAGTTCTGTCATTTCTTCTGTTCATTGTTGGGTTTTGTTGCTGTATGTGGCACTGTAGCAGGTTCATGGTCTCGTTAGGAGCCCTACAGTATGGGTTCAGTTAAGCATTGTGTATGCTGCTTAAGTTCTTCTTGGATTAAACTTACCTGTTCTTGGCAATCTCCTTTCTGCCTGCGCCTACTTCCTAAACACCCTTGAAAAGTTACAGAGGGAGGGGGACAGAGTGGAGGAATCAGCCCTGTCTGTGGCATTTCCTTGCCCACTAAATCTTCTTTACACTACCCAGTACCTCTCTCCTGGGCCTGGCAGTTGACACAGTATTACTTAACATCATCAACATTCCTGCTGGCTTAAGGCTCCATCCCTGCTCCTTCCCTGGGGCGATAGGACTTTTAGGACCTGGCTGGAGACTTTTTTTTTTTTACTCTCGATTAGTTTGTTCCTTAAGTTACGTTACGTCCCAAATATAAGTTCAGGGAAAAACATCTTATTCATTTATTTCCCTGTTTTATGGTAGGTAGTTTTCCTCATCATTTGGCTGCTCTAGGGAGGATGCTGTAATGGATTGCCGGTCTGTAGTTAGAGTATTGGCTCGAATATGCTGGTTTCACTGAGGGCAGTTGTTTATGTATGCATGTGTGGTTATTACCTTAGCCAAGTACCTCTGCCATCACCACTGACCTTTTTGTGGGTCTGTTCTCTTCTGTAAATTCTGCTGTGATTCCAGATTACAACCTCCAGGTGAGAATACACCTCAAAGGATGGCTGTATGCATAAATTCTCAGTACTTTTGGGATGCTGCAATAGGAAATAATGGACCATCTGTTATGAATTTCTTAAAATGAAGGCCTTAGAAAACATGACACCTTAATACATTGCATTCATTGCAATTGAGATATGAGATTCAGCAAATAGATTGACATGACATCTTCGTTAATACACTGTCAGGACGAACATGGCACTTAAGTGACGAGAACATTAGCATCACACTGTTGATGCCTAGCTGTTGTTCAGGTGAATGCGTTGTATTCAAGAAATGGAAAATTAATCAGCATGGTGATTAATTCTGTCCCTGTAGTTCCCAAAAAAACCTCTGGAGAATTAATCATATGAAAAAGTTAACACACCCTGTGCATTGCTCTTTTTTTTCACTTAAATTGCCATTACGTAACTCTCAGTTTCTTTTTTAGCAATTCTGAAGTAGCTTTGCTTGTGTGTTTTCAGTCATTGTCCTGTTGCAAGGTCCATGTTCAGTTCAGTTCAGGTACAGCCTTTTGAAAGATGGCCTCACTTTCTCCTCAGGAATTCTCTGATACAATGTGGAATTCATGGTTGACTCAATGATGGCATGTTGGCCAGGTTCTGAGGCAGCAAAGCAGCCCCAAACCATAATGCCACCTCCTCTGTGCTTTACATTTGGTATGAGGATCTTCTGTTTGAAGGCTGTGTTTGTCTTTAGACAAACATGAGTTTCTGGCATTGCACCCAAACAACTCCTTTGACTCATCTGTCCAGAGAACAATGTTCCAGTAGTTTTGGTCTTTAACCAGGTATTGTCCAGAAAACAGTGTGTCTTGTGTCTTGATTTTCATTTTTGAGAGCAGATGCTTCTTCCTGCCTGCACCCCCCATGTTGGCCAAATATCAAAACACTGTCTGTGTATGTCTGCCTGTCTTTAAATTTATATATCTGTGTGTCTGTCTGTTTTCATGATTGTGACGCAGTTTTGTACCATATTGACGCATTTGTGCTGGTAACAGGCTGGATATTCTGACATGCAGAAACATACTTGATTTAGCCTTGTGAAATTCCTCTTTATTGAGAGAACAGCTATTGTATCCTGTGGTGGCTATCTCCACTTTATCCATTCCGCCAACTTTTACTTTTTATATTCAAGTGCTTTCTCTAGCTTTGAACCCTGCCTTCTTTCAGTCAGTCTGTTTTTATCTGACAAGATTTTGATGAAGTTCAAAATTTCATAGCATAACTGGTAACCATCAAACGCAATGTTATTGCTGTTGAGAGATTTAAAGAGTGTGACTTGTTTTGGAATATTTCACCCCATTCAAATTGTTTATGTGAACTTCAATGTGAAGTTTGAGAAGTACTTATGAAAGATATGTCAGCACATGCTTGAAAGAGATCCAATAAATATCTCTCTCTCTGGCTCTCTCTCTCTCTCTTTCTCTCCCTCTCTGTCTCTCTCTGTCTCCTTTCTCAAGGCTGACAGCGTTTGTGTTGAAATCTTTTGCTCAGTCTCGTGGGTTCATTTTTATTGACCCAGAGGAGCTGCGTGCTGCCAAGGCGTGGCTCATCAACCACCAAAGAGAGGAAGGCTCCTTCCCCGCCATGGGACGCATCCTCAATAAAGACCTGCAGGTCTGTGGTTTTTAAAATTTGTTTATTTTACTTGGATTTATTCATAGGAACCATCCAGAAGTGGATCCTGAGACAAAGTATGTAATGAGTACAGTACAGCAATTCACAAATATCCTTCTACCAACAGGAACGTTGACACTTTCAATGTTATAATTTCAATATTTCAATGTCATCAATCAAAACACATCTCACTTCTATAATCTGGGTCTTAAACTGCCCAAGTGGCGTCATGGAGTTAAGACACAAGGAGTATGGCTGGAAATTCCACAAATGTGTAGCTTTAAAACCTCCACTGAGATCACTACAGAGTCATACTCAGAATTCATACTTGTTAGATCTTTGTGAATCCAAATGCTTAGATATTTATTGGTGAGGACCCGCCCAATGAGATAACCAACTAATGTGAAAACCTGGTTGCAACTCTAACATATCAATATATATGGTGCTTTTGCATATATAACTGTATTGTAGACTCATCAATATCACAGGATTTAATAGATACTGTACACTAAATGAATTGTAAACCAGTAGAAAAACGTCCTGAATCCCGCTTCTGTCCTGCCTCTGAAGCTAAGCAGGGTCAGACCTGGTTGGCCCCATGATGGGAGATCAGATGCTGCTGGAGGCAGTTTTAGAGCCCAGTAGGGGGTACTCTTCCCTCTGGTACAAAGATCAAGTCTTGATGCACTAGATAATCAAATGGAATTTGCCCTGCGCAGAGTGCCATCTACAAAACTGGTTCACAAACCTCTCCTGGGGATTCACAGATGCCTCACAATTTTGTTTTTGCCCTGAACTAGCTCCGCTAAATCCAGTATCGTGGGGCTTGATGATGAGGGCATTCATCCCCAGCTTCCAATTGGCTCATAAATTCTCTCGCCACCCATATAGAAAAGTATAATTTTAGGTAAAAGATTTGTCAGCTAAATGATTAAATTGTAGACAGAACAGGTCTCAATTGACCCCTGTGGTATACCTTTTGTTAGAAATAACTACACTTGACGCCATCAGAAAATGATGCTATCAGTGCTACCAAAATGAAAATGACATTGCTATTTGTTGAAACTAGAGAGAAAATGTAAAACCCTTATTAGCTTACTGTTGATCAGGGATTCCAATACCTTGGCTAAATAATAGGGATTGAAGGCTCTTGTCCCTTATGCAGGGTGAGGACATGTTACTTTCCAGATGTTATGGGTAACACCAATAACAATTCTCAAGTTAGGAATACAGGTACAAAATATATTCATTCAGAAAACATTCAGTCAGCCCCAGTTGAATATTTATCATCTTTATCTGAATTTCTTCCATATTATGTCTTTGATGTTTTATGTGCCTTGCTAAATGTGGATGCACTGTGTCAGTTGTAACATAATTCTCTGCAATCATTTTTAAGTGACATAACTAAAAAAGGTGGCCAGTTGAGACAAAATAGTTATACATTTCCATTTTGTCCATTATGGGACCAGTGGGTATAATAACCTGCAATGGGAATTAGGGGGTAGAGTTCCATTTTAAAGATTTGCTCACATTCCAGAAATTATGTGTGTGTAAGTGTGTTTTATGAACATCATTAACCAGTGTTATTAATCCTCTAAAGGGAGGAATCCATGGAAAGATCTCATTGACGGCGTATGTGGTTGCAGCCCTCCTGGAGACCGGAATTACTACAGAGGTATGAGGACCACTGGTTGTAACATGACCTCTCCCATCAAGCACCCTCACCATCCCAATTGCATTAATTAGCACATTCTTTCTAGGCACATGCTAACCTGACATTTATATGTGCATTTAAATCTAACTGCCAGGGAACACTTAAACTGTACATTTCTTCAGAAAGCAGCCTCACCAGCCACAGTCTGTTGTTAGGTTCGTTGCTAATAATAGACTGCTGCAAATACAGCACACTCTCACCTAGATATAGAATGGGTAGGAGTGCATGTGTTATAGACTTTATTGAAGACACCACTCAACCATCACTTGGTGACCAAAGAGGACAGAGAATGCATGGAGAAATTGGCATTCCTACGGTATGGCTTATGTTGCAAAACCAAATCAGCCAACATATGATCACCAAATCAAGTACATGATTAAACTAATTTCCTACAGAGAGAAACATGTTATAAAAAAACCCTATATGTAGATATTCATAAAAAAAAATGTGAATGTTTGTGCATTGAAATGAAGTATTTAAAATGGGTATGTGGGTGTGTGTGTGTGTGTGGATGTGCACGCACGTGGGTGCATGAATGTGTGTTTGCCCAGTACATTCCAATCAGTAGGAAAGATAGACGTCCTGGCAACAGGCCCACCTTTAGTTACGCTCCAGTGGTGATAATCTAATATCTAATCCCTGGCTGACTGCATCAAAAGATTTATGAGGAGGACATGCAGAGACAACAATGCCTGTGAAAAGTAGTACACCTTGGCCGCATTCCTGTGTCTGTGCACCTCCCAGTGATTTTACCCTGTTGCTGAACTCTTGTCAATGTGCACAACGACCTGCTGAACTCTTTTCTGTGTACACTGAAGCAACGCCATTGGACATACTGGCAGTTAAACATGTTATTATTTTATACTTTACTATGTCATGCTTGCTCTTGTGAAAGGTGATCATAGGTTAAAAACACTTTGTAACTGAAAGGAATCCCTGGGCCGCTTTCTAGACCCTCCAGCATATGGATTACTGGCACTTGGCTGTGCCTCAGAGGCATCAGAGGGTTAAACTCAATTGTACAGCCAAAGACACTCTGGAAAATGTACACCCAGAGGCAGCATTCCATCCTGTTTACAACAGCAGTCACTGGCTTCATTAATGTGTGTGTAGATTATGACTCTCCTACAGTGACCCCTTACATGTCCGTGTCAGGGACCTGACCCACAGCTGTGGCCATGCACAACACCCGCACTTTAATCACGTTTGTTGACAACACTGTTGGTGGGCCTGATCACAACAAGCTGATTGTGAATTACAAGAAAAGCAGGGGTGAGAAAGCCATTAGCCATTTTGTCAATCCAAGTTCCTTGGGGGTCACCAACTGATTAATGTATTCCACACACACACACTCAGTCATTGCCGAAGAGAGCTTGTCAGAACATCTCCCATCTTAGGAGGCTAAAAAGATTTGTCATGGTCCCCCAGATTCTCGAACAGTTCTACAGCTGCATCATCGAGAGCATCTTGAATGGCTGCATTCCTGCTTGCTATGGCAACTGCACTGCTCAATTGTACGGCACTTTAGAGGGTGGTGCAAACAGCCAAGATTGTCACTGGGGCTAAACACCCAGGGCCGGTTTCACAGACACAAATTAAGCCTCGTCTAGGACTAAAAAAGCAAGCTCAATGGACTTTTCTATTGAACTAGTCTAGGACTAAGAAATCTAGGCTTAATCTGTGTCTGTGAAACTGGCCCTCAGTGTTTTAAGATTTCTACACCAGGCTGTGTCAGAGGCATGTGTGCGTGCCATACCAATCAAATGTATACATATACCCATAAAACCCCAAATAGCAAGCAAAAACAAGAAAATACCACCATCTCAGTAACAGTAACACTACTTGAATGTGTATGTCAATGACAATAAACCTTGTTTGAATCTATTTTTTTTAAATGTACTCAACCTGATTCCTGAGATCTCTCAAAATAATCATTAAAGGAGACCTCAACTGTGTGTTAGACTTATACTTGGATAGATCCTCAATGTCTCTTACCTCCAGTTCAAGCAAGGTCTTTATTACGTACATGTGTTTGGCATCCTACTGGTAGAGAATATTCCATTAAGTGTCATATTCACTGGATTATCTACCTCTTGGTCAATTATTGCCCTAAACCGTTAATGTGATAATGTTTTGTGGCATTGTAATCTCTTACCAAATACCTTGTCTTTGGGACTGGGTGAGCTCAAGCCAACTGAGACACTTAAGCCAATCCTCAGCTCCTAAATTATGATTTTGTTTGAAACAAATGCCAATTTAGCCCCCCCCCCCCCCCCCGATCTTTACAATGGGAAATGCTTGAGGCCTTCCTGAGGGGTTTTATCTTCAGAAAGAAACCAAACGGCAGAACTAGCTGAAAAGAAACATTCACATGCTGGATAGAGAGAACGCTTGACATCCATTCATAGGAAGTTTTAAATCTACATATATCTACACAAAACAAGAATACTTTGAGTTTGGTGTCAAACGACATAAAATATTGATAAATAAAACTGCAAAACATTTTGAGCAATAGTATGATCCATAGAGTCGAGTCCAAATCTGGGGATAAAAATACAGAGAAGGAGCCCACTGAATACTCTAAAGGTAGCAGTGTACTTCTTTTACATTCAAGCAGGGGCGAATTTTAGAGTTTTTGGCATTAGCCAGCCGGGCAGGCCAAAATTTCTACTAGCCCGAGGAAAATGTTACTAGCCCTGTTTGTAACTCTATTTGCAGAGTAACAAACAGAGATAGTAGTATATAAATTGATGTTTTCTAGTATTCATGTTAAATTAGTCTGTGCACAATATTATATAACTACTTAGAATGAAATAAGTTTTGCAAATGCAAGTCACCCAAAAATATCCAACCAAGTGTAATTAGCAAAAAAATTAATTTAAATAGTGCATACAAAAGTATTCATTCAAACATAGGTTGCATTCAGGATCATTTAACGTTTACTTTACATTCAATGAACGTTAACGGCAGCTGGTAGGCTAATGAACTTGATATTACTACTGGTGGTATAGTGATCATGACAAATATGTATAAAACACACTAACAAGTTGCAAATGTTCAGTCTACTGAATGTATCCTTACTGTTCTGGCGCTAAACTAATTCTAAAATGATTGACGTGTTTCGTGTCTAGTACAGAGACATTTGCAGCTACAGTAACCAAGGGGGCAGGTCTTTGCGAAGGTTCTGACTCTTTATTTCAAGTTGAGTCTAGCGTACTGATTATGAGCCCCATAATGAGTCATCAGCCCTTGTATTATCTTAGTTACCACATTTAAAACTCCCTGGAATAAATCTGCAAAACTTCACTCGCCAGACTGACTAGCTGTTCTAAAATTAGACTCGCCTGAGCTTAATTTCCAGCCCTGCATTCAAGTGTGGTATTCATTATCTGCCAAAGCCATGTCACTAAAAAGAACAAATTGCTGTTTATTTGTACAGTGATTTCCACATACTGTTTATGCTTTGTCCTAAATTGTGTTTCCAATACCAATGTTAAACCCCAAATTTTAATTGTGTCAGTTTCATTTACACATCTTTAATTCAACCAGTATAGTGGCGGCCAAGAATCATCTTTAATTCCGTGCCATCCATCTACATAATACTTCACCAAACCCATTTATTATCTTCTAGTCTTCCTTTTCTTAATCCATCACAAAGCTTTCTCCAGGGAATCAGGCCAGTAGAACTGCCTGAAAAAGGATACTTGAAAGGATCAAAGCAGAACTCCTTACTCCTTACCAATTCAGTTAATTAAAAGATGACTGGACAGATTAAAGTGAGTGGCTGTTGAGGTCTCTCATCTAAGTGTTCAGGAAAAGGGGACTTCTGGAAAAGATGAAAGTGCTCCCACCTTTAATGATTAAGTGAATGTTTATTTGCCTTTTGAGTTGGGGTGCAAGAGTTCGAAAGGGACAGATCTTGAACACTCAGCAAAGAACAAATATTCTTAACTTAAAATTAGCTAAAGATAAATGCAGATACAGTATTCGTGGAGTGAAGTGTTTCCATTTCTCGTCTAAAGGTTTTCTGTGTGTGCAACTACAGTATCTTCAGCAACATCAGTTAATGTGTTTTCGTGTGCACACTTTTGTATTCAGGTATATAAATGTATTCTTTCCCAGGAGGAGAAAATGGCTGTGAGCAAGGCAAAGGGTTTCCTAGAGAGTAACACATACTCGGCTGATGACCCGTATACCACAGCCCTGTCTGCCTACACCCTGGCCCTGTTACGAAGCCCATACGCCCCTCTCGCTCTCAGACGCCTCAACCACATGGCCATCACACAAGGTACCGTTCAGCTTGGTTGCCTACGAATTCATATAGAACACTAAAGTGACATGATAGTCACACTTTCCTGTCTTTTTTTACGACTCGCTGTTCTATCTTTGATTTTTTTTCTTCTCCATTGTCTTTGGATCAGATGGATTCACCCACTGGAGTCTGACAGGCAGCACAGTCACAGATGAGGATACCTTCATGGGCTTCAGTGATGGCCTTACTCAGTCAGGTACAGACACAGACTGCCTGACTTGCTGTTGTCAGAGCATCACTTTTAGTGTTTATGTGAATGTCTTGAAACTGTCTAGTGTTTGCATGCTAATAGTTACCTCCTTGTCTCAGTGGTGTCAGCTGAGGTGGAGATGACAGCATATAGCCTGCTGACGTACACCCTGCTGGGTGATGTAGCTTCCGCCCTGCCTGTGGTCAAGTGGCTCTCCCAGCAGAGGAACGCTCTTGGGGGATTCTCCTCCACACAGGTATCCCTCACAAACCCCTGCAGAACCAGACCCTAAAAGCCTCTTAGTCCAAAGCTCCCAAATTTATTATTATGGTTTTTAATTAGCAACAGTTCGCTGTTTCACCAGGTACCACACTGACATTTTCAATCTAATTTACTACAGAGAACTGTCTCACTAAGGCAGTGTCTAAAATCTCCTTCTACAAGATGTCTTCCCATCCCCTGTCCTAGGACACGTGTGTAGCTCTTCAGGCCTTGTCTGAGTACGCCATCCTATCATATGTGGGAGGAGTAAATCTTACCATCTCTTTGGCCTCCACCAACCTGGACTTTCAGGAGAGCTTTGAACTACATCGCGACAACCAAAAGATCCTGCAGAGTGCCTCGGTAAGGAGTATGATCATGTTGTCCCTAGACTCTGATCTGAAATGTGCTGTATCTTCTTTGCTGTAATGGTTAAGATTTAAATTTGAGGAAGGTAATTTATATGTGCATCTTCTAAAGGTGCTCAAGTAGTGAACCTGGACCAAGATGCAAGTGGGAACTAAAGTTACACAGATTTCAACTCTTTATGCTGTACCTCAAATAACAAATAAATAATTTAGTTGATGATAGCAAGGAGTCCCTATATAACCAATACATTGCCTTTCCTATTGAATGAACCAGTGAGTATGTCTACATGTCCAATTAATTCCCAAGTATATCAGTCACAGAGAGGGAGAAGCTCAGGTGAGGATGTGAACTTTGGTTCCCTCAACCAGGCATGTTATTAATTCTGTGCTGTAATTAGCTGTGTCAGTTTAATTGGGGGTAATTTTGCTGTCCTGGTTAGCAGCCAGGCTATTTAACTGCCGCTACATGTGTCTACAGAATTAATTCATTTGATTAGTGTCTCTCTCACCCACTCTCTTAACCCCCCCCCCGCCCCCTTTACCTCTCTGCAGATCCCCAGTATTCCCACAGGGCTGTTTGTCAGTGCTAAAGGCGAGGGCTGCTGTCTTATGCAGGTATGTTACTACTATCCTTTACTCGCACAGAAGTTCCGCTAGAGGGAAAAAGCCATTTCATTTCCATGACTCATTGCTCTAAAGACCAGATTCCTGTAAATTGGAAAGATCTGGTAAAATGTAATTTCTCATCAGGGACTGTTCATTTCTCAATTATACTGACCCCCCCAAGATAGGATGTAGTTTTCCCTATACTATGTCACTAAAAACAAAAGGATATTTGAGGTCATAGTGTATACTCAATTGCTCAGGGTGTTGTTGTCCATGCATCTTTCTGCTCCAGATTTAAGAACATTATCAAGGCATTGAATATCTCCCAGAGCACTGTGAAGTCCATTATGAAGAATTGGAGACATTATGGCACAACTGTGAATCTGTCTAGGACAAGCCATCCTAAAACAAATGTATCCAGGCAAGTAGGGCACTATTCAGGGAGGCTACCAAGAGCGAATAAAAGTTACTCTAGTGCAGTTATGGTCTTCAAAGGCTGAGCTGGGAGACACTATACATACCGCAAGAATTGTTAATCAAAAGTGGCCTTTAAAGGAGAATGGCAAAAAGGAAAAAAAACTCATGTCAAATCTCCGCAAGAGGTTGTCAGAAGGCATGAGGGAGACTCTGAGACCAAGTGGAAGAAGATTCTATAGTCTGATAATGGCAAAATAGAGCTTTTTTAGCTCAGCGCTAAGCCTTATGTTTGGTGCTAACACTGCACATCATTCTAAGAACACCATCCCTACCGTGAAACATGGTGGTGGCAGCATCATGTTATGGGGATGCTTCTCTGAATCAGGGATTGTAAAGCTTGCGAAGATAGAAAGCTAAATGAATGCAGCAAAGTACCAAGACAGAAAAAAGTTGAGAGAAACTTGCAAATGACCTGAGACTTGGGAGAGGATTCATCTTCCAGCAGGCAATAAACCCGAACATACAGTCAAAGCCACAATGGAGTGGCTTAAAAACAAAAAGGTTTTTATCCAGGAGTGAGCCAGTCAAAGCCTGAACCTCAATCTTTTGAGATTTTAGAATATGTGGAAAGAGTTGAATATTGCTGTTCACCAATGGGCCCTATCCAACGTGATGGAGCAAAGTTGGATAGAAGAATGGGCAAAATTTGTTGTGACCAGATGTGTACAGCTGGTAGAGACTTATTCAAATAGACTCATGGCTGTAATTGCCCATCTTCTCCTCCAAAACCCTCAATGACTTGACATGCTTTCACACCTCTATCCCTCAATCTACACCTTTCTCCCTTCCTCAGCCCAACCTTCTCTCCCTCTCTGTCAGTGCCTGAGGACTGGAACAGCTGGCCTGTATTGAGACCGCAACATCTGCATGATAAAAGAAAGAGTGGCTGTCTTTGTGTGTATGTCTGCAGGCCCACACATGTTTACATACGTATAAGAGTGTGTGTGTGTGTGTGTGTGTGCTCTCACCTGCATCCACACTGCTCTGCACTTCTGCACTCTATTAAATCCCCACACCAAAGACATATATTAGCATATATTTAAAAAATGAATGTGTCAATATTTTTTATGAATAATAATATACATTTATGTAATGTATGTAGTTATCTTATGTTTCCATATATTCCATATATATACACACATTATTCAAAAAGTCATTATACAATGGTTTAGTTGTCATTCAGTTAAGAATTGGGAAAAGGTGTGATCTTAGCGACTTTCACAGTGGCATGATTGTTGCTGCCAGACTTGGTAGTTCCATCATCTCAGAAACAACTGACCTCTTGGGATTTGTAAGCACTACCGTCTCTAGAATTGTACATAAAATGTTGCATCAAACTAAAAAGTGGCAGTTTTGTGGGTGAAATGAGAGAGATTGTTAATGAGAGAGTTTAGAGGAGAATGACCACATTGTATGACCACTATGCAATTAATATACAATATATGTTGGCATACTTAAATGTTTGTTTAAAATATATTTAACAGTATGGATAAATATTTCAGATCAATATATTGTAGAGACTAAAATCTCCTTCTACAAGATGTCTTCCCATCCCCTATCCTCGGACACGTGTGTAGCTCTTCAGGCCTTGTCTGAGTATTTCATCCTATCATATGTGGGAGGAGTAAATCTTACCATCTCTTTGGCCTCTGGACTTTCAGGAGAGCTTTGAACTACATCGCGACAACCAAAAAATCCTTTGAAATATATATATATATATATATTACAAACACCTGTCATTGGGTGGGATATATTAGGCAGCAAGTGAACATTCTGTCCTAAAAGTTGATGTGTTAGAAGCAGGAAAAATGGGCAAGCGTAAGGATCTGATCGACTTTGACAAGGGCCAAATTGTGATGGCTATATGACTGGGTCATGACATCTCCAAAACTGCATCACTTGTGGGGTGTTCCCGATCTGTAGTGGTCAGTATCTACCAAAAGTGTCCCAAAGAAGGAAAAGCAGTGAACTAGTGACAGGGTCATGGGTGGTGTGCTAAGACTCATTGATGCATGTGGGGAGCGAAGGCTGGCCCGTGTGGTCTGATCCAACAGAAGAGCTACTGTATCTCAATTTGTTTAAAAAGTTAATATTGTTACTGATAGAAAGGTGTCAGAACACACAGTGCATCACAGTTTGTTGCGTATGGGGCTGCATAGCCGCAGACCAGTCAGGGTGCCCATACTGACCCCTGTCCACTGCCAAAAGTGCCTACAATATGGCACATGAGCATCAGAACTGGACCACGGACCAATGGAAGAAGATGGCCTGGTCTGATGAATCACGTTTTCTTTTACATCACGTGGATGGCCAGGTGCATGTGCGTTGCTTACCAGGAGAACACATGGCACCAGGATGCACTATGGGAAGGAGGCAAGCCGGGCAGAGGCAGCATGATGCTTTGGGCAATGTTCTGCTGGGAAACCTAGGGTCCTGCCATTCATGTGGATGTTACTTTGACACGTACCATCTACCTAAGCATTGTTGCAGACCATGCGCACCCTTTCATGGCAACGGTATTCCCTGATGGCACTGGCCTCTTTCAGCAGGATAATGCACTCTGCCACAAAGCAAAAATGGTTCAGGAATGGTTTGAGGAACACAAAAACGAGTTCAAGGTGTTGACTTGGCCTCCAAATTCCCCAGATGTCAATCCAATTGAGCATCTGTGGGATGTGCTGGACAAACAAGTCCGAACCATGGAGGCCCCACCTCGCGACTTAAAGGATCTGCTGCTAACATCTTGCTGCCAGATACCACAGCACACATTCAGAGGTCTAGTGGAGTCCATGCGTCGACAGGTCCGGACTGTTTTGGTGGCAAAAGGGGGACCTACACCATTCTAGGCAGGTGGTCATAATGTTATGGCTGATCGGTGTATATGCCCGGAACTTGCCCTCCGTACATAACATGTAAACATATTTGAACATATGTTAATTACATGTGTTTTTGGGAAGTCTAGGACAATTGCTAATGATTCTGTTATATGATCAGAAATATCTTTATTAGACATTGGTATTAAACTACATTTGCATTTATTGAAAGTTATATATTTTGAATGAAAATATTGATATATTTATTTTGAGTTCCCCCACATATATATGTAGAAATATTTGTATACATTTTTGTTCCATTTGGGTCCTTATGTGGATTATATTCTGTACCTCAGAGACACTTGTCTTGTTCTAACTAGATTGATGTATCCTACAACGTACCCGACCCTGTGGCCAAACCAGCCTTCCAGCTCAAGATAGACCTGAAGGAACCCAAGCAGGAGCGCAACCCGCCAGCACCGCGCCCCTCCCACCATGCTAGTCTTCACTCCAGTTCCCGTGATGACAACCGCTCAGAGCTGAACCGTAAACGCCGGACGCCCAACGATGATGATGACCCCGCAGCCCACCAAGACAGCCTGGACCACCGCATCACCCTGGAAGCCTGCGCGAGGTACTCTATGAATACTGGGCTAATTGCCGTGACCATCAGTCTAGCTAACATTTGGTTGAGCATGTAAGTCTTTGGTTTTCTCTTCTCAGGTGGCTTCATTCAGGTTCTTCTAATATGGCTGTCTTAGAGGTCCCTCTGCTGTCAGGTTTCCGAGCCGATGTGGAAAGTTTGGAGAGGGTAAGAAATGAACATCAATACACATTATAAAGTTATACAGACGGCATTTAATTAGACACCGAAACACATCTGAATTTATTAGCTTCCTCCTATTTATGGCTTGACTATTTTCAGCACGGAGTATAGAATACAGGCAAAATATATTATTGACAATGTAAAACTGTATACTTTTCTTATAAATTGCTACACTTACTATCAATATTTTTTTTTTTTTTAAAAGACAATAGATTTGTGCCCCAAAAATTACTAAGACAACGTCTCAAACACGTAATGCTCAAACAATTCACACCCACTAAAAATGTACTTTCCATTCTGACTGTTTTTCTCCTCTGCTGCTGTTTATGCTGCTAATGATTCATCCTCATGAGTCTGAAAGAGGCGTTTAAGATCATATGTTTATTAATGGGGGAACACATTGAGTGTTTACCTGTAGCTCTGACACTGTGTTGGAACTATGGCAGACATAGCCAAAACATTTCCTTCACACCACTGAGCTCCCTCGTAAACACATGGTTCAGGCTGAATTTTAGAGGAAATTGCGCTGTCACTCCCTCGTTCTCTGTCATTGTGTTTGTGTGTGCTCATGTGCTTGTGTGTTGAGTGTTTGATTGGCAGGCTCTGTGTGTGTTTTTAATGCAGCAATGGGTTAATCGATACTGAGAAGTTGACTACAGTGTTTAAGGTCTGTTGACTGGATGAAAGCCAGCTCTGACCCAGTGGGCAGGGGGAGCAGACCTCCACAGACCCACCATGGACCTCTAACCCAGCCGCAAGAACATGGGAGGACTGGGAATAGGGGTTGTCACCTTTTATCTCCCGTCTGAGAGCCAGGTTAGGGCCCCTTGGCAGCATTGTAGGGAGGGGGACAAGAGGTTAGTTGAGACCAACTCCCTAGGAGCTTGTCTTCCTCATTACTGCAGAGTTATAGGCCCTAGCCTCAAGCTATACATAACGACTTACCTACCGGGGGGAGTTAACACAAACACACAGACTGGACACACACTTTCCCTCAGACTTTAGGGTGTCAGTAATGACCAGTTGTACAGTAGTGTAGAGGCTTACAAGTTCCATTAGCTTATTCCTAACATTAACCACCCCGATAACCGTATACCCCAAAATAGAGAGTACTGTAGCAAAATCTGAGTGTCACATTGAAATTTGAAGTGTTAAAGAAAAGTATATTTTGATACCTATTTTTGGACCTTTGTTAAGGCTAAAGTTAGGGTTAGGGTCGAGTGGAATATGCCACAAGCTCCAGCTCCGGTATTATGAGTTCAATCCCAGTGCCTGGCATTATTACTTTATGTAGCGCAAAGTAAGTCATCACCTGACATTTGGAGGACAAATGTCTAGCACTGCAGTCTAATTGTTGTGATCTACCTAACTGCATACTCGTACTATGGCACTCACTCACGTGTGTGTTTGTCTGTATATCAGTCATAGCGGCGCCAGCTCAGGCTGAGCACCTCATAAACCAAATTTGTCCATATGAGAGCACTGTGGGATAAATTAGCACTCCATGCCCCAACTAAGACCCCATACTGCTCTCATAACCCACCTTCTTACACCATAAACACAACTCCTTTATAGACAGTAATACTGTTCAGTATTACTTCTTAATACATTACATTCCTGCAGAAAATCAAGACTCATAGGAAACCGATAAGACATTGTGAAGCATTCGGTTGAAGTTCATAAAATTTGAAGACGAAAATGCTGTTGGAGCTTTTTCATATATGTTTTTGGCTTAGGGACTAAATGAATGGTCAGTATTCTAGGTGTGACAGGACCGATGGTTGAATAACCTGATCCTGGCTGGTGAATGTTAAATATAGTACATCCTCAATTGTTGTTACATCATTGCCATTTTAATTACATTTGAATTACAGTGCCTTCGGAAAAGATTCAGACCCCTTGAATTTCTCCATATTTTGTTGTGTTATAGACTTAATGTATAATTAATTGTGTTCATTCTACTGCCATTACTCTACAAACAAAAGCGCATAATGACAAAGCGAAAACAAATTTTTCTAAATATTTATGCCAATTTATTGAAAACAAAAACTTGAAATACCTGATGTACATAAGTCAATCAATCAATCAAGCAAATAACCATAAGTATTCAAACCCTTTATTCATTACTTTGTAGAAGCGCCTTTGGCAGTGATCACAGATTTGAGTCTCCTTGGGTATACCTATACCAGCTTTGCATACCTGGATGTCTTCCTTGCAGATTAGACGTGAAGCGTCGAAGGATAAGGTTGTCTTCACTATTCTGTTCTGTTCATCCATCCCAAAATCCTGATCAGTCTCCAACTCCCTGTTACTGAGAAGCATCCCCATAGCACTATGCTCTCTCTTCCATGCTTCACAGTATGGATGGTTTTAGCTAGGGGATGAGTGGTACCTTGTTTTCACCAGAAATACAGCTAGGCATTCAGGGATAATGGCTTGATTTTGATCTCATCAGACCAGAGAATCATTTTCTTCATGCTCTCAGAGTACTTTAGATGGCGTGTCATGTCTAGCCACTCTACTCCCAACGCCAGATTGATGGAGTGGAACATGGTTGTCCCTCTGGCTGGTTCTCCCAACTCTGCAGAGAAACTCTGATATTTGGGTTGTTCGTTAACTCCCTGACCAAGGCCTTTCTTGCCCAGTACCTTCGTTTGGCTGGACAGGAAGAGTCTAGGAGTCTTGTTGGTTCCAAACTTCTTTCATGTCACAATGATGGAACGACTGTGCTCATGGTTACTGTCAATGCTTTATCATTATTTTCAATAAATTGCCACAAATGTAAAGAATAAGTGTTTTTACTGGGCCATTATGGGGTGTTGTGAACATTCATCTTGAAATAATAAACACCAATTAGTTCTTGGTTTAATGTGTCTATAAGCTGAATAAATGCTGAAATAGCGCTGCACGTTCTCTACTGTCACACTCCTTGTTTAAAGGGAGGTTATGTATTGTTTGGTTTATTAGAGATTAGAATACTGCATCTCTTAACTCCTTTCTCTCCCATATTCCTATCAAACAGCTGCTGATGGACAAGAGGGTTGGCCTGAAGAGGTATGAAGTTGATGGAAGGAAGGTCCTCTTCTACTTTGACGAGGTGAAAAACCACCTTGTTTTCTGTTTTTCTTGTCAATAAACTGTAGTCTGCTCCCATAAAATCCTTACACTTTTACATGGCAACTTTGAATGCACAAGGTGTTTGTTCCTGCCATGTCATGTGAAAATTCATCCACTATATCGATAATAAAATATCACCATATGTTGCTCTTCTGCCAACCATTCATTAGTCAAGTCAAGGACATTTCAGGCAAATGTATAAGCTGGCTACAACCTTTCCATTTCACAGAAATACACCTTTTACGATCTCTTGCCAAATATACAGTTCATCTGTTTTATATAAAAGGTGTGCTGTGATCAGTTCAAACGTATGAAAATGTTTGCCCTATCTCGATGTGTGTCTGACCACACAGATCCCCAGTCAGTGTATGACGTGTGTGGCCTTCCAGGCTGTCAGGGAGTTCATAGTGGGAAAGACAGCGCCTGTTCCGGTCAAGGTGTACGACTACTATGAACCAGGTGTGCCTCCAATGTGAAGAATATGTTTTGCACCCACTAACTTTGCCATTAGGAAATCTCAATGATTTACAGTAATTTAGTATGACAGCCTTCTCTCATAGGAAATCGTAGTTTGTTGTTTAAATCGAGAGACACAATTGTTTTGTGGAGTAGTGCTTAAACCACTCAAACAAACCTGTCTGTGTGTGTGTGTTTATTGTTGTCTCTCCCTCTATACAGCGTTTGAGGCGACCCGCTTCTACAACGTGAGTGAGAGCAGTCCCCTGGCCCGCGAGCTATGTGATGGTACCACCTGCAATGAGGTGGAGAGCTCTACTAATCAGTGGACAGGTAAACATCACACCACTGGTTCCAACACAACTGTATTTCCATTCGTTCACCTACATAGTTGTACTTACGTATGTGCACAGCTAATGAAAAAGATAGAGACTTACAGTATGTCTCACGTGGCTCCTGTGTAAAGCTCCATTTGCTGTCCCTCTGCATTATAAGACCGTATTTGTCATGCGTGGGCCAATATTAGGGACAGAAAAACAGAAAAGCTGCCCACACGGGTATGCCCACTGTCTCTGGCTGATATCACGCCGACATGAGTGTTTTAGTTCACACACACACACCGTTATTACGGAGGACCGTTGTTGCTACAGCAAATGGGGAACGCTTGTGCCGGTCACCTTGGTGACGGGTGCGTGACCCTTTGTGTGTTGACTGTGTTTTACCGGCCTGGTGAGTGTGGAGGCCTGGTGAGTGTGGAGGCCTGGTGAGTGTGGAGGCCTGGATAAGAGGAGATTTTCCAACCTATAAACTTTGACGATCACTAGTGTCACACAATGGTGAGAAACATTGTTAGAAAAATATAAAAGATCCCCAACATGGAAAGTAATATCATTTATCCTTTCTTATCTGATTTCTCTGACCCAGGCTTTGTCCAGGGGAACCAATGTAACAATGTGTTTGACTGCCTGGGGGAGGAGCAGTTTGAGCGTTGCACTTGCTACAGGGACTGTGGCTATGATGGAGAGCCGGTTTGTGGCTCAGACGGCCATCTCTACCAGAACCAGTGCCAGATGGAGGTCTTCGCCTGCCGGAATGGGACCCGCATAGAACAAGTGTCTATGTCCCAGTGTCCTCAGAGTAAGAGAGCTGCACACTACTCAACCAGGACCGAGCTCAGTTCCACTTTAAATTCACTTCATGAGTCGAAAAAATCCTCAATGTAAAAGTAATGGGCCATTAATCAATTCGTGTCAATTGGTCCTCCGAATGGTTTGAATTCAAAGCTGCTGCAGCTGTGCCTCCACACCCACTGTCTGATCTGACACTAGCATGCCAGGCTGCGTCCCTCCCAGTGTCTCTGCAAGCCAAGCACACATGTGGCTGTGATTTATTGGTCAGCTGCACCACATCGAAGAGCTAAAAACATGATCTAGTTCATAGTCGAACATTACGTGCACCGAAAATATGTCTCCAACATGTTTTGATTATGAGAAACACCCTTGGAGGAATTAAAGAGAGGATGTGCTGGGAAGAGGGTGCAACCGTGGGAGCCCAACACGCACGCACGCACGCACGCACGCACACACACACACACACACACCCGCACACACACACCCGCACACACAATTGTAGGGGAAGAAAAGATGAGGTGGTGTGTGCATGTGTGAGTAACAGCTGTTCAGGTGCAGGCTGATTGCTGGATGAAGTTTCTGAGGAGAGCTGCACTCCCCCTTCTCTGCCCAGTGCTGCTATATTACAGGGCACTCCAAATGACAGAGTGCTTTTGTCCAGGCCTTTGAAAACCCTGTCACATTCCTTTCCGACGCACAGACCAACAACAAAGGAGCCTTCTTGTTGTGGAGCGGATAGGGAAAAGGCACAGACAGAACCTTACAGTAGATTATCAAAAGAACAGGATTCATGTTTAGACCATCTTGTTGATTGTTTGTGTAAAGGCTGGTTTGGACATACCGGAAAAGATATCACGCTTTTACCGTAAATGTTCAGTACAATATGATATCTGTGTAACATTGGCCTGTCATTGTGTTTTGTCTTTGTTCACAAAGTGGATTCCACCACAGAGGACCGTGAGGTAGCTACAGGCCAGGAACCAGAGCAAGCTCCTATGTCTGTACACACAGGTAAATACAGTGGATGTTGAAAAACATACACCCAAACACATACATCCACAGACGTATTGAGTGAGATGGAGTAAGGGTTAACTGAGGACTGTGAAGATTGTGTTCAGGTATTAAGGTTATGTCTGCCAAGGGTACTGTATATCAAATCTTGCTCTGCTCTGTTCCCACTTGAGTCACTGTTAATGTTTGTCTGCATGAATCTGTATTTTATTTAAAAGTACTCCTGTACCAGGTGTGTTGACTGAGAATATATTTTCATTTACAGCAACAACCTAGTTACAATTACGGAAAGGGAAAGGACGAGAGATTTTTCAACCTGATGGCGCAGTTTCAATCTTGCAACCTATCGGATCCTGGGTGTGTTTTAACCAATGGTTTACCTGCCACCCAGTTGTATGAGGGATTAGAATTGACTTCAGCTCTGACAACCCCCGCCCCCTCCCCACCACCAACTGCTTCCAGTAGTGACTGTACCTGTTACATCCTGCATACCCATCGCAAAGAATATGTTCATTGGCACGCAACTTCCTGCTTGAACGTATACTGTCATGCAAAGAAACATAACATGTTTGATTAGTGTGCTGTGTAGGAGCTAAAGGTGTGGATAAAAGACACGCTGCACAGCCTTCCCCTCCTATTCCTCCAGGTCTGATCACACGGTCTGCCTGCAGTGTGCTGGACGCTGTTGAGACTTGCCCTAGTACGGAGGGCAGGGTAGGGGGCTCCTTAGTGCATCGCGTCTGCAGGGCGCACACGCGTTCAGATCAACCGGAGGATGGGCTTTTCTTGGGAGGGTAGTTTTTCTTGGGGATTGTTTTGCTACAACACACGGTTCACTTAAGTGTCATGCTTGAATATGTAGGTGCAGAACGCCTGGTCAAATGTGTCACTGTGTCCTGTTTTTGTGTGCGTAGCAGGAGTTTTTCTCAGGGAGAAATCCACCCGTTTGTGTATTAGATGTGGCCTATGCATGCACTGACTTGTTCCCAGCCTGCAGCTTCTGGTAGTTGTACTGGAGTTAACTCAGTCATAGATCTCCTCAGTACAAACACTGATGCTTCCCAATGGAATAGGCACAGGAATGCAAATTCAAGTTGAGTGGGGTTATGCACAGGTACTAAAAACCAGATGATCAAACCAGATTATTACACACAGTGAGCATTGTGCCAGCTGTGTGGTGCTGTTTACCTGAGCACCAAAGTGTGTTAGGTAGATTCTGATAGATGTGTTTTTCTTTGCCAGGAATGTGAAAGCATTTTTAACAGCTTTAGAGAAAACATTGAGGTTTTGGAATCAGTACCTCTGTGTGAACATGTGGTGGTGAAACAGCATCAGAGCTGAGGGCATGATTAATTCAACAAAACACATGTTTTAAGAGGTTGATGAAAGTAAAGGGAGCGTAGTATGTTCATCTGATGCACAGGATTTGCTAAAAGAGCAGGGTACAATAGCAGTGCTTCAGACAAGATGCTGGAACTTTCAAAGGACATAGTGACCCCTACTGGCCTATTTGTACAATTAACTTGTGAGTGGACTAAAATGAACACGTGACACATTTATAACCTGAACATTAGTTTTTAAAACAAACTTTAGCCATTTCAATATGCCAATAAGTGTTCTCATCTGAAACCCAGGCATTTAGAATGAAAGATTAAACATAATAGTGATATTTTACCAGTCCAGCCAACAGAACACCTACAGTGTTAAGTTTCATCAAAGTTTCAAACACCAAACACTAGCGTCTGTGTGTCCGTGTGTGTGTGGTTAGGTCTTACTGAACTCATGGTGACCGAATGTCCCAAAGAGTATAGTAAAACCAGAAAGAATTTGACTCATTGGGACATTTTGCCAGTCCCCGTGAGGCAAAAGTCAATTTCCGGCTCAGGGTTTAGGTTTAGGGTCAAACTTACAATTGATTTTATAGTTAGAATTGGGGTTTCTTTAAGGAACAGGTGTTGTTGGTTAAGTTTAGGGTTAAGGTTAGGCATTACATCTAGGTAAAGTTTAGGCATACATTTTACTTTATTGAGGTTGAGGTTTGGGTTAGGTTAAGGTTAGGGTTAAGATTAGGGCAAGAGAGCATGCAATTTCTATTTTCTGGTCCCCATGAGTGTAGCTGTACAAACGTGCGAGTGTGTGAGTGTGTAACTCATCACTAATAAACAGTCACGGACGTGTATCTCATTCACTTGAAAGGCATGCTAGGAAATATAAAACAACTTTACACCTTACACTTTTATAACAATAACCCTAGCCAGCGTTAAGTTTGCAGAAGCTTATTGCCTGGTGCCGAATCAAACATTCTCATGTGTTTTAAAAAATGATTACAGCCAATGGACATGATCTGTATTTTACAGTCTAAACCTTGTGAGGCTTTTTCATTTAAAATAAATCTGTATGCCTTGACACTTAGGGGTCCCCCCCTGGTGGAAACCTACGGTTCGACCCTTTCATTTTCCATTGTATTGGTATTTATTTTCTCACCGTCCCTCTTTTCTGTGATGTAGGTGAAGAGGAGCAGAGTTCCATGGCTGAGGTGTCCTACTACTCCTACGAATACGAGCCAGACTCCGAACCCTTCCCTGCCGAGGAGGAGGACCGCGTTGAGCTGGCCACAGGGGAACCGGAGGGGGGGCAGGAACGTCCATCAGCTAGCCAGCTACTCACACTGGACCCAAAGGACCCCACTGAGCGATGGTACGTCTCTCTGACGTCCCTGTCCGCACGGTTACACTGAGTTTGAACCGTCTAACACGGTGGCAATGTGAATTCCACCTGAGATTAACGTAGTGATCTCACACATGAGGTCAGTCAATGACAGTATACATACCTTTTGTATTCGGATACCTCTGCATCCAACAGAGCATATTTCCTGTCCGATTGGAATGCTGTAAATTATTATGGGAGATCTTATTCTATATTCTGTTCTCCTCTCCTCCACAGAAACTGCCCTTGACTGCAACACCAGCCAGAGCTCCAAATTGTACATTGTTTGTGAATATGTTAGAGTAAAAGAACGAGGAGAAGGAGTAGGGACTGCCCCACCTGATGGAAAAATATCTTGGTGTCTGGAGTTTGTGTATGTGTGCGTATGAATGACCGGAAGACTGTGTGTGTTTGTGTGTGTGTTTGTATGTATGTGTGTGTTTGTGTGCGCGTGCTAGTAATCTTCAGCCCTCTGTGTTTCTCTATCTTTTATATATGCAGTCACTTCATCACCAGTAGACACCATAGCGTCTTTAATATTCACTGTAGTACCTTTACAGTTGTAATCTCTAGATGAAATAATCAAGTATTTATATTTGTAATTACACCTGAGTTAAAACAAATGTGTTGTTGTTTTTTCTATCTGTGGTATTTATTTGTAGCTAGTCTTTTTGTTTTGTTTTATTTGTTCCCCTTATTGCCTTGCCCTGTCACCAACAACCAGTGTCTTCATTTAATGAATCAAAAATATGTTAAGATGTGACGCACATTGTTTTTCTAAGCCTTATGTCAAACACTGAGGTGTACAGTCGATATCTTTATGTACTTATTTGGTGTTAACCTAATGAGACAAAGAGTGCATTTCTGCAGAACTTAGACTGAGGATGCAAATGAGTTCAATTATTTACCAATATCTCCACATAAGAAGTCCTATTTAGGTATAGCTGTCACCTAACTGTTGAACAGACAGGGATTTGATTGTACAGTACATAAGCTATTCCGTTTTTTTGTTAAATTCTGTCACTTTATTGCCAGGAATAAACATTGAAATTAAATGTAGATTTAACTTTACATTTACCAACCTTTACTAAATTTAAACCAATGTAACAGATCCATTTACAATACAGGTGCTTTTGAAAAATAAGAGAATAAATGTTGTATTACAATCCATGTCTCTGTTTGCAGTTAACATTCTACTGAAAGTGTGTCCTCCAGTAACAGTACCTCAATTCCCCTATACACTATAGACCTATAGTATGGTGCATAAGTCTTTGGCCACGTAAGGACGTTTTTTAAAGCTATTTATTCGGGTGGAAAGTGTTTGTTTACTCATAGAAATACATGATATAACAGAATATATACAAATAAACATTAATATAATAAAACGTAAAAAGAAAGTCTTTGTTGTCCCAAAGCTAATAGATATCTTGTGAGATTGCTGGAAGAAAAAAAAGATGAGGAAACTAGGGAAGTTGAGGTCAGAAAATGCAGTGGAATACCCCCCAAAATCTGATTAACAGTGGTTAAAGGCCACTTTAACTAAAGGTCTACACAGCACATTGCTCATTGTAGCAATGAAATAAAATCATGTTCAAGAAATGAACAGAAAGGTTCTGATGTGATGGTGTTAAACGCAGAGCTAAAATAAAAAAATGGGACCTTTGTATAGGATCCTGGATTATCAACGTGTTGTAGGATAAGGCCCATCCACACATGCTGATATCACGTACATCACCTACAGGAACCAAATCTTGACCACTTCTCTCAACACAGATGGCCGTGGCCCATAAATAGCTGCTCTTCAAGGCCTGTGTGACTCACCACATACACTTCTACCCATGGGCTGGCTGAACTAAGCTGGCCTAATTTTTCTCTCGTTGTAAATGAACAACACATACTGCATATATTGAACAATTTTCTCGGGTTGCCTAAAACTTTGGCATGGTACTATAATAGGAAATGTAAAAGCTGTGGTTAAGATGCCCCTTTCTTTAAAAAAAAAAAAAATGTAAGCCTGTTGAGAATTTCCTGTCACTCAGTCAACAGTGAGATGAAGTGCTGTGGCTCTTTAGAAGGCTTTCATGTCTGAAGACAAGTCACCCTGTGACCCCTGGCGTGGCTGTGTGCATCAAGGCCAACCTGTGTGTTTGCTCTTAACAACACACTCAGGTTACCTAAACAGCAGCCAGAAGAGAGTTAGAGCCTGTTAATGTTTAATGTTTGTTTCAGCAGAGCATGGCTAACTCGGTCAATGTTGTCAGTTACCATAGAGCCACTGGCTTCTTCCGGTGTGTTGAGTTTTTGAAATGACTACAATGAGTCCACTGTATGATAAAACTACTGAAAGATCAGAGAGCCTGTGTATGGTTATAAAGGCATATTATAGCAGATGTAACAGGTTTTCTCGCAATTTTTCCTGTTTATAGTATCTTATAGAATGTATTTTAGTGGCCTGTTTATGGTATCTTATAGAATGTATTTTAGTGGCCTGTTTATGGTCTCTCATAGAAAGTATTTTAGTGGCCTGGGATGTTTTAGCAGTCGAGACTGTTGACTCTGTTGCACTTGTAGTGATATAGCCTGGGTAAGAATCCAGACAACTTTCAGCAAAAACTCTCCTGTACATACATTGAAGATTTTCCCGAAACAAACACATTTATAGTTCATACAACCAAATGCTGTTCTCTGTCAATATAACTTAAGGTATACTATTTGTTTCACTCTACAACATGAATGAAGTAACAGTATGGGGACACTTGCTCTGCTGACCATGCAGTGCAGGAGCCCTGGTTGCTGTGACTGAATACCAAGGGATGAATCCCTGGCAACCGTGTTCATGGCTGAAGTGTGATTCTGCCTCATGCTGCAATGAACAGAGAAAAGAGAGAGGGGGATGTTGGTTTCATGGATTGCTCTGTAGAGATCATGTTACACGAGTGAATCCAGTGATAACATTGTTTCTAAGCACCGGCAGTGAGCCCCCTTTAGACTGAAGTGCCATTTAACTGGCTGAATGATGGAATCGTTGGAGCACATTGAGACAGCATAGGAGTGCAATGGAACATATGATGATTTCAAATAACCTTCACAGCATTTTCTATTTTTATGGTCCATGGGTCTTTTGGTAACTAAGATAACTAAGTGTACAGACTGATTGACAGAGTGGATGACTAAGATAGGGAGCACCATACTGTATTTCATTCAGGACTTGGGAGATGATGGATGAAAAAGAGCAGAGCAGCTGGTATTTCATCTAACACAGAAGATCACCTCTATCCCCTTACTAAAGAGAGAGAACTTTCCGGCTATGCTGCCTTTCTACTAGCGCCCGTCTGCGTCCACATCTACAGTACATGCTTCCCGTGTTTTTCATATTGAATTATATTTCCTCATATTACTAATTTAAGAAAAGTTCAGACTTTCAGAATCTCTTTGACCATGGGGGAGGAGGTGAAAAAACGTCCCATCATTGCTGGCAGAGAGAAAGGTGAGCTCCCTCAATGTAACCAAATGTAAAGTGCTTTTTCAGTGCAGATCAATCCTGTGGGTTAATTAAATGTACCATTTAGTTAGTAACTGAATGCATTTCATCTGGAAACGTTGGCAGGAATTTATCAATTCACAGAGATTGGACTTGCCAAAACGTCCCATGCTTTATTTAGTGTTACACAATGTTCCAAGATCCCAGTAGCCTTTCTTGTGTTTTGTGCGCCCATCTGAACCTTTGTATTCTGATGTAATGTCTTTCCCCAGGTGGTATCTTTCTGTACTCCCTGCAGAACTGTCCGACTTTAGAAGTCCACAGTCCACAGTCAAGTCTTTATGTTAAACTTTGCAGCTTGCTTTTTTTTCTCTACATGTGTGTGGTAATAGGTGTGATGTACATAAAATGGTACACATTGAAACCAGCTTCTGTATGTTTTAACATATCTAAACAGGGCCAGGACCCGGCCGCTACTCTCTGCCACCAACCATTGGTTTCATCGGCCATGATTTCACAAAGACAACCAGTCCAGCTTACTCTTTTCATGGTACAATGTGCAACAACTGTAAGTACTACAGTGGTGACTAAAGACCCTCAAATTATGTAATGACAATGTAAATCCACAGGGGTGAGACAACTACACAATACCTGTGACTATGTGTGAACCTGTCCTTATTAAATTGGCCAACTTATAACAGTATTGATTGTATGGCAGTTATATGTTTGATTACAGTACGATTGTGTTTGGTTGTACAGTGTACTGTGTTGACTCCAGTCCTGGGCCTCAGTATTATATTGATGCAAAAATGACCCGCTTCGGCAGGGATGGAAATCCTGCATACTCCATGCTGGGTAGAGTGAGAGGATCATCAAGAAAGTTCCCACCAACTTCAGGTAAATATATTTTTAATTAAGGGTTGATTTCCTGTTAAAGTGGCTATATATTTCTAGTAGAGTCATGTGCTGCTTTTTTTTAGGACAACTTGCCTACCAAAAAGGCTTTTGGGAGCACATGCGGTCTCAGCACGTTATTAAAAGTTAAAATAATGACTTTCCTTACAAAAGGGCCTTGTTGAGCGGGATGAGGGACACTTGTCAGACACTTAGCATGCATAAAGATACAACTGAATGTGGCAGCTCAAGCTTCACCTTTGACAGTCAGCGGTTGAAACAGCATTTTATAGACACACTACATCATGTGTCTAAATTGGCAGTTAACAATATTCTTGCTTTACAATCGAGTTCTCCTTGTTTAGGTAAAGTCAAAACTAAATATATCTATTTCCACCATTAGAGATTTTCCAGACTCCTGGACCAGGGGCATATAGCCCTGAGAATGCTCCACCATGCAACGCCCAGCGTAAACCTCCATCCTACACCATGGGCTCACGCACCCGCTACCGTACCATTGACTCAGTGCCTGCCCCCAACACGTACTCTCTTCCTCCACTCATGGGGCCCCATATCCCTACCAAGCCAGCCAGTGCCAGCTTTACCATCTCAGGGCACTGCAAGTCAGGGGGTCCGTCAGAGGACCTATCCAAAACCCCAGGCCCTGGTAGATACAACAGTACAGATCCAAGTGTCTACCTGCCCAGGAAACCAGCTTTCTCCATTCTGGGTCGCCATGGCCTCCCCAACAACAGCCCTCTGAAGCCTGGTCCTGGAACCCATAACCCCGAGAAGGTGACTGTCCACAAGCCTCGGGCCCCAGCTTTCTCTTTGGGTGTCAGACACTCTGAATTTGTCACTCCACTTGTGGTCAATGTAGCTGACTGAAAATCACTTCTCACTGTCACCTCCAAAGTTGTTGGCACCCACAAAAAGATGAGCAAAAAAGTCTGTTTAGAATGGAACACAAACATGGACAGAATCCTCCATAAATAATCTTTCCACATCCTCAAACCACAGGTTTTCACTGAGATTCCAAAATGTTGATTTTGTGGTCAATTAACTACTTTTGCCTCCTGTACAATCTTCCTCAATAGGGGGCCTGGAAGCTGTCTATTGTTAAACCAGGCAGGTTTAACACTGTTCCATCAGTTATGTACTTCTTATTGGTTTCCATAAGTGATAGATATAGATTTTATGCAATTTCTTTGTACCCCTTTCCTGACTTATGAAAGTCAACAACATTGTCTCTTTTAATGTAAGATTTTTGGATTTACAACAGTTAATACAGATGTAATTCTGTCAAATGTTAGTAGTCTGAATATTTTGTGGTGCCAATAATGATGCATGTTTTCTCAGAGTAATTGTATTAGAGTAAAGTAATTCCCCCATATTTTCTTTAGCATAAAATAAAGGGCATTACTTATTTCCTTTATTTCACTCAGCTCTTTTGTTCATCTTTATCAAGGGTGCCAAACTTGAGGTTACTATATGATCCTCTAAAATATACAACAGCCTTAATACAGTTTGATTAATCTGCAAAACAAAACATATTGATGAGGTAAAAACCAAAAACCACTTGTACTGCTATGATTTATAAAAAATTTGAATAAATGACATTTACATTAAAAGAGAGAATGTATACAAACCTCCACAGAGAAAGTAAAGAAATATACTTTATTTACATACTGTCCAACAGAAAATAAAATTAACAGAAATTTGACTGATCAGTCAAAATGTATACTGTCTGATAAAAATATATATACAAGATTGCAGACAAAAAATAACATTTACAGAACAAATATTTAAATCAAATATTCCATGTTCAACAAAAAAAAAAAATACATAAGTTTGACCAATATGCGTATCACTACACCATATATTGTGAAGTGATTAATCAATAAAAAATTAACAAATAATATTGACTCAAGCATGGTAAACTCTGGAATCCATTTTCATACTGGCATCACTGAAAAATCAACGCAGAACTGCTCACCATATTTTAGTGGGGGCTGAGCCTTCTCTGCCTTCAGCTCTCATTGGGATGCCTCTACCATACATCCAGAATTTTGTGGGAGTAAAAAAACTAAACTGCAAAAGGGTTCTATTCTAAACACCAAAATACACAGAGATGTGTAATGCTTACAGTCAACAAACACCAAACAATTCAAATGAGGTGGTTTTTGGGTCTTAATCTTTTGGAAGAGGTCTTCGGAAAAGCAATATGTGTGGCTCTAAAAGAATAACAGAAAAAGGAATTCAGTTCTCACTTCAATCTAGCAGAGATATTTAGCTACAGCATGTCATTTTCAGACACAATGTAGAATTGTGATCACAACAACACAAAAGACAGAGGTAGAGGTCATGTGTTTGGGACATTGGGAATACTATATGACTCTAGATCTAGTTTCAACTATGAAACAATGTCTATTTAAAGCCAGACTTGTTAACTACTGCAGGCCAATAACTTACCTGGCTTGTGGATCATGTAGTGGATCCAGCCCTGGCTCTGCTGGACGCCCAGACCCCTCCATTCATCTTCGGTCATCAAGTGAGATGTGGGAACCAGCTTGGATAACTGTTTCGGGAGCATAACATGCCTGTGTAGAAAAGGAACACTGAATTCACCCAACTCGTTTTAACGTTACTACTGTATGTTACCAGCCAACTTGAAGATGCTATGTTTTAACTAGTACTAGATTGGTTAGTACTGTACTAGTATAAAATAAATTAGCCAATCTAACGTCTTCAAAGTAGAGGATGTTGTGAAGACATCGGCACTGATATTTACTAATTTCATATTTAACCTATTTCCGTAGACTAGCAGTAGCTAATGTGGTAACGTACGTTAATTTACTGTAGTGTGGGCTAGCTAGCGAAGTCAATGGTAAGGTACTAGTAGTTAACGTTTGTTACATTGGTTGCACGTTACTTACTGCAAAATACACAAATTAGCTAGCGTAAACCAGTCATCAGTTAAGAAAAATGATATTCGTGATTGTATGGCTGAATGCATTAACTAACGTTAATTTTCTTTCAACCTACTGAAGCATTCACATGCTTGCGATAGCTAGCATAACAAGCATGTAGCTTACGTTAGCAAATTACAACAAAACATAGTTCGCTACTGTACCTATACTCAAATTCTTCATCTGTGTACTTGTCAGAGTAGTAGATTTGCTTCTTCGACATGTTTAATCGAACAGAAATATATTCTACAATGTTGTAGATAGTTTCAGACAGCTGTCAAATTTAAGCAACGTTCCAATACGTTGGCTTACGAGCTAGCTAACGGACGCAAGTTGTCATCTTCAGTCTATCGGCAAATTTGAACTCCAACCGTCCCTCTCTTTGCCCGGATTGGTGAAGTCACGCGCGGACAGAACGACGTGCATGGCGCCACGCCCCAACGTCTGAGGTACACAGCTCTCTGCCAGAGATGGTTCAAAACATGATGACTTCAGATAATATTGTTTTTTGTTTTTTACTAATCAACACAAAACAAAAACAATAGAAATATAATTGTGTTTAATTCTGATATACTTTATTGTCACAGTGTTTGTCATGTATTTGGAGACAGTAAGCGTAATGTTTAATGTAAAACAATATCCTTATATTTTTCACTGATAATATCTATGAAAAGGTCACTTTGTGATATACGCTACAAAAAAACGTGTTTGAGGCGCTAAATAACAAACAGGTTGTTGTCCTAACCACATTGTTCCTGTGACCTTTGAAAGAGAGTGCAAGACGAGAGAAAGTGACAGATCGAGAGAGACTTTTAAGTAGATCAAGTAGAAATTCTACATGATTAAACTCCCCACTCATTACCTCGTGGGTAGCATTTTTCCTTCTGAATTAGTTACATACAAACAAGCTAAGTTCCCAGAGAGTGTGCTTTTGCATGTTGTAATCACATCTGTTGGCTCGGTAATGGTTGCTAATGAGACATAGAACATGCACAGCTTGACTTATTCCACTGCTGATTGCAATAGCATGGCACACAGAAAACCAGGTGAACATTACATTCTCATCTTGTAGTGCAAACTAATTAGTTACATTACAAAACGTACTGTAACCCTGGACATCCTGAAGTTAACCCTGGAGTTCCTTAGGGAACTATATGCACTTTCTGTTTCTGTAGTTGAAGGTTCTTGGATGTGTAGCAAAGAGTTCCTGGAAGAACCCTGGACTGAAGGCATGGAGTGGCTTGTTGATATATATATATATTTTTTGGCCTAGGCTTTCCCCTCTTAATTTGTTCTCTTGTTTGAGTTAAAACTTTTGCAACAGGTTCTTTTGAGATTTTTGTCAGAGAAGTTCTTTAAGGACATTTGTTTAACCTGGAAAGATTCTGTTGGTGTGGTTATGGGTAATCCAAAAAGTTTTTTCAGACACCTATTTTTTCCAGATACCTTTACCTCTTAAAAATACATTCAGGCACATCCAAACACATTCATATAAAACATGAACACACATACAGATTTCAAACCAGTCATATATATTACTGTTGCTACTGTTTATTATTTAATTATTTATCTGACCCTACTTCGTATTTGTATATGAATCTTTGTACACTCAAACTGACAGTACTGGTATTCCCTGTAATTATTCAGACTGACAGTACTGGTACTCCCTGGAAATATTCAAATCATCAGTACTGCTACTCCCTGTAAATATCCAAACTGTCACTACTGGTACTCCCTGTAATTATCCAAACTGTCAGTACTGCTACTCCCTGCAAATAGTCTAGTAATTGTTACTCATCATTTTGGATGAATTCCATGTTATTTTCATTCATATTACTGTATGTAGTCTCTGTTACTTTTTCTATACATTTTCAACTTCTTTCATCTGCAATTTGACAAGCATTTCACTCTTATTCCACTGCCATTGTTAATATTGCATGTGACAAATTAAATTAATGTTGTAGTCAATATTTTGTACATGCAATATATACTGCTACAAAGCTCTATATTGCTTGGCTGAAATGCTGCTTACTTTTTAAAACAGATTTTAAAGAATGCATTCACTATCCTCCCACTCATAAAGCGGTGATGGCCCTATAGCTACTGCATGGCATTGTCTGAGGCTTAGATAATCAGGCATACAATAGAAAAAGTCTAGAATAAAAATAAGTTGTTAAGTAAGATCTCTATACTGATTTTTTGCTCGTTGTTAGTCACATCCTACATATTGATGACATCTGGTTTATCAGTAACTTCTCTATTCTCTTATGCCACAAACAAGCAAGTAATGTGATTGGTTGTTTAAAGGAGGCGGTGGTGTGTGTGTGTGTTTGTGGGTGTGTGCGTGTGCGCACATGTGTGTATTTGACTGCAAGTTGATGGCCTTGTTGGCGCTTATTTGTATCTACAGTCTATGACTTCCTGAAGAGTTTTAAATCTCATACATACTCTAAACCATCCTGTTGGATACTCTAAACATACTCTAAACATACTCTAAACCATCCTATGGTTTTTGGATTTTGGTCTACTGTTCAAGTCAAGGCATCTCCACTCTGATCTCCAAAGGACTTTGTTGTAGGTGAGTGAGTTTATTGGTGCCTCTCAAAAGGCCCACATGTGCATTGTATTGACTTAGTCTTTTTGGTGTATCTGAATGCATGCCTGCTTCACATCTAGGGCATTTGTGATTTGCCAGGCACAATAAATATTATGATCTGCATTTTCAGCACACACCTTCACAAATTCCATTTTTAACAGTTTACATGTAACTAGCAGTAACAAAACAAAGCTTTAAGCTGTTCAGGTTGTAAAGTGTCCTTCATAATTATACTGCAAATGTTTGTATCACACAGTTGTTAATGATGTTAAATTATGTTTGTTTGACTTTTAGAAATTACAAAACTGTTCCAAAAAAGTTGGGACACTGAATAAAATGCAAATAAAAACAGAATTTAATCATGTGCTAATCATATATCCCTATATTTAATTCAAAGTAGTACAAAGACAACATATCAAATGTTGAAACTGAGAAATGTTATTGTTTTTGGAAAAAGTCATGCCCATTTAGAATTTGATGCCAGCAACATGTTTCAAAAAAGTTGGGACTGGGCCACATGTATCACTGTGTTGCATCACCTCTTCTTTTAATAATACTCTGTAAGCGTTTGGGAACTGAGGAGACCAATTGCTGTAGTTGTGAAAGTTAAATGTTTTCCCATTCTTGCTTGATATAGGATTTCAGCTGCTCAACAGTTCAGGGGCTCCTTTGTCATATTTTTTGTTTCATAATGCGCCAAATGTTTTCAATGGTTCAAAGGTCTGTACTGCAGGTAGGCCAGTTCAGCACCCAGACCCTTTTACTACAGAGCCATGCTATGTAATATGTGTATAATGTATTGTAATATATGCATAATGTGGTTTGGCATTGTCTTGCTGAAAAATACATTGTCTGGATGGCAGCATTTGCTGCTCCAAAACATGTATATATTGTTCAGCATTAATGGTGCCTTCAAAGATGTGCTAGTCACCCATGCCATGTGCACTAATGCACCCCCATACCATCACCGATGCTGGCTTTTGAACCGTGCGCTGATAACAAGCCTGATGGTCCCTCTCCTCTTTAGCCCAAAGGACGCGGCGTCCATGATTCCCAAAAGTAATTTGGATTTGTCAGACTACAGGACAGTTTTCCACTTTGCCTCAGTCCATCTTAAACAAGCTTGGGCCCAGAGAAGGCGGTGGCGTTTCTGGATCATATTTATATATGGTTTCTTTTTTGCATGGTAGAGTTTAACTTGTTTGTGGATGCAGCAACCTACTTTGTTCAAAGAAAGTGGTTTTCGGAGGTGTTCCTGAGCCCATGCAGTGGGCAAAGTTTTATCTGTTTTTAATGCAGTGCCCTCTGAGGGTCCAAAGATCACAGCCATCCAATATAGATTTTTGGCCACGTCCCTTACATACAGAGATTTCTCTGGATTCTCAGGATCTTTTAATGATATTATGTATCGTAAATGATGAGATCCGCTGTTTTTAAATTGCTGTACAATTTGCCTGCACAGAGTGGTGAACCCCTCCCCATCTTTACTTCTGAAAGACTGTTGTTTTCAAATCCAATCATGTTCCTGACCTGTTGCCAATTAACCTAATTAGTTGTGAGAACTTCCACCAAGTTGTTTTTAAGTTTCTCTCAAATATTGTTCACAAATCTGTCTACATCTGTGTTAGTGAACACTTCTCCTTTGCCGACATAATCCATCCACCTCACAGGTGTGGCATATAAAAGGCCAATCTAAAATGTGCAGTTCCATCACACAGCACAATGCCACGGAAGTCGCATGTTTTGAGGGGAGCGTGCAGTTGGCATGCTGACTGCAGGAATGTCCACCAGAGCTGTTGCCCATGAATTTAATGTTAATTTCTCTACCATAAGCTGTCTCCAAAGGCGTTTCAGAGAATTTGGCAGTACATCCAACCGGCCTCACAACCGCAGACCATGTGTAACCACACCAGCCCAGGACCTCCACAACCAGCATCTTCACCTCCAAGATCGTCTGAGACCAGCCACCCACACAGTTGCTGCAACAATTGGTTTGCATAACCAAAGAATTTCTGCACAAATTGTCAGAAACTGTCTCAGGGAAGCTCATCTGAATGCTCCTTGTCCTCATCAGGATCTCGACCTGACTGCAGTTCGTTGTCGTAACCAACTTGAGTGGGCAAATGCTCATATTCGATGGGGTCTGGCCCTTTGGAGAGATGTTCTCTTCACGGAAGAATCCCGGTTTACACTGTACAGGGTAGATGGCAGACGTGTGGGTGAGCGGTTTGCTGATGTCAACGTTGTGGTTCAAGTGGCCCATGGTGGCGGTGGGGTTATGGTATGGGCAGGTATGTGTTATGGACAACGAAAACATGTGCAATTTATTGATTGCATTTTGAATGCACAGAGAGACCGTGACGAGATCCTGAGGCCCATTGTTGTGCCATTTATCCACAACCATCACCTCATGTTGCAGCATGATAATGCACGGCCCCATGATGCAAGGATCTGTACACAATTCCTGGAAGCTGAAAACATCCCAACTTCTTGCATGGCCAGGATACTCACCGGACATGTCACCCATTGAGCATGTTTGGGATGCTCTGGATCGGCGTATACGACAGCGTCTTCCAGGTCCTGCCAATATCCAGTAACTTCACACAGCCATTGAAGAGGAGTGGACCAACATTCCACAGGCCACAATCAACAACCTGATCGACTCTATGCGAAGGAGATGTGTTGCACTGCGTGAGGCAAATGGTGGTCACAGCAGATACTGACTGGTTTTCTGACCCCCCCCGAACCCCCCTAATACAGAGAAACTGCACATTTTAGAGTGGCCTTCTATTGTGGCCAGCCTATGCCACACCTGTGAGGTGGATGGATTATCTCGGCAAAGGAGAAGTGCTCACTAACACAGATTTAGACAGATATGTGAACAATATTTGAGAGAAATAGGCCTTTTGTGTACATAGAGAAAGTCTTAGATCTTTCAGTTCAGCTCAAAATTATAAAGTGTTATAATTTTGTTCAGTTTATATATAGCTCCGGAAAAAATTAAGAGACCATTGCACCTTTTTCTTTCCTTTCCAAAAATGTACAGTGGATATAAAAAGTCTACACACCCCTGTTAAAAAACAAGGTTTTTGTGATGTAAAAGAATGAGACACAGAGAAATAATGTCAGAACTTTTTCCACCTTTATTGTGACCAATAACGTGAACAATTCACTTGAAAAACAAACTGAAATCTTCGAGGGGGAAAAACAAAAATTAAAAAACTCATAATAACCTGGTTGCATAAGTGTGCACACCCTTAAACTAATATTTTGTTGAAGTACCTTTTGATTTTATTACAGCACTCAGTCTTTTTGGATAGGAGTCTATTCGCATGGCACAACTTGATGTGTCAATATTTGCCCACTCTTCTTTGAAAAAGCGCTCCAAATCTGTCCGATTGCAAGGACATCTCCTGTGCACAGCCCTCTTCAGATCACCCCACAGATGTTCAATTGGATTCAGGTCTGGGCTCTGGCTGGGCCATTCCAAAATGGTAATCTTACTCTGGTGAAGCCATGATTTTGTGGATTTGATGTGTGCTTTGGGTCGTTGTCGTGCTGAAAGGTGAACTTCCTCTTCATCTTTCTAACAGACGCCTGAAGGTTTTGTGCCACAATTGCTTGGTATTTGGAACTGTTCATAATTCCCTCCACCCTGACTAAGGCCCTGGTTCCAGCTGAAGAAAAACAGCCCCAAAGCATGATGCTGCCACCACCATCCTTCACCTTGGTTTCACCAAAAGTTCAACCTTGGTTTTATTAGACCATAACACATTTTCCCATGTGCTTTTGGGGGACGTGATGTTTCTTTTTGCCGGGCTTGGATGTTTTTCTTTGTAAGAAAAGGCTTCCGTCTTGCCACCCTAACCCATAGCCCATTCATATGACGAATACTGGAGATTGTTGTCACATGTAGCACACAGCCAGTATTTGCCAGAAATTCCTGCAATTCCTTTAATGTTGGAAGCCTCCCTGACCAGTTTTCTTCTCATCTTTTCATCAATTTTGGAGGGACGTCCAGTTCTTAGTAATGTCTCTGTTGTGCCATTTTTTCTCCACTTGATGATTACTGTCTTCACTGTGTTCCATGGTATATCTAATGCTTTGGAAATTAATTTGTACCCTTCTCCTGACTGATATCTTTCAACAATGAGATCTGTCTGATGCTTTGGAAGCTCTCTGTGGACCATGACTTTTGCTCTGAGAAAATGTCTGGAAAATCCTACTAGAACAGCTTAACTTTATTTTTGATTAATCAGAGTCACTTTAAATGATGGCAGGTGTGTAATGACTTCTATTTAACATGAGTTTGAATGTGATTGGTTAATTCTGAACACATGCACATACCCAGTTAAAAGAGGGCACACACCGCTTTTCCTTCCTTGGAACACTTTTGATAGGCACTGCAGACGGGGAACACCCCACAAGGGCTGCAGTTTTGGAGATGCTCTGTCCCTGTCGTCTAGCCATCACAATTTGGCCTTTGTCAAAGACGCTCAGATCCTTACACTTGCCCATTTTTCCTGCTTCTAACACATCAACTTTTAGGACAGAATGTTCACTTGCTGCCTAACATATCCCACCCATTGACAGGTGCCATGATAACGAGATTATCAGTGTTATTCACTTCACCTGTTAGTGGTCATAATGTCATGGCTGATCAGTATATATGTATACAGTATAACGGTTTAGATGAGGCCAACTGGCTTTCTCATATTATTTGAGCTGAGTAAACACTGTGTCATTGGTTTCAAATAAAATGGACTGTACTATACTAATATGTCCTGTGTGTCAGATAATATAACCTTGGGTTTCATAATCTGCTCTGTCACCAAATGTTTTTCTGCTATGACTAAAGATTTTTTTCCCAGAAAGGTGAGCAGAACAAATCCCTGCTTAACCCACATTGTTATGGATTTCATAGAAGATTCTTCCATCTCCTGGTAAAGTGTAAGTGAGAGAATGATGAGGGACTGGAGTGGAGCACTAAAAGGCCTAGTCTTTTTTGGAAGATGGAGAATAGCTCTCTTGGGACAGTGGCAGGAAATTAGGAGTAATGGGGAGAGAGAATTCACACAGATGGGACTGGATAGATTTCTGAGAAGAACATAATTTACTGGTTTTCTGCACAAATGCAATTAATGTGTATGTTTGAAAATATGTCTGTATGATCCAGACAACAATATTACATAGGAAATCCATATTATATAATCTTGGGAATTTATATAAATTTTTTAACAAAATTGTATTGATTGATCGTTACAATTTTGCATCTGAGAGTTAGATTCTTTTTTAAATGTCTATAGCTAATACACTTAAATTGCTACACAAATTCTGAGTCAGAAAATAGTTGACATGCTCTTTCATTATTGCTTTTTCCCCATTATTTACCTGGGTGCAGTGCAGGAACCACTTGCTAAATTAACACAGCCTTTTGTAGATTAATTGTTTACAAACCCTTTTGTTCTCAACTGTCTGTATTCCCCACAGAGGGATTGACATCTATATGCAATGTGTACTCCAACCACAGAACATAGAACACTACTTCCTGTTTTTGTTGTTTTCTCTTGATGTATAAATGCATCTCCCCCTAATACAGAAAGTTAAGACCGTCAAAGTTTATGATGCTCAGGCAAGACCAGGGTCTAAGAGATCATCATCTCATGTTGGATCCAGAAATGTCCAGAGCAGAGAGAGGACATTTCAGGTATAGTGGGGTATCTACAAATATTTTTTACATCCCTACAACCACTGATTTTGGTATATTCTTAAACTCACAGTTGTCCTTATTTACTGGCAGCACACTTCTATCCCATAAATGTGAAATATTGATGTTAATGTAGCGAACACATAATGTGTATTGACTGTACATTAAATAATTAATTATTGGTCTTTCCAATAAATGGCTTCATGCGTAAATAGATGTTTTGCTTTTGCAACAATGACCTCCTTATTCTGACGAAAAAGCTGGTGGAGAAAAATATGTGTTTCGGTCATTGCCACATGCAGGACAATTTAATATGTTTATGTTCTGCATGTTGCGGCTGAAGGTTTGAACGACAAAGCATGAGTGCATGTGTGTATGTGTGTGTCGGTGTGTCTTCATGTTTGTGTTCTAGGAGGGAGGCTCGGGTAGATATATACTAACTAATGCTGTCTGAGAGCAGCTGGGCCGGGCAGGGCTAATAGACGAGCAAGAACACAATGACATCACCCAGAGAGAGAGTGGGGGAGCGTGCATCAGAGCCAGAGCAGGGGAGAAGGAGGGAGCAGGCCAGCTCAGATGCAGAGAGGCAGGAGAGGGAAAGAGCCTGTGTGAGTCGAGAGGACCAGACAGCCCTCATTCAACACTGACCAGGGATACAGCTCTTTCTGGAAGATTTTGCCGAATTTTTCTTTTTCTTCAATTGCACCTCTCCCCCTCCCCCTCCCCCTTTCCCCTGATCCTCTACCAGCCCCTATCAGCCTCTGCTTCAGGCTGATCCTCCGGGCATGCTACTTAAGCCAAAGTATGGCCGCTTTCGAAACGACTCTGTGACCTCCTCCGACGACCTGATGCAGAGCTTAGCCATGAGCGGCAAAGTGGTGGCCACCCCGGTGGTCCCATCCTCTGCCCCCAGCCTACCACTGCCCCCCCTGCCACCTCTGGAGTCCGTCCCCCGGTCCTCCTCCTCTGCAGCCCCAGCTCTGGCCGACTCCCCCTGCTTGGACGGGGAGCAGGATGGCACCACCACTTTCTGCATGCTCATCCCCAGGATGCCTCAATGGAAGTTCTCCAACTCCCTGCTCAGCAGGAGTCCCTCTAACTCCAGCTCCAGCTCCAGCTCCAGCAAGGACTCCGGCAAGGCTGCAGCCCCGTCCCTGCAGGGCTCACACGGCCCCAGCGCTGTGTCTGTCCCCAGTGGCCCAGTGGCCAGTCTGGCAACTGTGTTGAACTCCTGTGATCCTGTGTGTGTCACCCCCTGTTCCCTACAGGCCATCAGCAGGCAGAGATCAGTGGCTGGGTCAGCCTGCCCGGGGGGTCACGGAGCAGGGGCTGCGGAGAACACAGGGAGCCCCGGGGGCCACAGTGGGTCCAGGACGGGGATGAGTCGCAGGGCCAGGGTGGAGGGCATGTGGCTGGGAGGGGAGGACTTCAGTCAGAAGGGCAGTTTCATTCACAAGCCCTCCCAGGGCTGGCTGCATCCAGACAAGAAGATCACAGGCACTGGGGTCTCCTACATTGTCAGGGTGAGTCCCCACGCATGCATTTCACTACAGCTCTGGCTCTTCACATGCTCTTATTGTTCTGAATACATAGCATTTTAGGATTTCTCTACCATGCAGCTAAATACATGGTCATAAATCTGTCAGGGATGATTTCACTGCATGTTAATTGTTTCCAATAGGATTTCCTGCTATTTTGTTTACAAACCTGTAGAATATTGAATGATTCAAATCCATTTTTCAAATCCGTTTTCATATGACATTTATCCTTGGATGTTTCAGTGATGTGTGTCTCCTGGATACAATGAGACATTAGAATGCCAGGTGGTGCATTATGAAGCTGAGGAGAAATACATAATTTAATCCAGAGAGATGGCTCTCCCTGCTTTGTGTGGGGAGGATGACTGGGTATACTGCGTCAGCCTACACATTTCAGCCTTGTGGGTGGGAGGGAGGAAATGAACAGGATGGAACCGTACACAGAACAACAAATGTGGTGAGCGATGGATACATGCAGTCCGTGGGTATCAGTCAGCATGTATGTTGATGAAAAGCCAGAACAAATAACAAGAATTCATAGAGGTGAATCAGTTGTTAAAATGTTGGGTGTTTGTGTAAAACATTGGATGTGATGTGACATCAGACCGACATACATGTGATTCCCTAGTCCTGGTTACAATGGTTATCACCATAATGGATATGTTACATGACATCAAAAATTGGGACAAAACTACACTATATTAACATATCTGAGAAACATATTACAAGGCAAATGATGGTATCGTTTGGTCAAAAAGCTCACTGTAAAACAACATGTCTTGCTGTGTGTAAGGTATTGTTTCATAGTCTATGCTGTTTCTTTGGCTCACAAAGGGTTACATCTGAGGGGGACTGTTTGACGTCAATGTCAACGATCCCCTCAGCAATCCGCTCTTCCCCTTCCCCCTCCTTCCCCCTCCTTCCCTCTCCTTACACTCCCACCTCGCCTCCTTCTCTACTGCTCTACCCCAACGGCCTCAACAAAATGACATGGCCCTTTATTAGCCCGGTCTAGGCCCAAGCACGCTTTCTAATTCCATTATACAGGCCCCATTCATTCCTATATTCAATTACATTTAATCACAGTCATTTGTATCACATGTAGTGGGGAAGGACTACAGTGACATGACAGGATATATAGTCCTGCGTTAACGCTGAAGAACTGTCGTAGGAGGCAGCATAGAGAGAACGCAGCCAGGAGCTTCCCTCATCTCTAACGGTGCTTTCCTCACATTAACACCTCGGGGTCTTCCATGCCTAACGTAGTCCACAGCCAAACATGCTGTACTGACAGGAGATACCAAAGACCACTACAAGCACTACTTCGCTATGTTTGCCCTGCACCCGTTTTCATTAGCAGTTTGCGGGTTTCCAATACATTATAACACTATTCAAGGAGCCAGCAAGGCAGAAAAGATGTGCGTACATCGGGGAGGTCCTTTCATCCCCTCACTACTATGCAGTGCACAGGGAAGAACCCAGGGGAATCTATTACTGTAGACAGAAGACTTCTGCTGTGCCCTGCTGCCATTGCACTACTTGCCTTCACTGCTCTGCTGGAAGGCGTTACAGGAAGGCAAAAAGAAACAAACGACCAAAGGTTGACAAGAAAAAAACGACATGGTATATGTTTCCTCCCGGACAGTTTCATACTTCAGTTTTGTGCGACATTTGCTGTGGTGTACCTGCATCTGTAAATTCTGAAGCCAAGCCACCATCGCAACAATCTAGGCCCACTGAAACCAAACCCATACTGTTATCTACGGTCCAGCCTGGCCTGGGAAACAGCGACATCAGTATTACTACAGTAAAACTGTTCGTCAGCCTCTCCAAAATACCAGACTTGCACCTTGGTTGGACTGGGTGGTACTGATATGCTGTCAACATTTTCCGCCAAGCAATATTGGCCCTTTGACAATGTCAGAGAGGTTAAATAATAAACTTTAGCTGGAGACTTGAACAGGATGTTCTCTGTTGCAGTGATCGTGAGGCCAGATTAGAGCCAGTAATATGATAGATACCCTCCTTTGACATTTGCTTCCTTCAAGGCAGCAGTGGAGATGGCGTCTGAGAAGATGGGCTAATTTCATACATTTCTCTGGAATGTTTTCTTGGAAGGGGAATATTAGAGAGTGCTGGGGGGAGGAAGGAGGGTAGGGCTCTTGATGGAAAAAGTGTATTATGCAGGAGAGAGTGACAATGCAGGCATTGAAAGGAAGAAAGAGAGGGAAAGAGAGGGAGTGGGGGAGATCGTTTGACTGATGGAAGACTTCCCTGTCTCCTAATCTGGTTAGGATGCTCAGTGAGCTCTCAGGCGCAGAGGTTATACGGGTAATTTCTCTCCCTTTCTCTGGAGCAGCCCAGCCACCACAACAAATTCAGTTGACAAACTATACACAACAAGACATTGATTGAGCTTGCCAAATGAAGATTCATGGACATGAAGCCAAGAGGTTGGCTGAGATCATACAGCTTTGAAAGTGAAGACCATCCTCCTGTAGTACACTGTACAGTGCATGTTGTAGGTTGATGTTGTGTACTGGAATGTTGATTTGTTGCTATAATCGCAGTCATCAGGATGTAAATGTGTGTGTGTGTGTTAGTGTGTTGGTTTATCAGTCACTCACTGAGAAATATGTGTATGCCCTTTTCTGTTCATTTTTGTCTACTATTTATTTTATGGATGGGAGCGTTTGTCACTCAAAGATGTTGACGACGTGTCACAGTCACTCATTCTCATGAGGTGTAGAGCCATTTCTTATTACAGAGAAAGATTAGCTACAGCATCCCCCCTCTGTCCCTGGTGCATTAACACATAAAAACACATTCATTTCAATGGCTAATCACAAAGTAGATTAAATAAAAACGACAAAATGTGTTTCCTCACTGTGTGTTTTCTGTGGGCTGCTGGGGCATTGGACCTCCGGGCTTGATACAGAAGACCATTTAAAAGTAGATGTGGCCCTATTCAAGCATAAATAAATTTGGCTTACAGCTATGATGTTTATACTACTCCACTGCATATATAATAACGTAATAAAGCACAATTAGAGCATGTTTATTGCATCTTGTACCATGTTAAGTTGTAAATACAATGCCTAGAATCAAGACTATGCAAGAGCTCTGCATGCTCTAATAATACGAACAAACTGCCAAGAGTCAGTTGTGTAGCCCACGGCCAATATACTTTTGTTACCTTAAATGGGGAAAATGTGCTGTCATTTCTAAAAGGTTAATTGGATATACCCTCAAATACCCTCAAATACCCTCTAATTAAAGATGTCAGTCTGTATTTTACCCCATAGAAATGTCACCAATACACATCCTAAGTTGTGGAATACAGAGCCAAGAAATGTCACTGTTAAAATGCTTTTGGAGTTCATTATACATACTGTATGTTCGTAATATTGTTAGTAGACTAAATTCCCTGTGACAAACAACAGGCTCTAGAGCCCTAGTGATTGAGTTCCTTCTCTCCAAGAACTTCCCTCATCCCCTGTGACACACAGACAAGTCCTTCAGGGTCTCTGAAACTACAACTCCCTGGACGCACCGGGTTCTCAGTGTTTCTAATCTACTCACAAAGCCATTAATAACAAGTCAACCTGACCATTACACCACCACTCACTGTCTGCAAACGACTGAGCCTCTGTCACAAAGACCAGCTAGATATGTTTGTTCTACTACTATGGAATAAATGATTGACACTCTGTATACACAGGATATACTGTATTGTGTCACACATTGGTGTTGTGCCATATATTAGTGGATTAGACTGTCACAAAACTTTCTGTCTTGTGACCTTAAGTACATTGTGTACTAGATCCCTTTTAATTGGACGGACAAAAGGAATCTACGGAGCAATACATCTGGTTGGAAATATGTCATGTCAATGTTTTTTTCTCTCGGTTTTTGCAGTACATGGGCTGCATTGAGGTGCTGAAGTCGATGCGATCGCTGGACTTCAACACTCGGACTCAGGTGACAAGGTGAGCAGTGGTTCATTCTGTCCTGCTAGCGATGAGTCAGGAGAAGCCGATATGAGCAGAACGAGAAGGTACATGGGTCACAGTGATACAGGGATACAGTACCAAATAGGTTAGAGATTCACAGGCCTTTTCCCCTAGTTCTTGCGATTCCCGGAATAATGAATAATGTGTTAACCTCGTTTTGCCTGTTAGCACATGTGCACCTTTGCAATTTTGCGTGTGTGCATGCACACTTTTACATGTTTGGCTATGTGCGTATTTGTGTCTGTGTGCTCATTCGTGTGATGATGGTGCTGTGAATGTTGCCAGGCAGAGCCCCCTTGCCTGGGCAGGACAGCCCCTCCCTGTCTTTCTCTCCTCCATGATCGATAGTCAGTAATCTGAGCCCCACACACACACAGGCCTTAAGTGCGAGGGGAGAGGCAGAAATGGAGCGATGGATGGATCTATTATTGATGATTTTTGCTAATGACTGGAGAGCTGCAGTGGTTGACATGGGCAGAGCACAACAACAAGGAAGACAGAAGGAAAGAAGAGTGAGAAATAGAAGGTTTACAAAGCCAACATCTGAGATGGCTGTGTTTATGATAGTTATGGCACAAGCTATGGTATTATGCGCACTAAGCTCAGATTAAATACATTTGTAACATGGAGTATAAAGGGCTCAGCGGTCATCTGTTTAGACTATACCGTTATTGTTTAAGGATGTCTCATCTAACCATGCATTCCAGATTCATTTATTTAATTCAATTCAGGCTAGTTTTTCTTGTGCCACTTCTATTTGGTTTAATCTTGTGTTTTCCTGGAGTCACTTGTTATTGCCGGCTAAGCCTAATGTTCCCAATGACACAATTCCTAAAACTGACAGGAGAATAAAGCACAGATTATCAGTCTTTCCAGAATCTAATTTGAAGTGCAGTTTCATGGTTTTTGGCCGATATGATACAATGGGATTGTTCTTGGTTGGGAGAAAGACCACAATACAAATGCTTGGTATCCATTTGTTAAACTTCACCCAGGCTGTGAGTCGAGTCCAAAGCCAATCTTTTCTTGTCCCCTGATAGACCCTATGCTGAGGCAACCACACTCAGGCACATCATCAGACATCCTCACTCATCTGTCCCCAATTTCCCTCATGCACAGGAGTTAGAGCAGCCTAATGGTACAGAGTACACTAAAATAGTACACCACAAAATGGAGAGGAAACTAAAACCAAATCAAATCTAGCCTGATGAGCCCATAACTCCTTCAGGAGAAGACATTACACTATAACCTTCAATCATGCTGCTATTGTTTTATTCCTTACCCCAACTTACCTGATAATTTACTGCAGAGAATATGTTACTGTTATCTCAACTGAATGTGATTATGATATCAAGTGTTCCCGTTAGCCATGCGTAAACTGGGATTAGACATATACAGTCCTGCTTTCATCTGAGAGACTTACTGTGACCTTTGAACTGAGATGGACTGGTAACCCATGACCTAGGATTGAGACTGAAGGAAGAGGCACTGGCTTGCTCACATACTCACTTTACTTCTAAGTTGTCCATAGGATGAATATGAGGACAATGCTGATGAAGTTGGAGTACAGTTATATTGTTGAAACCGGACAATAGTAAAAGTGTTGTCCTCTATGAATGATACTGTGAACCTCTTGAGCAATTTCATCTTATTGTCTGTTGAGTTGATCATACATAGTCAAGTGTTGGGCAACACCATGTTATTGTCTGTTGAGTTCATCATACATAGTCAAGTGTTGGACATCACTTATGAGAGACTGCATCGAATTGGCTTTTGGTGCTTCCCTTGTCTCAAGCTTCAAAACCATCAAGATGTTTACAATAACACAGGCGCAGACTTCAAGTGAAAAATCCTTTTAATGTTCTTCCTCCAAACTGATCCAAAAACAACAAACGCAGGGGCAGCTCGCAAAACTGAGTGTAACCCAAACACAAACAGAAAAACACAAACTGAAGCAAAACCCGAGCAACTTAAATAGGATCCCCAATCAGAGACAACAAGGCACAGCTGCCTCTGATTGGGGATAACAAAACTGCATCGCAGAGATGCCAAGAGGAACCACAGTCAGGACCTGACAATATTGAATATTGAAACTGACACAATGTATTGTTTTTTGAAAAATATATGCTCAATTTGAATAAGATGCCAGCAACACATTTAAAAAAAGTTGGGACATACAGTATGTTGCCTTTGTACTATTTTCAATTAAATATAGGTCTAAATGACACCATTGGATTCTGTTTTTATTAGGGAAAACAGGGTTGTACATTACAATACATTTTCCGAAAAACACATCAAAGAAAACTTGAGACCAAGATAATTCTGTTGTGTAAATTTGCAGCTATTGTAAGCTTGAGATGCCACATCTTAGATACTGTAGAGCCCCTCCAGCGGTGCGTAAGTGTGAAGACTATTGTGTTGGAACTGTACCAAGTTTCGGAGAAACTTAAACTATGTCATCCATCATCTCAGGTCCGTAAACAACGCTTTGTATTCTAAATACCTTTTTTGTCTGTGTCTGAGAAATCTACTATACCTAAAGACTGAGAAAGTTGGTTAAACCTGCAAAAACTTAAGATATGGAAAAAAAATGGCTACTCCTAAGGATGTAGATTAATTGAATACCCCTAAAGAAACCAACAAATCTACTGAAAACACAGACTGTCTATAAGAACAAAAATGAAGAAGGCAGTTTATGGACAGTTTGTTGACAACTTATTTTCCTGTGGAATTTCTGTAGAATTACAGTAATGACTTGAAACCGAGAACAATTTCAATGACCCACTGTTGCAAAAAAATATTTCCAAGCCATTTGAACAACCCATTAATGTTTATTCTATGGGGGTAGAAGCATGCCGTCTTGGCCTTAATTGACCAGCAGTATTCTCCATGCCCAGCTGCTTCAGAGTCTTTGAATCTTATGTCTTGGAAATTTAGAGCTGCTTTGTAAGTGAGAGTTTGGTGCACATTTTTAGATGGTAGATTCAGATTTATTTTAATATGACCTGCTACTCATTGGCCTAAAAGGTACTAATGAAAAGTTCAGCCTGGACGTGGTCCTTCTTGGTGTAGCAGGTCACATCCCAGATAAGGTTAGCCAGAAGACCTTCATGTTCACCAGGATGTTCAGCGTTCCTGTACTGATGTCCTCTTGGGTCCACAATAAGAAGTTTAAGTCAATGCTGTGGGTGTCGTTTTCCTTCATTTCTTGTAGCCTCTTGTAGTGAGCTGAGCTCTGATGCTTAGAATTGAACAGTAAAGATTCAATTGACTGTTTTCTACAAACGTTTTCAGAGCGTGTAAGATATTCCCCATTTAAACTTTCTTGCCGGTTTGTCTGTCAGTTTGCATTGACTTTTTTTTACACTAACAGTACAATACCCCCATCCTAAATCACCCTGGACTAGCTAATAATATTCTGGTCTAGTTTGGTAAGGTAAGAGGAGGAGGACACTTCATATCATTGCTCAATCCAGTCTTCTAAACGTTAGAGTTCTACAAGTTAGAATTCTACACATTGCACCTTTAAATAAAGTGAACGTATAAGACAAGATTTGTACATGTATTTCATTTACATAAGAACCGCTTTTGCAATTGAGCATGAACTGCTCATTTCAGGTCCCAGCACAACTAATTCACTTTGGTTTAGGTCTGGCCATTGGCTAGGCTAATCCAAAACTTAAAATGTTCTGCTTTTTATTCTTTGTGGTTTAAAATGAGTTCATTATTTTTTGCAGCATGACTCAAGTGCACTTCAGTTTCAACTCAGGGGCACTTTGTATGGCATCCACTTTTAGAATTATATTAACTACAGAGCAGAATGTATGTTTCTTCAATGATGGCTTATCTTCTGGTTCCTTATGCAGCAACACTTCCCCAAAATATGACACTGCCATCACTATGCTTGACCTTTGGTATGGTGTAAAAACTTTGGAATGCAGTGTTTGATTTTCCTCAGGAATAACAGGACTCATTTTCTTCCTAAATTCAACTTAAGTTTCCCAAAACACATCGGAAGTACCTTTGATTTTTTTTCTCTAAAGACAGACAACTCAGAACTGGGGCTTTTTGGATGATTTCGGTCCTGTAATTTCTGGTGAGATCGAAGGAGTGCATTCCACGTCAGGTACTGACCTCTCTGCATCTCTATATGCCTCGGGGCAACAGTCACGGCCTGCCCGCAGAGGTGCATCTAGGCATCTCTGCACTGCTGCTTTGGTTGTCCCCAATTAGAGGCAGCTGCTCCCCATTGCCTCTAATTGGAGTCCCTATTTAAGCTCAGTTTTTCCTGAGTTTCTGGATCATTGTTTGTACCAGTGTGTTGTGCTTCAGGTTGTGGTGCCAATATGGATACACCCACACTTTACAGTTTACTAGTACTTCTAGCCTATGAAATCAAAATAGATTCAACTCATTTAACGTCCATTGCTTTTTGTTTACACTCATTTGATTTGAACAAACATGTCTTTTTGACCTGAATGTCATAACATTCAACAGAAAGGAGCTCAAAGTTTTTCCTACCACACAATACCATGGTCACCAGTACATGTCTTTCTTCCAGCAAAGATGGGTTAAAATTTTTATAATTTCTCATTTACTGTATTGTAAAGCTATTTGACAATAATAATAATACAACTTTAAATAAATGTATATAAAGCATTTGTTGACTAAAATATGAATGATGTATTGTACTTATGTCCCTGTTTTATATCTGAGGGGTTTTGTGATAGAGTGCAACATGCTCTTGAATACTGATTGGGTGGTTATGTTTTGGCTGATGAAAGGGAAATTCACCCCTTTAATCACCCATGCTCTAAACTTATTCCAGTCTGTCTGTGCTTGTGGATTCTCAAGCAGTTTTTTCTTAAAGAAAAGATTGTCACATTTTGCTGAACCATCACATACCAGTGACTAAAACACATTCTATAGCATGTCATATACAACTTCTAATAATGTTGACTTTGCATTTTACTAACAGCCCTCCATAAAAACAGATTGAAAATATATAGTAGAGAGAGCAAAAATGAGCTTAATTAATGAAATAAAGTAGACATTAGATGTTGGCTGGACCAGCAGCCATGTTTGTGGTAGTAATTAATAGTTACAGTGCAAATTCAATTCACATTATATGGTGAATTAGCTGAATCTAAGCGTGTTTTATATTTCTATGACTAGACAAGGCATGCACACTGTATCCAAGAGCATTTTGTGTCTCCGCCAATGGTGAGAATAACACAAAAACCTCAGGGGATGTCAATTTAATCAAGCATGAATATAAAAAGGCCTCTCCCCTCGCCCCACCCAGGGAGGCCATCAACCGGCTATGTGAAGCTGTCCCTGGGGGTAAGGGGGCCTGGAGAAAGAAGGTGAGTCAACATCTGTTTATGCAAAATTGTGTGTGCGTGTGTGTGTGTGTATGTTTGTATATAAATGCATGTGTGTGCATAAGGGTGTGTGTGAATAAGAGTGTTTGTGTGTGTGTGTGTTTATAAATGTTCGACACTAAGCCCAGAATACCCTTGTCCTGTAGAACATTAACAAGGCCCTACAGACCACCATGGGGAAAAGTAACCTGCGTTTCGCTGGCATGAGTATTGCTGTCAACATCTCTATAGAGGGCCTTAGTCTGCTCATCCCCACCACGCGACAGGTTAGACATCTCCCCTCACAGCACACACTATCACACCGTCCACACACTTGGGCATTGCCTTCATCACATTACACCTGACACTAAATAACAGCTTCCAATAACATCTGAACAGTGTTTTCGCTAATGGGATAGCTTTCTTTATCCTTTTGCGCAGGTGATAGCGCATCATCCCATGCAGTCAATCTCCTTTGCTTCTGGGGGAGACACGGTGAGTGTTCGCAGCATAAGTGCAATAGACGCTTTCTCTGTTTGCCTCTGTGTGTTTGTTTAAATGGGCCGCTTGGCAGACTGGGTGTCTGTCCTGGTTGCTTTTGCCGCCTCCCAATCTCATTACTACAATCAATGAGTTATTCAATGATATCTTAATTCATCTGGTTCATCTTCCCTCTGTTGCAGGACACGCCTGATTACGTTGCTTATGTAGCCAAAGATCCAGTCAATCAAAGAGGTACTTAGACAATCTTCAGCTTGTCGTTCAGAAACAACATATTATATAATTTAAAATCGAAGCATCTTCGTCTGAGCATTAAACACTGACAATAAGGTTGACGGAACTGGTTCACTGTCTTTTAAACCGAGTAGGCTATGGAGATGTATGCATGTTTTCTTAGGTTGTGATGAGATGTTATACTCATGTTGACATTACAGCACTCCCACTATACTCACAGTACTTCCTCTGTCCAGCATGTCACATCCTGGAGTGTTGTGATGGTCTGGCACAGAATGTCATCAGCACCATCGGCCAGGCCTTCGAACTGCAGTTCAAACAGTACCTCCACAGCCCTCCCAAAGCCATCCCCACCATGGAGAGGTGAGGGACAGAGACACTGCAGGGAATCTGGGATGACAAGGGCCAATGAACCAGCATCATCTAGTTCAATGGGTTTAAAACACTCATGTGTCTTCATACTAAAATGTACTAATAGTTTGACCATTTGACCTTTTTGCTAAAGAAATCCAATAAATCTTATATTCCAACCCTCCCAACCCCAAAGGTAAATCCACAAAATATGTCATTTTATCCAAAGTGCACTGCTAGACAGTCAGAAACGCACAAAGTACATTCATTGTCCGTTGATTGAAGGTTGTTATGAGAAGTTAATAATCCTTACACACAAACAGACACAAACAACCCTAACCCAATTGTAAGTTATACCCTAAACCTAAAACTAACAGCCAAAAATTGTCTTTTTCAAAATGGGGACAAGTCTTCTGCATTCTTCTGGTTTGACCAAGGTTAAACACAAGCAAACACACACAATGAATTCATGCTCTGTGGTTTTTATATAGTGGTATGGTTGTGGCACAGTGTTCTACTTAAAGCGTCGACTTGCATTTTCCACAGATACAAACTTACCTCAAACATATACTGGTTCTATTTTCTCACATGTCAGAAATGTGATCTACCGGGCTCAAGTTTCAGTCCATGCTACTCTCTTGATCTCGACAAAATGAGAACTGTAAAAACAGATTGCATTTTTCCGTGTCACCGGACCAAAAGCGTTTTTAAGGTCACTGGGTAGACAGCCGAGTTCTAATGTGTTCTGCTCTGGTTTCATATGCATCTCCTGCTACCAACAACAGAACCATTCAAAACCAGCTGTTATGTTATCAGATGTGGGATAAGTAACCAATTCCTTGTGGAGTTACATGACCTCTGTTCTTACTCTGTGCCACTTCAGGAACATCAGGACAGAGGACTCAGCATGGGGCGATGACGAGGACTCGTCGGACCACAACTACTACAACAGCATCCCAGGGAAGGAGCCTCCGGTCGGGGGGGTTGTGGACTCCAGGCTGAGGCCTTGTAAGGCCTTGCTGGGCCACATCCACAGCCAACCACAGAGCAAGGCAGCGCAGGTAATTATTCAGCCTTATCCCCTGGATGCTGGTGACTTTGCCTGCCTTTTACACGCAATGTCTTAGTTAGAGGAGGGAGTGCTGTCTGCATACAGTATCAGGAAACTCAATAACTGTCAAGGGGATGTTCCTGCTACAGAATTACAAGAGAGAGATACAACAGGAGAGAGAAGCCAGGCCTCTGTGTCGCCTAATTTATGAGAGGGAAGGCCAGCTTACGCCCTGCGGCATGAACTGAGAATTCAGAGGTGGTTTAGTTTGGAGCAGGGTTGGCTTCAGGCGTCATCGACATACAGGAAGGAGTTGCTAAGGACCCCAGGGGACTCAGCATCTCAAGCAAACCATGTAAAGTGGGCCCCCAATAATTTATGAATTATTTCCAATCAGATAACATACTGGAAAGGCCTTAGTTACACTGTAATGTGTAAAACATCTCTTAAACTATAACCAAATCAAATCGCTGCCCCATGGTGAAATGAGTAGAATTGCATGAAATGTGTTGTAACATTTCCATACAAAAGTGTATATTTGAGAAGAATAAACTGTAAAAATCTAAGAATGTAATGATCTCTCTGCCTCAGGGCAAGAACCATTAGGCAAGAGGTACTTTTTATCCCAAGGTGAAGAGATACAGGTCTACTAGTGGTGTGAATGTCATTTTGGGCCATCTGTTTTTAGATGGGTTCTCCGGCCAGGAGAGACACTGCATCCTATCCTTCAGGTCAGCTGTGCTACGAGCTCCACTGGGACACTGAGAACAGCACCTCAGGTGAGACACCTTGTGGCCTGATATTATACTGCAGGAGACGACACCACAAGTCACACGTGTCACAATGTTGCAGTTTTTTTAAGCCGTGATATTTTCTCTAATACACCGCAAAGGTCTCCAGCTCTGTAAATGAAGCGTGTAAATAGCTGTATTAGTAAGTGAAGTTGTGATGAACAGGTGTGACATCAGATGGATACCTGCGGGCAGATGGCCAGCCCCCGGGGAGCAGGGATTACGAGGGACACCTCTATGTGAACACCCAGTGTCTGGAGGATCTGGAGCAGGAGGGCCACAGGGCAGCCAGGGGACCAGACAGTCCCAAGAAGGACATATTTGACATGAGTGAGTCTGGTAACACTTTTCACAACACCCATAACTATGTCAAAACATGTAATTAAACAGCTGAGATAACGCGTGTCAAAACCTTTTATTATGTTGTTATAACACCGCCATGACCCGTATATGTAGACTTATACTATTGTTAATTTATGATGTTTAGGACCGCTACATCAACATGTCATAACTCACAAAACGTACTACCCAAGGCAAACCATTCAAACAAAAGTATGAATGTAACAGGTTACAATATCAAAAAGAAAATTCTGAATGACACTTTATTTAAAGAAATCAGCCAATTCAAATTATTTAATTAGTCTCTAATCTATAGATTTCAACTATGACTGGGATTACAGATATGTGTATATATAAGGGGTTGCTGGGGTCAGTCATGTAGAGCTCAGTAAGAGGTGCAGGGTTCCCGAATGTGTTTAACTGTCCTTGAGGAAGGTGTTCTTCATAGACCTACATCTCTAGAAGACCTTCAGACATTTCTGGTATTCTAATCACCTCTCGGCTGCCACGCACTGCTGGAACAAATAACAACTCAGTAAGCTCATGAGCTGTCTATGGAGACATTAGAAAAGGTAAACTAGAAAACCTGCGAACGTAATTTCGCAGGTTTGAAATGATATGGCATGTACCACAAACCACAGAGATTTTCAAATGTGTTTTCGCTGTGACAGAACATCCATAGATAACAGCAAGTTCTCATGTTGCACTGGCACGTGCTCAACCTTGCACTCCCTGAGTGAGAGAGTTGTGTGCATAGAGACAGTCCAGCAGTTACTTCAAGTGATTTATGAACATAGAAAAAGCTTACATATTTGTTGTTATTACCCTTTGATATCTCATAATGACCAACTGACTTCCTACGATTAAACTGGCAAGTGGGCATTGCTTACTAACTCAGAAATATGACCTAATATCTTATTATTTATCATTCTGTGTCACTTTACTTTGAATAGCTGAATATACTGTATTATATTGTTAGCAAGCATTGTGAATATGAGAATCATATTAGTATCAGTCCCAGAGATGGTGTCTTGTGTTGCTTCAGAAATCTGCTCCTGCATTCCGCCCCGTCATCAGCAACAGCATTCTGGTAGGTACAAGTCTGAATTCCATCTGCATACTTACAACAATAATAAGTCAAATTCCTAGATAAACCTAGTGCCTACACTACATTAAAAAAATTATTCATTTGAAGTGTTGGTCCCATTTTTCTTGAGCTGACATAAAAGTTCCCAGAAAATGTCCATGCACACATATCTGAATTCTGAGTCATGGTTGAAATCCATAGATTAGGGACTAATTCATTTGATCTGATTTCCTTATATTAACTTTAATTCAGTTAAAAATACAATTAAGATGTTTGATTGAATGACTTGCCTGGGGTAGTAGGTTTTGTGACACATTTATGTAACATCATAAATTACCAATATATGTTACAACAAGTCCACATATGTGTCATGATGCTGTTGTGACAATATTATAACAGGTCATGACATGTTATGACACCTTATGTTGTGTTATGACAAGTTATGTCATGTTAACAGTTATGTTATTACATTTTATGTTATGGTTATAAGGCATCATATTAAGTGTTAACATAACATAAATCTTATTAACAGCTGCACGTCCACATAGTCATTGGCTCAATAGTTTATATTATTATTCAGGATGTAGGGAATATCTGGACAATATAGTATGGATGAATTATGTCATCCATGTTCCAGTATACATTTGTGTGTCCGGTCTTCTCACTCTTCCTGGCTGTCTGCAGGACCATTTGAGGATGCTCTAAAGATGCACGAGGCCAGTGGTAACAGCGGGGTGTGTGTGTTGGAAGACCAATGGCCTAGCCCACCCCGGCGCCGTGCCCCTGTCGCGCCTACAGAGGAACAGCTCCGACGGGAGCCATGGTACCACGGTCGTATGAGCCGCCGTGATGCAGAGAAACTGCTGGTCCGAGACGGGGACTTCCTGGTACGAGACAGCGCCACCAATCCCGGACAATACGTCCTGACAGGCATGCACTGTGGCCTGCCCAAACACCTACTGCTGGTTGACCCAGAAGGAGTGGTAAGTGATGTTCACTTGTGGAATATTACCGGGGCATACTTAGCCATGAAATTTCAAGTTTGAAAGCGAATGGCATTAAATGATACAAATCGGCACATTCATGACAAAGCAAAATATACACATGGAAATGTAGTCAGGTCCCCGAATAGAAGAGTCTGGTAATGTCTGGCACTACAGCTTCATTGCTAGTTGTGGAGTAACGCCAGTGCCCATGGGCCTTGCATTTGGCAGGGCAAACAGGCTGTGGTTAATGTCGGACCAGGGTCGCCTCGCTTTGCTGCACTCCGCGACTCTTTGTGCATGGTCAGGCGCCTGCAAGTTCCTTTGTGGTTATTGGCCTGTGAACGCGTTTTCCTCCCAGTGCGTAGAGTACGTCCTAGTTAGCAGGCAGTGTAAGCTCTGAGAACACATCTCCATCTTTGACCAACATTGATTCGCCTGCTGGTAGTTTGTTTCAATTAGGTAAGGCCAAAAGAGCAAAAAGGACTGCAAAAAAGCAACAATTTGAGAATGTGTCAACCACTTAACGTGTATTTCTATACTTAGCTAAAGCCTAGCATTAGCACTTTTAATTTCAATCAGTGTTTATATGAAGCATTCTTGTAAGTAGGTTTGACAAAGCAATCTTTTAAATATGTAATGACCTGCTAACATCTGTTAGCCCACTCCTCCTCGTCACTGTCAGGTGCGCACCAAAGACATGCTGTTTGAGAGCATAAGTCACCTGATCAGCTACCACCTGAAGAACGAGCTTCCCATTGTGGCGGCTGAGAGTGAGCTTCACCTCAAACAGGTGGTACGGAGGAAACCGTGACCTTCCCTACCAAGCCAGCCTCAGAGGAGATGACACTGTGTAATGGTAAGAGATAGCATTAACAGCCCATGCTGATTTGCTTTATTGTCTCATGAAAACATTCTGTACAGTTTAAAAGTGGTTTTCATAACATTCATGGGTGACGTTAAAAAAAAAGATATCACAAAAGTGTTCCAGTAGATGCCCTACAGAGTATCTACTATCAGTAACCCTAAACCCTTTTAACCTAATCTTAACCTTAGCAAACAGTTGCTTATCAACAGGAAGTTATACTCTCAACAGACTTTCAAACAAACTATAGAACATCTACTGAAGGAAATTGGGACTCTCAAAATGGTCTAACCGCTTTTTGTGTTCTTGATTGTTGTCTCAGCCAACCGTTGTCTTCTGGTTTTGTTCTCTAGTTTTATATCCCTTAAATGTTTTCTCAGGGGTCAGCAGTGTTTTCATGTAAGCTCAAGATAGGAAGATCTTCACTTTGCCATATGCCCAGAATCAGAGCTTTCACTGGACCACGAGGACACACGTGACTCCCTTTACCTGGAACCCAGGGGGATTTTTACATTGCCTGGCGGCCACAAACTGTACACTTTCTCCACCTGCACTCTCAGCATGCAGTCATTATGGTAACCAATGCCTGGACAACTCAGAACGGGAGGTAATAAACTACCCATTCACAAGGATGGAACTGGAGATCAGAGGTCACAGAGGGTCAGCTGACACCATCACAGTCACATACAAAAGTTGTGCCAGGGTGATGTGGCAGCTCATCCTGAGTCCCAGCACGATTTCAGTCAAGACAGGTGTACATTCATAGAAACATCTATGTTTATAACAATCTGTCAGTACGAGATTGTTCTGTTGAATCACCCGAATGCAGTTTTCCGCTCCTCCTACATTGGGATACTTACAGACTTGTAAAAGCTGTTCATCTGCAACAGTGGCACCTGACCTGCACCTATGATTTATTCAGATGTAATCTCTGAAAAAAATTCAACTGGCTTTAAATATTTGATTATACTGTAGCATGAATTTAAGATACAGTACTAACCAGACACCAACATAGAAAACGTTTCTGTCCCATCAATAACCACGGGACGACTACATAACACAACCATGGGAATATACAGTTGGCCAAAATACATGAGGAGTGTCAAGGTGATTGATCAATATTAACCATAAATGTGTTTGCTTGGGAGATTCATAGCTTGTCAGTGAATAGCTACCTAAATTAGGTTTTCACCAAGCCTGCTGTTTGAAGTTTTTCCAGTCAGAGCCTGTGCTACCAGAAGGCAGACTGCCTTGCTACAAGTGACTCAGTGTATCAATAATTATCTCTTCAGACCCGTAAAATAGTTCAGTGCCTTAACATTTGATGTCTTTCATATCTATCCACCTACACTGCTTGTACAGTATCTTACATATCTACCACAGAAGAAGACACATTGTGTGCACTGTGTGTATGTATAACCTGAGAACAAATGACTAATTTTATTGCCATGCCAAACCTCAGTTTATTCCAACGTTTCTCAAACTCGGGGTCTAAACCTTAAATGGTGTCACCTGGGTCAAAACATTCAGTTGTAAGAAAAGAATGGCGCTTGGTTCATAGAACTATGGTTTTAAATACAAAATATTCTGACCCCATTCTTCAAAGATAAGACAGTAACGAACACTAACAGGTCTTCTGTAACCATCAGACCCTGTACAGCAGAGTGGACAGGACCAGGGAGTAAATCAGATTGTAAATCAGACTCTGGAAAATTAAACTTCTGCACAGATTATCTACATGTATTCCTTCATGATCCCAGGTGTTTTCTTGATTTTTTTTCAGACATTATCGGTGCATTTCAAGTTATACTCTACTTATTTCAGATTAAAATATTACAATATTTTGAGTTGGTCTAAAACTATTTGAAAGACTGTAAAAGATTCATTGAAAAAGTTATCATTGCTGAAGACATTTACCTTTTTTTACATTGAAAAATAAATGTTTATTTAAAAATGGGGTCACTGGCCCAATTTTTTTTTAAGACCCTTAATTAATTAGGCAGACTGAATATTCAAAAATACTGTAGCACCTCTCATCATGTTCTGATTGGCTATACTTTTTTATGTACTTCACGTTCTATTATTCCAGTCCTACAATCAAAGATGTTTGCAACTGATATGCCCAACTTATTTGATCACAATTCTGTGTTGTTAATTGATGTCGGATTGATTGATAGAGGACTCCCTGGTCTCTGATGTGTCCATTCTTTATGCAACTTTTTAAAATTACCACTTTGTTTTCTCAGGACTTTCTAGTATGAACTCTTGTTTGAAGAAAATGCATTTTTGTCAATAAAATTAGTCAAAATGGATTATATGGAAATGTGTGTGGTTTGTGTTGAAGCCAACCCACAGGCCTCTGCCTATGTCTGGATTGATTGGGAATGTAGGCTAATGTTGGATGAAATGTCAAAGTGAGATGTACATTTGATGTCAAGTCCAGCTGTCAGGCTTTATGGCAGCACACTGCAGCCCCCAAGGAAAATACCTGCTATCTCTAGCCTAAAATAGATATGGAGAATAATGAAAACCTTCTGCATGTTAGTCCTATCTCTTTTGAGCTTTTATTGAAGCAACAACTGTTCAACAACTAAAAAATAAGGCACGTTAGAGGCAGAAGTTCTTTACTGTAAGAATATCAGTCATAGTATCAGTAAGCTTAGCAATCTATTAAGATCTGGTACATTCTTCTTATAACTACACTGTCTATTTCTGAGAATAGAAAACTACCTGGTCATGTATGTTACATACAGTTCAGTCATGAACGGGCCAGGGCTACACATACTGTACTGGATGCAGCTGTCTTCAAAACAGACTAGTACAGTGGTTTCAGCAGTACTGTGCTCACAGCAGTAGTAGGTGGTACAGTACAAGCGTCTTCATAGTGTCTTCCAGTGTGCACTAGTGAGTATTCTCTCTTGTCTGTTGGCCTGGTTCGGTCAATGCCCCTGGTCCTTGTGTGACATCCTCAATATCTGCAGTAACAGTCCTTTTACCTCTTCATCCATCCGGCCCTGAGGAAGATATAACACTAGGTGATTTTCCCCTCAACTACACAACAACACTTCATATAGCACGGATCCAATACTGATATGTATTCAACTGAGGTACATAGAGCTAGCCTACTAAGGTGCATAGAGTTGGTCTACTGAGGTACATAGAGTTGGTCTACTGAGGAACATAGAGTTGGTCTACTGAGGAACATAGAGTTGGTCTACTGAGGAACATAGATTTGGTCTACTGAGGAACATAGAGTTGGTCTACTGAGGAACATAGAGTTGGTCTACTAAGGTACAAAGAGTTGGTCTTGCCTGAACAGCTGCCAGCAGGTGGGATCGGTACACAGCTACAACTTGTCTGTGCCTTCGTTCCCAATCCTGTAAAAACAAAGACTCTACTAACAGACTGACAGACAGACAGTAGTGACAGTATGCTGTAGTATTCACTTAAGGGTGCGCTCCAGTCACATGATCATGTCAATGAAATTGGCAAGCTCCACCAAAAACACACCAAAGTTGTCAGCTCATCTCTGACATATGAAGACTAATCACTATAACTATCAAACTAAGGTACAGGTGCAGCAGGTGGTTTGGGGAGGGGATTAGTATTCTTTTTTTGCCGGGCCGTGTAAGCGGAGCCGGCTAAGAGCGAATGTCTCTGAGTGAGTGACTGTGAATTATTCCATATTGAAGAAATCTTTGCTGGCTAAAACTGAAACCAAAAATTGTCTACGGTTATATTGCGATTGTTTCTTGCATGGATAAGGTAATCTTCAGTCTCGCCAGAAATTGCTAAATTCTTACGATTATTCCTAAGAAGTTAGTAGATAGCAGTAAGCCTATTACTGGCTAATAAGCTGTTCAAACGGCCAGTGGCAAAAGCTAACAGCTCATAGACGCTATTTGTGGTGGAGGTAAACTTAATGAGAAACGTTAGTTTAAGCCAATGCTCAATAGTTTAGTGAATGGTGACATGCGTAATGCTGTGGCGTTATGGTTAAAGACAGTGCCTCTCACGTGGAAGGCTCAAGTTCAAATCTATTGTGAACAACGACATTTATTTATTTTCTTTCCATGACTCTCTTGTCATTTCACTTGATGAAAAGGTTAGCTATCGTCACCTTTCTTGATGGTTATTGAATTCATTGTCATCCACGAATGAAAGAAAAAAGTATGTTGTTATGCCATGAATGAAATAACTTTGGCAGACTCGCTAGCAATTGCTCAATTCCTATGACTATTCCAGTAAGTTAGTAGATACTGGTAAAGCCTATTACTGACTAATAAGCTGTTCAAAAAGCCAGTGGCAAAATAGGTTTTGTTCAGGATAGAGGCTATAATGACACATGTTGAAGGTAGAGCTCTGTGGTGTAGTGGTTAGTGACACAGCCTTTCACATGGGCAATAAAGGTTCGAATCTCAAGAAGGCAATACCTTTTATTGTGGTCTGGCTGAACTAGGTTTGCCTGGTTTTTTGTTGTATCTGAACCAGTGATTGGTTGGTCTAAACCAGTGATTGGTTTGCAAGGTGAGACTTTTCTCATCTGAGATTTCACATTAATGATCATGTGAGTGGAGCGGCTCTTCAACAGTGACAGGAACAAAGGTATTTGTTCTGGCTCATTGGTGCCCTCACCTGGAGCTCTTTAGAGAGTGCAGCCACTCTGTTCTGCAGCGCCATCTGCTGGCCGGGGTTCACAGGGGGGGCTTTTTCAGACTGGGAGGAGGAGTGGGAGGAGAGACCCAGAGGAGGACTAAGAGCCCCCAAAGCCTCCTTCAGACGGAACACCTCCTTAGACAGCTCTGTTATCTACTCAAAAAGGAGGGACATCACAGATCCTTTACATTTGCATGTGACATTCCATTCAGCAGACAGTCTTACATGGCCCAAATTCTACTGAGGGAGGGTGGGGGTCCATTTTGTCATGTCCCATGTGTGTTTGTCTCACCTTGCGGTCCTTCTCCTTGACCAGGCCCTGGGAGTCCTGTATGTTTTTGTGGAGCTCCTGGACGTGGCTGGACTGGGCCTGCAGGTCAGCCAGCTGTTGCTGCACCGTGGCCAGCTGAGCTTCAGCTACCTGACGCTCACTCTTATTGAACAGAGCCTCCCGCTGCACCTGAAACACCTGACGGGACAGAACCAGGGGAGGCGAGGGGGGTGAGGAGAGGACGAATCCAGGGGAGAGGCGGGACGGGGGGTGAGGAGGGGACAGATCCAGGGGTGAGGAGGGGACGAATCCAGGGGAGAGGCGGGATGGGGGGTGAGGAAGGGACAGATCCAGGGGTGAGGAGGGGACGAATCCAGGGGAGAGGCGGGATGGGGGGTGAGGAAGGGACAGATCCAGGGGTGAGGAGGGGACGAATCCAGGGGAGAGGCGGGACGGGGGGTGAGGAGGGGACAGATCCAGGGGAGAGGCGGGATGGGGGGTGAGGAGGGGACAGATCCAGGGGTGAGGAGGGGACGAATCCAGGGGAGAGGCGGGACGGGGGGTGAGGAGGGGACAGATCCGGGGGAGAGGCGGGATGGGGGGTGAGGAAGGGTGACTCCACTAGTGACTTCACGTTTCAGTACCTTTCTTCCCATTTTACGTATTTTGACGGAAAGCGGCTTGCACACACCTCGGTGCAGGTCTTCTCGTGTTTGCGTGTGAGGTCGTTGAATTGGGCGGTGAGTGTGTTGATCTCAGCCTGTAATGAGAGCCGCTGGGACTCGTGGTCCTCCTTGGACACCAGGCCCTGTTCTACGGCCTTCTGGGACCGGAGTTCTCTCAGCTCCGCCTCCTTGTCACTCAGAGCCTCTTTGGCCTCTGCTGCACTGCTCTCACTAGCCTCCAGGGAACGCTGCAGCTCTGCCTGGAATGCCATAGGAAGTGGAGCGCATGAAGAATGGGTGTAATATCCAGTAACTTTTATATTGTACTATCTTGGATTAACGCTGTACATGATTTGAGGGCGGCCATTATCAACACACAACCAGTCGCTTTTGATCTACTTTGCATTCAGGATGTTCTCGCTTTCTATTTGTGTGAATTTCATTACGATTTCTAAAGTATCTTTATAACCTTGACTCTGTCGTGCTCCTCCCTGGGTATGAGGTCCTGTTCTGTGGCCTGTAGCCGGGCCTCTAGCCTCGCCGCCTCAGTCTGGGCGTGGCATCGCAGGGCCCTCTCAGACTGCAGCTCCTGGGCGGTCTGGGCCAGCTGCTCTGACAGGGCCGACAGCTCCTCCATGTGTTGAGAAAGCGGTACGGCGTCTTTCAGGCGAAGCGTGTCCTGAGCCCGACCCTCACGCTCCGCACACAGGCAGTCCAGAGCCTGAGCTGCTTCCTGCCTCGCCACTTCCAGTTCCTCCCTTACTCGTCTCAGGGATCGCTCTGATTGGTGGAAAGAATATCACAGTCTCAAAGAGCGCTGCGGCCGGTGTGATGTGTGGTCAAGCAAAGCCTTAGAGTGGCTGTCACAAGCCTGGAGAAATGTGACACTCATTCCTGCATATTCAATATTAAAGCAAGTTATTTACAGCTTACCACTGATCTAATACAGTGAAATAGAATTTGCTAGGTAGCCCCCCCCCCACCCCACCCCCACCTGATGTGATGGACGGCTCTGAGCCCTCGGACCGTTCCTCCTCCTCCTCCTCCTCCTCCTCGTCTCCTTGAGGCTGTGGGCTGGGTGGTCGTAGTCTCTCCAGTTCCAGTAGGGCCTCGTTGAGTCTCAGACTGGCCTCCGCCCTCTCCCTGGCCAGCTGCTCACACTGCAAACCCAGGGTCACCTGCACCTCCTCCAGCTCCGACCGGGGCACGCAGTCCCTCAGTTCCTGCTCCAGCTCCCTCACACGTTCCTGCAGCCTCCCTACCACCTCCCCGTCTGGCTTCACCTCCACCCTGTCCTTGCTCTCTGCCAGGGCAGCTTCCAGCTCGCGCACCTTCTCCCTGAGGCTCCTCGCTGGTTCGCTCTCCCCTCCGTCCTCCTTTTCTCCCGACTCTTTCTCCTCCGGGGCTGCCTGTAGCTCCTCAACTTTCTTTCTCAGCTGTTTGACCGTGTCACTGTCCCCTGCACTCTCCTCCCCCTGTCTCTGTCCCTCCTTCAGTGCCTCCTCCAGCTCCCTCACTCTCTCTCTCAGCTGCTGCGTCTCCTGACTCGCCCCCTCGCTGCTGCCCGTGTGGGTCACCGCTCCCCCCCCCGCCTCTTCCACTGAATAGACTCCCAGATGCACCTGTTCTCTCAGCTCCTCCAGCTCGGACTGGGAGTGGGCCAGCTGCTCCTCTAACCCACGAACCCTTTCCCGCAACACCTCACTGCTCTCCCCCTCTGTCCCCTCTGTTCCCGACTCCCCCTCTCCTACCTCCACCGTCTCCTCACACCTGGAGGGAAAAAAGAATGGTTTGCATAGTGTTAGTTACTTCAAAAAGACAATACTGTGACTAGCAGGGTTCACGTTACACTTGTAGTGGGCTTAAAGACTCTTAAAATAGTGCATTGAAACAGCGTTTCTATTTTGACCCTAAATATAGGGGTGTCCTAGTTTGATATGTTACTGTGATCCTTACCAGTGTGCCCTATTGGTAGTGCTTAGCACCCCAAGGCACCTCTACAAATGGAACTCGAGCCCTAGTGGGTGATGTAAATGTAACATTTTAGTCATTAAGCAGACGCGCTTATCCAGATGGCATAAGGTGATGTGTGTGTGTGTGTGTATGTATGTATGTATGTGTGTGTGTGCTGATTCTTACTCCTCTCCTGCCATGCTGGGGGTCTCAGCTGAACCCTGGGCTTGGGAGTAGCGCTCCTGGAGAGCATCAAACTCTCTCCTCAGTGAATCATACAGAGCCACGGGGACGAAGTCTGGCCCGGATGTCTGCATGTCGGTGTCGTCTTTCTCAAACATCTCCAACATCTGCAAACCAAACAAGACGTTTTTCACCTCTGGGGTTGACCTCTACTGTAGCAGTGGTGTGAGTCACACTATGTTAAGCATCCTGTATTTTCATACAACTCAATCAACTAAAACCTGGAATCAAACATCTACACTCTATCCATAGGACAGCATTAGACAGATTTAGCTCCTCTTTTGTACCAGCTGTTCTGCCCCTGATAAACAGCACCAGACGGTCGGTTGCCTGGCTGTAACACTTTGGCCCAATTCTGTGTACTGAAACCGACCATGACCCAGTTAGTGAAGAATGTCTGCACCAAGTCTCCTAGCCTCCTCTGTGGAGCTCTTCATACTTGGTTGGTGTATCACAGACCTACAGAGTGGTTATGAATAATGGTCCAATCTGACACAGCCTTGACCTCATCATCACCTGGGAACGGATCTGGTCTGGAGAACCTGGTAATAACTTCATGTATATCAGTACATCAGCTCTACGAGCGCATGTTTTATTATATAAATGAGGACAGAAATGTAGCGAAACTGTGGTGACATCAAGGAGTTGCGTTTCCCTGTGATTTCCCTCACCCCAATTTGAAAAAGGAAAAGGTTTACACAAGTGTTAGGGTAAATTGGGGTTCATTTTAGAACTACAGTTATGGTTAGGCATTAAAGGTTACGAGCTAGGTTTAGGTTAGGGTAATAGGTTAGGATTAGGATTATTGAGGAAGAATTCATTTTGATGTTAAGTATTTATGTAGATAAAGTGTGTAAGTGTGTGTGTGTGTTTATGTGTATGACCATACCTGCACTTTGAGGACCAGCTCCTGGTTCTGAGAGGTCAGATCCTCCACCTGTCTTCGTAGTTCAGCCACAGTGCCTGGGTCCGCCGCTTCGGCAGAGGCCGGGTCGGCTAAGTCTGTGTCCGCCTCATCCGGATCAGAAGGACACTCTCTCGACCGCCTCGACAGCAGCTTCTCCGCCCCTTAGGGACAGAGGGGTAGCCTTAGATAACACGCTGGTGCCTTCACCGTGACCTTCCGTGTCATTTCCTTGTATTACCCTCTCATTAAAGAACCCACTTGGTCTATTTGTTTTAGCAAACGCTCTCTCCACAACAACACGCACCCATGAAGTCCAGCATGTCATCGTCCGAGTCGCTGGTCCCAACCACCTGACACGCCCTCAACTCCTCCAGCTCCGTCCGCAGCCTGTCCCGCTCCGCCTCCGCCTGCTCCAGCCGCTCCTTCAGCAGGGTGAGCTGGCGCACGGGAGAGGGGTCAGTACACGAGGGGTTAGCAGCCATTACGTCTGGGATATACGAGATGTCTCTAGGGAATAGGCGTTAGAGCGTTTATCTGAGGCACCTCTTCTGCAGCGGTGTTGGCACTGTTCTGCTGCTCCAGGCCTTTGATTTTCTGGAGCAGACGGCCCCGCTCCAGACGCAGCCTGCGGATCTCCTCGAACACCTCCTCGTCCTCCGTCTGACAGACACAAGTAAAGGCCACACACACACGTGCATATCAGTGACATCTCAGTCACCCAGCAGCAGAGTACAAAAGCAGTCTCCAATTGAAAACAGCCTAAAGCCCTTTGTCATGAAAGTGATGCAGAAGTAGCCCCCAATATAGAGGACAACCCCCCCCCCCCCTCACAATGCGCTATCGCCTGTATGCCCAGTATACAACATACAGTATGCAGTGGCAGGGGCGCTAACTTACAAGGTTAGCCTGAGCAGAGCGCTTTGCTTCTGGGGACTGAGCAGAGGGAGAGGGGCTCTGGGTCTGGGGCTCAGGAGAAGCAGGAGGAGGAGGGCTTCGGGGGGCAGGAGAAGGTGAGCATCCCTGGAACATGAGAAGGATTTTGACAGCTTACCCTAAGCATGAGTCAGGAGGAATGGGAGCGTTCAGACATCAGACAATGTGTCACCGGTCCCCCCGGGTTAACCCTCCTACCTGGGGAGAGGATCCTGGTGGAGGAGGAGCTTTCCTCTTACGAGGAGTGTTCCCCCCCGGCAGGGGAGGGGGAGGTGGGGGCTGCCGCTGGAGGCACGGACGGGCAGATTGAACAGGGAGCAATGGAAACAAGCAGGTCAGGAGCAAAGCAAGTTGTACTATAGTCCAAAGAATATCACGATAGGGTTTTATGGTTTCCTAGTTATGTTTTTGTTGTGCTCCTTAATGTTTTCCTTGAGTGACTACAGCTGTTGTTCAAAGGTTGTGGCTGTTGATTGAAAACGTGATAAGAATGTATTGTGCCTCTCTATGCCGCAGTCTACTACAAGATGTTTGATGAAATATATAGGCTGTCACATTGAGGAAATCTGGAAATGAAAATCTGTGTGGTAAGTTACCTCCTCCTCATCACTGCCAGTGGCTACGTATGTTTAGGGAGAGACAAAGAGCAAGGCCTGTTAAACCTCTGGTGTATTGAGATTCAATGAAATCACACAACCAGACATATACACACACGCTTGCTTGCGCGCACACACACACACACAAACATACAGGCACGCACACACACACGCACACATACAGATTTACACAGCACCTTCATCTAAAAAAAACACACTGGCCCATAAAAGTCCTTCTTTATACTGTAGCATGCAGTATATCACATCGAACAGCCCTACTATACGCTGTGAAGAAATACACTTATCATATATCACAGGTACATCAGAGACATTTCAGCACTTCAGGCTTCATGTGAAGCACAGTTCTGTTTTCATAAATCACCAAGCCACGTTTGAAAACACGAGGGCCTTCAGCCTTTTACAATTATCCTGCAGCTGCCTCCTAATTCCACTTCCTCAATTTACAACCGGTTCCTGGGGGGGCAAAGTGGGGCCATAGACCAGACTTCCCAATTACAACTGATAGAAATAATGAACACCATGGAAATGGCAACAACGTTTCCAACAGCAGACCGTTAGCTACAGTTGCCCATGAAAATGAACTCAACATTGGAAATGGTACAGCCCTATATAGCCCCGGCAATACCCAAGAGGAAATGTTGTCTGTTCTATCAATTATAAAACGATGTACCATGCTGCTAGGGCCCAGTGTGGAACCCAGACAGTGGAGGAAGACTGGGCTCAATTCCAAATCAGTTCAGTAAAAGTCTTCTTTTTGGCTAGTTCAATAAAAAGAAAACCCGAAATGGATATGACCCCAACCCTGCTACAGACAGCAAGTGAGACAAAAAGAGGTTACCTGGAGCTCCGTTCTGCAACAGCTGGGTGATGCGTTGGTTGCCAGTGGTTACGCTGTAGTGGGCTGCATCATGAGCCAGGGCGTCTGACAGCTGTGGGTCAGCTCCTGCTCTTAGCAGAGCCTCCACGGCCTCTGCACCGTCGCTCTCACATGCCAGCATCAGGGCTGACCTTCAACCCAAAAAACAGAGCACACTGAAGCAGAGGCAGCTCTGCCTGGTTCTACATACGACCGTGACCTACGACCTACATACGACTACATTCCTCTCAACTCCTCCTACCCCTCTCGTGTTCATAAAATGCCCTCCAGGGCCCTACAACCTAAACACCGTCCGCATTCACAGGCTCGCACACATGTAAGTCCCTCTAACGCATAGCCCTGTTTGTGGTGTTGTACCGCCCCTGGCTGTCCTGTATGTTGGGGTTGGCTCCTCGGTTCAACAGGAAAGAACACAGCTTAACTCTGCTCATCTGGGCTCCTAGGATCAACGGGGTGGCGCCATCCTGACACAGAGACAAACACCACAATGACAATAAAGACTTAACAAGATGAAATCATCTCATTTAGTGATGGACTGTAACAGGGCACTGCACACTACTGAATGTAGCTCTACAGACCCTAGCTGAATGACTGCTGTTGCGCCGAGGTCAGGTTTGGGGCTACTTACCCCGTCCTGGGCATCCAGGCTGGCCTTGAAATCCCACAGAGTCTCTGTGCAGGACAAGCAGCCGCTCACAGCTGTAAGAGGACCGGACACACATCGCAGCCGGACAAGTGGAAGGTAGAACAATGTTAAGGTGTTGACAGTGTTACAGAGATGCTGCTGTAATCTACCGTGTTGTAGCTAGAGCACTGTATTAACCTGCATGATGCAGAGCTGTCCGGCCAAAGATGTCTGTGGAGTCTACAGGCAGTCTCTCCTTGGGAAGTAAGAGATGTATAAGGACAATGTAAAGCACGGTAACCGCACAGTGTTGTTAAATTTGTCTGGTTGTTTAATTTACCTGTAACAGTCTCTTAAGGCACTGCGGCTGGCTGTTCTTCGCTGCTAGGTGAAGGGCGTTCAAGCCTTGGGGTCGATGAGGCCCATTTCATTTACCAAAAAAAGAGAGGAATAATGAGTAAAGATTAGTAGCAAGAGAGCTTTTTGGAATTCAGATAATCAACATTGACTACGTTGTTTTGAACAGTTAAAGCCACAAAGCATTACCTTGGTTATCTGTGACACTAAACGTGTTAACATGTTCACTGAATGAGACAGCCGTCTCACCTGTGCCATCTGTCACGTTAATGTCAGGCCCGTGAGCCAGGATGACTTCCAGGCAGTCCAGGCGCCCCCGAGACGCACAGAGATGGAACCTACCAGAGAATAACAATATTGGTTCAGATCATAACCTCCAGTAATGCAGACACTATCTGACATCCTTACTCTTCCTCACTGGCTCAGTATGGAGCAGTTTCTTTGACACATTTTAAACTGGTCTTAGACTAACAAGGGACAATGTTTTTCTAGTGAATGCTTTGTCTTTACCTGTAACCCAGTGTTCGGTACTTACGCAGACTTCCCCTCGGGGTCCAGTTTGGTGGGACAGAGTCCCTTCTTTACCATCAAAGTGGCTACTTTGTCAGGTTCGTTCTGCTCCACAGCCTGCAGCAGCCTCTCATCGCTCTTACTCCAGTCCTGGCTCTGACGGGACATGGACAGACAGTACACCAACCAGTCACAACACGGCTCTTGTCAAAACCAACCAAACGGTTGTATATACTGTACAGGAGCCTGTTCTGATGACTAAGCAAGGGTTTAGGTGGAACTCTGCTAAAACCAGTACTCTTATAGAAGTGGACATACATTATTTGCACTATCTACAAAAAGAACTAATATTCACAGCTTTCGCCAAAATACTGAATCCCTTCAACAAACGAAACAACAGATGAAACAGCTGTAAATGTTGAGAAGTGTCAGGAAGGGATAGAGAGAGAGAGTACCTACCACCAACAAGCTGAAACAAGGACACAAATAGCGAGTCATTCGGCTAGTTGACTATCCATGGAGCAAGGGGTGCACTGCCTGACCAAAATATGGACAGGGAGATGTCACACACTCTCCTCACCAGTCCACAGACATCGACCCTGACTGAATGACAGAGCATTTGACTAAACGACAAACAGTACTAAATACTGAGCGTGAAAACCAACCTCCGCGCTCTGTAAGAGAACAAACGTACGACAGCAAATTCATGATGACGCGGCACAAACATAAAGGCTGTACGTACAGTATCTATATGAACGCGTAATCTGCCAGCGCTCTCCCAGTAACGTCACTGTCCATACGCAGTGGTCTGCTCTCAGCCAAAACTCCTTCCTCTTTTCCTGCTGCTGCTGCTGCACTCTGGGCCATTCGTACTCAGTCTGCAGTCTCATTACCGGGCACACACGCCTTATTTCTGTCTCTCAGGAACACACACACATTCACTCTCTCCTCGCTATCATATACACACACACACACACCATTTCTACTTTCAGTGCCCTTCTTATTTGGCACCGCAGTCAACAGCAGAACTATGTTCTCTACCAGCCCTTCCTCTCCAGTCTAGCCTAGTACTACTGTATGTTCTCTACCAGCCCTTCCTCTTCAGTCTAGCCCAGTACTACTGTATGTTCTCTACCAGCCCTTCCTCTCCAGTCTAGCCTAGTACTACTGTATGTTCTCTACCAGCCCTTCCTCTCCAGTCTAGCCTAGTACAACTGTATGTTCTCTACCAGCCCTTCCTCTCCAGTCTAGCCTAGTACTACTGTATGTTCTCTACCAGCCCTTCCTCTCCAGTCTAGCCTAGTACTACTGTATGTTCTCTACCAGCCCTTCCTCTCCAGTCTAGCCTAGTACTACTGTGTGTTCTCTACCAGCCCTTCCTCTCCAGTCTAGCCTAGTACTACTGTATGTTCTCTACCAGGCCTTCCTCTCCAGTCTAGCCTAGTACTACTGTATGTTCTCTACCAGCCCTTCCTCTCCAGTCTAGCTTAGTACTACTGTATGTTCTCTACCAGCCCTTCCTCTCCAGTCTAGCCTAGTACTACTGTGTGTTCTCTACCAGCCCTTCCTCTCCAGTCTAGCCTAGTACTACTGTATGTTCTCTACCAGCCCTTCCTCTCCAGTCTAGCCTAGTACTACTGTATGTTCTCTACCAGCCCTTCCTCTCCAGTCTAGCCTAGTACAACTGTATGTTCTCTACCAGCCCTTCCTCTCCAGTCTAGCCTAGTACTACTGTATGTTCTCTACCAGCCCTTCCTCTCCAGTCTAGCCTAGTACTACTGTATGTTCTCTACCAGCCCTTCCTCTCCAGTCTAGCCTAGTACTACTGTATGTTCTCTACCAGCCCTTCCTCTCCAGTCTAGCCTAGTACTACTGTATGTTCTCTACCAGCCCTTCCTCTCCAGTCTAGCCTAGTACTACTGTATGTTCTCTACCAGCCCTTCCTCTCCAGTCTAGCCTAGTACTATTGTATGTTCTCTACCAGCCCTTCCTCTCCAGTCTAGCCTAGTACTACTGTATGTTCTCAGCCACCCTTTCCTCCTCTCAAAGTCTCTCCATTTGTTTCAGTCTGCCCTCCGCCTCCCTGCTCTGTCCTATTTTGGCTAGGCAGCTTCTCTCCGTCTCTGAACCTGTGTACGTGAGGAGAGGATGAAGGCTCAGTAGAATGAGGAGAAATGAGCTGACTGGTACCAGGCCAGAACAGGGCAGAGGGAACATAATAACATCCTGTATCAACATCAACCTAACTGGGCTCAGCCATTTATAGCACTGTAAGCAACTGTCACAATATAGAAATGAATATAATTATAATAATATGAAATAGAAATCCCTTATCTGGTTATATAAACAGGAAACAATGGTTAAGTTGTGGTTCTATTCCCTTAAGTGTGCTTATCGGTGTCCTGTGTGTGACCAACATCTTGTGGTGAATGAGGATGATAAGCTACTGAGTATTGCTCTGTCAAGTCAAAAAGGGGGCTCTTGTTTTCTGTTTTTCCTGAATGACAGTGGAAACATCCCTCCAAGTGAGATGGTAAGTCGGCCTGTGATTAATAACCAACTCTCCAATCCTCTCCCTAGTGGAGCAATAATATCACTCAGGCTCTAGGGATATTTCACCAAAATGAGCTACAGAATGCAGGAGTTTCATTTCTACTCATCTTTGAACTAGACTACCTTAAAACATAGCCACACACACTAGTACTGCTTGTCCAATACAAAAAGCTCCAGTTAATTAGACATTTAAGACATTAATTAACGTACACAAAATGAGTACAGACTTTTTGTCCTTGTCTTGGGATTAGTTTATTTTCCCCCTCACATTACAACCACTCACAATTGGATGGGGTCAAGAAAAGGAAAGGGCCAATACTTTGTGTGTGTGTGTGTGTGTGTGTGTGCCCGTGTGGCTGAATAATTGAAGGCTACCTGAGAGCTCTGGTCACAGCATCAGTCTGCAGACTGGCCTGCTTCCCTGCTGCTCCATGACACTGACACCCAGCACTCCACACACACACAGACTGTCAGCACTGGGACCTCCACAAAGACAGCCACCTGACGACCATCGGCCTGTCACCTCCCTCAGCAGTCAATATCAGGTCAGAAAATGTTACCAGACTTAAAAAAAGTACTACCATTTTAAACATAATTGCATGTTAGATATCGAGGCATCAAGTGCATTGTGAGACAGTTTCTCCAAGACTTGCCTCTTACCTCATTCTTTTTAAATTTTGCCTTGAGGCTCTTCATTTTGGCTTGCTCTACTTTTCACCCAGAACTGGGAAACTCTGAAAAGGAACATACATCAAATCACACACATAGCTTGTCAGTGTCCCAAACAATTTTGTTTGAGCTTGGAAGCTTATAGACAGCATTCAAACAGGTTTAGATTTGCATAATGTATGATACAACAATAACCAGGATGCTGATGGGATAATTGTGTGCCAAACACGTGGGTTGGTAGCTTATAAAATGCATTCCAACAGGTGTCGATTTACATAATCTATAATACAACAATAAACAGGTTTGATGATAGAGAAAGTGTGTAATAAATCATACATTATCAGAATGCCATATCATCGATATATGGCTATTCTAATTTTCACCAAGGCAGTATTTGTCTTTGGTGAAACATAACCAATTCATGAACAGTGATGATTACAGAAAAGCCCAGAAAAAGTGTATTGGTATAGAAAAAATAAATACCTGAGGTAGAGTGATGTTTTTGGACTGGCTTGTTTCTGTCCCATGAGTAGCCTAACGCCGCAATGTAGGCTAAACCACTGATCCCTTCAGGACTTTCAAATGCACCTGCCCTTTCTTTCAGATCCTCCTATCACATTATGCGGAAGAAGCCGAATAAAGGTTTGATTGACGTGGTAGATGGCAGACTTTGCTTCGTAGGCTATACATGTTTGTGTAAACGTGGTCATTTATCCCTTGAGGATAAATATTCAAATATAAAACTATAATTGTTTATTAGAAATAATTCCATATGCTGATTCATTGCGATAAAAATGTTTCACTGCATTGCAGTTTTTCTTTAGTGACTTGCCGCAATGTTAATCCTGTAGGCTAGCCTAGTTATTGTAGTGGTTTGGCCAACTTTGGGACTTCTCAGATGTGTTTTAGCCTAACACCAAAGCAATATAGCGGTGGGATTAAAGCTCAACCCGGAAGTAGCGAACTTGTCCTTTTGTTATTTTTTTCCGTAAACTCAGAGACGGAAGAGTATGTTTTGTTATTTGTGCCAAAAACTCGATTGTATGCAATATTCAAGTCCCGATAGCAGTTGGAGGGAAGTGGACGATTGTAAGTGGAACTAGGGTGCGATGTGACCAAAATATAATTTCATATGTTTTTATAATGAGTGACTTTTTAGAGAAATTCGGGTGAACAGATTCATTTATTTATTTTTTACCTTGTCTGCTAGAGATTTGAACCAGCGGTTTACCAATGATTAGAGATTTGCCACCCTAAATACGCTCTAACCCCAAGTCTGAACGCAGCACTAACTGCTACCAACAATAATTTGCTGCAGTTAATTTAAAAAGCTCTGCTACATGGTTCAACACTTAAGTTACCCACCATTAGCTAAAACGACTATCACAATGTCATGATTTAAATTTCCATAATTGTCGCTTTCAACGATCTAAGGCTATGTGCCTCGAGCCAAGTAAATACACCACATCCTTTCCTTACCTTTAAATGTGTCTGCCCACAATACATTGCTACCTTAAAAAGTGCGTGTTACATGGTTTGGAATTGGACATATAATACTATCCATCCATACTCAATATTTGTGTACAGTCTCTTGAGGCTCTAGCTTTCGTTAGTGAGAATGCAGTCTTCGCAGACAGCAGTGTTTAGATGCATTTTGTTCAAATCACCAAGAGAGGGCGATAGATGTCAAGCATTACGCTGTTGCTTGTGTCCATTGATGATTATCAGAAGTGTTTCCATGCACAGGGATTATAATTTACTATAATCTATATTTGATTTTGGTCTATGGTGTGGCGAAAAAGTCTAGTTATTAATGCAAACACAACATATTACCCGGAAATGCCTTTCATTAATTTTTTTGCTCTATTTCACCCTTTTGTTTCCCACTGTCCCTCCTGCCAGGCATACTAGTCTGGAAGAAGTAATTTAGGGGGTGGGGGGGTTCTGCTTAGCTATGACCTCATCCTTTTTTTCTCTCTCCAGGGAGGGAGTGAGATCACGGTAGAGAGGCATTTATTTATAGTGTCTTTACTGGCCCAGCCAAACAGTTCAGTATCACCCATTAGATCAGAATCCAATGGACCACAAATACTATATTTTAAAAAGAAAAAAGTGTGTATTAGGTGGTTATTTGTGGATTTTGCACCATCATGCACCAAGGCATTCTTGAAGTCACATTTTTAATGATTCTGGTTTATGGTGCTACAGATAATATTGTTGGGGATAGTGTTGATTATTGTTGAACACATTGTTCGTTTGTGTTCTCTCTAAAATAAATGTTTTTGAGTGAATAGTTTGAATTATTAGTTATGCAAAGCTTTCAGGTTTCTAAATTGGTTTGTTGAGGAGAACGCAGATTATATTTAACTGATTTTGTCAAGTGTGAAAAGCCTCGAGTATTTTAAACCATATTTTCATTTAATTTGTATGGAGTATATGCTACATAGGTTGTGTTGTTTTTTTAGACGCAGGCTAATTGTTTTCCATTAAGCAATTACTCGGATAATATGTAACCAGTGGTCTATGTAGAATGTTACATTATTAAAGTCGGCTGAAAATAGTCAAATCCATAGGGAAGCATTGGCCGAACCCCTCCCCTTTAACCGTGTGGTTTGGTTCTAGTTGCTCGCACGTTCGTTTCATTGCGGGACTCATGTGCTTCTCCCTCGTTTTGGAGCGGACTGTTATTTTTTTTTTCTTCTACATACATTTACCTATAAAACCTTTTTACATAGAAGATTTTCTGCTTTTGCATTTTGTACGATCAAAATGAGGAAACGTGGAATAAAGCTTTCGGATACTCACTGGTAGCATAGAGGAGCAGAAGGTTTGTTTCACAGCGCAACGCATTGTACAGTCACTAATAAAACTGGAATTGTGAAAAGCGGGTTTTAAAAACTGTCGAACTTACATGCAAGTGTAATTATGAATCGAATTGTTTAAGTTGTAGTTTATTTAAACATTATCGTTGTGGACGGTAAAATAGTGCACTTACCAAAAAGCACAAGTATGAAAAGAACATGTTATAGTGTCCAGATGTTTTTAGCGTTTTATATTAGAATTGGCTACCGTTTTGATAAGGTAGGCTATAATGTCCTTTAAAAAGTGTTAAATAATTACCTTTAGACATGTTATTGCAAAGGGGTCAGTCAAAAGTCTAATGCAGTATTATTTGTTGGAAATGTCAGGGTGATGAACAGTTATTGTGTTAAATGTGAATTTGAATTGGCCTCCGCGTTCTAACAGGTTTCTAAACCAACGGTTTTCCTCTTTTTTTTTATCCATTACTTCCGAAGTGTCCTAGTGGATTCAGTATTAGTGAATTTAGTTAGACTCTCGCATGGGTTTACAATTTAATTGCTCTTTTCGGTCAAAGTCCACACTTCAGAGTGAGTGCTTTATTGTTTCCCTGAGACGACATTCATAGTAAATAAAGTCCAGCTGTCGTCGGGGCTAGGGTTTCATTTTTCTTTTCCGTCTGTGTCACAGTGATCCCTTGACCAGTGGGAAACGTTTTACAAAGAGCTGATCAACATAAGATTTAAAGATATTGTAGTTCTGCATTATGACTAAAATTTAACCCAGGTCAACCAAGACGTTCAATTTAAATCATCATCTTTCCCCTCAACAGCAACCTGTCTTTCAACCCAGTCTCAAGTGCCAGAGGGAGCAAAGGACAAATGGCAAAGTGGCTCAAAGACTATTTGAGTTTTGGTAGCAGGAGGATGCCTCCTCAGCCACCTAAACCAGACTACACAGAGAGTGAGATACTAAAAGCCTATCGGGCTCAGAAGAACTTAGACTTTGAGGATCCGTATGAGGACTCAGAGAATCGGGCCAGAAACGACTCTGGGTCCTCGGACTCCTCCCACACCGCGCTTGGTTCTCCTCTGAAGACCAACAGTCTGGATATGAAGATTGTATCTCCCAAACATCGCCTAATCAAGGTGGATTCACAGGACCTGGGGCGAACAAAGATCTTACTGAGTGCCATCTCCTTAGAGGAACAAGAGCCTGTGAGTAACATCTTTCCTGTTCCACATTAACATACATTTCCATTACAAAGAGCTTGCCACTTATTAAGACCATAAGCGAGTGACTGGTAATGTGTCAGAAATAAGGAATGTTTCAGTACATCACACTGTTAGAAGTAGCCGTAAATTGTCTGGCCTAGATGTGTAATGGGAGGAAGCGTTGTTGATTTGCTGGATGACTCGTTGAATGGGGTGTCACCGTCCCCTGAGTTTATGTACAGCTATAAATAATAAATGGCGTTTGGTTTGGCACGCAGAGAGAGACCTCCATGTGAACACATGGTGAATGAAGCCATGCCGGCCCTTGTCAGTAGGACCGTATGCTGCCACACTTGTCTTACCATTTTGGGCCCAAAGTCTTATTCTGGAGGGGTAGAGTGTGTGTTGGCAGAAGAACAGCCAGGCACAGCTGCAATGGCCAGGAATGCACAGAATCTCATTGAGAGATAAAGAGAGAGACTGAGAGAAGGACCATTTGCCAGTAGAGGTGGGGAATGTACATGGATTCAGTTAACAAAACAGCTCAAACATTTTCACTAAGTTAATGAGTGGATTGACTGGTAGCTTTCCTGCAGTTGTGTTGGAGTCTGTCTCTTTTTTTATTATTTGAAAGTACACAGCCTCCTTGAAATATCAGACCAAAAGTAGTCTAATCAAAACAGACTCTGCATGCACGCTCTGGCTGCCCTCATTAGTCTCTGTGTGGATTTCTGGAATATCCATCCCCTCATTAACACTGCCGATTTGTTCCCAGGCGTTCATTAACCTGTTACTGAATCAACAAGGGAATGGATGGAATTTGTGTCTGTGCGTGTCTAACAGGGGTTTATTACATGTGTTGGTTGACTGATTGTGTGCAGGTGCGCGCGCGCGCTTAAGGTTCGACCATATGGCTTCCTTTGTAGTTGTCTGTGAGCCAGCTGACCAGTGTTTCCGAAGAAACAAATGCTCTCCTCCAAACACCTTCTGCGTGCCTGGTCCTCTGGCAATCAAATAATTAAATCAGTTTATGAAATGTTCATTTCTCATTGTGTTTTGCCGTCAGATGTCGTCTAATTTCTGTAATATACAAATGTGCATTTTGTTGAACTATTAGGGTGGGCTATATTCTGACAATGGATGATTAATGGTGTGTCTGCGTTCCATGATTGATGATGAGTACACTAAGCAACCTGTGTCTTAATGAGTGGTCCTGACATCCTCTCAGGTGGTTCCGTCAGCCCCAGCAGTGGGAGACACGGACTACTCAGATCCATTTGATGCTCACCTGAACCCCCGGCCAGAGACTGATCTGGGAGCAGTTCCCTGTGAGAACAATGGCTACATGGAGCCTTACGAGGCCCAGAGGGTCATCACAGGTGAGTCTTGCCTCATCGGTCTTTTTTCGATTTGGATCAAATATAGTGGGCTAGTAACTGTGGCGCATCTCCCATAGTGACTCTGTTCATGTGTTGGTTTTCTAAGTTATTTCCAGATCTCTTTATGCTTCAGCTCATTTGTCTGCTGTTGGTGGTCATGCCTTTGTAGATTAGTTATCTTGAATCTGTAGTACACACAGTTCTGCAGACCAGGCCTCCCCTTCAGGAGTGAGACTTTCCCCATGTCAGTGTCCTCGCTGTCTGACTGAGTTCTAACACAGGCTTTTGCCAAGACACTCTTTACAATATATTGCTATTATTTTTGCCCTCCATCCTGTGGTTCAGATCTATCATTTTTCATTTGGCTTTTTTGTGGTAACATCTCAGTTTCCCAACCACTGTGTGTCAGACTTGTGTAGTGAAGCGCCTCTCCTATCAGGATTGTGGATTCTCCCCTAGCTGCCCTCGGGGGAGTCTGGGTATCTCTGCAATCCGTCGGCGAGTCAGTGTGTATTAGTGTGTGTTTGACTGTTGTCTTTGCTGGCTTCATTCAAGTCAGAAGCAGTTTATAGTCACATAATTAGGATGAAAAAAGCTCCTAGTATTTCAGCTTGTTAGCCCAGGTCCGAGGCCCTATGCCGTCTCTGGGCGCTATTTTAAAAAAAACAAATAAAGGCGGTAGGTGAAACTAAGTATCGCTCTAAATCATTACACATTAAGTGGCTATTATCCATCCCGGAGACAGATTATCAATGTACGTTACATTTTACTTTTAGATGTTTTATTCAGGGACCTATACAAAGTGTGTTCTGGCCAGATGTGGCCCTTACATAATCATAGATGGTCCTGAAAGCATTTTGGAGAATAAATGCCAAACTCTGTTATATGTTCTGTCACCTGCTGACCTGCCATTCATCTGCATGCCGTAATAGATTCCTCATTTCCTTCAAGCTCCATTCTCTGAATTCTCGCCTCTGCTCTCTCTCCCATCATGTTGCCATCCATTTCTCATTCCACCTTGGCTGATTTCATCTCCCCCCTCTAATCGGTTCTATCTTTTCACTGCTCTCTGACACTACAGGCTCCATGCACAGGTACAGAAGTGTAGCCAGGCATAGAGACTGCCTCTGTCTCACTGACTTAACATCAACCCCCCCCCTCCCCCCACACTTACCCATCCTCCTCCTCCCACCTCAGGGTTTGTCCCCAGGGCCTCCTCTGTCGCCATGGAGATGGTAGAAAGGCCCAATAGGCAGTATGTCTGTCGTCTGAAGGTTAAAGTTTGGCTGTTCTGCCTCTCACCAACCCATTCTGTTCAACACTCTTTTCCTCTCACTGCATTGCACTTCTATAGCAAGCTGGGTTACAACATTTCCTCACATCCAATGTTATTGTTTTTTTTTTTTGTAAGCATTGAGCTTCTTCACCTGCATCAATAAGACAGCCCCTGACTGCTGATTGAAGTGAGGTTCATCGATAATCTTTTTGTTTCAGTCAAGTCTGCCTTCAGGCATATTATTTCAATCAATAAATGTCTATTTTGCTGAAGGTCACCTGTAACTTTTTGAAGGTGCAATTCTCTGAACAATTTTATTGCATGACTTCCTAAACTCCTTGCTAAGGCCAAATGCTATGCTCCTCTTTCTTGTATACTCCACAGTGAGTCTGATCACAAATCTTCTAATCATTCATATTGAGTTTCTAGTAAATATGGCGTTTGTGAGATGCAGGAACAGTATTGCTGCTGTGCTCCACAGCTCTGGGTGTAGCCCAGAGCTTAGTTAAACCTCTCAATATGACACGTTGGGCCTCCAGCAAGCTGTGCAAACATGATCCCCCCCCCCTCCCACTAAAATTAAACTCATGTTGTTGCTCAACCAGCATCTCATATTATTTGCCGTTAGAGATGCAATTTCATTCATGTTTGAGGAACGTTGTGTTTCGTTTATTTTCTTCGACATCACAAACTGCTGGATCCCGGAGTCTGACCTTGAAATCGCACGTGCCGCGTGTGGTCTGTTTGAAAAACGATTTGGAATATTTCCACTCTCTACCTCACTGCGGTAAGGAACGGGATTGTGTCCTAACAGAGCTGCAGCGTGGACCGGGAGCAGCTCGGGTGCGGGGTGAGGTGCAGCTCTATGACACCCCGTATGAGGCAGAGCGGGGACGGCCACTGGGTGTGGGGCTCGGGTACGGAGACGCCCTGGAGGAAGGCAGGGAGAGCCGGCTGCCTCGGGATGACGAGCGGCCAGCCGATGAGTACGACCAGCCCTGGGAGTGGAAGAAGGACAACATCTCTAAAGCGTTTGCAGGTACTGAATCACTGACTATATGACTGACCGACTGTCTGACGGATGACCTCCGTCTCATCCTCAACCATCAGGCTGACCTGTCGCTGTCTGGCACTTCTTACTCTCACCCTACTACACACCTAGAAGGACCTCACACTCTCAGTCCATTGCACACACATGTAAAAATAACCGCTCATACACTCAGTCCATTGCAAACACTTAACATGATCCGCCTCAGTAAAAGGCTGGATGATGTGTGTGACTTATTTAATATAAATATATATATAATATATATTTTTTTTTAAACTAATATTGTTATGTTTTCAAGTTTGGCAGAGACCAGTTAGATATGTAGAGAGGTAGACGGAGCAGCGAATGGCAGATGGCCTCGCACCCTTCCAGGTGGGACAACAACACCGCTAAACTAGACTGTATCCAACACAACTTCATCTTAACAATAACAGGCACCAGGTGTTTTAGTGTGTGCAAGTCACAGGCTGGCACTAGGCAGATCACTGTACTATATGGTTGGGCCAACCTACTTAATTGAGCTGTGTCTCAGAGTCAGGAGGTCAAAGTGACAGGAGAGTAAATCAACAGGCTTTCTCCTCCCCCTCACTTCTCTGTTAATTACATGCTTCTGTGTGCATGACTGATCCAGTGCTAATAAAACAGTGGTCATCCGAATTGCTACAGCAGCACACGAGACACACACACACACACACACACACACCCCCAGACACACACGCACTCAGACTTGCTGAAATCACATTAGCTTGCAGACATTAAGTAGACACCATAACTTCAGCATGATTACATCTGTGGGGTGAGCGACCCTTTTAGAAAGTGTAAGGTTTGAAACCCAGCCCCCTCTCTTCTAAATGTTCTCTCTGTTACCATATCTGTTGGAGAAGGAACCAGAGGAGAAACAGTCCACTGGTGATTTTCTGGCCCCTGTTGTTTTCACTACTGTCAGTCAGCTACATGTCACCCGGTCCGTGCAGAACAAAAACACTTTACCTCCATTCACACATTGAATCCATATTCCCAGTCACATGGGGGGGGGGGGGTAGCTTTGGGGGGCAGTTGAAGTCATGCTGAGAGGGGAGTTAGTTATATGTTTGGAGAGCGTAAGCAAAGGGGGGGAGGCATAAGACAAATGATGACGCTGGCGGGGTGGGAGATGGGGTGGGGGGGGGTTGAGACATTCAGTCGTGATGCCCCCCCCATCATTGGTGTTAGGGCTGTGAGTGCTGTCCTACCATCCCGTTGAGGTAACATGCAGGCAGCCTGATAACCCACAGCAGGGGCGTAGGGGACCACATCGCCGTAGGTTTTTATTGTACATTGAGGGTGGGGAGGGTCACGGTCAATGTCTCCCAGGTTTTTCCCTCTTTTGCTGGGGGGGTTACATTGACCTGTCTATAATTTTGGTGGGGCTCATGACCCCCCGTCCCCCCCTAATTCTACACCCCTGGGGGACAGGGACAGAGGCAACAATCCTTCAGCAGCTCTCACCCTATGAATGTGCTACCACACACACACACACACACACACACACACACAATGCTTTCTGTAGACCTAATTATGAATTATTATATTTTTTGTGCTTGTTTGCATGTTTTTTTTTTTTTTGGCACAATCAATAATTTGCTAGTTAACTGCTGTCCATATCCTTTGGTGGTGGGACATGGAGTCATTGAAGACTTAACGGTGAGGGAGGGTCAGATAGCCCTGTGGACATGCAACGTTTGTGAGCTAATGTAATGGACCGGCTCATTACTCTCACACACCCTGACTAACTGGTAGATGAGGGGTGTTAGGTACACAGCATTGGTTTAATCTCTGTGTTGTTAGTCAAGGAGAGCTGCTGTCTGTCTGTCCATTAGGTCTAGATTATTCTTATCTCATACTCTTGCGAAATATTACATCGGTTGAAATATTACAAAGTATCGTTAAGGACTGCGCGTGCGCGAACGTCTGCAATAATGAGATTTCTGTCACCAGGGCCATAGTGTCTGTTGGTTCACTTTAAACAGACCCTGGGGGTCTCCCGACTAGCTTCTCCGTCTATGTACAGGATCTATCGTGAAGACACTCTTCCATCGCTCTCTCTTCCTCTCTCCGTCTTCGCTCCACGCCAGGCATTACTGACGTTAATGAAAAGACATGTCCTTGGCGGTCCTGCCGTGTTCCCTCGAGTGAGCCGGATGGGATGCTGAGCGAGATGGAAGGGAGGAGAGACTCAGTGGAGGGAGAGATGATGCCCCACTTAGAGGAGATGGTGGAGGGCTGGGAGGTGGAGGGGTGCTGGGCAGCAGTGCACAAGATACCACATCCTAGAGAGACAGTGGAAGGAAAAGCAATTGGGCTGACCTAAAAATACAGAAGGTCAAACACAGAAACACACTTTGGACGTTCTGTCCGTGATTTCCCATGCCATGTCTTTATTTTTTTTTATATATATATATATATATATGATTCCCTAGGGCAGCGGTTGGTGATAGACCCGTGTGTTGAGTGTCCTTAGTCCCATAATGTAGACAGTGTCATGGCCCTCATCATCTCTTGTTACCATCCGTGACCATCTAATAATCCCCAGCGTTCGTGCGGACTCATTCACCCCCCCCCCCCCCCCCCCATTCTGTAACTGTCTCCCAGGTCGTTGCTATAAATGAAAAGGTATTCTATGTCAATTTATCAGATACATTTGAGGGTTTAAAAGAAAGTGTTTTACGCTCATGCAAGGTGTTAATTGGCTGCCATTAGAGCTCAGTTGTGCCCTGCAGAAGGTCTCGACCTGGTGAGCTGGGCTTGTTAGAAAGCAGATGTCTCCATAATTGTGTTTTGCGAAGAGGTGCGGTAGGACTTATCCAATTGCTTTATTTCTGAATGTGTTTTGATTGTTGGAAATAAAATTCCATTTATTTACTTAGTTTATAAGCTTTGAGACTGTACAGTCATTTTTGTCCTGACTGAACAAGTAAAATGGATTGCTTAAAGATAATAGTGAAATACATCCCCTTTATTGTTGGCTCATGGAATAAGCAGTATGGTTCTGATTCAAGCCAAGCCGTCTATTTGTTTTATCTGTTATCAATGAACCCATTTCAGCTCTGTCAGGTTCTTTGTGTCTACTGTGTGGACTATGTAGGTTTTAGTAAAACCGAAATCTTCAAAATGATTGCGACCATTGATAAAGATTTCCAAGACTATGGAAAAAATAATGAAAATATTTAGCTCTATTGCTTTTTAAACAATTGTATGTACAGGTGCCCAGATCCTATTTTTTCCTTTTTAGACACATTCATGGTCCTGCACTCCTAAATATAAAACTTAAATTAAATTATCATTAACATTTCAACCTAAAGAAATGTTAAGACCGTCAAATCCATTGTGCCATACATTTTAAGACCGTCAAATCCATTGTGCCAGTGGGTAACCTGACCATTGCATATCAGTGCTGGAAATCTATGAATTGTATCTGTGCACATGCAGTTATGACCACAGGGAGAATGTGGCCTTCACCACCACATAGTTCTATATCAATAATGTCCTTAAAAAGTGTCTGGGTTTACATGAAACCAAGCAATACCACTACTGAAGAAGAGCCTTCCATTAGTCCAGTGCCAAATTAGTCAAACCTTTAATCGTTATGAATCCCGTTCTGAGGCCATCACTGTGACAGCAAGGTTTTGCCTACAAAAATTCAGGCACTAGCTCGCTGAATACTACAATGAAGTCAAAGAGAAGTGCTGAAACCACTTGCAAACTTCAAGCCCCCAGATTCTCTCAGAGGCAGAATTGGCAGCTGGTGAAATGTGTAGTGAAGGTGAAACACTTTAAAACTAAGCCCATGGGCCTTTCAACAGAGCACTGGCATACGCTCTGGAGGGGTCCTTTCCAAAACAACTCTCTGTCCCTAGATAAAATATACCTATCTGGTTGCCAGGACTACATTAATGTAATCCACTCTCTGAAGAGACACTACTGTCATATAGCCTGTGTTGGCTTGCTGAGCAGTTGGAGCCTTTTCTTGAGAACATTATTCATTTTATTTTATAGGGGTGCTAACAGGGGATCTGGGCTTATTCTTGGCTGTGCTTCTTCCCCATCCTGGAGCTGCCACTGCCCGGGGAGAAAGGCAAATAACTCCCAAGAGATGTGGTCAGATGTCAGTTGTATCTGGAAGCTAAGCCTACTTTTATTGTAGTAGAACACATTTCAGCAGTAAATATGTAACCCAGGAAATTACATTAGTTATTGGTGGTTGATGCCTGGCAATGTGGGTGGATTGAGTTCCTGCCTGTTCGGGGCCACAGTGTCGCCGGACCCCCCCATCTCAGTTCCAAGGTCTTATGCTGCTATACTATTGTGCTGGGGGATTGGGTCAGTTCTACTTCCCCACTAAGTTCTCCTTCTCCACTATAAATCCTTGTTGATATGAGGAATGCATTTTCTGTATTTTCCCAGTCTCCTCCTGTTTTAAACTTTAGGAGGGCATGAGGTCCTGGTCCACACCTGCAGAGTACCTGGTTTGGGGGGTCCGTTGCTGTCCCTGTCCTTGTCCATCTGGTCATACTTGTGACCTAGTCTAAATTGAAATAGACATTTATTAATTATTCCAGTTGGACTCTTAATATCTCACCCGGCACAGCCAGAAAAGGACTGGTCACCCCTCTGAGCCTGGGTCCTCTCTAGGTTTCTTCCTAAAATTCGGCCTTCATAGGGAGTTTTTCCTAGCCACTGAAATTCAACACTACTGTTGTTTGCTCTTTGGGGTTTAAGGCCGGGTGTTTCTGTAAAAGCACTTTGTGACAACTGCTGTTGTAAAAAGGGCTTTAGAAATACATTTGATTGATTGTCTTGCTGATGAAGGCTAATGTGGCGCACTGAAACACAGAATGACCAAACACAGACAGACAGACAGACAGACAGACAGACAGACAAACATTTATACTGGACGCTTCCTCAAATAGCTGCAACTGTGGAATCATGAAATATGAACATAACACACACATACCATCTTCCTGCTTGTGCAGCTGGTTTCTAAGCCCATGCTGGAAATGTGCTGTAGTGTAATATAGTGTATTGTACTGTAATAAATGTAATGTATGGCCCCTGTGTTTAATGCTGTGCTGTAATGTGATGTACCGTACTGTACAGCCACTGTGTTGAATACTGTCTGGAAGTCTCGCCAAGCGCCGTAGGAATACTCTTGGAATTTTCCATTAGCTGTGACATGTTAAGCTGAACTCTTAAACACAAAACCCGCTCCAAAAAATGTCCACACAACCCCTAAAGTATGATAATCTAGTTCATTCTCTCCTTTCATTTGAACCCTTCCTCACTTCTGTTCTCTTTTCTTTCCCCACTCTCTCCCGTTGCTCCTACTGTCATTCATGGAGCGAGGGAGAGGTGGAGATGGGAGGCAGCCAGGAGAAGTGTGACTGTGGAGGGGTGATGTTGGGGGGCTGGGTCACACTTTAATCATGGCTTCTGCCCGGTTGGGGGGGGGGTATACTCCAGATGGGGCCATTGTACTGCAGCATGCATCAATAATTCACAAAGAGCCAGGGAAAGTGGCGGAGTGTATCTGCCTGCTCAATAATTAACCAGGGCGAGAGAGAGAATGAGGCAACGAGGGCTCAGAGAGAGAGATGTATGTACAGCAGCGCCAGGGTCTCTCTCCTAATGCCCCGTTCAGCTGCCCTTTGATGTCACACACCCAGGGGGGCTTTGGTTTTGTCAGATCATTAAGATGTCAGCCCCCCTTTTCCTTCATTTGTTTTGTAATCCTGTTTCACTGTGTGGTGTGTAAGAGGGGCTTTGTGAAGTGTGTGTGTGTGTGTGCCTGCGTGTGTGCGCGTGCTTTGTTTTTAATGGGCTATTTTGGTCTGCTCCTGCCTCTCTGAGCGGCCTGTCCTTTCCTCATTGTTAACCATCATCTACTGGACTCTGTACCGTTGACTTGACTCCATATTTCATCGGTCTCCATTTTAATTTCCCACCCTGTTTCCACCAAGACATTCATGTTGTCTATATGATCTTCCTGTCCCCAAACCATCTCCATGTCTTCTTCTGTCTGTTTTTCTCTCTCCCTTCTCAAACCCGTCTCCATGTCTCCTGTCTGTTCTCTCTGGCCATGTAGAGATCAGGTCAGAGTTGGCTGAGCTGCCTTGGCCCCCTCCAGTGGGCCAACAGCTGGAGGAGGAGCCCACCCCCTCCCTCAGAGAGCAAGGTGACCTCTCACCCAGGACAAGTAGACCCCCAAACCCCTTCCCTGACCCCACACGACCCCCAGCCAGACCCCCCTCACCCATGATGCCCCAGGTGTCCTGCATCTGCATGTGTTCCCGCCTGCTTTCATCACCGGGTCAAGTAACCTATCAACCCCACACCATGTAGCCCTGGTTCTCCCCACGTGGCTCTGAATGTGTCCTTCTACACACCATGTAGCCCTGGTTCTCCCCACATGGCTCTGAATGTGTCCTTCTACACACCATGTAGCCCTGGTTCTCCCCACATGGCTCTGAATGTGTCCTTCTACACACCATGTAGCCCTGGTTCTCCCCACATGGCTCTGAATGTGTCCTTCTACACAGCATGAAAGGCCTTCGGGGCAAGACACCCGCCACTACCCATAAACCCCCTGTGCCATGTCTCCCAGTCATAGGTCACCTTCCACATCTGCCCAGTAGCAGCTTCTAGGCAGCCACTGGATGGCAACAATGATCAAGATGATATTACACCAAATCACAGCTATGGTCTATGTTCCTCTTTAGCAGAAACCCTGTCTCTCCTCTGTGTTCCTCTTTATCAGAAACCCTGTCTCTCCTCTGTGTTCCTCTTTATCAGAAACCCTGTCTCTCCTCTGTGTTCCTCTTTATCAGAAACCCTGTCTCTCCTCTGTGTTCCTCTTTAGCAGAAACCCTGTCTCTCCTCTGTGTTCCTCTTTAGCAGAAACCCTGTCTCTCCTCTGTGTTCCTCTTTAGCAGAAACCCTGTCTCTCCTCTGTGTTCCTCTTTAGCAGAACCACTGTCTCTCCTCTGTGTTCCTCTTTAGCAGAACCACTGTCACTCCTCTGTGCTATGGCATGCTGAAGCTTTTCCCCTCTGCACCGACAACAGTATCTTCTCTGTCCTCCCAGACCTTGCTAGAGTTTTCTGCTTTTAAGGATGAACTCTGACTCATTGTTCCTCCCCCTCACTATATATGTCTCCTCCCTCTCTCTGGGTTTGCAGTGCAGTTTGACGGCGCTGAGTGGAACCAGTCCACCACCGAGCATCTGCGTCCGCCCCGGTCCAGTCCCCTGGGCGGAGGGGGCATGAAGTTTCGGATGCCCTGCTCTGATCCTCCCAACATGACGGGGGAGAGGGTAGACCCCACCCTGCCCCTAGAGAAACAAGTGTACGTACTGAGCTCTCTTCTGAAGTGCTCTTTCACCCTTTTTTTCTTTTCCTCTGTCTACATGGTAATACTGCAGAGATGACCAAAGATTAGAATAAAGCAGTATGTATATGTGTAAACAATGCCATGGACATGAATTGAGGACACAGAATGTGTGGGTGGTCTGTTATTCTGTCATTGGCTTCCTAAAGGCTCCTATAAGAGCCCAGAGCCACTCTTGTTGTGGTTTAAATAGAGCGTGATCTCACCCCTCTGCCATCTGCTCTGTAAAAAACCTACAATGCTACTCAGTGAGGGAAAAAAACCCAGAGGGTGGACATTTCACATTACATGGCACCTTTTCACTCTTTCCGACGCTCCCGACGGTAAAATAAGAGCACCCTACTTTATTATCACCTGTACCTATATCCCTGAACCATGAGCTGCAGTTGTCATGTCCCTGTGTTGGTCAGGTGGTACCACGGGACCTTGTCACGCTCCGAGGCCGAATCTCTCCTGACCCTGTGTAAGGAGTGTAGCTACCTGGTGAGGAACAGCCAGACCAGCCGTAACGACTACTCCCTCTCATTACGGTAACACCACAATCAGCCGGTTCACCTTGCACTCTGAATCCTCAAGTAGTTGCTAATACACTTACGGAATGATATTAGTCCAACTGAGCTGCCGCTACAATACTGTGACTGTTCTCCTGTGTGTAGAGTGTGTTGGCAGTCTCCTTTACTACTGATCCCCCCCCCCACACACAGATTCTCTGTCGACTTCCATCTGTTTCTTCTCCCCCGTCTCCTCCCTTGTCTCCTCTTGTCCCTCACCCCATCTGTCTTTTCTCTCCTTTCCTCATCCCTCGTCTCCTCCTGTTCCTCACCCCATCTGTTTCTTCTCTCCCCCTCCTTTCTTTCCTCACCCGATCTGTCCATTCTCTCCTTCCCTTCTCTCCTCCTCCGTCGCCCCATCTGACGTTTCTCTCTCCTCCCTTCTCTCCTCTTCCTCCCTCAACCCATCGGTGTCCGTCTCCTCCCTCCTCTCCTCCCTTGTCACTCCTCTCTTCTCTCCATCCTCAACGGATCTGATGATCATTGGCATAGTGCTTCCCTATCTACTCCTTTATGACACATTTTACTGATTCTGGTCAGATATCTTCTATCTAATTACTAGCTTGATCCATGACCCCCTTCTCCATCGTGTTCCCCACCCCCCCCTCACTCTGACTCCCCCTTTATTCTCCCGGCCCTACTTCTCTCTCTGAGTGGTAATCAGGTAGGTAGAGCACACTTCAGCTCCCCTTCAGCTGCTCTACAATCACTAATGAATATGAATCACCTTCTGTGAGCCACACACAGAGACGCTCTCACACACAGAGACACACACCCACAAACGCACACCCTTGTGTAACTGAGGTTCTCATTTTCAAGGACACGCAGACACCACACGAACACACACCCTCAGATGTTAACAGCGTGTAATGCTGCAACGCTACAGTATGTGGCCCTTGTCTCACACTAGGAGGGCCAGGGCTCTGTGAGCAGGGCTGGTTTGATCTTTACAAAGAGCCTGTCAGTTCATTCTGTGAATGGTTGTGAGGGAGAAGTGCCAGAGGTAGTTGAATGGAGATGGAATCAAAGCAACAGCAGCAGTTAGCAGAGTGAATCAGCATGGAAGCACACTGACAGATAGCCCAGCGCCATGACAATATGAATATGGATGAGACAGATAAACAGACCAACCATGTCTCTTCACGGGACAGTTTACTATTACAACCTGTGGTTGTTTGATAAAATAATAAATATAGCTTTCATTCCAGTGTAGCAATGCTAAGTCTGCTTGTTGTTAAAAACAGATTTTCCTAGAATTTAACGTTGATTTTGCTAACTGTGATAGTGATCAGACATAGCTTGCCAATTAGAGTCCTTGTCTTACAGTCTGCCTTCTATAATTAGGCATACATCTTGAAAGGCTGCTTACTCTTAAAGGGGAGGTGCAGCGCTGCTCTACCGCTAAAACTATCTCTCCCTCTCGTCCCTTCATCTAATCATCTTTGTTTTTGCCACTACATCAATCATTTCCACTGTCACTCTGCCTTCTCTCTCTCTTTTCTAGTCATATATGATGATATGGTGTTAAATCTTGGTGAGAAATACCTCATAAAATGCCGGTAGTAAGTAGGCTGTATTTCAGACCTGTCACTTCCAAGTGTGTCATTATGTGATATGATTGGGTCCATGACTCTTTCCCCCCTGTCCCCTGCTGTCATCTTCCAGGAGCTGCCAAGGCTTCATGCACATGAAGTTCAGCCAGTGTAAGGATGGGAAGTACGTCCTGGGGCAGAACAGCCTGCCCTTTGACACCATCCCGGAGGTCATCCATTTCTATACCACGCACAAGCTACCAATCAGAGGAGCCGAACACCTGTCTCTGCTCTTCCCTGTGCTTGTGCAGACCCTGTGATTGGCTCGGGACCCTTTTCCTGCAATCCTGGGTCACATCGTGATTGGACACTGACTTTTGATTTATTGAATGTCAAAGAGATTTAGCCAATTGGAGGCCACATGTGCTCCTCTTGGACTGGACTGTTTGTTTAAGGATTCCACATCCAGTAGCTTATCAGTATAGAAACTTTTGTTCCTATGGTTTCAACTCTCTCAGATCTGGGAGCAGATTCACACAAAATGCAATACTCAAGACTGTGCCGGCGCCTTTTCTCTGTAGCCCACCAGGGATTTTAACTGACAACCTTTTACATGATAAGTTTCCCGCTGAGCTTGTGTTGCTGCCTGTACTGCTGCACTATTCCCAGCCTCAAGGGAAAATATTCTCTTCTCACCCCAACCGGTTCTCCATCTCCAGGGAAAATATGTTCCACTCACACCAACTGGGTTGAAGTCTCCTGGGGAAACTAGGTTCTTCTCACACAAACTGGTTCACTTTCAATGGAAACTAGGTTCTTCTCACGGAATCCCACGTCTGGACCACACGTTTAATTTGACTATTTTAGGCCTAATTAGCCTGTCCTGTTGGTTTTATTCTACTGTTGACTGAACCTGTGTGTCACTGCTCTATGTTGACAGTATTGTAGCAGGAGCTGTAGCAGCAGCCACAGAGCTGTGTCTGATTTGTACTACTGTTGCTGTGTTATATATATGATCTGTTGGTCTGGACCCCATCGCTGCCTGGTTGCAGTGCTTTATAGTGGACCACGATAATTTTTGATGGAAAGCCAAAGGTTTACACAGCTACTTGAATGGCCAAATCACAGTGGTCAGGTGTGTAAAGGGTTAATGATGATCTGTATGGCCTGGGCCACAATAATCAGTGTAATTGTCGTAGTCTCTATTAATCAGTATGGATAGAACATGTCTTATTTACCTGCTGTGTTGAGGCATTTCACCTGTGGTAAAAACAGTAAAGGATTTATTAAAGTGCGGCGTGGAAGTTTTGGTGGATCCTCGTTCTTATCTGATGTGGTGTCTTCTGTTCTGAGTGCAACATTCTTCCCTCCACAGCATTAATATGTCTATACTGTTTGCATGCTTCTGCGTCCTATTTGGCTTTTTTGTAGATATTCTCAGAAAAACACATTCACACTGAGCAACGCTCAGGTTTTTTTTGCAATTGGGGCACAGTCAGTGCTGGAACTACCAGGAGAAAAGACATTTTCAGAACTCTGAGTGGAACACAGAAAAGGCCTCTCAGCGTGGGCGTGCCTCCTACAGTAGACGCAGGCTCTTCCCCAGCCATTAGGTCGCAGGGGGGAGAAGCGGGTGAGGAGGGGGTGAGGCAAGAAGGACAGTAAGGCCGGGCTCATTATTTGGGGTGTGCTGGAGTGAAAGGCCCTGGGATTGCTTTCATTACTGAGCCAAATGAAATGGCTGCGGCTGATTAGCAGTGTGACGGAGAGCAGAGATGACCATGAGATCACTCTTTCTCAACGGCCTGAGAGAGGGAATGAGAGGTGGGGAGTGTGAGGAAGAGCGAGGGAACGTGAGGGGGAGGAAGAGGGAATGAGGGAGAGGGTACGATGCAGAGGGGGAACAGTGTGTGTGTATTCCTGTCATTCGATAGCACTCTAGAGACTGGGGACTAAGAACCTAAGCACTGTGTAGTATGTAATCCAAACACAATCATTATGATACCGTTGCAGCTTCCTAGCTAAGCTGCTGGTTTTTCTCTGTGTGGGTTTCAATAAGCTTTTTGTCAACTATCCTTTGTTACTGTTGTAGGCGATTCATTTAGGATGTTTTATTCTGAATACGGTCGCTTCATGTGAGTGGGTGGGAGATGTGCATGTAGTATACTCATGCACCGCCTGTGATATCCAGCTGTCTTATCAGAATGAGTGTAATATGTGGCTTGAGTGGCTGATAATCTGGCAGCAGCTGGTAATCCATTAGCTCGACTGAGCCGAACAGACACCTGTGTTCACTGTGGAGCCAGAGAAATGTCACACGCGTGTTTCACACAGACACACACACACCCCTAGCATTTCCAAGACGCCCCACCGAAGCCGCCACGCATAACTTTCTCCAAAACGTCCGTAGTTTGAGTTGTACATGCTTGGAGCAGAGGAATACCCAGCTGTGCACGCGCTGACACAAGGACACGAGCGGCAAGCCAGGCACGCCGTCTCGTCTCCCCTGTCACGCATGCCCCCACTGACACTAAGCCCTACAGTTGCGTTGCAGTAATGAGCTCCGGGCAGCCGACTTGGGGAACGTGGCTGTCTGTCTGGGCAGGTGTGTGCGTGCCGTCAGGCCCCGGAGATTGTAATCAGAGGGGGGCACGCAACGCAGCCGGGTGGGGGTGGGGGTGGGGAAGTGGGGGCATGGGTAATAGACTTGGCAGGCTGTGGGATGGTGTTGAGGGACAGCTTAGACCGCTTTACACCTCCCTGTTGCATTAATAGGCCTATAATGGCCAATGCTGACAGCATTAATCCCTATGAATTTTAAGTTAAATCCCCCATCAGACACTATTGGTGAATAGCTAAGTGTTTCAGTTCATTTCAATTTTGACATTTGAGATTGAGACACTTGAGATGGTGTTTTTCATGCTGAAGTTGTTATATGTATATTTCTGGCAATGCCAATGCATTATGAATGTGTGAGGAGCATTTCAGTGCTCAGCAGTGCATAGCGGGATGGCTGGTTATGCCTGGGTAGTGTTTAGAGGAGATTAAATGGCGATGGCGGCATGGCTATGTGGGGATACGACCCTGCTCTCTCCCATCCAATATCCTGTAGGATGACCTTTGAACTCCCCCAGCAGCCTTCTCCCAGCTGCTCCCAGATAAACCTCCTGGTCTTGGGGAGCTCCTGATCCAGCTGCTCCCAGATAAACCTCCTGATCCAGCTGCTCCCAGATAAACCTCCTGATCCTTGGGAGCTTATCACTGAAGTCTGGGCACCAAGTCTTATTGTTTCAGATGCAATTACATTGTATTGAATGGATGTGGGTGTGTGTCTGTCTCCTCAACGCCAACCACCCTCACAATGGTCTAACACTCTCGGTTGTGAGCTTGTGAAGAGAAACCCATGGTCTCGGGAATGGCAGCGATTACTCACACTAGCGCATCCTTTGGTGGAGGCCAGATGGATTCTTTGTTGTCTGCCACACAGACACCACAGGCTCAGTGGAATTCCAGGCCTTGTGTTACTCTCTGGTCCGGCTCCATGCTCACATGGCTCATATGCACACAGACATTATTCACAGAGAATGTCCCAAATCCACCATGTCTAAGACCATCACAACACACACTGGTCACACTGACTTATTATGTAATAATTAGCCATATAATATGACTTTGACCCAGTTGGAGATCCCAACTCTTTTTGACATCGATGTGTGTGATGAAGCTGGGGATACTATTATTAATTGGCTGGTATGAGCAAGTACTATAACACAATGATGGAAATTAGGTGTTTCTACTGGTTATATACGTATTTAAATCTAACGAATATTCCTCTGGTGTCACATTTACAGTACCGTGGTTAGTTAAAATGTACATACCCCTTGTGTAGTTTTAACTTTTTCCTGCTTTATAATTAAATTCAATAGGTGATTAAAATAGATTTTGACAGTTTTTATCATAAGATTATTATTGTACAAACACACATCTCTACAAATTACATTTCTTATGCCTGCCTCAAAAATACTTGACTGGCACTGTTGGTATACTGCAATCATGATTCAAACTTCCGATCATACAAGCCAGCAATATGGGGTTAATAATCTGTAGCTGATGCCTTTATATTTTCTGGTTTTGTGGTGGGATCATCATGTTCTGCGAATGGTTGTCATTAAAAGGGACATTGGTTTATTTTAAAACCAAAATATATATATAACATTTTAGAAATTATAATGTCAAAAACACATCAGAATGGCTTGCCAAGTGGAGTTGTGTGCCTAAATAATTCAACCGCACGGCCGACATTTTCATCTCAGAGACAAGGTTTGAGTGTTTCTGTCCTACCAAATTTTCTAAGCATGAGCAATGTTGACAAAAACAATAGAAATGCAGTGCCCACAGAAGGTATTCAGACCCCTTCAATTTGTCCTTTTTTGTTGTGTTTTGGGGGGGGAAATTGCATTCATTTTAATAAAGTAAATTGGATTAATGAAGTAATATTGGATTAATAAAGTAATTAATAAATCTCACTTCTAAGGTCAAAGAGGAAAAATATTATTTGTGAAGCCCAACATTTAGACCTGAATGCCAACCACCATGTCTGGCTAAAACAAGGTACTGCTTATAAGCTGGCTAATACCATACCTATGGTGAAGGATAGTGTTGGGAGTATCACTGGGATGCTTCTCAGCAACCGGGACTAGGCAACTGAGGGAAGGATTATTGGAGGAAAATACAGAGGTAATTGGAGAGAACCTGATCCGGAGTGTACAGGAACTCGGACTGGGGAAAAGATTGATCTTTCAGCACGACAGCGAACGATGCATACAGCCATCACAACACTAGTGGCTTTAGTACAAGTCTGTGAATGTCCATGAGTGGCCCAGCCAAAGCCCCTACTTGAACCCCATTCAATATCTGTGGGAGAACCTGAAGATCTCAGTTCAGTGACACTCCCCATCCAAAATGTCTTTTTGCTTTGTTATGTGTAGATTGATGGCAACATTTTAAGTCCACTATAAATTACCCAGAACAAAATTATAAACACAACACTTTTGTTTTTGCCCCCATTTATCATGAGCTGAATTCAAAGATCTAAGACTTTCTCGGTGTACACAAAAGGCCTATTTCCCTCAAATATTGTTCACAAATCTGTCTAAATCTGTTGGTTAGCACTTCTACTTTGCCGAGATAATCCATCCACCTCACAGGTGTGGCATATCAAAAAACCAGTCAGTATCTGGTGTGACCACCATTTGCATCACGCAGTGCAACACATCTCCTTCACATAGAGTCGATCAGGTTGTTGATTGTGGCCTGTGGAATGTTGGTCCACTCCTCTTCAATGGCTGTATGAAGTTGCTGGATATTGGCAGGGCCTGGAACACGCTGTCATATACGCCCGATCCAGAGCATCCCAAACATGCTCAATGGGTGACATGTCCGGTGAGTATGCTGGCCATGCAAGAACTGGGATGTTTTCAGCTTACAGGAATTGTGTACAGATCCTTGCAACATGGGGCCGTGCATTATCATGCTGCAACATGAGGTGATGGTTGTGGATGAATGGCACAACAATGGGCCTCAGGATCTCGTCACAGTATCTCTGTGCATTCAAAATGCCATCTATAAAATGCACCTGTGTTAGTTGTCCATAACACACACCTGCCCATACCATAACCCCACCGCCACCATGGGCCACTCGATCCACAACATTGACATCAGCAAACCGCTCACCCACACGGCGCCATACACACTGTCTGCCATCTGCCCTGTACAGTGTAAACCGGGATTCTTCCGTGAAGAGAACACCTCTCCAAAGGGCCAGACCCCATCGAATGTGAGCATTTGCCCACTCAAGTTGGTTACGACGATGAACCGCAGTCAGGTCGAGACCCCGATGAGGACAACGAGCATTCAGATGAGCTTCCCTGAGACAGTTTCTGACAGTTTGTGCAGAAATTCTTTGGTTATGCAAACTGATTGTTGCAGCAGCTGTCCGGATGGCTGGCCTCAGACGATCTTGGAGGTGAAGATGCTGGTTGTGGAGGTCCTGGGCTGGTGTGGTTACACATGGTCTGCGGTTGTGAAGGCGGTTGGATGTACTGCCAAATTCTCTGAAACGCCTTTGGAGACGGCTTATGGTAGAGAAATGAACATTAAATTCACAGGCAACAGCTCTGGTGGACATTCCTGCAGTCAGCATGCAAATTGCACGCTCCCTCAAAACTTGCGACATCTGTGGCATTGTGCTGTGATGGAACTGCACATTTTAGAGTGGCCTTCTATTGTGGCCAGCCTAAGGCACACCTGTGCAGTAATCATGCTGTCTAATCAGCATCTTGATATGCCACACCTGTGAGGTGGATGGATTATCTTGGCAAAGGAGAAGAGCCCACTAACACAGATTTAGACAGATTTGTGAACAATATTGGAGAGAATTAGGCCTTTTGTGTACATAGAGAAAGTCTTAGATCTTTGAGTTCAGCTCATGATAAATGGGGGCAAAAACAAAAAGTGTTGCATTTATAATTTTGTTCAGTGTATATATCTGTAACACAACAAAAAGGGAAGATAGTGAAGGGGTTTGAATACTTCCCGAAGGCAAGGTCAGAAGAATGTTATTCGAAATGATTCACAGCCTAGGCGATGGCCAAAGGCACTTCAACCAAGCATGACATACGCTTTGTTTATTTTTTATTAATTAGAGAAATATTCAAGGATTTCTTGTTCCCTTACAAAATGTGGGGTAGGTTATGTTGATTGATAGAAACGTTTCTTTTCATTTAAAGGAAGCAAAATCTGAAGCCTGTGTGTACACTTCCACCCATGTTGATCCATGAGACAGCAACTGGAAATGTTACATATTTCCCATATTTCACAGTGTCACATGTTGGTGTCTGCATGTAGAAACACACTTCAATAAATGAGTATTATGTAGATCTGTACATGCCCACATTCATATTTAATCTGGATTAATTCGTAACCACTCCATTTAGGCTACAGCCAGTTTGTTGACAAATGACATGAGAACATGAGTTGAGCCAGATTTTAGTTTTTGACATTAACCTTTAAACTAGACATGTTACACCTCACTTTTTCATATTTTTTCTCAAAATGAGAGATTAAAGGAGAAACTGCCTGTGGGTTAGGTGTCTGCTTTTAAATGTCATTCTGTCTGCCACAGTTGGGTTCACCTATCATTGAAATGTCATGACTCACACAGTACAACATTACGAACATTGTGCATGTGTCCATGTCATTTGCAGATATTTCTTTGTAATCTCTTCTGAATATTCCAGAACAATTCATAGTGGTGCCACCCCAGTGGTCCAGGTCTGGTAAAGCATTGAGTCTGATACGAATAAAAAGCATTTGCAAGCTTCTTCTCTTTCCACTTGACCTTAACATTAGAGTAAAAATTTCCAAGGAAAATGAATTTGATACACTCCAAAACTGTATATGACTCACAACGCAAACCCTCACTTTCAAAGATTAGGATTTGGTTATTTTCACCATAGAAATTTGGACAACACTGCTGGTTATAACGAAGTCCAAGTAGACTACATAAAAAGTTAGTCCCTCGGTTTTTAATTTTAAAAACAGTAAATGTGAATTTATGATCAAAACTGAACTTTTATTCATGTTTCATCAAATAAGTCAACGATAACTGCTGATATATTTCGTTTTGTTCAATCTTCTCTCTCACTCCTCTCCCTACCCCTACCTCTTGCCCCCCGTGTCTCTGAGGCCTGCCGACCCCTCCCTCTGCCTGCCCCCCCCCTCTCTCTCTCCCTCTCTCTCTCTCTCTCTCTCTCTCTCTCTCTCTCTCTCTCTCTCTCTCTCTCTCCACTAGGCGGCAGTGTTGGGCCACAAGTGTCTCTGTAGGACAGATGGAGTAAATTGCTGAGACCCAATAAGCCTCCGAAAATGTAACATAACTGTTGGAACGAGCAGTGTCCATTAGATGTTTAATGGGTTGATAGGACATTAACTGACATTACCTGAAGAGTCACAAAACAGCAATCTCACTTCTCAGCTGTTCTTCTTACTTTTCGGATGTTCTTACACACACTGATCACTGCAAAGATGAGCAGCAAAAAAGAAACACATACACACACACACTCACGCTTAGGTGCACATAAGTGACATGTAACACAGGTTGGCAGGCCATCTCCATAAGCAGAGGATGCCGTCTAACCGGTATGAAGGCGAATGCTCTCACTACTGTAAGTCGTCCTGAATGAGACGTAAAGGCAGAAACAAATGTAAACGGGAGAGTATAATACACCATAAAAGGAAAAATGCTTCCAGATTTTTCTATAACTACTTAATTAATTATGTGAAAACGCATATTTTCTGTGTAGGAATAGTGTGGGTGTACCCCCTCCAATGGAACGGTATGAGTGTACACCAGACATAGAAAACATTCATGTGAATACACCACGGACTGGCCAGCACTGACTTCCCTAGGCTGCTGAATGGCCCATTCACACTCTTCAGGAGGCCTGAGCATTTTTCAGACTGTTTGAGATCGAAATTTGACATTTTCTATGGTTTTGGTCACAAATATGAGTATAGGACAAATGAACAACATTATAAGGGTATGAGTTAACCAAATGTGATATACATGCAGTATCTCACAAAAGTGAGTACACCTGTCAAATTTGTGCAAATATTTGATTATATCTGTTCATGTGATAACACTGAAGAAAATACACTTTTGGGCCCAATTAGCCTTTTTCCCTCCCTGGTGTCATGTGACTTGTCAGTGTTACAAGTTCTCAGGTGTGAATCGGGAGCAGGTGTGTTAAATTTGGTGTTATCGCTCTCACACTCCCTCATATTGGTCACCGGAAGTTCAACATGGCACCTCATGGCAAAGAAGTCTCTGAGGATCTGAAAAAATTATTGTTGCTCTACCTAAAGAGGGCCTAGGCTATAAGAAGACTGCCAAGACCCTGAAACTGAGCTGCAGCACGGTGGCCAAGACCATACAGCAGTTTAACAGGACAGGTTCCACTCAGAACAGGCATCGTTATGGTCGACCAAAGAAGTTGAGTGCATGTGCTCAACGTCATATCCAGAGGTTGTCTTTGGGAAATAGATGTATGAGTGCTGCCAGCATTGCTGCAGAGGTTGAAGGGGTGGGGGTCAGCCTGTCAGTGCTCAGACCACACGCTGCACACTGCATCAAATTGGTCTGCATGGCTGTTGTCCCAGAAGGAAGCCTCCTCTAAAGATGATGCACAAGAATGCCTGCAAACAGTTTGCATAAGACAAGCAGACTAAGAACATGGATTACTGGAACCATGTCCTGTGGTCTGATGAGACCAAGATAAACATATTTGGATCAGATGATGTCAAGCGTGTGTGGTGGCAACCAGGTGAGGGGTACAAAGACAAGTGTGTCTTGCCTACAGTCAAGCATGGTGGTGGGAGTGTCATGGTCTGGGGCTGCATGAGTGCTGCCGGCACTGTGGAGCTACAGTTCATTGAGGGAACCATGAATGCCAACATGTACTGTGACATACTGAAGCAGAGCATGATCCCCTCCCTTCGTAGACTGGGCCGCAGGGCAGTATTCCAACATGATAACGACCCCAAACACACCTCCACTGCCTTGCTAAAGAAGCTGCGTGTTGAGCATCTGTGGGGCATCCTCAAACGGAAAGTGGAGGAGCGCAAGGTCTCTAACATCCACCAGCTCTGTGATGTCATCATGGAGGAGTGGAAGAGGACTCCAGTGGCAACCTGTGAAGCTCTGGTGAACTCCATGCCCAAGAGGGTTAAGGCAGTGCTGGAAAATAATGGTGGCCACACAAAATATTGACACTTTGGGCCCAATTTGGACATTTTCACTTAGGGGTGTACTCACTGTTGTTGCCAGCGGTTTAGACATTAATGACTGTGTGTTGCGTTATTTTGAGAGGACAGCAAATTTACACTGTTATACAAGCTGTACATTCACTACTTTACATTGTAGCAAAGTGTCATTTCTTCAGTGTTGTCACATGAAAAAATATAATCAAATATTTGCAAAAAATGTGCAGGGGTGTACTCACTTTTGTGAGATACTGTGCATATATATATATATGTGTAAACAAATTGACATAACATGAAAGCTTAAACCAAATAATCATGACAAGCTACCAAAGTTTATCAAGAAGTTGTTTTTATTAAACTGGTAGTGGAATAAAACACCACACCACATAAGGTTGGAAGATCACTAAAGTTCCTTGTTGGTTAAATAATTGTAATCCAACACTCCTAGCTCACTAGTGTTTAGTGGAAGTGTGAGTGGCTTTTCTCTGCTATGAGAAACCAGAACCAACATCTTAGTTTACTCTGGCCGTGACTTCAAATCAATACATATTAGACTTTCTGTACAATTCTGTTCAATTAGAATAAATAGGCTGTCCTGTCATAGAAAGGCAAGTTAATTGGTCAACCAACAGAATACACTGCATGTGCAATATGCAGTGCACTTCCGCTCATTAGCAAAGAACCCATGCTATAATTCAAACATATTGTTTAAAGCATCGATTACAATTATTCCCACTTTTCCCACAAAATACAAAGTCAATAATGTTGCCACATATTGCATTTCATTCCGTAAAAGTTGCGTACATTTGTGTATAATGAAGACACAGAAATTCAGTGTGAGTAAGTCTTTGCAAAATAGTGGCTTTAAATGAGCAAGAGTAAATGGTATGAGTAGGTCCTTAGCAACCTTTCTCTTTGTGGGCTCCTTGGGGAAGAAAACGAATCCCAGTGTCTTCCTAAAGGTCCCCCCCAGTCAATCACATACTGAAAAGGCCCATGTTCATGCCTGCACAATGTCCAACTACAGTATAGCCAGTTCGACATGCAGTGAGGATCTAGCAAGATCCCAGATATACATGCACTTCAACCAAATACGACACGTAAAACCAAGGACAACTGGAGGAATTAGCTTATCTAGTGCACCTACGGGTTTGGGACCAGTCTACTGGGATTAGCTGCCTAGTCAGAACTTGCTGAGGGAGGGCAACGCCCCAGCCTTGACCAACACTGCTGACAACAGGTCCGCTGGCCCAGAGGGGTGTGGCGCCGTTGGGTTGGATGTGTCTCCATGCTGGTTATTGGAGTTCAGGGGTGTTGCGACCTTCCCCCGTGTTAAAGACCTGGCAGCCCCTGTAATCCCACTCCCCACTCCCCCTACACTGGACTTGCTATGGTCGGCCGTGGGGATGACGATTGCCAGGTGGGGGTTGCCTGCCGTGGGGGGCGGTGCCTCCAGGTGAGGCTGACAGCAGCATAGGAGCTTGAAGAAGGCTGCCCTCATCTCCCTGCTGGACAGGGTGTAGATGAGGGGGTTGAGGGCTGAGTTGAGCACGGCCAGGGCAATGAACCAGTCCACCTGGTAGAGGACCGGGCAGAGCTTAGGGCTGCAGCCCACATCCAGCAGAAGCAGGAGGAACAGAGGGGCCCAACAGAACACGAACAGGCCCAGGACAATCACCACCGTCCTCAGCAGAGCCAGCGAGCGCTCCGACGGCCTGCTGCTTACCCGCCTCCCGCTCGACGTCACCAGGCGGTAGATGCGGATGTAGAGGATGATGATGGCCACCAGCAGTGCGCTGAACACGCTGATGCAGAAGGCCACGTAGCTCTTCTGGTAGAGCGGCAGCACGGTTGAGCACGAAGCCAGGTGCTCCAGGCAGTTCCAGCCCAGGGAGGGCAGTGCGCTGAGCAGCACCGACACCGCCCAGCATGCCCCCAGCAGCCCCAGCAGCCTCCCCCGCCCTGACGCCTCACACGGGCGCAGACGCACCATGGTCATGTGTCTCTCGATGCCGATGGCCAGCAGGCTGAACGTGGAGGCACTCAGGGCCACAAACATGCTTCCCTCTCTGGCCAACCACTGGGGCGGCGTCAGGAAGTAGGTCTGGCGGCCAGAGGTGAAGATATTGACCACGTAGGCGACCCCGGCCAGCAGGTCGGAGAGGGCCAGGTTACCAATGAGGTAGTACATGCGGCTGTGGAAGCGCTTGTTTCTCCAAAGCGCCAGTAGCACTGTAATGTTCTCCAGCACGATTAAGACACATATGAGGAGGAGGACAGCCGTCTTACAGGCAACACTGCTCCGAGGCCGAGTCCACTTTCCAGAGTGATTGTAGTGGGCAACAATGATTGGGTTCATCCCATCCTCAAACACATTCTCCATCCTGTCTGGGTTTGGCTGTCCTTCCCCCGTCACACAGCAGAGGGCGCCACAACACAGCAGACTGCGGGCAGAAGTACTCCCTGCGTTACTTCATCCGTCACTGCTGGCATCACTCTCTTTAGAGGGACCTGTTGGATAAAATGTGTTAAATGAGGTTACTAATAAAGGAAAGAATGTATTCTGATTTAAATATTACATATTTCTATTCAACTCAAATAACTATATTAATTGTGACCCTAAAAACGTTTAGAAGCCTAACATGTATATTCCTTGGTAATAATACATTATAATTAATGCCATTTAGATTAGATGCCATCATAGTATTAAATAGGCCCTAATTCTAAACTATATATATATGTGTGTGTGTGTGTGTATATATATCATATTCAGTATTCAAGTATTGAAATGTATTATTTATGTTTAAGCCTATATGTTTCTTCCAGTTTTCATAGAAAAAGTCTGTAATATATTGTAGTATTGTCGAATATATTTAATAACTCTCCGGCACTTTTATATCCCTCTTGAATTGTTTTAGACATTCCAGCTTAAAACTGTTTGCAACACTACAATGAAAGAATAATTTTCAAACGTTGATATTAGGAAAATATTTCTATACTAGAATCAGTTAATATAGGCAAAGATTTGATCGTTAGCTACTCAAAAATCTCCGTCTACTATACATTTTGGGCTACATTTAAACTTACATGAAGAAGAGTTCACATCCCTTTGGCAGATAACTGCAGGCTATGGATGTTTTCTTATACGTCCTTGGTAGGTGAGGAAGTTCCCAAGCGGTTCTTTAAAATCCAAATATTCCTCTCTCATCGTGTCGTGGCAACAATTCCATACTACTTACAAGTCATTCAATGTAGGAACCAGAAATACTGCTAGGTATTATAATTAACGGTTTTCTTAAGATCCTGATCTAGCCAACACATTTTAAATAAGCCTTGTCGCATGCGTCCCACATTTTAGTGGTACATTCTTCAGCGATCTATCCTTTCTCTAAAAAATCTAACTCTACGCACCCCAACCTGGAAAAGGGGCGGGTTCATCTACAGTTGATTCAAGTGGTATTGGGGAACGATTAGGCTGTGCGAACTAAAGCACCAACGTCACACAAAATCTACGTATTTCAGAACCAAAAGGAATAGCCTTGTGTACAGGGCCATGTCGTGTGGAGATGCGGATTGTTCCTTTTGTACTGAAACCAGACGTCTTTAATAAAAAGTGTTGAGACTTCGGAGCTTCTGTCTGCAAGCACTAATTCTACCTCAATCGCCCCACTTTCCACATTCTACCACCATCTCAATTCTTTCAGCCAATTAGTACGAAAATCACCACGGCCACTGTCTGATGGGTAGCATACTTACCTATTTTTGCAATAGGTATCAAATAAAATGCTGCTTCCCCGACCATTTAATTGACTTTGAACTCAGATCCAGGCGTTGTAATTTTGTTTATATTCACTTAAATGAAATAAATACATTTTCCCCTAGTCGCTTCTTGTAGGATAGGTCACTCTTCTGCCAGCCTGTCAGTTTGCTTGCTTGTCTGCTTGACATATTTTGGAAACTTGAGACGGACATTTTAGGTGCTGTCTGACCCTGTTACTCCCTCCACCCTCCTCCCTGTCTCTACACTGGAAAGGAGAATATTATAGGCACAATATTCCAGGCAGCACATTCCCAGTATAGACTCCCCCAGGGGAATGTGGTCAATCTATTATTCTGGACGTTAGATGGTACCACGGCCAATGGGAAAAAATTGCTGCCATTGTAGGCCATTTTCTCAACTGATTGCAATATGTAGTGAACTTAGAAAATGTATGGACAGGGACATTTTTTATATGGTAAAGTGCAGAATGTAAGCTTCGATTGGAGCATAGTTTTTAACATGAACAAAAAGGTGTCATGGTAAATACTCTGACTCATATCCTTTGCTTTCATCACAAGCAAAGGATATGAGTCAGAGTATTTAACATGACACCTTTTTGATGGCACAGGCCTGGCAGAGCATCACTTTAGGAATGCTCTGCCAGGCCTGTACTGCGGTCATATTCAGTTCCTGATTCTTTCAGTACCTTTTTGCCTTTAGTGTTGTCTTCAGTATCATACAGGTGAGCTCAACGGGATTCTGATCAGGTGATTGACCTGTCCTGTTAGAAACGTTCCATTTTCTAGTTCTGACAAAATGGTTTGATGTTCAATTGGTGTGATGTTCATTTCCTGCTGCATGATGAGGTGCATGGTTGTATCTGAGCAGACAAAATGTTCTGCAATCAACATTTATTTAATTAGGAGATTTTGCCACTGATCCACACAAAAAGTCCATAAAAATACAAAATGTCCATAATTAATTACAACATCAAAACAGAAAATGATTCACCACTATAAGTCTATAATCGTAAGTAACACGTTTAGCAGTAATCACAGCCATGAGTCTGTTTGGATACATCTCTACTGACTGAAAACCTTTCTACAGAAAGGTTTGCAATATTGCAAAATTGCTTAGGTTCATCAAGTTTGATGGGGACCTTTGTTGAACAGCAATTTCAACTCTTCACCTTTTCTCAAAAGATTGAGGTCCCAGCTTTGACTGGGCCACTCCAGGACATTGATCGTTTTGTTTTTAAGATACTCCAGTGTGGCTTTGTTTGTATGTCGGGGTCATTGTCCCAGTGGAAGATTAATCTTCCCCCAAGTCCCAGGTCTTGGGAGAAGATTTCAACAGATTTGCATCCAGGATTTATGGATTTCTGTTGCATCCATTTTGCACTCTATCCTCACAAGAATTCTAGGCTTTCTATGATAGCAAGCAAATGTATTTATATTGCACAATTCATACATTGAAGCAATTCAATGTGCTTTACAAAGACAAATATATGAAAGTACAATTACATAAAAACAAATACTCAAATGAAAACCTCAAAACAAATGAAAAGCATTCCCATAACATGAGGCTGCCACCACAATGCTTCACAATAGGGATGTTTTCAGGATTATGTGCATTCTTAGGCTTGCACTAAACATTGTGTTTAACGTTGCGGTTAAAATCACAATTTTGTTCTTATCAGTCCATTGAATATTCATCCACTTGATCTCACAGTCTCCCAAATGCCTTATGGCATATTCTAGCCAAGATTTTAAGTGACATTTTTTTTCAACAAAAGCTTTCTTCTGTCCACTCTCCCATAAAGGCCACTTTTGTGAATAATGGGGCATAATGTAGCAGTAACTCAGCCGTGGAAGACGGTAACAACTTTAGAGTTGTCGCTTGCATCCCTGACTAGCGCACTTCTAGCACGTATACTTAGATTTGGAGGATGCCCTCTTTCAGACAGATTGAAACTCATATTATCTACATTTCTTAATAATCAACGTACCAAACTACTTGGATTGGTGCTGTACAAGAACCTTATTCAGGATTTGCTTTGAATGTTACATTGTCTATATTATGTCATTTTTGTTAGGAATTGCGCTAACCATTTTACATTTACATTTTAGTAGTTTAGAAGACACTCTTATCCATAGCAACATACAGTAAGTGCATATATTTAAGAAACCTATGTGAAACAACCAAACACTGTAGTATTGACTGCATTCGAATCAATTAATTAGTTATTGTTTAAAGTCGGCTCTGGAAAGAAGTCCATACAAATAATAAACATAAAACATAAGGAAGGTTTATATCACAGGTTTAAAATACTGAGTATCAGCTGGATTGCAGTGATAGAAAAGAACAACAGTTGGACCTCCCAGAGACAGTTGTATTCAACCTGAAGTCACGCGAAACACCTTAACTGGACACAGGTGAACACCATTCAACTAATGATCTTTTTTTTAAATAGTTAATTAATTAGAATACTTCTAAAGACAACTGGTTGCACCACAGCTCATTCAGCTGTATCATTGCACAGGGTGTATATACTTATGCGGTCAATTATTTTGTAATTAATTTAGAACAATTTGCCGATTTTCTGGGTTGATCAGTGGCAAAAGCTAAATATTACATTTTTACCACAGTGACGTGTGGAAAAGTCCAAGGGGGAGAATACCTTTGAGATTCGTAAAAGACAGAGATAATGCTTTACATAATGCTATAAACTATTTTTTACATTTCATGAACAACAATAAAGGCTGCTACGCTAAACTTACCTGACACCCTCCAAGGTAATGATAGGATCTTTCTATGGTCAACTAAGCGTGAGACAGAAGCTGAAAGTCAACAGTTTGACAAATTTATGGTTATAGAGACTTGTTCATTTCGTGAGAGAGAGATAGCAGCAGTGCAGAAGAGTTGAAAAATGCTCGGAGAAAGTGTTGGGGTCTGTGGGAGCAGCGGGTTGGGGAGGAGAAGGATGAACGGGACTGGGATAGTTACTAGCTTCTTTCTGGGACATGATGTCAGTGAGCATGAGGTTTTACAGGCAGTCTGGCATTCTCACACATGTCAAACCCAGACCCTGAAGATTAATGAATTGCACCCAGCATTGTTGACTTTAGCCTGACCGACAAGAGATGTGCAGACACTGTAACAACCCATTTATAACCGTATCATAACAGTCCAGATCTCTTTGTTGTTGCAAGTGTGGTGACTTCCTGGATATATGGTACCGGGAGGAAAGAGGCAGCTCGGGGTCAGCACAGAACATTAGCATTTTTCAATAGTTTACAAGCGTGTGTGTGTGATCGTACGCTCTTGTTTTGTTTAAATTAGGTACTGTGAGTCAAGGCTGGCTGACACAGTTTGGCAGTGAGTTGGCTTCTTTGGAATGTCCAGTTTTGTGGGAACTGGGTGTATGTGTGTGTGGGGTGGGGGTTCTGTGGTAGGAAGGCAGGTCCTCTTGGGTCTTCACCTTTTCATCCACAGCCGTCCCCTTCCCCCTTCCCTCTTCTCCCTCCCTCTCTCCTTCCATCCTCACTGAAACTGTTCTAAGAACAAAATGTCCTGCTCAGCCAACACTCAGACGCCTTACATTCCCAGTGTTTGCTGCTAAGTTTAGATTCAACAGATTAACCTGTACAAGATATACTAGCACTCCGTCAAACTTATTTTAAGTCACTGTGACGGTTATATCGGTAACATCCGATTTTCCTCAGTACGGTGTCTCTCTGTAGGAGGTCTTGATTAGGGTCCTAGAAACTGATAGTCTATCTGGACCTGTAGGAAAATCTGTTATCTAGAGAGTCTGTGGCCCCCACAGGGCCCAGGTGGCAGACAGTCTTAGGGACAGTCCTGCTGCACTCTTAAGATAGCTATTAATCTTGTTGTTTTAAAATAGCGACCTCAAAGGTACAGAATAAAGGGTTAATGTATGTGTACGTTACTGGAAGTTAAAGTAGCCAGGAATCGAAAACTAAGCTGTAAGCCTGTATATGTTTTACTTGGTCTCTTTTTATACCAATGTTGTAATGGAAAAATACTCTTACTGCTGCCGTGATAGTGCAATTGTTTCTTTTTGAGATGAGTTGTTGTATTCACTTCCTGTTCATGAAATCAGCTACCAGGAAGTCTGATTAGAGGAATGAGTTGACAAGCTGGATGACAGATCACACAACTGCTTTTACTATATTACTGAAGAAGCATAAATGTAGATAAACAGCATCATCAAGGTGAGCAAAGACAAGTGATTGGTTAATGTTATACAGGGCCTAATGTCATTAAACTCAATAAATCCCAGAGACTCACATTGAAAAATGTACCCTTTTCGTTTCACAACATCCAGATTTCATTTGAGATGAACAGTTACATTCACCGATTTTATAATAATTATCTTGATCAACGTCAATACACAGAAAACGTAGGCCTTTCAAACAAAAATGAAAGCATACATTTTATATATACAGTACATAATTATAAACTGTACTTCGAACCTTTAATCCTGATTGTTTAATAGCCGTGGCATATGTGTATAACATGGGTATGACGTCACATTCATTTTTACTACTCTCTCTGCATTGGTAACCAATTGATTATAGCAATTAGACACCTCAGGGTTTAGCAGGGTTAATGCCAATACATCAAAGCTAAGCGCTGTGTCCAGGCACTCCGCATTGCGTTGTGCATTAGAACAGCTTTTAGTCATGGTATATTATTTATTTAACCTTTATTTAACCAGGTTAGCCACATTGAGATCTCTATTCCAAGTGGGACCTGGCCAAAAATAGCAGCACACAGAATTTACAATATGTAAAATCACAACATGAAACATAAATTACCATCGTTCCAATTAAGATCAGGATTCAAAACATTTACAGCAACCCATTTCAATATGTATCATGGATATGATTTTGGACCATAGTGACTAAACAATTTAGTTTTAAAATCTTTTGTAGCTCATTCAAGGTAGAAGCTGCACAGCATTGTAACGTCTTTTCCCTACTTCAGGACATGTCCTAGGAACTGTCAATGAAATACAGTTATGAGAGTGCAAGCAATATTTATCATTAGTCTGTTGGACAATGCAAGAGCTTAAATAAACTGGGAGATTTATTGATGGCCATCCCACTTTCGCATATACAGTAGGGTACAGTGATGGGTGAGAGATTCAGAGTTTGTAACAAACCTCAAAGCCGCATGGTGTACAGTATCAAGCATACGTAATGAGGACATAGAGGCATGCATGTACAATATATGTGTCTTAAATGAGTGTCATCAATTAAAATCCCAAGATATCGGTATACAGAAACAGGCTCAATTACATTACCATGTGGTATGAAATGGAAGATCTTTAGATTTTTTCTTTGAGTTTGAATACAACATTTATTTTGTTTTATCACCATTTAGAACAAGTTTCAGCTGATTATATCTTTATTGAACAATATCAAAAGCAAGCTGTAAATGAGAAAGGGACAAAATTTGAGAGGGTGCCGAACAATAAATCACAGTATCGTCTGCATAGAAATTTATGTTAGCTTGGGGTACATCTATACCTTTGTTATTTATGTAAATTGTAAAGAGGAGTGGTCCCAGAACCGGTCCCTGTAGCACACCCTTTAACACATTCACATGCTTGGAGGTGAGACCTTGTACCGGCACACATTGTGATCTATTTGATAGTTTTCAAACCATTAGATAGTTTCTACTAATAAGCCTATATCCAAGAGTCTTTGCTTTATCATTTCATGATCCACTTCATCAAAAGCCTTTGATAGGTCAATGAAAAGGGCTGCACTGTGATGCCCCTTGTCAATGGAGACAATAAACTCATTTATACATATAAAAGATTATGTACATTTATTATCCCTGTGTTATGGGTTTGGCTCCATTAGACTGTGGCTAATTGTTATCTGCTTCAAGGTCCCCCTGCAGGCTTGGGTCTCTGTCAGCCCTTGGATCAATTCATTCCTGATATTATGGTGACATAGTACAGAGGAGTTATGACAAATTGGCGTGAAATGAAACAGAAAAGGAGGAGCAACTTTTCAGCAGGGTGTTATAGGGGCCCTTCATTGTAAAAACCCTACATTGCTCAACATACGACTTAAAGCGCCGGTAGCCTATCGTGGTTTTATCATGCAAGATGAAATACAGATTGTTATCACTGTCACGTTTTTGAGATATTACATTCTTTCACATGTAATCTGTTGGCACTGGCAGAATGTACATTCTTTGTGGCACTGACTTATTTTCCTTGCCTCAAATAAAGTTCTGGCCTTTGCCTTCCTAAATAACTTGGACCTCAGTCATGTAAACAAGCCTGCTGTTGATTTTGTCCAGTTCTCCCAGCGCTGCTGTGCTGATGCCGGTTGGTGGTTGTTTTTGATGCCATGTCTGCCAGTGTGCTTTTCCACACACAGGTGCATGTGAGCGTGTAAAACAGCTCAGATTGTTGCGCGTAACTGAAGCTCAAGGGCGGCTTCAAAGAGCCAATTATATATATAAAAACATGTTCCAGCTGTGTCTCTTGAGGAAATCCATATTTTATCCGCCTGTACTATGTCTGTCTGCTGTCTTATTGACTGAGGTCAAAGGGTGAGGGGCCTCAGAGGGGCCACAGAATGTTCAAGTGTTCTAGTGTGTCTTGCCCCAGCGGTTCTTCTCTTATGTTCCCCAGACCCTTATTTTTCCTTAACTCACCCTGGGCCAGAGGGTAGCCTGTCCACTCGAAAACCTCAGAGGAAAGCTGGAGCCTGAGAAAGGGCTCACCTCACCAACAAGCTCGACCAGTGCCATGCCAAATTACACCCATCACCAATTACAGCGCAGCAGTGTTTTAAGGACGTCCATCACAATCTCTTACAACGTCCTCAGTGCACATCAATCAAACAGCTTTTCATGTAAACCTTCTTTCAGCACTGCTGGTTGGGTTGGACTGCGAGCAGTGCTGTTGGGTTTTTGTTTGTTTGGTCCATATTTAAACTGGGACACACAGCGTTGAGTGGGAGATGTGGATGTTGCGTGTCTGTGTTTGTATAATAAACGCAGACACACGTAAATAGTGTGCGCACGTATTTCGGTTATTCTCCCAGAACGTGACCCCCCGCTCCGCGTGTTAGACACAGTGTGAATAGAGCAGACCCCGGGCCTCAGGGCCGCTGCCGATCGGGTCTCTGCCTGAAGCCACAGTGAGTGACGCTTCACATAAAGGGCTAAGATAGAGATCTGCAGAGGTAGCGGCCAGTGGCTCTGCTGAGGCAGCTAAAGGACAAGACAGACCGTGCATGGAGCATACCCTGGCACCATGGACCAGCCTCCAGAACACAAGGCTAAAAAACACACTTCACCTCTCATTACCCAGCATGGCTCTGACATCTGATGGCCTCAAACGTCACCACATCACACACTAACAGGCATAGTTCACGTGCCACCCCGGTTGTTGCATCCAATATAAGAAATGGGCACATTTTGTCGAGAATTCCAGTAACTTGTTAATTCCAGACGTTTGTGAGGAATGGTAGTGTCTGTGAGAAAATGTTAGCTTTATTGATCCATGTCACAGTGTTTTTTTTACCCCTCCATATTTCTGTATATTGTATCTACAAATGTATTACTGATGATTGAAACATGATGGAATTGCATTAAGGCGAAGTGTGTTTGACAACAATCAAACTGTATTAGCGACTGTCTCAGGTGCCATTACTCCAGACCCTGCTCTTACCACAACAATAACAACATTGCCACCCTTCATAACATATTTAACATTAGCTATAAGTTATTTAACGGACGCTCTTAACCAGAGTGACTTACTGTTACGTCCTGGCATGGCAGGATTGACGTTTCAGTGAAATCCAACATTTGGATCACAAACACCTTCCTCATTTGGATCACAAACACTTGTTTTTTTGTTTATCGCCCTCAATTGTTAACCCTAATCACTGTCCCTATTTCAGTTCCTCTTTTCCTATTGTGTCTTTGTTTGGCTCACGTCATAAGTAACGGTTGTTCTGTCTTGTCGGGATTTTCACTGTTTCCTTCCCGTTAAAGGTTTGTTATATGTCCTACCTGCACGTGTCCTGCCTCCTAAACCAGTAAACCTACAATAGTGAGTTTATTCATTTTCATATATTACGTCTGACCAGGCAATGTCCCCTTCAGTACGTTGCAATGTTGTTGCTTGTGGTAAACAGCATTTGCAACCAAAATAATGACATACAATTATATATAGAATGCATGGTGAGCAGAAATGGTATTGGAATGAGTGGCGAGTAATATGCAGTACATGACGTTACAGCTGATGACACATTTTGCTGTTCTCTATATACATGGTTCTCGTGGCAGGTAGAAATTTTTGGCCATGACTTACCTGTACTGACCTATACATGCCTTTGAATCAATAATTCTGAACTAAATATACAGTGAGGATGGTTTGTTTTTGTTTTTAAAGGGTGTCACCATCCCCTTATAACCTCCTAATTGGCAGAACAACAGCCACAGTTGCCTACCTACAGAGAGTCATCAAACCTCCCTTGTAAACGTCAAGGCTTGTGACCACTGTGACTCCGAGTGGTGTTTTATGTGACACATTTCACTGGTTCTCTGTGGGAGTTTATGACATAAATGGGCCCTGGGGCATCTGGGTTGCACATGTCCCACCAGTAGTGCCTGTCTGAGGACCCGACCATGGCCAACCTGTGTTTATGAGTAAGACTGCATGGCAGGCAGCTGTTATTGTGGAGATGACTGTAGCCTGCCCCCACAGGACTATGTGTGTGGTTTTTGCACATGTCAGTACTGAGGGGGTACAGAGGGCAGCACGCCTCAGTGCCGGATGAGAAAGAGCTGCAGTGAGCATGGTGCTGATCTGTTTATTGACGGAGGTGGATGGGGACAAGAGTAGCACACTAGAGGGGGAATGTGGTGTTAAAATAAATGGGTCTGTCCACAGACAGTGAAGGGAAAATGGTATGTCATAGACGGACAGGCCTGTGGGATGCCCTCCCTGTAAACACAAGTATTATCTACATGAACTCATCCTTTCCCATCAAACTGGACTATTTGAGAGCAGCTTTCGCTGTTGGTACTTTATACTATACAGACTCAACCTCAGCACCATATGCAGCCACACCCAGACTGTTGAGGAAACCTAGGAGAGCTGTTCCCACCACCCTTCTCACAGTGAAAATAATACCCTACATTATAATTACACAATGTACAGCGGATGTGCTCATACTAACTCACTTGAACCTTCTGTAGTATTACACCAGAGGGAATGTTTTGGTCAACTGCACTTGTGGAACATGGGTGAGGTGGCCCTCAGGAAATTCTTGTATCAACATTGCATTGCCTCACATTAAATCAAGTCTGTGTTTTCAAAGAGGTCATTGAACCTAATGGTTTCCATAATGCATCAGGCCTGAAGAATTGTTTTCCATGGCTGAGAACCAAAAGATTAAGACATGATGTAAGCTGCTCTCAGTAGACTGTGGATGACCAGACTGCACATAAAAGGATGATTTTGAAGGGTGAAAACAATAAAGTTATGACAATTGTCTGACTCCAGAGAGATAGGATGACATGACAATATTAATTTTGCAGTGTACGGTTTACACTAGAGATTGTTTATTTTAAGCTTGCCCGTAGGTGTAAGTAATTTGCATAAAAAATATACGTTGGGCCTGTGAAATGCTGTGTTATTCAAGAAAATTTAAATGACATGCCACAGAATATTTTTCAGGATTTTCGTGTGGTTACCTCCAAATTGATTGCCCTAATCAAAAAAAGCTCCATAAAAGAATATTATATTTCTTCAACATTATACTTTTTAGGGTGTGATGCAACAAGTTTAAACATTATTTTCACACACTGAAAGCCTACACCATGTCCAAAACCCACGGTTCACTACTAGTGTATACACAAATCATCCAAGAGCCAGTGAAAGACCTATGTGTCTGGGTGTCACTGACTTAATGACCTTATTTACTCTCTAATTCACGCTCAGGCCGTGCGCATGTTTCTGAAAACAGCCTTTACACAGAATCTCCTGGGCAGCTCAGTATAGAGGTGAATACATTCACTGGTATGTTTGAACGTTTGAGCTTTTTTCATCTGATAAAAAGAGAATTATGTTCATTCCTTTTATTCCATAAAACCCAATCAGCCTGTTTTCATAACAGGAGTGTGAAAAAGTGTTTTGGGTGGAAAGGTGGAAAGAGTTTTGGGTGGAAAGGGAGTGGGTGGAAAATTAATATTGCAGGGAGAAGTGGAATACCCTCTTTCCAATTAAGGTCTTTTTGAAGGTAATAGCAGCCTATTAATACAATGGTGACGTAGTAAATATTGCTTCATCCTCAAACGTCATCCATTAACACTGATAAATATTGCTTCATCCTCAAACGTCATCCATAAACACTGATAAATATTGCTTCATCCTCAAGCGTCATCCATAAACACTGATAAATATTGCTTCATCCTCAAACGTCATCCATAAACACTGATAAATATTGCTTCATCCTCAAACGTCATCCATTAACACTGATAAATATTGCTTCATCCTCAAACATCATCCATAAACACTGATAAATATTGCTTCATCCTCAAACGTCATCCATAAACACTGATAAATATTGCCTCATCCTCAAACGTCATCCATATTATTGTGCTGGGGAATATGAGGAATGCACTTTCTAACTTTTCTCAGTCTCCTCCAGTTTAAAATTTTAGGAGGAGATGAGGTCCTGGTCCACACCTGCGGAGTACCTGGTTTGGGGGGCCCGTTGCTGTCCCTGTCCTTGTCCACCTGGTCATACTTTTGACCTAGTCTAGAATCAAATAGACTCTGGATTTAGCCCAGAGAAATGTATTTATTATTCTAATTGGACTCTTAATATCTCACCCGGCACAGCCAGAAGAGGACTGGTCACCCCTCTGAGCCTGGGTCCTTTTAATGTTTCTTCCTAAAATTCGGCCTTCTTAGGGAGTTTTTCCTAGCCACTGAAATCCAACACTACTGTTGTTTGCCCCTTGGGGTTTAAGGCTGGGTGTCTCTGTAAAGCACTTTGTGACAACTGCTGTTGTAAAAAGGGCTTTATAAATACATTTGATTGATTGATTGATCCATAAACACTGATATATTACTAGAACATGACATTATATTAGTCATGGTATTAGACTGTTTGAGTCATGGGGTCAAACCACAATCAGCTGATAGTTTTTATGAAAATAAGTTCTGTTCCTAAATCTCTTCCTCAACAGACTGATGGGGCATCTGTCCAACCTGTCCAGATTTATGATGTCTCCTTCCCAGTCACACAGGAATATTTTAGTTGTATGTAGTAATAGGCCTGATATTGATGTTGGTTTATGTAGGCTGGGTATATTGGTGAGTTGGTTTATGTAGGCTGTGTATATTGGTGAGTTGGTTTATGTAGCCTGGGTATATTAGTGAGTTGGTTTATGTAGGCTGGGTATATTGGTGAGTTGGTTTATGTAGGCTGTGTATATTAATGAGTTGGTTTATGTAGGCTGGGTATATTAGTGAGTTGGTTTATGTAGGCTGGGTATATTAGTGAGTTGGTTTATGTAGGCTGGGTATATTAGTGAGTTAGTTTATGTAGGCTGGGTATATTAGTGAGTTGGTTTATGTAGGCTAGGTATATTAGTGAGTTGGTTTATGTAGGCTGGGTATATTAGTGAGTTGGTTTATGTAGGCTGGGTATATTAGTGAGTTGGTTTATGTAGGCTGGGTATATTAGTGAGTTGGTTTATGTAGGCTGTGTATATTAGTGAGTTGGTTTATGTAGGCTGGGTATATTAGTGAGTTGGTTTATGTAGGCTGGGTATATTAGTGAGTTGGTTTATGTAGGCTGTGTATATTAGTGAGTTGGTTTATGTAGGCTGGGTATATTAGTGAGTTGGTTTATGTAGGCTGGGTATATTAGTGTGTTGGTGAAGGTTTTATGATTTGATTTATATGTGTATCATGTGTTACTTTTACTTTGCACGTAAAAATAATGGCAGATGACTAGTGGGGAATTTGATGGTCAGGTCATGAGTGGTCAGACGAGTAAGCGTGTGTGTGCGGTTGGCTGGGTGACCTCCTGTGCTGTCTCAGGCTGTGTGTTGCTTTATTGGACAGCAGAATGGAACCTCTAAATCCCTGTTAATCTACACAGGGAGTGCGAGATCAGGGGGGCTGAGCTCTATACTCCACTATGCCACTATCTGATCATCAATGTTGTGCAGCTCTGACTGCAATTCAGAGGCATAAACATCCTGTTTATACTGACAGAGGCCAATACAGAGAGAGGCTGGCTGCTTGTGGGTAGAACAAAAAAATGGAGGGACCTGAGTGGGGGAAAGGGGACGAATAAAGAAGAATTGGATGTATGATTAAAGAAGTCACAATGACTAAGGATAAAGAGACAACGAGAGATGAGAAAACACTATTCCACAGGGTTTCATAGGTTATGGGTTGGGCCAAATATAGATCCTAGGCATGTAAGCATGTGAGAGGTGGGTTGTGGGTTATGAGAATACATTTATTTCTCATTTGAGTCTTGCGCTGAAAATAAAAAAGAAGCTCGGTTTGTTAGCCAGTTGTGAGTATGAAAGCGGTGAAAAGATACAGATGAAAGTGAACAATGCATTTGCATGTTCTTGAATAGGAATAAATGCATGATTTTGTTCCCATAGTGATAAAATAGTGAAAAAAAGAATGGGAGAATGCATGCAGTTGCAATGTGATCTGTGACATTGAGTGGGCTTGTTCTGAAAACAGAGTAGACAGCCCATGTTTAACCTTACAAATTAGTTTTGTAGCCCACAGAAACATCACACTAACCGTTCCTAGCCACACATTTCTCCTCACACAAGCTAGGTGACTTTCGATCGCAATTTACTGGCAACTTACTGCTGAATCGTTCTCCGTTGTCATTGAAATACCAGAAAAAGTTTGAGTAAATGGTGTTAATCCCTCGTGTTGAGACTGTATTGCCCCCTTGTGGGGGGATGTGTACTTTCACTTGATTTTCACATTAATGTATTTCAGTGGCAAAATGCAAGTGTGAGTAACAAGTTGTGTGTAGTTGATTTGCATGTCAGATGATTAGTGAAAACTTGCCACAATAAAAAAGTTGTCATGAAGACGATTGGAATATGTCTGGGCATCTGATGACTCAGTTCCACTTATGGTTTGGTTTTGTGGGGCTTTGATTCCTCCATAATACCCACAGTGCCACAGCCTGTGTGTCCTTGCAGACTTATGTGAAATCATATGGTGACAGCTCACGTAGGCATCACATGTAATGACTGGACGTTTGAATGAAAAGTACAGCTCCTGATGTATGCTGTATTTGGACGTGGTGTAGTGAAGACACATTCTTATTTTGTTACGCTGATCTGTACTTTGCACATCTGCATGGTGAACAGTTCCCTTTAATGCATAGGCATAATCATCAGTGTCACTGAAATATCAGCATAATAAACTGTTCTGTTCATACACCAGCATAGCAAACAGATCAACTGAAACCTTTAACATGGTGGTGAACAGTTTTATTGAAACCTCTGAATAATGGACAGTTTATTGGGATGGTGCTAATGTAGACTCAAGACAGTCTGCATGGTGACCACGTCCTAAACACTGTGATGCTGTGAGGAGTGCAGGTCCTCTGAGGAACATGTGCTCTAAGGGGAATAGAAAGATAATTAATATGGTGAAAATGCGGTGAAAGGAGTATCATGTGGTAAGAGTATCACCACTTCCCCGGACACACGAGGAGTCAATCTAAAGAAGCTGTGATAAATTAAGCAAGAATGAAATAGTTTGCTAGTGTGGTCCCAACTGTCACGTACCTGTGATGTCTCCGTGAGAAAATGGTCTTTCCTGTCAGTAGCATGGCCGTCATGGGATTGCCATGGGGACTTAAAGATGTAGATCTGGAGGGCGAAGTCAGGGGTCTCTGGAGAGAGGACCACCATTGGTCTGGCAGACAGCAAGGCCTGGAACAAAGATTTACTCACTAGAGTTAAATTACTACTACTCTCTCTCTCACACTCACACGCACACACACGTACCTGACTCACTGTGAAGCCCCCTGCTGGCCTGGCCCCTCTCCTGGCATGGCTCTTCTTGTCCTTGCATCGTTTGTTCTGGAACCACACCCTGATGACTCGCTGGTTGAGGCCGGTCAGTCGGCTTAACTGGAGCTTGGCAAGCGCATCTGGCCTGGGGCTCTGGGAGTAGCAGGAGCGCAGGGCTCTCAGCTGAGAGTCACTGAGGACAGTACGCATCCTCACCCTTCTACTCTTGAGCCTGTCCTCACACCTCTCCCAAACTCCACCTCTTCTCCCTGTCCCAAATCAGGGCAACACAAATATTGTCAATATATGGACACATTTAAACATCTACAGTAAGTGCAGGCGAATGTTATAATACATTTTTTGAAGGATTAACTGCACACCCCACTACAGAACCTTTTATTTGTTTCAGCGTGTCTCCTTCACGGTTCTGTTGCTCTGGCGTCGTGTGCTCAGCCTGACAGCGCGGCCCTTGAGGTCCCAGTGTGAAGGAATCCCCAGGCCTGAGTAACGCACCACAGATTGAGCAGTGCAGACAGGCAGGATGGTAGATCTGTCCTCCTGCCCTCACAACCAGGTCAGAGGACAGCAAAGCCTCCCCGCAAACCTTGCACTTCTCAGCAAATAGTCTAACACACACACACACAAACACACACAAAACAACAAACACACGGATATAAACTAAAGATTGAGATGAATGACAGCTGTTCTCTCTCTCTGTCAGAAACACACAACCACACGCTGTCAACATTAGAAGATCAGTCTTCATCTCACTGCTGTCATTAGAAGATCTATTTTCATCACACTGATGACATTAGAAGGACTTTCTTCATCACATTGTGACTTTACAAGCTCTCCGCCATACCGCCTATAGTTAAAGCTGCTGACTCACCGGCCATAATCTGTCCTACACAGCGTCCTGCCATTCCTTAGGAAGCAGCTGACGCTCTCTCCTAGAGGACAGTGGCACTCATCACAGTACAGACACCCGATGTGCCACTGCTGGTCTGTTCCGACTCGCAATACCTCTGGGTCTCTGATGGGCTCCCCACAACCAGTGCAGGGCCATACCGCCCCTGGTGGACACAAATCACCATTGCACCTCGATGCCGCTGAAAATACACGAAAGAAAACACTGAATTTGTTATATTCAAGCACAACAGGTCATATGCACAACTCGACTTCGTTCTGAATATGAAAAGAAACGTGATGTAAGTGATCAAATATTGTACATTATCAAACTCACATCGACCGGCACTGCTGTGGTCCTGCACGGTGTCCTCTTCTAACATCAAGTTGTATTCTGACAGGAAATCAACCGTCTGCAATGTCTGGAGTCCTGTCTGAGATGGATTTAGTAGGCTCTCTTCTGAAAATGGTCCGTAACAAAGCATGGCACTGCGCGATTGTCTTGCAGCAACACTGGACTCTTACTTTTATAGAGATGTGCAATGCCCCCATCACGTGTTCACACACACACACACACACACACACACACACACACTTCAAAGCAATCTATTAAATTAACTCTCAACAAACACCCCTCCTTCCTATTAGTAAAACAATAGTGTTCCCTCCCATCAGGTTATTAAAACCAAACCTAATTTGCACAGGCTTCTGAGTGGAGAAGGCCAATGGGCACAGATGGACTTGGGTGGGGGGAGGGCATCCATGCCACAGATAGCACTGACACGACTAACAGGCTGTGCAGCGGTTCATTCACTCTCAATGGCGTGCCAATTTACAATACCACTCTCAGTGAGTTTCTGTGTCATACCAGGCCAGAGACATTTATTGCTGCAGTGTTTACACAGTCCTTCAGATGGTACTCTTGAAGCTGATACAATAGGGCAGCTCTGCTGACTTAGTCCATGCATGGTCTCTATTGTTAGGGTAGTGCTTTTGTCCTTGGGTCCTCCCTCTCGTAATGAATCTGTCCCCATAGGTCAGGACCAATTAACTTGTTGCTGGGGTCTGGTGGCAATTTCCTTCCCAATTCAAAGTCAAAAGACACACACCAAACACACCCCCAGCAGTTCAGCATCTGCATCAGACCCTCAATAGATCCTGACAGAGTCTCTAACACACACACATTCGTTTTTCTACCTTTGTAGGGACCTGAAGCCCATAAATCCATGTTCCCTAACCGTAAACCTAAATCTAACCCTCACCTTAATCCAAACCTAACCTCAATAACAGTTCTGCTTAAACTTAACCAAGTCCTAATGCTTATGCTTGAACTTAACCAAACCCTATAACTAGTCTGTAATGCCTTAACCTAAAAGTTACTCAAATTCTAACACAATGCCCAATTGTTTGTTCTCCCTAAATCATAATTTGTCCTAGTAAGGACCTGCCAAATACTTATGTATTTATTAAGTATTAGGTAGACCTGGATCACACACAAATACACAAACACACACACACAAACTTACAAACAATGAAACAAACATAACTAATTAAGGTCCTCTGGCAAAGGATACATGTCCCTGTCCCAGTCTGAAACCTCCATTTAAGTTATTTCCCCAGGAGCAATTAAAACCCCCCTGGGTGTGTGTGTTGGGTTGGGGGTGTGTGTAAGGGATACGCTGCCTGTTGATGAATACTCTACATACTATTCTGATCAAGTCCAGGGACACTCCCACTAATCTACCCAGCCTGTCTGCCACCAGCGTCCTTGCTAACCTGGGCCAACCCTTTCCCCACACTCCAGCTAATGGAACAACGGAGTGGGCAGTGGTGGGCTATTTTAATTTGCCAGCTATAAAGAATAGAATTAGGTGTGTATATTAATCAGGACACAGGAGATGTTTCTGTTCCTCCTCTTATCTCCTCCTGTGTCCTGCTCATTACTGAAAGTCATCCACGTGGAGGGATGGAAGACAGCATTCATATGAGATTTATTGAGGTTCCTATACATGCCAATTTGGTAAAGCAATGTAATCTGTAGGTGTCCTGTACAAAACAAAGAAATTAATGAGAAACATGCAAATCACACACTCATTTTGATGAATGAACCTTGTGTGGTTGGCTCAGTAAATTAGACTGGCTTTGTGTCCTGGCTATGTAGATGCCCCTGGGGGGGGGGGGGGGGGGGTCTTCTGTGGCTAGGATAGTTTCATGAGCCTTATAGATGAACACTTGTTAACCTCATGTTAGCACATGCCAAAGTGACCATGGACAGGATGTGACACTTCAAACACGGACAAAAGACTAAAACAGTAGATATAACATATACTGTATTTCTTTTAAAATGTACTTCCAATTAGTTTAATTTCAGAAAAATCACATGATATTTGATGTGTTTGCTAATGTTCACCAGCATAAGCAAGTAAAAGGACTGTCAATTTATTCATTTTTTTTTTAGACAATGAAATATAACCACAGTAATCAGAATCATAAATCATAATTATAATCATAAAAAATGTAAGTAGAAAGTATAAGAAAACTTAAAATTAAGAGAAATGTTAAACAACAAATTAAAAAGTCGCAAAGTTTAGGTGCGCTTTGTTATTTTTGTCAGCTGGATTGTGGTCTGTCTGTGACTCTTTCTCTGAGTGCGTGGTGCTGAGGAAGTGGAAAACCGGAGGAAATAACTATTGATATTCAGCGTTAAATATAAATATTTCTGATGGTTTTGATATATGTTCATCATGATCCACATCACTTCACATGGCACAACAAGCTGCCTATACAATATAGAAACTACATTTTTGTTTAAATGATCATAACATTTACAGATGCCATGTGGAAAAACAGAGCCACGTGGAAAGTTGTTAGAATTTAACATATTGAAAACAACTAAGTAAATTAAATCATGTTCTTGATGTTTGTCAAAACTCATAAAATGTAATTACAGTTAAGCAAGATATTGCACTAAAGCAAATATTTTGAGTTGGATTTATTCTGAAATAAATTACAATTAGATGCTGTTGTATTTTGTGCTCTATAGCCAGAATAATGGCTTAATAATGTTAATAATTATTATTTGTTTGAGCTGTGCTTTAACACAACTGCTATTTTCAGCTCTCACCCTAGATTTTCTAGGGTGAGAGTCTTGGATGAACAGAGAGGTCCGACAACTGCTGAAGGCACACAATGCTGCTTTCAGATCCAACGAGGCTTACAGCTCATCCAGGGCCAACCTGAAAAGGGGCATCAAGATAGCTAAACATGACCACAAACTGCGGGTTGAGGGGCACTTCAACAACAACTCTGAACCTCGACATGTGGCAGGGCATCCAAGCCATCACGGACTCTCGGACAAAGAGCTAAACAGGTTCTATGCCTGCTTCGACAGGCACAACAAAGAGCCAGCCATTGAAACTGTACTCCCCCCAGACAACCTCCCCCTCAGACTACCCATCCAGATGTGTTGTCTGCACTGAGCAGGGTGAATGCACGAAAGGCCGCTGGTCCTGATGGCGTCCCCAGTGCGTGTGCTAAGAGCATGTGCAGAGCAACTGGCTGAGGTCTTTACTGACACTTTCAACCTGTCACTGGCCCAGTCGGTTGTCCCTATGGGCTTCAAGACTGCAACCATTGTGCCAGTGCCGAAGCAGCTGAATGCGTCTAGCCTGAATGACTTCCGACCTGTTGCACTCAACCCCACATTCATGAAGTGCTTCGAAAGACTGGTCCTGGCCTACCTTAAGTCCTGCCTCCCCCACTGCCTAACAATGGATCCCTACCGGTTTGCCTACTGATCCAACAGGTCTACAGGGGACGCCATCGACACAGCTTTACACTCTGCCCTGACCCACCTGGACAAAACTAACACCTATGTGAGAATGCTGTTCATAGACATTAGCTCAGCATTCATTATGATCATCCCCTCTAGGCTGGTGAGCAAAATCCATAACCTAGTGATAAGCCCTTCTCTCTGCAACTGGACTTAGGACTTCATAGCCAACAGACCCCAGTCAGTCAGGTTAGACAACTTCACCTCCTCCAACCTAATCCTTAACAATGGTGTTCCACAAGGCTGTGTGTGGAGCCCCCTCCTGTACTCCCTCGTCATCTATGACTATCGTCGACTACAGACGACACCACGTTGGTAGGGCTGATCAGTGACAATGACGAGTCAGCCTTCTGGGAGGAGGTCAAGTGCCTGTCGGCATGGTGCGCTGATAACATCCTGGCCCTAAATGCAAAGAAAACCAAGGAGCTCATTGTGGATTACAGGAAGTTTAAAGGCTGCAGTCATGCCCCAGTTCTCATCGATGGCACTGAGGTGGAACATGTGCCCAGCTTCAAATTCCTGGGTATCCACATCTCCGAGGACCTCTCCTGGACCCTCAACACCTCAACCCTGGTCAAAAGGTGCGACAGCCTATACTTTGTGAGGAGGCTGAAGAAAGCCTGTCCGTCTCCCAAGATCTTTTTGAACATTCTGTCTAACTGTGCCACTGTATAGTTTGGCGGATGCTCCTTGGCCGACAGGAAGGCCCTGCAACAGGTGGTGAAAATCGCCCAGCAAATCCCCGGTGCCAGGCTCCCAGCCAGCTTCCAGCGCAAGCGATGTCTGCATAGGGTGCGGGCATCATCAGGGACCATTCACATCCATGCCACAAACTGTTTTCCCTCCTAACATCAGGCAGATGGTACAGGTCTCTTCGTTCCCATACCAGCAGGCTCAGGAACAGTTTCTTTCCAGCTACTGTAACCCTGCTGAACTCTGTGACCCATCACTAACTATACCCACCTGCCCACCGCTTAGTATTCCCTCGTTGCACTACTGTCTTTGTACTACTGGACTGTGACATTGCTTTGCAAAGTCTGATAAGGACGTCTAGCACTTTCAATTTTCTTTCATTGCACATTTAGAATTCCCATTTGTACATGCATTTGCCTTCATTGCATATTTACGCATCCCACCTATAACATACATTGTTCTTAAATGTTTAACTTGTACATTTTCTGCAATCTTCTATTTGCACTTTTGGTTAGATACTAACTGCATTTTGTTGTTCAATGACAAAGTTGAATCTAAACTTTTTGTGGAATGAAGACTTCTGGACACTACAGAACAGTCCAGCAAAGATATAGGATTGTTTAAATGGATTTTTGCCAGTACATGCCTTGACAAGCTGTATGTTAATGTACATACATGGACTTATGGATAGATTGTTTGTGGCTAGAGAGGCTTGTTATGTATTAACACCACAAAATATAACACATTGTCATTTCATTATTTAATAACACCCACATTTTGTAATATTCTGCCGCATTTTGTAATAAACAGCTTTAACGCAAAATGTAATACATTTGTAAGGGTTGTGGTAGGTGGTGGAAGCAGTTGCAGGAAGGGTAGTGGTTCAAAGACAGGTTTAACCAACAGAAAAAAACGAAAGAAAAAAAAGACCACAAATCAAAATGAGTCTCCTCAGGGAAAACAATAACCAACCACACAAGGGATGGAACCAGCAACTTAAATAGGGTCCCCAATCAGAGGCAACACAGGCCAGCTGTCTCAAATTGGGGACACCTGAAACAACACACAGAGATGCCTAGAGGCAACTATTCTCTGCCAGGTCCCAACTATGGCCCCCAGACCAGTGCAGAGATGGCTAGGGGCATCTACATAGCCAGGACCTGACAAAATGTCCTTGCATTTTGAAATAAATTATTACATAATGCGGTGATTATTGCAAAATGTGGGAGTTGAATTTTTTTATGGAAATGTAATAATTTGGTGCAGTATGTAATAACCAAGCAAACTGGATGTCTTCGTTCATCAAAATCATTATAACATAAGGAGAATGCATTCTATCAGAAATTATGCTGACATAAAATTATTTTGAAAAGATGCTACTAATCTAGTGAACTAATTGTATCTTTCATTGGATTGTATCTACATCAAGTGTCACTGTATTCCTTTATTAGAAACTATGCTTGAGGGTATTAACTTCACGACACTCAGTGTTTCACTGACACGAACAGTGGCGTTTTTATATGTAAAACATTGATGGGGCACAAACCATTTCAAAATATAGGATATATACAAACCCGATTCCAAAAAAGTTGGGACACTGTACTAATGTGAATAAAAACAGAATGCAATGATGTGGAAGTTTCAAATTTCTATATTTTATTCAGAATAAAACTTAGATGACATATGAAATGTTTAAACTGAGAAAATGTATCACTTTAAGGGAAAAATAAGTTGATTTTAAATTTCATGGCATCAACACCTCAAAAAAGTTGGGACAAGGCCAAGTTTACCACTGTGTGGCATCCCCTCTTCTTTTTATAACAGACTGCAAACATCTGGTGACTGAGGAGACAAGTTGCTCAAGTTTATGAATAGGAATGTTGCCCCGTTCTTGTCTAATACAGGCTTCAAGTTGCTCAACTATCTTAGGTCTTCTTTGTCGCACCGTCCTCTTTATGATGCGCCAAATGTAAGCCATGAAATTGTAATTGATGCAGTATGTGGTCTGGCATTGTGATGTTGGAAAATACAAGGTCGTCCCTAAAAGAGACGACGTCTGGATGGGAGCATATGTTGTTCTAGAACTTGGATATAACTGTCAACATTGATGGTGCCTTTCCAGATGTGTAGGCTGCCCATGCCACACGCACTCATGCAACCCCATACAATCAGAGATGCAGGCTTCTGAACTGAGCACTGATAACAACTCTGGTTGTCCTGTCCTCTTTAGTCCGGATGACATGGCATCCCAGTTTTCCAAAATGAACTTAAAATTTTGATTTGTCTGACCACAGAACACTTTTCCACTTTCCACAGTCCATTTTAAATGATCCTTGGCCCAGAGAAAATGCCTGCGCTTCTGGATCTTGTATATATACAGCTTCTTTTTTAACCTATAGAGTTTTAGCCGGCAACGGCGAATGGCACGGTGGATCGATCCAGCACAAAAATATGACCAATGCACTGACCATGCTTTCACTCACCAAGGCTGAGGGCTCACTAGAAGAGAAAGATAGCCCGGCGGTTCTTCTTTTGGGAAAGCTTTTCGATGATTTTGGAATGTAGCTGCTGAATCAGCTGCTGTAGTTGGCTTTCGATGGACAACATGGCCAATGCGTTGAGTCGTGACTGTCCCGTGGTATTGCGAGTGAAGGTTTTTATACTCTTCAAGGTGGAAAAGTTCCTCTCTGACTTGGATGTCGTCATAGGTGTTGATAATTTTCAGCAGAGTGACGGTCTCAGCAAAAGCCTCCTCTAGGTTGTTCTCATGGATGGATCTTAACAGAGACAGGGCCGTCTTACCAGTGTGAAGCTCAGTGTGGCGGTACAGAGTGGTCAGCTCAGACTTCAACTTTTCCTTGTTTCCTAGAGGCCATAGTTTCACCGCACAGTCAAGCTTAGATGTAGGGAATTGACAGTACAAATTCTGGGAAGAGCGAGCTGTCAAACCAGTTTGGCAACGATCAGGTGGTCACTTTGTGAAAACCTCTGTTCCACCTGGGAGATGACTGTGTCGCATGCCTCCTTCATCACCAGCGCTGTGTTGGTTACTCGTCGGCCTGGCTGGTCTGTTCCATCGTGAAGGGTGGCAGCCCATTCATCAGTTTGCTTCCGCATATTCTGGACATTCTCCTTGAAACGGGTGAGCGCACTGCTAATCCCAGATGCATCGATGCTCAGTTTTTGCAGAGTGTTGTATAAAACATAAACTTCTGGCATAAGGAAGAATTAAGGAAGATAAATTCAAGCAACTGCAGAAAGGCTAGATTTTTTTGACAGGCCGTATGCCTCACTTATGGTGGCCTCATCCCATCCTGGTTGTGTGCGTATGTCCTCCATACACAGGAGTAGCGCAGCGCAGTTTTCCAAAACTGCATTGAAAGTTCTACTTTTAAAGTTCCATCGTACAGCGGGTGGCCTTGGAATGTGTCTCTGTGTTGCCTCAGCAAGTGCCGCAGCATGTTTTGGAGCGCTAGAGAAAAAGGTGGCAAAAGCAGTTAAATCTGAAAAAAACACCTTCAAGATGCTCATCCTTCCTGAACAAAATTGCTGCAAGGTCAAGTTCAGCTGGTGAGCATAGCAGTGAACAAACTGGGCATGTGGGTATGTCTCTTTCATTAGCGTCTGTACCCCTCTGATGTTTCCACTCATTACATCACAAGACTGAGCGAACAGCTTTTCTCCCAACTTCAGTGGTTCCAGCATACCCTTGATGCTATTAGAGAGGCCAAGTCCAGTTTTATCTTTGACTTCCACAAACTCCAAAAACCTCTCTGTCACTGTATTGTCAGGCAACATGTATTGCAACACAACCACCATTCGTGATTTACAGGAGACATCAGTTGTCTCATTTGCCTGTATGGAAACAAATTATGTCTCGTCCACTTGCTTGGCTATCTCCTCCCTGTACACTTCATACATACAGTCTAACAGTTAGTTTTGTACAGTGCTAGATGTCCCTTTGAAGATGGGCTGAGCATCATAGTGCCTCTGAAGTCTCGAATCACCCTCACATAGTCCTGAATATTCCAGGATTCAGGGAGTCCACCGACTCATCGTGGCCCCGCAGTGCAGTTTCACATTTTCCACACAGTTTAATACATGTTATGATCCGACTGAGAACGTACCTGTTTTCCTCCACTTGTTCGTTATGCTGCTCAATGGAGCGCCTGTATGCACACATTTACCCTTACAAGTAAGCCCAATTTCACAGCATTGTCCAGATGACTCCCACTCTCTCATATTTTCTCAAAAAGATGTTTCAAATCTTTGTAACCTGTCCTCGACCAAGTACCATCTCCACCAAATAGCATGGAAAACAGAAGAGTGCCTTCTTTTGTATGCTAACCGTTAGCCACTTTTTCTTCAAAAACCACTCCACCTTAAACTTGTGGTGACTTTTACCAGCAGTTTGAGTGATGACAATATCCCATGGCTGATGGGTACCAAGTCGTTTTACTTCAAGTTCCCTCTCCAAATGAAGGGTTTCAAACCGGTGCTCAAGTATGAAATCCACTTTATTCATTTTCTCAAGTTATCTGGCATTTGTGAAGCTAATAAGCTAACTAAGACAATCTACCCTCCTCGCTCTTCTTGCCGACTAATGTTGGTGCCAGACAGACAGCCAATCAGGTCTGAAATAGGAAATGATGCTGTAATGAGGCTACCGGCAGTCAGCCCCACTTGGCATCAAATTTGTGTGACCTACATTGATCACACTAACATTCTGAGCATGCGTATTAATATTTTCACATGTACAATGTACATTGCATTGTGAGAGAGGATCCAGCCCCACATTCACGCTTAGTCTATGGCCTACTACTCCGAACTCGAATCGGCAGAACGCAGTCAGAACCAGCAAGGTAGGGACCAATGAACATGAAATAAAATCCTAACACTAATTATTTATTATTTAGGAAGATGCTATATTCATAGATAATAAATGATAGGCTGTGCCCCACCTGCCGCTAATGACCAGTCGCCCCTGGACACAAACAAAGTATTGGTATACACACGAACATTAGGACATGTGCACACACACACAGCCCTTCCATTAAGGATTATGCACATTTTGACTATACAGAGAAATGGACGTGTGGCATAAGAGCACGTTTCAATTCCGTATCTCGCTGTCAATGCGTGAGAGTTGGCATCCGTGATGATATGGAGCCGAACTGAAATATTTCATAGTGTGAAAAAACTAAATTCAATAGTATTAAAAACATAGATTCAAGGGTGGAAAAAATGTATGCTAAAATCATTAAAAGGATTTTCACGTCCGATCTTAAAATGTCTTCGTTCAAACACATATTTTCTTTTCTTACAGTCAATACATTTGAGCTCAGTTTGGCTCCATATGTATGATGATCACATTGTAGATTTATGTAGGACTAATAGGCCTATTTCTAACAGGCCTTACCAAAAAATGTTTCCTGTTAAGCTTTTTAAGACCAATATTATCTGCCAGGCTAGCGAGTGCTGTCATTGCTAACAAGCACATGATTATTACCATAAAGGTTTGAGCTACTCTACAGTAAACTCTAAATGAGAGAAACCTCTAAATCCAATGCTTTGCAGAGAAATAATTTAGTCACACTAAATTAGAAATAAAATACATTTAACATTTTAAAGGACACAAATAATTTTACTAAAAGCATCCATGAACAGTATGGTATTGAGATCTGGTTCAGAAGTTTTTGAGGGTTAGGTTACTTTTAAGATAAACAGGGAGCCTGGTTCAGAGATGCACAGCATTTGTTGCTTCACCCACTTTATCCCTTGCACTCACCAAGTTTAGCACCAAGCATTGCCTTGTATTCAATTCTTTGGTTGACAGGAAGCCAGTGTAGTGACTTAAGAATCAGGGTGATGTGGTCTGAACTATTGGACCCTGTTAGAACTCGATCAGTTGCATTTTGAATAAGCTGAAGCTTTATGAGGATCTTTTTGGGGAGGCCTGTCAAAAGACCATTGCCATAGTCAACCCTGCTAGAAATAAAAGCTTTTATGTGAACTATAACTGTTTAGGTGAACCATAACGCCAAGTGGACCAGGGAGGTCATAGGGGTCTTATTTAATATTTGGGAGGTTTAGTTAGCTTAATTGTTAAAATTTTAACTGTACAGATGAAGAAATCCTATTTGGTTGGTTATTACATAATGCACCATATTATTACATTTTCATAAATAAATAGTACATTTTGTCCATTACATTTAGTCAAGTTATTCCATAATGCCATGTTATTACAAAATGTGCTGTTACAAGGCCTCCTTGATGTTACTCTGGGGTTGTTAGAGACTTCTATTAGCATTGTTTGGTCAGCTCTTGGGCTGAACTTAGTGAGACAGCCTCTCCTATGTAGATTGCCAGTGGTCTGGAATTCTCAATTTGTAGATGATCCATTGGACAGTGGAAGGATGTACTTTGAATTTCTAGGAAATGGCTTTGTAACCCCTCCCAGACTCATCTGCATCAATCATCTTCTAAAGTTCTTTTGATCTGAATGTTATTTTGGTCTTGACATGATGGGATACCACACGTCCATATGGTTAAGTCCAAACTAGACCAAGATTCTAATGTGAATGGAAGGCTGCGCCCTCCCAAGTTACTCTCTAATGTATTCCCAATTATTTTCATCTGTTACTAATTTTCACCCAAAAAAAATCTAATTCCACCCATTTTATGTTATGGTAAAGATAAGGTTTTTAATAACTTCTGCTACATCTGTTCATTTTATTTGCATATATGGTTTCAAATTTGAACTTCTTGAGTTAAATTGCCTTTATCAATGAGTGTGGTTGGTATTTAGTTTAGATATCCATGTGTCCAAATTTCAAAGGGTTATACTTACTTTTTCAAATGAGTGTATACTACAAAATTATATAGTTACATAGTACACGATCCATTGTAGTGTGTACTTAAGTATTCATCAATTTACTACCAAAGTGGGCAGTTTATTACGTACACCCACCATTTTGAAAAATATATTTATTGACTGAGAAACATGGCTTACAATATGAATCAGACACATTCAGTTACTCTTCAATTGAATATTGAGTGTTGTATGGTAGTTGGTGCCCAGGCCATGGATTCCAATGTCTTACAAACAGCAGCCTCCTAGGCTGTTCACAGACACACACACACACAGTGTCTGAGGTTTACTGAGAAATGTCCCGTCACTGACGTGCAAAACAACATATAGGAACTCAAAACTTCTCAGTCACAGATGGGCTAGGCAGCAAATGACCACACAATCAGCTGAAAACAAGAATAAGGGGCTCTGGTGAGCATATTCTCATAGTCCTTGTCTTATGCCTTTTACTCAGGAGTGGCTTATCCACCTAGCCTCCCTATAATAAAGGCCTGATTACTGGAGTGCTGCAGAGATGTTTTTTCTTGTCTGGTTCTCCTATTTCTACATTTCTACAGTTGAAAATCTAAAAGTTTGACCGTTGCCTTTGGTCACCTCTCTGTTGGTTCCAAATGTTTTCCAGTTCACAATGATGTAGCCCACTGTGCCCAACCATGGGAACATTCAGTACTTGAGCATTTTTTTCATAACCTTCCCCTGATCAATTCGACATAAAATATTTCAGTTTCTCATTTTGCACGTATTTCTAATAAATTGTTTTCTCCTTGTCACTAGGGAGTATTGTGTGTAGACTGTAAATAAAATGCATTTTTATCAATTACAGTTGTGCTCATAAGTGTGCATACCCTTGGAGAATTGATAATATATGTAAAGAAAACATGAATGAGCAGGCAAAACACTTTACTTATGGGATTCACATTCAACTGTAGGTCATAACAGAATGGCACAATCATAAAACAAAACATGGCAACAAAGAAAAAAAGGAACTGACCCCTGTTCAAAAGTCTGCATACCCTTAGTTCTTACAGTGTATTCCCCCCTTTAGCATCAATGACAGCATGCTAAAGGGGGCATCTTGCAGGTGGTATAGCTGCCCATTTGTGAAGCTGTGAGGCATGTCAAGGTGTCGTCGGGCATATTGTAACCAGGCATTGGCGCAGTAAAGGCTTCTTTCTGGCAACTCAACCATGCAGCTGATTTTTGTTCAAGTATCGTTGTATTGTGCTCCTTGAAACAACCACACTGTCTTTTTCCAGAGCAGCCTGTATTTCTCCTGAGGTTACCTGTGAGTTTTTCTTTGTATCCCGAACAATTCTTCTGGCAGTTTTGGCTGAAATCTTTCTTGGTCTACCTGACCTTGGCTTGGTATCAAGAGATCCTCGATTTTCCACTTCTTAATAAGTGATTGAACAGTACTGACTGGCATTTGCAAGGCATTGGATATTTTTTTATATCCTTTTCCATCTTTATACATTTCCATTACCTTGTTACGCAGGTCTTTTTACAGTTCTTTTCGGCTCCCCATGGCTCAGTATCTAGCCTCAGTGCATCCAACTGAGAGCTAACAAACTCATTGACTATTTAAACACAATTTAAAAAGCCACAGGTGTGTGAAATTCACCTTTAATTGCCATTTTTACCTGTGTGCGTCACCTTGTGTGCCTGTAACAAGGCCAAACATTCAAGGGTATGTAAACTTTTGATCAGGGCCATTTGGGGGATTTCTGTTATCATTATGATTTAAAAAGGAGCCAAACAACTATGTGATAATAAAAGGGTTCATATGATCACTATCCTTAAATATAAGACGTGTTTTTTGCATGATCTGTCATATTTTCAAAATCAATGCAAAAATTCACAATTTCTGCAAAGGTATGCAAACGTATGATTCTAACTGTATAATTTAGGTTTTCAACACAGCAAAATGTGGAGAAGGTGAAAGGGTCTGAATACTTGGTATTCTAGTAAGCGTTACAAGTTCTACACCAAGAGCTGAACATTCCAGACCAGTTTGTGGTGTAGTATTCTACAGTGTCCTATAAACATTACATTTAGCATTCTAAAGTAAACGTTAGTAGTTTTAAATATTTCAAAAACTTTTCCAGTGATTGTTGGATCATGTCATGTTGTAATTAAAGATGCACTGTGAGATTGTGAACAATTTCTTTAGATATGTCACTAATTGTTCTTATTTCATACAGTTTATAAAGCTTACGCAACATATAAAACAGTATCTATCTACCAGCTAATGAGATAAATGCAATTACTCTGAAAGTCAAACAATATTATACTTCACATTTTTTTCTTCTAGAGTGACATTGTTATCTAGTTACTGAGCCCAAGTAGGGTGCAGTCTACAGTAGCCATATAATTCTTAACAACTAATGTACAAACCGGTCAATTTAATTATTCGGCAAAAATGGCAAGTGGTAATCAGATAGCCGTATTTCAGGATCATGGCTAAACGAACGTGATATCTATTTCAAAGGACAGCTTTATAAACTTCAGTCATTATAGCACTTCACTTGTTAGTTATTTACACCATGGCAAAAAGGCGCGACATGTTTATGAACTTGTGTAACCATACCATGCGTCAGTATTAAAAGTATACCGAGTTCACTTTAATTTCTTTATGTTTTCATTTAGTCTTCTGTTAGTATGGAACGTTGCGGCAGTAAACTAGGGTTGTACATAGAATAGGAGCTACAGCTCTACAACATCCGGGCATTCCTCAGCCTGCGCAGAAACGGAATGGCGGAGGTAAGTGAGCAAAGGGCTTGGGGAGGAAAGTGGGGACTAAATGATACTGAAACATCTTCACGTTTGAGAGCCTCTGTCAACCAAGACGGCAGATATTGATGTTGTCAATCGTATGTGGGTTACAGAAGGTTGTGAGTGGGCCAAGGGTGGATTACTAAAGAAGTAAAATGGGGGTATTTTGGCTCGGTCTCGTCTCTCCGCGTTCTTCGCGTTAAAGAGCCATTCCGATTTGTCAGATGAAGCGCTGTAAAAAAAAAAAAAAATGGAAAAACTAAAGAAAACAATGGAAGACCGGCTTCGTGATGGTGCTGAAGATGTGTTCCAGTTGTGCGCCGTTAGCGTTCATTTTGAATACAAACTTTGAGAGAAGTCTAACTTATTTGAGACTCTGCGTCTTTGGGTGGAAACGCAACCTCCAGAACTATTTCCTTCTCACTCGTGCCATTCGTGAGTCAGAGGAAGGAACGTTCAGCACCAAGTCACAGGAAAGCGCCCTGGCCCTGGTGGTCAACAACGCGTTCTAAAGTAGATCCGCCGAAGCTTTACAAAGTTCAAGTGGCCAATAATGTTGTTCCATCTGTCAGTAAAGTAGCCTATTGTTTGTGAGAGTGTTCACCCAGGAGTTTTTCGTATACAGCTGGTTTATTTACTTGTGGCGAAAACGTCTTTGATGAAAACGTGTATGTTCGATTAATGAGAGGTTCAGAAACTAAGTAAACTTGCATGAACCTGATCAGGCACCAGCTGATCCTCCATGATGGTAACGATACCTTTTGGGACACTTTTTAAGGAACATCAGGTTCTTACAGAACTTTTTTGAACAGACTTTTTGTTATACCTTTGTCCCCTTTTGTTGGGTATAGTGATAGTTTGAAGCAATTACTATTACATTTAAAGAGCAGTGGCTATGCTTACAGCATTTATCAACACACAAATCAACTTGTCTTTAGTACAACATGTTTTTGTTCAATTGAAAATCGCCCTTTGTGCGTCTGTCAGATGAATCAATGGGCTCTGGAGATCGCAGACACAGCCTAGTGGAGATTCTGAGGCAGGGACATGAGGGGCTGGAAGAAGAGTGCAGGGCCCTAGTGGAGCTGGAGAAGAACCTGGGGGCCTCGCAGGGCTGCCTAATGAAGATGACAGCACGCCCCCACGCTGTGAGTAAAGCTCCTCTAGCACCTGGCCTGTGGTCCATTCAATCAATAGCCATATGTTTTCATCTGTGCTTGGGTAAAACCGCTGCATCCCCCCAGACCAGTAGTTGGAAAGACCTAGGAACCAATACAAATCTGTATTTGATATCTGTTACAAAAAATGCCTTAAACAATGAATATAATGTATAATGCCCTAAACAATGAATTTTATTTTTGTCTATTGTTATTTGTAAAAGAAGAATGTTGTATTTGAAAGTATTTTGAAGTACTGTTTATGGGACACATTTAAAATAATTTCCAAATAGGTTTTCACCAAATATTACATCGTAAAAATCTGCTATTTCAATGACCATATCCCAGTCAGGTTCCTTTGTTATTGGTTTACTGCAATACTAAGTCATTTTTCAAATAAAAATAAAATATATAATTAAATGTGAACCCCTTCATTCAATAGCTTGTGGCACCTTCATTAGCAGTGATAACTTGGAGTAAACGTCTTCCATAGCCACTAATAATTCTCTGACATCTTTTTTGAGAGATGTTTGCCCAGTTTGTAAAAATATTTACAGAATAGTCAATTGAGTGAAGCTTGAGTGTTCTCTTGCAAGTGCTGCCAACATCAGGTCCTTCCCCAGGATCTCAATTATTATGTTCAGGATTTTGACTTGGCCAATCCAAAACACAAATCTTCTTTCTCCTGAATAATTCTTTCTTAGATCTGCTTGAATGGTTTGGGTCATTGTCTTGTTGGAAGACCCAGCTTTTTTTGGCCCAGCTTTAAGTCCTTGAGTGATTTCCTGACGTTATTTTCAAGAATCTCCTGGTTTACCTCAGTATTCATGGTTCCCTTGATGATGTGCAATTGACCAGGTCCAGAGGATGTTCACCAAACATAGCGGTTTTGATTTGTCACCAAATTTGGACTCATCTTTCAAGGGAATGGAATTCCAGAAACCTTCAGGTTTGTCCAGGTGATCTTAAGCAAAGTTAAGACAGGTAGTTTGGTTATTTTGTGACACCAGAGGCTTCTTCCTAGTTACCCTCCAATGAATGCCATTTTGATAGTGTTCTATATATTGTTGAAGCATGCACCATATTCTGAGATGCAGCAAAAGAGGTTGTTATATTTGCTTTGGCATTTACTTGATTTTGTAATTTTTCATGTGGATCTTGTAGATAACCTTTTTGTACACAATACCTATTGTCAAGCATGGTGGCAGCGGCATCTGGCTATGGGGATGCTTCTCTTTAACGGGGACAGGTACTCTGTCCAGGATAGTGTGAATAATTCTCCAAATATTAGGATAATTTGGCACAAAGCTGAAGTTTAAGAAGATTTTGACCTTTCAACATGAAACTGCACACAGCCAAATCAACCAAGGAATTGCTTGCAAAAAGACATAAATGAAATAGATTAAAAAGTGTTAAAGTAAATGTAGGAATTTAAAAATATTAAGACAAAATTTTGAGTCCCAATCATGATAACCCACAATCGGTGTGCTGTATAGTTTTTTTGGTTTCTGTCCATAGCGTAAGGCTTCAGAGCAATGACTTGAGGAATGGTTCTATGCATGTTTAGCACTGTTTGGGTTGTTGTGTGTCAAAAATGACATGTATAATAACACAGTTTGACACATAAAATAACACTATTTGACATGAAATAACATTAAATTACATCAAATTACAAACAACAATTATACAACCAGTATTAAAAAAGTTTTTTTTCTTATTCTTCGTAATCATTTAAAAGTAATAATTTGATCTAGTCATTTGTTGTCCTGAAGTCAAACTTTAGGTAATGAAAATAACTTTGCGGATGAACAAAACAAGCTAGCAGGTGCCACATTGATGTCCCAAGTAAAACGTAACAGTATTATTGCAGATAACTAGACTCACCTACTTGGGTCATTGTTCTACTGATTAATCTGCTTCCAATCCCAGCTCTCTTGCCGACTTTAGCAGGTTTTCTACCATGATGTTTCTGTACTTCACTGCATTCATTTCACCCTCTACCATCACATGCTTTCTAGGCCCTGATGCAGAGAAGCATCCCCATGGCATGGGAATGTTGTTCTCAGGATGTCTGGCTTGCATTGAACATAACTCTCAGCTCTGTGGCCAAAAAGCTTTATTTTGGTCTTATCAGACTATTGAATATTCTTCCACTTGGTTTCAGTCTCTTACATGCCTTCTGACAAACTCAAGCTGAGATTTGATGTTTTTCTGCCATTCTCCCATGAAGGCCAGTTGGTGAAGCACATCGGCTAATTTTGCAGTATGCTAAATTGGCAAGTTTTAAGGACTGACTTCTTTGGAGTTGCTATAGTCCTCTTGGTGGTCCCCCTGACTAGTGCCCTTCTCACCCAGATTGCTCAGTTTTTGAGGACAACCTGTTCTAGATAGATTCAAGGTTCTGCAATATTATGTCCATTTCATAATAGTGGACTTCACTGTTCTCCAGGGAATATTGACTTGAAATTGTTCTTATATCCTACCCCTTATTGGTCTTTTTCTACAAAACTTCTGGATTTACTTTGAATGTTCCTTTGTCTTCACTATGTCTTTTTTGCTGGGAATTCTACTAAATATGGGAGCTGAATACCGAGCCACTGTAGTATATCAAATGTACATAAATATTACCTCTATTTCCTACTTATTCTTTCAAAACTACTTTACCTGAAGTCTAGATTCTATCAGGAAATTTCAAAATGATAATGCGTTTTCTCTTTCTCTCTCTCCCTCTCTACTAAACTCTCTATCTCTTTTTATGTTTAGGGCAGCGAGATGCCCCTCGAGGAGCTGCTGGCACTGTATGGGTATGAGGTGTCTGACCCTCACCTGCAGCAAGATGGAGAGCCCAATGAGCGGGTAGCTAGTCTGCCGGACATGACACTGGACAAGGTGGTACAAATGAAGTAGATTACATGAAATATATGGAGCCAAACTGAGCTCAAATGTATTGACTGTAAGAAAAGAAAAACTTAACTAAAATATTTCATAATATGAAAAAACTAAATTCAATCGTATGAAAAAAATTGATTCAAGTGTGGAAAAAGTGTATGCTTAAATCATTAAACGGATTTTCGCGTTCGACCTTAATATGTCTTCGTTCAAACAAGTTTTTTCCACGTTTGCTTCTTCTTACGATTACAATTTCTTCCCAACTTCGTTCGAGTCATGTTTTCTCAGAACCAAGTTTTGAGCCTCTATTGGCGTTGAGGCAGGGCTTTATCTGGGCATTGAATTCTCGCACCCGATTAGCTATGAATCAGACCATTATTAGGTGAAAATCATAGCCTTTCCATGCACTGCTTTCCCAGTGCAACCTGTGGAGATAATTTTAAGAATTGTATAAACTAGGCGAAATGTGTACATTTAAACAGATGAATAAACTGTTATTCCTAGTTTGCATCGACGTCACTTTTGCCGTGGTCACAGACACAGATATTGATGAAAGTTTAACGTGTTCAAGTGATTGAAGTAAGACAGGGGTTAATTACCATTTGTTCTAAGACTAATGGTTTGGAAACATCACGGGAAAAAAAAATCCAGTAAATGAGTCAAGTATAAACTTTTTCCGCATTTGAATATTGTTTTTTGCCAATTTTTAACAATAAGAACAACTGTATATTAAATAAACATCGATAGTTATTAATTAGTTAAATAAACCATTGCACACACATTAGACCGTGCACTGATAGGCCTGACGAGCCCATGAGTTTGCCATGTTTTATATGCTCCTGTCACCCTGGTCACCCTTTATCTGGGGGGAGATTATGTTGGGGTACATAGTACCTCCAGAACACGTTAAACTTTCATCAATGTCCGTGTCTGTGACCACGGCAACAGTGACGTCGATGCAACCTGTGAATAACAGTTTATTATTCTGTTTAAATGTACACATTTAGCCTATATCATACAATTCTTAAAATTATCTCCACAGGAAAATTATCTCCATAGAAATAATAACATAGAAAATAAGTCAAATATAACCAAGGAATGTTCATGAAACACAAGAACATGCAAAATACAGCAGTAATTCCTTCAGTGTAGTCCAGTTTCAAATCCAGGTAAAGTACCAAGGTAAGGAAAACCCCAAATAAGCTCAGATGTAAGGACCTTTAAATATAAATATATTTTATCTGCTCAGGAAAAAAATATCCAAAGGATATGTGTAAAGCACATCCCCAAAAGATAATGTAGGCCATCAAAATAGCCTTATGAAATGTTGTCCTTAAAGTTTAGTTGGATGAACCACCAAAAGAAAAAATGTTGAGAAAGTAAACTAACAAATTTTTCCTGTTACCTTTTTATCTCGTTAAACCACAGTCTTTGAAAATGTCAAACAATAGAACCTTGGCTAACTAGAGCTATGCAGAAGTTGACCTTTTAGGAAACGTGGCTAGGCCTTCCTACTTGGAGTTAGTTGGCCATAAAACAGGCATCTACTTTCTACAATGGTTGGAGTTTGGTCCACACCAGATCATCCCAATCAGAAGAAACATGTTGCTGTTTGTGAAAGTAGTTTATCTTGAGCTTTGGAGACATTGTCAGGATGGCCTATTGCCTCACAGGCGCTCAGTCGGCATTCTGGGCAGGTTCAGGTGACATGCAATGGAGCCTCTCAAGCAGACCCTTCCGTTTCTATCCCACAACACATTCAGAAGGTGTTAATCCAGTTGATTCCTGCGATGCAGTGTTAGAGAAGCAGAACACTGGCAACTAGCTGTCGCAGGTATTGTACTTGTTCATCACAGAGGATGAGTTCTGAAAGATTTGTCTGTAGTCTTCCGATACCAGATTAGAAACGATATTAGAGATTACTTGATCAGTATCAGTTAAGGCTTGTAATTTGTATCTATAATGTACCTCTGGTTTTTACTCATTCCTCCTTCCTCATATTTAACCAGTAGGCAACTCCCAGTGTTTAGGGTAGGGATTAACCGGGGTCTAATGAAAAACAACATCAAAACGTATCTGTTCCTGGAAAGCACTATAGTTGAGGCTCAGGAATATGTGATGCAAATACACTCGATAGGACTTCTTTATGGGCAACAACATTTTTGTTACAATGCATTGAGAAACAGGAGTTTCTATAGGAGTAATTTCTATAACTGGTAGTCTAAACACTGCCACACGTGCAACAGGTTATCAAGCTGTGGGCTTGGTGTCTACCCCACCAACAAACCAAATGGTGACCCCTGCTGGTAGAAATGGAAGAAGGAAAGTCCTGTGTCTACTGGTAGACTATAAAATTAAGGGATTTCCTGTGTCTACTGGTAGACTATAACATTAAGGGAATTCCTGTGTCTACTGGTAGACTATAACATCAAGGGACATTGTTGCCACTCTTTTTTGGGCCTTTCACCCATCCCCACAGTGTTTCCTGTACAAATGTGTGCTAATACATGGCATCAAAGAGAACATTGCAATGGAATGAGCTCAGTAGCAACTCCAGCACGATTCAATTGGAGAGAGCAGTCCCATTATTGGCAGATTGGCCAAGGCCTTTTCTCCCTGAAGGCTTTCTGCCTCCAAACTGAGGAAGGATTTTGCTGTCGCACACTCAGTGACTCATAGTGACCTGTATATGTTGGAGAGACCTGCTAATCTCACTCACAGTTCCCACTCTGACCTGCTCATCCACTGACTGCCCAGTTCCCTTTATTGTCCAACTTCAAATAGGTTGACAGCCATCTGCACTGATCTGTCTGGTAACTCGCAAACACTCCTGGGATATCTTCAGCATAGGGCTGTCACAATATCAGATTTTCGCTACACGATTATCGTGGCCAAAATAATTCATGGTAACAATGTTATCGCGGTATCTGCAGAAAATATGAAGGGAAGAAAATTATATCAGTCAAATTCATCTTCTACGTTGTTTAATGTGGTTTTGTTTCCTATTTTTTGGAATTAATTACACTCAAAATACAAGTATATGGAGGTGGAGAGAGTCTGTAACCATAACTGTACAAATAAAAAATAAAAGCGTACAAAAAGAACAATGACAACTTAATGGATAGTGAAAAGGCAACTAGATGAACTGATAAACAAAAGATCCACAAGGCCTAACACTGAGAGGTGTTTTAGGAAAAATACAAAACATTTTCACCTAGCGAATAGGCTACGAAAAGGCATTAATTCAAACGCTAGTGTACAGTTCCAGACTCGTCGTTTAAGCACATGCATCATTTGTGCATGAATAAGCTATGAATAAGCTTTGGAAAAATACAACGTCCTTTTTTCCATGTGAATAGGCTACAGAAACGGCGCGTCTTTGCGGATCTCTCCCCGGGGTTCTCGTGGGGCTAACAAGTTGATTTCAACACCAGTGCATTGGTCCAGTCTCCTTGTTTAAGCACAAGCATCATTTGTCTATAGGTGACATGAATAAGGTATAAAAACTGAGAGGGTTTTCTTGAAAAATACAACTTCAGTTTCACCTAGTTAATACCATATTTTCATATGTGTATTATTAACATGATATCAATATTTCATTTCTTAAATAACACGGTTATCGTCAATACCGGTATCTCGCGACACCCCTACTTCAGAAGTAGTTTGATGTGCTTTTTTAATGTTGAACTGTTACTTAATTGACATAACCTGTCAAATAACCCCTATTAAATTCTGAGTCTGATTCACCTGATCCGAACTCTTTATCACATTGCGATATATTCATGCGGAGTAACTTTTAAATGGCCAATTCTACATCTGGCAAAGAAGTATAGAGGTTGTAGCACCAGTATTGACCTAATCAAAATGTGCTTGAAAATGAGCTAAAAATGTCAGACAATTTAGCTAGATAGTTTGCTTGCTTGCTAGCTCAGCTGAGCAAATGTCCAACCCATAAGGTGTTAAGAGTAAAATTCAACTTAATTTCAATACCAGAATTTGAATCCCAGGGGTCCTGCAGAGTGCAGGGTAATTGGCCAGCACCATCCTGGGTTAGTGGTTAGCAATCAAATATGCTTGCATTGCCTTGTCATACTCTAGTGACTCTTTATGGTAGCTTGGGTTTCTGTAAGCTTAAGCAAGGTTGAAGAGTGTGTTCCTTCCAACAAATTCTGAAAGAATTCCTGGTTCAGCGTGATTAGAACCAGAACAGCATCAGATGTGCTTCAGAAGACTTGACTGTATAAAATTCCTTGGGAGTTGCTGTGATGTAAGAGTAAAAAATATAGAAAGATTTACCAAATATATATGAAAGAATAAACAAATGAAGCTCAGTTCTGATCTGCAGTGATGAATGTTAGTGCGCTGATTATTGCAGACTGCCTTCAATATGATATTATCCAAAAGTTACAGTAGTACAGAGGCTTGTCATGTGAGAACAAAGTTATTTGCAGGTAATAATCCCAACAACCCAAAATTTGCCAATTAGTACATTGTTTGTGTATATGGCTCTTTGAAACGCTTTTGGTTACGCAATTATGTATCTCAAGTGAGCCTTCCATTTCAGTTTCAAAGGATTTCGAGTAAGGTGTTTGAGTATGGTTTTCTCTGGGGATGTGCTTGCAACCACAGACAGATTGTTTGAAAGAGAGTTCCTTTTCAAAAAAACACTTCAGGCGTTTTTGTGAGAACCTATCAAATCTCGAGCCATTTGTTACACAAATAATGCACCAACAAACAGACTCTGGTCCAGACCAGTGTGTTACAGGTCTCTCATTATGTCTCAGGTAAGTAATGTCAGCCAGCCTAGTGCACTCCTGCATTCATGGCATTACATGATGTTATGGCACTGATATAATGTCTAGTCATGATGTCTTGTCCATTATGAAATTATTTCAGACGGCCTGTCCACAGTCTACAAACACAAAATAATCAATTGCTACTGTTCCATTCTGTTGTTTCAGGACCAGATTGCTAATGATCTTTTCTCAGGAGAGGATGAAGAGGAGTCATCAGCTGATGACCTCACTCCCTCTGTCACCTCGGAAGCCTCAGACCTCCTTCACCAACACCTAAGAGGTACATATGATGAATTATGTCATATAAAGAACCATGCTAGTATATATTCTATATATAGGTTACAACAAAGGGACCTCTTCCCATAAATAGACATCTGCCCATCGTTCAAATAAAATATGTGTTTATAGCAAGGTTTATTTTTTGTACCGCAAATGTGTTACAGTGTTAAGAGGATGTGTACCCTGTAAAAAAATGTTTTGTTGACCTACATATATTTGGTCTTTAGGTCAACCTTATTGCCCGATAAAGGTGGTGTTACTCAATAAATAACCATTTGTAGTCATTTATATGCACTTAAAACATAAATGTAATCTCTTTGAGCAAAATAATCAGTGTACCTCTACCATTCCTTCAAATTGCCAGAATTCCGCAAAACAACGAAAACATAAATGAATTTTAAGATGTGACTTAATTTTTTTGGTAGGACTCCCTTAGCCCTTCATAAACACATTTAATGCACATTTAGGACATTTACATGTTAAAAGAAAATAGCAGAATGTTTTTCAATACTACACAAATGACCGGAATGGGTAGCTACTCTGACAATGACAAACGGAGGTTAGCCTACTTGAAATTACCTGGTCTTGAATGCAAATGCCAGCCTAGGCCAATGAGGAGACAGATTGTTATTGAATGTTAGGAGAAAATCTATATACTGGGCTAAAGTAGTGGGCTCAAACATGGGCTTAGACTTAACAATGGCAATTCTTCATGATGATCTCAAAATAATCTCAGTGTTTCCCCCTGTAATAACAGCGGGGAGGCACCGCTGCATCACAATTTGATATAAATAAGGTAGCCATCATCTGTGCGACAACCAAAGGTAGCTAGCTGGCTGACAAACTGTCACAACTCAATAGCTACAGTATATTAGCGCCATGCAGGCAACTTTAGAGATTCAACAGCAACAGTAAGACCTCTGGTTTTCGTATTTTGCCTTGAAAACAAGTCTACGGTGAAACGTCATATAGGCAACATTTGGCAGCAACTATAAGATTCAGATTTTCGTATTTTGCCTTCAAAATAGAAGTCTGTGGTGTGTATATATGGTGGGTAAGTTAATGTAGAAAACATTTATAAATGTATGTGAATTGGCACATCTAGTTTGTTGTTGTAGACAAATGTTATCAGCTAGACTAAAGTTGTGCTAGTGCCTCAATTTTGCATGTTATTAGTAGATATCTGGATAATCAATGAAAGATTCTATCAGAAATAACAGAACGTGCTAAAATTAGAAGGACAGAATTGTATAAAATGCACAGGTAATCTGTTTGTATTATCAATGTGTCTAATGTATTGTATCTCAATTAGCCTACCGTTAACTAGCTAGGTTAATTAGATTCTCTTATTCATGACAGCTACTATGTAATCAGAAGAAACAATCCGAAACAATAAGTTTGTTTACCAGGCCAGTATGAAGGGACATAATTGATTTCTCTCCTTTTGTCCTCATCATTCACCTTCCCCTCATCATTCACGCACACCATACGACCACCTTGATTGCTGCGGCTTTGCTGTTCATACATTGCAGCCCTAGCAAATTATATAGTTGCTTAAATATCTATTTTTCCCCATTTACTTTAACATTACATCATTGGTGTGTTAGAAATCAGCCGTTTCATATAGTGGTTGAAATAAAGATGGTGTACCCAGAGAGAGTCATTCAATTATTTATTGCAGCATTTAATAGTGTTGTTACAGACTCGATCCTTGGTCTTACAAACTCGAGCTCATCTCACTCAATCTCAAAGAAACTTCAGGTTGTCCTCACCTTTTATAGATATCCCAAACAGAATACACATTCCAGTACTGCAAGCCCATTGGCTAATTACTGTCGCGCTTTGAATGAACGTGACTTCCTGTGTATGGATAAAGAGATGGTCTTTTGCTATCTAAACATAACAAGCATACACTTCAACAGTTGTATCAGGTATTTGTCGTTTTTCATGAACGGGACCTGTTGATGGGGGATAATGCAAATTATATACTGGACGACCGGTGTGGTATATGGCCAGAAAGCATTGCGGAGTGCCTTGACCCAGAACAATTGAAGAGTCTAATCTAATAAACCTGTAGAAATGCTGAGAAGGACAAGCAATACATGCAAGAAAGACCTCAAACATCACACAGTTTTAGCACATCTAAAAAGAACAGTTGGCAAAAATTCCTCCCTGTCGATGTAGCGATGGACAGACCCAGGGTGGTATGACCGATTTCTTTAGGGAGTAGAGTAATTGCTGTGCCCTCTTGACAATACTAGTGGACATGATGGTCCCTGACAGTTGCTTTACTATGTAGGCACGGAGGATCTCAGAGCTGCTGACGCTGTTTACCTGCAGTCGTGTTGATGTGAATTGGGGCATGTTCCCTCCTCTCTTTCCTCATGATTTTGCTGATGTTGAGGGTGAGATTAGCATATCTCCCTTTAGGCTGACTCCTCAATCTTAATCTCCTGTCAATAGTATATAAATTAAGATTAAACATATCAAAAAGACACATTTTCAGTGGGTGTATTTTCCTTCTCACAGTGCATGAAACCATGACATAACTGTATAATTGCAGCCCATGTGTTTTCCCCAGCACATTCCCTGGCAGAAAAAGACACCTTAGTTGGCTCCTCAGAGGAAGATTCAGACGATGGTGGTGCCTTTATTACCTCCAACGATGGACACAAGGTGAAACACATGGGCTAATCAGCCGCGCTACAGTTTTTACATTTTCTTTTTATGTACACTTGCATCAAAGTGTATTAAAAACCTGTTTTCAGGAGTGTCTTTCTGACTTATTTCTTAGGACATCATGGTGGGTTCCATGTACCAAGCCAAAATCCCTCCTCTTAGCCCGTACACAGACCAAGAGAAAGGTAACCATCATTTTCCCTCATTTGTTGACCGGGTGGACGGCTGGAATGTGACTCATCTTCTATGTTGCGCAACTGCAATGAATGAGTGAACAGACTTTTCAGACTCACCTCAGTTTTTAAGTCCATCCTCATCAGTGTCCCTATTTTTGTCTTTCCCCCTCCCTCCTTTCCTTTCCCCCTGTCTCCCCATTCATCCCCCTCATTGTGTTTATCCTCCCCCCTCCAGTGTATGAGAATGAAGACCAGCTGTTGTGGACTCCAGACATGCTCTCCAGCCCAGCTGTGGAGGAGTTCCTACTGAGTGCCCAGAGACGAAGAAGACAGGATGGGACTGTCGACATCCTTATCAACGGGGGCATAATCAAAGACAATGAACAGGTGCAAAGTGGCTTGGTATAGAGGAAGAGAGTGCTGGGGGTTTCAGTTCAGTTCATATTGTAATCACTGACTCAGCCTTCTATCATATCTCTCTGACCTCTGTTTCCTCCTTACAGGCTTTGTATGAGCTGGTGAAGTGCAACTTCAATGCAGAGGAGGCACTGAGACGACTGAGCTTTAATGTCAAAGTGTATAGCGGTGAGTCTCTCCACAACTCTGAGAGTCTGATTTGTAGTAATATGTCGTGTTACTGCAACATCTTGCTAGTAACAACAACTTTGTAAACTTACTGTGAACTTATTATGAGTCATTAGTGGCCTCAAAGGATTAATTCAACTAAATGCAGTTTCGTCATTGAGAATTAATCTTCTTCAACTCTACAACCACCCATGTAAATAAATACACATTTTCTTAATTATCTTCAACTTTTTAGTTTCTGGATGCTTTAAGTATTCAGAATTTCAGTACATTTAAAAAAATCTATTTAGTTTCTTTGGAATTGTAAATTCTTTGTTGGTTTCTTTGGAAATACAGTTAATTGGTGGACGTACTTGAATGATTGTCAATATTCTTGTATAGTAGCAGTAGGTCTAATATTTATCTCTAGGACTAGTCTTCATAAAGTGTTGTATCTTATTCATATCAGTAAATCTACTTCGAAAACCCTTTGTTAATACTTGCTTTGATCTGTCCCTTGACTTTGGGGAGTCTAGGTTAAATTATAGCATATAGCACTGTCAAATCTACCAACTTATATTTGTTGCCTACATTCCACCCTTAATGCTGTTTGTCTTCTTTGCAGAAGAGCTGTGTGCCTGGAGTGAGGAGGAGTCTCGAAACTTTGAACATGGCTATCGAGTTCATGGGAAGAACTTCCATCTGATTCAGGCCAATAAGGTGAGTCCTTGCAAAAATAGATTTGCTACATTTGTTTTCCATCAGCCTGATTTTTTTTGTATGGGCAGTACAAAAGCAACTGAGAATGAGTCAGGCAACTGTATATATTTCAGTAATGGCCAAGACTGGCATAACACAATAGCTCTGTTGAAAGCTGCATCATCGTTTTACTGTTTTCCCATGGGTTTGTTTGTCTAACTGCTTTCCACTGGCTTTAGGTGTCTTACTGCTCTCAACTGGGTTTATGTGTCTTACTGCTTTCCCATGGGTTTAGGTGTCTTACTACTCTCCACTGGGTTTAGGTGTCTTACTGCTTTCCCATGGGTTTATGTGTCTTACTGCTTTCCCATGGGTTTATGCGTCTTACTGTTTTCCCATGGGTTTATGCGTCTTACTGATTTCCATTGGGTTTTATGTGTCTTACTGCTTTCCCATGGGTTTGTGTCTTACTGTTTTCCCATGGGTTTATGTGTCTTACTGCTTTCTTCTGGGTTTAGGTATCTTACTGTTTTCCACTGGGTTTATGTGTCTTACTGCTTTCTTCTGGGTTTAGGTATCTTACTGTTTTCCACTGGGTTTATGTGTCTTACTGCTTTCCAATTTGTTTAATGTGTCTTACTGCTCTCCACTTGGTTTACGTGCCTTACAGCTTTCAACTGGGTTTGGTATCTTACTGATCTCCACTGGGTTTGTGTCTTACCCTTCTCCATTGGGTTTATGTGTCTTACTGCTTTCCACTGGGTTTAGGTATCTTACTGCTCTCCATTAAGTTTGTGTCTTTCTGCTTTGTACTGGGTTTGGTATCTTACTGCTCTCCACTGGGTTTGTGTCTTACTCTTCTCCACTCGGTTTACTTGTCAGGTACGCACACGGTCGGTGGGAGACTGTGTGGGGTATTACTACATGTGGAAGAAGTCTGAGCGCCATGAGTACTTTACCCAGCAGACCACCAGGCTGGGCCGCAAGAAGTACTGTCTGCAGACAGGGAACATGTGAGTAACAATGTAGACGGGAGCCAGTATATCTCACTGCCTTGTTGGCACCAGCCGAGTTGGCACACCCAACTGAGAATCTAAAATAGTGAGTTGCTTGGTAAAACTACATTTATACAGACATATTTTGAAAATTAATGTCTGCTCTGTTACTGGACAACCCTAATATGGAAACAGCAGAACCATGGGGCCTCATTTAACAAGATTGTGTAGAAACAATCCAAAAATGTCTACTTAGGAAAGGAATAAAGAATATGCGTATGCATAGAAAAGTGGGATTTATCAAAAAATCGGGCCGTGTTTTCTTATTACTGGTAGGGGTGTTTATTATGTTGAGCTGATGTGAAGCTAGGATGGAAATAAAATAAAGTAGCAACAGAAAAGGATTCGAATTTCTAAACTGAATACAGAAATGAGTACAAGCTGCTGTTAGAACTTCCCTTTTCTCATGGGCTTTTCCTACTGGTTTCTGTTCCAGGGATGACGGTGACCAGGATGGAGACGTTGGAGAGATGGAAGGATGCTCCCAGATTGAGCCACCCTCCCCTCCACCAGTCACTGATCGCAACAAACCAGGTAACCACCACCCTGCTCCTGATTCCCCCCCAGAGCACTCTGCTGAGTCCAGACCTAGTAGAACAATGGACCCACATGCTAAATCACCCATGTCACCACACTCTACCTTAGTGTTGTTTGTTTTTATTTATCGTTTTCATAACATTGTTTGCTCCAGTTTGTGTTGTGTTCATGAACATATGATTTGAAGCATTTTGACCCCACCTGTCTGTGCTTTCCCATTGGCTTGTGTGTTTCCCTGTTTCTGCCTGTGTACTGATGTGGTGCTGCAGAAGAGGAGGGCCGTCCCCGTCGCAGACGAACGCCCCGCTTTCTCTTAAAGCCCTGAACTCACAGCACACAGGCCCCTCTAGGTAAACACTCTAACCAGATAGTATCACCTGGTAACGGCTGGAATTTGACAGGGCCGCCTGGTAAAGCCACTAACCAGACAGGGTCACTTAGTAAAGACTAACCAGACATTGCCAGCAGGTTAAGTCTTTAATCAGACAGGGCCAGCATGTAAAAGCTAACCAGACATGGCCATCTGGTAAAGATTCTAACCAGACAGGGCTATCTGGTAAAGACTCTCTAACCAGGTGGGCCACCTGGTAAAGGCTCTCTAACCAGGTTGGCCACCTGGTAAAGGCTCTAATTGCACAGGCCTGGTTAAGATTCTCACCAGACTGGGCCATCTGTAAGTATCCATAGCAAAGGCATGCAGTGGTCAACAAGATGTGAAGAAACTGTTAGCTTGTTGGTATTTCTCACTCTAAACTTGGACAAAACTCACAAGCTATCCTGTCACCTCAAAAAAGGTTTTGGACTGATCTGATAACGTTGAAGCTTTTTCGATAACCATGTTAGGATCTCAGTAAGAAATAATAGTACAGAAAGACTGCACAGCCAAGCATAAGGGAGTAAATGGCCCAATATGTCATGGATCTATTTAGTTTAGTCCAGCCTGTATCATGGTTATTGATCTAAAATAACAAGCACCACCTGGCCCTATCCCAGTGTATTGTGTTGGGGCCTGTCAAAGCTCTGCTACCTAATATACTAATCCCACTGGGATCCTCGAAGCCCACAGTATTTAACAGGCAGACAGATTCATTCAATATTTAGTCTATTTCCTATAAAGCTGAATAATATATTATTGACAGTTTTACAGACAATGCTCCATTGCGTTCCTAACTTCCTCCAATTTCAGCTGTTTCTGCTGTTAGTTGAAATGATAAACCCAAACCAGTTTTGTGAGGTTGTAACTAGAGCAGGCTTTTTGTCAGGAGACTTTGAAGGCATTATGTTTCTAAGGCCATGATGAACTGGCATGCAATTTAACATACCAAACCAAATGCATGATCAAATCACAGAAAAGTCTGTTATTGGAGCGTCAGTTTTTGTTTTGGTGATTTGCCAACTTTCACAAAGTTTCATGAATATACTGTATGAATGACATTATTTAAACCAACAATTTTCATGATCTTACAGTCACCAGGAGCTTTGCTGTATGGTACTAATTTCTGCAACTAACATTTTGTAAATGTAAGCTACTTCCTCAACAATGTTACCTCAGCTTTTTTTTTATGTTGCTGATTGGAAGAAAACAAAATGTTGGAAGCCATGGCCAATGTTGCAGTCATTGGTGGTTATTGATTTAGTGCTTTTCAAGTCTCTAGTAATTATTCTGTCATTGTCTAGATGCTGAGGTTCAGATGGAGGTTTTGGAGCTGTGTGGTGCTCCTTGTCCCAGCCCACAGAGGGAGCGGCAGTTTACTCACTCCACTCAACTCCCAACTGTGGAGGACCAGCATCAGGAGTCCTTTCTGAATTGTCCTAGCCCGGGACACTGTCCCACAGCCCCCCCTGCCCATCTCCCCCCGTCTCCCCAGCCCTACGGAATCCCGCTGTCCCCCTCAGGGGTGTGTCCCCTTCTGGGCTCTGGCTTCTACCAGCTGCAGTTGGAACCATTTCTGCCCGATGGCCTGTCCACTGGGCCCGAAGGTGGGGCTTCTGATCGGCTGCAGGTGGACTTCTCTTTGTCCTCCACCCCCCAACCCTTACCTGCCATCCCCACCTCTGTTTCTGTCACTTCTGACTTTGGATCCATCAGCAGTTGCCTGTGTTCTGCGGCCCTGTGCCCGCCTCATGTCCAGCACCCCCACTCTCTCACCCAGTGAGGGACTGAAAAGGCCTGTCTTTACCCTGGAGGACCTTTTAATATTTCCTGGGTTTTCTATACTTACAAGTACAGATAAAGTGAACTCCGACCAGGTGGGATGGTGTCAAGCTGCCCAAGGGAAAAACTGTGTTTTTCAAGGTAGATGGGCCTACCGGTATCCGAGTGTTTACCAAGTGAGTCCCACTGCTGACAAAGCACAATGGCTCACCTAGCTGTCTGTTCTGAAAGGGCAGTCACTCCACAGGAATGTTCCCAGTTCTTGCTGATAGATTTTCTGGGACTGGAAAGAGTGTGGGCTTGTTGATAGCTCAAAGGCCAAAGCCTGATGTTTGTTGCACTAGCCTCCTCTTCAACCAGAGACTGGGATTTCCCCTCCTTCACTGATTTCAAAATGTTACATAGAAATAGTGTACAGCAGACAGCCATGACCAGGAGTCCTTGATGCTTTCTTATGGCACAAGATAGTTCTGATAAGACTGTTTCTATGAGCAGGTTTCAGTCTTCTGCACTTCTGTAGGACTCTTCACCCCTCTGACTGTGGACCTCTTAGGATCAGCCTCCTGGTTCACTGTGATTCCACCTCTTGGACATCCACGGGTGAAATGTCAGGTTTTTATTCCGTATGTTTGCAATGAAAGGTCTGTTTAAAGAGTCTATGAAACAATGCTTTCCATCACAATGTTAGTTCTTCGTTCCCAATTGTTCCTTGGAAGGTTTGCAATAAGAACCCTGAGATTGTGATGGAGACGTTTTATATTGTTTCCAATTTGTGTTATTATTTGAAATGTCTTGTGCAGTACCAAACTCCCACAATTCCCTGATGACCACGGTAGGGCACATTAGCCTATGTTTAGCCTGTCATGACAACACATGTACATGCTAATGTAGGTAAGTCACTGTCATGACAACACATGTACATGCTACTGTAGGTAAGTCACTGAATACAAAGTTACTCAGGTTTTGTGGTCCTCTGGCTTCTTCTGTATATAAACTCCAGTTGTTTTGTGTGTTTGAGTGTTGAATATGTCCTGAACCACACCTCCAACGTTGGGGATATCTGTGACAATGAAAAAACCCAACAGGAGTGAAGGACAAAAACGAGTGTTTGACAAGTGTGCAACGTTATGAACATTGCCACTTGATAATGTGATATATACTGTTTAGAGCTAATACAGCTATATACCCCAGGTTTCACTGATGCTGTACAGTATTTTGCCACTAGAGGACCTCAGATTTTACTTCCCTGCCTCTGCTCAGGTGGGCTAAGAGACAATCCGTCCTCTGAGCTTTCTGCCCTGATGGCTGGAAAACTCCATGTCTTTATTTATTCCCAATTTTCTATTAAAGGTGGGGTCTTCCTCTTCTCCCTGCTCTTACCTGATATGTTCTTGATCTGTATTTTGTCCAGCTGTCTACAGGAAGTTCTGGATGTTGACTTTTGGAGCAGGAAAGGGGGTAAACACTCTTGGTTGTTTTTTTGTTTTTTTTAGCATTTATATCAAACTGCTTCTGTTTAAATGTTGGTTTGTAATTATAATTATTATATTTTGTAAAAACAAAAATAACCTATTAAAAGTGCACACATTGACAAATAGTGAGTCATTACAAATGTCCACACACATAAACATACATATACCAGTACTTGATTCCTAGTGTGGTCAGCAAAAATGTTTAAAAACCTGAATCAAATTCAACATTGAACCCATTCTCGGTACTTGCTTGGGTTTAAACTAAAGTGCAGGCATCAAATTAATCTGAATCCGCTATACATTCTTTTATTGAATATAATTGTATTTATATTTTTTATTGAATATCATTTTATTTGAACCATGTTGTACATTCATCAATGAAACCGAACGATGTTGGGTTGCTTCCTCAATGGAAAGTGACTAATATTTTTAGGATACAGATGTACACTGTTTTCTTTTTTTCAGAATAAGATTGTAATATATATCATTTTAGTGTAGTACAACAGTTTTTTACAGTTGTACTACACCCCCTTGAACTTTTTCAACTCATGCAAGTGCCTTGCAGTTTTTATTCAGATTAATTTCAGCTGATCTACATGGATACTCTAGACTTTTAATCAGATATATATTTTTTGTTATTATTGTGAAATGTTTTGTGAAATTTATGGTTACGTTTTCACATGTAAAGAAAGAAAATTCCCTTATAATTATGGACTATGGTGTGTTGGTAAGTGGGGAAAACATCTAAATTTAAATCAGAATTTAAATGCATGAGACTCTGATACAAATAGTGAAAAGGTTAGGGGGGTGTAGACTCCCTGTAGGTATTGTATAGTGTATAAAAGCAGAGATTGGAATACTTGGGCTTCAAGTACATGGGTAGTACCACATAATTTAAAGGTTGATTCATATGCACTGTTTGTATTAAATTACTACTTTAAACAACTTTACATACAGATTAAACAGTAATTCCCATTATTTTCCTTTGGAAAATATAACTTTTCGCAAAAATCCAAAACCTAGGCTAATTATGTTTTGGGTTAAAGCCAAATGGTGGAGTAAACCGTGCTTCTGGGTATTAGACCTTGGTCCTCCATGGTGAACTGTGTGAAACCATTAACAAAAACACATCTTTTGGATTTACTTTTGTATATTGCAGGTATACCACTGCTAAGTGGAAGTTCATTACTATGTCCCTATCCTTATTAGGGTCAACTACATCATTAGGTCTGAAAGACACCAGGATATTTTAGCCAAAAACCTGGTTGTTTCTGCCTGGAGGCATAAACTTGGCCACCAGTGAATCTTCCCGAAAGACAATGACCTAAAGCACACATCGAAATCCACAAAGAAATGGTTAATAGACCACCAAATCAATTATGATCAAATTTCCTGTGTTTGTTGTTGTTCCCCTTAAAGATTGTGGCAGTAATGTGAGACCACATCCATTGTAGTCAGAGGGAGTGTGGCCAGGAGTGTGCTATAGCGTGACTGAGCGGCCTGTGTATGGGCTAGAGACTGGGAAGGAGCTGTCAGTATGAGCCTACTCTAGACAAGGAAGTATAATTTGCAACAACAATCACCTACAGTATATCCTTGTCTTTAGCTTAATAACTGATTTAACAAGAATTGCCAAAGTACTGAACCTCATTTTTTAGGATATATTGTACAACTCATTACACAATAACCACACTCACCATCTTAAACTCTTAAGCCCCCTCTCCTGGCCCCAGACTGATGGTGCAGCAGCTAACCAGCAGGGCTATTATCCTGCAGTGGGAGCCGGCTTCACCCGCAACTACAGCCTCAATGTCCAAAGTGAATAGCAACCTCCAGAGGTTGTAGTTGTGGTGCCAGGAGACCAGCTGTGGTACCAACTGAATGGTGTTTCAGGACAGTACAGGATCCACATGCTGACATCCTGAGAATGCTTCTGGTCCGATTATAGCTGTTGCTGTAGATTAGGACTGAAACGGGCGGAGATGTTGGAACTGTTCTATTTACTTTATTATGCTTACATTTTTGTATGTGCCCACTTATGAAAGTGTGTAGCTGTATCTGTGATTGAGGGTGTGTGTGTGTAATTGTTTATAACTATACTTGTGAGAACCCAAAAGGATAGAAAAACAAGTAAATTTTTACCTTTGGCATTTTGCCGGTAAGGAAAAATAGGATTTTATATCTGAATAATCCCCACAAGGGAAATAAAGTGTGAAATATGTTTGTGTTTCAATCTGGAGGAAAGCGTTTCATCTGCACCATTCTGAGGTGTTCCATTCCTGGTGTGTTCAACATTGTAATACTGCTGACCTGCTGACAGTGGAGACAGGTGTCACAGCATAGAGAGATCAGTGGAGACAGAGGTGTCGCAGCCAGGGATGGCGACAGCAATGACAGGGCCCAGGACAGAATTTAACGTTTTGGACCCAAAAAAGGGCCAAAAAAGTAGTAAATAGTAATGATATTACTGTCCAAAAAACAGGTCATAAAAGTTTTATTGTTTAATGTTTCAACTCATAAGTTGGCAACAACAGAACACAGGTAATTTATTATGGAACATATTTTCAATAAATAACCTACTAAGTCACAGTCAGCCATTACCTAACAGCTACACATATTTTGATGTAATTTTTTAGATTTGTCCTTCAATCAAATTTATTTATAAAGCACTTTTTACAACAGCAGTTGTCACAAAGTGCTTTACAGAGACACCCGGCCTTAAACCCCAAGGAGCAAACAACAGTAGTGTTGAATTTCAGTGGCTAGGAAAAACTCCCTAAGAAGGCTGAATTTTAGGAAGAAACCTAGAGAGGACCCAGGCTCAGAGGGGTGACCAGTCCTCTTCTGGCTGTGCCGGGTGAGATATTAAGAGTCCAATTGGAATAATTTATACATTTCTCTGGGCTAAATCCAGAGGCTATTTGATTTTAGACTAGGTCAGAAGTATGACCAGGTGGACAAGGACAGGGACAGCAGCGGGCCCCCCAAACCAGGTAATCCGCAGGTGTGGACCAGGCCCTCATCTCCTCCTAAAATTTTAAACTGGAGGAAACTGAGAAAAGTTGGAAGTGCATTCCTCATATCCCCCAGCACAATAATATAGCAGCGTAACACCTTGGAACTGAGACGGGGGGGTCCGACGACACTGTGGCCCTACCTGGGGGAGGCCCCGGACAGGGCCCAACAGGCAGGAAATCAATCCACCCACATTGCCAGGCATCAACCAAAGGGACACCCACCAACCGCAACCCCCCTGAATGAGGGCAGAGTATTGCCAGCAGCGTACAGCCCAATTGCACAAGTGCGCAACAGAGAGTCAACAACAAGCCAGTGACTCTTCTCCCGAAAGGCATTGGAGGGAGGGCATCCCAGTGGCAACGAGAGCCCACCTGGCAAGACCGCAAGGGTGGACAGTATCAAGCCTACTGGTCACCTTCACGCCCCCGGGCCAGGGTACACCTAATTATAAACCGTGCTGTAGAGATGAGTTTTTAGTAGACACTTGAAAGTTTGCACTGAGTTTGCATTTCTAACCTTAATTGGCAAATCATTCCACAGTAGTGGAGCTCTATGAGAAAAGGCCCGCCAGCTGTTGGTTTAGAAATTCTAGGTACAATTAAAAGGCCTGCATCTTGCGACTGTATGTTACGTGTAGGTATGTATAGCTGGATCATTTCAGCAAGGTAAGTAGGAGCAAGTCCATGTATTGATTTATAGGTTAAGAGTAAAATCAGCCCTAACCCTAACAGGCAGCCAGTGTAAGGACACTAGGACAGGAGTAATGTGTTCAATTTGTTTTGTTCTAGTTTGGATTCTAGCAACTGTGTGCAGCACTAATTGAAGTTTATTTATTAATTTGTCTGGATAACCAGAGAGAGGTACATTGCAGTAATCAAGTCTAGAAGTAACGAAAGCATGGATTCATTTTTCTGCATCAGGTTTTGATAGAAAGTTTCAAATTTTTGCAATGTTTCGAAGATGAAAATAAGCCACTCTTGAGACATATTTTATATGTTCTTCAAAGGAGAGGTCAGGGTTAAGGGTTACGCCAAGGTTTTTTACAGTTTTTTGGGATACGACCATGCAGCCGTCGAGGTTCACAGTGAGATCTGCTAACAACGCTCTTTGTTTCCTAAAACAAGCATTTCTGTTTTCCTTGAGTTTAAGAGCAAGAAAATCTCTGTCATCTACTTCCTAATATCTCAAACGCATGCTTCCAAAGTACCTAATTTAGGGGCTTCTCCATGCTTCATTGAAATATTTAACTGTGTGTCATCAGCATAACAATGAAAGTTTACATTGTGATTTCAGATTACATCGCCCAGAGGGAGCATATATAGTGAGAACAATAATGGGCCCAGAACCGAGCCTTGAGGAACACCAAAGCATACCTTTGACTTGTCAGAGGATATACCATCCACACTAACAAACTGATATCTTTCAGATAAATACAATTTAAACCAGGCTAGAACATGTCCACGTAGCCCAATATGGGTTTCCAGTCTCTCTAAGAGAAGGGAGTGATCAATAGTGTCAAAAGCAGCACTAAGGTCAAGAAGCAACAGGACGGATGCAGAACCTTTGTCTGAGGCCATTAGTTGCCTTCACGAGTGCAGTCTAAGTACTACTGACTGGAGTATTTCATAAATGTTATTTGTCTTTAGGAAGGCATTCTGTTGTTGGTAAACACATTTTTCTAAGATTTTTGAGGAATGGGAGGTTCAATATTGGCCAATAATTGTTTAATATGTCGGGATCCAGATTCGATTTTTTTAGAAGAGGCTTAATTTCCGCAATTTTTAGTGAGTTTGGTACACATCCGGAGGAAAGGGAGCAATTTATTATGTTCAGCATTGGCTGACCTAGCACAGGAAATAGCTCCTTAAGTAATTTTGTTGGTATCGGGTCTAGCTGAGAGTTTGTGGGTTTAGTAAATGTGTTGAGCGATATGGTATCAAAAAATTAAAGTGTCTCCATTGACACCTGGTCAGGGAGGTTCAGGACATTTTTAGGACAACTGAACTTTTGAGGACCAAAACTATTTAACTATTTAGTCAGTTATTTGTTTTCTAATGGTGATGAGAAACTTTTCATCAAAGTAGTTCATGTATTCATTACAACTAAAGTGAAGACCCACTACACTTGCTAAGCTTTGCTTTTTTGTTGACTTTGCAACTGTATCAAAGAGAAATTTTGGATTGTATTTGTTCACCTCAATCAGGTTGGAGAAATAAGCTGATCGAGCAGACGTGAGTGATTTTCGGTATTGTAGTGTACTGTCTATCCAGGCTAGTCTAAATATATCCAACTTGGTGGAGCGCCACTTTCGCTCCAATTTTCTGGAGGCTTACTTAAGTGCTCTAGTATTGTCTGTGTACCAGGGAGCAAGTTTCTTGTTGCGTATTTCTTTTGTTTTTAGTGGTGCAACTGTGTCTAATGTATTTCCCATTGTGTATAGATCCTCGATTTGATCGTTTACAGATTTATTTACTCTGGGGGTAAATTATTAGATCTACAATATCTATTTCTCATGACAGGACTTAATCTAAGGTGTGATTGTGTCAAGGTGTTGGACCTGAGACATGTTGGATGAAACCCATTGAGTCAATTATGGCTTCAAAGGCTTTTTGAAGAGGATCATTGGACTTTTCCATATGAATATCGAAATCGCCAAAAATGTGAATACTATATCTGCCATAACTACAAGGTTAGACAAGAATTCTGGAAACTCATTGAGGAACATTGTGTATGGCCCAGGGGGCCTATAAATAGTAGCTATGTAAAACGATTTATCGGCCTGGTTAACTTTCATGAGTAAAACTTCAAAAGAATGAAATGAAAAGAATGAATCCTTCCATTTCTGTGTTCCTAGTTTTGGTTGCATGGTGGCAATGTTTTAGCCAGATAGCTACTGTAGTTAGACACATTTATATTGGTTAAATTTGAACAACTTTGTAGGATTTTTTCAGTAAAAAAAACAATTGCTGCATTTTGCAATTACTCACTGGTCAGAAAGTGGTTCTGCACTAATGCCCGATAGAGAATGATATTCCGAATAAAAATATGAAAAATTGTATTACCTGTTCCAAAAAAAAGGGCTAACTCAGAGTTCAGCGTTCTTCTTAGCCTTGCTAACGTTAGCTTAGGGTTCCTGGTAGCTAGCTACAGAGAGTTGGTCTTAGTCTTCTTTCCCTTCTTTGCAGTTTTTGTAGTGTATGTTGTAGTAGACAAGGAAAGAATTGACCGTTCATCGTCCTGGTCTCTAGCTGCCATTACAGTTTCTTACAATAAGCGAACTTCGTTCCCTATGGCTTATTTATGCTATATATCATCCAGGTAAAATGTGTATTCACAAAATAAGCCAAGGAGTAAAGACTGCCTCGCAGAAGGTGATTGGCTGGAACGGGATTGCTGGAACAGAACTAGCTGGGAAGTAGCGGCATGCTCCAAAAATTATAAATGGACATTCCACTGGCACTGTACATCTGTTTTTTTACTGAAGAAATCCTACATAGTGCAGCTTTAAGAACGTTGTGTTGGCACTAGTGTTAAGGGTATCACTCTGATTGGCTGTAACCATTTGTCTGTGAACATTGTTATAGAAAAAGGTTGAATCATAACGCTGTATGAAAAATAGCAAAAAGCATGAATCCCTTCATCAATGCAATTCTTCTGTTTAATAACTGTGTAGCTTTCTCAACAATACGGAATTCTAACATTGAGTGACTAGTTAATAATTGTATTAAAGCCAACCAAATGGGCCCCCATGACCAACCGTTCACTGTTGTTGTCCCCTGTCGGCGGCACTGATCAGCACAGAGAGAGCAGCTGAGACCAGCTGGAGTGAAACTCTCCACAAGTCTTATCAGCCTACTGCACTCTGTCAGACCCATATGTTTTCCTGCCTGATTAGCGACAGACTGCCGACTGCCTCCGTCTGTGTCTGATAACAGCATCTGTTCTCTGCAGGTTAAAGCAGAATTTCTGGCCTCAAGTACCTGACCTTAGACATGATAGTCCCTCCTGGATCCCTGAAACTAAATACACAAAATACTTTTTTAGTGGTGGGATGGGTAAGCCTAACTCTTCCAAAATGAAAAAAGAAACTGTTACATTGCATATACACTCACCTAAAGGATTATTAGGAACACCTGTTCAATTTCTCATTAATGCAATTATCTAATCAACCAATCACATGGCAGTTAATTCAATGCATTTAGGGGTGTGGTCCTGGTCAAGACTATCTCCTGAACTCCAAACTGAATGTCAGAATGAGAAAGAAAGGTGATTTAAGCCATTTTGATCGTGGCATGGTTGTTGGTGCCAGACGGGCCAATCTGAGTATTTCACAATCTGCTCAGTTACTGGGATTTTCACACACAACCATTTCTAGGGTTTACAAAGAATGGTGTGAAAAGGGAAAAACATTCAAGGCAAAAATGCCTTGTTGATGCTAGAGGTCAGAGGAGAATGGGCCGACTGATTCAAGCTGATAGAAGAGCCACTTTGACTGAAATAACCACTCGTTACAACCGAGGTATGCAGCAAAGCATTTGTGAAGCCACAACACACACAACCTTGAGGCGGGTGGGCTACAACAGCAGAAGACCCCACCGGGTACCACTCATCTCCAATCCAAATAGGAAAAAGAGGCTACAATTTGCACGAGCTCACCAAAATTGGACAGTTGAAGACTGGAAGAATGTTGCCTGGTCTGATGAGTCTCGATTTCTGTTGAAACATTCAGATGGTAGAGTCAGAATTTGGTGTAAACAGAATGAGAACATGGATCCATCATGCCTTGTTACCACTGTGCAGGCTAGTGGTGGTGGTGGTGTAATGGTGTGGGGGATGTTTTCTTGGCACACTTTAGGCCCCTTAGTGCCAATTGGGCATTGTTTAAATGCCACGGCCTACCTGAGCATTGTTTCTGACCATGTCCATCCCTTTATGACCACCATGTACCCATCCTCTGATGGCTACTTCCAGCAGGATAATGCACCATGTCACAAAGCTCGAATGATTTCAAATTGGTTTCTTGAACATGACAATGAGTTCACTGTACTGAAATGGCCCCCACAGTCACCAGATCTCAACCCAATAGAGCATCTTTGGGATGTGGTGGAATGGGAGCTTCGTGCCCTGGATGTGCTTCCCACAAATCTCCATCAACTGCAAGATGCTATCCTATCAATATGGGCCAACATTTCTAAGTAATGCTTTCAGCACCTTGTTGAATCAATGCCACGTAGAATTAAGGCAGTTCTGAAGGCGAAAGGGGGTCAAACACAGTATTAGTATGGTGTTCCTAATAATCCTTTAGGTGAGTGTATATCTGTAGACACATGCTCTCATTGAAGAAGTCAAAACAACCAAAACTACGACTCTTTTAGTGAAAGCGTTTCTTAAGGGATGGTAGGCCCTCTAATTGCCCTCGATGGTTGGAGCTGACTGACTGGCGTTCATGAGCTAGCAGAGGCAGGGAGCAGTAGATCTAACGTGTGATTTTAAAGACTGGGGTAGAGGCGCGTATTTACAAAATGCACAAATATTTTAAGAAGATGCAGGATAACAAACTGATAACAGAAACAGGTCAACTGAAATATGAAGGCTAAATATCAACTTGACAATTGCCTGCACAGCATAGAGATTGATATAAGGTGCCCTCCCTTATTATTGGGACTGTAAGCATTTTCTTTCCATATTAGATTATTTTAAAATAAATAAACAGAAACCGGGCAGGCTCTGGACCTTGTAGGGCAGGGGTGATCAATTCTTACCCTACCCTCTTACCCTACCCTACCCATTTGGCTAATCTAAAATAGCTGGTGCCTTTCATAGCGCTTTCAATATCCATGCCTTCACAAAATTCATAAAGGTACTACTATGGGGATCATGCTCCAACCTACTCTATGGAACTGCATTTGACCAGCAAACACAACTTCTTTAGACTAGCTCAATTAGAAATAAACCACAACTGATTCCCATTTATTTAATTTGTATGACATTTTCAGAAATTATATAAGATCAAATAGGTGAAACCCTCAAGAAAAATGGATGCTTGGTGAGAGCAATCACATACATTTTCTCACAAATGTTGTGATTACTCCTTTTTGCACTTTTTGTATGCTACTTGCTACTTACCAATGTAACATGTTTACATGTTTTTTCTGTGTATTTCAGGATCCCAGAGAGAACACCAATTCAAAAACAGCCCCTGTTTCCCCACTCATCCAGTAGGGGTCAGAACCATATTTATTTTAAATGTGGTAGAATACATCTCTTAGAATGCTGCTAAATTGTGTATTTTTTTTTACATGTATTTGTATATCTGTTACAACTGTACGGCTTTACAGTACTTTGTTAAGTCCATGACATCTTTGTCCTCCTGTTTAATGGTGTCCTACTGTGTTTTCTGTGTGAAGGCCACCAGAAAGTATTTTAAAATACTGAATATGTATCATTTGTTCTTTAGGCAAACTACTATAACTTAATACTGAAATATAATATAATTCACTGATGTCATTCTAACTCTTGGTACATGGGTACTACAGCATCTGTGGTCCAAGAGAGGCCAGAAGGCTGCTGTGCGAGACTGGAACCAAACCTACATATACCTCTAGATGTAGTGCAGAAATAGACACACAATGTAGACCTAGCTATAGAGTCCTGCTGACACTTGGTCATGTTAATTACAGGACTCTAAAAGACTGGACTTTTAATGCTTTTTCAGAGTCGTGTTATCTTTCCAGATACTGAGCACAGTACTCTGCTTGGGTTCAACCCCTACTGTAGAGTTTTGATTAATGCCCACAATCCCTGGCACTCATTTTAATCCCATAAAATGTTTTACTAGCTAGCATCAACCGGCCAACCTAGTAAACATCCCTGGTCAGGATGTTTTGCTGTTTCAGCAGGAGCCGGAGAGGAAACATTCTGAATTGCAAATCTATTGAAATGCTTTTAACAAGGCAGGAACGGCTCAGGACAGTGAAACACTTGTCATGCTTTCAGAGATCCCAGCCTACAGACATCATAGTGTACTATGATGCCTGACACTGAATAACCATGTCAAGTGGCTAGGAAAGAGTTGTGATGTTTACAACCTCAGCCAGAAATGTGCATGAACACCTGTTTATATGCTCTGCTGGCCTGCAACGTGTTGTGCAGTTCCTACCATATCCAACAATTGGAATCTCACTTGTAACCTGCATTAATTAGTGACAGATTCAGGAACAGTGTGAAGATACTATCTAAGCAATTTAAACTGGAATAAAAATGTTGTACATGCTGTACTGTAGGCTAAATGAATGAATTTATTATTTCAGAATTTATATTTAAACGTGTGTACCAAAGGTCAACCTTCAGTAGAGGACAAAAAGGTTTTATAATCCCATTAGTAAATACCAGCTCGGTTTTGTATTTCGATGCCGGGCTCAAGTAAATTTTCCAGGTGGTACACTAGTATTTACGCCAAACTGTGAACGTAGCGTAACTGCAACGAAAGGAAGTGGGAAGGAGGGATCAGTGGCTGGCATGGTGTATGGAGGTGGTGTGGAGAGGGTAATCGTTTTTGTTGTACGCCTTAACTACTCCGAAGACGGGGGTTTTCGTTTTCAGTCCTGTCCGTAACCACAATAAGCCCGAGAAGGGCGCACGATTTTAACATTGTCGCCGCTTGAGTCTAAATTTGGAACGAGTATTTTTACTTAAAACTGCACACCTAGGTGTCAACATCGATTGTCAGGTAGGGAAGTGTAGACTAAGATCCGGAAGAACTCGCTGTACAGGTTCTTTGAAGACAATTTACTCAACGAATTCTATGGACTCACGACTCGTAAACTAAGTTTTCTAACAAGTTACATAATCTGACAACGTCCATCAAGAGAAGTATAATGGAGGACTTGAAGAAAAAAAAGCTGTATGTCTTGATGGATGTACTGTGCGTGATAGTGGGTAAGTAGGTAGCCTACAGTTGCTAAAGTGTATCAATTTTAAGCGGTGCTTGAACGTAGACATTATATAGCCTGGTAAGCACCAAGTAGGTCACATGAATCCAAACTAGAGTTGTCATTATTGTTCCTAAAGTTACAATATATGTACTATGGGTTTTCATAGTGCATATTTTGGTCCATTTTGTTTAGGTCAAATTCGAACTTTAGCCTATGGCTTTTTTTTCATTACAAAGGTCAAATTTGGGAGCTCAAATAGATGGTATTTAGGTATCGGACCTATACACTTAATGTTTTGTCGTCCCCAATGACCATGGTCCTGTTCTAGTCTGGGCTTGTCCCGATCTCATCAAAGAAAAGCCTGATAAAAGCTGATCGTTAATATAGCACTGTAGTAGATGATAAGATGTGTTATACCTGCATGTTGATTTTTCAACCCAGCAATCAATTGGGTTTTCCATGTGCAAACCTATCCCACTGACATGGTGATACTCAATTGCATCATGGGCAAATAGGAAAAGTGCATTATCTTTCCCATCATGAGCCATTTTCCGATACACTGACTGGGTTTGCAGGGTTTGAGCTGAGTTTCAGGAAGCTCAGTGTTTGTTTATGGAAATTGTGCTCCCCCTTATTCCCTATTTTCCTCAATATGTAGTCTGACCAAAATCCCTGTAAGAATGTGCCTCTTTTCCACATTCAATACATTTTCAAGGATATTGCTTGCATAGTTTAACCCACAAGCTACTTAATACTCAATTATTTCAATATGAACTCTGTTTGGGCATTCATGGTGCAGGCTGTCTTGCATTAATGTCATAGTGCATTAATGTGTCTTCTGTCAAAGTGATAGTCATTGAATATACTGTATGGGACAGAATAAAATAGGCTACCCATCTGAAGTGAAGCTATACTGTAAAAAATACATTGATGTTTTCATCATCATCCACTCTGAATTATTTATCTCTTTGCCGCTACCAATATCAACAAGGCTGAATATCTCCCGACTGTCTAGATATGGGGTTGTTGTTACATGGAGAGTGCAGATCCTTCACTTGGCCAACTATCACTGTGAAATGGTCGTGCCTTTGGCGGCACATTCCTTTGGGGTTGTTGTTATGCAGTTAGAGGACAGTAATAGCGGATTTGATTAATATGTCTGTTGGGACCTGCTCCAGTGAATCATCCCCGGGCTATAAGGAGGATCTATCCCACCGTGGGATAGTCCACATGTGAGAACACCAGTGCCTGTCTGGCTGCCTCTCCGATTAACTCTTCGGCTCACTATGTCACAGTCTTTGGCTTCTATTCTGTCAGTCAAACTTAGATGACCCTTCCCTCCCCGTGCACCCTCAGGGAGAGGGAGACCTCGTAAAATGCCTGCTGCTCATCTTAGCAGAATAGAAAGTATTTTTAGGCACAACAGTTATGGTGTGGCCACAAAAATGTCTTAAATGCTCTCTACTGCCCAATCTGTTGCAGTACTATGAGAACAATGTTATTGCTGGCTTGCATGTAGGACAAATTGTTAGAGCTTCTAAGTAAGAGTCCAACTGAATCACTACCATGGTTTGAGGTATTTGATATAAGGAAGTGAATGGTACAGTGGTGTGTTCTGTAGTTTAATTATTAGAAGGTGACTAGGCAGTGTGAATGAAGGGGTTTGCAAGAAGCAAGAACCAAAAGAGGTTCTATTCTTTCCTCAGGGTTATTTCTCTGCATTGTCTCTCTGCAGGGGTGTTCTAAGACCAGGGGCCAGTAATGTGGTTTAGAAAGAAAATCTTTTAAAAAAGTCTATCTATTCGGGATAGGGCTACATCATATTTTATTCTACTTTAAAATGTCTGTTAAAACCTAAAATGACCCCTGTTTGACAAATAGATTTTCAAAACCTGTAATGCTACTTTTTATCTATCCAGGATCAGATAATTTCTTGTGTAGTCAGACCTACACTTTGCCATCTACTGGACAGGTTGTGATACTGCTTCTATGCTGTGATAAGGAAACAGAAATGTGTACTACATTAATAACGGTCTTGATTAGAAATAATTAATTATCAATATAACAAAGTACCACATACCATCACTTTAACCTATTCATCCTTTTTTTTTAGGTGTCATTTTATTTTCTTTAACTACATTAACATTTGGTTGTGGTGCCTTTCACCAGTATTAATCCATCCTTGTGGGATCAAGACAATGACAAAATGTTTTTAAAAATCTCCCAGAGGACATACAATACATTTTCGTGTTTTTTAAAACCCAATTTGGAAGAACTTGCAGGACTGCCGCATACTGGATGTTTTTCCCTTTTCACACCATTCTTTGTAAACCCTAGAAATGGTTGTGCATGAAAATCCCAGTGACTGAGCAGATTGTGAAATACTCAGACCAGCCCGTCTGCCACCAACAACCATGCCACGCTCAAAATTGCTTAAATCACCTTTCTTTCCCATTCTGACATTCAGTTTGGAGTTCAGGAGATAGTCTTGACCAGGACCACACCCCTAAATGCATTGAAGCAACTGCCATGGGATTGGTTGATTTAGATAGTTGCATTAATGAGAAATTGGACAGGTGTTCCTAATAATCCTTTAGGTGAGTGTATTAATGCCCAGGGCATAGCCTGGCTGAATCGGGTGATTGCTGGTTGCATTTGATTTTTAAGACTGGTGCCCAGGAGAGTGGGCTGGATTCCCGCTTCAAGATGACGGACGGGATGGTTCAACGCAAAACAAGGATGTCAGTGAGCGCATGAAAGGCTTTAGGAAGAACATTTTAGGTTTTCAAACAATTGAAGTATTAAATTGTAAAATTGTATATTTTCCCCAGGCTATTTAAAGTAATCAGGGTATTAGGTGTGTTTTAGTTGGCTGTAATTGTTTTATAAATGTTTTATTAAAGAGAAGTCAGTACTAGTAAGTCATCGTCTTTACTGAAGTTGTCATTCTTTCATTTTTAATGTTTTTGTTTTAGGCAATAGAATCCTCCCTCCGTCACCAGATTACGTACACGGGCCATTATGTTCAAAACCAGTGGTCAGTATAGAACTTGGTTTAGAAGACGAAATAAACGTGACATCCCATTCTCCCTTATTAAAACAGAAAGCAGTATGTCCCCTCCCCAAACAATCTGCTGCCTGCCTGATTGTCCTTCTGTTTGGGTTTGTTGATTAGTGGTGATATATCTGAGACCTTTAGAGATGGTGAGATTACTTTTTTTTTTTAATATTCTGTTTTTGGATGAACTTGGCTTTTTCAATGCGGTGATCATCTGAACGAAGTTCACCTTTAATCCTAAACCCCAATAGGCTCTGTGCACAAGCTTATGGATGAACTTCCGCTTTAGCCAGATGTCGGCATATCAGTTTCCGGTTTACTTAAGGCGATCACCCGCATCGCCCCAAAATTTCAATTTTTAGTAGATGTCTCCAAGACCTGCCTAAAATAAGCATTAGTGATGTCCATCGAATTGTTGATGCCTGGTCCCCTGCTCCAACAAGCAAGCGGAACAAGGGATTCAAACTCTACGTATCGAGTTATCTGCACAACTACGAGAGTAAGTAGTTTACTGTGGTGTAAGCTAGCTAGCAACGTGTTCCTTTTTAGTGTAGTATTAGGCAGGACAATAGAACGCATAAAAATTCACCCTAGCCTCAAAAATGGCAAAAGAACGCTGGCTGAGCTGGAACGCTAGCGCGTCCCCATAGCAAGTGAATTGAAACAAACCTTTGTTCAGCCTCTTCTAACCTGAATTATGCTTAAAATTCGATAGCCGCAAAAAAGCACCAAAACAGGTCTCCTCTTTTATTTTACTACTGTAACCTCATTTCACAACGAAACTGAAAAATAACAACTGGCATAGGAAGTAAACATCTGGTCCTATATGGTATTAATTGCGCTTAAACCTGCGTTACGTGGAAGTATATAGAAAAATCGCCTTTTCTGACTATTTTTAGTCTAGCGTTTGAAGTCATTTTCCTGATTAAAATGATGCCCCACTTGTACCTTGAAAATTAAATGAGTCACATACATTATATTTCTTTTATTTCCCGTACAACAGCATCACTCATCTTGTTGTGAATTTAGGTGTTTACTAATGCGGATGAGTATTAGTAAGTAAACCGGAAACTGCAATGCAGACTTCCAGACAAAAGCGGACGTTTGTTACTACGCTGGTGCACAGAGCCTATTGGGTCAATCCAATAATTTTTTGAAAAAGCAGCCGCAAGACTCCTGTGTTCTCTGCAGCTGGCATCCAGGTTAATAGCACCCTGCTGCTAACCCTAGGGGTAGGTTCAGTTACCATGACAACACAGTTCAATTAAGATTGGAATCCCTGGAACTTATTTTAAGTCCCAAATCAATGTCTTTCCAGTTCCTTCTGTCAACACTTTCTGATCAATTTGATGAGGTAGGGGTAATTACATTTTTGTAATGCTCTGGAAATCTTCATAGCATTCTCAGTGTTACTTCTCAGTGTTTTATCTTCTCAGTGTTCTATCTCAAACACTGAGAAGTAAAACCAACATTTTCTTAAAGACCAGAATAAGCTTTGCAAATAAATATATGCTGTGGACATGTAAATGATGCTACACTAAGATAGATGCAATAACAAACAAACTTATCCGGCACCAGTGACTAGCCCAGGTCAAACTCAACAGCTGGGATGATAATATAAGGTATTGTGAGGTATGTGATTAGTTTCCAGGACAAAGAGGCAGGTTCGAAGTCACTAGTTGGAAGATTCTCAAGCCCACTGGTTTTACAGCCAGGGAACACCCATGAAGAATTACCGTAGTTGTTTTTCAGACAAAAAGCCTCAATGCTTTAGAGAAAAGAGTCAATGCTTCTGTTTGTTTAATTTTTGGGGATACTCATATGTCCCCTAGTTGATTGAGTTTGATATCCAATCTAAACTACTCACTGCTAACCCTCTCAATCCTTTTCCCTTTTTGGTTGAGAAATGGCTGAGGTTAACCCCTCCTTGGTTGAAGTTTTCATAGGTAGCACTACAATAGGCCAGCAGAGGGCCATTTCCATGTAAAACGAACCACCAAAATTTTAAGTTCATAAGAACACTTCAGATGTGATTATTTTTGTGAAATTAACCCTCATATTTAAGTGCTCAGCCAGTTTCCAGAGAATGTAGAAATTATAAAATAGCTTTGATTGGGCAAGGTGGTTTGGACAAAAAATATATTAGAAATTCATTCTGAAAATGTTGAAGATCCTTTGTTAACTAATATGTACCTTTTATACTTCGTTCAGCTGAGGGAGTTATGTTATGAAACTTTAAATCTGCAGTCTTCAAGTAAATGACTCTTACAAAAAATGCTTAATGGAAATTGTTGAATGGTCTTTGAAGTGTTCAATTTGGCAATCAATTGTTTTTGTTTGGACTCGTTTAAAAAAATAATATAATCTGGTGTACATTTAAAGCTGTACACTGCTCTTTTGTGCTTTATAACCTAAGGTAACCTCAAAAGACACCTTTTTTTTATGAAAAATGCAACTATTTAATTGTGTGCCTTTTATTTAGAATAATGTGTATTTTGAGCAACATATGATGAGACACTTTTTTTTCTCATTAACGGGTTTCTTCTCCGCTGTGATTTGTCTTCTCCTGTTTTTACCTAATCAAATACAGACACAGTCGAGAAGATATGTGACTGTGTATGAGTCATGTTCAGTCTCCAAACCCACATCACTAGACCCCCAGGGGCTTGGCATGCTTACTGGGGACCACGGGGAATTTTCAGCTTTAGTTTGGGATTTGGGATCTTTTTCAAAGTATCTCTGGCAGTTTCAAAAAGTGGGTGCAGGGCAGCAAAATGAATGCTCTGTGATCAGTGAAAGTCTCATTGTGTTTTCTCCTTTGATAAATGCCACAATGGGGACATTGTGGCATTTCTTCTTAGGTCCCTTTTAGATAGGAATTGCGAAATTATTTCTAAAAGTAATTTGGTCGTTTTTATGGTCACCATTTTAGACTTCAATGTTTGCTGCATTGTTTAATCATACAGACATTGCAGTAGATGTTACCCAGTCCATTCTGTAACGTTACTTGTATTGGGTAACATTAGCTGGCTTGCTAATAGCATGTATTATTGTCCTGTTTAATATTAAAGGGGACATTTTTAAGATGTTACCATTACTACTACCGTAACTACACAAGTAAACCAGAGCACATCTGCAGTTAATGTTTCAAATATTTTTTCTACAAAGTTGTTGAGTGCCTGAGCTATTCCCTATTAAAACCGTACGTCTGTCAGTTCCCTGGGCGGAGCTTCCCTGCAGCGGGCGGTTCCCTTGACCGAGGTTCCCTGCTGCGGGCCGCTGTCAGAATCGCGATGGCAGTGCAGGAATTATTAACATTACGCTTAGAACCTTGTAGACTTTGTATTGCTAACCTTCTACTAGTAGTAGAGCCACTGAAAAAAAAAATCCAGTCCACTGAGTATCGCGCTGCGAAATTACTGCTGCATTTATACTAAGCTGGAGACAATTTACAACGGCGAAGATCTGTAGGTCGTCAGTAGTGTAAAAAAAAGTAATGCATCGGTTTTGTTACCGCGGTTCTCTTCGCGTAGCGTACTGTACCTTTTAAACATTAAAAGAGGACGTATAATTCACGCCATGGTCAAATAGGCAACGTTTAGTCTTGGTCTGTGTGAGATTTAAGTACCATCTCTATGGAGCCAAATTGAGCTCAAATGTATTGACTGTAGGAAAAAAACGTTACTGAAATATTTAATAGTATGAAAAAACTGAATTCAAGTCGTCCGATCTTAAAATGTCTTGGTTCAAACACGTTTTTTCCACGTTCGCTTCGTACGATTGAAATGTATTCCCACCTTCGTTCGAGTCATGTTTTCTCGAAACCAAGTTTTGAGCCTCTATTGGCATTGAATTCTCTCACCCGATTAACCATGAATCACACCATTATAAGGTGAAAATCATAGCCTTTCCATGCACTGCTTACCCAGTGCAACATGTGGAGAGTATTTTAAGAATTGTATAAACTAGGCAAAATGTGTTAATTTAAACAGAATAATAAACTGTTATTCCCAGTTTGCATCTACATCACTGTTGCCATGGTCACAGACACAGATATTGTTGAAAGTTTAACGTATTCACGTGACTGAAGTTAGACAGGGGTTAATAACCATTTGGAAACATCACGGCAAAAAAAAAATCCAGTTAATGAGTTAAGTATAAACTTTTACCGCATTTGAATTTAGTTGTTTTGCCATTCCAATAAAACCATTTACATTAAGAACTACTGTATATTAAATTAACATTGATAGTTATTTATTAGTTAAATAAACCATAGCACACACATTAGACCGTGCACTGATAGGCCTGACAAGCCGTGAGTTTGCTGTGTTTTATATGCTCCTGTTACCCTGGTCACCCTTAATCTGGGGAGAGATTATGTTGGGGTACATAGTACATGTCTGTGACCACGGCAACAGTGACGTCGATGCAACCTGTGAATAACAGGTTATTCTGTTTAAATGTACACATTTAGCCTATATCATACAATTCTTAAAATTCACTCCACAGATTGCGTTGGGAAAGCAGTGCATACTTTTCACTTTATAATGGTGTGATTATCGGGATTATCATAGCTAATCGGGTGCGAGAATTCAATGCCCAGGTAAAGCCCCGACTCCACGCCAATAGAGGCTAAAAATTTTGTTTTGAGAAAACCTGATTCGAACGAAGGTGTTGAAGAAATTGTGATCGTAAGAAGAAGCGGTCGTTGAAAAAACGTGTTTGAACAAAGACATTTTAAGATGGGACGCGAAAATCCATTTAATGATTTTAGCATAAACTTTTTCCACGCTTGAATCAATTTTTTCATATGATTGTATTTAGTTTTTTCATACTATGAAATATTTCAGTTACGTATTTCTTTTCTTACAGTCAATACATTGGAGCTCCATTTGGCTCCATACATCTCAAATATAGCTTTTCCATTAGTGTCATTTTCATGCCAGAGCTGTGTGTTCGATTCCAATGTAGGACCAGGATAAAAACTATGTATGAACCTATTACTACTGTTCATAAGATGCTCTGGATAAGAATGTCAACTAAATTACTAAAAGGTAATATTGGATAGTACAGGACCTACTTCGGGGAAAGGATTTGACTCAATAATATGTTCTTTCAGCTCACTGCCCTACAGTTTCATATGGTTAGATGCGGTTTGTGAAGGAAACAGTGAAGCTTGTCTCTGGGGATTCTGGATTCTTATCCAGTTTGGGAAAAGGCATTATGTCAAGTTCTCAAACCATTTCCGATCTCTGATGATGTCACAGGGAATATTCATCCCAGGGCAGTTCAAATATGGAAACTAAAGGCAGTTAAATAAACAGTATGGGGTGGACAAATAATCAAATGGGTATGTGTATTGCAACATAGTTTTCTAGCAGTGACTAGAAACTTTGTGAATAATACATTTTATAGCTTGGATATTATTGCATTCAGTGAAGTGAAACTATACTTTGTTCATATAATTTCTGCATAGAACCTAGTGGCAGTTCCTACCTAGTGGCAGTTCCTACATAGTGATTGTTAGTTCCCAGATGTATGATTAAAAACTGTGTGGTCTCATGTCTTGTTGTTTGATCTAACAGAAGTCAGACAATTCCCCAGACCAGATTTAACTGCCCTCCATCTGCACTACTTGGTGCTCAGAATGCGTGAATGATGAGATCGAGAGAGAAACGAGGGGATTAGAAAGCAAAGGGTTGCAGGAGTTTTTGCTGTGACTGACTGGGGAAGTTGGGCGCTCCTCCTCATGTGAATTTGGACTCCAAAGCGGAGGTTGTGCACTCAGCACATACCTTCCACATTAGTCAGTCTAGCCTGCCAGAGCCGACTGTGGGCTGGGAGAAGGGCCCTAATCCCCACTCTACACTATGGATGATGAGGGAGAGATATGGAGGCAGAGTATTGGCATGATGAAAGATAACAAAGGGTGTGGTTGCATTGCCAGAAAGAGAAATGAACTGAGAACTGGAGGGAACATTTAGTGACCCTCACAAGTGTGGAACGACAGGCCATCCAGTCCCAGTGAAGCAGAGTGTTCTAGCACATGGCCGAACTTTGACCTTGTGAGAAGACCATTTCAGCCTGAACCAGTCAAGTCACAGCGCAGGAATATCCCACCTGATGAATCAGCTATTTAGTTGTTAATCATTGTTTCAACATGTTATTAGTCAAATACAGACTGTAGCAGATGTTGCAGGAATACTTGCAGGTGTTGGTTAGATACTGTAGGTACATGTGTATAATAAAAATACAGCTACAAATGTACAAATTCTAATCCTGTAAAACATCACTTCTTCTTTTAACAACACTCTGTATACGTTAAGGAACTGGGACCAATTGCTGTAGTTTTGAAAGTGAAATGTTTTCCCATTCTTGCATTATGATTTTAGCTGCTAAACAGTTTGGGGTCTCCTTTGTCGTATTTTTTGTTTCATAATGCACCAAATATTTTCTGCGGTTTTTCAATGACAGCCGGACTCTCTTACCACAGATCCATGCTGTTGTAATGCGTGCAGAATGTGGTTTGGCACTTTCTTGCTGAAATAAGCAAGACATCATTTGGATGGCAGCATATGTTGCTCCAAAACCTGCATATGTTGTTCATTATTAATGGTGCCTTCAAAGATGTGCAAGTCACCCATGCCATGTGCATGAATGCACCCCCATACCATCACGGATGCTGGCTTTTGAACTGTGCGCTGATAAAAGCCAGATGCTCCCTCTCCTCTTAAATCCGAAGTACGCAGCGTCCATGATTCCCAAAAAACTATTTAAAATGTTGATTCATCAGAGCACAGGACAGTATTCCACTTCACCACAGTCCATCTTAAATGAGGTCCCAGAGAAGGCAGCAGCATTTCTGGTTCTTGTTAATGTATGTTTTCTTTCATTGTAGCGTTTCACGGCCATCCAATATTGTTTTTCTACTTTGTCCCTTGTGTACTGAGATTTCTTTGGATTCATCATCAACGGTACATAATAATAATGTTATGTAACGTCGATGATAAGATCCCCAAACTCTTTGCAATTTTACGTTGAGAAACATGATTCTTACATTTTTACACTCTGCCTCTGCGGTCTTTCACATGGTGGTGAACCCCTCCCCATCTTTACTTCTGAAAGACTCATCCTCTCTGGGCTTTTCTTTATATACCCAATCATGTTACTGACCTGTTGCTAATTACCCAAAATAAAATGTTCCATCAGGTTTTTTTGGCGTTACTCCACTTTTCCAGTCTTTTGTTGCCCCTGTCCCAACTTTTTTAAACACCCCGTGAAGCAACAGCTGGCATCAAATTCAAACTGGGCATATGTTTCAACAGAAAATTTCTCTGTTTCAACATTTGATATGTTGTCTTTGTACTATTTACTATTGAATATAGGGTTTAAATAATTTGCACATCATTGCATTCTGTCCATGTTTAAATTTTACACAGCATCCCAAATTTCTTGGTTGTAATATTCCAGGCTGTGTGTTCAATTAGTTTTAGTTTACTGTATTTATAAAGCAGTGCAGATGCTGCCGAGTAAAATTGAGTCCATGGTCTGGTGTCCATGGTCATCCAGATGCAATTAAATCAATGGTCTAGTTGAGTAGGGCAGTACAACCATCAGGATGTTTGAGTCGTGCAACCATCAGGATGTTTCTGACCCGTCTATTACCTTTCTCATTTCAAGGCATCCATTATAAGGAAAATGTAAGATTTAAAGTGAGGACAGTTTGTTTTGTTTCGCAGGAAATTCAATTAACTTTGTGCATTGAAATGGCATTGACCCCAACCCTGGCCTCCACTGTGCAGACGGAGGGGATATGATGAATTGCGTGGCTCTTTGCTTCCAATGAGATTGTGGTCCAGATCATCCCATGTAATTGCGGATCAGCTGTCTAAAAAAAGCTGGGCTCCATTCAGACCTCTATATTTACAGAGCATGATAGTGTGGGAGGACACTTGGATTGAAGGAATGACATTGAATGAATTAGATGGAGAGTCTGAATAAGAGAGCAAAAGGGGAAGAGTCTGTGGCATTGATGGAATTGATCTCTTCGAGTCAGTTGCTTAAGTTCTCTAGATGAAAAGCATATATATCCAATGGCTTTAAACAGGTGGTGGACCTTCAGGTTTTTTCATATTGAACTTCACTTCAAGGGTAATTTGCCTTTCCTTGTGTTTTTTTGCCCCAAAATAGTATTTCTTTGCCCCCTGTTTAGGAAATGAATACATTATAGTATCTCTGTAGATTATTGTAAAATCAAAGGTAAAGGAGAAAAGAGCATTCATTTTTGAAATTAGGTTCTTTAATCTGAGGCAGAATACATTAACTACTGCTTCCTGTGACTTCAAAAAGCCTAATTACAGGTTTCAATAGGAGATATTTCACTGGCATCATTCCAAGTAGGGCCTCATATTTCCCTCAGATTGTTGAGTCAGGTGTTTTAGTTTCCTCACAAAGTGAATATATTCTCCTTTAAACTTTCTTTCCTCTTTGACTGCTTTGTTCTGTGAGTGCTTTAATTTGGTCTGTTAAAAGACCTTGTTCTGGAGTTCAGTTTGGGCGGTGGAATTTTCTTGTGGTATCCTGGAGACATATTTTGTCTGTCTATTTTTGCCTGTCAATGTGGCTGCATTTTGTTTGTGTATGTCTGTGTGCATGTTTTGGTGGAAGAGGCTTGGAAGTCTTTCAGATATTTTATGTAGACAGACCAAGATTTATTTTTTTACCAGCGTTGGTTAAGAACCAATGTTTTCATATTAACTTTTAGATTAATGTGTCTTTTTTTTTTGTGATGTGTCTGAAGTATAAATACAGCATTGTCTTACCGACCTGTAGTGTGTCATTTAAGTTCTGCTGCAACACAGCATCGCAGGAATTACCTACATATGTAACTATTTTGGAAAACACAGTTTTATTTTCAGTATGGAAATATCAGGTTCGAAGTTCAACATATAAGTGACATTTACCTACCATTGAAAGTTACATATTATGAAGCTGATTTTCCAGCACTTCACACTAGGGACACACTGATTCCCATTTTTTATGGATTCTGCGGACTGAACATTGAGTATCTGCCAATATCGAATACCGATCCGATACTGCCATTTTTTACTTTGTTGACCTGCTAAGATTCACACAATTCTTCTACCAGACTGAATTGTATGTCATACAATGTTTTATTACCAACTTTCTCAATATTTTAGATTATGAAACAACATCAGATCTTATTAAAATATTTTAAGTCATTCCCAATTAGAGCATGGCATTTGTGGGAATTCTATAGCATTGTAGAATGGGAAAGTGGATATACTTGACCAATAATTCACTGTAGTGAAACTGGGCATATGACAAACTCTGTTTTCCTTCACGTTTATACCTCATTATCAGCATTTGGTTAAAAACATACAATTCCATGTGAATTGACACATTTAGTTTCTTGTCCAGTCACGATTTGATCAAAGTGGTTCTAGAATAACTTTACTGTAGTCTAATGGTCCAGACTGAGGACAAACATTCAAAGTGGCGTTTATGATGATTTCAGAAGTGATGATGATGTCCTCCAGAAAGTTACATTCAGCTCAGATGTTTTTTAGCAAAACAGTGCCAAAGTATGACTCTAGAAATCATACGCACTGTCATGAACACTGAATGCGAGGGATATATAACCAAGAAACATAAGCCCACTCTCCTTCACTCTTTCTATGATTGATGTCTGGACTTGAATAGGTGAAGGAAGCTGGTAACATTTGTTCCCCGACTTTTCTCTGTGATTCTGTCTGACTTCTGTCTGTGCCAGCTCGAGACAGGATGCAGTGCCAATGAATTGCCTTTCAATAATCACATAAGCCTGACTGGTTCGACAATGTGCGTCCCCTCAGGATATAATGGATGGCCACATTGTCTTGTGGCACCACCAGACAGGATGGAGGTGCTGAGGGCCTGGAGGCACTGATGCTTTTATTACAGGGTTCTATTCCCTCACAACGCCTTCACTGCTGTGTAAAACCAGCTACTACAGAGTTCTATTCCCTCACAACGCCTTCACCACTGTGTAAAACCTGCTACTACAGAGTTCTATTCCCTCACAACGCCTTCACCACTGTGTAAAACCTGCTACTACAGAAATCTATTCCCTCACAACGCCTTCACCACTGTGTAAAACCTGCTACTACAGAGTTCTATTCCCTCACAACGCCTTCACCACTGTGTAAAACCTGCTACTACAGAGTTCTATTCCCTCACAACGCCTTCACCACTGTGTAAAACCTGCTACTACAGAGTTCTATTCCCTCACAACGCCTTCACCACTGTGTAAAACCTGCTACTACAGAGTTCTATTCCCTCACAACGCCTTCACCACTGTGTAAAACCTGCTACTACAGAAATCTATTCCCTCACAACGCCTTCACCACTGTGTAAAACCTGCTACTACAGAGTTCTATTCCCTCACAACGCCTTCACCACTGTGTAAAACCTGCCACTACAGCTGTGTTGTGCTGCTTTGGGTGGGAATCCTGCAGCAGCTGGCAGGTGGGCTACAGCTGCTGGTGTGCGCACACACACACACACACACACACTCTTAAAGAGCACAGAAAAATAATAGTTGGTGTTGGCTGGAAAACGAGTTTCCCACTTTTTCTACTTATATATTGTCTGCCAAACATTTAACTGCCTCGTTTGGTTATTTTTTCTGTCTGATCTACATTTGTGTGAATCTATCTCATCTTCCATTCCCAGTTTAAGTTTCCATCACCAGTGGTTGTCTCATTGTGCATTTATGCCGTGTCTGCAACCTAGTGTCAAGGTTAGGTGATATGACCAGTTGGTACAATGATACATCTTTATCCCAAAGGCTTTTGTTCATTCTCTAAGGAACACAAAGGAGATTTTATTAACTGGTGTCCTTGGGCTCCTCCACCCAGCCAATGTCTGTTTAGAGCAGTAGGGTGGGTGGGGGTTTGTAAGTTAGTTTCCTTGTAGCCATGCCAGTGTAACAAAACAATGGCACTCTTCTTCCCATGTGATGTAGAGTCTTTAAACCAGACTACATGTGACATAGATGTCTGTTGAAATTAATGTTGACTGGATGTTCAATTTATGTTAGTTAGATCTAATTTAAATATTTTGTACATTTATCTTATTTGTTATGTGAATGTATGTTATTACCTTTTAATTTACAGGAAACATGTACGGATGTATGTCAACACAATGTAGTAAAAAGTAAACAAACGAGGATATCGCAAAAAAATTTATTTGACAGTAAACAGACAAGGATGTATGTCAACACAATTTATTTCACTGTAAAAAATTTATAAAATAGGATGTATGAAAACAATGTAGTTTACTGTAAACGAACAAGGATGAATATCAACAAAATATTTTACTGTAAATGACCACACCAATTTGTTTTTCTGTAAACAAACACATGTTTTTTTTTTTAAAACCTTAATGATTTTACTATAATTTAGTCGTTTTTCCAGAACATTCACTCAGATGCAGGTGAGTTGCCTTCCCTTCACTACCATTGTTTAACATCCTAGTATGTATAGTCTACGGGAATATCAAAGGTCCAATCTAGGGTTTTATATGTTTACTATTTATACATTGTAAACATTACCTTTACAAACTAAAAAGTTCTGGTCTGGATCTGCCACAACATGTAGCTGTAGATGAATAATAGTGCCTAAGGGAGTTCTCATATATGCCTTAGGTCTTGGTTCCATTCCTGGTTTTACACAGAAAAGCCCTAGGCATATAGAACAAGAAAGAATACTCTCCTAGTGGCTGTGCCAAGGTATTATTTTTCACATTATTTCCAGATGTGGCTCAGACTAGAAGATTAATTAATTATTAGTTTGAATTATATACAGGAACTGCAGTAACAAACCTGTAAAGTCATGCTGTGTTTCTGGCTTTTCATGACTTCAAACAGGTCAAATGTGTGTGGATTTGAGGATGTTTTTCGAACATCTCAAGGACTTTCTCCATCCACTCAGTAGCCTTGAGCAGCTATATCATGGCTTGTTATTGCACCCCACCATATCAATCCCTTCTAAGTAGCTGCACAGAGAAGGGGTGTGCATGCACCTCTGAGTCCATATGTTTGTAAAGCCTTCAAATGCAGATTTACAATGACAATTCATAACCTGCTTTAGTATGCTGGATTATACGGTGCAATGAATGTGATGTTTGGTATAGCATTCCACTAGCCAAGGATTTCACGTAATGAGGGCAGAAACTACTCAGAGAACCTTGAAGAAAAACAATTCACCTCCCAGATTGGATTGTGATGTAATGTCTGGGTTTCTGGAAATGGAAAATATTGTTTCACTGACTGAATTTTCTTTTAAATCGTTATACTTTATCTAGCATCAGTAGCATTATCAGCAAACACTACTGAGGTAAATAATTCATCACCCTTTGAACTGAATTCTTTATGTATTTAAAGGTGCACTATACAGGTTTTCACGCCACCTATCAGCAGTGATTTGAATATCGGTCCTATAACTCCATTAGGATCTGACATTTTCATTACTAACAATGAGCGAATACTGACTGGTCTGAAGCATTGTCACCTCCAACCATCGATGCTGGAGCAATGAACACAGACTTTCATTTTATATGGGGTCCTTTCCATAACATAACTAAATAAATAGCTAAACCAATCAAAAAGTAATCTGGGCTGTATATTGCATCAGATGCATTGCCATATTTCAGAGGCTACAAACACCCCGGCCATCTACGTTTTACTTGCGGCAGTGGGTATAGTGTCAGTCCTGACACTGCCAGAGACTGTTTTTATAAAATTAACTGATGATATGTAAGGATTTTTAGTTGATATTTGTATGCTGCATAAAGCACCTTTAAATAACTTTTTTAGTATTTCATCATATGGTATTTTACTGGTTTGATCTACAGTTTTAACAAAATTAATTAGGAGCAACAACAGTCACATGATCTGCCCATTAAAAGGCCAACTTCCTAAAAAACATACTATTCTTAAATGTTCACACCTTGTCTAAAGGTATTTTCACCCTTTCTTAGATTGTCAATCACTAGCCCACTCAATATGAGGTTCAGTTGCACAGCAAATTCTACCTTGTTCATTTTGATAACATTCATAAATAAGCTTGCAGGGCCTTTACTTCAAAAAGTTAAAGAAATATATATATATTTTATGGTAATTAATACATTTTGCTCTGCTTGCCCTGTAATGCAGCCAGCTTCAGCTGTTAAATTGTTGTTGTTGATATTTTGGCCTTAGGGCTTATCAGCAAATGAAATAAATATTCAATTGGAATTTAATCTAGAGATTGTTCTGGACTGGATGAAACATTCTCTTTTTTGGCCCAGACATACACCTTAATTCCTATTCGAGTATGTTTAATAAATTGTATTGGTGTATGATGAAGCTGTGTTTTCAGGCATTTGCTTTAGCAGACAATGTTTCTGTACACACAATACATTTTTTTTTTGGCATTTATCTCACAAAATGTGTGAGCCAATTCCTTTGGAAGATCACATTCTCATCACGTTACATGCCTTTTTGGGGGGATCATTTTCTATGGCTCAGCAGGATATTTTGGGTACTTTAGCCAATGTATGCTGGCCATTTTCTTTTTTGCCTAATCATGATGACCAATCCATGGCCTACCAGCCTGTTTGCTTTTGCTGAGCCCTGCGGTGCATTTTGTAGTTATTTGTAACCAAAAGGTTTGCTATGTTTTGGTTACATTTTGTCAGATTTCTGATCCTTATAACGGCTTCCTTGATTTTCAATGAGACCTCTTTTGTCCTCAGGTTGACAGAGCAGACTTCAAAGGCACATGCAAAGCCTTGAATTGAGACTTTGACAGCTCTCTCATGCCTGCGCATAATGTGACAGAAAACGGATAACTAAACAGAAGTCTGTCAAACTAATTGTCCCAATACCTTTGTTGCCCAACAATACGAAGGCTTTCCATAAAAAGTGTTCTAAATGTTAAAACAATATGTACACAAATAAAAAGCTAAGAATCTATACTTTGGACTAACAAACCAAAAAACGTCTGACAAGGCTGGTGCACACTTTGAGAGGCATGTTGGACCACTCCTCGCATATTCCAAGATCCTTGATAGTCTTTAGTTTGTGTTTGTGGTCTGCCCTCTTCAATTCAGACCACGCAATTTAAATTGGGAGACTAAAATGACCATTGCCCAACACTGAAATTGTGGTCCCATTACCATTTTTGTGTTTATTTTGATGTATGTTTTGGAGTCATTGTCTTGTTGAAAGGTCCATCTACAGCCAAGTCTCGATCTCTTGGTAGAGGCAACCAGGTTTTGGGCCTGTTACTTAATGGAATTCATTATGCCATTGACCTTACAATGAGCCCCTGGACCACTATTAGCAAAATAACCCCAAAGCATCAATGATCCTCCACCATTTTTTTTTTTACAATGCGGATCAGGGTCTTTTCTTTGTGTGTAGTACCTTTTTCCCACAAAGCATTGCCAAAGGTGTTTATGGCCAAAAAGGTAAATTTTTGTCTCCTCTCAATGCAACAAATTATTCCAATTCTATTTCAAATATGGCTTGGTAAAGTTCAGGCACTGCAATTTGTGCATTGGGCTCAGTAGGGGCTTATTTTGTGCAAAGCTATTGATATTACAGTGATTTGTAATAGTTGTTTTTGAGGCATGTTAATCCCAAGATTCCACTAGATTGGGCATTTCTGAAACAGTTATCCTTGGATTCGTCTTTACCGCTCTTGCCATCTGGGATTTCTTGGCGACTGAGACATAGTAAAAAGTGAAGAAATTCATGACAGGGGTGCCTGTACTTTTGAAAGCTATGTTGTGTAACCTTTCTTTAAACACATTTCTTTACTATCCCATCAATTACGCAGGGCAGTGTACGATCGTTTAAAAAAAATATTATATTTTGATACATTTGTGTTTTAAAATCTTATTTTGAAATGTTGTCCCTTTTCTGGAAATAATAACCTTTATCCATTTCACTGGTTCAGGTGCTGGGGATAGAAACCAAAACAATTTGATCAAATAGATATCATAATTTCAGGCAATTCTTCAGTTGGACTGAATTAACCCATAGCCTGTCGTCTTGTTTCGTAGCTTCGTTGCCCTTCATCATCATGACGCTTGTTTTCCGGCCTTACAAGAGGGGTGTGTACTGTGATGATGAGGACATCAAGTACCCCCTGAAGCCAGACACCATCACGCATGCCCTTCTGGCCGCAGTCACCATCTCCTGCACTGTCGTCATTGTGAGTCCCTACGTTTACCTTCCTTTCTGACACCCTGGTCTCACTACATTGTTTTCCAGGCCAGTTGGACATACAGGCATAAGCAGCCAACTGACCAAACCAAGCAATACAATAACTGCCGTACTGGGGTTAGTCATTGAAGTCTCTCTTCTGATTAAGATATCTTCAGGGGAGGCCTACCTGGTCTACAGTAAGAGGATCCACTCCAACTCTCAGTTCAACAGGTATGTGGCAGCGCTCTACAAGGTGCTGGGTACCTTCCTATTTGGAGCAGCTGTCAGCCAGTCATTGACAGACCTGGCCAAATTCACCATTGGACGCCCACGGCCCAATTTTATGGCTGTCTGCAACCCCAAGGTCTGCAAAGGCTACATGCTGGATATCAACTGCACCGGCGACCCACGTGACGTCACTGAGTCCAGGTAGCTACCAGGGTAGACGTGTGTCAGGGAAATATTGTTAATGGCAGCATTGCTCTTTCCCAGTGCATTGTGTTCTACTGAAATGCCTGTGAACGCAGTTTCAGCTAAAGTTGAAATAGGTTTTTAACAAGGAATATATTTCTCCATCCCCCAGGTTGTCTTTCTATTCCGGACACTCCTCCTTTGGGATGTACTGTATGCTGTTTTTGGCTGTGAGTATCCAAGTGTTCTAGAAGAAATACAAATGTAGACTAGGAATGTCCTTGTGTTGAGCTATCTTAAGTGAACCTCTATTTGAATCAGGAGAAATGAGGAAGATATGAAAAGGCAGACCAGAACAGGCTTTACAGAGAGGGATTGTGCTCATGTAAGGGCAACTTTTCTGCTGGAAAATGTGGACATTGAGGCAGAGGACCTGCTGGATTAGACTGTTATTGTCCAGAGAAGGCATAGGTTGTTTCCTGTTACTGGTTATCCAGTTAAACAGCCCTCGGCTTGGTCTTTTTGTAGCCATGAACAGCCTGACAGACACACCGACAGACTGCCCGAAGCATATGAGCCTGTCCTCTGTGCCAGTCATAGCCATTGTTCATTTCCTCTGCTTTGTTCAGTCATGTGGCAGGCCCTTTGATTTTCCCTAATAGATGTGATTCATATCTCCGTATCGCTGCAAGTGTCCTGCGTGCTGAATGGTTAACTTGAATGCTGATATTGAGTGTATGTGCGGTAGGTGGTCAATATGGATCCCAACTTACACACCATCTCCTGCTGGAGCCCAGTAGCTGCCCAGAGACAGGAGTGTGCCAGTTAGACATTCTGGCAGCAGCTCTCCACATCTGGAAAGAGTTTTCAGTCCATAGGCACAAGTTACACCAATATTCAACACCCTTTCACGGTTTATGCAGTTGTAAGCCTAAAATATTTAAATTTTTGCTTGTTACTTGATTTAAGGAAAGAGTAATTTAGACTGTTACATGTTTATCAAACTAAGGACTACGTAGTGCTTTCATAAAATATACATGTAGAATGGACTCCCACACACTGTATACAAGAAAATAAACATTTACCAACAAATGCTTTTCAGACATTCTTTGAGGCGTATTTCTGGGACTGAAATATGATGGTAGGCATAGTGTAACTGCAACCAGTTTACAGACAAATAACATGCCTTATTTGATGAGATGGTTCTCTACTTACAGACAAAAAACCACTAATGATCTTCATCAGCAGTAAAGGCAGAAAAACTGATATGAAAACTAAAACATCTCCTCCCTTTCTGTAGCTGTACGTCCAGGCGAGGTTGAGGGCCAAATGGGCCAGACTCCTGCGACCCACAATCCAGTTCTTTCTGGTGGCCTTTGCAGTGTACGTTGGCTACACCCGTGTGTCCGATTACAAGCACCACTGGAGTGACGTTCTGGTGGGGCTCCTTCAAGGCGCTCTCATTGCCATCCTCACAGTGAGTGTTGCCTGCCTGCTTTTTATTGTTCCTATTTCCCTCTTTTGACTGAACAACGGTTTTCAGACGTGGGTGAGTCATATGGGACAGCGAAGCCGTGATTTGTATTACAGACTGCGGCCTGCAATTTGAGACCCTCCTGGGCCTGGCTTCTCTGGGCTATTTTGAGTGTGGGAGGGTTTGAGCAGCTTTCTGTGTGTTCCTTTCAGATGTGGACCAGCTTCATTGCCCCCCCCCCCCCCACACACACACACACACACACACACACACACCACCACCACCACCAGACATATACAATCACACTTTCTAGCCCTGCACTTGGGCCCTCTTACTTTGTCCGACCCACACTATTTCCTTCCTTCCTTTCCTCCCTACAGGTGCGGCATGTATCAGACTTCTTCAAGCAGCGTCCTCCCCGTTGCTCCAGACCAGAGACGGCTGAGAATGAAGAACTGGGGCGCAAACCCAGCCTCCAGATCGCAGACGCCGAGCACAATAACCATTATAGCTACCCAAGGCCTGTGTGAGAGGGACTGACCCAGGTGGCCCTGGACTATATCAACCACCCTCACAACAAACTCTCACAAACCACTGGACTGACAGAGGGGGCTCCGAACCCTCTATGCCCTTGGAGCACAGCTCCCTTCCAAAAACATGACTCACTCTCCCTATGAGTGCGAGAAGAATTTTGTACTGATGTTATATGTTGGCTTGTTTTTTAATATATCCAAATTGTGTTTTTATGTATTTTTTAAGCAATGGTTTAGGAGAGAATACAGGACATTCAGAAAACAAAGAAAGAGAGAGAAATTCCATTCTTTGAGAAGATGTCTAGAGTTGTCTTATTTTAGTGCACCTTATAGCTGTAATCAGAAGTAATCAGAACTTCAGTGGGAGTTGGGATTGATGCTGGTGAATGTTTCACCTATGTGAAATGGACCGCAGACCGTTAGAAATGGGGATATTGATTGTGTAAGCTTTGTGTGTTCATGAGTTATATACCACTAAATCATAAACTATCACTGCAAAAGTTTGGCACAAATATTTTAGAAAATTTGAAATTACTAATATAACTGCAAATGATGTGCATTTTGGCCCCTTTTTTAAAGAATATATAAAAATGTAAGAGAAAAATAATGTTAATTAAGATGTTCTAACAGTAACATTTCTCCTTTGACAAGAATCAAAGGTATTTGGAAAGTGTCTTTTAATTTATTTTATATTATAGATTTACTTTATTCATAAGGTTGGAAATTCAGTTGCAGCTAAATATATTGAGACCCGTACACCTTTCTTAAATAATTCCTTATTTCACAAATACATTGAAGGAAATGTCCAGTCTCCACACCTTATTGAATTTTCAGCTTTGTTTAACCTATTTTTTTTTAAATCAATAGCTGGTTCTTTATTGAACAGCCTTTGGCCAAGATAACTGCAGAAAAAAGCTTTAAGCTTTCTACACCTTTCTGCTGATAATTTGTCCAACTCTTCAGCACTGCTTAACTTTTTGAGGAATTCCCTCCACCAACTGCTGTTTACAGCTTGCGCCATAGGTTATGGATGTGATTCAGATCTAGACAATTTCTTGGCCACTTCAGAACGGTCCAGTGTTTCTTAATCATTCCAGAGTGCCTTTGATGTGGTTTTGTTTATGTTGTCCTGCTGGTGGAATTATTTGACAGTACAGATTAGCACTGCTTACCAACGTTTAAATCAAGTATTCAAGAAAAGGGAAACCCTCCGTTCAAGCATTGAGGCTACATATTGCTGTGGGCTTGATTTGCTGTCTTGTTCTGATGGCCTTGAATGTGTGCAAGGCATCATGAAAGTCATTAAGAGCATCCCTCAACTACTCAAATACCATTTTGGTTAAAAATCCTATCACAATCGATGGATATTATAAAGGTGGTTTCAATATTGTGTTTAAAATGCATTCTGGGACTTTTGAGAGTAACAAACTATTGAAACCTCCCAATGTGAGCTAGATGTGTAATAATGCTGTATCTTCAAGAAATAGAATCACTATCATACCTCCGTTAGCCATGAAATTTGAAGCCATGAAGTTTGAAAGCGAGTAGTTTTGATAAAATGGGGCACATATTAGCACATACAAGACAAACACATAAATCCTGGAATGCATCTTTAGAGAAAACCGGGAATTATTTAGGAAATGTACAAGGTTACCAGTTTTTTGGCCCTAACTGTATCTATTTTGTTAGCATTGTTTAGTTATTCATAGGTTACACCTGCCTACACCACAGGGGGGCTTGGAAATACAACAACGTTTTTTGAATAGCTCAAATTTAATAGACTCCCCGCCATATTAACTACATAGTTTTTGTTATACTGCATCAAAAAAGTTTGGTGACCTCAATATGATGACAAAAGGTTTAGCTACTCTTTTTTGTTTGCCTTTAGAGATGGTATCTTGTTTTCAAGTCATAGTAATGCACTTTAGACCAAATCTAATCAGCTAATTGAGGGTGCATTTTGTAGATTGCTCAGTTGGACATCAGCCCCGAACCAAACATTCAGAACAGTGTTGTGAGGACATATAAATCAATGTAGTGTGCAAAAACAATTACCCCCTGCTAGCCACTATGAGCCACAAATACTGTATCTGCTTATCATGTGACATTTTTCATAGTGCATGGCGAATGTGTGTAAATATGCATGTGAGTAGGTTCTTGTGTTTTTTTTTTTTCTTCTGTGGCCTATGTCAAACCAGTGTCTTCTTGGACTAGAGCCTATAAAGAAAGCCACAAAATTATTTGTTTCCAAGTTCACGGCATGAACCAAAAGCCTCAATGGGCCTTTAAGGGTTGCCATGATATGGAGCATCATTGTAGTCATTTATTGAAAGTTGGTATACTGCTTTATGCAAAGTTCAAATGTTTCCTTTTTTGTGTGAAGGGAGTAATGGGACTAAGTAGTGAAGAACTCCTTCACAGTGACTAAGTCCTTCTTGGCACCGGAGGACTGACGACAGATCAAGTCGGCTCTCGTAAACAGAGGCTCATCTGGTAGTGATTGTGAGACTCGGAGGGCTTACTCTGACCTGGAACTGTGGAATGGCCAGGCCCTCAGTGCAGACTTTTGGAGACGTGGTCCCTCGACTTCAAGACTTTTAAAGACTTTGCTTTGAATTCCAGAAATGAGAACCACCTGGCGTTTTGTTGTTAATCATCTTGCCTGTGTATTACCGAATCACTCTGCCTAAATGTAACCATAAAACAGTAGTATGAAAATGTTATGTGTTTCAGTGACATCCAGGTTTCCATCATCAAAGGCCCTGGTTAGCTTTTTTCTGTGTAGTGCGCTAGCCTTGTTCTTGGTAGTAGTGTTACCTAATGGCACTACTCCCTTTAGAGGATTGGTTTCTTAGAATGTGTCTGGGTTGGCCGTTTTTTGTATGTCAACATTATGCTGTTCTATTCACTCATCCTTCTATTCATAGCTGTGTCCGTATACATACACAAAAGGATTTAAAAATAAATATAGAATGTTCTTGAAGAAGTCTACGAAGATAGCGTTCATCAGGGTTTGACCTTCGATGTGTGCATCTTGTCATACATTCCGTTCCTCATTTAAACCACATTTAGTGTTTTGTAGTATCGTTAATATCTGCTGAATAATGGAATACTAGTGTTGGACATTTATTTCTCCCCAGAAATTGTATATGTCCACACAGTTGCATTATTATGGTGCATCCTACTTATTTGTTAACTAAAGCATCTTGTCAAATTGACTGAGATGAGCAAAGGTTAAACACGAGCGGAAATCACTCTGTGCTTGTTGGGTGATTGCCCTTTACTGGCTCCAGTCAATTTAACCACAGGAGGCCGATAAAGTTGTTCTTTAGAATTTCTGTATATATACATCTATATAATGCTTGCAGAAAATGTTTCAGATCCATTCACTTTCTCCACATTTTCTTGCGTTAAAGAAATGTTTTAAATGCAAAATTTTATCTTCAAACTACAAACCTGTTTCCAAAAAAGTCTGGACGCTGTGTAAAATAGAATTTTAAAACACAATGCAGTGGTGTGCAAATCATTTAATCCCTTTTTTTTTTATATAGTACAAAGAGAACATATCAAAGGTTGAACCAGAGAAATTGTATTGTTTTTTGTAAAATATATGCCAATTTCGAATTAGATGCCAGCAATACGTTTTGAGAAGGGGCAAGTTTTTTACGCAGTTGCATCTCTTTAACAATACTCTATAAGCGTTTTGGAACTAAGGTGACCAATTGCTGTAGTTCTGAAAGTGAAATGTTTTCCCTCTCTTGTTTGATGTAGGATTTCAGCTGCTCAACAGTTCATGGTCTCGTTTGCAGTATTTTATGTTTCATAATGCGGCAAATGTTTTCAGTGGGTGACAGGTCTGTACTGCAGGCAGGCCAGTTTAACACCCGGACTCTTTTTCTACAGAGCCATGCTGTTGTAATACGTAAAGATTGTGGTTTGGCATTGTCTTGCTGAAATAAGCAAGGCCTTCCCTGAAGAAGAAGTCTGGATGGCAGCATATGTTGCTCCAAAACCTATATATATTGTTCAGCATTAATAATGCCTTCATAGATGTGCAAGTCACCCATGCCATGTGCACGAATGCAATCCCATATCATCATGGATGTTGGCTTTTGAACTGAGCACTGATAACAAGCCGGATGGTTCCTTTCCTTTTTAGCCCGGAGGACGCGGCGTCCAGGATTCCTGAAAAGAAGTTCAAATTTTGATTAGTCAGACCAGTTTTCCACTTCGGCTTCTTCCATCTTAAATGAGCTCATGCACAGAGAACACAGTGCTGTCATGAGGACCCAAAGATCATGGCCACCCAGTAATGGTTTTCATCCTTGTCCCTTATGTACAGAGATTTCTCTGGATTCTCTGAATCTATAAATGATAGTATGTACCATAGATGATGAGATCCCCCTAATTCTTTGCAATTTTATGTTGAAAACGTTTTTCTAAAATGTTTGCACTACTTGCCCGCGCAGTCTCACAGAGTGGTGAACCCCTCCCCATCTTTACTTCTGAATGACTCATCCTCTCTGGGATGCGTTTTTTATACCTAGTTATGTTACTGACCTGTTGCCAATTAACCTAATTAGTTGTGAGATGTTCCACCGGGTTCTTTTTTTGTATTATACAACCTTTCCATTGTTTCGATGTCTCTGTCCCAGCTTTTTTTAAATATGTTGATTGCAATCACATTCAAACTGGGCGTGTATTTTTAAAGGAACAATAAAAAAATCAGTTTCAACATTTCATATTTTGTCTTTGTACTATTTTCTATTGAATATAGGGTTCAAATGATTTGCACACCATTGTATTCTGTTCGTATTTCCATTTTACACAATTACACATTTCTGGAAATGGGGTTGTACACATTTTTTTAAAAGAAAGCTGACAACTCATGTGTGGAAGTATTCATACACTTTGACATGACATCCCTAAATGAAGTCAGATACAACCTGTGTTCTTTTGATAATGCTTGAGGCCACCTATGGCCAATTTAATTGACTGGGCATGATTTAGAAACACAAACCTGTCACTATAAAGGTCCTATGTTTTACTATTCATATCAGAGCAAAACTCCACAAACTCTCCTTAGACCAAGGAGTTAGAATTGTGGCAAGGCATACATATGGTGAAGGTGATATAAAAAATACTCACTATGGACTCCATCATTTTGAAATTGACTTTCAGAAGTACTAAGTAACTAGGCGGTGACCATAACCCAATGGCCATTCTAACTAAGGCTCAGAATTTCTCTGCCAAGATAGCAGAACTTGCCTGAAGGAGATCCATCTCTGCAGCAGTCTATCGTTTAAGGTTTAGTGGCTGGACTTAAGCCATTCCTGAGTAAAAGGAATATGACATGCTGCCTAAAGGACTCTTGAGAGATGATAAAAATATGATCTTGTCTGATCACACCGAAATCAAACTATTATGTCTGCATGCCACTGCTAGGTCTGGTGAAAACATGATATTGCCCATCACCTGGCTAATACCATTCTTATTGTGGTTGGGATACTAAGCAAGACAATGCTAGAGTGGTTTCGGGAAGTCTGCGAATGTCCTTGAGTGGCCATGGCAAAGCCTGGACTTGAGCGCCATTGAACATCTGAGGGGAGACCTGAAGAAAACAGAGTTCAGCAATGCTACCTATCCAATTTGACAGGGCTTCAGTGGATCTATAAGGATGAATTGAGAGAAACTGCCCAAAACCTGCGGTCCACAGCTGGTAGAGGCATACTCAGGAAGACCACGAAGTTATTTAATAAAGGATCTAAATACTTACAGCAGTGGTTTCAAACCAGGGGTACTAGGACCCCCTCGGTGTACATGGCCTCTCCACAGGGGGTACTTGGAAACACTCGTGACAATATAGGCTTAATAGTTAAATTAACATGAGGGGGTACTTGTGGGGTACTCCGAGCAGTGCAAAATCTTTTTGAGGGTACATTAACTGAAAAAGGTTGGGAGCCACTGACATTTCAGTACAAATCAAAAAAATATATGTTTTCGCTTTGTCATTATGTGGGATTATATGTCAGTTCAATGTCAATTAATTAGTTACTATGAGTTGGAAGCCTGTTTGTCATAATCCACCTATTTGGCACCGTAAGTGTTGGGACACTTTGCTTGACTGGGGTTTCTGGTTAGTCAGATGCCTCGCGTAAAAATGTGTGAAGGCATAAGAGAGCTGTTGATGTCTAGTCAGATGAGGAACACTCCAGGAGGAAGGTGTGGATGTGTTAGCTTCTACCATCCACAGAAGGCTTCACTTTTAAAACTACAGAGGCTATACAACAAGGTGCCAATTACTAGGTAATCTGAAAAACGAAACGTCCTTGGCTTACTGTTGCTGTGGAGTGATGAGGTAAACATAAACGTGTACGAGAACGATGGCAAGAGAAAATAAGATCAAAGGAACCACCCAACTGCATAACGCCTCATCTGTGTAATATGTTGTGAAATGTGTTATGTTTTGGGCAAATATGGCTGTCACTGGAACTGGCTCACTTGTCTTCACTGATTATGTAAATGCAGACACCAGCAGTAGTTTGGATTCTTATGGACGAACACTGAACAGTAATTCATACAGCTTCTTTAATGAGTTGAAATTTCAGTGAACTCATTTGGATATTCAAAAAAAATCTTTAAATGATTGTGCAATACATATTGAGTAGAGCTGTTGTCTGAGTTTGTTAATCAGGACTAGCAGCTGTCCTCTGCTTGATTATACTAATCCATACATCTGCAATTTTATTCATTGAGGCAGACAAAATATATATAAAAGCAATACATTTAACTCTGGATTCATTCCCAATTTACATTGTAACTCATAATTATTTCACTGACTGAGCATTGGTAGATGCTTTGTTATGTCTATTACTTGGAGAGAAAAAAGCCTGACAATGGAAATAAAATCCCTATGAGCCTGTCATCCGTTCTTCCATTGACAGTGAAATGCCCATGAGTAAAGGTTTACGTGACTGTTATAAAAACACCCTGCATAACCTATTGTTCCTTTGGAAAGAAGAGGAAATCAACATTTCTATGTGAAAAGCTGTTTGCTCATTGTTCTACTACCACGGTTCTCCCATCTGAGTTCCTGTGTAAGGATGTCTTTTAGGGATTCTTACTCCTTATTGATGTTTGTGTTCTCTTGTCTCTAGCCATTAAAGCCAGTACATCCTGTGTACGCTGATGAGACAAGATATTCCAACCATGAAGGCCTATTGTAAAAACATAATAATGTATGCCATTTAGCAAATGTTTTAATCTACTGTAATTTACATTACGTGTAAGTGTCCCCAGATATCAAACCCACTATCCTGGCATTGCAAGTGGCATGCTCTACCAACAGAGACATATAGGGCACCTTTATGGTGTTGCTTCTCCTTCTGGCTTTGTTTTGATGGAGTGTAGTTGCTTTGGAGAAACTAACTTGAGGTGGTTAATCATTAGGACCTGTGATGTTTTCTGACCATTCAGGCATTGGTTTGATTTGTGTCTGAGAGCTCAAGGCTTGGCATTGCTGGGCTGAACTGGGCAGATCAATGATTTATGTTGTTTTAACCAAGACTCCCATTCAGTGGGTGATTCATAGCCCCAGCTCTGCCCTACTTTAGAAGTTCTGTACAAAACCCCCTTGACTTATATCTGGCTTTTCAACAAAACTAATTAAAAACAAGTGCCAGGGATTGGGAGAGGTTGAGCGAGACCGTTTTACCCCCTCAAAGAAAAGGACCTTACAATGGGACCTCTAAACCAAATTAAACACTAATTTATATCAACAGAGAAACATTGCCCCCCAGGGATATCCTTGCTGGCAGCCTAAATGAATGTGACTGTCACACCTAATTTAAAATTGACTTATTTCTATAGTCCTGTAGCCTATACCTTTGTATGTTTTGATATGAAGAACATCTCAGTAAGTAGAGTACATGTTGTTAATTGAATTGCAGCTAGGTACTGCATGGGTAAGATGCTTGTGGTAGAATTTTTTTTCAAAAATAAATAACATATACATTTTGTTTTGGAGCTCTGCTGGATATCCATTGTTATCACAAGGATTCTAAAAATATGTTACTATGGTAACAAGCACATTTCTGAGCATTGGGTGAATGAATACAAACCTGTAGCTGAAGTGGTAAGATGTTTTAACCCCTCTATTTAGCAACGTAATTAGTTCAGATCTGACTAGATTGGTCACTTCTCTACAGAAATGACTGTGATAACACTGCAGGTATGCATAAACCCTAAAATGTCTGCATTAATCCAAAAAACATGCATCATAATGACTATGACACAGTAACTTGCACAATTCCTTAAAACCTTTAAGCTTGAGAGGCATGAATTTTCCTGGAGTTGGGATTCTGTGAATGATTCTGGGCCTGGTGAAAAGTGGCTTTTCAAATGAGCGGTTGGATAAAATTCAGCTGTGGAAGCAGTATAGCAGTATGAGAGAGAGAACAAGCCCCTGCTGAACGGTTTGGAGCTCTAGCCTTGCAGTACGCTGCATTCTGGTCAGACTCACACACACTGTGACAACCATGTGGTCCCAAGATGGAATGTCTGGGCAAACACTGGTGCATGTCAGATTTCAGTCTCACATTGTCTCTTCGCTTCAGAATAAATTTTTATTTTCCAGTTATCCTTGGGCTGTGTCTCTTTTTATGTTCATAGACGCAGGACATGGTTCCAGTGCTTTAGACACGTAAAGCTGCTTTTTGAGAACGCCCTTGACCCTTCACACTGTCAACACAGACACACACACACACACACTCAATAGCTTGCTACAGCACATGCTGCTATCCGACTTAGACAGGGGATAAGACCTATTGATCAAATGGCTCAGGTCAAAGGTTATTTGGATCATTCTTAGTCTATTAGGTCACTTCCTCTTCAAAAATGTCATAGATCGTAGTTTAACTGCTCAGTGATTTGTCTTTCGTTGCTCTTTTGACAGGAGACTGTCACTATTAAATGCCAAATGTGTCTCCAAAAAGCTTTGTACCGGAGATGTCATGGATAAATATTTTCTTTTCTCATTATGGTTTTCCACCTACTATTTAATGCAGCACTTTGTCTCACTGCTAGCTCCCATTGAGACATCTCCCTCATGTGGCCATGTCTCCACGGCAGCCTTTCAAACTGTTCTTGTTCCTACCTGGGATCATCGGTCATTAGATGTCATCATGCCAGTACTCAAAATCTCTTGAAACTCCGTGTTAAACCACTGAATCATTCCTTGTACATTAGGCCAGGTTGTGCTCCACCCTCCCTTATCTATGAAGGAGCGTGAATACGTAATTTAGTTCAGTTTGGATTGATTATAAAAACTGTTTATTGTACCCAACCGGCAGGAACTGAATGGGAGGCCCCCACCAAAGCAAATATTTAGAAAAGTATGCATGTTCATTGTGAAACTGTGTCATCCTTCACATACCTGTTTGGTATTGCCTCCCTATCTTCTCTGTAATTCCACAATCCCATTAATTTCTTAGATTAACGCTCATTTCTTATGGCACACATTTGTATTTGCAATTTATATATTGGCTATAAAGGAACATGTTTTCAGGGAATCTATTTCCAATGCAAACCTTCCTTATGTGGGTGGAAGGGTTTTCTCCTTCCTCTAGCCTAGGAAAGAAATAAGCAGAGAGCAGCGAGTGTAGGACAGTAAATCCATACAGCAAGCCAAGCGGCCCGGTGAGACAGGTGTGCATCAGTCTCCAACTGGGTTAATGTATCCCTTGCTCCTGGCCTGGGGCCTGTCTGAACAACGCTGTACTTCTTCTGGCCTCTGGAGCAGAGCACCAACATCTGGCACTGAGCTGTCCCCGCCACCACCACTGACGACGGATTTATATATTTATGCACAAGATTTATATATTTATACATTTATTTATGGATTTTTATATTTACACATTTATACACAGCTGCGGTTGCTGTCACTTCAACTGCGCCTCCTAACATTATTTCATGGAAGGGTGTGCTCTGCTGTCACCTATAAGCCTATTAAGCTGTGGATGAATTATTGGGTCAATGTGAAAGACTGTCTTAGATGCTCAGCACCTGAGGCATGAGAGCTCTGTTTGAGTGACTGACAGGTTCCTTGAGGGATAGAGCAGAGGGCCCTGTTTCTTGTAGGAGATGATGTCATGTCACACCAAAGAAATAGGTGTTGCAGAGTCTGTTGGCTGTATCTGTTGCCCCATGTGTTCCCGGTGCCTATCTTAATTTGAGCCTATTTCACGCAGCAGGACATATTAATCGGTTAATGCATTAAGCATAATGGACATTTTTCATTACTGCAAATCCTTTTCTGATATAAAGCAAGGAATGACAAACTGGAAGCAGGCACAGATCTGGGAGGATCTTAGAAAGAGGGGGGTATATTGTGCATATATTACAAAAACAGAATGATCAAATAAAGAGTTGGCATCTGTAGAGTTATAATTTACAATGCATTTGATTTGCAGTATCATGAATATACATAGCTCTGCCTTCTCCAATATAGGGGATAGGATGTACTGACTCTCTGCAATGTCCTCTGTAGAGGACAGGATGTACTGTACCTCAGTGTTCTCTATGTGGGATTGGATGTACTGTATCCCAGCCTTTTCTTTGGGGGATAGGATTTACTGTATCTCAGACTTGTCTATGTGGGATTTGATGTACTATATCTCAGCTCTCTATATGGGAAATATAGTGTAATATATCCTAGCCCTTTATATGGGAAATAGGATGTGTTATATCTCAGCCTTGTCTTCAGAAAGACAAACCTTAACAACTTACCTGAAATTCAAATGTCTGTTGCATGACTTTACGTGTCATAATCAGTATATCATCACGCCTGTGCGCTGAAACACAAACCTCATAACTCAGGAGCTACGTGTTACTTCTCTCTGGATTTGACTAAATCCATGCCCCCAATCGACTGGATCTCATCTACTGGGTTTCTGTGAGTTTGTATTGGGTTGGCACAGTGGGCCTGTTCCAGCGCCAGTCACAGTGAGTGAAGGACCACAGGGGGAACCGGGAGGCCTGGGTTTGCTGTGCTCCGCGCAGCCTGGAAAATACAAGGTCCCATCCTGAGCCAGAAATCTGGAGCGGGGAGGGAAAAACAAGTGAAAAAAGGAAAATCTGAGTGTGATGGAGAGTTGAGGGCAGTTCCGTGCTCTGGCATCACCCCCCCCACCCCCCCCCCCCCCACCCCCCCCCACCCCCCGCAGGGGAAAACAGAAGCTTGGAGAGGGATGACACTCACATTAAATATGGGAGACAAACAAATACAAAGGAAGATAGAAGTTAGAACATTGGAAAAAGAAGAATAGAAAAAGGGTAGAGGATGGTTCAGTGGTCCAATGGAAGAGAATCCTAATACATGGATAGTTTTTCTTTATTAAAGCAATCATGAATGGAGCCAGAGAGGATAGTAAAGAGCTTTCCATGTGGCTGTCCTGAGGCAGACTTTCTGGCTGGCAACTGTTACAGAGAGACCGGGAAGACGATTTAGAGAACACACTTATCTTTTCAATTACAGGAACGCTACCGTGTATTCGAAATTAAACACTCAAATCTCACCAAAAAAGAAAATTCATGTTGTCACGTAGGTTGTTTGTCACTGTGATTATCACTCAAAATCCAGGGGGGTGGCGGGGCTATGTAATCATTTCAAGATAGAAATGTGTACCCTTTATTGTACAGATCACCCATGAAGCCAATGTAGGTCAGAATCTGAGAATTTGAAGGTGAGAGAAATTTGGCGTTTTCATGGGTGAGAGTAAAATAAATCTCTATTTTGATTGAACTACCAACATTTGTGAGTTTCTAGGTCAAGCCATGTGGTAACTATCATCTCAATTGCAATGGTTGGGGATGGTTGTCACATTGATGTTGGGGTTGCTAGTCACAGTAAGCTAAATGATGTTGAATAACCACCTGAAAAAACTGCAGTTATTTTCCTTGACAGTGAAAAGACACATGTTTTTCACATGTTGAAACAGCACCGTGCAGTACAATTTAATCTAGCAAAGAGCTGTAGCATATAGCACAAAACAGGGTGGTTGCTTTGTAAAGTACAGTAGGATTCATAACATCTATGATTGCTTCAGATCTGGTTCAGTTCCGACCTGTTTGTCAAGCAACATTAAGGACGACGTCTACACACTCTCACCATGGTGTTTTCTTGGGAGGTAGGCAGAAACACGCCCTCCACTGAATGTCAAGGACAACATTTATTTTCCTACCTTTAAAACCTTCTATGGTTCTGGGTCTTGTTGTCACAAGTGGAAAGAGTATGTTTGGTGGTTTATAACTGTACTTTGGAATACAATCTGAGGATAACCTGAGACCCTGGGATTTATCCTAACATTGGGACATGTAAACATATACTGGTGCCTAGAATACACTGAATAAAAATGTGCCAATTATGCCCAGCATTTCCTATTGTACACATCTCAGCCTGCTCAGTTTAAACAATAGGTTTGACACTCTTTACAAAACTGAGAAAAAATACTCCATTTACTCCAAAAGCCTCATAATATTTGTAAGAATATATATTTAGTTATTTTTTAAACAAATATTTGTTATCAATCTCACCCATAGCCACAAATTATGAACATGTGTCTGTTATTCAATCAAAGTGTTATGCTTTTGTTGAACTCGAAGGCTGACAAATTAGTGATTAAACTAATCTGAGATCTCAGTATAATATAGGTGTATTTTCCATATCACAGTTATGTGGTATACTACTAGATCCACCCTTCTAGCTTAGCCAAGCATCATTAGTAAACCAAATAATAACACAGATATTGTAATTTCTCCCTCCCGGGCTGCCTCCTCTCCTAGTCCTGGACTGCCTCCACTCCTGGTCCTGGACTGCCTCTACTCCTGGTCCTTGACTGCCTCCACTCCTGATCCCGGGATGCCTCCTCTCCTAGTCCTGGACTGCCTCCTCTCCTAGTCCTGGACTGCCTCCTCTCCTGGTCCTGGGCTGACTCCTCTCCTGGTCCTTGACTGACTCCTCTCAGTTTTCTGGGCTGACTCTTCTCCTGGTCCTGGGCTGACTCCTCTCCTGGTCCTTAACTGACTCCTCTCAGTGTTCTGGGCTGGCTCCTCTCCTGGTCCTGGGCTGACTCCTCTCCTGGTTCTGGACGGACTACTCTCAGTGTTCTGGGTGGTCCCAGGTGGTCCTGGGCAGTCCCGGGCAGTTCCGGCAGTCAACATCGCCGGTTTTCTAGCCCCCACCGTTCCCCTGGTGTTACCACCAGTATCCCAACACCTCACATCACAGAGTGTCCTGTCACCAACGACACACACCTGATCCTGAGTGTGTATCTGTTCCCTCTGCTCCCCCAGTCCCAATTGTAAGCTTGTTCATCTGTTCCGGGACTATACCTTTATTTTTGTATATCTATGTTGTAGATATTATTCTACTGTTTACTGTACGTTTAGCTATTGTTTGGTGTCTATGTTAAAAAGACCAAACTCTCATTATCCTGTGTCTGGCTCCTTCCTTACCCACACCACATCGCAAACAAAATCAGTTCTGTAGTTTTTAGTTATTGACTAGACATTTTCAGAAAAATATAAAAAGGTGTTAGCACTGTTGTCACTTAGGGTTACTCAGGGTTGAATGAAAACGCAAACAAAGCAGTTTGAGATTCGTTTCTGTAATGACATTTGTTTCTGTAATGACATGCACTAAAGAAGTTGTATAAATTATTATTATGATAATTATTATACGATGCTGTTTAGGTAGACATTAATAAGCCCGATAGATATTCTTCAGAGCTTTGTCCAACATCATAACACTGTCTTTATCCAACCCATCAGACCCCAGCATTGCAGATCCTCTCCGGTTTCCACTGATTGTTTTCATTCATCTGTTTTTGTCATTCAGAGAGAGTATTATGCATGTGAGGTGTTGCCGGCTGGTACAGATTCAATGCCACTAGCATTTTGGGTCCTTTGGTTCCATGGAACTGAGGTTGTCCAGGCTGCAGGGACACTCCTAGCCTGTGATCTCCAATATATTCATATTGAGCCAGAGAGAAATGTAATATCAAGATGAGGGTCAGAAAGACTGGGTTAACTTATGAGTGTATGTGTGGGTGTGTTGGTTTTAGCACGTAACAGCAAACAATGAGTGGGAGGGCATTACCTTTTTTCTACACAGTTTTCCTCTTTAGTCCATCTCCTGTGCCACGTTGGATAATGCATTTGACCCTATATGTTATTGGCTTTTAAAGTTATGCAATCCTGCTGGAGTCTGACTATCTACACAGAAAATGGTATTGAACTGGAACGATTTGTTGACCACCCTGAATGGATGCACTGCTGAGGAAACTCGTTGGTGTGACCTAAGCAGCAGCCAGCAGGACCCTCTAATTGGGCTGAGGTTGCCAGTGCCAAGATATAATAGTTTAGTTGATGATTTTTCTAAATGATACCACTGCAAGGAAAATATATCTACAAAACCCAAATATATGTGAATATATTGGTTCATTGAAATTATGTTTATTTTCAAGAACAGACATTTCAACAGTGTATTGATTGCATGTACATTCAAGCATTGTGGTCTGGTGTTGGATTCTAAAGAATGCAGTCTACTAAATAAAGTAACTCTAACATCTAACACGGAAATGTCCATACGTGTAAAATTAACTTCCCACATTAACAAATTGATAGTATATGGGGGTCTGTGCGTATAGAGAGCCTCTGAATGGCCTTTTATTGTGACAAGCCTAAGACACACCTGTGCAATAATCATGCTGTCTAATCAGCATCTTGATATGCCACACCTGTGAGGTGGATGGATTATCTCGGCAAAGGAGAAGTGCTCACTAACACAGATTTAGACAGATTTGTGAACAATATTTGTTGCTTATATACTCTTCTTACCTCTCACTATGTAGTTAGCGAGTGCCATGTTACAAGAAGTTCATTGTGCAGGATGACGCTGTGTTGTTCAGTGCATTTGACAAATAAACCTTGAAACTGAAACTTGAAACTTGAGGAGCTACTTCCTCACAGTGGCCACAATGTCGAATGTGTTTTGCTGTGTGCCTGTGTGCAAAAATGAATGAACTTCTGTGCAGATCAGAAGAGTACAGGGCAGATAGCAAGCTAGTTTAACAGTGAAGTGGCCCGGGGTTAGATGAAAATATATCTGCTTCTAGAAGAACAAAAGCTTTGTTCATACTACAGGGGCACCATGGTTGCAGAAACCATCGAACTAGCACAGTAACTGACCATTACTGATGTAACTATTAATGCTAAATTTGATTGCAGATAGTGAGCGAGATGGTCAGAAACTGTTTTTGTTTCTCTTAGTATTTTCATAATATGGATCTGACTACTAATAAAGATTAGCTTATTGACCTCATCACTTTAGTATGACTTCACTTAATTACTTACAGGAACACAGCGTAGAATCCGGCCTCTAACGTCTGTGAGACTGAACCTAAATAATAACATGACTTGTCCCTTACCGAACAAGAAAGGAACAAAATAAGCTAGTCCAGGAAGGTTTGGGGGGGGGGGGGGGGGGGGGGGGTTGTACTGCAGAGTGTCTAAAGCGTGTCTAAAGTGACTAAATGAGGAGACAACACATTAATACAAACAGAGATAGACAGACCAGCAAGAACATTTAAATGGATAATATCTAAGGCATGCCAAACCATTTTGTAGAGAAAAATATTAGAAACTTTAACCAAAAAAAGGTACTGCAGATGTATGGGTCATTTGTGCTTGTATTTATACTAGTTGTACAATAAACATGTTATATATGGTCCCATTAACACAATGGTTACCCTATCACTAAGTGGTTGTGACCATTGTTCGCCACATGCTATTCTCACAATGAAACGTCAAAACAACAGCATCTGTGTCAGTTAGATAACTAACAAGGAGGCATGTCATCATCTCACCAATACTACTAATTATATAAAAGGCTGTTTTGTTGCTGATGGTCGTGTTTGGCTGTGGTCTGTTCAAGTTTAGCAATACATTATGTCCTTTTAGTGCTTGGTGTAGTTGGCTAGCTTCATTCCAATACAACAACAAGTGGCTATTAATGACATTGATTACTAAGTCATATATTACTAAGTCATTACTTTGTTACTTTGTTTCTGGTCAGGTTGCATTGATTGATCCCTATATTATTTTCCTTTTCATTGGGGGAAAATTACATGTGATTTGCTCCAGACCACTCCCGTTCAAGTCAAACCAAGTCAAGCACAGATTATGGATAGTTCTGAGGCAAAAAACATACTGAATTAATTGCAACAAAACAGTTTTTGGAGGTTAAGCATTTTTAATCAATCACAGGTGTTAACACGTTAACTCTGAAGATCCTAATTACAGTTTTTCTAAGTAAGGAACGTTGATTGTATAGTCTGTTTCGGTCCAGTCACAGCAGTGGCCCTAACCATTGCTCCTTGTCCACATCCCAAGCCTAAGACTTGCCTTGTCTTCTGACCCTGGTGTTGTGTAAATGTCTGCTGTGACTACACCGAAACTCAATAAAAATAATGAGTAGTTACAATTACAATACTTATTCAACTGTAAAACAAAAGTTAGGACATAATACGAATAATGTAATGACAGTTTGTACCACTTCAGATTAGATTTGTTTTTGCAATCATTTATTTGTGAAAACAGAACTCATAACATGAAGACAGAAATGAATTGTTTTGCTCCAGCAGGTTAGCACCCTGCATTATGACCGTTTGGTTATAGACACTCTGGATGGGAGACCAAATGCAGCTGTAAGTGGTGCTGAAGGACCAGTATAGGCATCACTGTTCTCTCTCTAGTTAACATATCAATTGCCCAGCGCAGCATAGATGAGATTGCCTTTGACAGCATGCCATCTTCTGGATGGGAGGTTAAACAGGTGTCCTCTATGTGACTCTCTGTGTGCACTAAAGATCCCATGGCACTTATTGTTAGAGTAAGGGGGCTGGCTATATTTCCAATCCTCACACTATATCGCCCACTGGATCATCCCGAGCATTCAATGGGGTGATTATTCCTCTCTTCTCCTCCCATAGCTGAGATAAAATGTATGCCATCTCGAATGAATGAAACATGCCATGGTTTGGAGCATTAGCTAAATGACAATAATGTATCATTCTCCATTCATTGTATGTGGTATGACCTTGAGATTAATAAAAAAAAATCCAGGGTTTAGGAAAGAATCTTCTCTTTTTTCTAATATAACATGTAATATACTGACTCCTTGTGGAAATCTTTATGACTGCAGTCTTGATAATATTTTCTGTTAAATTGTTCCATGGTGTCAGTTTGAGAAATGTGATTTGCATAATATCGTGCAGATTTTTATTTTCTTTTGTTGTATGCAGTTGTGTAATATCCTTGGGGTTGTTATATTGTTCTGCAGGTGCTTGTGGCTTGTATGCAAAACTGGTGGTGCCATGCTTTTTGTTTGCTGTTATGCTTGTGTGTTGTATGTATCACAAGTAACCTAATACTTTAGAGACAGAATAAGCTATTTAATAATTAATTCGCATATAGTACATGACTTCCTTTCCAGTATTATTATTTACTATTGTTTTATTTAACGTCATGGTTGTATTTCAAATGTCAAATCAAAATCTGAAGTTGTCTTTCCCTGTAAAATAGAGGTTCTACCGAGATTTGAACTCGGATCGCTGGATTCAAAGTCCAGAGTGCTAACCATTACACCATAGAACCCACTGCGCATGTCGGATGAAATGAGTAAATATAAAGATCTGTGACAGGACAACTTGTTACGTTTTTATCCAAAAATGATGACGAAATATTTTTTGGATGACTTTATTTTCTTCCCACATAATTCAATGCACCCAGACAATCTGGTTAACTGGTTTCCCTGTAGCTCGCACACCTTTTCCCATTCATTTTAAGCAGTTGCAATGCCACAAATGAACAGGAGGCGGCAACATGTGCTCATCATGTGGTGTCCATGTAGTCCTTAGTGGGGCAGACCTACCTGCGCTACGTCACTCGGGACGTGTCACTATTCTCAAAGATACAAAACAGGATCATTTAGAAAAACAATGTATAGATACAAAATCATATAAAATGCATGTGCCGTGTGTTCATATAAAGCAGCCTAAAATTTTATTTCATGGCCACTTCAACTGTTTTGACTAATATAGGCCTAAAACCAAAACTGGGCATTTTTATCTGAGATTAGATCATCTTGTGGCGTTGGATAACTGGCCTACATTGACACATAACCTGTTACGTTGTAAAATGTCATGAGCTATTTTTTCTAGGTGTGAGAAAATAACCGGTCCAACTCTACATTATGTAATGATGGCAGGGCAGAGTGAACTAACTTGACAGTCACAGTTACCTTTCATCCTCCTGCAGAGTGTGTTGGAATTTAAAATAAATTGCTCATGGTACTGTTTCCCAATGGACTGCATTACATTGTTTGTTATCTTGACAATACAAAAAACACAAAGAAACTCAGAATATTCAGTACAAAAAGTATAAAAATATAGGCACTCACTATTGTAAGTCAGTCTGGATACAACTGTCTGATTATTAAATGTAAATATTGTCTTTCTTCCTTTTTTTTGGCAGGTTGCATTGTAGAATGCCTGGATACAGGACTTAACATATTTTTATGGTGATGTGGTTTATTCCAAAGACAATGCATCTGTTGTTGTGGTTATGTAATGTGTAGTATGTTGTTTGGGTTCACATCTACAAACTACTATTAAATAAAGGTTTAGTTATCAATTTCTAAATAATAGTAATATTATTATATAGAATTTGATATCCATAAGGCCATCAACAAAAGAGACATCCGGTAAGGCAAGTATAAAATAAAGCCCAAAACTGCATCAACGCGGAGTACAAACAACAACACAAATCTACCCAAGCATCCATTACAAATGACAAAATATTGATGCGTCCTTTTATAGGTAGAATATTGCAAAGCTGCGAGACCAAATAAAACAAGGCCCTTTCACCAATGCTAGGCAGGGTTATGGGTGGGTATGAACAGTCTGAGTCTAATGATTGTAGGGGAACCATTTTAAAAATCCCCTACAATATATGTATAACATATGTTGGTAAGAAATACATCAGCCTTAAAGATAAGCAGAAAATACTTTCCTACCAGAATGTGACCATAAATAAGTCTGGTATTCATTCAAACCAACCATTTTGTTGTTTACCCAGTGCTTTACATACCCAGTGCTTCACATGTTGTTTACCCAGTGCTTTACATACCCAGTGCTTCACATGTTGTTGACCCAGTGCTTTACATACCCAGTGCTTCACATGTTGTTTATCCAGTGCTTTACATACCCAGTGCTTCACATGTTGTTTACCCAGTGCTTTACATACCCAGTGCTACACATGTTGTTGACCCAGTGCTTTACATACCCAGTGCTTCACATGTTGTTTACCCAGTGCTTTACATACCCAGTGCTTCACATGTTGTTGACCCAGTGCTTTACATACCCAGTGCTTCACATGTTGTTGACCCAGTGCTTTAAATACCCTTTGCTTTACATGTTGTTTACCCATTGCTTTACATACAACTCATACCAACACTATTAAGTCTGAAAGTGAAAGCTTACCTGTGAAAGGTTTTGCTCTGTTTGTACTGGCATGTTTCTATGCAGTAGCCAAGACCAGTCTTTGAGTTAGTTTCACTATTGCAAAAAGACCTACCAAACTCATTGTTGTGGATGTGGTGTATTGTTTCAACCGCTGCTGGTAGTATGGACATAGCAGCATCGTACTGCACCAGGAATGTGAGGGACCATTGAGTGGAGAATTCAACATGAAAGGAGAGCAGTGGAATTCTTGAGTTCCCACATACACATGCCTGTGAGTGTTAATATGCCTGAGTCTGTCTGTGTGTGTGTGTGTGTGTGCGCGCGCACACTGATGTGGGTCATTACCCCTTCGCTCCCCCCAGGGGCCAGAAGAGGGGGGGGGGGGGGGTTCCCAGGGGAGGAGAGACCAATAAATCACTGTGCCGTCTCTGTGCTGACACCAGGCTTGTCTGCTGGGGGGAGGGGCGCTCACAACAACACTGGCCTTGTCTCTCTGTCACTCAGCCCCATGTTGGGCAGGAGCTATCCCCATGCTGCCCCACTATAGGAGGGAGTGGGCTGGGGGGAACAATTGGTTCAATTATGATACCACATTTTATAGTTTGTGGTCATTTGAAATGGATGTACTCAAACAGTCTAGTTTGAAGTTTGAAAATGTGGTGTGAAATCTATGAATCATAGGTCATTTTAGTGGTGTTTTTGTGCAGACGAAAACAGGTTATGGCATCTTCATACTTTAGCCTCTCTTGGATGTTCCTTTGGCTGCTCTGTTTGCCTATAGGTAAAAAGCAGTTTGTATTGCTCTGCTTGTTCAGTACAAACCCATATCTGTGCCTAATTCAGTTAAAGACTTTATGATTATACGGGATGCTGCAGGCAGTTTCCATTTCTTGGAGACAGTTTGAGTGTGATATATATATATATATTTATATATATTAATAAACTGGTTAGTTTGAATCCTGAATTCTGATCTGAATGGCTAATTGCCGTGGTATATTAAAGCAATAAGGCACAAGGGGATATGGTATATGCCCAATATATCACAGCTAAGAGTTGTTCTTGGGCACGACACACCGTACTGTGCCCAGACATAGCGCCTAAATCAAGGCTAAGAGCAGTTCATAGGCACGACACATCACAGAGTGGCAGTATACCACAAACCCCCGAAATGGCTTGTTGTTTTCATAAACCGATTAAAAGAATTGGAGCAGTAAGAAGTGCTGTGATGTCATACCAGAGGTCTCATATACCACGACTATCAGCCAATCAGCATTCGCGATTTGAAGCAGTTTATAAAATACCGTATACCATGGGTGTGACACAACATCAATTTGTATTGCTCTAATTGCGTTGGTAACAAGTTTATAAGAGCAATAAGGCATCTTGGGGGGTATGTGATGTATTGCAAATATACCATGGCCAATAATCGCTGTGTCCAGAACAGCCCTAAGCCATGATATATCGAGCATATTCCAAACCCCCTTGTGCCTTATTAGCTACATACATGTGTAAACACGCAAGCATGCATGTGTGTGATTTAAAAGGAGTGTGTTGATGGTATAGATTGTGTAGTTTCTTTTCAACAGAACATTTTCCTTTTAAACAGCCCTTTCCATAACGATATTGTGGTGATAGAGGATGTGTGAACTGAGGGCTGTGCTCTACAGAGACACCATGGGGACCCGCAGGCCTCCATCAGGCTCCAGTCAGTATCACCCCTCCTTGGCTGACCTGCCAATAGCAATAATGTGTGTCCTTCACTTATCACATTCTATCATCTATTATTATGCCTCCCCCAGCACACAGCTCACACCATACATCCTGCTGCCAGCCTGGCCCCCTGCTGCCCACCGTACCAGTCCACCTCCTATATGACACGTCTCCAAGAAGCAGCCTGCAATACACATTGCCTTCCTCATGACTTTTTTCTCTTCTAATAAATGTGATCCTGGACCCTGGGAGGGAGACCAGCGAGCTACATTAAAATTCATGGGAAAAAATTGCAATAAAATCTCTTACCCTCCCTCTCTCTATCCCTCCCTGTTTCTCTCTCTTTCACTCTCTCTCTTTTTTTTCTACCACCCTTGTGCACTCTTTCGCTCAATCTCTAATCTTTAACTCTCCCGGCTCGTCTTTCTTAGCTTCCCTCCTGCTGTTTTTCATCCCTCATTCTGTTTCCCTCTCTCTGTATCTTTCTGTCTCTCCCTCTCTGTATTTTCCAACTACACCTCTGGCAGGTTGTGATTTCTACTGTCAGAAAATTGCTTTTTCAATATCTGTCTCTCTAATTATGAAGCCTGCTAAAGGTGTCATGCCATCAGAATGCCAATACATGTTTCTAGGATTTCCTCTTTTGTAAATAATTCTGATTTTTAAATGAAACAAACAATGCATACAGAAATATGCAGGCATTGGGTACTTGAATCTCTATTGTTACACAATGGTTCATCAACAGTGCAAGTCTCTACGCTGGGTCATGTTCAGATTACACAATAATAACACCAGCATTTTTCATACATTTTTATAGAAATAATTTCAAATGTCTGGCAACAACAGTGCAATTTTGAAATCTCTTTTAAGACCCTTTATACAATTCTACAGGGTGGAATCTCTTAATGCTTATTTGAAATGTGTAAAACTGTGACCCAAATTTAGAATATAATTTGCTCATAGGTTCTGCCAACATTTCTTTCTATTCGTTGTGGATAAAAATCTACATATATTATGTAACATTAAAGATTTTTGCACTGATAGACTATTTGTGTGCAGAGGAAATAAGCTTTCTGGATACCGTAGGTCGACCACAACTCTGCATTTTCAATCACTAGCACCTCCAAAGGGTTAATCTGTCCTCTTAGCGGTTTCTGTGTACTTGATTGACATTTGGAGCAGTGTGGTGGCAGCGTTCTCCAATCATCAAACGGTCAGTGCACCCCACGTGGGTATTCTGAATACGCATTGGTTACTTGCACCAGTGTTGATTGTGGCTGGGTTGAGCCCCACGTGGAGGTTTCATTCAATCATTGAACAATTCCATCGTACCCCCACTTTCCATTGATGTCGGGTTCACGTACTGTATATACATTTAAACAAATGGTTAATGAAGACTTTCAATACAAAATAAAATATATATTTAGAAGTGGACTTTATATTATGGCCACTAAACACATTTGAGAAGCTGATATAAAATCACGGTGAAAAAAATCCACAAGGGTGTTTATTTTACTAATATAGCTTAGCAACAAAAACGAATGGGAAAATTGTGTCAGCAAACAGTTCTGACCTTAAAATTGTACAATGTATCCGTCATTTATTAGACCGGTAGGTAACGCTGTGCAAGAAGAGAAATGAGAAACCTCGTCTCCAGTCCTTGCCTGGCTTGATCTAGCAGCCTATTTCTGGCTTGATCAACGAGAAGAGCAGATACTCCCTTCTCATTCTGTATAGCAAATGTGCCTTTAGTTTCTCCCTCAAGAAAACAACTCATAGCTATCAGGCGAGGATCTGAAAAGGAGGGAGTGCGAGGAGAGCGAAGAGAGGCACTTGTGTGAAAGGAGTAGGGCAACGAACAAGACAAAAGAGGCTGCGGCTGCATTGAATGTGGTGGTGTCAGTCTCGAAAACCACATAGCATATAACAACCTAGCCGCATTTGCTCTTTATTCTGACGGTGAGAATACACCAGGGAGGGGACCATTTATGAAAAGAAAAGGCGAAATTCTACTCATTCGAAGTGCGTAGGTAGTCGCGAGGACACTAAACATCTAGTCGGACGGGGTGCATCTTTACTACATCGAGTGTTCTTTTTTGTGGGTTGGAGAAAGACCAGAACAAAGGGAGTCTTGAGCAAGGAATGAGCGAGTTGAGACTAGCTTTGCCATTACCGCGTCTGAAACCAGGCCAAATGCGTCTCTAAAACCGACAATAGAACGCCTTCTGCATTTCTGTCCGAGACCTACAGCCCTTAAGAGAGGAAGACGATAAAAACAAAACAAATCGGCGCACAAAATGTTTCCACAAAACCGACCTCCGGTAAGTAGTCCATAGTGTACGATTAGCATGTAACGTTCTGAATTTGCTCTGTTCTAGCTATTCTGTGAAGCCACATTGATCCAGAATACATATGTATATTCCAGAATATATATATATATATATATATATATATATATATCCAGGGAATATATATATTCCCTTGTTTGTCTATTGAATTATTTGAATTCAAGGAAACTAACTTGAGAAAGCATACAGAGGTAGGGCCATAAACTTGCTACATGAGAAATTGTTACATTGTATTTCTTCGTCGTTGTATCCAGGCTATTTGTATCCGGAATTCCTTTGTGATCATGTTGGTAAAAAGGGAACACATGCTGCAACATAGTAAACCCTTTCTCAGTTCACGTTTAGCACGTTAACGATGGTATGTGTAAACTCAGACAGACATTGGTCACATACGGATCTGTTATCACCCCACACCAAGGAGGGGGATTTATTCTGTTAGAATCTGGAAAACAAGATCACTTTAGTAAACCTCTTTGTTTGCAAATTCTGGCCTCCTGTCCTTATCATGTTTCAGATTAAAACATTCTACCTCAAGATATTGAAATAGGAGTTCGTATTGGCCTAGAAGAAGTGGTCTGGGTTTGTTTGTCTATTCCACACTCAGCAGTCTATTTGAGGGGTGAGTCAGCAGGGTCTGGGGTTGTTGACACATTTACTAAACGATCTATCCCAGTAAAGTGACACTCATTGTTTTCAAGAAACATTTTTTTCTCTCGCTAGTATTAATTACACTGAGGATGTATGCGCTCTTTGATTTGAATACATTTATCAATCTGACCTACTACACAACCAGTAATAGGACCTGCCACCTGAGTTGACTTTGAATTGTAAACTTTAAATTTAAATATCAGTCACGTGTAAAACTGTATTTTGATTTACCTGTTTGGTGTAATAATTTGTATCATTTAAAAACAACATGGGCAGGAGGGCAAAAAGAAAGTATAGGCCTTTGAATGAAGTAGCCTATCAATTAAGCTCCTATTTGAAAACAGAGTAACCCTCGTCCCTCCCCCATGCCGCCCATACACCCCACCCTGAGTGCTTTCACATTCATTCCTAAGGATGGAGATTAGGCACTATTGCTAAGTATGACGCCGGGTGGGTGGGGAACAGAGGTTTTTGGTGCACCATTTTCCCTAGAGGACATCATGGCCTTAACCAGGTTTTACCAGGGGACGTTCCCACAGCAGTGATGCTCCCAGGGCATTGTTCTCCCAAAACCTACCTGTTAAGAAAAGGAAAAAAAACAGTATTTCATGGTAAAGCCATGCATGTTTGCAAACAGTTAAATTTGGTTACAAATGGCTGTACCAGTCATTTTTATTACAATTATTTAGCAGTTTATTTAGGAAGTTCTACCACTCTAGGTTCTGTCCAAACTGAACCCAAAGTCCTCTGACAGAGGAGTGGAAGGTCCCTACACAGACCCCATGCTCCCTCAGCCCAGCCAGCTGTGCAGCTGATTGACTGGAGGGAGAGAACAGAACTGTATGTGGAGCTGTGGTTACAGCTTTTAACCCAATCCTTCTCATCTACCAACTCCACACTACGTCCCCTAGGGAGCTAGCTACCAACCACAGCTCAAATGTATGGTTATGCATCCTGGAGGTAGAGAGGCACTGGGTCAGGGAAGAAAGCACAGTTTCTGTTTCAGTTCGTCCACAACAGACTTGAAAACACTGTGAAATCCTTTGCCTCCAACTCATTGGTTTTCATTATGACTTGTTTCAAAGACCAGGGGAACACTAAATCAAACTGTATAATGCTTTAGAGATACGTTTTCTCAGGTTTCCAGCAACCAGGAAAACACAGTAGTGTATATTTTATATGTAACAGAGTATATAGCCTGAACTGTACGTTCATTACAGTGTTCTTTACTTAGTACTTTTTTAATGCTGTATTATTTATTCATCGTAGTTCATCAGAGGGGAAGTTCCGTTGGTATTTAAGTAAACACCAGACATGCAGAAGTCTGAAGAAACTATAGCTTAAGTAGACCAGCTCCACTCTGGTGTTCCAGGAAATCAATGGTGGACTAATTGTAGTTGTATCTGCCCTGATGTCATCAATACTTATCATCCAGTTCCCTTGGTGTCAGCACCTTGGTGCATATTACAGAACAAGCTGAGGAAATGTAATACACTGCACTGGTCAAGCTGTAGATTGCAGATGATCTCCAAAGTCCTGTTTCTCCAGGGAAATATATCTGAAAAAACCTTGTCACTTACTTCTTAGTAATGCCCCCAAGGGAATACCTTTCAGGCTCCCTGTAGCGCTTGGTGATCTTTCTTCATGTACCACCCGCCCTGAGGTCCAGTAATGCCAGAAGTCTCCAGGAGCTCTACTGGCCCAGTCAGCAGATCTTCCTGCTCACCCATCTGGCTGTGATTGGTCCAGGACTCCCGCTGGGCTGATTCTGATCATCCTGGGAGGGAAGGGCCGGGTAGAGGAGGGAGGCAGAAGGACATGCGGGAGGGAGGCCTCACCCCGGTGCCCCTACAGACCCAGCATGAATGCAGCACTTCCTGTAACCCAGCTTGCATTAGCTCTTTATTTCCAGTGTTGTCCTTGAGAGGAGCTTTGCTATCGATTAGACAGCCGCCAGCCCGCCCGCCTGTCAGGCACAGACAACGATTAGCTTGCACAAGAGAGGGAGAGGAGAGTGAGTGTTTAGGGCTAGGTTTGCACCAGTTCTGGAGGTGTGGCTCGGAAGTCTGTTCCATGGAAAGAACAAACAGGCTGTGGGTGGGTTACTTGCCTAATAAAGGAAGGCACCTATAGCAATTAACACAGCTGACAACCAAACTGTTATGCATCGCTAATGTACTCTGACAGCAGGGACATTTGAATAACGAGCTTTTGGGAGGCAAGAGGTGTGTGTGTGTGTGTGTGTACGGGCTGGTGTGTGTGTGTGTGTGGGGGGGGGGGGGGTGGGTGTAGGCGCTAATGAAACAGGTACCTTGCAGCCCTCCCTTTGGTGAGAGATTGTTGGGGCTTCTTACTCAGCTGAGCAGATACACTGTGTTGGAGGATGAGCTCTGTTCAGAGTGTCACTTTCCCAGTGAGGTTCTTTAAAATGCAAATGTTTTCTGTTGTTGTTGACAATCTGTTATTACAACGTGATAAAGGGCTTGAACTTCAAACGCTCTCTGCAACTTCAATATATTGCCATGTTTCACGGTTGTTGTGTTCAGTCTCTTGGGGGTATGCTTGGGTGTGAGTGCTGGGGGCTGCTACCCTACTATAGTTAGTATGGTTAGCGTGGGTTGGGTCTACTATGCCCTCCCTTCTACTGCTGTGTCCCCAGAGGCAGGCAGGCAGTGGACCTGCCGAGAGGGAGCATGGTGGGTGTTTACTGGTAACGATCATCAACTCTATGTAATTAGCAGGATGGTGAGTTGGCTAGGCTGGCTTACGATTCCTCTGCTGGGGGAGTGGGAGGATGACTGCTGGGCCTATTATAGGACATACAGGATTCTTTATGGTCCCCATGTGAGGAATGGTCTGGTCAGATGGTTGTAATGTAGTCAAGCTCCTATCTGGCTTCCTATGAGGCGAGGTTCACCAAAACAATATCATTTTGTCTGCCGCATGTTATCGGAGTTCATTTGATAATTAAGAAAATCCCCAGAGATCATGTATTTTTGTATGTTTTTTTTTTTAGTGTGTGTGTGTGGGGGGGGGTCGAGGGATGTGAGGTTTATTATTGTGTGGTGCTATTGGGCATAATTAGGAGTAAAATGAGAGAATGTTGATCACATGCAACTATTGCTACACCTACAGGAGTCCTGCTAGTAAATGTTAGAAACAGTTCAAAATGCGGATCAACCATTTAAAATATTAATTGTACTTGCATGTGAGAGAATGCTGCAATGTAGCTGGTCCCATCAGAAAACACTGCACACGTCAGACCTATGCGAACTTCAACAGCTGACTGAGATTTTCTGGAACCAATTCTTGATCAGCCTGTAAAATACATTTGGCAGGGTTTTAAGTCCATCAAAAGATCTGGAGTTTCCTACATTTTCTGGGAATCAAGTTACATGTGATTATGTCAATCACTTAATGATCACGGCATTGTATTTAGACATCACCCAGCCAACTATAATTACAGCATATACATTATCTATGCATAATTAAAAAATTACACTATCACTGCATTCATAATATTTTTCATTCTTTATATTTTGTTTTACCAAACAAACCCCCTTTACAGCATTGATTATGCATAGATCTCAATCACGTTCAATTAATAGGTGAATCTGCCAAACACGTTTTAAAGCAGATGGTACTAAACTATGGAATGTTCTACCTGTATATTTCACGTAGTGGCCGTCAGTCGTGGAAAAATCGAGCGATGTGCTTGCACACTGCACAGGAACCTGATACAATTCCCACAGAATTGTCTTCACAATTTTCTCAATGTATAAAAAGCCTAGTTCAGGATGAGAACAATCAAGCTCAACAGTTTATTTTTTAATCCAGGACTAGGCTTTAAACTTACCAAAATCAATAGTATATTTTAGCCCCCGTAGCATCAAGCTTTTCAGCTGAAATGACCATTCACTGCCAATTGATGGTGAATAAAACATACATACAAGTGGAACCTACATAAGAGTATGCTAATGAAAGCCAATACGGTCATCTTGGCAGAAAATTGTGTAATCTACTGTTTAATGCTTGTTCATGCATGTTCTTGAGACTTCAAACTAGCATGCTAGACTTCGAATCATTGCACTAGCACTAGCTAACAATTGTGCTGGTGCCCTTATAGCAACTTGCTTCAAATTGCAAACACATACATAAACAAGTCATCCCCATGTTCATCTGAGTCTTTGAAACCGCGTCTGCCGTGTCTGCCAAAGCTCAGTACTGTCCCTTTAAATATCAGTAATTTAAGAGAGTTTAGGCTCATCATTACATACAAATGCAAGACTGTAAATTGGCTCAGTTAGTCTGCGGCTTGCTATGTAAAGAGCTGGCTGGTGAGCCACCTATTCTCACTCCTCTTGAGTCAGACTTGTGTGTTGCAATATTATACTGATCAAACGCTGGTGGAGTTGAACATTCCATTAAATAATTGATCATCAGTGCATTACTGCAACACTGCCATCTGTAGGACTATAGTGGGAATGTTTGACTCTACGGACGCTCATGGAAAAAAAGTGTTATTTCACACTTGTTCACACAGACATTTTAAGAATTTGTCTCAGGAAATAAAAACGTTCAGCTAGCGAGGCTGGCATAGTGCTAACTTGATGTAGCATGTGTAATTTTTGTAATTTACCATATCCAGGGTGACTTACAGTAAGTGTATACATTTTAAAAGAACTACGTGAAACAACCACCCTGTTATAAGTGCAGGATGATGCTGAAAGCAGATTATTTTTAGGCTTACCTTCTTCCTATCTCCAATTTAAAAAGGGGGAACAAAATCCCAGTTGTCAGCCATCACTTTGTGTACTAGCCCATCAGGCAAGTGGCCCCTGGCTCCTCTTTTTCTACCCTCTGCATCCATTTCTTCTGGTCTGCGCTTTGGGGTTTCAGGCCGGTTATCTTTACAAGTGCTTGGTGACAACTGCTGATGTAAAAAGGGCTTTGTAAAATACATTTCATTTAAATGTATGCATATAAATGGATACATTTAATTGGCCTAACCGGGCATTTTGAGCCGCTGAAATGGTTTAAACCTTTACCTTTTTCAATGTACGCACAAATGCCATGTTATGGCACCTATGGTCTGTGTGTGAAGCATCGGTATTTTGCAGCAGGAGGCGGTCTGTGCTGCCCAGTGCCCAGCAGCCGCCCTCCCTGGCGAAGGATCACGTCAACTGGGGCAGCCCTGTTGGGCATCCTCCTGCCTATTTAAAGGCCCATTGGAAGCAACTTAGGCCCAATTAGAGCCCATTACTGTCATGGGATGCCTCTTCACCTCTCCACTCCACCTTCCAACCACTCTACCACTCGCGGGCCGGGCCTGATTTAATCACTGCAATTGACTTAGTCCTTCCTGAGCGGGACCAGGGCAGATAACCAGGGGACTCGGGGGAAGAGGGTGGCTGATCAGATAGCAGCGTGACCCTGCCCGCGCCTGTACGCCTCCTTCATGGTGCTTTCTACCTCTGGAACTCTCCCTGGCAGGAAAGAGCGCTGCTGTTTTGGGATCGGCACATTCCCTGCCTTACTATGGGGACAAATGGGATTAGTTGAAATAATCAGTGGGATTGTGTTGTGCCGGAGAGGAAATGTGGAGTAAGATCGCTGTCTTGCTCTGCCTGGCTGGATAGATGTCTAGGTGGGTGATTGGGTAATCCCATGGAGATCAGGTCAGCGGTGTTGCTTCTGATACTGCACACTAAACGAGAGCCGCTTAGGCAATGAAATAGAATGGTCAGGGTGATCTGACTGACCGCTAATCATGGGTCATCTCTGCTGCGCAGGGCGCCAGTCTTTTATGTTCTTGTTTTCTGTGGAGCCACGGGAGTCTGCTTGCATGTGTCCCGTCTGATGTTGGCCTGAATCATAACAGCCTCTGCAAAACAGAGCCAGAATGGCTGATGTTAGCAGAAGCCCAGGCAGCAGTTTTCTCTGTTTTTAATAAATCTTCCCAGTTGCTGTCCGCAACTCCAGTCAACTACTGGGTCAGCCTCAATCCCACACTCCTCCTTTCTGTCGGGGGAAGGCTCTCTGCACCTGTTCCCTAGAGCATGCCCACACGGAGGAAGAAATACAAAAAGAAAAAAGAAAGGGAGAGTGGAAGGTACAGAGATAGAGGACAGAAGGGCAGTATCCCCCCTCTCCCTCACTGTCTCCAAAATGGCCATGAAGCTGTCGTTCCTGAGACATCTTTCTCTGGCCCGGGAAGAGGAGTTGGTGTGTGTATTTGCACGTGTGCGTGTGAGACCTTGCCTGTGTTATGTGAGGGTGGATCTCTGCCAGCAGATTGAGTTGGAGGGAGGTAGGAGAGAGGGGCTCATTAGAGGCTGAACAAATGGGCAGAACCTCAGTGAACCAGCTCTCTTCTTGCAATCAGGGTTAGTACTGGTCATGTCCTTTGACCCCCCCCCCCCCCCCCCCCCATTCTCCTAGACCTGATCTGTGCCCGTGACGTGACTGAAGTCACACGTGACACACGTTTACAAATACACGTATGTCGGCATAGACATGCATTACATGGACACTCTGGCTCTCTCCGGCTCGTATCCTCTACCAGGGACTCCAGCAGAATGAATGAGCCGTGATCTTAATGTGCCTGTTACCCAATCATAGGGCCCTTGCGGAGGAGCTACACGACGCCTGCTATCTCCTCTGGACACACGGTGCAGGAGCTCTTCTAACAGAGGGCAGTGGAGTAAACGGCCTGGCCTCTGTGTCTTTAACAGCGGGGTGGAGGGTAGACGGGCCGGTCCTCCATTGACAGACAGACTTCCACTAGCACAGTGGCCGGGCCCTTTGTCTGCCTGTCCTCCAGCATTACCCCGGAGGCCCTGCTCACTAATTGCTCGGTGTCCCGCAGAGGGACCAGAGAGAGGGGCAGGCAGTTGGGGGTACTTGTCCTGTGCTCTGATCGGGTCCCCCTGTTCTCCTTTTCTCCTTCCTTTTTCCCTTTCAACTCAGACGTGACATTAAGCAAGTGTCTTAATTTGGTCTAGAGACCCTCCCCCTCTGTCTTGGTGTCACTCACATCTGTCCCGTCACAATGGTTCCTGTATCCTCTGGCCTCCCCCTCCGTCCTGATATTCTCCTTCCCTCTTGTCTCTTTACACACACACACACACACATACACATCATGGTTGTCCAATTCACTCCCTCACATCTCTCCCAGGACCCCCACACAGTTATGGTTTTTAGCACAGCATGCATCTGGTATAATAACTACTGTTTAGCACAGCATGCATCTGGTATTATAACTACTGTTCAACATGGCATGCATCTGGTATTATAACTACTGTTCAACATGGCATGCATCTGGTATTATAACTACTGTTCAACATGGCATGCATCTGGTATTATAACTACTGTTCAACATGGCATGCATCTGGTATTATAACTACTGTTCAACATGGCATGCATCTGGTATTATAACTACTGTTCAACATGGCATGCATCTGGTATTATAACTACTGTTCAACATGGCATGCATCTGGTATTATAACTATTGTTTAGCATGGAACACATCTGGTATCATAAATTGTGCCTCGCACATTGCACATATTGTATTGGTTTCACAGATTAAGGATGTTTACTTGACTTGGAATGTTGTCATGCAGCAATAAATCATTTATCACTATAATCAGGGAACATGGTCAATTCACCATAAGGCTTGTTTTCAGTACCAGAGAAGGAACAAAACGCTATATAAACTTATCTTGGTTTGTGTAATCATTTCCATAGTCTTTGAATTCAAAATGACTTGTTCAAGTACCACGCAGGATTGTGGCCATCAATCGTGGGAAAATGGAGCCATGTGTGTGCGTCCTGCAAAGAAACTTGATACAGTTCAGACAGAATTGTCCTCACACTTGCAAACCTCCGGGGGCTCTATCGAAAATGTGGAGCACTCTACCTCGGAAGATGACATCTCGGGTTATCGATATCTGCAAGTTACCACAGCAAAATATTCTAGGGTCTAGATTCCTCTTCGATATGTCTCTGAAAATGGAGCATAAAAGAAACAAGTCCTTGCTGGTTATGTATTGAAAAAGGTGTTTTATAAAATATGCTCACAGCACCTATTGTCTTTCTGCACAGGCACCTCTTCAGCCACCCCCTGGGTCCTCAGCATCTGCAGCAGCAGCCTCGGGGACCCCACAGGCTCTGAAGTTGACTTACCCAGAGACCCTGGACCGCATTAAAGAGGAGTTCCAGTTCCTTCAGACCCAGTACCACAGGTATACAAGCTCCCCAAAACCCACCTCAGCATTGTGTGTGTGTGTGTGTGTGTGTGTGTGTGTGTGTATTTTGCAGGCATGTTTATGTGCTAGCTTACATGGCTTACTGTGGCCATCCATTGGAGGATGGGGCCACGGAAATATAACAGAGACTAAACCACAACAAAGAGGCTTTCTTCATCCTTTAGTTTCTAGATGAAATGGAACATGCATCCTCTGGATATCGTTAACCATAGATGAGTCCTTCTATGTGTTTATGGGTCTCAATTATTTTGTGCATTTCTCTCTGGCTCTGAGAGTGAGTTTTCCTGGCATAGTTTCCTAAGTTATTGGGGTGTGTTGGCACTCGGTTATTGGGGGAAGGACTTTCAGAAGATTGAGACTTCACAAAACACGTGTGTGTGTGTGTGTGTGTGTGTTTGATGTGGGGTGTGTGTCTTCCTGTATGTCTCTATCTGTGTGTTTGATGTTTACTCTGTACAGGAATTGAGCCAAAGCAGGCCTAACTGGCTTTGACTGTGGGACCCTGCTCTGCCTCTCTGTTCTATTGGCACACCTTCACACAGTCCCACACTTTGATTTGACCAGCCAGAATCGGCTATTCCACACACTCTCCCAGCTAACTCCTATTGTGTGGCCCCCTCTCGCGCCTCCTCCCTACCAAGCCCCCCGCTCCCAGGCACCGGCTCAAAGGCTCCCCATACAAACAAGGGGCCAGCGTTCAAACAGCCTGGCTGATTCCAGACATACCTCTGGATCACACCACAAGCGTCACCACTGGCATTCAGCAGCCGGTCCAATAAAAGTATCACACTACAGTCCAACAGCAGCCTCAGAGACTGGAGACTGGCCAGGTCAGCCCTGTTCCACTGAAGCCAGGTCAGCCCTGTTCCACTGAAGCCAGGTCAGCCCTGTTCCACTGAAGCCAGGTCAGCCCTGTTCCACTGAAGCCAGGTCAGCCCTGTTCCACTGAAGCCAGGTCAGCCCTGTTCCACTGAAGCCAGGTCAGCCCTGTTCCACTGAAGCCAGGTCAGCCCTGTTCCACTGAAGCCAGGTCAGCCCTGTTCCACTGAAGCCAGGTCAGCCCTGTTCCACTGAAGCCAGGTCAGCCCTGTTCCACTGAAGCCAGGTCAGCCCTGTTCCACTGAAGCCAGGTCAGCCCTGTTCCACTGAAGCCAGGTCAGCCCTGTTCCACTGAAGCCAGGTCAGCCCTGTTCCACTGAAGCCAGGTCAGCCCTGTTCCACTGAAGCCAGGTCAGCCCTGTTCCACTGAGCCCCGGTTCTGAAGCCAGGTCAGCCCTGTTCCACTGAGTCCCTGTTGTAATAAAGAGACCAGTTTATATATTGGCTGTTGAACAGACTCATCTGTTGGACCCATGTATCCATATACTTGTACTTCCACAATGCCTTAACAGTTGGTGCACATCTTGATTATAAACGTAAAGACTGGTGTCCAGCTTTTTACGGGCAAACCAACACATGTCACTCTCCATGTCGTAAAACATATGGAGCATTAATAACACAATTTTACTTGGCAACAACCAAGCCTGCTGGATTAACATTGAATAAATGATCTTCCAACGACAGGCTGGCTCATGTGGCGGTGAGCCACGCGTGTTACTGGTGTTCCCAGAATGAAATAACGAGATGTTTTAAGTGTTGTCTTAAGGTATGTTCAGGACAGACATCAGTCTATTGGATTAGGTGTGACCTGATTGCCCTTTTTGAGACAGACAGACATCCTCTTCTTGCCGATGATCTCACACACACACACACACACACACACACATACACGCTGACCCTATTCCAGGCCTGTTACTGACACACTAATCAGACTTAATTTAGGTAAAACACATGGCACAAACACACACACACACACACACACAGCGGTCAGAGACAGACAAGCTAAATGCAGCCTCACACACGGATCCAGGCAGGGCTCAGGCTAGTATTTTGGCCCTATTGATCGTGACTGCAGCCTGATTGCTGTTGCTTAGATGGATTAGGAGGCAGGGAAGAGACAGAGTTAAATGGATTAGGAGTGATGAGCTATATGTGTGTCTTTCCTGTCTGTGCGTGTCTATCTTTAAGAGTGTGTGTGTTTGTGTATGTGTGATACGATATACTGTATGTGGACCCTATTGAAGAGGAAGACATTAATTAAACATGGCTAGATGGGTGGGTCGCCTATTGTACCGCTGTCACAGAACTCGTCACTGCATGAAGTATACTTGTTTGTGCCTGCCAAGTTACTTGTGTGTGTGTTCTGCATCTGCTCTTTAAACCACCTCTAATCAGCAGACTGAAGGAGACTGTCAGGAGCTGCTGACATGGAGCTCTCATTACAGTAATTACACACACACACACACACACACACACACTACCCTTGTGGGGACACAATCTTTTTCTCACTCACTCACTAACTATCCTTGTGGGGACTCCAAAATGTTTTCCCGTTCTAAATGTTATTTACCTTAAGCATGACCCCTGAGCCATAAATAGTCTGTGGATGTTCCACCCCATTGTGCTTTTCTAACCATCCTTGTGGGGTTTGTTGGTACTCGCTGGTGTAGTAAGACGAGGCCTGTGTGTGTGTCTTGAACTTGGCATAATTCATCAAATTATATATTATTTCTCTTATACTGCCTTCCTCCTCTGTTTAATGCCCTTCTCCTCTCATGGGTAATGTCTGACAAGCACTCGTATAGGAGTATTATTGCAGTGACAAACTGACCGGTTTCTGGTTTCTTCCTTTAAAAAGTGCTTCTCTGTTTGACCTGCAGTGTGGACATGTTTGAACAGACTGACAAAACCACATAATTGAAAACAATTTTTTTTTTTTTTACCACATGTATTACCTAAATATGTTTTGCCTATAAACATTTATTCGATTTGCTTGTTGGTGGCATCTATGATTAGTCCATTGATTTAAAAAAAACATGTTGATATTGCAAAGACAATATCAGATTTAAACATCCCTAATTTGAAAGATTATTAGAAAAAACAACATTGTAAAAAAAAAAAATCACTTAAAGCTGCAAGCAACATTTCCAGGCTTCAGCAGTGTATCCACTGAAACCATCAAGGCAAATTAAATATTTCTCCATAATGAGCTTTTTCTCTACTGTGTAGTCTCCATTCAAAAAGATGATTTGAAAACATGGCTTTTATAGCGACACAGTGTGGTTAATCTGAATGTGTCTCACCATTTTGGTGCACATATTCAACAAGTTTTGTTAAGACCCCAATATCAATATAAAGATATTTATGTTAGACCCCGTCCATATGAAAATTTGTGGTGGCCAGGTTTTTTAAGGTTTTAGTTTGTTAGAACCTCATCCAGAAATCCCACACCCCAAGTTACGTGCAAATCGGTCATTCCGTCCTAGAGGAGTAAGATTTAGCAGTTTTTAAGAAAATTCTAAATTTGGAAAATCCATAATGGTGGACTTCATGGGTCCTAGCAGGGGCGAAGCTTAGCTTTCTCTCCAATGGGTGCAAACCTTACCCACGGAGTCCCCATCTAAAAGATTGAGGCCGATAATATTGAAATTTTAATAGAATTTCTCAACAAATAAAAAAGATGTACATTTCATCTACTACGATGAATGGAAGCTTGTTGATTAGCAACAACAGCACGTACCTGCAGTTACAAAACGCTGCTAGCTGCTGTTGGACCTGGATCGTTACCCGTATTCCCCCTTTCATTTGAAGCTGCACTGCTGCTCCTGCCATTGTAACGTCAGATATGTCCATCTTCTCATGCTTCTGCTGCTCAACAACTTTACTAAAGATGTTTCTCAAGGCCACATATTATTATGTCAAATTTTTTAAATGGCTTTTCTTTCCTCTGAGTGACAGATATATCTATGTTCCGTTTTTATATTTTGTTACCAAAGCTAGCTTCCACAGCTCAGATCCTTAGCAAATGAGCCGACAAGATCCAATGTTATACCCCCATGGTCACATACTGGTTGATCATACAAATGATGGAATCATAAAACAAATAGAAGTGTTTATCACTTCAGTGTCAACTAAATAGTAATTAAGAAGTCAACAACAATAAAAAAAAAATCCTAATAGAACATTATATTTTCAACTAAAAGATAAACTTCTTGTGGGCCCCTCTGATTGGCTGCCATGGGTGAATCCATTAAAGTGCTGCTTCTGGGTCCTAGACAAAAATCAAAGGTAACAAATACAATTGGGTTTACAAACACTACAGAATATGTAGAAGTAATAATGAGCATGCAGTATACATGAATTTGGTTATGCTGAGACCTGTACAAGTTGAGACGCAAGTAGCTAAAACCTTTCTCATTCATCTTCGTTCACCTAAAAGAACCGCCTCCGACCCGTTCTTCGTTCACTACAGCATGACTGTGCTACATAGACATGTGGACCTCAGACTGGCCTTTGTCTGGGGCCTCCGAGTCACTTAGGCCATCCTTGTATGCATGAATTTGCAGTGAAGCTGTCATGAGGTTAACAGGCTGCCACTCAGAGTACCCACGTCTCTCTACTGCTATGGCATTATGACCTGGTTATACCAGGTCTGTACTTTAAATAACTGTGTGTGTTTGTGGTTCAGTCTGTTGGAATGTCTGTGAAGAGAGCAGACAGAACATTGGGTTTATGTTAGTCTCAGAGTTTATAGCTCAGGGTTGTTTGGGTTAGATGTGTGTGTGACAGCACGTGCGTGTGCCTGCGGTTGGGTGTCTGGGTGGTATATGTATGGCTAACCATATGTTTGTGGTGGGGTGGCTACTGGTTGGTGCCAAAGAGAGCTTTAATGCTGGTGTGGGTCTGTGAGTATAAACTCATGAAAAGACAGTCTTTACAGTAAACTACGTCTCTCCCACGTGTACACACACACACACACACACACCTTTTAAAGGAGCAGATGTGAGCGCTGCAACTCTTTTTACTACCATAACCACCTGTTGTAACTGCCATTGTTAATGCAGTAAAGGTTAGATTGTTTTGGACTCTGTCGCAGATGTGCCTTCTTGTAGTATTAAAACTGTCTTTCAATCAAGTTCCTCTCTGCAACAAATTCTACAAACAACAATGGCATATCCATGAACCAGATCCAGTCCACCTGCTGGCTGGAGATATTTGGCCAAATTGTCAGTATAAGTCTCGGCTGTCACAACATGAATGGAAACAATGCCTTCAGAAAAAGCCTAGACAGACATTAAAACTCTATCTCCTCCAGGCACCAGGAAGAATGGAGTGGTGGCTGTTCTGGGGCTTTCTAAATGAATGGACCTCGTTTTCTAACTGGATTGAGGCACAGCTACACTTAATTCAAGACCCCATTCTATTATCCCTGGGTGACAGGGGGACTCAGCACCCAGGAGGGCAGAGAAAGGCAATGCAGGGGAAACTTTCATTCCAATGGAGACATCGCAGAACGATTAGCATTTTTCTGAACAATATTGTCGCCCCTCTGCTAAATTCAGGTAGTGTTCTGGTGTACAGAACCATTTAAAATGACCAGGGTCAAGTCCAATCTGTTAGGGTATCGTGGAAATGGGACAACCAGACTGTTTCCCAGAAACATGCAATTTCACCCCTGAAATGGAAGATAACAATTTGACGTGCCTTTTGAACAACAAGCCGAGGAGATCAGACATTGTCTCTTAGGATGCTTGAAAGGCGACAAGGCCCCAGTTCTCCCATGCTTTATGCATATCTCCCCCATCTGACTGATTAAAAGTGAAGAAAATGGATTGGTGACTTTAAGGAAGAATCCAGACATTCCTGGGGACTTTAGAGATGCCTTTTGTACTTTATCACATCGTGTAATGAGCAATGAACTCGAGGAAGTAACTTCCCTCTCTACCTTACAGGGGTATATGGACGAGGTTCAGATCTCCTTTAGAGAAGAGCGTGTTATCAAGGACATGCTCTCTCACACAGATTACGTTTTTATAGTATGGGCTGGAAGAGAAAGACACAGTGTGCAGTGAGCTATGAAAGACGCTGTGGAGGCAACAGTAGGTACACCTCTAAATCTGATAAGCCCTAAACATTTAAACTATAATGAATAATTGGAGTGTAGTCATGAAAAACGTCCATCAAGAACATATGTTTAATGTTGCTGGCAAATAGAGGGGTCAATTTGAGGAGCTTGGCCATAAGCTTCATGTGATTGACATTTCCCATCTGCCAGAGGCTGCTCACAGAATCAGCCTTTGGTGCGCTACGTAGCCTCTCGGTTAGAGAAGAGTGGTTATTCGAGTTCACAATTTCATTTTTAGAGGGAAATGGTTAATATCTATATTGTACCAATCCGTTATTTAAAAGATTGCTGTGTGCAGGTTACTTAGCCAAAACACTGCTGCATATTGCTCTCTGTCATTTAATTTCCTAGCAAAGCACTTCTTTCCCAAGTAAGTTACCCATAAAGGGGCGGTAAATCTCAAAATGGATGACGGTGAAATGTAAAGATAAAATGTTTCACAGAGGAGGTTCTACATTATGGATCATGGTCAGTTTCTTTTACTTTCCTCTTTCCATCATTGTACTAACCAGTTACTTTTTATCTGTTCTCTTGTTTGCCATGATCAATTAAATCACAGAGCGTGTGCTTTGATGATTGTATCGTACCATTTACATGTAGCTAAGATGTTCTGTTGTACTAATGAGCTGTATTTCAGAAATTTTATAGTCATTAAAACTAACAGGATCTGTCCAACATTATGCGAGCTGTGGTGGCTGAGTCAGCCAGGTAAACCTCAAAAGAAACAGAAGAGAATAGGGCTGGTGCCAACCAGTACACCGCACATACATTTTAATATTGTCCACTAAAATCTAGCTAGCTACTGTTGCTGACCTAGGAACTACTTCGCTAACAAGTTTTTATAAAGATGTTTACACTACAGTGAACAGTGGCGTGTATCACCAAAGAGTCTAACATTTCCACGGAAGGTAACGTGAAACAATTTTGAGTTTTAAGTTTGCATTAAATATTATTTTTATTGCCATTACATTTTTGGGGTGTCAGGGGTTAAGGTCTATTTAGGGTGGCAGGGTTTAAGGTGTATTTAGGTTGGCGGGGTTTAAGGTCTGTTTAGGGTGGCAGGGTTTAAGGTCTATTTAGGGTGGCAGGGTTTAAGGTCTATTTAGGGTGGCAGGGTTTAAGGTCTATTTAGGGTGGCGGGGTTTAAGGTCTATTTAGGGTGGCGGGGTTTAAGGTCTATTTAGGGTGGCGGGGTTTAAGGTCTATTTAGGGTGGCGGGGTTTAAGGTCTATTTAGGGTGGCGGGGTTTAAGGTCTATTTAGGGTGGCGGGGTTTAAGGTCTATTTAGGGTGGCGGGGTTTAAGGTCTATTTAGGGTGGCGGGGTTTAAGGTCTATTTAGGGTGGCGGGGTTTAAGGTCTATTTAGGGTGGCGGGGTTTAAGGTCTATTTAGGGTGGCGGGTTTAAGGTCTATTTAGGGTGGAGGGGTTTAAGGTGTATTTAGGGTGGCGGGGTTTAAGGTGTATTTAGGGTGGCAGGGTTTAAGGTGTATTTAGGGTGGCAGGGTTTAAGGTGTATTTAGGGTGGCGGGGTTTAAGGTCTATTTAGGGTGGCGGGGGTTAAGGTCTTTTTGGGGGTGGTGGGGGTTAAGGTCTTTTTGGGGGTGGTGGGGGTTAAGGTCTATTTGGGGGTGGTGGGGGTTAAGGTCTATTTGGGGTGGAGGGGGTTAAAGTCTCTTTGCAGTGACTTGTTAAAAGTATTTTTGGGGTGGCGGGGTGAAGATTGGAGTTGGGGAACAAGGAAGAAGCTTTCCTCCATTGTGTCTGGGCTGTCGGGAGGGCTAACATGTTTTCTGCTGGGAGGGGGTGGTGTCTGCTGGGGTCTTGTGTGGTTGTTGCCATTTTGGTGGTGTTGAGGTTGTTAGGAGCTGAGGTGAGCTGTTCTGCTGTCATACCTCAGCTTTCTTGACGTGTTGAGCTTGTACTTTTGTTCCCCTTTCTCCTGCTGATATTTTATTGTTATTGTACTTTTTCCACAGTGCAGAGTTCTCCCAGATCGGTCTCCCCTTTCAGTTCCCCAGGTCTTGTTTAATTGCTTGTTGTTGTTGGGCTGGTCTTTTTTTGGGGGGGATGGGTATGTGCTTTGTGGTCAGCTTTCTGAGCTCCACCATCTTTCTCTCACTCTCTCACTCTGTAAACGTATTCCTCATATCAATGGACAGGCCGTGCACCTGGTCCGGCTCAGTGCTGTGGGATGGTGGAGAGGTTCTCCTCTTATCTGAGGGGCAGATTGAGGCAGGGGTATGATTTGACACGTTCAAGATGTCCTCACCAAGAGTGTGCTGCTCCTCTCGTGCTTTGTCTTACAGGAGTCCTGCTGAAACCGTTTAATGTTGCCCTGCACCAATACATAGTTCCATTCTTGAACAGGTTGAGCTGTTTCAGTGCCAGGGTTGCTGTTTTCTAGTATTCTTATTCATTTCCACCTTTGCCTGTGCCCCCTTTCTTGACACATGTAATGTGCTCTTCACTGCCAAGCTAGGGGCCGATCTCTGTGGAAAATTAGGTTGCTTATGCCCCCATTCCTGTTAGACTCAGCAAATGGTCTCTGAAATGGATTGTCCTTGAAAAGCTTATTTTTCTATTGTTTCTGTGCAGTATCATGTAAAACTTGTGATGGCCTCTGTATTGGGATAATACACCTCTAAATGATGGAGGCTATGATGCTTTGTTGCTGTTGAAGGTTGTGTGGTACAACATGATTAATAGTCATAAATATACAATTGAGAATATGCAAAAAATCTATTATTGTGTATGTCATTTTCTGCTTCAGGAATCTGTCTCACTTCTCTCTGTACATTATGTTCTCAGGTCTATCCTTGTTCTTTTTTACCTCAATCACAGGGTTCTGGCTGCGCTTTGTTTGATTATTTCACCTTTTGCAATAAAAAAGGGAAAATCTACTTGCTAGGACTTCTTAAAATGCAAGTCTTCCCTTAATCGAATTACTTAAACATGATGATATCAACCTGGGATTTGAGATAATGTTACAGGTTACATCAGTAAGTATACAAACGTTTGCTAGACCCTTCAAAGGCGTATTCTGGGATTTTCTGCTGTTGATAGTTATAGTGAAGCTGTCGAGGTCACTCTGGATAAGAGAATTTGCTTAATGACTAAAACATAAAATGTGTTAACCATTTCCCTAGGTGTCCAGTTATCCCTGTCCCTAAACAATGTTGTAGGATGTGTGATTTGTAGACTGAAATTAAATATTTAGAGTCTGTGCAACTTGAAGGTGATGAAAGGCTACAGTGAGTGGGCTGTGTATGAGGGAGACGGAGGGAAGATATGCCGTGTTACTCCAAAAAAGAAAAGCTCATTTATAGTTAATTGGATGTAAAATGAACATCCCTACACCTGGAGGGGCAAGGTGGCCTTACAGAACTCCCCAATGTGCAGCCCTCCCACCTGCCCTGTCAATCTGCCCCACCTGCCCTGTCACTCTGCCCTGTCAATCTGCCCCACCTGCCCTGTCACTCTGCCCCATCTGCCCTGTCACTCTGCCCCACCTACCCTGTCACTCTGCCCCATCTGCCCTGTCACTCTGCCCCACCTGCCCTGTCACTCTGCCCCATCTGCCCTGTCACTCTGCCCCATCTGCCCTGTCACTCTGCCCCATCTGCCCTGTCACTCTGCCCCACCTGCCCTGTCACTCTGCCCCACCTGCCCTGTCAATCTGCCCCACCTGCCCTGTCACTCTGCCCCACCTGCCCTGTCACTCTGCCCCACCTGCCCTGTCACTCTGCCCCACCTGCCCTGTCACTCTGCCCTGTCAATCTGCCCCACCTGCCCTGTCACTCTGCCCCACCTGCCCTGTCACTCTGCCCCTGTCACCTGCCCTGTCACTCTGCCCCTGTCACCTGCCCTGTGAATGTCCTCCATGGGACAGTATTCATCACAGTCTTTACTCAGACACTCATGTCACATGCATCGGTCACGTTTCCACGGCTCGAACGGGGAACGAAATGGACCAAGACGGCGAAAGGCTACCTTGACTCGTCTAAAAACAAACTCTCCTTTGCCTTCTTCATGGCAGGATGTTTTGAAACCTGTTTGGTTGCGTGGCCTCATTAACACCAGGCAGGTGTGTGTGGGTAGGGAATGCTGAGAAGGAGCACCGACTTAGCCTGGTCATTAGTCACCTGCCGCTGTGACGCGGACACCCTGTGGAATCGAGCTATACAGTACAGTCTTTTAATGAGACCACGTTTGTTTTGATTGGGGTTGTGTGCGTGCGTGCATGCGTGCGCTGTAAGGGAGTGTGTGCCATGCGCGTGCGCGGCTGGCTGGGTGTGTTAATGGTGCTCTGCTGACAGAGCTGTCTAAGTGCTGGCAGGCTGCAGATTTATAGTGCATTCCGATGATCATCTTATCTGCTGTCACCGTGCTGGCTCACTCGCGCTCTCGCTCTCTCTCTCCACACAAACACCCTTCTCTCTTTCTCTACATGCACTCTCTCTCCATCTACACCCTCCCCCTTCCTCACTCCCTGCCTCTTCCCTCCATCCCTCCCCCTCCCTCATTCCCTCCACACACTCCTCTGTCTGAATGCTGCTGAGCCAAGGACTAATTATTATAGGCAATCATTTCTACATGAAATGCTCCCTGGCTCCCCTCCCCCTCTCTGTTCCACCTTCTCCTCCTGCTCTTTTATGCTCTTGCGGTCACATAATGACATGGAGACACACAAAGTAGTGTATGCACACACAAGACACACAGCCACACACAAAATGGGTTTCTTTTTGTTTGTTTTTCATACATACAGTGGGGAGAACAGGATTTTGCAGGTTTTCCCACTTACAAAGCATGTAGAGGTCTGTCATTTTTATCATAGGTACTCTTCAATTGTGAGTGACGGAATCTAAAATCACATTGTATGATTTTTAAGTAATTAATTTGACATAAGTATTTGATACATCAGAAAAGCAGAATTTAATATTTGGCACAGAAACCTTTGTTTGCAATTACAGAGATCATACGTTTCCTGTAGTTCTTGACCAGGTTTGCACACACTGCAGCAGGGATTTTGGCCCACTTCTCCATACAGATCTTCTCCAGATCCTTCAGGTTTCGGGGCTGTCGCTAGGCAATACGGACTTTCCGCTCCCTCCAAAGATTTTCTATTGGGTTCAGGCCTGGACAGTGGCTAGGCCACTCCAGGACCTTGAGATGATTCTTACGGAGCCACTCCTTAGTTGCCCTGGCTGTGTGTTTCGGGTTGTTGTCATGCTGGAAGACCCAGCCATGACCCATCTTCAATGCTCTTACTGATGGAAGGAGGTTGTTGGCCAAGATCTCGTGATACATGGCCCCATCCATCCTCCCCTCAATACGGTGCAGTCGTCCTGTCCTCTTTGCAGAAAAGCATCCCCAAAGAATGATGTTTCCACCTCCATGCTTCACGGTTGGGATGGTGTTCTTGGGGTTGTACTCATCCTTCTTCTTCCTCCAAACACAGCAAGTGGAGTTTAGACCCAAAAGCTCTATTTTTGTCTCATCAGACCACATGAGCTTCTTCCATTCCTCCGCTGGATCATCCAGATGGTCATTGGCAAACTTCAGACGGGCCTGGACGTGCGCTGGCTTGAGCTGGGGGACCTTGCGTGCGCTGCAGGATTTTAATCCATGACGGCGTAGTGTGTTACTAATGGTTTTCTTTGAGACTGTGGTCCCAGCTCTCTTCAGGTCATTGACCAGGTCCTGCCGTGTAGTTCTGGGCTGATCCCTCACCTTCCTCATGATCATTGATGCCCCACGAGGTGAGATTTTGCATAGAGCCTCAGACCGAGGGAGATTGACCATCATCTTGAACTTCTGTTGGCGCAGTTATTAGAAAATGGAAGATGATACCTTCTCACCAAGCTGCTTGCCTATTGTCCTGTAGGCCATCCTAGCCTTGTGCAGGTCTACAATTTTATCCCTAATGTCCTTACACAGCTCTCTGGTCTTTGCCATTGTGGAGAGGTTGGAGTCTGTTTGATTGAGTGTGTGGACAGGTGTCTTTTATACAGGTAACGAGTTCAAACAGGTGCAGTTAATACATCTAATGAGTGGAGAACAGGAGGGCTTCTTAAAGAAAAACTAACAGGTCTACGTGAGCTGGAATTCTTACTGGTTGGTAGGTGATCAAATACTTATGTCATGCAATAAAATGCAATAAAATGCATACAATGTGATTTTCTGGAGTTTTGTTTTAGATTCCGTCTCTCACATTTGAAGTGTACATTTGATAAAAATTACAGACCTCTACATGCTGTAAGTAGGAAAACCTGCAAAATCGGCTGTGTATTAAATACTTGTTCTCCCCACTGTACATTAGAAGAGAATTGTGCTGTTGCTTTTTAAATGTGATTTTTACAACTGCACTGTAGCTATATGCATAATAAATCAGTTGGAGTATCGATTGCCTGTGTTTTGTGTATAATGTTCCCTAGCTGTTCTGTCGTATAGATAGTTGATACTTTACTAGTTTTTTTTATTATCTACTGTTAATATACCTGTTAAGTATGATTTGAAACACATTATTTTCTGCAATGACTGGATAAAAATCATCAAATCATCCATAATTGGTATATTAATAGTAAATAATGAGAAAATAAAACAAATCAACTATCTGTCTGTCCGCTAGGCTTTAACTCAACGTTAGCCTCATTGGATGCCTTCTCCTATGGAACCTAAGTCCGGAGCCTCATATGAGTCTGAACTGAATACCGAACAAGTCTTCTGAATTCCCCATAACCTGGCTGTCGGAGTAGCCATCTCTCCTGCCCCCACTCAGTGCCCCTTGTCTGATCTGCCCTCCTCACACCCTCAGCAGAGTCCTCTGGAGATGCAGTAAGGGCTCTCCAATCCTCTACACAACACTCAGCTCAACTGTTTCCTATAGATTCATCACATGCTAGAGATCCATTAAGCATTCTGAAAAGATTATATAATCACTCCGTTCTGAGAAGGGTAGTTGCCCTAATCTAAGAGTGGGCGTTTGTATGTATTGTCCGTTGTTCCTCGCCACACAATGTGAGAAAAGTCACCCTGTGATGCGGCCAACCCAGGTCTAGGTGAACAGATTCGGATAGAACCGTCACTTCTCAGAAATCCTGCCACGGATGACTTCTTCTGCAGGGAGGCAATTCCACTGTCATAAAATCTATCAGGGGAATAAATGTAATCCCCTGAGCTCTGCCCTCTCCCTCCAACCCCAAACCCCCCCCCCCCACCCCCCCCCCCCACCCCCCATCCTGCTGCCCCCACCACACCCCCTCCCCGACGGTGATAAATGAGTCAATTATGGACAGCAGTGCGGGCCTGCTGAAGGGGAGCGGATGTGCTGTTATTACCTGTTGCAGCCTGGTAATGTTTCAGTATTAATCATATTCTAATTTCCCAGGCCCACGCTGCTCTCCCCCGCATAAATCTGCCGCACGCAAACAAGTCCGCAACGTGCCCTCCGGGTTGAAATACAGCTACGGAGAGGGGGTGGGGCAGGGGAGGTGTGTGTGCGTGGGTGGGTGGGTGGACATGAGAGGGTCTGGCTTCTTAAAGAGGGCTAAGTGGCTCCGGGGTCCCATTGTGGGCCAGGGACGGATGGAGAAAAGCGGAGGAGGGGACAGGCCCAAGGGGAAAATGTTGGGCACTGAGCGGAAGGAAGGATGTGAGGTAGGGGAGACGGCCTTGTGTCCTGCCGTTCCATGACCCTTGGAGAAACGTCTGGTCTGGTTCAGTCTGGTCAATGAGCGCTGAACTGTTTCAAACATATGTGTTTCTCAATACATATGTCCCTTTTGTAGGACTGGGCCAACAAGTCCTTGATGGAGTTGTATGAATCTGAGACATTTAAGAAGGATGTCCATGATCCGAAACAACAGCAGAATACGGTCTGGTGTCGCTCCCACAGTCCAGTCTGCTGTGTAATCTGAAACCTAAATGCATACCTCTTTCCCTGCAGCCTGAAGATGGAGTGTGAGAAACTGGCCACGGAGAAGACTGAGATCCAGAGACACTACGTTATGGTGAGACTGCCACACACAGACACACACATTTGTTTTACTATCCTTGTGGGGACATGAAACCTAACCCAGAATTACGTTCCCTATTCCCTAACCCCAAAAGTAACCCCAACTCTAAAATTTTGACCAAAAATGTTTCCCTAAACCCTAAAGTTATTCACTAAGCCAGAAATTACATCTTCCCTAATGGGTACCCGCTAAATAGTCCTTGAGGACCAATTTCTTGAGGTTTTACTATCTTTGTGTTGACTTTGGGTCTCCACATGTACACAGACTTAGATTATACACATACACACCCACGCATGCACACAAACACTCAACACACACATTAAAAATCCACAGCCGTGGGGGGTTCTAACAAACACAACGCTGATGATTCATTTTTGCAGGAGAGGAGTGTAAATCTGTTGTGTTTTGTAAGATGTCGGTTGGACTGTCTGTCCTACAGCACAGCACTAATACCAGTCACTCCAATACCAGTCTCTCCAATACCAGTCTCTCCAATACCAGTCTCTCCAATACCAGTCTCACAGCACTAATACCAGTCTCCAATACCAGTCTCACAGCACTAATACCAGTCTCTAATACCAGTCTCACAGCACTAATACTAGTCTCTGGCCAGGAATTCAACCTCACACACTCTGGAAAACACCTGGACCACACAGACACTGCATGTGCATAAATGCATGCACCAACACACACACACACACACACCTATATACCCAACTTACTTACAAGGTAATAGGTGAGGGTTTTGTGTGTGTGTGTGGTGTATGTGTTGTCTTCAGCCCAGTCATGGGTAATCCTCCACATTCCCTTAGGGCAAGCGGTGATCAGAGAGGTCCCTAACCACAGCTGACTGAATGTTGCCCAGTGCCCACTGTTGCAAAAGGACCTATGTGGCAGTCTGGCATAGCCCCAGTACTTGGCACACATCTCCATCCATTTCTCCTTTTTCGGGGCTCAGAATTTTGGAGTCTGCAAATCGCCTAGCAACAGCTCTGAATCTTGGCACAGTATTGGAAAAGCCAGCTGTCAGGAAGGGCTATTTTATTGACACACATGCGCGCACACACAAACAAACACACACACACAACAGACTTCTATGGAACATAAGGGCAAGGACTCTCTGCTCTGCACTATCAGAAAAGCTCTGTCTGCTACTGCTTTATTTCTTCCACATAGCTGAAATATCCCTTAACCAGCCCTGCTGAAAATGTCACAATGCCACATTAGAAACGGATGATATTAAAATGACTGCTGTTGCCCAATGATGATTTTCCATCCTTGCTCTGAACCAAGTGATTGACACCACACCATCTCTTGGGTCACATGCCAGGTCGGCATAGCCCGGAGCTGAGGGCACATACAAACCCCCCCCCCCCCCCCCCACAAAGAAATTCAGCCTCGGAATGTGTTTCTTTTCATAGGTGTACAGATGGAAATGTTTAACCATCAACTTTTGTATGCCTTTTTACAGTACTATGAGATGTCCTACGGCCTTAACATTGAAATGCACAAACAGGTGAGTCCAACTCCAGGGTTCATTTCCTTCCTGTCCCTCCCGTCTTCCCTCTAGTCAGCCTGGGTCTAGGAGACTAATGTACTGGATGTCTGCTGTGCTGCTTTGAGAATCTAGAGAAACTAGCCTCCAGCTCAAAATGCTAATCCGCCCCTGAAGAAACCCATGGCTCTTTGTGCTACTGCTGATGCATTCATAGGACCTGCTGTCAGAGTTCAGATTTCTAGACTGACCAGAGATGTCCTTCCATCCCAAAAGAGCCGAGGCATCATATTTTCTTCCCTCATAAATGCTGTCCATTACCCCTCCTCAATTCCCTCCATCCCCAGAGATGGGCTATTTTCTGTTCCTTATATTTGAAAAGGGGTTTCACAGGGGAAAGGCCTGGTAAGACACCCCCCGTCATTTTGATGCAAACATTATAACAGTGTAGTCAGTCTTTCGTATATGCTACTGTTAAAATAATCATTTGGATGCCTTTTTGAATGTCTTGAGTATCGTTACAACACCACTATTTAAATAGAACAATTACCAGTTGTTTACCATTTATTTAAATAGAACAATTACCATTTGAATTATTTTGTTCCTGTAGGCGATCTGTTGCCACATGTGAGACGTGAGAGTGGTAATCTGGGAAAAAAGGGATATTTTGAAAGAAATCTCTTGAATTTCAAAAGATATGTCTCATTAGAAATGGATGATTTTAAAATGACTCCTGTTTCCCAATGATATTCCATCCTTGCTCCAAACAAAGTGATTGACACCACACCACCTCTGGGCTCTCATGCCAGGTCGGCATAGCCCAGAGCTGAGGGCACATACAAAAATTAATAGAATAAAAAAGAATTTGTAGTGGTGAGTGGTTTGAAACCTGGATCTGCTCTTTTTGTTAATTTACACTTACAAACATATTACCTGCCAGGGACCTGCAAGGACTTGAAAAGGGCATGTTTTGGTGCCTTTGGAAAATGATGACATGTCCTCTTTAAAACAACATGTCACTGTCATAGCAATACTGTTTTTTAAATGTTCTTACGGTTAAGGGGTGGTTACTTGGTTTTTATTATTATATCCAAAATTCATGTTTTAAATAGTTGCAATACCTAGCAAAACAAGGTATGCCTATGAAATATATTGCTAAATGGGATTGACCTTTGGCTGAGATTTGGTGCTATGGACAAATGACAGAAAATGGAGCTCTCCGGGCACACCATGATTTTAGAGATCATTTTCAAATAGTCCCACAATATAGCCTAGTATTTGTTTTAATAATCATATGCAGCATTTCCCCCTTATGTATTTCTATATAACCCCCCCTATCTGTTTCTGTCTTCTTTCCATCCTACCCCTCCTCAGCGCTTCTGTCTCTCCTGCAGACATACAGTCCATGCTGAATTTCACTTTAAATCAGGTCACTGCCTTCAGAGCGTCTGTTCTCTCCCTTCGTTTCGCCATCTCAATCGCTCTGCTCTTGACAAGCCACACGAATCACCCTGCCCTCCTCCTCTTCCTTCCTTCTGTCTCTCTTTCTCCTCCTCCTCCTCCTCCTCATGCATCCTGCCTCATTTCCTCAACGGCACAAGAGCCCCCCCCCCCCCTCATTCCCCCCACCTCCTCTTTTCATTTCCCGCTCCCATTTTGTCCCCTCCTCTTTATCCTTGTTTCCTTGCTCTCACTAGTCTCTCTCTCTCTCTCTCTGTCGGTCTCTTGCCCTCCCCCATCCCTCCCTCTACCCTGCCCTTTTCTCCAATCTCCCTGGCTCCGTCTCTCCTGAAGATGTCATTTAGTAGTTGGCGTTCACTAACAAGAAATCATTGTGTTCCCTGGGGAGGGCGCTGATGGATTTATGGAGGAGAGTGCTGAAAGGTGGAGAGGGGGTGGGGGGGCTGCACTGCTTGTCTGCAGAATAGTGGGATGAGGATGAGGGGGGTGAGATGAGCAGAGGGAAAGGAGGAAGTGTGAGGAGGAGGAGGGGGGAGTTCACCATAGCGTCAATAAATCAGTTAGAGAATAGTGTGCGCGGCTGTGGTGTGTGTGTGTGCGCGCGTGTGCGCGGCTGTGTGTGTGCGCGGCTGTGTGTGTGCGCGGCTGTGTGTGTGCGCGGCTGTGTGTGTGTGTCTGTGTGCGCAGCTGTGTGTGTCTGTGTGCATACGAGCGGCTGTGTGTGTGTGTGTTTGCGTGCGAGCGGCTGTGTGTGTGTCTGTGTGCGCAAGCTCGGCTGTGTGTGCGCATGTGTGCACGTGTGCGCTGTGAGTGTAGCAAAGTCTGTGCGCGCGGCTGTGTGTGCCTGCCATGTATACAAACATACATTGTCTTGTTCTACCGACAATTTTTTCTGAATAAACTTTATTGGATGATTCTTTTCTCAAATTGGTGGAAGAACACTTTAACCTGCAGCAGATAAAGGGCAAGAGTTAATGCAAAAACATTATAATATAAAATATCTAAATTGTGTGAATAGAACAACTCTCACAATGCTAGCAAGCATCATTATTAATCTTGTATTGGTGCTATACACTTTTTTAAGTAGGTATTATTGTATACTCTTTAATTCCATACTGATACACGTCAAAGTAGTTTATGACATAGGCAGTCGCTTAGAGCCCTCGACCTCTAGGGGGCCTTGAACCGATAGTGAGCATCGGACCACTAAGGGAGAGGGGGGCCCCAAATAACATTTTGCTTAGGTCCCCCAAAAGGCTAGGGCCGACACTGTTTATGGCTACTATACACAATATCAAATAAAGCTGATGGAACATATCCCAATGTAAACATTAGTTTACAATGTTGATATAGCCTACTATTATTTATTAACATTTAAAGCATAGTATGGATACACATGATATTTCCAAAATGTAATTAGCCATTACGAAATGCGTACTGCACTTGCGTTATCGTTTGAGTCATTTTATTGAACTGCATGGAAATATCAGTTGGAAATGTAAGAACAAGGGAAACCGAAAATTCAAAATAGATAGTTGACAAGTTAGGATATACCCACTTTTTCAGGCAACATGTGACACCACTGATTTTACCTGTAAGTATATATTGGGATGAAACGCTTTTAGGTGTGTTTTGATGTTAGTAGTATTTTTCTATCAACTTGTGGTGGCAAATGCTCTGTTAGCCAGTGGAAATGTTGCATTCCGTCTTGTTTGAGTCTACAGTACGTGATATTTGAAGTAATTTGTACTGGTGGAAGAGACTTAATGAACCCAGTCAATCCGTTGCCGCCAAATTAGAGAAAAATCTGAGGTAATTCTGGAATAACATTTTCCTCGAATAATAGCATGGCAACATTGGAATGAAAAAGGCAAACAATTTTGCTGATGCCAATGCATGCTTTTGATTGGACAAAACAGAAACACAAGCACCCTTTCCAAAATACTCCAATACATTTATGGTAGTTATATAAAAGACCTTCGTCACAAAGATAATTTCGCCCTCGTCTTGTTTTTTGTCAATCAAAAGTCAACCAAAATTGTTTGTTTAGTTGTTTTTCCTGGATCTATTTAGATTGCAATTTAAAAATATAGGTGTTTAACGAATATTTAGTTCACAAATTTAACACTGCTGTATGCCTGGCTATGTGTATGCCTGGCTGTGTGTATGCCTGGCTGTGTGTATGCCTGGCTGTGTGTATGCCTGGCTGTGTGTATGCCTGGCTGTGTGTATGCCTGGCTGTGTGTATGCCTGGCTGTGTGTATGCCTGGCTGTGCGTGTGTGCGCGTGCGTGTTTGTGGGAGAGAGCCTGTACGGCCAGGGTGAGAGGAGAGATAGAGACGATACATCAGAGGCTGGCTGTCAGTAAGATGAATGGACCTGTTATAATGATGTTGTCATCATGATCTTTGCATGCATATCATTACTGGCCTTAACAGGCCCGCATGCATGCATGCATGCATGTTTGTGTGTGTGTGTGTGTGTGTGAGTGTAAAATGTGGTTCTGATACACCACATGGCAGACCATGTAGGCTTGATTACTTCACTAATGGGAGAGAGGGAGGGAGGGAGGGCTGGCAGACATTCATGGAATAGCCCAGTGGCTCTGACTCCCAGCAGGTAGCCATACAGACACCCTGGATTGGGTGGCCACAGCAGATGCTGGCCATGAATATTTCAGCCTGACTCCCTGGCTGTCTTTGGATTTGCATGGACCAGATGTGAGGAGCTCAAATATTTACCACACACTAGCCCTTGAGCCAGGCCTGCTCAGGTTCTCAGGTGTGTGTGGGCGCTCCTTTGATGGGCACGCACACAGGTTTTTCACATACACACACACACTCTCTGTTTTTCTGCAGACTGAGATCGCCAAGCGCCTGAACGTGATCTGTGCCCAGCTCATCCCTTTCCTGTCACAGGAGGTGAGACCACACACACACACAGACACACACACACAGCAAATCAAACAGACATGCACGCACCAGAAATATACACACACACGCGCACGCACACACACAGTCATGCATATTAACACATCCTTAACACATCTCTCTCTGACAGCCACCCACACACACACACATTCACACACACGAGGCGTGCAGACGCATGCTCCTAGTAACTAATAACTCCAAGTAAAACAGGCAGCCATGCCAACAGGCAGCCATGCCAACAGGCAGCAGGAACACACACGCTGACATGAACTTCACAGTACTACTATTATTCCTTGAGCGCTCAGGCCTGCTGAACATTTACATACCACTGTTTAAATACATTGAAGTCATTTAGCCACTCACGGTAGGCAGGGCATATATTGTTATACATTTTCATACCCACAACGCCATGCTCTACCAACGTCATGAAGTGGCATTGTTTTATTACATTTATTTACATTTTCTTCTCCCCTCATCTTGCTTTTACCTTGGTTTGTCCCACAGCACCAACAGCAGGTGGTCCAGGCCATGGAACGCGCCAAGCAGGTGACTATGGGGGAGTTAAATGCGTCGATAGGGGTACGTGGACTCCCCCCTCTACCTCACACAGTGTGTACCTCCATCCTCATAGTCTTTATTTTCACTCTTTAGTTGTGTTATTTGTGGATAGCCCCTTCTCCGAACATACTTCTGATACTTGATTTGATTCCACAAACAAAGTCAAAATAATTTAAAATTCTATAAAAGTCCAGATTGTCCTGTTTGCACCGATACCCCAGGCTGGTCAGATGTGACACAAGGGGCTGGTGCTTTAGGGCCTCATCTGTGAGGATCTGCTCTGTGTAGCAGGTAAATGGGCGTCCCACTTCCAAGATGTATCCTCCCCCACAACAGCATTTTATACACACACACACACACACACACACAGACAAATTAGTCACTTAGTGCGGTTCTGACTGGAATAGGCTGAGATGAGCCTGCTGGGAAATGTACAGGGAGAAGGGGAATGAACGATGACGTGTTAAGAGACAACTCAATGGCCTCACCAAAACCAAGGATTCAAGTTTCAAATCACAAATAAGCCTAAGAAAACTGACCCAACCCCCTCAAAATATATCTTAGTGTGAAAAATGAAATTATCTTTCATACCTTAAGTGGGTTAGAAAACCCCAGACATTTGAACCTTATTTGAGAGATTATTATTTTCTTGGCCTTGAACTTCATACCATTCCAGTAATCATGCAAGTCCTACATGTTATTTTTGCCGGTCTTCTGGCATGTCTCCTTCCCTTGATACTGTTAGGCACCTTGCACTGGAGACACACCCCTCTCCGGTCAAGCCCTGTCCAGTCCATCTCCAACCCAGTAGACTCCCCACTCAACTGGGCCTTGTCCTTTTACCTCTCTCTTCCTCCAGCAACAGCTCCAGGCGCAGCACCTCTCTCAGCACGTGGCCCAAGGTCTGCAGGGCATGCAAATGGGACCCCACCCGGGGGGTCTCCCTCACCCTGGCCTGGCGCTGGGTGGAGGATCCGGCCTGCTAGCTCTGTCTGGGGCCCTGGGGGCCCAGCTGGCTGCCAAAGAGGGCCACGAGAGGGCCCACCTGGAGGCAGCCGCCGCTGCAGCCGCTGCCGAGCACCACAGAGGTATGGGCGGGGCCAGGGATGACGAGAGAAGGGAGAGAACATAGGTATAGGGTCTAGGCTAGGCTTGGCCAGGGTTTGGTCTAGGCTAGGCTTGGCCAGGGTTTGGTCTAGGCTAGGCTTGGCCAGGGTTTGGTCTAGGCTAGGCTTGGCCAGGGTTTGGTCTAGGCTAGGCTTGGCCAGGGTTTGGTCTAGGCTAGGCTTGGCCAGGGTTTGGTCTAGGCTTGGCTTGGCCAGGGTTTGGTCTAGGCTTGGCCAGGGTTTGGTTTAGGCCAGGCTTGGCCAGGGTTGGTCTAGGCTGGGCTGTTGGTTGGCCCTAGTTGGATTGGACTAGGGATTTATTGAATTTGATGACAATATTCTAAGTAGCATTGCTGGAGATTTGCATTTTATGTAGGTGAGAATGGTGATAGTCATGTTGTGTTGTGTTTACTCTGTTTTGGCTGGCTGCGGGGGCGTGGGGCGATGCTGCCCATAATGGACGTAGACCGCGAGGCTGGACCGGTGAGTAGAATACTGTCTAGTTATACTTCAATACATTGCCCTCTCTGGCACACTCAGCCCCTGTCGATGCAGAGTCACATTTCACACCTCTGGTTATGAAGTTGAAATGATTTATACAGTTCCTCTCACCTCATTATCACTCTCTTTAGAGCTCCATGTCCAACGGGGATAAAGGCCGTTCAGGAGCGGACTACCTCAGCAATGGGAAGAAGAGGAAAGCAGAAGAGAAGGAGTTCATGACAGACTATGTTAGTATGACAGACTAGCGCCGCGCTAGCACGACAGACGGTCACTTGCTCTAGATAAGTGTCTGCTACATTACTTGCATGTAAAATATTGAAATCAATCATGCCCGTAGTTTGGAAAGTACGGACATGTTGTGTGGCACGTCTCGGCGTACATCTTTTACTAAACCCCCATTTTGATTTTAGGGCAGCGATGCGGAGAAGAGTGATGACAATTTGGTGGTGGATGAGGTGAGTTGGCCCATCTCTGCGCCTCAGTTAATATCCTAATTCATAGTGAAAATTGACTGATTCAGATTGATGACAAAGCCTTCCGCAAGACCCACGGCTGGTTGACCCACCCCTTTGTGTGCCCCCCCCCCAGGACCCCTCATCCCCCCGCAGTGTGCACTCCTACTCATCCAGAGAGAACGGCCTGGACAAGCTGCCCCCCCTCCCGTAAAGACGCCCCACCTCAGGCCAGCCCCGCCTCCTTGGCCTCCTCCAGCAGCCAAGCCTCCCCCTCCCGCAGCAAGGACCGGGAGCCAGCAGTATGTACACGCCGACTGAATGCACATGCGCGCGCACGCACGCACACACATACATTCACATACAAGTGTCAAGTCTTAGAAACTGTTGAGCCAGTCCTGTTCATGCGTTTAGTGGGAAAGCCTTCTGAAACGATGCTCGTTAGTTGAGCTCTGGGTCAGATGTGCTGAATGTATGGTGAAACATGCACAGCCCATACACTCGTCTCCAGTGCTGCTTTTCCCCATTCAGCTTCACGCTCCGTGTCAGGACATCACCGTATGTAACCGTAGGCTGACTGAGCCTTATTGAATTCCTGCATATCTGTGCTTTGATCTGTCTTCGGCAGAGATGGATCGCATCCTAGATGCACTGTAGAACAGCCATCTGTTAAATACTGCAGCCATTCCAAATGTTTTCTGCATGTTGGGAGTCTGCAAGTCCACAGCATTAACATCTAATGTCTCTGTCAATAATAGGAGGAAGGACACTTAATGTTAACCTCACCCCTCCCCCTTGTTTTTCTCTTTCTTCTTTCCTCACATTCTTCTCTCACGCGCTCCCCTCTCCATCTCTTTCTGTCACCTGCTCCTTCTCACACACTCTTTCTCGTTCCCCCCCCGTCACAGAGGGAGAAGTCCAGCACCCCAGGTATGAAGCCAGGCACCCCCCACAGTTCCCAGGACTCCTCCACCCCCGGCCCCAGTGGGCCCCCACAGTTCCGCACCATCCCCGGCAAGCCTGGCGTTGACCCTCTGGGTAAGACCAAGCAACAGGCCGCGCCGCAGGTCACAGGTCACATGAACGCTTTATTGCTGAAGGAGAATCCAGTAGGTCTCAGTCATAAATGGTTTCAAATGCCAGTGTTGATCATCAGAGGATTCTTTTCTAAAGTGGCCAAAACAGTTTCCATCTACAGGAAGTATTTCAGACCGTGCATTAACCACAAAGGGAATCCACCTTTCATCCAGCTGAGCGTTCTAGATGCCTCTTGATCTGGTTTAACTGATGCGTCTGCTGATGTCTGGGAGAGCTGTGTAGTTCAGATTTTCAGCTGGAGCCTTTAAACAGCGAGATTAAGAGAGGTGACGGACTGTGACTGTGAACAGTTTTCATAATTGCGCTGTTTCAGTCTGTTGTGATGCATCAAACTGGCCGGCAGCTCCTTCTGTCTCCATCCTGAATTGTGTCCATCTGGCCAGCAGGGTGCGCTGGTGGTCTACTGCTGATCTGTACTGTGGCCGAAGCTCTGTGTCGATCTGATCCTGTTTGATGTAGAACAGTGCAGAGAGGATCTGAGATGCCTCCCAGGCTGCCTGTTTACACAGAGACTCTTCTATGTTAGCAAACTGTGTTAACTCTATCAGACACGCTAATGGGAATGCTAATAATGGCCTTTCCCAAGACAGTTAATACACACAACAGAGAATGGAATGAAAATAGAAGACTGTCGACAAATAAAACTGGATGGAAATGCCACCAATTCATCCTGATGTAAAATGGATGACAAAGTAGGGAAACCTCTATTTCAGCTGTAGATTCTCCTGAGAACCTCTGTATTCAAACATCAGCCCCAAGTCTGCTGGACTTCTCCTCGACTTATGAACAGTGTTTTGTAATTCACTTTGTCTCCGGCTGTTTTATTGATTCTCTCTGTTGAATCTTATCCCCTCTTTCCCCCTCTCTCCCTCTCTCCCCTGTCCATCAGCCCTGGGTCTGAGGAATCCTCTGGCGGTGCAGGGTGCGTACCCCCCAGGGGCCTTTGGCCTGCCCCCTCCGGGGGTGAACGGGGAGCTGGCAGGGGCAGCGGCAGCAGCCGCCTACGGGGCGGGGCTCCACCTGGTCTCCCCCCAGATGAACGGCTCCGCGGCCGCTGCAGCCGCCGCCGCGTACGGGCGATCACCGGTGGTAAGAGACGGGGAGGAGGGCAAGAGGGAGGGGGTGAGAATACATCAATGGTTGAAAGCCTGGTTACCCCATGTGTCTCCCGGGTTGGTCAGCACCGTCTGTGTTTGAGGGATTAGTACTCGACTAAAGGCTGGCCTTCGCTGTAGTGTCTCCCGGGTTGGTCAGCACCGTCTGTGTTTGAGGGATTAGTACTCAACTAAAGGCTGGCCTTCGCTGTAGTGTCTCACGGGTTGGTCAGCACCTTCTGTGTTTGAGGGATTAGTACTCGATTAAAGGCTGGCCTTCGCTGTAGTGTCTCACAGGTTGGTCAGCACCGTCTGTGTTTGAGGGATTAGTACTCGACTAAAGGCTGGCCTTCGCTGTAGTGTCTCCCGGGTTGGTCAGCACCGTCTGTGTTTGAGGGATTAGTACTCGACTAAAGGCTGGCCTTCGCTGTAGTGTCTCACGTCTGTGTTTGAGGGATTAGTACTCGAGTAAAAAGGCTGGCCTTCGCTCTGGTGTCTCACGGATTGGTCAGCACCGTCTGTGTTTGAGGGTTTAGTACTTGACTAAAGGCTGGCCTTCGCTCTAGCCTCTCCTTGTTGTGGCTTGGGTGCTGGTGAGCTAGAGAACGCGGTAGAAGGCCAGAGAACGCGTTCCTTCCACTCTAAATGTCCTGGTTCTGTAAGGGATGTGATAAGAACGTCGGTGGTGCTTCAGAAGTCCCGAGTCCACTGGGAGTTGCTGTGATGAAGCAGGGCCTTAATCATAATAGGGGTTATCAAGAAGTTCAGTAGAAAAAACTTTGATAGTGTCATAGTAAAATAAAAACCACCTTGCTTGGGCTTCAATTGAATTCAAATTTGCATGTCCTCAAAGTAGCTCCATCTCCACATGGAATGCTGTCATTATTCACCGTGGGAAACCAGAAGCGTTGACGTTTGGTGTACGCTGTTAACGCTCAGCTGCCTGTGCTAACATGGTTCTGTCTCTGTCCTCCAGGTGGGTTACGAGTCTCCTCACCCCCACATGAGAGTCCCAGGATTACCAGCCAGCATGCAGTCCTCTGCTTCAGGGAAGCCGTGAGTACAGTTCTTTATGGTCCTCTCTGCTTCTGCAACCACAACTTTCTTATAGTGTCACTGCACCCTCGTGTTCTCCCACCGCTGCCCTGTTATTGTAGGCTTTCACTGATGGTGGTAAACGCTAAGCCCTGGTTGAAGTAAAAACCTGTCCTGCTATCTTCTGCATTCTGTCTCTCCAGTGCCTACTCTTTCCATGTGAGCGCGGATGGACAGATGCAGCCGGTGCCTTTCCCTCCGGACGCCCTGCTAGGCCCGGGGATCCCGCGGCACGCCCGTCAGATCCACACTCTGAACCATGGAGAGGTGGTGTGTGCTGTCACCATCAGCACCTCCACACGCCACGTGTACACAGGGGGGGAAGGGCTGTGTCAAGGTGTGGGACATCAGCCAGCCTGGGAGCAAGAGTGCCATGGCCCAGCTGGACTGTCTGGTGAGTGGACACACTCTTTAACAGGGATTCATACTGCTTGATTTACTTCACGTGTCCTCTCCAATAAACGCGTTCCCTCTTTTCACCAATCAGAACAGGGATAACTACATCCGCTCCTGCAAACTCCTCCCCGATGGGCGGACCCTCATCGTTGGAGGTGAAGCCAGTACGCTGTCAATCTGGGACTTGGCCACACCCACTCCCCGCATCAAGGCGGAGTTGACGTCATCTGCCCCGGCCTGCTACGCTCTGGCCATCTCCCCCGACAACAAGGTCTGCTTTTCCTGCTGCAGCGACGGAAACATTGTAGTCTGGGACCTGCACAACCAGACCCTGGTCAGGTAAGAGAAGGAGGGAGGAGAGGAGTAGGAGGAAGGAGGAGGAGGAGGAGGAGGAGGAGGAGGAGGAGGAGGAGGAAGGAGGAAGGAGGAGAAGAAGAAGGAGAAGAAGGAGAGGGGCATGTATGACTCTGTCTGAATGACTGATTGTTAATGTTACCATGATCTTTGTTCCCCTCAGGCAGTTCCAGGGTCACACTGATGGGGCCAGCTGCATTGACATCTCCAACGATGGGACCAAACTGTGGACGGGGGGGCTGGACAACACAGTACGCTGCTGGGACCTGAGAGAGGGCAGACAGCTGCAGCAACACGACTTCACCTCACAGGTACAGATGGAACACCTGAAGCCATGTGAGATTAGCTGAGACCAGCTCTTCTGCTGCTTCGAGAAGCTGTGATATTATACTATGGTACCACTGTCTATGGTACCACTGTTTTTGGTACCACTGTCTATGGTCCTGTTCTCTATGGTACCACTCTTTAAGACCAGTTACTTTACTCCTCATTGTCGGAAGACGTGATGCTGATCATGATCTCTGTGAGATGAGTTCTGTTCAATGGTGTAATGTTTCTTTCACCTTCCTTCATTCTTTGCCTCTAGATCTTCTCCCTGGGCTACTGTCCTACAGGAGAGTGGCTGGCAGTAGGCATGGAGAGCAGTAATGTAGAAGTGCTACATGTCTCTAAACCAGACAAGTACCAGCTGCACCTCCATGAAAGCTGTGTTCTCTCACTGAAGTTTGCCTACTGTGGTACGTACCGCACTTTTTAATGCTTTCCTGGGTTGAACTAGTTTGAACTGAAATAGCCTATATAATCTTTCTCCCTTTGTGTGACTAAGTAGCAATCCCTGTTGGACATACCGTGTTTGTGTTTGTAGGTAAATGGTTTGTGAGCACAGGCAAAGATAACCTCCTGAACGCATGGCGGACACCTTATGGATCCAGCATATTCCAGGTAGGTCCTTGCTAGATGAGGATACATTTTTGTCTTTAGAGAAATGTGCTGTCTTGTTATTTAGGCCCTGTGTGTACTGTGTCTTCAGCTTAGTATGTACTGTACACTTATCTTTTATTACATTTTTTTAAAGACATTGCACTGTGAATAATGTTGCGCGATTCTGTCTGCGAGTGTGGCTTGACTTCATTCTTTGTTTCTCCAGTCAAAGGAGTCGTCCTCGGTGCTCAGCTGTGACATTTCCCCTGACGACCAGTTCATTGTGACTGGCTCAGGTGACAAGAAGGCCACTGTCTACGAAGTAATCTACTGAGGGAGAGCTCTGATTGGATGAAGTGGGGGTTAGGCTCCCATGGTGCACCAATGACTGTAAAGAGAGGGATGGACGTTGTGGAGACGAGAGACACGTTGTATTTTGTTGTTTTGTTTACGTTTGTAAAGGATGCAGATGAGGGCGAAGTCAGATCTCTGGAACTTTGACCTTTTTTCTTTTTTTTTTTTTTTTTAAATGCTCTGAAAAAAAGCTGGTAGTCTAGCGACACAAAATGTGGGATTCCTCCAAAGACCTCTTTGTTTTCTTTTTTTTGTTTCCTTTTTTTAACGAAATGAAACCTCTGTAGTAAACAAAACATTTGCAACAAGAAAAAAACCAATATTTTTTTAGCCTCTGAATTCTTGATGAGCTGTAGGACCATGTTGTGTGTTGCCGATGGAGGTAAGGGGCGGAGGGGGGTGAGAGGATGTAGGCCAAGAGGGGTGGTGCCTGACTGTGTGTCCATAGGTGACCAAAGTTGTCTGTAGCTCGGTCCGGTTCTCGTGCTCGTAACACGGTCTCTCTGAACACCCTAATCTTGGCTCCACCGGCCGGTGTCTCGTAGATGGCGTCGCGGACAGACGGCTGTGCTGTGTGATTCCAGTGAATCAACACGGTTGGTCAGCAGCAATATGATTGTATTATTGTATATGGTGAAATGACAGAACTTCCAGAATATGAATTCAACATTTGTGTTCAGTTTCCAGCAATTTCAGGAAAATGGCTCCATCAAAGCTCAACGTCATTAGTGTTTTCTATTGTATTTGTTCTGGCACATAGATATTTTCACTACTGCATCGTGACCTTTGAACCCGGTATAGCTATATGAACTGTAAATAAAGCTCTCTAAAGGCAGTGGAAGTACATTGTTCGTGGTCGGAGTTGCACAGATCCAGGATGAAAAGGAATTTACTACTATTGGAAAAACAAGTTGTATGATTTATTTGTACGATGGAATGTCCGTTTTAGTTTCGAGTGTCTCTTTAAGTGCGTATTCCCATGAGGGGCGGGGCTATGATTAACTACCATATGTGACTGACTGATGGGAAGGTGGGGAAGAGGTCTGTAGCCACACAGACGAGTGAGCGCTTTGGTACAGGCCTGTCTTTCTCCTGGTGGTGTAATAAATGTCATTGTCTCACTGTGTCCTCAACTGAAAGCAGGCCAGAGGAGACCTGTCGCTCCAGTGTCCTCTCAGTCCCCCCCTCCCCCCACACCCTGTGTACTCTATATATAGAAACCCACCACCCTGAGTGGGGCCAGGAGTGGGCAGTCCTGCCCGTGTACAAATAATGATGATAATGCAATGTGTTCAAAGCTACTGTGTGGCCCGTGTAAATCTGACCGGTCCGAAGGGTGTACGTGTTGACTTCTACGGAGACGTCACGGAGACCCTCCAGGGCCACGTCGTATAACGGTCTGTCATTTGAGAGGACGACCATGTCCTGGCGTAGACACCGATCTACGGGAGGGGAAGGATTGGCTGGTGCCACGTTGTCTCCGAGAGAAGATGGGGAGTTGGTGGGTACGAGCCAGGGGATGGACCACTGGGGCAGGTGAAAGAGGGTGGGGTGGGGGGGGGGGGGGGGGGGTGAGAGTAGATCTAGGTGATGTAACGAGACCAATAAACTATTTTGTATGGTTCTGGTTGGTATTGTCCTGTCTTCCAACATAAAAGCCACATGATATTAGAGGAAACACAAATGTACACGGTACTTGAAAAAGATGGACACAGTTTCTTTATTTATTTTTCACTTTCTTGTACAACACATGGGAAATGCGCCAGGAAGGAAACAGTGCTTTTTTTTTTTTTAAGTTCCTTGGCTTTAAAAAGTAACTAAATGATAGGTTTAAAATATAAAAGTCATTAACTGTGGGAACAGAGGAAGCAGAAGCAGGGGATATGAAGGTTTTGCTGACAGTGAGCGTAGGGAGACGGTCTATGGCTAACGACAGTGAGTTGGGAGGGGGAGGCAGGCATCAAATACTGGACACATCTCATGGTCTCCCGTCCCCAACACCTGCTTCTGTACACTAACCACAGACTGAACAGAAACACTCCAATAGCATCACACACCAATGACTGAACATACTGAAGCACGGTTATCACTTCTGCTTGAAACAGGAACCAAAAGAATTTGTCTGAAAAAGCTGTCCCAAAAATGGAGGGCCATTTTAAGGGCCCGTTCTCCAAGGAGGACACATCAGATATAAAAATAAAATAAAAAAAAATAAAAGAGTAAACAAAAAAACATCAATCTGCCCCACCACTGTGTGTTTCTGCTAGGGGGAGGAGTCAAACCCTCCTGGCCCCCTACTAACCAAGGTCAATTCACAGGCACAGGCAACCATAGCTTCCTCTTAAAAACAAAGAAACCAGTACTGAAACTAAAAATAAATAATGTAAAGCAGCTGTAGCGTGACTATAAAAAAATCTACACATTTAGGAACTGTGAGGCAAGTTCTAGTTAAGCAAGTTTTTTTTTCAGTATACATGGATATCATCTTTTCTTAATTTGCCACCCTTTGGAGCATGTAGTATAATACAAAGAGTTAAAGAGCATTAAGTAGGGAGCATCGTCAGGAGAACAACCCATTGGTGAGCATTAGGATGTACAGCACTGCTCCTGTTCAGTGTTTGTGGCACAGGGACCCACAGAGACCTAGATTGACTCTGCTCCTCATTAAATGCTGCCTTTGTGAGACGAAAATAAAATAGATATTAGGGGAGTGAGACGGGGAGCGCTGCTATGAATATTTAATTGGGTGAAAGGCTTTGTATGTGTATCTATCTCTCTGTGTTATGGTTACATCTCTGGGGCAGAGCTCCAACATGGCCTGGCTCAAGGCGCTAGATCTACCCAGCTCCTGACACCCCTGGCTGGGGAGTTGCGGTTCAGCGTCGGCCTCATTAAGGGTTCCACTGTCAGGCTAATGAAATCGATTGTCTGGTATCAGTGCTCCTTGCTGCAGCTCCCAGAGTGGCCCACTCCTCTGGGGTTTCCCTTCCGCTGAGCTCTTAATCAGGAAACCGTACTAATTACCCCTCCTCTCAATCTCTCTCCTTCCTTCTCTCGTTATCTCGAGCAGTCTACTTCTTTCTTTCTCTGTACTTATCGCCCCGCATATTCCTCTCGTCCTCACTTCTCTTTCCTTATTTCTTGCCTCCTCCTCAGGCTACTGGGGGTGGGTGCTGGATTAAACATCTAGCTGACATTAGGAGGAGTAGTGAGGGTCTTTGGGAACTGGAGCATGGGAGCTTTGCTACTGTACAGAAGAACCATGGTTGCCCCCACCTGCCTGGCTGTGGGCATGAATGTTGTTCCCCGTCCGACCCACCCACCAAGCCACCCGCCCCTCTGAATGACCCTGCCCCCTTCTCATGTTCTCAGTAAACCACCTCATACACCGTAGCCTTCTTGTCTCCAGAACCGGTCACTATGTACTTATCATCTGGTGACACATCGCAACTCAGGACCGACGAAGACTCCTTGGACTGAAAGAGAGGAGAGAGAGAGAGCGAGGAGAGAAAGGCGAGAAAGGACAGAGAGGAGAGAGAGAAAGGACAGAGAGGAGAGAGAGAGACCGGGGGGAAAGAATAAAAACATTGAGTCATTGAAGAAATCAGAGGAGCCTGCCATAGCCTGGATATTATGAGTAGGTGTAATAACACTGCCGAATGACTCACCGACCAATTAGCCACGTCTTAACCACGGCGCACCGAGTTTAAACACAGAGACGGACTAAGCAGTTGCAGACAGTATGAGACGGAGGTTAAGTGAGAGACGGACGTGTGTTTACTCAAGGAGACAGATCGGTCTGGGAAGGAACACACTTCCAACAATTGTTCAAGAGTGGTGGCTGAGTGACAGTGATGGGTGGAGATCTCCCTGAGGGTTTCGCATGGCACCACACATCCCTGCTCTAGTCAGGAAAGCGTCTCTCAACTCGCACCACGTCTAATGTGTTTCTGTGCTGTTCTGAAACGCAGCCTTCCATGGTTTGCTCATAGCTCAGCATCCCTTAATACAAGAGATGCATCGGTGTCTTGTAGCACATAGATGTATTTACTACAACAAAACAGAGCACTAAAAACCTCTCTCTTCAGACCCAATAATGGGTATTGTCAATCATCTCTTGTGGCCTGATGTATACCTGATAATAAGAAAGCGCAAGTAATTACATGGGATTTGATCATCTCGTTAATAGTGGTTGCTAAGCAATACAATAATGCCCCTTAACTGACAATGGTGCCTGTCTTCTTCTTCCTGTCTGACTGCCAGAGTGAAGTGTCTCCCCAGGTTCCTAACACAAAGTGGTTTGGCTGTGCTCTCAGCATCACTAGTCACAGACACACAGGGCTAACTCTTTCTGACTCCACACATTACCTGAATAAACAATCCCCACTCCATCCTTTATCTCCAGCAGGGTCTGTTTGTCAGCGTCAGACCTCTGATCCTGGCCCCAGGTGCTTCCCTATGCCTTCTCCTAACTCAACCTCTCTTCTTCACCTATCCATCCTCACCTACCTCTCTGGACCCATCCTCCCCCTACTCTCCTAACAAAGAAGTCAATGACAACCCAAATGAAACAGGTGGGCTTTTAAAATGGGCTCTGAAAGGAATCCATGGGGGTGCTTACCGGGTGCCAATTAAACTCTGGTAGGGTTTTAAAGCACCCAGCAACGATGTGCACAACATTTGGCTGATGACAAACATTTAAAAGATAAAAGTCTTTGTTTAAAATTTTTAAATAGACAACAGGTTAAAAACATTTTGACCAACAAGGATGATTCAAATCAGGGCATGCCGCATAATCAAACCCGAAGTGGAAAAATCCAACACCTGTGAAGGCGCCAGTGTGCTTGGTTGTGTTTGCTACTAGCTTAGCATACTCTTAAAAAAAATGCATCGCTTGATGACAATGGAAATAGCAGCAATGAAACGGTTTGTCTCTCTTAAAATGCCATAGCAACAACATAGACAGTAAACACTAGCTGAAAATAGTCTGAATTAATCTGAGATTACATTGATAAAGATTTTTTTTTTTTTTAAATGTGATCATCATGTACGAGCCAAGAAGTTTGTTTGGGAAGCATACAGACAGCTTGAGCTTCTTCCTCCTTCACATGCCTTATCACCCCCCCCCCCCCTTTATCCACATCCTTTATCATCCCCCCCACCACCACCTCCTCCACATCACAGGTTCACCACGGCTGTCAATCAGCCGACCACTAGTGTGAGAGAGACCATTTTGACTGACAGCCACGCTCACACTACAGAGAGCTGGAGGAGGGAGGGCGGGAGGTGTACAAAGGATGGGGTTGTGGTGAGTGAGAGTAAATGGAGGACGAAGAGAAGTGCGGCTGTAGATGCGAGAGAGATGGATCAGGGGAAAAGCAAGAGAAAAAGCAAAGAAATGGAGGCGGGGGGGGTGTGGGAGGAATTTGGGTTTTGGATAACAGAGTAGATAGATCCTGCGCTCCATCAAGGCTGCAGATCCCTTCCCCTTCTGCGCCACGCCATCGAGCAGCAATATGACAGCCTCCCTCTCTCCCACACGACACACATCTCTATCCTCATAAATGGCCCTTCCTTCGCTGTAACTCATTATCAGGCTCAGACATGCCCAGCAGAGAAGCAGACTATGCCGGGCTCGGCTAAAAATGGCTTTCTAAAATGTTGTCTGAAAAAATTCATCCATGTATTTTCTTTGTGAAAGGGGGGGCGTGGTGACATGGATTGCGGTGTTGCTGTATGTTCTCTGATAAATCCCAGTAGGTCACCTTGACTCATCCAATCTGTGATAAACTACATCTCCCTCAGTGACAAGATTAGACTGGGTAATAGATTGGAGTTGGTTGTGGTCAAGGGATTGTATAGGGCAATTCTGCCCACCTCACTCACCTGGAAAATACTGGCTCCATATGGTGTCCTCCATGCATTCAGCAGATTGTCCTTCCCAGTGCTCACAAACCACTTGCCTGAAACATGCACAAACACACTTTATATTTCAGAGTCAGTATCGAAGCATTCTACATGTAATTGGAATAAATAGGAAAGATAGAAGAATGTCAGAGTTGTGTCAGAGAACTCTGACTAGGAACCTGAGCTTCTACGTACCACAGGAGGCAAACTTCAGTGAGAGAACACAGCTTTCATGGAGGTGCAGCTGGTACTTGTCTGGTTTAGAGACATGCAGCACTTCTACATTACTGCTCTCCATGCCTACTGCCAGCCACTCTCCTGTAGGACAGTAGCCCAGGGAGAAGATCTAGAGGCAGAGAATGAAGGAAGGTGAAAGAAACATTACACCATTGAACAGAGCTCATCTCACAGAGATCATGATCAGCATTACGTCTTCCGACAATGAGGAGTAAAGTAACTGGTCTTAAAGAGTGGTACCATAGCGAACAGTACCAGAGACAGTGGTACCATAGACAGTGGTACCATAGACAGTGGTACCAAAAACAGTGGTACCATAGACAGTGGTACCATAGTATAATATCACAGCTTCTCGAAGCAGCAGAAGAGCTGGTCTCAGCTAATCTCACATGGCTTCAGGTGTTCCATCTGTACCTGTGAGGTGAAGTCGTGTTGCTGCAGCTGTCTGCCCTCTCTCAGGTCCCAGCAGCGTACTGTGTTGTCCAGCCCCCCCGTCCACAGTTTGGTCCCATCGTTGGAGATGTCAATGCAGCTGGCCCCATCAGTGTGACCCTGGAACTGCCTGAGGGGAACAAAGATCATGGTAACATTAACAATCAGTCATTCAGACAGAGTCATACATGCCCCTCTCCTTCTTCTCCTCCTTCCTCCTCCTCCTCCTCCTACTCCTCCTCCTACTCCTCTCCTCCCTCCTTCTCTTACCTGACCAGGGTCTGGTTGTGCAGGTCCCAGACTACAATGTTTCCGTCGCTGCAGCAGGAAAAGCAGACCTTGTTGTCGGGGGAGATGGCCAGAGCGTAGCAGGCCGGGGCAGATGACGTCAACTCCGCCTTGATGCGGGGAGTGGGTGTGGCCAAGTCCCAGATTGACAGCGTACTGGCTTCACCTCCAACGATGAGGGTCCGCCCATCGGGGAGGAGTTTGCAGGAGCGGATGTAGTTATCCCTGTTCTGATTGGTGAAAAGAGGGAACGCGTTTATTGGAGAGGACACGTGAAGTAAACCAAGCAGTATGAATCCCTGTTAAAGAGTGTGTCCACTCACCAGACAGTCCAGCTGGGCCATGGCACTCTTGCTCCCAGGCTGGCTGATGTCCCACACCTTGACACAGCCCTTCCCCCCTGTGTACACGTGGCGTGTGGAGGTGCTGATGGTGACAGCACACACCACCTCTCCATGGTTCAGAGTGTGGATCTGACGGGCGTGCCGCGGGATCCCCGGGCCTAGCAGGGCGTCCGGAGGGAAAGGCACCGGCTGCATCTGTCCATCCGCGCTCACATGGAAAGAGTAGGCACTGGAGACAGGGATGAGGGAAAGAAAAAGTGAAAAAGGTCAGAATGGTAAAAAAGGCAACCAATGCAATCAACGTCTGTATATTACTACTATCAGCAATGCACAAGCATGGAAGGCTGACTACACTTTAAAGGCATTAGATGCTGAGAAATAGTTTAATAGCTTTACACAATAACCGTTGGCAGAATGCAAAAGGGAAAAGTGCCATTTCTAATGGCCGATCAATAGTGTGACAAGACAGTTGTTGGCGTAATATCAAAATTGGGAAAAACTTGCTGCTTGCTCCAGCTGAAATTGCAACATTGGAGAGGAGACGTACGGTTTTCCCCCAGAGGATCCACCAGACAGTGAAGAGGAAAGCCCTGGCGCCCTGAGGTGAGAGCGAGACTCATACGCAACCTGGACAGACAAGGAGGAAGATCACACTATTTGGAGAGTTCTAATTACGATCATCCTGCCTTCTAACAGCTCAGAAAAACATCTTAGCAAAGATTCATCAAATCAAGTGATCTTTATTTATTTTAATTTCTTTAACTATTACCACGGAAAACATTGTCTAACGAGCCGATGTTGTTTGAAACCTGTGGTGCACATCTTCCACAAACTGGCTTCATTTCATTCCTAGTGATTTAGCAACCCGATACCAACCAGGGCAAACAGGTGTGTGCACTAGCTAGTCGATTAGGGACATTGCTGATTAATTCACTGCCAGGAAGAGATAAAGGCTGTCCAGAAGGTCTGAACCTGTTTGAGGTCTTCAACTCACCAAGGGGCTGCGCGTGTAGGCGCTGGCGGCAGCGCTGATCTGGGGCGAGAGAGTGAGGGGGCCCCCGAAGCCCCCGGGACTCGCCAGCTCCCCGTTAAGGCCTGCGTGGGACACCACCCCAAAGTGAGCCGGGTATGAACCAGAGGGCACAGATAGGGGACTGCGGAGAGCTGGTTGGGAGGGTGTTGGGGGGAGGTAAAGTGGGGGTAGGTAAGAAAAAAATGTTACTTTCCAGCAGGGTAAGAGAAGGTAAGACAGATGGCGTGGAACTGCTGGCTGTTCACACCAGTAAATGTCACAGTTCACACAGGTAACAGTCAGAGCTGACTTCTGACTAAAACGCTGCATCTTTGCTGCTTAATGCAGATTGCAAATTAGGACAGGTGTGAATTGATACCTTAGCAGACTGATGTGAACACGGCAGCACATTATCACAGGAGGGGCGTTTAAAAGGTAACAGGACTAGGGGACAGAAGGTACGACAGACAGGGGTGTCTGACTCACCCAGGGGGTCAGCAGAGGTGGCAGCCTTGCTGACCAATCGAAGGCAGGACGTACTCGGGCCCGCAGGGCCGGGGGTTAGGGCCTCGCAGTGAGACGGGGACGGGGTGCTCGACTTAGACAGTGGAGACCCAGACTTCTCCATCTACAGAGAGGAGAACCAACAAGAGATACTGTGAAACAACCAGACAAACTCTGGAGTTAGAGATATGTGACACGGTCTACATCACTTTACATAGTTGCCTGTAGTTCCATTAAATCTGTAGCTCCCACCTGTGCTGAGTCCTTGGCCTTGCCCACGGGGGGACTGCGTGGTTGAGGAGAGGAAGGGGCTGCCCCGGGGCTCCTGGGGGACCCTGGTAACTCCTTCCTCAGGTTAGGGGCCCGGTCCAGACCGTTCCCGTGGGGGGAGCGAGGAGGGGTTCCCACAGGGGACGTGGGCTCCTGGGACAGACAGACAGATCTCCAGGTCAGCCCATACCGCCAAGACCGTACAGCTTCACATTACCTGTCAAAAACCTGGAAAGCCATGAGCTTCTAAACATTCCAGACCACTTTAAGAGCTGTTGAAACACACAGTTGCCTGTTACTGCACGTCAAACACAGACGATTGTTAACCTCCCTGGCTGGCACAGCCAACTCAGAAAAAGCATTCACATCTGCTCCAAGTCTGCTGCAGTCAGCACTTCTAGCTGTCACAGAGTATGAACCAACCAGAGCACACATCCACCGACAGAACTAAAACCATCACCAGAGACATTGCCTCTCACAGTCCTATTAGGAACATCTGTCAAATTCTCCAGTAGTTCTGGCCGCAAAAATCACACATCTTTCTTGCTTTTGTACTGCGCAGTATCAAACACAGAAAGCTTAGATAAAACATATTGTGTTACCCCGCGTGAAGTATTTAAAGAATTAAAATATTCTCAGGGCATAAACGGCTTTGCATAAATAAAGGAAGCACATTGCTGCTATCTGATGAGAGGAGAGCTGTGTGTGTTTAAGAGTTGTGTTCAGCAAGGAGAGACTGCACTCACTAGCAGAGAACAGCAGCTAGCACCACATAATGAGCTTCCATAATAATATTCACTATTTACAAGGACTTGATGCAAGTGTCTAATTGTGCTATGTACAGTGCCCTCCACAATCATTGCCCCCCCTTGTTAAAGATGAGCAAAAAACCGCTATGATTTCTTTGTGTATCAGCTTGATAAAACATCAAAAATATGAGAAAACTCGAACCTTTAAGGTTAAACCGTTCAAAGATTGTAAGTACATGATGTTTTGACACCCCTGCATTCAGTACATTGCGCCCCCTGCTCATGCCAGAAAACAGCACTGATGAGGTGAGAAGAATCTGTTCCTAATGACTAAGATGAACAAAAACAAATATTAATCGAGGGGAAGATACGTATTAGATTTGGTTGGTAAGAATTTCCTCAGGGTGCCCGATTATAACACACCTGCTAACTTTGGCATCATCAACAAGCTGTTTCCCCACTGACAGGATGTAAATGGTGTTCTGCACGGTTCTCTTTAAACTCTTTAAACTCTGGAGGTGTGTGTGTGAAAGCTTAAGAGGGCAACTATTTAGATGATACTGGATTAAGATTTAAATAAAATACACCCAGTCGTCAAACTGAACACGAGGTCTAAATGAAATGCCACTTTGGCTTTTAAACCCAATTCCTCTAGGTTTGGGGATGGGGGGGAGGGGGGGGCAGCATTTGAGGTCATTAGGGTTAAAGGTCTGGCTCAAAGACAAAAAGACAGATCTGTTTTCTCTTGCCAGATCAGAGATTTGACTCAGAACTAGTCAGATGCTCTAGCCGCTAGGACATCTCACACGCTGCCATGTCTGGCACCAATGATCATACCTTCAGTTAAGGTCACTTAGGTCAACGAAATTTGGCCATTCGAACATGCAATCAAACAAAAACTGAATCCGCCAGTGCCGGTCGTGCTTTATAGCAAGCTGTATTGTCTGTAGAAGTGGCCTATTTCCGTGGCTGGATCAACTGGCCTCAGAATGTGTGTACACTGGCTCTCAAAAACATTCACCCCAGATTGTATAGAGAAACAAATGTGAAATCTAAATAATGATACCGATTGGGTGTTTATGCCACTGATGAATGCAAGTTAATAATGTCAAAGTGAAAAATAACATCTGCAAATTGTTCTTAATTAATTACAAATGTAAAACAGAAAATAATTGATTGCGCAAGTTTTCACCCCCTTTGGTGTGACACGCCTGAATGAGCTGTGGTGCAAACCAGTTGTCTTTAGAAGTCACATAATAATTGGAGTCGATTCTATCTGCATGCAATTAAGGTGTTTCACATGATTTGAGGTTAAAAACACCTGTCTCTGGCAGGTACCACGGACAGTACAGTTGCTAACAAAAACAAGGTACTGAATATCCCCCAGGGCACAGTAAAGTCCATTATTAAGAAATTGAGAGAATATGACAACTGAGAATCTGTCTAGAACAGGCCGTCCTCAAGAACTAAGTATCCGTGTGAGAAGGGTACCAGTCAAGGAGACCACCAGAGAAATGCGGTTCAAAATCAGTGTTTATTGCTGTAATACAGGGCACCATTTTCTAAAATTAGATCTCCATACCAGTTAGTTTTTCCTGTATGAATTAAATTAAATAAAAATACACGTAGAATATTCAGATTGGAACAGGTCAATGACCCCAAACATACAGCTGAAGCAACACTGGAGTGGCTTGAAAACAAAAAGCTAATTGTCTCAAGTGGCCCAGTCAAAGCCCAGACATATAGTAAAACCTCAAGAGACGATGTGGAAAGAGTTGAAAATTGCTGTTCAACAAAGGTCCCCATCCAACTTGACAGAGCTTGAGCCTTTTTTGCAAAGAATAATGGCCAACAATTGCTGTGTCCAGATGTGCAAAGCCAGCACACTCATTGTCTGATTTGATCTAGTAGTTACTTGGAACTAGGATGAAGTTGCCTGGAGTAGATTCTAATATGAGGTAAAAGTCATTTGACAGGTTTTGTTAGTACTGACGGAACGGCCAGCTGGTCCTAGATTTATCCCTTGGGTACCTCATTAGAGACGTCCACCACCAGGTTGTCCTCACTCTTGTCTCCATCACTGTCCTGTGAGACACACAGGAGAACATCAGAAACACTCTTTCTCACCTCAACATTATTGCCAACCCTTTGCTACCTCAGGCATACGCAACGACTCATACACATGTGCACAAAACACACAGGCTTGCTTGTACACGCACACACACGCACACGCACATACACACACGCACACGCACACACACACACACACGCACACGCACCCACGCACGCACACACACGCACACACACACACACACACACACACACACACACACACACACACACACACACACACACACACACACACACACACACACACACACACCCTATAGACCTCTCCTTCTGTTTGGCCATATCGCTGCATTACTCCTCTCTTTCTCTCTCTGGGAATAGGGGTGACAGCGATGGCACTTAGTCACCATGGCAACAGTGCTTTGATGTGATCACGGCCTGATATTTTGATTGACATCACGGTGGAGTGACATCACTCCCTAATTATATTGGGCCAGATCAGGGCCCTGGCAGAGAGGAAAGGAGGTAGACTATTTCTGGACAGTAGGAAAAAAATCAACCATGGTACAATGTAATACAGGAGGGCCGCTGATCAAGAGAGCTCTCCGTCCGGATTATTTTTAAAACCAAAAAACATCTCCCTTCAAAAATGATGTGATATGTGAGGCATACGCAGTATGCTCATTACACAACGATAGAGCGAGATCATGTTAATTCAAATGATCTATTTTGGTAATCTCTTGTATTCCATATTGGCAAAATTAAATTACAAAAGCAACTATCAACACAGTGAGTTGCAGAATCATTATGTGCCCTTGGTTGACCTGTGATGTCAGAGACTTGGTGCAGATAAAGTGTAAACACTGCAGTGCGGGTTTGAATGAATGGCATGCATACGTACATAGTGAGGTGGGAGGGCCTCCTTGTCTTCACAACGCCTCCTTTTGCTGTCGTTACCTCCCTGTGAGGAAGAATACCCCCCTGACGGGCCCTGACGCTCCTCCACTGGCTGGCTGTCTGTTGATGAGACAGACTTACTCTGCACACACACACACACACACACACGAAAAGTCGACACAGTTCGTAAGGCATAAAGAAAATGCAATCAAACTGCAAAAGTGAATGAACCTGATTCTTGCAAAAGCAAATGTAAAATCTGACATTGATCTAACAGAATCCCCTTTTCTTATCTATTTCTGCCATTTGGGTGATTAAAATGGAATATTATTCCGGAGGTCCATGTGGGCTAACTCTATTCTCTTTGATCCTTTGACTTCTACGGAACGTTATGCTCTTCGGAACTGGGAAGCAAGCAGACAGGAAGCTGGATGGACGGACAAAACCAGAACCCACAAAGAACCACAGTTTTCTCAACAAACTCCCAGTCTTCTCCTCCAACTACTCCTCCTCCAGTCTCTCCCCCTCTCACTCCTTTCCCCCTGATCCCACGCTCTCTTCCTCTAGTTAACATTCTAATAAATCAAACTTCCTGACTAAAAAGGATATTCAATGTTCTGCATTGTAGGCCTCTTATTCCCCTTACTGGTTTTGCTGTAGTATAACTCAGACTATCATTTTCAGTGAGTCGGTTATTCGCTAGCAGTAGCCATTCTCGTAGTAGCGGATAGAACAAAAAAGGCACTGCAATGTGTACCAACATCTTCCTGTAAGAAACTGTACATCTCATCTCTCAATGTCAACAAGTCTTCCCACCCCCCATAACCCCATTTGGTGTCATAACAAAAGCCATCATCTTAATAGACTAGTCTTTAACATTAGAGAAAAAAAAAACAAACAGAAAAGGAGCCAGGCAAGCCTAGTTAATACAGCCCGCAATCAAAAGTGACAAAAGTTGTAACCCTCACTGGATTTGAACCTGGGTTTCCCATGTGAGGTTTCATGTCTTTAACCCCTACACCACGGTCCTACATGTTAGTACAGGGTCAGTATGGCATCTCAACATTAGAACATTTTGCCACGCGTTAACATCACACCAAGTTTGAATATTTTGTTTCTTATTAAGTTTACTTCCACCACAAATAGCATCTATGAAATGTATGGCTTTTGCCACAGGCCGTTTTAACAGCTTATTATCCAGTAATAGGCCTACAAGTATCTAACTTACTACTTGAACTTTACACAGCCAAGGTTATTAATGACTGTGACGGGAGTTGAAAGAGGGACCTGTTGCTCCGTAGTCCACGTTTCTAACCATTACACTATTAAACAAGGGGTACTAAGTCAGTCAATAAGAGACATTCCCTCTTCTTGGCCGGCTCCCCTTATGCGGTCCGGTAAAAAAACACACTAAGAAAAAGAAAATGTCTTAGCACACTATAATCATTTTTACTTAAATCTTAACAGATCACAAGCTTTCCCTGTTTCCCTGTGTTAACAGAATGAGAGGACAGTGGTCTGGAAGTCCACCAGTGTGTCCATTCCCTCTGATCCAACAGTACCAATGTTAGAGTAAAACAGTGACCGCAGTACTGGACCCATAGAGTGTCAGGGGTCAGTAGTGTCCGTGGAAACGATCCATGTTCTATTGTGCTGTAGTGAAGTGACCATATTCACTGTTGTAGCAACTAGCTAGACTGGCTCGAGTCCTGTTCCTATTGATGACAACTCTCCAACACATCAGACCATTTTAGAGTTCGTCTTTAGAGAGACTCTCCAATTCCCTATGTTTTTATCACAAAACACACGCACACGCACACGCACACAGACACAAACACACACACACACACACACACACCAAGGTTACTTACCCTGCTGGGTGCACCCTCTGGGGAGAGAAAGGAAGGAGGGGAGGGGGGTGGGGGCATTGACGTCAGTATAGATAATAATAACAACCCTCCCACAGCAGGCCTGTCCCAGAAAAACACAAGCTTGGTATTGTTCATGTTTCCAATCTGCAGAGCTGCCCTATCGGTCTCTGTCTCCACGCCTCTCCTCGGAGAGACAATGCTCTCTGTCTTCCCCTGTGCACTCATTCAGCATCTGTCTGTGCTGTCTCTGGCTCTTTGGTTTTTTTGCAGCCAGGCCCTACAACCTTAACAGCAGCCATCCGTCAATATACGGCCTTGTAAGCAACAGAGTGCCATTTGTTAGTTGTTCTACGTTTAATTAGTTTTTTTCTCCTAGATATTGCCACACCATTTGAGTTCAATAGAAGTTCATCCATTCTACTGAAAAGCTGATATTTCGGTAGCACAGTTCTCCACCCTTCACACAGAAGTCAGTCTGACAGCCGTACCTCTCAGGTGCTCAGGGTCCAGGTGGTTGCGTTCATCCTTGGAGGCCAGGTGGGCTGAGACCCCTAAAGCTCCAGTAAGGGCCAGCAGGCCCGAGCCTCCCCCTATAGAGAGGCCTGATGGGTGGGGTGTCAGAGGGATACCTGGGGTGTGGTGAGACAGGTGCTGGAGCTGCTGCTGCTGTACACCAGGGAGACAGGGCAAGGTGGAAATAAAGAAAGAAGGAAAGAGTTAAAGAAATAAGGAAAGAAGAAAAGAAAGAAGTAAAGGAAAGAGTAAGTAGAGAGTGAGTAGACAAAGAGCAAGGGAAAGAAATGGTAGAGATATACAGAGTAGGTAGAGAGATACAGAGTAGGTAGAGAGATACAGAGTAGGGAGAGAGATACAGAGTAGGGAGAGATATACAGAGTAGGTAGAGAGATCCAGAGTAGGGAGAGAGATACAGAGTAGGTAGAGAGATCCAGAGTAGGTAGAGAGATACAGAGTAGGGAGAGAGATACAGAGTAGGGAGAGAGATACAGAGTAGGGAGAGAGATACAGAGTAGGGAGAGAGATACAGAGTAGGGAGAGATATACAGAGTAGAGAGAGAGATACAGAGTAGGGAGAGAGATACAGAGTAGGGAGAGAGATACAGAGTAGGGAGAGAGATACAGAGTAGGGAGAGATATACAGAGTAGGGAGAGATATACAGAGTAGAGAGAGATAATGGAGTGAAGGGAAAGAAGAGACGGGGAGTGGAGAGCAGAGGGCCACAGACAGATAAAGAGAGGCTATTTTCCAAAGGTCTTATTACAGCATGTTTCGGTGTGTGTGTGTGTGTGTGTGTGTGTGAAGGGACTTTCCAGTGAGAGCACGTCTCAGCTCTGATCACATTACTCCCTACTTTCACCCCATTGTTTCTTCCAGCACAATAAACACAGTAGAGAGGTGTGCATGCTACGGCCTGTGGGCGCGCTGTGTGCGATGATGTTGATAGTGTCACTGTCTGGGAGAGGGGGTGTCATGGTGACCAGAGGTGACTCACCCCAATGATGGCGTTGAGTTCGGCCATGGTGACCTGCTTGGCCCTCTCCACTGCCTGGACCACCTGCTGTTGGTGCTACACACACACAAACAGATGATTTAGCGTACTATATATACAGAGGCTCCAATATGTATTTACCCCCTTGGACTTTCCCACATTGTGTGTAACATCATGAAATCAAATCAGTTAAACATATAAATATGCAAATTGTGCTAAATTAATTACAAATATAAAACCTGGTGCAGTCAATTGTTTTTAGAAGTTTTATAATTAGTTGAATGGAGTCAACCTGTGTCTGTCTTCAGTTAAGGTGATTCTCATGATTAATGGTAAAACATTTAAATAAATTCCTAACAAAAACTACATTATGAATACAAAGGAACATTCAAAGCAAATCCAGAATAAGGGTCTTCAAAAGCGCCAATCAGGTAGGATATAAGAACATTTCAAATGCATTGAATGGAGAGAATATCGCACAACTGTGAACCTGTCTAGAACGTATCTTCAAGCAGATCCTTAAAAAACTTGGGAGAGTGGCAAAAAGAAAGCCATTGTTGAAAAAGATTCAAATCAAATATCAGCTCAAGTGTTCCAGAAGGCATGTGGGAGATTCTGAGACCAAGTGGAAGAAAATTCTATGATTTTCTGAGAGAAATCTCATGAATCATTGTTGTGGCAGCATCATGCTATGGGGATGCTTCTCTGCTTCAGGGCCTGGAAAGTTTGTGAAGATAGAAGGCAAAACAGATGCAGTGAAGTATCCTGGAAGAAAAGCTGCTGAAGTTTGCAAGAGACCAGGGACTTGGAAGAAGATCATCTTCCAGCAAGACAATGACCTTAAATATACAGCCACACTGGAGCAGCCTGTACCTCAGTCCAAATGAGAAAATGTGGGATTCATTTCAAATTAAAATAAAAAATTAGATTATCTACACATCGCTCAGCGGCAAAATCTCCTGATTAAATCCATTTTGATTGTGTGTTGTAACCCAATATAATGTGGAAAAGTCATGTTTAGGAATCTCATACATAAACTCACAATTTGCCACAAACAATAATACGTTGGATTAATATACAGCACATTTCTACCAACCAAGCAACTTGAAAACTCACCTTATCCGCTACCAGTGTAGCACCTACAAACTGGGTGGCCTCAATACACACAATCTAACACTGTATGCACATGCACTACTAATGTACACACTGATAAAGTAAACTATATACACACACACACACACACAAACATGCCAACCAACCCAAACGTACGGAGCAGGACTACACACTACAAACACGACAAGATACATGCCTACTTATTCAAACAGACACACACACACACACACACACACACTCACATAAGTAAGCACACACACAGTGTCAATATTGACCAGCACTGTGACCTTCCATCAGTGGACAAACACTCATCACAACGCATGCGCGCGCATGCAGACGCACACACGCACACAAGCAGAAATACACTATAAGCCTTTATCTACAGTTATTTACCACACATGGCAGTCACACATTCATCACACTAAAAAGGACATGGGACTGAATGGGGTCATTGTGTGTTTGCGTGTTGACAGATCAAATAACTACTATGACCTATTAACGAGGAAGAAATCTTTTAATAATAAATGCAATTCAATTAAAAAGGCCATGTGGCTATAAATAAATATCATATATATCATAACCAAAACATTGAAATGTGACAACATGCTCATACTGTAACACAAAGCATTATGGTCATATGTCTTGACCATGTATATTCCACATTTGAGGTCAATTCCAATGTAACGCCCATGAACAATGAGTAAATACAATTTCAATTAGAACAATATTTAAGTTATGAAATTGGAATTAGGCTACATGGGCTGTTTCTATTGTAATTTTAATCATTCTCCCACCCCCTTTTCTCCCAAATTGATAATAGAAAATTTGTGACAATAGTTCAGTCTCATCACAGTGGGCTCAGGAGAGTTGAAGACCGGGACGTGCCCTCTGAGACAAGTCCCTCCAAGACATTGATTATTTTCACACTGCTTGCAGGGCTTAAAATAATCTAATGAATTAAATAGAAAGTAATTACAAGAGGTATATTCTGCGCCCAAAGTCAACCTTTAAATAATTATTACTTGTCTTTCTGTAACCGCAATAGAGCTAGGCTGTCTAAACAGTAATGATCAGCCAGGAAGCCTGAGGGAATTCAATTGGAATTTCTGTAGAATTGTTAGAAAAATATATAGATTTTACATATATCATTATATATGATATATACATTGATTATATATATATATATATATCATATATATATTGATTATATAATATATCAATATTTATAAATATATAATTTTTTGAGAGAAATCATCTCTGAATTAAAATACTGACCTGTAATTTCAATTAAATTAAATAGAATTTACTGTGGGCTTCCCAAGTGGCACAGCAGTTTCAGGCAGTTTTAGGCCTGGGTTCATTTCCCGGATGTGTCATACCAACTGAGGCCGGGAGTCCCACAAAGGGCGGTGCACAATTGCCCAGCACTTTCCAGGTTAGGGGAGGGATGGTCGGCTAAAGATGTCTTGTTAAGCCATGGTCTATCGACTCCTTGTGGGGGATGGACGCCTGCAAGCTAATTGTGGTGGTTCGATGGAGGATTCTTTTCCAAGTGTGTTGGTCATGGATGAGCTAGCAGTGTGATAAGAAACAGCTCGGCAGGTATGTCTCAGAGGACGTATTTTCAGATCTTCAGGGAGTTGCTGCGATGAAACAAGGCTGTTGTCACAAATTCATATCACAAAAATGGGAGGAAATATAAATACATTTGGTTTTTCAGGGAGGGAATTGAACAAGGATGTCATTTATGGAACTAACCCAACCCCTGGTTGTTTCCACTGTCAGGAGAACGGCAGAGAGTGTGTTGGGGTGAGATATAGTGTGTTGGTGTGAGATATAGTGTGTTGGTGTGAGATATAGTGTGTTGGTGTGAGATATAGTGTGTTGATGTGAGATATAGTGTGTTGGTGTGAGATATAGTGTGTTGGTGTGAGATATAGTTTGTTGGTGTGAGATATAGTGTGTTGGTGTGAGTTATAGTGTGTTGGTGTGAGATATAGTGTGTTGGTGTAGGAGTGTGTTGTGTAGGGGTGTGTTTGTGTTAGAGTGTGTAATTGACACCTACTTCTTGAGAGAGGAAGGGGATGATCTGAGCACAGATGGCACTGAGACGCTTCACAATCTCCGCCTGAAACAAACGCAAACACTTCAGTTACATCTTATGTTCAGTGCAACATTATTCATTTATACAGTCTCCAATGGTCAGTAGTTACAGGGAAACACAGATCAATTACTTTACAGACACTTTGTTCTTGACTTACATATCACATCTCTACAATTATCTACAAGTTGGATAATGACATTGTCTCAGGTTAGTGAGGTGGCTATTTGGTGAGTCATCTTTACTGACAACGTAAATCAAAGCCTGTCATGCTCATGCCTAGGCTTTAGTTCAGTGGGCTAACACAATATTAAGGCATACAGGACACCTGGGTTCAAAAGTTTACAGGAGGGAGGGAAAAGGCTCTGCTAGATGAGCTGTGTTATTAGGCTTCAGTTTTCACATGGCCTTTCAACACCTCCATTTCTCATTTAGTGCTCCCTCTTCCTCTCACTGCCTCTCTCCTCTTCTGTCCCCCTCTCCTCTTCTGTCACCCTCTCCTCTTCTGTCCCCCTCTCCTCTTCTGTCCCCCTCTCCTCTTCTGTCCCCCTCTCCTCTTCTGTCCCCCTCTCCTCTTTTGTCACCCTCTCCTCTTTTGTCACCCTCTCCTCTTCTGTCCCCCTCTCCTCTTCTGTCCCCCTCTCCTCTTCTGTGCCCCTCTCCTCTTCTGTGCCCCTCTCCTCTTCTGTGCCCCTCTCCTCTTCTGTCCCCCTCTCCTCTTCTGCCCCCCTCTCCTCTTCTGCCCCTCTCCTCTTCTGTCCCTCTCCTCTTGTCGCCCTCTCTCTTCTTCTGTCCCTCTCTCTGCCTCTCTCACTCACTGCCTTTAATGCCATTATTCTTTCACTCTCTCAGGCCCATTGTAAATGCTTTCTGTACTGTAGGTGCGAAGACTCTGAATACTTTCCACTGCACATGCAGTGTAACACACAAGCAAACACACTCTCTCTCTCTCTCACACACACACACACACACACACATTAACATAAACATACATCTACATTTAAGTAAAAGCACAAACGTGGCAACACACATGACAAGTCAATAAATACGGTACACAGTAACATTTACAAAGGAATGTGGGCACACACCACACACACACACACACACCACACACACCTCTCAGCACTAAACCTAATTTTGTTCTCTTCACTCAGGCGTTCTCTCACTCTTTAACAGCCTCCTCACTGAGCCATTATTACCCTATTCATCCTTTCCTTCCCTCCCTCCCTCCCTCATCCTTTCACTCCCTTCCTCCCTCCCACATCCTTTCCATCCCCCCCTCCCACATCCTATCCCTCCATCCCTCATCTTTCCTTCCCTTCCCCCCTCCCTCATTCTTTCCCTCCATCCCTCCATCATCCTTTCCCTCCCTCCGTCCCTCCCTGCCTCATCCTTTCCCTCCCTTTCTCCCTCCCTCATCCATTCCATTCCTCCCTCATCTTATCCCTCCATCCCTTCCTCCCTCCCTCCCTCATCCTTTCCCTCCATCTCTCCATCATCCTTTCCCTCCTTCCCTCCCTCATTCTCTCCCTCCCTCAGTTCTATTTCTGTGTCACACAGAGGGAGACAAACTGAAGAGGACACCTCCTCTACATTGACTGATAGGGCCTAATGCATACATACACACACACACACAAACAAAGACACAAAACACACAAAGATACACACACACAGACACAAAACACACACAAACGCACAAACACACACAGACACACACACACACACACACACACACACAGACACGCACAAACACACGCGCACAGAGACAGAAATACATGCAGAGAAATACACACACGCAAAGGCACACACCCAGACACATATAGACAGCAAGAGGTAGAACAACAGTGCTAGCCTGTCAGAAACAGCCAACCCTATCTCAATACAAGGCCAAATGATACAACCCAGCTCTCTAATACATACAGCACTCTGTTTCCAGGGGAGATGATATAATGGGGGCCTGTGTGTACCGACTGACTGGAGTGTGTCTGAAAGTGGGATAGACAGAGAAGAAGTGAAAGAGGCAGAGAATAAAGAGAGTAAGCAGGGAGAGGGAGCCATTTAGTATTGATACAGTAGATAACTAATGTTGTGTAGCTCTTTGAAAGCTTGTAAAAGGGTCAGGAACAGGGTCTGTACTCTCCTATTGGCCTTGAGACAGAGAGGCTTTATCCTTACTGGACAGTCTCCATAACACACTATGTCTAACAGTAGCACACATAGTAAGCTCTTTTTTTCCTTATATACTCTTCTTCTTAACTCTCACTACGTAGTTGTCGGGCGCCATGTCACAAGAATGTCATTGTGCAGGATGACGCTGCGTAGTTTGATGGATTGGACAAATAAACCTTGAAACTTGAACTTGAAGACAGAGAAACTATCACGACTGAGATACTGACTAGCTAATGATCTGTTCTGATAACAGTCTGACTGAAACAACCGGCTCCCCTCAGCCAGGCAGCTGAACCCGGAGTCTGATTCTAGATCAGCGTTTGGCTGGCTGACACTGCTTTCACCAACCACGGCTGTAACTGACCCGGCAGAATGGGGATTTGGCAGCCTGCTTCAGATATCTGGGCTGCTTCCTCTCCCTCAACTCTTTGTCTCTTCCTTCCTCCTGGCCTTTTTTTTCTCCTCTCTCTCTGTCTCTCTAGCAGCAACATCATGGACTTGAGCTCTGCCAAACTAGTTCATAAGGGAGTTTTGGCAGGGTTATTGATAGAGGGAAGGATGGATGAATGAAGGGGTGCATGGATGGATGAATGGATACATACAAACAAAGTAGTAGGAGAGAGCTGTCAATAACACCTCAGGATAAATAGCCTGCCAATGGGAACATTGCTACCCCTTTGTCTTGGAGGAGAGGGTTAGTCTCTCAAAGGCAACATTTTGAACATACACTCAAAATTCTTCCAGAATGAGAGAGGAAGAGAAAATGAATGGATGAATGAGTCTGCAAAGCTCGTCAGATAATTTCCCATTTACTTCAGTGACAAAAACACAGGAGTCATTATCCTCACGCACAATGAAACAAAGGAGCCTTTACCGACACACTGAAACAAAGGAGTCATTACTGACACACTAAAACACAGGAATCATTACCCTCACGCACACTGAAACAAAGGAGTCATTACCGACACACTGAAACAAAGGAGTCATTACTGACACATTAAAACACAGGAGTCATTGCCCTCACGCACAATGAAACAAAGGAGCCTTTAACGACACACTGAAACAAAGGAGTCTTTACTGACACATTAAAACACAGGAGTCATAGCTAACATTTACATATAGGAGTCATTCCCAACACATTGAAACATGAGTCATTACCAATACAATGAATCACATGGAGGTGGATCCTCACTGTAAGATGCAGCCCTAAGCTTTGCTGGAGTATAGTGTGATGCAATTGCTTAGCTAATAAAGCATTGTGAAATTGAATAGCTCCCCTAGGTTGGCATAGTGGTAATGAAGGAGTGTGATGGGGAGCCATGGTGCCCGATGAATTTGGCCACTGCCAGCTGTGTCTTTCCCTTAGCCCCAGTGCAGCTGTGCTGGAAAGCATTGGAGGATGGGGTGGGTGAGAGCATGTGTGCTGTATAGTTAAGTCAGTCAATGTGGTTTTCTATGTGGATGTCTACATGTTTGTTTACGTGGTGGTCTACAGGGTTGTCTGTGTGGTTACCTGTGTGGTGGTCTACATGGTTGTCTGTGTGGTTACCTGTGTGGTGGTCTACATGGTTGACGGTATGATTGTCTGTGTGGTGGTCTACATGTTTGTTTACGTGGTGGTCTACAGGGTTGTCTGTGTGGTTGTCTGGGTGGTTGTCTGGGTGGTTGTGGATGGCTATCGGGTTACCTGTGCGGTTGTCTATCGGGGTGCCTGTGTGGTTGTCTATCTGGTTGTTTGTGTGGTTGTCCATTTGGTTGCCTGTTTGGTTGTCTGTGGTTACCTGTGTGGTTGTTCATCTGGTTGTCTATCTGGTTGTCTATCGGGTTGCCTGTGTGGTTGTCTATCTGGTTGTTTGTGTGGTTGTCCATTTGGTTGCCTGTTTGGTTGTCTGTGGTTACCTGTGTGGTTGTTCATCTGGTTGTCTATCTGGTTGTCTATCTGGTTGCCTGTGGGGTTGCCTGTGTGGTTGTCTGTGTGGTTTCCTGTGTGGTTGCCTGTGTGGTTGCCTGTGTGGTTGCCTGTGTGGTTGCCTGTGTGGTTGCCTGTGTGGTTGCCTGTCTGGGTTTAGTAGCAGTCCTCACTGCCCTCATCCCTGTGGCAGACAGAGAGAAAGAGAGTGAGTGAAAGAGGCTGAGAGAGTGAGAGAAAGAGAGAGTGTCCTTGGCCGACCAGCCAGCCATTCAGCCCTAGTACAGTCTTATCTGTCTCCTAATGGAACTTCTCTCCTCTCTCCAAACACTTAAAGGCAAATATTAGTAACCAATGACGGCCTAATCAGCCACTGATTGTGGTCACAGCCACAGAGGTATTCAATAAAATAACTGATCTCTTCCTCCCTTGTCCATCTCCACTATTCTCTCTCTCATTTCTGTCTCCCTTGCTTTCTCTATCCTCTGGGCACTAAGAGCTCTGTCTTTCTTTCAGTCTTTTTCCCCCTCGCTCTTTCCTCAGTGCACTTGATCTCTCTCCCTTCATCCTTTACACAAACCCTCCCTCTATCTCTCTCCCTCCCTCTGTCCCTCCCCCCTCTCCTCTAGGCAGGGTGCCAGCCCCTCTTCCTGGCACCAAGCCAGCCCCCCCCCCCCCCTCTGATTGATGGCCCCTCAACTCTATTCAGGAAGAGGAAGAGACACACAGAAGACACAGGGAAGAAGGAAAGAAGAGCAGTAAAGCAAACACACACAAACATGCACGCACTCTCATACACACACATACACGGAAAAACCAAACACAAACAGTGCAGAACAGAGCACACACACATAAATAGACCTATGTACTGAGCAAGCAAACACTCACAGCAAGACCCAACACACACATGCACACGCACGCACAAAAACTGATTCAAATCCTTCCAGAAAAATAACAGAGCTACGCCATCAGAGGCCTGGAAGATTAAGACACAGAAACACAAACAGACAGCCCCGTCACATACACACTCACTCACACCCATACACACAAACACACTCTTACTAAACAAGATATAGAGGCATTATCAAACAAACAGAAAAAAAAAACTGTACTACACTCATTCACGCATGAACAGACACATCCACGTACAAACCACACACACACACGCATATACACAAAAATGAAAAACACACAAACAGTGACTCTTGAGCAGACAAAAAGAAGCCTTTACGGAGCATCTGTGAAAACGTAGTCCTGCGGCCACATTTCTGCCTGAATCCCAGAGTCAGGGTTATTTTTAACAATTTCTCCCCAGAAATATAATGTGTTTACCCACTACAATTTGGGTAAACCCTAAATGCCCAACTAAACAATATCCTTAATTCTAATCCTAAACCTCATTAGAACTCTATCCATAACTTCAACCGCAAGCCTGAAAAATATAATTATAAAAGCCCTCACTAGTCCTGATTTACAATGGGTTACTATACTACACAAGATGCCCTCACTAGTCCTGATTTATCATGGGTTACTATACTATACAACATGTCCTTCCTAGTCCTGATTTATCATGGGTTAAAGGACTATACAACATGTCCTCAATAATCCTGATTTATCATGAGTTACTTTATTATACAACATGTCCTCCCTAGTCCTGATTTATCATCGGTTACTATACTATACAACATGTCTTTATTAGTCCTGATTTATCATGGGTTAAAATACTATAAAACATGTCCTCACTATTCCTGATTTATCATGGGTTACTTTACTATACAACATGTCCTCGCTAGTCCAGATCTATCATGGGTTCCTATACTATACAACATGTCTTTATTAGTCCTGATTTATCATGGGTTAAAATACTATAAAACATGCCCTCACTTGTCCTGATTTATCATGAGTTACTTTACTATAAAACGTGCCCTCACTAGTCCTGATTTATCATGGGTTACTTTACTATACAACATGCCCTCACTAGTCCTGATTTATCATGGGTTACTTTACTATACAACATGCCCTCACTAGTCCTGATTTATCATGGGTTACTTTACTATACAACATGTCCTCACTAGTCCTGATTTATCACGGGTTACTATACTAATGCCACATGTCCTCACTGTGCCGTCACCTTGGTAGTAGACAGACACACAAACACACACAACTCATCTTTATTTGTGTCTGAAAGGCAGTGGACCATACTGTGCACCACGGGGGATCCACACACACACACACACACACAAACACGAAGCGATGCACACAAACACACACACACAGATGAATGGATGTTTGACCCGTCCAAAGCCTCCTCCACCTGACCCACATACACCCCCTGTCCTAATCCAGGTCTTTAAATAAACAGAGAAAAAAGCACTGAAACCACTAAGATCAAGCCTGGATTACAGGATGAAGCGGGAAGAAGAGGGGAGCAAAAGATAGGGTAGGGGAGGAAAAGAGAGGAGTGGAGTGGAGAGGGGAAATCCTATTATAGGCAAATCAGCGTGTTGGAAATGAAGGCATTATAGCCAAGCCTCATCTCCACCTCTCCACTTCCCCATAAAACACACATATAAACACATCTCTAAAATTAGGTCATAACGGCAGCCAAGACCAACCAGCAGGCTGCATATTAATATGCATTTTATGTATGGAGAACCATAGAAACATGCACGGTGTAGTCTAAGCAGACAGCTAGCGGTAATTAGGCATGAGCAAGCTACACACACACACACACACACACTATGCCACAGATCTCACACACATTATGCCACAGATCACACACACACAAAATCCTATCTTTCCAAAAGTCTTTGGCTATCTCTCACTCACACTCACACACACACACACACACACACACACACCAGCATCATGTGACTCATGGTGAAATGATGGAACAGGAAGGAACGCCAGCTGCTTCGTCTGTCTTTAGAAGTCTACTGGGAATAGAGCAAGTTTAAATACACACACATGCACACACGTGCACACACACACACACACACACCTTTTTGAGCCTAGCAATGAATATATAAGTGGCCTTCTTCAGACCATTATGACTAACTATATCCACCAAGACTTCTAGAACTGACTGGTATCATTCTACAGTAGAAGTGTAAGGAGCATGCATCATCTCTTAAATTTATAACATAACACGGACAGTAGGCCAACATCTCTTAATGTATAACATCATGGAATATACTAGAACTACGAAAGAAGTCTTCTGCAGACCTTCCACCTCTACTATGTCACTACAGATGATCCCAATGCCATCTTTCTACTTTTCATCTTTAACTCATCACTACAATGAAAATGCATTGCTGTGAAAAAGTGTGTGGGCTGTCAGACTTTCTGGCTGGGTTTTCAAATAGAATATTTTCAAATTATATGTATAAGTAAGATTTGAATATTTTCAAATTGTGTAAGTATGATTTGAATAATTTTCTAATTGTGTAAGTATGATTTGAATATTTTCTAATTGTGTAAGTATGATTTGAAGATAGTCAAATTGTGTTAGTAAGATTTGAATATTTTCCAATTGGGTTAATATGATTTGAATATTTTCAAATTGTGTTGGATGCCTTTTGATCACTGATCTTATAACATTTAGCTTCCAAAAGTTATATTCCAGCCAAAAGGCATATCAGAAAAAAAATACAAAGTCTGATTTATTTTCTGAACTGGCCCTGTAACTATAGATGCTTCTTTTGGACCTACTGTGAAAATGCTACTACTTACAGCAGATTATACTGGGGTTGTGTACATATAACTAGGAAACAGTGTTTTCTGATGATCACCGAGATGTACAGATCATAAGGCCATAGCTCATCAGTAATTGCCATTGCCACAGCAGGAAGGAGGGGCAGACTATAAACCTATAAAAGACATACGCGAACAAACACATATGCAAAAACATACGAGAACCCACACACACACACACACTCACCCGAAACCTCTAAGCCGGAAGTAAAATTTAGCAATTTAGGGGGCGGCCAAAAAACCTTGTGGGAGTGATTTGTGAGGTTTTACCATCTTTCTGGGGACATCTGCTCCCTGCATGTAAAGTGCATGTACACGTAGACCTGGATCACACACCCACAGTGTTAGATCAGTTGGCATCACCAACCCTGGTGGCAGCCAGCCCATTCCCTCCTAATCCTATCCAATGCACACCCCACCCCCTTTCCGATCAGTAGAAGCTGGAGAAACTCCTGGAGACAGCGAATGACTGCGATGGCTCAATTAACAGCAGCAGCACAGGAGATGGCTCGGCGTGTGATAAAGAGGGGAGTAATGGCACATGGCTGGGGCTGGGAGGAGAGGAAATAAGAGCAGATACTGTTAAATCTATTCATGATTCATTATTCCTCGCTGGAGCTCAAAGCTCCCCATGTCGTTTCTCGGAGTAGACACTTTTCTTTTTTCCTTTTTCCTTCCCGCTCTCCCTGGATCTTTATTTTTTATCAATTTTTCTCTGTCATATCGCCTGCTCTCTCTGTTCTCTCTCAACTGTATCTCACCCGCCCTCTCTTTTGCTAAACGCCTCTCTCTCCCTCCTTTCACCATCTCAGACTTCTCTTCGTTCTCCCTTGCCCACTGCCAGCAGCCTCGCTCCTCTCTCCTCTGTCTCCTTGGCCAATCACTCCTTCTCACCTCCTCCGTTCCACCTCCCCCCACTTGCTTTTATTTTCTGAAACCTTAGAGGCAGATCTCTGTTCATATCTCTGAGGTGACAGTACAGATTTTTGTTCATATCTCAATGATGACAGTAGAGACAGACCTCTGTTCATATCTCTGAGGTGACAGTACAGATTTTTGTTCATATCTCAATGATGACAGTAGAGACAGACCTCTGTTCATATCTCTGTGATGACAGTAGAGACAGACATCTGTTTATATCTCTGTGATGACAGTAGAAGCAGACCTCTGTTCATATCTCTGTGATGACACTAGAGGCAGATCTCAGTTCATATTTTTGTAAGGACAGTAGAGGCAGATCTCAATTCACATCTTTGTAATGACAGTAGAGGAAGATCTCAGTTCATATCTTTGCGAGGACACTAGAGGCAGACCTCTGTTCAAATCTCTGTGGTGACAGTGGAGGCAGATCTCAGTTCATATCTTTGTGAGGACAGTAGAGGCAGACCTCTGTTCAAATCACTGTGGTGACAGTAGAGGCAGACCTCTGTTCAAATCTCTGTGGTGACAGTGGAGGCAGATCTCAGTTCATATCTTTGTGAGGACAGTAGAGGCAGACCTCTGTTCAAATCTCTGTGGTGACAGTAGAGGCAGACCTCTGTTCAAATCTCTGTGGCGTCAGTGGAGGCAGATCTCAGTTCATATCTTTGTGAGGACAGTAGAGGCAGACCTCTGTTCAAATCTCTGTGGTGACAATAGAGGCAGACCTCTGTTCAAATCTCTGTGGTGACAGTGGAGGCAGATCTCTATTCATACAGAATATGGCTGTGGTTCTGTTAGCTTTAAATCAATGGTTCTAGATGCTAATAAGAATAATAACAATAATGAGGTGTGCGTATACAAGTGTGTATTAACACACGTGTGAAATGGTAATGTGTGTTTCTACATCACAACTGTCCCCGAGACACCCTGGGATAGTGGCGTCACAGCCATCTGTCAGTATCAATGTCCACCCTGGAGTAATATGGGGCAGAACCAACAAACGTCAGGGGGATGTCCCGGTCCCCTGGACCTTCTACGGTCCAGGGTTTGCTCGGCAGGCAACCTACAGCATGTTATTGTGTGTCAGGTGCTGCAAGAACTAAGTCAATGTGTGGCTGTGGTTCTGGGTCCAATGCTAAACAACACCAGCAGAAATGTCCACGGCTGTAAAAGAGCCTGGAAGTCACCTTGAATGAAGGCGTCAGTCAAGTGGATAATATGGCAGCTCACTGCAGCGCTCTGCCTCGTGTCTGTGACGGCACATGAGCTGCAGTGAGAGGGACACGGAGGGCCTGGACTCTGCATACACAAACATGAACACACAGTACAATTAACACAACACCCAGACAGGACACTGGGGCCAATTAAACATTTGTTTAATGGTGTGTATGCGAGTTAGGTACAGTATCTTGTCACGGAAGCATGAGAGTTACCGGACACACTGACCAGATCAGACTTACCAGACAAACTGACACACTGACCAGATCAGACTTACCAGACAAACTGGACAGACAGACCAGACAAATGGACCAGACAGACAGACTGATCAGACAGACCAGACAAATGGACCAGACGGACAGACTGACCAGACAGACAGACTGATCAGACAGACCAGACAAATAGACCAGACGGACTGACCAGACAGACCAGACAAATGGACCAGAAGGACTGACCAGATCAGACAGACTGACAAGACAGACAAACCAGACAGACCGACACAGTGACCAGACGAGACAGACAGACCAGACAGACAGACCAGACACACTGACCAGACACACTGACCAGACAGACCGATTGACCAAACAGACTAGACAAACAGACGAGATCAGACTGACCAGACAAACAAAACAGACAGCAACATATGTCTTACCTGCTTGTGCATCTCAATGTTCAGCCCATAGGACATCTCATAGTACTGTAAAGAGAACAACACAAGCACATTCACTAACAATACAGGGGTCCCTTAACAAACAATCAGGTGATCAATGGGGGTGGGGTTATAACTTCCATCCAGGCCTGGAGATATAAGGAGGATCAGCCATTGTGATCAAGTCAGCATCAGACTCCGTAGGCAAGGGAACAGCACTGAGAATGACCACAATCCAACCTGACTCTCTCTCCCCCTCCCTTTCTCCAATCTCTCACACTCCCCCTCCCTTTCTCCAATCTCTCACACTCCCCCTCCCTTTCTCCAATCTCTCACACTCCCCCTCCCTTTCTCCAATCTCTCACTCTCTCACTCTCCCCCTCCCTTTCTCCAATCTCTCACTCTCTCACTCTCCCCCTCCCTTTCTCCAATCTCTCACTCTCCCCCTCCCTTTCTCCAATCTCTCACTCTCCCCCTCCCTTTCTCCAATCTCTCACTCTCCCCCTCCCTTTCTCCAATCTCTCTCTCTCCCCCTCCCTTTCTCCAATCTCTCTCTCTCCCCCTCCCTTTCTCCAATCTCTCACTCTCCCATTCCACTCTCAAACCTCTCACTTTCCCATTCCACTCTCCAATCTCTCACTTTCCAATCTCTCACTTTCCAGTCTCTCTCCCTCTCCAATCTCTCCTCTCTTTTTCACGTTCTCCCTCAACTCAATTAAAGTTGAAAGGGGTTTTATTGGCATGGGAAACATTTGTTAACATTGCCAAAGCAAGTGGAAAATAAGACAAATATAATAAGTACAATAATTAAAGTAAACAACGCACACACGCGCGCACACACACACTAATGATTAAATTATTTAGAAATAATATATACACATATTTGAGGTATGAATGGCATAGGAAAACAAATAAACTGGTTCATATGACTCATGATAACATTGCTGTTTGTGCTCCCGTTTTCCTTTTTAATGGCAACAGGTCATATCTGACACAATGAGATTCCACATTTCAGAATTTTGCGTAACAGATATTTTTTTAATAAAAAGAATAATGCAGTGATTGTGACATTAAGCATGTTATTCTTATTTTGGTGCTTTATTTGATTTGACAAAAACAATATCTAAGTTTCAAATATTGACTCTCAGGTTTTATTGAAGAGTATTTGTGTGTCTTGGTTTCACCATTTAGAAATCACAACACTTTTCATACATTCATGCTTATTATTTCAGGTCACCAAAAGTATCGGAACAAACTTTTGGAGTACAGAGTAGTAGAAAATGCTTTCTGTCCCAATGATTAAAAAAGTGCATTGTATTAGTCTCTAATGCGGTTGGCAGGTGATTGGGGAGTGCAGCTTTGTGTCCACCATATCTTGGGCAAATAGCTTTTCTTCTTTCAAGAGAACAAGAGATGTCTGGCTATGGTGGATTCTCAAGAGCAAAGCTCTGCTCACTGAATGTATATAGTCAAGGCATTTTTTATTTTGGGTGAATCCCAGTGGTCAATTATTCTGCCACTGAACTGTTAAGGTAAAAGTCTAGTTTGCAGTTTTGTCAATTCTTTACAAGTGTTTTCTCATGATTTAGTTGGGTGGGTGTTACTGAACTTGGGCCCTGTGGGATCTGTTAGTGTTTGGGAACAGAGATCCAAGGCCAGCTGGCTGAGGGGGCTTTTCTCCAGATTGATTCCTGTGAAGATGAAGGCTCATATGACTACAATATCAGCCATTTATCAAACGTCTCACCATTTCCTCTGTAATTAGTGGGGTCAAATTTGTCTTCAATCCAAATGGTTTGGGGTGATCAGACCTTGGGTCCATATACTGGGAAAGATGCCAGAGAAAAGGATAATGTGTAAGACAATAAGATATTAAGAACCACTTATTTGAATTTGCGGTTTGCAAATTTAACATTTTGTTAATGACACCATCACAGGGCATGGGTCTTGATATTCTGGGTCTCTGTGTTTTTAATTGTATACATTTATCAGTTCTTCTTATGATTTTGCATTCTAAATCAAACCATTTGTCATTGCTGTTGTCTGGTTGCTATTTTTAGATTTGATAAGCAAACTGAAAGGTCAAATATAGTGTTTAGTCTTTATATTGCCAGATATACATAGTCACTATTGCAGTGAAGCACTTTGTCAAGAAAGTTGTCCAAACGTGATTGGGTTTATGGTTTGGCCTATGTTTTTTGGTAGTTCTTTACACTACTGTCCTATCGGTAACATTTCCAAATAGTATGCAGATTGTTCAGCTTTGATGGCTCATGACTGAATACTGCACTGTGTTTTTACTGAGATCTGATAGGGGTGTCAGCAGGTCCAGTCTGAATGCTCAGAGAGATTTCAGGTGGAGGTCGATGATAATGATCTGCAGTCTCTCTCTCTCTCTTTTTCTCGTTCTCTCTCTGTGATCTGTGTGTATCCCTCTCTCTTATTTCCTGTATCTCTCTTTCTGGCATCTCTCTATTTCTCTCAATGTCTTTCACAAACACAGAGACACACACATCCTCTTGTGCCTTCTTTTCTTTGTTGATCTCTGAATCCTCTCCTCTGGCCCTCTCCGAAGCATCTTAATAAAAAACGTGTTCTTTTATGCAATCTCTTTTCATCATCTTTCCTTTCACCTCTTTCATCTCTCAATCCACCCCCCCCTCCCCCATTTTCACTCCCTCTCATTCTTACTCTCTCTATTCCTCTTGCTCTCTAACCATTTTTAATAATTCACACTCATTTCCTGACAATCATAAGAGATAAGTAGAGTACTGATGGCAGGTATAGTAATGAATGTAGCCATGTACTAGACACCACAAGCCTCTTCAAGGAGCAGTCTGGACAGGCTTTACACCAATCTATACCATCTCTCCCATCCATCCCTGTGTGTCTGTATACCCAGTACCAGTCACGCGTTTGGACAGACCTACTTGTTGAAGGGTATTTCATTTTTTTTTTTTGTATTTTCCACATTGTAGAACAATGGTAAAGACAAAACACTGTGTGCACAATTATTAGGCAAGTAAGTATTCTGATCGTATCATGATACATATGCAAATTTTACAGCTTCAAACCATATAAACTTGGATGCTCATTGGATTGAATCCTTTTCAGGTGATACGTAATTTGTGTAACGAGGGAGGGTCTGGCGAAAGTGAAAAACACCTTATATCAAGGTGTGCATAATTATTGAGCAGCTTCATTACCTCAGGCCAAAAAATACACAGAGAAGTCAAACATTTTAAAATGCCTTTCAGACGGATGCAACACTCTTGAAAATGCTAAACAATTTTGGCGCGACCACCGGACAATCAAATGTTTGTTGCAAATAGTCAGCTGGGGTTAAAAAAAACGCATGGAGAAGAAAAGGTGCAAATTAACTGCAAAAGACATGAGAATAATTAAACGTGAAGCTACCAGGAACCCATTATCCTCCAGTGCCACCATATTCCAGAAATGCAACCTATCTGGAGGGGTCAAGTGCTCAGAGACATGGCCAAGATCAAGAAGGATGAATCATGACCACCACTGAATGAGATTCACAAGTAGAGGCATATAGATTGGGCAAAGAAATACTTGAAGATTATTCAAAGGTTTTATGGACAGATGAAATGAGAGTGACTCTTGATGAACCAGATGGACGGGCCCGTGGCTGGATCACTAATGGACACAGGGCACCACTTCAGTCAGGCGCCAGCAAGCTGGAGGAGGGGTACTGGTATGGGCTGCTATCATTAAGGATGAGGTAGTTGGGACTTTTCACATTGAAGATGGACTGAAACTCCCAAACCTACTTCCAGTTTCTAGAAGATACTTTCTACAAGCAGTGGTACAGGAAGAAGCCCTCAGCATTCTAGAACGCCATGATCTTTATGCAGGACAATGCTCCATTACATGGATCAAAGTACTGTACTGCTTGGCTAGCAAGCAAGGGCCTTAAAGATGCCCGAACAATGACCTGGTCCCCTTCTTCACCTGACTTCAATCCTATTGAGAACTTGTGGGCCCTTCTCAAATGTGAAATGTACAGTCAGGGAAGACAACACACCTTTTTGAACTGCATTTGGGATGCTGTGGTTCTTGCTTCAGTGAATGTTGACTGTGAACAGATCAAGAAACTGACAGACTCCATGGATGGAAGGCTCATCGCAGTTATTGAAAAGAAGGGTGGCTATATTGGTCACCATCATTTTTAACAGTCCTGGAGTTTGCAGACATGCAGAGCAATTGTGGGATCCTTTTCCTACACTCTGCGGTCCAACTCATTCCAAACAATCTCAATTGGGTTGAGGTTGGGTGATTGGGGAGGCCAGGACATCTTATTCACTACGCCATCACTCTACTTCTTGGTCAGATAGCCCTTACACATCCTGGTTGTGTGTTTTGTGTTATTGTCCTGTAAAAAAGAAGAGATTAAAGTTCCACTAAGCACAAACCACATGGAACGGCCTATCGCAGAAGAATGCTGTGGTAGCCACGCTGCCTTGAATTCTGAATAGATTACTGACAGTGTCAACAGCAAAGCAACCCCACATCACAACACCTCCTCTATGGAAACCATACAGGCAGAGATCATCCGTTCACCCACCCTGCGTCGCACAAAAACACAGGGTTGGAACCAAAAATATCAAATTTGGACTCATCAGACTAAAAGGACAGATTTCAACCTGTCCAATGTCAATTTCTCGTATTTCTTGGCCTAAGGAAGTATCTTCTTATTGGGGTCCTTCAGTAGTGGTTTCTTAGCAGCAATTCACCCTGGAAGGCCTAATTCACAGTCTTCACTGAAAAGTTGATGTTGAGATGTGTCTGTTACTTGAAGTCTTTATATGAAGCATTTATTTGGGCTGCATCTGGGTAAGTCATCTGGCGGCAAACAACAAGCTTCAGTCAAAGTGTTACAAGAATTGTCTTTGTAGGGCATGTTGCAGATAGTGCAACAAACTAAAAACATTCTGTGGAAGGAAATCCGTATTCAGTTTGCTTGAGTGGCCTCCGTAATAACCAGATCTCAACAGAGTAGAACATCTTAGGGATAAGATGGAACAGGCTGTTCGCAGCATGAAGTTACCTCCATCCAATCTACAGCAGCTGTCTGATGCCGTCGTGTCAGCACGGATCACCACCATGTTTCTGTCACCTTGCATAATCCCAAAGAATTCTGTCTGTTCCCGTTATTAGAAGGAAGTACCTAATAAACAGGCCACTATGTGTATAAGATCATTGTAATTATAAATGTAATTTCATTTTTAAACGTTGATCTTTAGAGTATTTTGAAATTGCAATTACTATATGTACTTGGTTGTGTTTGCCTATGTATGAATATATACATGTATCAGAAAAAACTATTTATATTTTACACGGCGTTAATGTAAGATATCATCCACACATTAGCCCTAGTTGGATTTTACCCTGTACGAAGTTACTATAACGACATCATCCGGCTCACTAACATTCATGCAGTCTTATAAGACTATAAAAACATTCATTTGAACAGCCCACATTCTTAAAACTCAAGATATGCTTGTACTGTATCATTCTCAGCTGCCACCATTAAAAATCCCCATACACAGGCTTACAACAACTAATCAATTAGAAAAGGCAATGTCATAATAAAAATCATAATTTTTTATTATGACATGGCAAAAACACACAATTTATATATAATGTATATTAAATTAATCCTAGAATGTTTTGTATCAGATTAGTCATAATAATAGTGAAAAGATTAATTGATTATTAACATAGTTGTTCGTTCCATACCTACAGGCTTATGATCCCAGTCGAGAAGCTAAGCTAGCTAAGAAAGCGACGCTACGCAGCAGCAGTAGTCAGCAGCCACAGAGCTGTTATCAAACTTGATCTAGCACAGAGAGACGTGGGAAGCAGCTTTGTAGTGTTGTGCACGTTTGTCTCTTCTGTTTCTTAATGGCTTCATCTTCCCCTAGTTGTCTGTCTACCCGCCCTCCCACTGCCCCCCCCCCCCCACACACACACACACACACCCAAACACCACCACGTCCTTATATAATCTCCCTCTCGTGTCAGTGCATTCTCAGTGAGCTCTGTGTATAATCCCTGGTGTGTGTGTGTGTGTGTCTGGAGCAGATTGTACACGGCATGTGGCGGATGTGGCGGAGGCTCAGCCTGCTGACGCTGCCCACCCAACCACAACAAGGAGACTGTGTGTGTGTGTGTGTCTGGATTTTGTGTGTGCTTGTATGTGTTAGAGCGGGAGAGGGAGGGGGAAAGACGAGAGTGTAGTCCTGTAGGTTTGTCTGTGAATGAATGTATGTGTGTATGTGTCTGTGTTGGGCCCTCAGGCTAGACTCTGCTGGGTCACTGTAGTGAGACGATGTCTGTCATTGGCCAACTAATCTCTAGTCATGTGATAGTGCTCAACCATCAACAACATCCCCCCACGCATCCCCCCTCTCCAGACAGACTGTCAACTGACTAACGCAAAGACAGACACACTGACAACTGACTCACCAACACGAAGACAGACACACTATGAACTGACTAAGCAACACAAAGACAGACAGACACACTGTCAGCTGACTAACCAACACAAAGCATTCTTTCAATTCACATAACCTACTGCTGCTCTTTTCTCTCCTACCTTTCTCTCGGCCTCTCTCACTCCATTCATCAGTGTTCCTCTGTTTCACTGTGACTCATCGTGTTGAGTGTCAGAGTGTCTCACCAGCCAGCCAATCATCCGCTGTCTTTACTATTCAGTTAAGGCAACCTCCAGACATAAGAAGCAGCGCTGTGGAGTGCATCTAATCCAAGGAGATTTGGCTAAACAGGGCGTGTGCGCGTCTGTGCGTGTGTGTAATTGTAAAATGCACGTGCGTGCAAGTAGACGGCATTGTTCTTCACTCCGGTGTGTCTCCCCTTATCCCTCTCCTCCCACAAGACAGATACTATCAATGTGTTAATACGTTCATTAGCAAGCTGCCCTCACACGTCCTTATGTCTACTCAGGTCTGACTTCAAACTCCGTATTAACCCCACACAGAGAACCAACAAAACCCTTAGCAGATTTAGAACACTAATCTTTACCTACGGCTTCATCATCAGAGTTGGAGTAATACAGTTGGATTGACCTTGGAGTGCCTTTCCTGCTGGACCTATGAGGAGCTTACGTCGATGGAGCCCCCAGAAGCCAATCTGGGCGAATGTGTGTGCCGTTCCGGCATTCCTCTGTGGTACCAGACAGTTCAGACAGGTTTAAGACTCTTAAAACAGCCACAATCCTCCGCTACATCTGGCCCCCGTCTTTTATCCTCAAAGCTTGGGCTCACACTATCATGTGTCAAAGACACGGTTAGCGTACCAGGGAGCGATCATTTTACAATTCCATCTCCTTCCCTTCCTCCTGGCCCCTCCTTCCTCCCCTCTGACACTCCCTCCATCTCTCTCTCCATTTTCCCCTCCATCTCTCCCTGCCAACCTGTGACTGTAATGTTCCTGAAGAGAGCAGCGTGTGCCAGGCTGAATCAGACAGATGAGCTGGGAGTGGAGTAAGAGGCTGAGAGCACTGCATTAATCCCCCCCCCCCAACCCCGCCCCCCTCCCCCGGGATGTATAGAACACACACACACTGGCTGGGTGACCGCATGGATGGTCATTATAACTGGACCCCTGCGGAGCCCTTCTTCCTCAAACACAAACTCTACACACACACACACACACACACACACCCCAACACATGACACAAACACACAAGACAGAATCATGCCTATTTTCTGGACAGGCTCTGATTAGACAGTACAAGGATGTGGTCTTATTTAAAGATACACTGAGATTCCAGAAGAGCTGCGAAATCCGAGCCTGTCCAGTAATTATAAATACAACAGCCCATAGACACCCTCACGCCTGTGTGTGTGTGTGTGTGTGTGTGTGTGTTCATGCGTTTGGTTACACTGACATTGTCTCTATAGACTAATCACAGTAAACAAACAGGAGTGGGCTCCATACAGGCTGCGCAAAAAAGCTCCAGAGTGAGTGAATTAAACACCACAAAACCAGTCGACCCTGGATCCCTACTTATGCTTTTATATTATGGCGCTGACATTCCAACATGCTTCTCCAAATGAATCCTGATGTCTATTCCATGCTCAACATCATCATCAGCCGGGTCGTAAATCATTCCGTGGAAGCAGAATGTCAGCGGGCGGGAACGTCCCGTACCTTGGATTTAAAACTACACAATAATGAATGACACAGCAGCCTAAAGAAACAGTGGGCTGCTGCCTGCCTGTGGAAACAAGTCTTGACTTAGTATACATGACAGGTCTACCTAAATATAGCCTAAATATAGCCTTCTGGGTTAGCGCTGCTGCAGAGCCGATGAGACCTTGTCTGTTACTTCACATTATTTACGTGTCTGTGCTTGTGCTCTCCTTCTCTCTTTCCTACATCGCTCCCTGTCCCTCTACCTTTGTCGTTATCAGTCTCTATCTTTATCTCACTGACTGGATGCCTCTCGGTTCTATTTTTCACACTTTTCTCCCCCCTGAGACCCTTTCCCAGCCTCTCATCCTCACTCCGTCCATCTCTTCCTCTGTACCTCTTAATTCCTGTTCCTCACTCTTCCTCCCGACAGATCACTGCCCAAGCAGTAGGCATCACAGACAGGCTAATGTAGAGAAACCACCCCTGTTTGGAAACCTCGATCATGGCCTAGCCCTTCATGCTAACCTCTAGCACAGCTGTTCCTACATAATGTACATTTACACAGACGTATTCTTTTGTTTGTCATTTTAGCATGCTAAGAACACATTCTTATTTACAGTGACGTAGAGGTAACGGTCTGGCCCAGGTACAGAAAATATGATATACTGTCAACATGGATATCTGTCTTGATACAGCTACCCTCCCAAGTCTACTGAGACCAGGTAGGCTAGCGTTGGGGAATAGGCTTCATTCTCAACCGTTTTTGCCTATTTTTTGGCCAAGAAAGGTCATGACATTTAATATGCATGTATGATGGCTGATCAAATGTCACCATCTGCCCCCAGTATAACACAGTTCTCCAGTAAGGACTGCTACACAACTATCCACACACCGCTAACTGATGGATCAATCAAATATATATCCAACCCAATGTGATCATCTGCAAAATCTACTGCCTCTCCACCCCACCCCCCTCCACCCCCCTCCACCCCTCTCTCTCTCCACACCCCCCTCCCTCACTCTCAATACCCCCCCTCACTCTCCACACCCCTCTCTCGCTCTCCCCACACCCCCCTCAGTTTTTTTTATATACAATTCAAGACAAACAGAGATAGACAAGAGATATGGAGGGGCTCAAGCTGTGGCAGGGAGTGGGGGGGGGGTCATCTCCTATGGTGGTGTATTGGACAGGCATTCATGTGTATGGTCAGAATGACAGTGGAGCTCAGATAAGAGTGGCTGCCTTGAGACAGTGTTTTGTGTGCAGTAGGAGGTGACTAAATGGAGGAGAGAAGGAGGAGGCACATCTAAAACGGAATAAAACTCACCATGATGTAGTGTCTCTGCATCTCGGTCTTCTCACTGGCCAGCTTCTCACACTCCAGTTTCAGGCTGCCAAGTCAAGAGGTAGCACACACACACACACAGACAGACACACCTATCAACAAACTGATCTTGTGCCAGACCTACACTATAGCACCTATGACGACCGCCCTGCTCCAGCCCAACCTGAATGTCTCCTTTGTGTCAAACAGAAGAAGGGTTATTGATCTAGTTGGATCGATCAGACGGAGAGACTGAGGAACATGCCGGGAGACCATGTTATAGCCGTGGCCAAGAGTATTCAGCTCATGCTGTAAGCTGGGCTCTCACGATTAAGGTCACGGGAGGTCAACTCTACTCAGACCATCTCTTCCATCATAACATGGAAGTGCAGATCTTTTCACCATGACCTGCTAGCCTGAGGTTTGTGATGTTTGCCAAATCTGGCAGTATTTCCTGGGATTTGAAGATAATGGCCCAGAGTATGCACAGACACCATGATCTATAGCCCTCAAACTCAACTCAGTTCTACTGGCTTCTGGACCTTTTCTGGTTTGGTCTGTCTTGGACTATGGTGATTGTGTGTACATTAATGCTACAGGGTTACCATGGTTCTCCTAGATTTGTAACAAACATAAGACCTCTCACACATCACTTGAGCTTATCAGCTAATAGGATGGCAATCCTTAACTTTGAGGAGGCATTATTAAGTGGAGCAGCAGAAATGCTGCAGTATTTCCCAGGAGCATCACCTGGTCCTTTGGAGAAAGAAGTGGAAGCTGCTAACTGACGTCCACACATAAACTCATAGATGACCACATCCTCACTCTTCTAGCTGGGCCAGTAACAGAAGTGTGGTTGGTTTGAATCCGTGAACCAAAAAGTTGCAAAATCGGTTGTACCGTCAAGCAAGGCACTTACTAATTACTAAACCCCTAATTAACTTAGAAGATGCTCATAAGAGATAAATTACTACAATGTAATTGCACTGATGTACCTGTAACAGTCTATGGGCCTGACATGATGTGGATTGGAACGTACCTGTGGTATTGGGCCTGGAGGAACTGGAACTCCTCCTTGATGCGGTCCAGGGTCTCCAGGACTGTGAACTTGAAAGACTGGCCAGGCTGAAGAGGGACCTGAAGGACCGAGAAAAGAAAAAAGAGTCACACCACTCTGTCTCCTCCCTGGGTCTGTCTGTCCCGTCTCTCTCTCCTGGCAACCTGCCCTGCTCTCCAGAAGTGTCTCCATCACCCTCTCACAGCCACCCTCTCCCCTGTTCTCTCCCCCCCTCTTCCCCTATTGCCCCCCGCCCCCCCATCCTCTCCCTCTGGCAGGACGCTCTTGGTTAATGTATTCCTGCCTTCAAAGCACAGAGGAAGGGAAAACGTCAAGTAAATAACTTCTGGTGAATCACAGCCATTAAAAACGGCACTGTCTTTCACCTGCTAAAAGCAAAGAATCTCAACAAACGCCCCCCAGGAGACCCTTGCTCCCCTTGGAGCCTGTCTGAAGCACTTTGGGTGTTGTTCCCTTGGCTGTGTAGCTGGGGGGGGGACAGACACAGCAGGGGTGTTGTTTTAGAGGCAGAGGACGATAAACATGCTGTGCTAGTGGGTCCAGAGGTTTGGAGAAGGATTGTGCTGATATGAATATGACTGACAAGGTCCACTGGGGTTATTGTGACCTGATATTTATAGCTGCGGGGTTGGAACTGTCATAACAGAGGGACATAATACTGATACACACACTACACACGCACACACACAGCCACTACGCACGCACACACACAGCCACTACGCACGCGCACGCACACAGCTAAACTCGCGCACGCACACACACACACACACACAGACAGCCACTACACGCACACACACAGCCACTACAGGCACACACACAGCCACTACAGGCACACACACAGCCACTACAGGCACAAACACAGCCACTACATGTAATGACTGCCCTGCGTTATGTCGCATGCCCTCTCTCCCTCCGGTTCCCCCCCTCGCCGGCGTTCTAACCATCGGCAGGAGATGATGCCATCATCATCAGCAGCGCACCTGGACACAACTGCCCCTCATCACTCATTATGTTCAGTATATGTCTGCCTTGTTTTCGCCTGAACCTCACAGATTATGGTGTCCTTACGTTGTGACCCGTGTGGTGTTGTTCATTTGTCCAGAAAATATGATGAAGAGAAAGTGACTGTCGTCGTTTTGTCATTTTCCTTTTATGCCCTCACTGCCCTCGCACTTCACACTACACACACACACACACACAAACACACTACACACACCAACACACAACACACTACACACACAAACACACAACACACACACAAACACACTACACACAGAGGCAAATGTTGCCTGCCAATACTTGCTGCTATTTAACCACATGCTCCAGATCAGCAGCACAGACAGTCAACCGCACCGCACTTCAGTGTCTCTCTCTCCCTCCTCTTCATTCATTTCTCCGACCAAACCCAACCCCCGAGAGCCAATACCACACCTCATCCCTTCGACCTCCTCTTACCTAGACCTTTACAAGCCCAACTCTCTGTCCTCCCCGATCCCATCCTCTCTTCCAACACCATAAAGTCCAGTCTGTCCACAGGTTAGCTAGGCCAGGTGCTGGGTGGCTAAAATATTGGTGGTTTCACTGGGAGCCGAATGAGTCTAGACAAGTACAATTCCATAAACTTTCAATTAGGGTAACAGTGTAGGTCAGACACTCTTTCCAGTAATTACGCCGTGAGCCGAGCAGCTAGCCTTGTGCCGTAACGGTGAGGCAGCTGCCTAGACCGACGGGCTGAGCTCAGTCCACCACGCCAGAGGGGCCTGCCATCCGATTCCCCACTGACCTTGAGTCACACCACGCCGGTCTGACACATGCCACAATACGGGGGTGGCCGGGCTCTCTAACGACCGGTCCAGCTCAGACTGACCGCTGTCCCTCCCCGGCCACAACACATTACCCAGTGTGAGTCAGGCTCTCTCAATGGGTTGGGTTGTGGTTGGTTCTGACAGAGAGATATGGCTCTAGGGCCAGCGGCTCTGGGGCATAAAGTTGTGCGCGCTGTGAGGATTTCGGCCTGGTCGGTGACAGACTGCATCTCTGTTAGGGGGAGGTGGCTCTGCTGGTATCAGACAGCATGGGGGATCCTGAAAGACCAAACTGATCCAGTTAATCTAGCGGAGGAGGTAAGGGAGTAACTGACTGACCAGCAATGTGAGACAACAGCTGTCAATCACAATTTAGAAGAGCTGGAGCTGAGCTGGCACGGGGCGAGCCGAGAATTAAAAAGGATTATCTATGGATAGGAGGTGGAAAGAGGGGGGGGTGGGGAGGAGGTGAAGGGAGACGCTGGGCCAAGAGATCATGTAACAGTACAGAGCGAGAAGCCAGACCACAGCCTTCTCTCCTCCCCCTCATCTGTCTATCAATCACTAGGGGAAACATTCGATTTAGGCCGCTGGTTCTGGGCTGGTTCTGGGCTGGCAGCCGCAGCATGGGAGGTAGGGAAACAGATGCGGGTCTGGGACTGATCAGGACTGCAGAGCGTCTGTCTAGTCTGTGGCACAGTTTCTGTTCCGCCACCCGCTCCCTCTTTCTCACTCCCACTCCCTCTGTTTCTCTCTCTCTCCCTCTCTCTCTCTCTCCCTCTCTCTCCCTCCAGTATCCCCCCACACAGTATCCATCTCTCTCTCCAGTATGTCTCCTCTCTCTCTCTCTCTCTCTCTCTCTCTCTCTCCCCAGTTTCTTTCTTCCTCGCACCCCTTTATCTTTCTACAGCATCTCTCTCTCTACAATATCATTTTCTTGGTCTCTCACTTCCATTCTCCCTGCTTCAGACAGGCTGGAGGGAAAGACTTTCAGAGGGGCATGAAATAATCATCTGCCTGTGAAATATTTAGGAAAAAAGCACATGAATAGATGAGGAGCACCAAGTGTAGTAGGGAAGTGTCAGTGTGATCCCTGGTGTAGGGAACCGGGTGTGGGTCTTCTACGTCACCTCTGACTTCCTGAGCTACATCTCTACTCATTCCCTCCCACTCTCCTCCATCTCTCTCACCATTCTCTCCCTCTCACTCTCTCTCGTCACTCTGTGAGACAAAATAACTCTGGTAGTGTCTGTCTGAGGTTTGTAACAGCTGGCTGACTGATAGCACAGCCTCAGGTCTGTCCCGGGAGGAAGGAATGGTAGAGACCATGGCTACATGTGCTGGGGCACACGCCTACCAAGAGTATAGAATGGTAAGACACGCGCACGCGCACATTTAGGGGCTAGGGAGGGAGCAGTATCCTGGCCGTAATTTACTGCTTGAAGGTTCTGATGACACACTTCTAGTCAGCCTGCCAGTCAGTTACAATACAAGACCATTTGGAGATGGTGGCTTTCCATTGTGGTGAGAGGCAAAAGCCTCCACCAGCCAATACTGGATTAGAAATGGAGGGGTTGGCAGTGAAAAGGGGGTTTGGAGTGGCTCCAAACCCTGGTCAGATCAGTTCTCTTTAGAAAAAGCAACAATGGCTTTGACTGAGGGGAGACTGCATTAGGTTGAAAAGCAGAGCTAATCTGGATTGATGTGTTCATAATTGACTTAGAACCAGTTTCTTATCAGAAATGGGAGCTGAGGTAACAGTACATATGAAAAGGATGATTATATCACCCAGAAAATATTCAAAATGTAACTGCATTTCATTAAAATCCAGATGCAAAAATAGAAAAACAAGTACAGATGTATCCAAAGGAAAACAGGCAAACAACACAAAGCTAATGCCTGCACAGCACTGAGCACTCGCTCTACTCCAATTAAGGGAACATATGTGATTTGTGTAGCCAGATATTTGGCGTTGGTTTGTTTATTTGGCTGTAAAAAGTGTTAAGTTACCCTTAAAAGCCCAGAGAAGGGAAGTCAGACCCAGTACACAGACAGAACCTAGCTATAGTATCAGTACTGGGTTTAGCTAGACCCACTTCACAGACAGAACACAGCTTTAGTATCAGTACTGGCCTTAGAATCAGGAGACACATACAGGCCAACACGAAGACTAGACTTACTAGGCAGTGAAGAGCAAATACTTAAAAAGCATAGGTTGTGGAAAACCATTCTGACTGCAGGCTTGCCCTATGAAGCTAAGCGGGGTTGGGAGTGGTCAGTCCATGAATGGAAGTGGTGGATGGATGTGGATGGATGGACATGGATGGATGGACACGGATGGATGGAAGTAGATGGAAGTGGATGGACACAGATGGATGGAAGTAGATGGAAGTGGATGGATGGAAGTGGTGGATGGACGCGGATGGATGGAAGTGGTGGATGGACGCGGATGGATGGAAGTGGATGGATGGAAGTGGATGGATGGAAGTGGATGGATGGACGGACACGGATGGATGGAAGTGGTGGATGGACACGGATGGATGGATGCGGATGGATGGAAGTGGTGGAAGTGGATGGATGGACACGGATGGATGGAAGTGGATGGATGGACGCGGGTGGATGAAAATGGATAACATTTGGATGGAAGTGGTAGATGGAAATGGATGAAAGTGGTGGATGGAAATGGACAGAAGAGGATGGAAATGGTGTTGTAGAGTCAGTAGAAGCCACACTTCCCTCTGGTCTAAAGAGCAAATCCAAACACCCCAGGGCAGTGAAGGGAACATTGCCGTGTCAGGTTAAAAAGATGTCCTGACTCTCTGTAGTCTCTTAAGTTCCCACAGCTCTTATCATATAGGTGTTGATTCTGATGTCCTGGCTAGATGTCCAGTTTGACCCTCATATCATCATAGCTACATCATCAGTCATTTGCTGCCTATATATCGGCTCATAATAATAATAACAACATAATAATAATTGTAAGTTACTAAATGTATGTGGCATCTGTAGGTCGCTCTGGACAAGAGTGTGGGCTAAATTATTCCAATGGAAAATTAGTATGAACTGTTCTGTTGCCAATGCAGTGCTGCCAGAGAACAGACTCAAAACACACAGATTGCCAGGCACTACTGCAACATTGACACCTTGGTGGAGCAATGAGTAGCCTCTCTGTTCTTACTGCAATGACACACACGCACGCACACGCATGCACACACACACACACACGCACAATTGCAATCTTCAGTGGCAGAGTTTTACCTTGAACTTAACCCTATGATAAAAATACACTTCATCTTGATGGACACCACCAAAATGTACCCAAAATGTAGAATTTTCCCTGTTTCCTTGTATCCTTGCAGGGATTTGTAATACTCAAAGGCGCAATAAAACCTGTACACATATACACACTCTAGAGGTGTACCTAAAATGTTGAATTTTCACTCTAGAGGTCTCCTGCTCTGAATGTACAAGAGCTATTGCCCATCCTATGCCAAATTGAACCATACCTCTTCAACCCTTACCATAACAAAAACCTGAAACATTGTTCTCATGCCTCAACCGTCCCTCTCCGACCTCCAACTTACCTGTGATTTCAGACAGCTTATACCCAGTCTCTCTGTACATCTAAGGGGGCCGTCGACTGTCAACTCCAATTGAAAAAGTCATGGAATGGGACTGACCGAAATGCCTTATTTGAAATTTGACCTCTTACTCCATAACGGCAAAAATGAATGCACTTGCCTACATACTCTAACAAAATAAATTCTGCCCTCAGTACAGACATTGAGGATAACAAAGAGAATGGTTTCATTTGGTCATGATTAATTGCATTTTAGGACACTGACCTTTAAGTAGAATCACCCACTCGCATAAGAACACTATCCATCCGTCTCCACCATTCGAAGGCCCTCCTCCCATGAAGCTGGCTAGGTGACGACTGGAAGTGTGTGTTTGGTAACTCTAGAAACTCTGGGCGTGGCAGCTCAACCATTCACAGCCTGGTTTTACTGTTATTGTTTTTGGCTGAGGTTGCCGGCGGTTCACAGAGCAGTCCCTCGCTTCAGATAACACTAGCCACAAGAATCCAGTGGAACCAATTACAGTGTGCTGGTCCAGTTAGATTCTGATTCTATTTGCCTCGCAAAGCAGACCTGTGTTTAACCCTTTAGAAGGAATGATGAAGAGACCATGGGAGTCCACAGAACCAAGTGCTGTTGTCATGTCTATGCAGATTATGTATACAGTTACTTAGTGTTTCAAAGGCCACTGACATTTGCGAGTGATGATAGGATTTTTCCTCTCTGGTGGTGCATACAGGATGTACAGATAACGCTTGTCAAATCCAGTCTGACGTTTCAATTATCTGGATATTGATTTGTTTCTAAGATTCCGCTGTAGATATTGATTGATTTGGAAACCACTGAAGATATTGATATACAGCCCATAGAAAACAGGACTCTACCTTTGAAAAGATAGATACAAAACACTAATGGGAACTATACAGTCTTCCTCACCCTCTTTCAAGATCACACAAGCAAACACACTTCTCTGCACCCTCACACCTTCTCTGTGCTGTAGATTACGTTGCACCAGCAGGCAGCAGGAGTAAATTTCCACTGGCAGCAGTATATATTGATCTGTTAGAGTTGGCTCAATCTGGGACTGAACTTTATCGCATACAGAATACAACTCTCAACAAAACCTCTGATGTGACTAAAGACAGCTATATGGTTTTGGTGACTTCACGGCAGTTCCCATATATATTTTTATAAGCCAGGTGGTTTGAATGCTGAATACTGACTGGATGATAAATGTGGTATATGTAAGCAATAAGGCATGGGGGGGTGTGGTATATGGGCAATATAACCTGGCTAGGAGCTGTTCTTAGGCACCATGCGGCACAGAGTTCCTGGGCACAGGGGTTAGCCGTGGTATATCGCCCATATATCAAAAATCCCTGAGATGACTTAGACTTACAAACCGGTTACCAATGCATTTAGAACAGTAAATAGTGGTATAATGTCTTACCAATGGTATATGGCAACTTATAAACCAGATGGTTTGAATCCAGAAGCCTGATTGGCTGATAGCCGTGGTATATGAGACCGTATACCATGGATATGTCATCAAATCACTTCTTACTGCTCTAATTAAGTTGGAAACTGTTTTGTTAACCAATCACGGCTAGCATCTAACGCATGGTGTTTCGTGCTATTGAACAGCTAGTTGTTAGACGCCAGCTTGGAGCCAATCAGAAGAAATAACTAGTAAAAGTACAGAATGACAAGAGGGTATTTCTTGCGCATGCGTAAAAAAGATCGCCTACCCAGCGTTCCCTGCTGAGACGTAGGCAGTGTGAACGTGACAATCACTAATCAGAATGAAGTGCTAATTGTTCTCACATCAGAGTGCAAACCAAGAAACTTTATGTGCTCAACCCTTTAGAGCATTAAAAAGTCATGTGATGTCGATATAATGGTCTCATATACCATTGCTATCAGCCAATCAGCATTCAAGACGTGGTATATTCATTCTAGTATACCACACATATACATATACACATATATACATACATATATACATACATACATATACATATACATATATATATATATATATATATATATATATATATATATATATATATATATATATATATATATATATATATATATATATATATATTATAAAATTATACTGATTTTACATGCCTGCTCTTCTCAAAATGTTATCCATAAACACCAAATACAAATAAACACAAATACCTGCCTTTTAAAAACAGATACAGCACAAAGCACACATACAGACATAAACTCTACACTCTCTCTCTCTCTCTCTCTCTCAATCCCTCTCTCCCTCTCTCTCTCTCAAAATAGAGCAAATTAATTATATGTTGGGGTTCTAACACTAGCAGCATTACAAGAAAACTGCAGTGAAGTAACCAAAACTCTGTTTTATACAAAACAAAAGGAACACAAATCAACAGCATAAGTGTATTGTATTTGGACAATACAGAAAACGTTTAAGAAACATATATAACAAATAAATAAAAAATCGTGTCCCACAAAAAATATTTGGGGTCTGGCTGAACATTTCTGAATGCCACTGAACCAGAGTGAAGTTATAGTCAGTTACACCCCCCACACAACTAGCTCTGAACACCACCTGGGTGCTACAGACAGGGCCAAGGATGCATGTGTGTTAACCTTTTCAAGCACTTTCACAATGCCATTTAAATGCCTGTCCACATCTTTCAACGCAGTGACTGTCTCAGTCACTGGGCAGAGGTCAGAAAGAGAAGGGCCACTTACCGGATGCCTGCCCTGAGGGTACATTGTCCCAGTAGAAGAGATGCTCACAGTCCGCTTGATGGACAGGTCAGAGCCCGTCCCCTGGCCCTTCACTCCTTTGCCCTCCACAAGGAACACAGCCCAGTCCAGATCTCTCTTCCCTGCTCTGGTCTGATCTGGTCTGGTCGCAGGCAAGGCGGGAGAGCAGTCCTTCCTCCAGCCCAGTCCTGCTCTCTTCGCCTCTCTCCCTCACTGTCTTCTCACGGGAGCCTGTCAACACAGCTGGGAGAGCTCAGTCTGTCAGTGCATCCGACGAGTATAACTAGAAAACGGATCCCCGTGCCGCACTTTGGCTCCTTTTTCTTCTTTCCGTCTCCTCTGTGTAACCAAAGTAGCACTCTCGTTTCTCCTCTTCCTCTCTCGTTGTCCTTTTTACTCTCCGATCAGTTAGAATCCATACGCATTGACATGGCAGTGAAGCCTGAGCATTATATCGAAGTACCCCCCAGTACCTCCCTGTTCCGTCACCAACCCCTCCGACAACATAAAAACAAAAATACTACACTCCTCCATCCAAATTCACCAACAATCTACAGTACCTCCAGTCCCTCGTCTTCACATATGGAGCAGAACACGAAACTGAAGGGATGGCTTGTCTGTTGGAATAGAAAAGAAAAAGAATAGGGGGGGACTGGGAGAGAGGGAGATTTGTTTTTAATCTAAATGTAAAAAAACACCGGAAAGCAGGAAAGAACAGCAGGTCACAAGAAGATCCAGCAGGGTTTTCAGCAGCGAGTCCTACACTGTAATATATTGTGCCTGTTGGCTTCAACACAAACACACAGACTGCTAGAGCTCTGCTTAAGGTGGAGCGGCTGAGATGGCAACAAACGGAGAAACAGTGGATGATGATCCCGTTTCATTTGTGGTCAGGATGGACAAAGAATCAGCCTTGCACAGAGGCAAGCGCAAAAAGAGACACACTTCCTCACAAAGAAATGGTTACAAATATGAGTGCACATACACGTAAACAAACTTCTTAAACACAGACACACAACAGATAAAATGTGTCAGTTTTCCAGTTCACACTCAGACGCAAATGTACTTTTAAACAAGTAAATACCCCTGTAATTATTTGTCTAACAAGAAGAAAGTCCTTTCAGAACGTAAATGTATCTTCAGCAGACTGAATCTGTACACAGCTATGCAGTTTCAAGACATTCTAATAATGTAGCGGTTATTTCTGCCCAGACAGACCTATTATTTAAAGGGTATTATTTCCATAAATCTGCACTCCCACGGTTTGGCTATAGGCTAGATGAGTTTACAGAGGGCGGCTTCGCTGTTGAACTTGATCAACCAAGAATTAATCCTTTAAGGTTGAACATCCCCCTCTCAATGCTTCCAAGAGTCTTACCAGGAAAGACACATGGCGCACGCACGCGCTCGCGCACACGCACACGTGCACAAACACACACACACACTCTCTCTCTCTCTCTCTCTCTCTCTCTCTCTTACAGCACCTCGAAAAAGAGGTCACCTACAAATAAAGCTTTTTCTATTTTTACACAAGTGAGGTTTACAACAACTGACTGGCATGGTATACTACAGCTCTCACAGTATGTTCCTAAAAAAAAACTTGACTTCAAGATAGTCTAACTGTACCAGTTACTAACTAGCATTATTCCTATCCCAAACTAACCCCCACACGTCTCTCACAACGTATCCTTCCATCTCTTATTGGACTTCATCTCTTCATGTCACACACTTCATCATCCTCTCCCCCTCTTTCTCTCCCTGCTAGTGGTGGGTATTCCCTCACCTTCCACCCCTCCTCCTTGGCAGGTACGGGATTGCACTAATCATGGTTATCTAATTGCAGGGATTAGACAGGTAATTATTTACATGAGTCTGAGTCTGTTTCCCTCAGAGAGCGGATCGGGACCACAGGGTTCAGGCTGATGGGCTGTCTACGGGGTTGGATGTTCATGTGCCAGTCACCTTGCGTTGTATAATGCAGGCTTAGTCAAACCACATTTGTATATTCTATTCATATTCATATACTACACTTGATTGAGGTCGGATGGTGATGTCAGATAGTATAGACACATAAATCAAACAGACATTACAATCCTTAGTTGGAGTGTTCCACCTGCATGCCGAATTGGCACTGACGGAAGACCCCTTTTTATAGATAGGCCTACATGGCAGTAGCCTAATGAAAGCCTTATTTTAACGCATTCAGACCGCGTCAACAAATCCCACTGATTCTGTAAATAATGTCTTGAATCCTCAGAAAGTTTTTCAAACCTGTGAATGTGCAGAAAAAATGCATAACGATAGTGACACGACGATTTCATGAATGCCATCCTTTGGTCTCGGTATGACCCTCTATTAAAATTATGATTAGCAAAATAAAATGAATCACGATTTACCTATGTTACGATTTTGATATTATCCAATAGCCATTCTAAATCGTTCAAAATATGATTTTGACTTCGTTGATTGCAATTGGGATATTCAGTGATTCTAATGAGTTATCCCGTTTTTTGGGGGGGCTCTTATCGAAATGCCATCAAATAACATTTTCGGGAACAAACTGCTTCAACATGTCTAAACAGTTATAATCTATCGAAGAACATTGACAGCCATAGCTGCCAACAACTGAAGGTAATATAACTCCAATTAGACAAACCAACATTCTCGTTGAAAAAGGAAAACATTCAAGTTCAGGAAAGGAGAATATATCGTAATTCTTTAGGACCACCTTAAAAGCTTGCCACTGTCGAAAGTGCCTAATCGCTCTCTGATTGGCCGTGGGTGCTATCTACTTTAGCCAATAAACACCACTTTGTCCCACGTTGGGTCTTGACATCATCTGGAAAATCTGACCAATTGTGGCTCAGTTGGCCAATGACTGGCTGCGGGCGATGGAGAGGGAGTTGAGGAGTCTGTGGGGATTGTGGGCATTGAAGTTCCAATTATTTTGAACCCCCTCCTCACCGACTCCCACTGTCAGTCACGCTACATAAATGCTCAGTAAATTCCACCGTTAATTTAAATCCTTCTATTCCTACTGCTGTATGCAAGCTGAGCTGGCATGCTCCCTACTGGTGTCCACAGTCTGAATAGAAGATTAGAAATGTAGTGAGGGAGAGTGAAAAAATGTCATGTTAATGTCAAAGCAGAAAGTTTACAGTATCTTGAGATGAGAGACCATTCCATGCCGTGCACACATTGGACATATACTAATGAGGTGTGCGTGTGTGTGTAAAGATATAAGCCATCAGAGTATTTCTACTGTACTGTTATGGATCTGCATTGTACAGCTGTAGGATCTTCAGACATGTAGGGCTGGTTTCACAGACACAGAAAGTTTAACATTAAATAAAGTTTTCCCTAACCGTAATCCAAAACTAATGGGAACCCTAGTAACCCTATATTTTAGAAAGAAATAGCCATTTAGTATTTTGCCTTGTATTTTCTGTGTGGAATTCTGTTCCTCATTAGTAATGCACTACAAGCACACGGACAAACACAAACACATACACGCACACACACGCACACACACACTTGTCAGCAAGCATCGATTGTTCTGATAGATAGGCCTTATTTATTCCCTGAGTGAGTGTGTTTTCCACCTCTGTCCCTGTACCTTGTGGTCACCCTCACACTCCCTTTATCTCTCCATCTCCATGCTGCTCTCTGTCCATTTCTTTTCATCCATCCCTATCTCACTCTTTCTCTCTCCTATCTCCCCATCTCCCTCTCCCTCTCCCTCTCTCCATCTCTCACTCCTTTTTTCTTGTTGTTTCTCTCCCTATTTCTATTGATCTTTGTGTTCACCGGCCCCCCCTCTACCTAGGCTGTCTCTCTCAGTCATGTTTGATTATGCCCCCCCCCACTCTCTGCTCTTCACTTGTTGCCACCCTCCCCCCTCCCATGTGTGAAAGTCAGTCAGTGTCAAGGCATGTTTGACTATAATGATAGTTCTGTTTACAACCCCATCAACAGGAGAAAACATTCAACCTCCCTCTAAGCAGGATATGTTTGGTAATTTCCACTTTGAATGTTCAGACTTGGTTTTCCCTTATGAAAATATTATCAACAACAAAAACAAATTCATTCATTATAATCCACATCATTTGCTGCAGGATCATTTTCTGCTGTAGCAAACTGACTCAAGTTAAGTTCGTACCTGACAGGAAAAAGTGTGAGATTTTGTAAGATGGCAGTTGGAAAAAAATATACCCCTTCAAATGTGAAACGCAAGACATGCTTGGATGTTGTCATGGCACCAACAAAATAATTTGATTCAAAGTGGTTTGAACAGCACCTGTTTGTTTTACCTGTACTGCACCATCACGTCCAAAACACTAGCACTTGATCTTCTGACCCAGAAATGCAAACCGTAGGCTTGTTTGTTCATGTGTGTTTTCACAGTGAAAGTTCCCCTTCCTGTCTGTATTCTGCTCAGAGGCATGTGAGACTCAGTCACACTGCCATAATTTGGTTCATCCCACTTATTTCCTGTTGGATTTAGAGGTGGGTGTGCACACAGTTCAACTCACATGTACAAATGTCTGTGTGCTGTCGTGTACGTGTATGATGCACTATTCATGTTATGTACAGCATGTGTGCACGTGTGTGCACATGTGTGCACGTGTGTGTGTATGCATGCGCTGAGTAAGGTCACAGTGATAAACAAATGTTGGGAATGTCCACGGAATGAGAGATTCATCCAAATCCGGCACATTTCCAACTCAGAAACAGGGATGTATGTTAGCGACAACTTCCACTATGTGTGTGTGCATTGTTCTATATTTGTGTGCCAGCCTGCCAGGACCACGTGACTGTAGGTTACTGTTGCCATATCGGGTTGCTGTTTGTTCAGTGTGTAGGGCTGATGTCTTATATGTCACACAAACACGTCCAACCTTTCTGTTGATGTGTGATACAGCGTGGCCTTCATCGTGGTGTTTGTACAGCGACGTGTGGAGAGGTCTGTGACTCGCTAAGCACTGGCCAAATACCAAAGACAGATTTATCCTCACAAATGACACTTGATGAAGGCCAAGTTCCCTGTACATACGACGAACCAAAATGTATGTTTTTCAAATCATGATATATCACCAAAAACACAATGCCAAGATGCGCACGCTATAACCTCATATTTTCACGTTTCATATCTTCCAGCGATTTATAATTACCCCAAAGCTCCAGCACGTGAGTTCCCAAACCCCTATTCATCATATTATAATTTGTACTTCGTAGCTTTTCATCGTGGCTTTTCCCTTCCGTTATCACAGGGTGAGTCCTACCATGACTACCATCACTGTGTTTATGAATGTATATTGTTCAACTGTTTACTGTATACCAGTGTGTGGTCATTTTGCACAGCACATCCACGCGGGTCCACTGCTACACAACCCCTCTCTGTAGCTCTGTGTCTGTGTGGGTGCGTATCTGTGAGACTCAGTGTCCGTGCACATTGAGCCGGCCAGTCCATCCTTGGTGCTGTCTGTGGAGTGCCTTTCCCTTTGGGCTGCACTGTACTCTGATCGGGCTGCTTGGTTAAAGCCAATTGTGTGACTAATTGGGATTCGGGCGGGCTGCTGTGGATAAAAGCTTCTCTCACTCCTGGGCTATGTGGTAGACTGGAGTGGATGGCAGTGTTGAGGGAGGGGTGCGGAAGTTCTGCATGAGATAAATCACACACACACACACACATGCACACACACGCACACGCACGCACACACGCTCAAATCGCAATCACAGCGTGCGCAGGTGTGGGAAAACACACAGTGTGCATATACAAACATACCAATAATTGGCGTAGTGACGGTGTTGATGAAACCTTAAAGAAGTTGTGACACACAGGGAGGAATAGAAACCAAAAGAGGCGGGCAGCGAGAGGCTGGAGGGGAGGGATGGAAAGAGGGAGGGAGAGAGAGAAAAGAGAAGACAGTGTGTACATGTGTGCCTTCTGGCTGAGGGGCAGACGGTGGATGTCAGTGTTGAAAGATTCATGAAGCCATGTTTGGAGAATCCTTGGGGGAGCTCTGTTGTTTAACTGCTCCAAAACAGCTGGGCTCTGGAGCACAGGAAAGCGTGGACAGCAACAACACCTCAGTGTGTGAGTGTGTGTGTGTGTGTGTGTGTGTGTGTGTGCGCGCGTATATACATTCAATACGCACACATGTATCAAGAAACAGACCGGTTGTGCATGTGAACAAAAGAAAAGAGGTACTCAATGCAGTTACACATATCACTGACATTTCCTTTGTCAAGAGTAAAGCCAGTTTGTTAAAGTTTACTGATGTACCCAGCCAATAAGCCCACATGAGTCAGGTCTGAAACAGAGCCTAATGTAATGGAAACTGTCTAGAATGAGCCAATCTGAAGCTTCAAACCCAACGTGTTGATATTTTCTTTGAAATTAGATGCAGTCCTTCTGTGATAAAATCTCTACAGTGGGATGAAATATCGGACATTCCTATGTGGAAGCAGACGTTTCAACACAGACGTCTAACAGATGAACCCTGCAGGCTCTGTAGATGGAGATGGTTTCAGCCTGATCTGTAACGAAGACTCTACCGTGAGTCAGAATGTTTATTCAGACTCAGTGTGATCCCAAGCCTACATCCCCCTCACAAACTATCCCTCCCCAAGCCATATCACCACATCCCCCTCACAAACTATCCCTCCCAAAGCCGTATCACCACATCCCCCTCACAAACATATCCCTCCCCAAGCCGCATCACCACATCCCCCTCACAACGTATCCCCACATCCCCCTCACAACGTATCCCTCCCCAAGCCATATCACCACATCCCCCTCACAACGTATCCCTCCCCAAGCCATATCCCCACATCCCCCTCACAACGTATCCCTCCCCAAGCCATATCCCCACATCCCCCTCACAACGTATCCCTCCCCAAGCCATATCCCCACATCCCCCTCACAACGTATCCCTCCCCCAAGCCGTATCCCCACATCCCCCTCCTCTCCAAACATGACCATGATGTCGTCTGTCTATTTTAATTATTAGTCACATGCAAAACATTACATGCCACAAATATTTCTTGTCTTACACAATGGAAGTAAAGATAAGTCAATGAAAAGATAAAAGGGCTGATAAACAGATGAGGTATTTTATCCCTCCCCCATATCTTTTCCACCCTCAAGCCCTTCAATTTTTTCCTCTCCTGATCTTCCCCCACTCTGTTTCCTTCCCTTTCTTCCTCTTCCTATCTCTCCATCTCTAAACGATATCTCTCCATCCTTCTCCTTCCGTTCCCCCCATCTCTCTCCCTCCATATCCCCTTCCTCGCCCTCCATCCCTTGCTCTCTCCATGCCCCTCTTTCTCGTTGCCTTTCCCTCTCTCTATCAACACACAGCTGTGGAATGGCCAAGCAGGTTGGCTGCGTGCCTGGGCCATGTCATGCCAATTAAGTTCAGCAGCTAAAATTCTTCCATCTGGGAATTCCTCCCGTTACTGACAACATTAACTCTTCTCTGAACTGGAGAGAACTAATGCACATACACATAGTGAGACAAATACGCACAAACACACACTGAGACAAATACACGCACAAATAAATACAGCACACCAGTAAACAGATCCATAGTAATCCACGCCAAAGCAGACACCACACTCCCATTCACTCCCCCAAATGAAAGCACAAACGTATTTTCCTCAAATGGAAACACATATTCGATTTGATAAACCCCACATTCCTTTTTGACATGTTCACAATATCTTCCAACCAGAATGGTGGCAAGAAGAAATGCTAGATTCCAAAAAAGAAGAGAAAGATATGGAAAGAGACAAAACCTGAGTACGGGTTGGGTGGAATGGTGGAGTCTGGAGAGGTGTGTTGAGAGAGCCACCCAGAGACATCTACATCATTTGGCCAAATGACACCATCTGGTGGATGGCTGGGACATCATGGACACACAACAACAGTAGGGGAGGGGGAATGTTGGCAAGACTTCTGAACAATTTGGTATAATTCTACTGGAAAGGAATTCCATTTTCCAACATGTTATGCAGTATTATGGTCCAAATAAACCTGCATAGTGGGCTTTCATGGTTTTGTATTGAAGTCCTGTCTGCATTCACGGTCAGTCAGTTTGTCACTGCCATTTTGCTTGGAGTTCCATTCATTGGGGATTTTTAGCAAGAATAAAAATCAAACCATTGTGGTGGCATTGCATTTGGTTTCAGCAGAGTTGGAGGTATGTAACTGTACTTTTGTCACAAAACTCTTCCTTCCCTTATTATGTCAACCCCAATAGAAGTTACCAACAGGGTTGGAAAGTCTAGGCTCTATTGATGATAGCAATAATTACTCCCCAATGTAAAACCATTTAACCAAGTACTGTATAGCCATCTGGCTGGCTATGTTCTTCTTCACCTGCAGTTGAAAAGCATCAGAGGCAACATTTTCGGAACTTTCATCTTCTGAAGCGGCTTCATGGGACTTTATTATTAAGTTGGGTGGTCCAGTGACTGTGTCTGTGATCAAGTAGGGCAAGGAAACGAGCTGCTAGTGGATGTGACAGTTCGACAACAATTCAGACTGCCTTGAAAAAAACTAAGCTATGCAGGTGTTGGCTTTAGTGGATCTGATTGAATGGAGCCCCGCTTGTCAGAGTAACACTGAGCATGCAGGGTGTTGTCTGGTTCTGTGGGTTGGACCAGTCAGAGGCTCCGTCAGGACTGGAACACTGTGACTGCATGTTCCATAGCTGTCAGCAACCGTTGACTCACAGGCTCTCTCTCTCTCTGTCTCACACACACAACATGTGCACACACAACATGCACACACTCATACACACACTCACACAAACGCTATAAAAGTAAAAATAGAAACCCTAATTTCACATACCATCACACACACTCATACACATCTGCAAGTTAAATACAAACACACAGGTAGAACACACACACACACACGCATACAGACTCTCACTGACTGTTCTCATGGGCATCACACCCTAAAGCCCTACACACAATCCCACTATTTACAGGACATATACAACCTATTTCTACCCTGGGTACCTGAAACCTAAACCTAACTTAAACCTCAGTAGCCTAAACATTGTGCCTAAACTTTTCACCCTGAAGTTCCAGCACCAGATATAATCTATGAAATGAAACACACAATGCTCTTTATTACATCTATAGGCTTGTTCATATTGCAATACATTTTCCATGACATATCAAAGAAGGCTTGTGATGCTAGATTACTTTATTGTATACATTTGCAGGTAGCGTGCTGCACATTTTAGAGACCCCCCAGAATCCCCCCCGAAAAGTGTAAGCAACTAAGACAAGTATATCTGGCATTTTATTCTCCCTCTCGTAATGTAATAAGCTGCATGTTCTCAAATGTATTCCAGCTGTACCTCTACCCTCTCTGTGACCATAACCACTCCTCCCTCCTCCCATACCCCTCCCCTCTCCCATCCCTTACCCCTCCCCTCTCCCCATCCCTTACCCCTCCCCTCTCCCACCCCTTACCCCTCCCCTCTCCCCTCTCCCCATCCCTTACCCCTCCTCCCTCCCCATCCCTTAACCCTCCCCTCCCCTCTCCCCATCCCATACCCCTCCCCTCTCCCATCCCTTACCCCTCCCCTCTCCCCATCCCTTACCCCTCCTCCCTCCCCATCCCTTACCCCTCCCCTCTCCCCTCTCCCCTCTCCCCATCCCTTACCCCTCCCCCCTCCCCATCCCTTACCCCTCCTCTCTCCCCATCCCTTACCCCTCCTCCCTCCCCATCCCTTACCCCTCCCCTCTCCATCCCTTACCCCTCCTCCCTCCCCATCCCTTACCCCTCCCCTCTCCATCCCTTACCCCTCCTCCCTCCCTCCCCATCCCTTACCCCTCCCCTCTCCATCCCTTACCCCTCCTCCCTCCCCATCCCTTACCCCTCCCCTCTCCATCCCTTACCCCTCCTCCCTCCCTCCCCATCCCTTACCCCTCCCCTCTCCATCCCTTACCCCTCCTCCCTCCCCATCCCCTACCCGGTCTTTGACCTGGTGTCTCTGGGCTACACCTGACTCCCTAGGTGACAGTTTCACAAATCTCCCATGGAGGCTTGTAATGTTTCTACACAGCCAGAGCTTGGACAAGACATCCTACACTATCTATATACACAAGACATACAGACACACAGACTGGCATACGCTTCACTGACTGTGGACACCTCTGAGACAGATAAACAGACAAATGCTTCATTCACTGTGGATTCCTCTGAGACAAACAGGCGCTTCTCTCACTATGGAGCCCCTGAGAGACAGATTGACGCTTCACTCACTATGGATCCTTCTGAGACAGATGCTGACTAACTCTGTGGCATCACCATTGATTCCACGGATTCTACACTTAACAGTCTTCACCTTTCATCTCATTTCGAGTGACCCAGAACTGAAGCCTAGCGAAATGTATCTGATGCATGATCAAATTCAAAGATTAACAAAGAGCTCCACCCCTCTCTTTATAAATTACATGTAAGGCTATGGGCCATGTATTTGAAAGATGCTAACACCTGCAAAATGGTGATTTATCCAAAGCAGTGGAACTAATGCGGCTTGTTATTTCATGCATCTGGTTATATCATGACAGCTCTACGGTGCCATTTATGCTCAGCCAGTCTGTCAACAAAGCATGATTTTTCCTGTAAACTGGAATTGAGATCTGACTTCTACAAACCCAATCACATCGTAATTAGAGAGCAATTTGAGATGATGGAGGTTTTTGAGTGAAATGTTTCTCTCTGAGTGAGATGGTTCCCTCTGAGTGAGATGGTTCCCTCTGAGTGAGATGGTTCCCTCTGAGTGAGATGGTTCCCTCTGAGTGAGATGGTTCCCTCTGAGTGAGATGGTTCCCTCTGAGTGAGACGGTTCCCTCTGAGTGAGACGGTTCCCTCTGAGTGAGATGGTTCCCTCTGAGTGAGACGGTTCCCTCTGAGTGAGATGGTTCCCTCTGGTGAGATGGTTTCCTCTGGAGAGATGGTTCCCTCTGGTGAGATGGTTCCCTCTGGTGAGATGTTTCTCTCTGAGTGAGATGGTTCCCTCTGGTGAGATGGTTCCCTCTGGGTGAGATCATCCAATTAACATTCAATGCAAACCTGTGGAAAAAATGATTCCTGGGACATTTATTACATTTAACATTTTCCCTGAGATCATTTGGACTTAAAGACTAGCCTCATGGCAGTCGATGAGGATAAATTACTTCTTTGTCAGATTCTATTCTTTGTCAGATTATTCAGGATGTGGTTAACCAGAAGGAGACCAGATAGTGTATATAGAGAAGGCATGCATGTGTTTGTGTGAATGTGTGCATCAGTGAATGTATGATACGTATGAGTGTTTTTGGTTGTGAAAGTGCAAATGTGTCTACCTTTGATCATCCATTTGTAAATCTCTTTGCGTATGTGTGTAAACACTGGCTTGTTAATCACACCCCAGCAGAACCACAGAAGGTTTTATTGGGGAACGCCTGTCAGCAGGCAGACAGTTAAGACCGACTGGGTCACAGGACCCAGTCTGAGGGAGCCGAGTGAACCGCACTGGCAGTGCAAACAGACCACAGTATGACCACACCAGAACCACACGTCATTGGCCCAACGCCACAGCTTAGAGGAAGATCAGCGCCCTCTGGGGCTGGCGACAGCAGAAGGTTGGGATAAAACTGTACCCCTTACTGGACCAACTGACTGACCAATTCATAACTGACTGACTGATTTCCGACTGACTGACCAATTCATGATTGACTGACTAATTTATGCAGGCACGTGCACTTGAGCCCATGCCCTTTTCACCTCAGACTCAACACATGCCCTTTTTGCCCATCAGTTGTCAGTGCCGACGTTTTCTCCGCGCGACGCGTCATTCACTCAGACTGGCATGCATTGTCGGTCTGTGCGACGCGCGTCACTCGAACAGACGGCATGCGTCGCCCATCTGCATAATGCGCATTATGGAAGCTGACAGTCATGAGGAAGCCGATGGGCACATCGTGCTCAACGTCCGTTCCGATGCCGGCATTTATTTCCCAGGAGCCCTTTCTGGTCATTTTGGCCAATGCCCCTCGAAAGGTCTGTGCATGGCCCTGAATTCGTGACTGACTGACCAATTCATGACTAACTAATTTATGACTGACTGATTGCTGACTAACTGGTGATCCAACTACGGAAAATGTGCGGCTTGGCTGGAAGTGTTTGGCACGATCATATCATTTACACTGTTCCTTCCTATGCAGGACAGTACAGGATCATACACAGTAAGAGTTAAGAGAGAGAAAAGAAGGAAGGCCATTCCGGTACTTCTAGCCTGAGGTGTTTTCCTACTTCAGAGTGGTGATGGATGAAGGTTGTAAAGGAATGAATAAGAGATGAGGATCAGGATGAAAGTGCTTTCTAGAAACAGCAGTCTTATTCAACCAAACGCACACACACGGGACCAACCACCGGGCTTGGACCTGAGAGCCCACACCATACACAGCACAGAGCTCCGTCTGCCTCACTGACCAATACATCACAGACATATATATACACACACCTTAATAACATCAGAAACCCTTCATCTTCAAAGAGTATCCTAAATAAGACAGCTCAGGCTCATTCCTCCAAAATGTCTTTTTTTGTTCAGACTTTCGCGGATATGTTTTCCGTACTCAGTACAAATTAAGTTACCCATATCCATCCTAACCATACACTTAGTCCTATCCTAACCCCATACCCAGTCTAACCCTAAACTTAGTCCCATCCTAACCCCATATCCATCCTAACCCCATACCCAGTCTAACCATAAACTTAGTCCCATCCTAACACTATATCCATCCTAACCCCATACCCAGTCTAACCCTAAACTTAGTCCCATCCTAACCCCATATCCATCCTAACCCCATACCCAGTCTAACCCTAAACTTAGTCCCATCCTAACCCCATATCCATCCTAACCCCATACCCAGTCTAACCCTACACTTAGACCCATCCTAACCCCATATCCATCCTAACCCCATACCCAGTCTAACCCTACACTTAGTCCCATCCTAACCCCATATCCATCCTAACCCCATACCCAGTCTAACCCTACACTTAGTCCCATCCTAACCCCATATCCATCCTAACCCCATACCCAGTCTAACCCTACACTTAGTCCCATCCTAACCCCATATCCATCCTAACCCCATACCCAGTCTAACCCTACACTTAGTCCCATCCTAACCCCATATCCATCCTAACCCCATACCCAGTCTAACCCTACACTTAGTCCCATCCTAACACTATATCCATCCAAACCCTATACAGAGTCTAACATTATATCCAGCCTTACTCTATACCCAGTCTAACACTATACAGAGTTTGACTCTGTACCCAAAGTAAAACTACCACCTCCCAGTCATGGCCATATCCAGTTCCAGACCAACATCATATCCAGGGCAAGCTTCAGCGGACCAGAGACCCAGAGAGATCAGGACTGCAAGCCAGCCAAAAGGATGGGGAGGCATGCTGCAGCTGGGAGGAGGAGAGTGTGAAAACTAGGAAAGTGTTAGGAGGAGACCGTTTTGAGGAGGAGACTGTCAGGTGGAGGAGTGCTAGGAAGAGAAGGAGGAGAGTGCTAGGAGGATTAGGGTGTTAGAAGGAGTGTGCTAGGAGGTGGAGATTGTCAGGATTTGGAGTCAGGAGAGGAGGAGAGTGCTAGAAGGAGGAGAGGGTCAGGAGGAGAGTGTTGGGAAAAGGAGGAGAGTGTTAGGAGGAGGAGAGCGTCACGAGGAGCAGAGTGCTAAGAAGAGGAGAGTGTCTGGAGAAGCAGAGGGCTGGGGGAGGAAGAGAGTGCTAAGAAGAGGAGAGTGTCTGGAGGAGCAGAGGGCTGGGAGGAGGAGAGTGCTAGGAGAAGGGAAGGGCTAGGAGGAGGACAGTGCTAGGAGAAGAGCTGCTAAATTAATTTGACTTTCAGCAAGTGGGAGAGTGAATGTGAGTCAGTAACTGTGTTTTGAGCCAAGGTTGTGTGTGTGTGAGCTAGATAGTAGGTGGTGGAGGGAAAGGGTGGGGCAAGGTGAAACAGTAGCGAGCTGTGCGTTGTAGCTGTTGTGTCACTTGGATTGGAAGTGACAGGCAGGAAGCCCCACAGACAGCTGGGTAACAGCCCTCGACCACACTGGGGAGGGATTTACACTGAACTCCATTGGTACTGCCTATTCTCTCCCTCCCTCCCTCCCTCCCTCCCTCACTCTCTCGTTTCTTTCATCTCATGGAGAGAGGGGGAAGAGGAAGATGATTCAGAATGAAAGGGGGGGGGGGGTGGTGTTTGTATCTCACATGACTCTATTACACTGTTAATAGTCCCCATCCAACTTGGTGTTATGGTTTCATCTAAGCAGCTGCTGCAAATCTCACAGCAGAGCCCTGACAAGACGCATCGCCATTCACACACACACACACACACACACATGCGCGCACGCACGCACACACACACAAAGACACAAAACAAACCTCCTGACGTCCAGAGGTCATTTATGTTTGCAGGGGAATGAGTTAGGGGAGGATGTGTGGAGAAGGAAAAGATTAGAGAAACAGACATGGGTTCCCATGAAGGATCTACGGGAGTATCTGCATCCGACCCAGCTGTGTCAACACACAACCCTTCCACCTGGGCCCAGCCACACCATACACTCCACTGACACAGGGACACAGCACACTGACAACAGACAGATAAGAGAGAAAAAAGAAAAGAGACTGGCAGGGTGGAAACAAGGGTTGAAGGGTGTGGGTGTGTTTCTGTGTGTGTGTGTGTGTAGAAGAAAGGGAAAGAAATAAAGATTAAGATAAATGGGGAGGCCTTTGCAGAAAAAAAAAGCAAAAGAGGGAGAGACTGCCAGAGACGTAAGAGAGACAGAACAAAAGAGAGAGAGAGAGTGACAGAAGGAGGCAGTGACAGGAGGAAAGATATATGGAGGGATGGAGGAGGGGGGGGGGCAGACAGAGATTGACAGCTTCCGTTCCCTGGGACACATGAATAAACCAGCACAGCATGTATCAACTCTGAGAGAACGGGGGAGGCGGGGGGGGGGGGGGGGGGGGGGGGGGGGGTGAGAGAAAAGAGGGAGAGGAGAGAAAGAGAGAGAAATACAGAGAGCGTCTTCATAATCAAGACATGAAGGAGGGCAGGAGCGAGGGAGTGTGGTAAAGACAGCAATGGCTCTGAATGAGTCAATCATGATTAATCAAGACACTTCTTTCTCCTCGCTACCCTGGTTCTCCTCCCGTGTTCTCCGTCTCCTCAGCTCAGCACATGCACACAGTTAAACGACAGCGTTATAACACGGTCTCCTGGGCCTGTCCATCACTGTATGTATAAGATGCATTTATCGACGTATTTATGTTTTCTTATTTGGTTGCGCTAATATTACCACTGAAGTGAAATCTGAAAGATATTCCCCAGCCTTTACATAAAACGTGCTGTGTCGCAGAGGGAAAAAAAAACACCCCACCACATCAATGCTTCTCAGAGGAGTCTGTACCCTGACACAGAAAATAGGGCACTTTCATATTTATTTAAGTGCTGGGCTCAGATCCACCAGAGTCTGAGGGGGAAAGACGGAGCGGGGAGGAGGAGGAGGGCTGGAACCACAGTAGCTGAGGTTTCACCATCACCGTCTCAGAGTACACACCGACACCAGAACTTCCAGCCAAGGGCACGCTGTCATTCAACACACAGACACGCACACACAAACAATGCACAAATAAACCAAAAATGCTGTGTAACCGCTCGTGTGTGTATAGTGCTGCATATGTGTGCGTGTTGCGGGCTTGTGAGAGGAAAAGTAGCTGGTAATGCGAAGACCCAGGCTATGCATTTTACTGGTGGATACCTAAATTAGAGTCGTGTCGGTGACAGATGTGGCATGTTCCAACACGTCTCCAGCGTTACAATAAAGAACAACATGTGGTAGTGAGTAGATACACTTTAATCAGGAACACCATGAAGAAGACATCCCATTCCTCAAATATTCCATGTACTGTATCAGAGAGGAGCATAGAGGAATACCTCAGAGCAATTATCTAGTCAAGTGTAAAAATGACACACTGACATTTTTCTAAATCAACACTTCCTCCTTGTGGAGTTACAATGAACTACAAGGACTTGAAAGCACACCTCCACTGACATAGTTCCTATATGAATTCCTTCTACTGGGCAGATTATCAGCAGAGATTTTGGAGTAGTTCTGATATGAGTTTTCGTTATGACATTTCGTTATTTATCTGATGAGTATTCATTCTAACATTATTTATATATGAGTAGTTCTGAAGTAATGCTTCAACATTGTATTTCCTCTTGGAGCAATAGATACACAAACACACACCCTTGATTTGATTGACTTTATTTGTAAGGCACCAGAAGTACTTCCTTACTGCAGAACATTTGATTTATTTATAGTAAATGTTTGTTACTTTTTATATTTCAACCCTATATTATGATTTCATGACACCATTTTTTTTGCCAAGTTTTACATTATACACAAAATAAGTATTTAAAAAAAGACCTTTACAAAGCTTAAAATGCTTACAATGCTTAACGCTATAGGGCAAGGGGGAAAGGGCACGCATTGGGTCAGGGTTTAAAGAGCAAAGGTAAAGGGCAAAGGTAAGGGAAAGGTCAAAGTACTGCAGTTCCTCTAGTATCACATCAGTACTTTAGGACATGATACAGGAGTCATCCAGGACAGACACAGAAGATGCAGCCATATACATATACAGCTAGCTTTATATGTATACCTGTATACATAGACTGGCCCTCCACTACGAAACAAACACAGAGGAAATCAGAATCTCTAACAACTTTTTACTCTCATTCTATTTCATAGCGATAATATTCAAACAAGTGCATTGATCACAGAAAATGTGGACCAACCTTTTTTTCGTAACATTTCTTCGCTAATAGAAAGGACTCGGCCCCCCCCCGAAGAGACATGCGTTTGTGTTGCCTCTGCCCACACACGTTGCATATCACTACGCTGAAAAGAGTAAGTTGTGCTGTCAGCTCCGTTCACAAGCAGTTTGAGACTTTAAGAGCCACATGTGTCAATCCCAGGTTCAACAACGACCGACCAACGTTCAAATCTATAATACAGAGGTTTATGAATGCATTTACATACGGCTATGGAATCATTCCTCACCATTCTTCCTTTGATGCTTCATCTAGGACATTTACACAGATCTATGTACCCTCACAGTGTAACCCACCGAAAAAAGGAAAGAAGAATGCATATTACTATAACAGGAATACAAAAACAGAATGTATATTACTGTAAGAGGAATACAAAAACAGAATGTATATTACTATAAGGGGATTACAAAAACATACAGTAGATATATCACAGGCTGGGATACAAACAATGGTCAGACAACACCAATTCCCTCCCAATCAATCTTACAGTAAAACCACCACAGTCACCATCACACACATCTTCTATACCGTTCTCCATAGCTCTAAGGCTGCCCAGACCTTCAACCTTTAGTTCTGATCCTTAGATGTAGCCTGTGACACACATATCATGGCTCCAGCTAATATTGCGTCTAGCTGCCGTTTCTCACACTTTGGATCTCCAATAGGCTGTGAGAAACATTTTGGGGTGGAGAGAATTAGCACAAAATGGTGGCCATTTCTGCTTAATGTAGTCCAGGGGTGGCAAACGCACTCCTTTCAGGTCTTAAACGAGGTCCGGAGGGCCGCCTGGAAAATAGGTTACATTTCCCTTCCGTCACAATTTGTCCTCCATCCTCCAGTAGGCTACCAGAACACATCAGTTCAGAACAAGTCCAGCATCTAAACAGAAACAGCGCATTTAAAAAGACTACAATGTTAATCGAGAACATATTCTCCTCTACAGCAACATCCTTAAGAATTGCATGGATGGAATGAGGGGATAAATAAGCCAATTGGAATGATTTGGTGGCCATGATAGTATGAGGGTCAACATCCCTGCCCATATAAGTGCAATGGGATCTTTGGTAACCAACGTGAGTCAGGACAGCAGTTACTATGTTCCAGCTGATAAAGGGCACCCAGTGCCAGGGCAATGTTCCCTTCAATGCCCTGGGACATAGGAGTCTCCTTACATCAGAGGGAAGAGTGCATCCTACTTAGCCTTATTTAATTATGGGTGTTTGGTTATCACTCAGAGTGGGTCTGAGATGCCACAGGGCACCCCTATTTGTTTTACTCAAACCACCTGCGGGCTGGATTGGATCCCCTCATTCAAATGTTTGACACCCCTGATCTAGTCAATAAAAAATACACTTTTTTGATTTACTCATGCCCAATGTTTTGTCATCTAAATATAATGCTCAAGTAAGACACATTGACCCAGTTTGAAAAGTCTAATTTGAAACCTCCTGTATCCTAGAGAAACTTGCTTCCGTATTCCTAGTTGAGGGGAAGACTTGCAAGTTGGCAAAAAGCCTTTTTACAGTTAGTTTTCTGTTTGTTTTTTGAAGCAGGGCAGTTCATAGTTTGTATTAGTGATGACAACAGTGATATTTTTAAGCTTTGTTCATTGTTCTTCATGAAGTACCTTTGAATTCATGCACAAAATGACAATTTGTCACTCAGAATGTAGGTATTTACGTAGGCATGCAATAAATGACAAATTTTTCATGAATTTGATGATGCAAATGTGAAGCCCAATATCACTCTACAAAACAAGGAGCCAGGGGGCAGGACCTTCATAGGATATACATCCAGAGAGGACATTTTGTTCTATGCGCTAACAATAAAGACAAATGTTTCCTAAAATGTGTATGTGACAACTATTTTCCCACTCCCTTACTGCCCTCTACTGTTGCAGAAGCCAGGTGCACTGCCCCTGTCCTACACCACATCTCCCCCAGACATAATATTAGTTCACTTTACAGAAAGGCCATAACCATGTTGCCATTGACTGAATATGGACATGGGGACTGTTATGATAGTATTAGTAGCAAGCCTTTTGTAAATGCTGCAGTATAGATATTGTCTGAAGTAGCACAATACGTTGAAGAGGATTCTTTTGGGAATTTATCCACACATTTGTTTGAGGAAATAAAGAGAAACAGTATGAAAGTAGCTCTAAAGTAGAGATGAAAATCAAGAGCGCTTTTTAGATACAATCTGCTTTCTATAAACAACGGAAAGGAGCGCTAGAGTTTGACTGTGCAACAGCGTAGCTTTACATTAGGACAGGAATGCTTCTCTTCATCTACAGCCAAAGAGTGTGGAGGCAGAGATGAAGACTGAAAATGAGGTCAGAGAGCGAGGAGAGAGATGGTGTAACCATGAAAAGAGTACACAAGTAATAAAACAGAAGCCAAGCTCAAATCACAAACAGATTAACAAAAACAAAAGATATTCGTAAAAAGTGATTGTGTAAAAAAAGAAAATCAACACTGTACACAAATTCAAAGCAGTTTGAATGACAGCAAAAGCATCCGATAGACAAGAGAGCGAGAGAAAGAATAGAGAGAAGTTTAAAAGCCAAGCAGAGCAATAGAAAGTTCTAAGGAAGGGGAGAGGAGGGGGGGTTGGATGAATCAAGAGCAGGAACACAGCACCACAAACCCCCCACCCTCCCCCCGCCCGAACGCCACTGCTGACACGCGGTGGAGGTTCGGGGGAGACCTAGTCGGACTTGTCCCCATCCTCTTCGCGGTGACTGTCGGCTCCCTCGCGTGAGGCCTTCTCCTCTTTGGCCAGCTGGGCCTGCGAGGCCAGGATGGAGGACAGGGAGAAGAGGCCTGAGGACGAGGTGACGGCAGGCAGGGTGGGCTGGCTCAGACCAGGGGCAGAGGGGTCATGGGCAGGGCCAGTCCCTGGAGCTGGGACAGCTGGTGAGCCTGGAGCTGCTGCTGCGGACAACACATAGACACACACAGCTCAAACACAGGGGAGGCACGGGTACAGCTGTGGGCACAGGAGCCCCTGGCCACATGACACATTGAAAATATGTCAACACGACCTCTGCAGTGAACAAACCTGATGTTTTCTCAAATTGAAATGATATTTGATAACATTTTACCCACAGATTCTCAATAATATTCAAGTCTGGGGACTGTAAAGGCCATTCCAAAACCTGAATCATGGTTGATTTTAAGCTAGGTTTTGGATCACGGTCTTTTTTTCAGACCGTGGGACATAAGTTTCCTAGATTTGTTGGTACTCAGTAAAATCCAAGCTTCCCCGACCGGCACAGTGTTTTCTGTGCCACTGGCTCCCACAAAACCCCATAAGAGATCCACTCCCCTACTTAACGATTTGCCAGGTGTTCTCTTCAAATGCTTCTCCTTATAGAAGCATTTGAAGAGAACTGTGTCAACTTATACTTCATCAGACCACAGCACATTTCCAAGATGCCTCTGGCTTATCTAAGTGTTGTGTAGAAAGCTTCAGAATGTGTCTTCTGTGATGACATGGCAGGCGAGGTTTCTTCCTCATGACTCCTCCATGCCGATCATCTTTGGGCAACCCTGCCCAGCGGACCGGTGCACCATTACAGCCGGGCCAGTGGAACCTTCCAGTAGGTCCTTTTCCTTTGCATTCCTGACTAGTCTAGTTCTGTCAGAGCTTCATCTTGGTCTTCCAGATCTTGTCTTGACTTCAACAGTTCCCCTTAACTTCCATTTGTTTATGGAATTTTGGATAGCAGAAACTACAAGCACAAGGCGTTTACATTTCTTTTTATAGCCTTCCCCTGCATTGTAGGTCAGTTACCTTTTTTTCATGTCCTCATTCAGCTGCTTAGAGAAGCCCATGTTTGTTGAATGTAAGGACACTCAGAGGTTTCAAGAGTAGTAGTATTTATGAAACTCTGGAACTGTCATCACCTGACGTGGGTTAAGGCCTAATGATTCAATCTGAGATGTCAGAGGAAAATACCACCAGTGGATCAACAGGAAGGGTGCCCAAACATTTGCACATTCCACATTTACTGTTATATTTTTACAATCTGTTACAGGGACACTGTGTATAATCCTGCCTCTAATGTTTAGACAAGTGAATTGAAACAATAACATGACTTATCTCCTTCTCTGCCCTTACCAAACAGGACCGGAATAGTATCAGCTATATTTAGTATCAGCTACATGTCCACAATATTTATTTGACTTCGAAAATAGAAACACTGGGTATAAGTGTAATAAACTTATGTAATAAATCTACACAGGTACCGGAGTAGGTATTAAAGGGTGAATGGAAAATTTTATTTTAATTTAAGATAGTGATTTACATATCATGTTTTAATAAGAATAAAGATAATATTTTCATGATTGTAGCTTTTTCCATGAATTACTTCTTTGGGTCAAAATTACCCTAATTGCTAGTCCATGGATCTGAAATATGTTGATAGCAGGAGGGAAAGACAATACACAGACACACACACAAATCAACTGGCCTTGACATGATGCCAGCAAACGTCTGTAATTATGGTCAATATCTAAAGTGGCAGACTCAGTTCTCCAATAAAACCCAGAGCACCAGAGACATCATGATGATGGACGGATGGTTAGAAAGGTCGGTGTAACAGTAAAAGTGATGGAGTAGTGGTTGACCCATAGACGATGAAGGGAGCAGCCTACCCGGATGATGGAGTTCATCTCTGGAGGGGTGACCTGCTTGGCCCTCTCGATGGCCCCAAGGACCTGCTGCTGGTGCTGGGGGATAAACACACACAGGGGTGTTAGATGGATCAATACAGCCAACACTGACCCTGCGCCCCTCACCCATTCAGCCACCCATTCAGCCACTAACACTGGTCCAGGCTCTGATAGAAAAATCTATGATCTACTACGATTTTGTAATGGGTCAGGGTCAACTCGTCATGGACACCAATGAGCATATCTTATCTGTATCACAGCAGAACAACCCGGCCCCTTTCATTACATTGCATTAATCATGAATGGTAGGAGGACCTATGATAAAGGGAGGTGGGAAGGAGGGCAGAGGGGTGAAATGGGATCAAAGCAACAGTAAAGATGTCACCCCCCACAAACGATTCAACATCCGCTGAGCCAAACAGCTGAATTTTATAAATGCCAGATCTTAACAACAAGAGGAATCAATCATCCTAATGTTGTCAAAATCGTGGCAGTGGTGCCCGTAATATTAGGGGAGCTAGTGAGATATGACCCTGAGCATGTGTGCCAAATGTAATCACTTCGGGTGAAACAAATCAAGACAGGAGTCTGTTATTGTGCCAATAGAAATTAATGTTTTTCTAGATGTTGAGTTTCAAGAGTTTTTGCCGAACCGCGTAAAAGGAGCTGGCCAAGAAGAGCAAATGTCACCGACCGACCGATCCTTGTTAAATAGCATAGTGGTTAGAGACGTGGACCTGCAACCAATAGGTCCCGCGTTCGAATCTCATCACAGTCAAAGCAAATTATGCATTAGGATTTCTTCTAGATAGATTAAAACTTTGCTGGCTACAACCTTCAGTAGCTACATTATAGTAAACCTAAAATAGAACTGTTTAAATTGCAACTATTTCTGGTGGATTTCCGAAGTATGCATCCATGCATGATTTTTGGGGTAATATAGACAGGATAAAAAACCCTTGGGTATTAAAGGAGTAATGGTTTCTAGGATTCTCTCGTCTTTTCACTTGACAAAAAACTCAGTTATCATTTATCACTTAATTGCGGGCAGCGTGAACTAGGCTTGCCTGGTTCCTTTTCTGGTTTTAAAAAGTTTTTTAAATAGTTTTTCACAACATGATTTGACTGACCAGACGATGCTTATATGAATGCTTATTTATTCATAGTGGAAATGTTGTTTTAAGGTACTAAATCTGTTGAATGACCAATGCACAGGATTTCACAAATATAGGTTTAGGGGAATTACCTTATCATCATTTGCAAAGTTTGCTTTTAGATCACTTTTCACCATCTGGACAACCATGGGAATATTTATCATTTTGTATCGCTATGGCAATATGGATAATTCACCCAAGTGTAATCATAATAGTAAGAGGAATTACACATGAAGATAAGGCACAGGGCTAGTGGTCAGGGGTAAAGGGAGGTGGGTCTGATGGTGTCCTTACCTCCTGGGACAGGTAGGGGAGGACTTGGGCGCAGATTCCGTTTAATCTCTTCACAATCTCAGCCTAAGGACATAAAACATCAATCCTTAGTTTAATTGAACACCCATCAGGCTCACGTCATTATAGGCCCCAGGTTCCTTAAGGGCTGTCCACATGCACGCACACACACACACACACACACACACACACACAAACCAATATAACAAATGATTCAGGCTGTGACAATCATAACCAACTCAGATATGCAAAACAGTGTTAATTCAGTTGAGAATTCAGTGTGGCATCTAAGACGAGGACTCATTTACGAAGCACTGCAGCTCCCAATGAAACTCTGCACTCATCACCATGTACGCTGACATTGGTCTCTCCCTCTAAATCTCTTGCCCTCTGTCAGTTGCCCTCTCTGTCTCTGCCACTGTATGCCTGCCTCTCTCTGTCCATTAGCTTTAGCAATTGAAACAAATGTTTCCAATGCCAATACCAACCCACTGAATTGAATATCTCTTCAATTAAAATGGCTTTATTGGCATGGAATGTGTTACTACATACATTGCCAAAGCACACATACAGTATCTCACAGAAGTGAGTACACCCTTCACATTTTTGTAAATATTTGATTATATCTTTTCATGTGACAACACGGAAGAAATGACACTTTGCTACAATGTAAAGTAGTGAACAGTGTACATTTTCTGTCCCCTCAAAATAACACAACACACAGCCATTAATGTCTAAACCGCTGGCAACGAAAGTGAGTACACCCCTAAGTGAAAATGTCCAAATTGGGCCCAATTAGCCATTTTCCCTCCCCGTTGTCATGTGACTCGTCAGTGTTACAAGTTCTCAGGTGTGAATGGGGAGCAGGTTTGTTAAATTTGGTGTTATCACTCTCACACTCCGTCATACTGGTCACTCTCACACTCCTTCAACATGGCACCTCATGGCAAAGATCTCTCTGAGGATCTGGAAAAAAAAAAATTTTGCTCTACATAAAGATGTCCTAGGCTATAAGAAGATTGCCAAGACCCTGAAACTGAGCTGCAGCACGGTGGCCAAGACCATACAGCGGTTTAACAGGACAGATTCCACTCAGAACAGGCCTCTCCATGGTCGACCAAAGAAGTTGAGTACACGTGCTCAGCGTCATATCCAGATCTGGTCTTTGGGAAATAGACGTACGAGTGCTGCCAGCATTGCTGCAGAGGTTGAAGGGGTGGGGGGGTCAGCCTGTCAGTGCTCAGACCATACGCCGCACACTGCATCAAATTGGTCTGCATGGCTGTTGTCCCAGAAGGAAGCCTCTTCTAAAGATGATGCACAAGAAAGTCTGCAAACAGTTTGCTGTAGACAAACAGACTAAGGACATGGCTTACTGGAATGTCCTGTGGTCTGATGAGACCAAGATTAACTTATTAGCATCTGTGGGGCATCCTCAAACGGAAGGTGGAGGAGCACAAAGTCCCTAACATCCACCAGCTCCGGGATGTCGTCATGGAGGGTGGAAGAGGACTCCAGTGGCAACCCGTGAAGCCCTGGTGAACTCCATGCCCAAGAGGGTTAAGGCAATGCTGGAAAATAATAATGGCCACACAAAATATTGACACTTTGGGCCCAATTTTGACATTTTCACTTTTGACATGGACACCAATTAAGAATAGTGTGTTGTGTTATCACAGTAAGTAGTGGTAAAATAATCCAGATCATTATTCTGAATCATTATTCGGGGCAGAGGGAGCGCAACATGCCCTCTTCGGGGCAGAGGGAGCGCAACATGCCCTCTTCGGGGCAGAGGGAGCGCAACATGCCCTCTTCGGGGCAGAGGGAGTGCAACATGCCCTCTTCTGGGCAGAGGGAGCGCAACATGCCCTCTTCGGGGCAGAGGGAGCGCAACATGCCCTCTTCGGGGCAGAGGGAGCGCAACATGCCCTCTTCGGGGCAGAGGGAGCGCAACATGCCCTCTTCGGGGCAGAGGGAGCGCAACATGCCCTCTTCGGGGCAGAGGGAGTGCAACATGCCCTCTTCGGGGTAGGCCAGATCTATCCGTGAAAACCTGTTTCTATGGTCAGGTTGTGCTCCCCGAGTCTGTAAATATTGTTTTTCTGTTTTCAATCAGTCCCCCTCAGTCCCTTCCCCTCTCTGTCTCCCCCTCTCAGTCCCTTCCCCTCTCTGTCTCCCCCTCTCAGTCCCTTCCCCTCTCTGTCTCCCCCTCTCAGTTGGGTTTTTGTCTATAGATCTATGTATGTCTCAGACAATTTAGACTTCATCAACTGTCATGACAACCATTTAATGTAATGTTATTTAATATGTAAGTGCCCGGCCACATCGCTTGTGTCTTTGTCTTCATCGGAGTGTCTCAGTCTCCAAACATTATTTTGTGCCTCGTCTTTTATGTGAGAAAAATTGTGATGGACACACACACACGAAAATTCAAAATGTTTTGTCAGATGGCAGCTCAATTAATCTAGGCTAACCGGCAAGTGGGCTCACAACTGGCAGAGACAGGAAAAAACAGACAAAACAACAACAATAAACCTTTTTCAATATCTCCCCGACTACACTGTCTGGAGCTCCTCAGCTGGGTGGAAAAAAGACAGAACAATTGTCAAGGAGGAGAGAGAGCGAGACGAGAGCTGGAGAAGGAAGGGAACAGGATGAACACAAAACCCAGACGTGAATTCTCCTCAACATCCAGTTCTACACACCCCCTTCAGTTTCATCCAGTTCTACACACCCCCTTCAATTTCAACTTTAATATTGCTGCAGTTCATCCGCACTCACCCCACAAACCCCTCCCCCCCACTCCACACACACACACACACACACACACACACGATTTGTACTTGAGAGGCAGAGGGGCTGTGAGCACGCGTGACTCGATTTCTTGGTGTGTTCCGTGCTGCCGGTGAGGCTGTCAGGAAAGAGCCGTCAATCTTTCAGCGTGGCCGCCAGCGCCAGACGAGGTCACAGATGAGGCCAGGTCCACAGAGGCCCATCACTTTCCCCCCAGCAGCCGCCCCATAAATTACACCCTCCCCCAACACACACAGACACACGGAGATCCACCCAGGGCCACACCCCCTGATACGTAGGCACGGGTCACCGGATGAGGCCCTTACGCAGTAGGAAGCCAACCATGTATGAACATACGTGGACTCTGGTTTTAACGGGTGCAGTACTGCGCCGCTACCTTCATTAGAAATCTCGCCCCTCTAATGAGTGTCGCTTTCTAAATTATTCCAGAAACATGGCCCTTTGCTGCCAGTGTGATGATGAGATGAACAGACTCTGTTCTCCTACCAAAAAAATGCACTCCCTTTCTCACAAATGTTTGGTGATATCCAATTTGTAAACTGAATAGGAATATAAACACAGCATGGGGGGGGGGGGGGGGGGGGGGGAAGTGGTCCATTGTTCCGTGAGTAGAAATAAAAGCTATCCGGCTTTGTAACACAATGCGACATATGTCTCAAGTTTTAAGGGAGTGTGCTGTTGGCATGCCGACTGCAGGAATGCCCACCAGAGGTGTTGCCGCCTCCAACGTCCTTTTTGGGATTTAGGCCCAGTGGCTTCACAATCACATATCACATGGAACTACGAAAGCACTCCACAGCCGGCATATTCACTTGTTTTCCTCAGAGGGCAAACGCCCCCATTTGATGACCGCTGGCATGCTAAGGAGTGTACCCTATAGGGATGAATTCTGGTTTCAACTACATCACACAGATGGCAGATGGAGTCTATCCGATGGAGTTAAGTCACCACTGCATGAGGCCAACGCTGTCCGAGGCCGATACTGACCAGTTTTCTGAACCAAACCCCCTATCCTTAGTTAAGATATGTGACCAACAGACAATTCCATTCCAATATGGGACTCCCTGCCACATCCTATTTATGGCACAGTCAAGGCTTGAACCCAAGCTGTAGAGGAAGTGTCAGCACTATGATGCAGTGCATTACACCCCCGTGCCACTGAGATGACCTATGAAGATATCCCAGACAGAACACCAGACAGCTGATTTACTATTGAAGTACATATAGGGAATGGCAGAAAGAAACAGACTTACCTGCTTGTGCATTTCAATGTTCAGCCCGTAAGACATCTCATAATACTGGAAAGCAGAAGAAATAATCGGCGTCATTATTTTATATACGGTGTAGTAACGGAAAGGAGGGAACAACATCAGGTCCGGTAGACAGATTTTCTAGATCCATTTCTGTCTGTCCCACATAGCTGTTCACTGCAACTCCCCATCTCCTGGGTGTCATGTATTCGGCTATTAGCGTAACACTAGCCAAAACCCTTCTCTCACACTCACAGACACACACACACACACACAGTTCTAGGGGTCCTCCAACATGCCCTTGTCAGGTGGAAAGAGATGGTGTGAGTTTGTTCTGTGTTAATGAGCTGACCAGTGGCATTAGCCCTGTTAATCACCAGCACTGTCGGTGAGGGCAGGGGCTGCAGCAAACTAAAACACACACACACACACACACACAAAGAATGTGCAAGCGAGAGACGGAGGGATAGCAAGCCGTCCACCCCAAATGGCAAGTCCCTAAAGCAATTACAGCGCTGGAGAAATGGAGGTGCTTGTGTTAGCAGGCGGCAAAGAGAGGGAGCGGGGGAACCCGATAGGCAATTAGGGGAGGTAGGGCTAGGCTGGGGATAGAGATACACACACACACACACACACACACACACACACACAGGCACACAAACAAGCGAGCGCACACACACACACACACAGATATGAGTGCAGTGCCGCACAGATTACATGAGATTAAGCCAGTCAACGGATCAATTAGAGCCAGAATATCAGACAGCTACACAGGCCTGGCCAGAGACAATGAGATTAGCTAGAGGTGGAGAGTGTGTAGGGGGAGGAGAGGATGAAATAGAGGGAGGATGAAACATAATGACACCAGAGACAAAAGGACGACAGATGAGATGAGGAGAGACATCATACAAGGAGAGAGAGGGACTGAGAACAAAAACAGGGAAATCTACAAAGAGGCAGGAGAGAGATGTGAGGAGAAAAAAGGAGCGAGGGCATGGATCTACAGGAGGGTAGACATAAAAAGACGTAGGATACAGAGATATAACATAAAAAGACGTAGGATATACAGAATATTGTGGTATTATTGCTGCACGGAGGTGATGCCAAATTCAATTAGTTGCTTTATAACTATCCCATAAGACCAGGTTAACACACATCATATGCATTATTAGTATCCTCCTCCACATTACTGGGCCTTGTACTTTGTGTCTCCTATACACCGGCACAGAGTCTTCCCCTATACACCGGCACAGAGTCTTCCCCTATACACCGGCACAGAGTCTTCCCCTATACACCGGCACAGAGTCTTCCCCTATACACCGGCACAGAGTCTTCCCCTATACACCGGCACAGAGTCTTCCCCTATACACCGGCACAGAGTCTTCCCCTATACACCGGCACAGAGTCTTCCCCTATACAACGGCACAGCCTTCCCCTATACAACGGCACAGAGTCTTCCCCTATACAACGGTACAGAGTCTTCCCCTATACACCGGCACAGAGTCTTCCCCTATACAACGGTACAGAGTCTTCCCCTATACAACGGTACAGAGTCTTCCCCTATACAACGGTACAGATTGCAGGCAGGCTACTTTGGGACATTGCCTAGGGGCACTGGTGTAAGTCATCATTCAGACAGGACAGCGTTGTCATGTTGTGCTTTCGGGTGCTTGCAAACTCAACTATGGATGTATGGGTGGGAAATGCGTTACCTAGGCACACATGTACTAGTTAAAGGCTTCCGGGTTGAGCAAGCAGTGTGATCAGAATTGGAATCTTTAGTCTTAGATTTTCCACACCTGCTGCCGAGTTACTGCGGCAAGGCAAGGCCATAACGAGGAACTGGAAATTAGGACAGGATTGGGATAAAGCTCTACTTTTGTCTCACTTGACAAAAGTCCAATCACATTGCCAATCACATTTATCAATTCTCCGGCACTGAGGTTTTTCTGTTTTGGTGAGAGTAGAGGTTTTCTTCTGGCAATACGTCCAAAAAGCTTGTTGGCACAGTCACATGTGACTATGATGCTTGGATATTCTTATACCTCTCATGCACGGGGGCAAAAACATTTCCAGGCAAATATCCATTGATTTCAATGTATTAATTATCCACCAAGTGATAATGTTTTCAGGCTTATAGCTACTTTGTTATAGCCATGCTAAATTTATGAATGTTAACATTTCATTTGTGTGTTTTCATTCCCATGTTGATGGATGACTATGGTAGCTTGGCATGTGCGACACCACATATTTATACCCCAGTGAAACAGGAAGTCATGGATGACCAATGAGTTTCTAATGGCGATATATATTCTCAACATATATGTCAGTCGAAAACAATTGAATTAGATTAGATTTCTAGGGGTGTTGGAAATCTTGACTAATTGTTTTGAGAAAATGATTCAATGATACAGAAACTTTGACCAATTTCACAAAAGTGAAAGGTTCAATTTCTCTCATATTTTCCGTGTAAGATTAAGCTCAACAACTATCATATATTTTCCTTTTATGCTTTTTTTTATTGAAACAACAAAAAATACAACAGGAAAACATTGCACATATCTAGATCCACAGCATCTATACTATTACTTCCATTCATATTACAACAATCCGTGACACTCAAACACACACAGACACAGAAACACACACCGGATGTCTGTCTCACCATAATATAATGACGCTGCATCTCAGACTTCTCGCTGGCCAGCTTGTCACACTCCAGCTTCAAACTGCAGAGGAAAGAAAAACATACATAAAAAAAAAAATAACTAAATCACTTGTTTTCAGGAAGCGACCGTCACACCACTTCAGCGATTCAGAAAATGACTTAATTCCTCCCTCGGTGGATCTCACCGGCTCTAACAAGGTGTCAATCCGCCCAGAGAGACAGAAGCCTCCAAAGTCTACCCCACTAAAGGGCCCACAGCCTCTACACCCACGGAGCTTCAAATGCAAACAGTGGAGGGCTGGTGGATGTGCAGTTCTGTGACGCGCCGCAGACAGCCATTAGCTGTAATCATGTCACAGCACTCGCTGTAGATGTCACAGGAGGTGACAGGACAAAGGAGGCCAAGTCTCTGCTGTCACACCACTTGTCACAAACTTGGCTTTCGCACTGGAATGGTTCTGTTGTTGACGTCCCCCCCTGGAAAGTGTTCAGATTAAAATGGAGAGACACAGTGAGAGCGGTTTATGGATATCAGACAATGGCGCTGTCAGTGTCAATGTGAATGACAGCTCAATTAGGCAGAGCGTTAGCACTGACGGAACCTCATCATTGGACCTGACTGGGTGACTGCTGCTCATTGCCACCAGTGATTCTGTCACTTACACTGAAGAATTGTGGATGCAAATGGAACCTTAAAAGTGGCGCTGTTAACCCAGCACAGAGTGAAAAGGTTAAAGAATAAACCACCTCATTACAATTCCACAGCAGTCCTCAGATTCCCTGACCAAACAAGTGCTCAAGGGGAGCATTTCATTCAGACAGCTCTCCCTCCCTCCCTCCCTCTATCCCTCCCACAGCCCTTCATCTCTACTTCACTTGCAGCCTACACTTAGCCAAATCGCTCTTCCCTCCTACAGCAGCAGCAGCAAAATCCAACACACACACACACACACGTTGGGGTTGGTTGTCATGACTACTGGCCTCCCCTGCTGCCACCCTACCTGTGAGCGGATTGGGATTGTCTTTGTTTGCCTGTGATTGGTGGAGGCAGCCTGGGGGCTCAGAGACGCTCTCAAACGACACTTTGATGGAGTTTTATTGCTGCTTCTTCCGCCTCCAAATCGCTCCTGCTGTCATCTTTATTTTGATTTATGTATTCCCTGATCTATTTATGCATGGGGGGGGGGGCAACAGTTACAATGCTTGCAACAATGCTCTAGAGACCGCCTGCAGAACATTTCCCAGAACGCTGTGTTCTACAAAGCCGTGTCTGCGGCTGCTCAGCTCAAGTCAATAGGCGCTGCGTATGCATGCTCCGAATGCGGCGTGGAGAGAAGGTACTCTTTCAACCGCTTCTGTGTGCCTGTGAAGGGGGTTAAGCGTTGGGTCGGCGGGTGCTCAGGGGAATTACACACCAAAGCCAAGCCAATGAGGTGTTCGCGCTACACCACCAGCGGACTGATGATCAGACAGACAGGAACTTCACACAGCCAGCCAACGCACAGGCTTTTATCACCCTCTCCTGTGATGAAGCTCAATAAGACAGGGAGGAAAGTGAGCGTCAGCCGATCCTCTTCCCAGTTCCACAGGTAAAGACGTGAGGGAGGGCCAGGTATGGTTACAAATCCGAAGGGAAAGAAACCGTAAGCAGGCAAAAAAAGGAATTCTCCAAACTAAGTCATGAATCCAAAATAGCTGTACACTCTGATACATCTCTACACAGTAAAACAGGTTACCTCATGCCTTGCAAATGACCATTTGGTTTAGGAGTGTCTATAGTGGTACTAACAATACAGTTATCACTAACAACACATGAAAAACAACAGCATTGGATATTCTATTTCCTAACGGAACTGACTCACATCCACTGCACTGCTCTTAAAAATAAGCTTAACGAACCTTGGTTTTAATATGCAGGTCATTCCCACGCGCTTTTGGGAAAAGAAACATGAGGTACAGCAGTAAACGTTAGTGCTGCACATCGTGTACATCAGCCATCTAACAGCAGACATGATTACTATAACTTACTCCGCAGTCCCTCTGATCTGAGAAGCAACAGTGTTTAATAGGTACCTGTGGTATTGTGCTTGGAGGAACTGGAACTCATCCTTGATTCGGTCACATGAGTCGGAGGTTGTGAATTTCAGCTGCTGTGATGAAGCCTGTGAGAGGGGGAAACGGGGAGAGAGACACACATGATCAGACTCATATCAGTGAAATGAAACGAGAACTAGCAGTAAAACTGTAGTTATAGCCATTACACGGTCATTGTACCAGCATTGGTGCTGGTGGATGAACTAAGTGCCAAACTCACTACAGTACTAAATCCAGAAGGGAACAACATTTCAGCAGGCTGCATAATGGGTCACGTGGGAACATTTAAAACAAATCACTGGTCCGAGTTTCAGATCATCTGTATTTATTACAGGCAAATATACAATTGCAGTAACAATAAGAAGTATACTGAAACATTATTTGCAAAGATCTAACTCCCATTCAACACAGTTCAGCATTAGTTTGTTTTGAATCCAAAATGGGCTACTTAGTGTCTCAGTCTATTGGGATTTTGTACAACACTTTGGACTTTTCAGAATACATTTCAATAATGCAACACATGCACTAATAATGATGGATCCTGAAAGGTTCTGAGAAACGTGTTGAAAAGGCTGTGAATATATTGATTTTAAATGGGAGGCACTCAGTCAGGCCGTCTGTGGACAGTGATGACATAAGGTACTTGTAGAAACCTTGTCCTAAACGCCAATGTCCGGTTCTAAATCTGACAAACTGTTTGGCTTATTAATGGAGATATGCCAAAAAGATCTAACAACATTCCAATTATTTCTTGGAGGCTTTTCCTTCGTTCAGCATTCTATCAATCCCAAAACAAAAGAAGGCCTGATGCTATGCTGGTACCACATTCCTTTACTTAATATCAAAACACGTGTGGACCATGGGAAAAGTGTGGCATAAAAGCAGACCTAATCAGAAAGCGCTTTATTGCCAAGTTTCACAACAAACAAGGAAATTGTTCTGGCCCGTCAGCGCAACAATTTACACAGAAGAAATAAAAACTAATAAAAACAGTAGACGGAGCATAAAAACAGTAGACTGAGCATTAATAATCATGTCCATTACGATGATCATTATCACTAAGAAAAATATCTACACAAAACTAGCCAAGCATTGCCAACAGGCTCCAAGTTCCAAGTGACCTAACCTTTCACATTATTTATCCAGCCAACAGTGACAAAGACAAAGCAAACCGCAGCTATATTGCCTACACAAGACAAAGTCTGTGTCAACAAAGGGCACTTAAGCAAAGTGGCACTGGCTGCTTGATGCTCCTACCACAGCAGGTACATGACCATGGTCATGGCCAAAGGAATTGTCACCCTTACACATTCTTTAAATAACTCATATCTTCTCTAAAAATAAACAGTATACACAGCCAGACAAAACAGGAAAATGTGTCCCTTTTCTTTTATTCGGACTGATTTTGATATTTCAGGTACCTGCAACTCACCATAAGGGTGCTCACTTCCAAAGGGAGAATCATCGGCTTGAAATTAAATTATTTCTTAGTACTTATTGGTGCCAACAATATTGTCCAAGCAATTTTAGGAATTATTTGTGAAATATGCTAATATTTAGTAAAATGCTCAGATTTTTCGGTTTTGTTCAACTGTAAACCAAAGAAATACATACACAGACAACTAATAACTTTAGAATTTCAACAATATTAAATAATAAATGGCGCATTAATTAAATAAAGTGCAAGTCCACAAATGTAGCCCTCAGATAGTGTTGGGACTGAGGAGGAGGATCTGGTTTCCCCTGTGTGTAGCACAGTATGTAAACGTTTAAAATACCTAAGGTTCTCTGAGTCAATAGCCTCAGGTGAAGCATTCCAGTGGAAAGAGCGAGAGGGAATGAGAGGAAGTAAGAGGAAACTAGGGCCCCGGTGTTCCTCCCACACACTAGTCTATCAGTCCTGCTTCCTAAACAGCTCTAACCAGTTCTTCATCACCCTGCTTCCAACCAGAGGCAGGTACAATAGGAGTTTACAGCCTTGACTCCTACACGGCCACAACTAGAAGCAGGTAAAAGTTGCCTCTAACTTCACACACCATGCTATCGTTAAGGTATTCTGGCCTATATAAACATGCAGCAATGCAGCGCCTTCTGTTGACGACGTTGTGAAGTGACGAAAACAAGAGGCACAGTAGGGCATCAGAGCACACAACAGATGGATGCACATAATGTTAATGAAATACTGCCGTAAGATGGTGACACATGCCATCTGGTGTGACAAAAAAGGTGCCTGCGTGCTGTGTGAATGTAAAATCGTGTTTGTGTAAGCTAATGTGTTTGTGTGTGTACTTGTTTAACCACATGAGAAGATGTTTTCTTGGGATTACTATTTTAGGTTTAGGAATGAGGTATTAAGCGTTGGGTTAGGTTTAGGAATTTGGGTTAGGGGCAACAGGGTTTGGAAAGGGTATACATTTTTGTCCCGAAAAAGTCTGATGTAGTAAACGGAGGATGGGTGGGTACATATGGACGGGTCGTAATTCCTCTGCCACCCAAGACCCTCACACGCAGAGGAATGGAGACGTGTCCTGCGCTGAGAAACTCATCCAGCTCCTGGGAGATGAACAGGTCTGCCACAACCACTCAGTCCATTTTTGTTACGGCAATAAGCATAGGCAGTTGAACAGCTTCTTATTTAAGTTATCTACTTTTTAATAGTTTTTAGGAAAATGTCACCACTACGTTATCCATATACTGCATGTACAGTAACATGGTATTATCACAAAATGTGCCATACATTTTGAAATGTCTCACAGAAACACAAATAGCTAGTGTGATCAAGTGGTGCGGAATTATGTCTGAAATACCTCCAATCACTCATAATTATATAGGGAGACTGGACAAACACCCCAAATCCCTTTAAGGTGATCAGTCAGACGTGCATGATTTTGGACATGTTGTTTCGATGTTGTCAGCCTATTCCCAATTGAAAATATACATACAATTGCAGCTTATTATTCAATCGGAATTACCAGTAAATAATTTTCAATTAGCGGTAGCTGACCAGCAGCCAATAAATTAATAAAATACAACAAATGCACACTACCTGACTGTAAGAAATCACAAAATACTATTTTAATAACAAACATCTAATACGTAAACCAACTGTATATACAGTAGCTACACAAAATACTATTTGTAAATAAACCAGAAAGAAATAGCTTGCTGAGATAGCAATGACGGATGGCTACAAACAGGAAACAGTTTGGCCAAGCGTGCGTATGAAAGTATATTGTTTATGCAAATCAATCTTTAAGACCAACGGCTCTTCGCTGTGTAGTCACTTCAAGTTAGCCAGGCTATCCTCCCCAAGCCAAGCCCCCAGATAAAAAAAGAGAAATTATCATACAATCCGAGTGAAATCTACTCTGTACCATAATGTCTATCTTAAACAAGGATTACATAGCCAATCCGATGTTTATGCTCAGAAGATCAGACCACAAAGTCAGGAGGAGAGATTACCCTGTGGGAGCGACTATGCTTCACACACACACACACACACACACAATACACCGGGTATCATCAGAAAACATCCTCCTCCGTGTAAATCCTGCCTGAGGGGAACAGCAGTGAGGGGATTGCATTTCCTGGAGCTGCAGCTCCCTGTTAACATCTACATTGGAGGGAGAGATAGCTTGGTTCTAATCATTCACCAATGACAGAATATTACCAAGATCAAATTCTGTTCCACATGAAACAGAACCAGCGGGAAATCTGTCATAGACATGTAATTAAAAGGAAATAGAAATCTGATACCCAATACATGTGTTATAGATACATCCTGTGGACATGCCAAACCTGCACACAAAGCAAGCTGGAATACAACACCAGCTGTAATGAAACCATACCAGTGTACCTAATGCATACGGTCTTCTCCAAAATAATTGACACGCTTGATAAAGATGAGACAATGAAATAAAATACGATGCCATGTTGTATTCTTTCGCTCTATGTTTTTTTTTTTATACTTTTTTTCTCTAAAAGATGTGTTCTTTTAATTGGCACACCCTTTCCCCAAGCACACTCTCCTTTCGAGGATAACAACACAGACTTTTTCAAAAAAGTTTTCTGGGATTGGAGAACTTGGATCTTAGACAACTCCTTGCAGATCGTTGACAACCCTAAAATATCCAGGTTAAATGTATGATGTCGTTCACCTTAACAAGGGCCCCAGGAACAGTGGATGAAAAGTTCCACAATCCGTGTGGCAAGTGGATATTAAACAGCCATTTTTCATTCACAGATGTAGATGTCTATAATTAATAGAAAATGGAAAAACATGCAGGCCATGCTATTTGTTGGTTACATTCTAAACATAATAGAAAAAGCCCTAAAGCAAATAAAAACTCATAGGAAAAGAAAGGATTGGCAAGAATTTCCACAAATGTACGACTTCCAAATCCAAATACATCATACTTTGACAAATTATCATTTGGGATTTCAGATTAACTTGGGTATATCAGGTTTATCTATCTACATTCAGTCCTAAAGAAGTTGCCAGGTTTGTGAAATTCCCAAGGACTTATAGGAACGGTTTCGCAGACACAGATTAAAGCCTAGTCTAGGATTATAACAAGCTCAATGGAGTTTTCTACTGAACCTGATTTTTTTAGTCCTAGACTAGGCTTACCCAATGCGAAACTGGCCCATAGTGTATTGAAGTCTACAGAACAGTGAAGTTAATCTGACATGGGGAAATTATTAAGAACTGCCAAAATCCCAAACCAACCTATCCCTTTATTATAGCTCATTATACAACACCATGTGGTAGACTCCTGGCCATCATTTTATAGCTTGAAAAGTGAATTACTGCTGGTGTGGGCATTTTATATTAGGGTGTATGCCCGCCGAGAGAAATGGAGCATATAACCGTGATAAAATATAAAATATTAAAAATTATTTGTATGTATAGAATTTGATCTTATTCAATGTCTTTAAGGGAATTATCAATCATCCATAATCTTGTATAATTACAATGATGGGAACAACCCACAACCCCCCCTGATATCAGTGCATAAGCTATAAACGGAATACATTTCCACATTTAAGCCATGCAATTACTCAGGACAATGGAATCTAGCTACAGATGTTCTCTTCTCCTTTCAGATGCAACACATTCTTACTGTACAAGAGACAGTACTGCACTGTTTGTAGTCTACTCACCTGGTAAAACAATGGTTAATAAACAATGAGGGGTGCCAATAAAATCAGGTGGAAAAGATGTTCCTCCAAATTCTAATTAGAGTTTTATTTTTCCTGATCTTTCTCCTTCACTTTCAGGATTTGAGATGTGAAATGAAATGTTCCAAGTCAGTGTTTCCCAATCCTGGTACTGGGGACCCCAACGTGTTCCCTAGCACTCACACACCTGATTCAAATGAAAGACTTAGACAGGTTGATTGTGTCAATCATGTGCTTAAGTAGTAGGAGGAAAAAAATTCAGGCGTGTGAGTGCATCCCAATGTCAACTGAGTTTCAATACAAGTGTTGTAAGTCAATGTCAATTATTAAATCACATCATAGGACCATGATTTAAGACCTCAAATAGAACAAAACCCAATTTTATTTTGCCGGTCTAGAGATGGTTTGGTACCGTTGCTCGTAACAATATATAAATAAAAAGGACCTAATAAGGCGTAGGACCACCCTTTGCCTTCAGAACAGCTCCAATCCAGTCCTGAACAGTGTGTACTTTCACCATTCTTTAAAAAAAGCCTCTAGTTCGCTGAGGGATGAAGAAGGTGGAAATCTACTTCACACCCTGTGCTCCAGAACTTCCTGTAAACGGACACCCTGCTGAGTGTCCGTCTCTCCATGTCTTTGATTTGCAACCACTATTCCTCTTTGTCAATGGAATTTGTCAATGTTCGGCACCAGCTGTCATGATATTTGAGAAAGTATCCCTTGACAGATTGAATCATTTTGCAATGGATTTGTAATGGGAAAAAAAGTGTTTCCCTCTTCCCAAAAAAGGTGCAAAATCTCAAGAGCTTCTGAATCCAATTAGACTTTATGGAGGATCATAAAAGCTGAGTCCATCCGCAGATACACTGCTCTTCCCATCTCTGACACAAAATCTTACATGACGTTATCTGACCATCCCTTTATGTTAATCCTTTGGGCGGACCTTCTCTGATCTGCGACCATTGTTTTACACCTTTCTGAGATCCGCCCTACAAACCAACTTCATTAAACATTGGTGGCGCAACTTCTAGAAACCAAAATAATGGAGGCATTTGGGCCCTTAACTTTAAGGCACTTAACTGTACTTTGCTTATACACCCAATTATTTCAATGCAAGACGTATACATTATATATGGATGATTATACTGTTTACCATACTGACTTGACTGTCTGTGTGTGTGATTAACCGACTGAAACATACATAAAGTGTATAATGCATTCTTATGAAAATCCCTCTACAGATGCACCTGATTTAGGGCACCAACTATTTGGCCTCTTCGGAACTCCGTTAGTTGCCTCATGTCTCTCTGAAAACTAAAATATCAAAGTGATAATTCTTTAGAAATCTTTTATAGCAGACACTTCTACTGCTAATTGACCATCAACCTAACGTGACCTGCCACTAGCTACCCTGGGACTGGATAGAAAAACGTGCATTCCACACACACTGATGGGCAATTTTTCTGGAAATATTTTGCCAAGTGGTATTTTATTATGGTAAACCAAATGTGAGAATATTGGCTAAACAGGGATTGAATAATGGATTAGAAAGTATAGTACTGTAGGTGGGAGCTTACATGTCTGACGAAGGTAATATTTGTTTGACAGCTTATAGTGGAATGTGTTAAAATGTTATTATCTCAAATCTGGTGATGCCATGCACATATTAAAAGGTACCCTGAACTAGAAGCATCAAAGAAATCCCAAAACATCACTGAACATCCTGCTTTTTGACTGTGTGGGAAGGTGTTCTTAGAAGACTTCATTTAGTTTTCTGTAGAAATTTAGATTGTGTGCTTTAGCAAAAAGTTCAGCATTTGACCGGAGGGGATTGTCCAAGGAGGATTGTGGCATGTTTGACCAAAAAGCAGTCAGGATTTCTTACGTCTCTCTGTCTCTCAGCAATAGGTCTCCAACCATATTGCCCCTATTACGGAGTTGGGGACGGATGGGGTAAAACTATCATGCATTGTGTCTGAAGGTCAGCTTGAATCTGTGTGGCAAGGTGATCGAGGTGCCTTCACCACCATCCAAACAATCCTTTGCTGCGATCCTCCAAGTTCAATTGCAGCCTCGACCAGGGAGGTTGGCAACAGTGACATGTGCTTTAAACATCTTGACATCATCATGTATGGTGGAAACAGGAACATCAAGTTCTTTGGAGATGGACTTGAATCCTTGTGCATGCTTGGCCAGAGATGGACTTGAATCCTTGTGCATGCTTGGCCAGAGATGGACTTGAATCCTTGTGCATGCTTGGCCAGAGATGGACTTGAATCCTTGTGCATGCTTGGCCAGAGATGGACTTGAATCCTTGTGCATGCTTGGCCACAGTCTTGTGTCTGACCTCATCAGATAAATATGGTTGTCAGAACAGCTCCAAGCCTTCATGGAACGGGGATTGTGGGTGACAATGAGAAACTCAAAAGTGGATGAACCAATTGGAGACTCCTGAACTAGTCTGTAACGGACAGTTAAAGAACTAACATTGGAATAAAAGCTGATCACAAGGCAATACATAATACCAGACATTTACTATAACTGGAAAACAACCATATATCTTTATCATCAAGCATATTTTGACTGGCCAGTGAGCAGTCAAACTGCCACAAATAAAATGTATTAACAAAAACCCAGCACTTCCTGCTGTTAAAATCGTAAATGTTGGTGACAAAACACCAGACCTAAAGCAGTACCTCTAGTGCTAAGATTTGCCATTGCATAGTTAGGACACACCCCAGGATCTTAAATTCAAGAATGGCACTCACAAAACATTCCATTAAAACATCCCATCTTAAAAGTTGTAGGCTTGTAGCCATTGTAGTGTTGGGCAGAAACAGGGATAGCTGGCTGGCTCAGGGCCACACTTATTCCTGCATGTTAAAGGCTGAGGAATTGGATTGTGTCTTCAGCAACAGACCTGGCTTTAGATACAGCAACAGGGAGCCTAATCCTGTTTGGGACAGAAATTTGATTTTGATGATTATCTCCATGGACCAGGCAGGGGCTTACCCCCATTCCTGAGACGCTGTTATCCCCCACCCTCAGCCCAGCTGATTTGACCTCATTAAGATGCTTTAAAGGGGATTATTCCACTTTTATCACTTCTAGTGAAGTGCTCTCGCAAACAGGCTGTCCCGACATGCCTGGCCAGGCATGTCAGTCAAAACACATATAGACACACACAACCTGAAATGGAGGGCATACCAGCATATACCATACCCCCCATCCCACATATTCAGACAGAATTAGTACTATACAGACAAGCCCCATCGTTTACATTTCTCAAATCAAAATACAAGAAGTTCTATTTGGTCAGGACTTGTATTAGAAGAGGAATTTTAAGTTAGAAGGCTGAAATTGTTACTTTCACACTAAATAGGACCATGGAGGATTCATACAGGACAAAGAATTGCCAAAGAGGCGCTTGCGCATATATTCACTGTATCTGATCTCCCCTATTTTAACATATCCTGTGTGAATTGAGATTAAGCATACCTCTTGTCTGTTTTCTTGACTGGTGATTCTGTTTGAAAATAAACTAAATATGCTTCTCCGCATCTCTGCACAAATTTGGGCCTTAAGCCAGATTCGCACAGGACTAGTATTTCTAGAGAGCACTGTTAATGCAATCATTAACCCAGAATATCCCTTATTCCAGTGGACAATCAGCACAGGACGTGTTGTTTTCCCAAACAACCCCCTGTAAATAAAAGAAATTTAAACACCCGGGAGATTTGAGGATTTTTTTCGAAGTGTAAACATATTTCATCATGTCCCGTCAATAAGAAGTTACATGGATAACTCCCAAATATAGTGTCCATTGCAACAATAGTTCAATTGGTGCATTATGTTGTGTCAATACACCCACGCCATCAAAACCTTTTGTTTTCAAACTAGAAACTCAAATGCCTAACGTATGACAGTATTAGATTGTGCACATACAAGCTTATTCAGCCCCCAAAATGTGAGATGAAATCATTTATGTGCAAAAAAGACAAAAGTCCATTTTTAACGCCAAACCTGAGTTGCTTGGTAATATATTTGTTAAAATAAAATGTTTTACACAAACCAAATGAAATAAATTATTCATGATGAATTAATCCCATTTTTGTCATAATCGTTACAGGTTTCCAACAAGACTAATTGTTTGGATGTTTTATCAATTCTGAGGTAAATAACAGCTATAATACTGTACAGATTAATAAACCAATTCATAATGAACGGAGTTTTGACACTGCCCCCTCTAACACATAGGCCTTTATCCCTGCATTCACAGAGTGAACATATATAGGCTTATTATTATCTCAATGTTTTTAATTAAATAGGTCAAAACATAACCTTTCAAAAGATGGAGTAAAACTAGGCCTGTGCAAAAAGTACCACGGACACAGATGCACAAGTGCCGGGGAAGGAGCATGGGGACTACAACAACTGGGGGAGAATGCAAGGCATGGGGAAATGGGCAATTTGTCATGAGTGGGGAAAGCAGTGGGGGCGACAGGGATTTGGTTTGGAAACCATGGGTGAGATTAAAAACGGCCCGGTGAAGGAGACTGTGAGATTACAGAGAGCTCGGTTGTGCCTGTGATTGATGCCTGGTTGTAAAAACCAAGGTTATTACTTACAAGGGGTCCAAAAGGGAGGGAACATGATTACTCCCAGGTTCAGAAACAAATAAGTGAACAATCAAAGCAGAAGGATGGAAGGCCTGACCCGCATCTCACACAAATGCTCCCTCTACACGCTTTCTATCTGCTGAACAACAACCACAGCTAGCCGGTTAGTAAAAGCCTGCTGACACAGCCTAGACCTGGGAACCACCAGTCCAGTCTGGGAGGTCTGCCTGCCATAGATCTCTGGGGGTTTTAATGAGCTCCAGGATGAGATGTTTTGTTGCTCCAGAGTCATTCGCCTGCCCTGTCTTTCTGAAGGGAGAGTGTACAGCTAATTCTCTTGTCTGGCCTATGCAGTTCCTGTGTTCTGGCAGGTCTGGGGCCTGTGCCGGGGTTGGCCAATCAAAAGCCCCCCCGCCGAGCCGCTTTGTTCCAGCCCAGCGCCCTGCTCAGGGGTGCGGTTTCCCCCCTGCGCTCACACAGCAACCACTGAATACTGATGCAGCCGACGCTCCACTTCTTACCTCCCCTCCTCACGCTCACTCCCACACAAACACACAACGCTTGTACCCTCTCTAACACACACACACACACACACCTAATCATGCTCCCTGCCTCTCACTTCAGGAATAATGTATACAGACAACAAAAGGCCAACCCACACAAACAAAGCATGCAATCATTTATGAACACATAAAACAGAGGCTCATAAAATCCACCCCCACACAAACACATCAGTCACATAGGGAGAGCAGTCAGGAAGGAGCTGGGTGAAGGGGCCAGAACAGGTGTCTCTTCGTACGATCTTCAGGTCTTGGAATAATAAGCAAAAGAACCAATACTCTAAGCCCGCACAGATTCTTACACATTGAACACTCCACTTTTCAGAGGAATGAAAAAGCACAAAAAAAATAAAATAATTTTAGCCGCATTTACTGCAATGGCAAATAAAAAAAGTAAAGTAAACACCATTTAGACTTAGCACAGGCATTCTTATTTTTGGAAAAATTGCTTATAGTGAAATGTTTTTTGGGGCAGAACCAATCTTTAGTGTTAGTAACCAACAGACAGGTAAGAACAAAGAGGGTTTTTACTTTATATTTTGTTTCACATAAAGTATTGAAGAATACTCAAAACAACGACATTTTAAAACGTTAACTCCAAAGGCAGCACACGCAACTTTCTCCGCCGTGAGTCTAGCAGTGTGAAGAGCAGCACACTGTGTACGCTACTTATTGACCAAGCACAGGAGCGTCTTTAAATTACGCTACATTTTCCGAGACATACCTAAGAAGACCTGAGACACTACATTACTGTGTTGTGTACACATGCAGATATCGATAGATGGAGACACCACTTTCTGAGGTAACATGCGCCACATTTTAGGGCATCTCCAGAGGTTTGCAATTGCGAAGATTCTTTTCCATGATGAAGTAGGACAATATAAAACATGCTGATTGTCAGATCCATGACAACAATGGACTGAGCGGCAGGGGCAAAGAGACCTGCTCATACCACCAGGAGATGGATGACTCTCCGAGTACAACAAGCCTCCGCATGACTTCAGGGTGAGGTGGGGGGATAAGCAGAACAAAAAAGGCAAGTACTGTAACATTTGACTTTGAGTAGTAAATAGCTAACTTAATATACTTTAAATACCTTATGAAATGACATTTGGACACCGATAAAGGCTCGGTCAAGTTGCTGTGTGAGCATCTTCCTCTTTTCACAGCCAGCAGTAAATATAAATGAAAAACATTATGCAAGTGGGTAAAACAAAGCGCATTTCTGGTTTGTTCGTGGTCTTGCGTGTGTGAGGAATGGGTGTGTGTCTCTGCCTTCATAAAATGTGTGTTCATGATAGGGACTTGGAAAATTCCCAAATCCCTAAACCCACAGTTAATGGAAAAAAGCCAGGGCGGCCCTCCACAAAAATCTATATCACCTGTGACCCGTGGCCTGCACTCAGCCCCTTAATAGATGCACTCCCCGCAGGGTGGGGGAGGTGGGGCCCTGGGCCCTCTGTCATGCTAATAAGCAGCCCTGCCCTTAACAACCCAGACATCTGCTGGCTGTGTGTGTCAAGCTCCACATTCAATTTGTTCCCCCGAAACAAAAAGCAGATAAGACCCTTGAGGGCAGTAAGGATGTTTGTTTGAGTGTGTGCGGGAGAGAAAGTGTACACACGTACATATGCCATGTCTGCATCCTTGTTGTTGGGTATGTGTGTAGGTGAGAGGGACAGCGTGAAAGGGCAACCTTTATTCATAGGCAACCTTTATTCATGGGCAACCTTTATTTCTTTTTAAATGAGAGTGCAATCATTACCGCAAAGACAAGTGGATTCCAGTGTTGGCTAGAGGAAGGTGAAGAGGGCACCCCTGTGTACGTGTGTGTGTGTGTGTGTGCGTGAGCAAGTAAGGGGTGGGAGGGAGTTTGTTTAATGGGCGAGACAGGGGACCATAGGGATTAAGCTCCCCCCAGCTGGAGGCTTTAGAGAAAAGGCTGGGGGCTGTTCTGTTAATTCAAGTGGGCTTAATAATGCCTGCGCACCCCGTGGCCCCGACCCTCCCACCACTACATCAGATCTGGGAGGAAATGCAGCATAAAGGAAGACAAGCAGGGAGGGTGTGTGTGTGTGTGTGTGTGTGTGTGTGTGTTCATGCAACCTGTGAACCACAGCAAACATTGCTTGCTGGTAACCCATAGGATAGTGAACATTTTCTCTGATATGACAATCCTGTGGGTTCTACTTACAACAGGAACAGCTTTCTTGATGCACAGGATTAAAACAGCCAACACACAATATGGTAATTGCAATCATTTGGGTCAGACTACAGCCACAGATAAAGACTTCTCAACTTAAACCAGTGGATTCTACTGAGCCACTATTGCGAGTGACAATAGAAAAATATAAGTCAAACATTTATCTTTTACCCGGGTCATCTGTCGACAATCCATCATCTGACGTTTGTTTATCTGCGTTAGTCACCCACAACCAGATATGCAAATACACCTGGGTTTAACACCTGGCGCTGTCTTTGTAACAGAGGACTTGAAAGATGACTGATCCCGCTACAACTACTAATCTCCCACATTAATCCTTCACACGTTCACTTTCTTAAAGACATTACATTCAGAACCCCTTGATTGCATGAGGGTAAAGGCAAAATGGCTTCAATTTAATTACCTTACCATGATAACGTTTCTGAACCAGGTGAGTTTGAGAGACTCATCTCTTGTCAGTCTCTAGTTTGTCTTTCCTCGTGACAGTTTTAATCTCTGACACTCAGATCTACGGCTGTCACATACTTCCAACCACAGGGCCTGTGACAGCCTAGCCAGCTGCAGCACACAGTTCAGTTTGATTTGAGAATGGCTACAGCAGTACAGGGTGGGGGAGGAGGTGCTTATGCTCAAAGGGTGAAAATTGCTGCTGCTCTCGCAAACCGTCACACCAAATACATAATCCCAGTTTTTAATCCTGTGCGTTGAGTCTTAATACTCCCATCAAGTATCATAAGAGCACTCAATTGGATTAGGAGAGAAGGGTCATGTTCTCACCTTGGTAAAGGTAAATGAACTCCAGTGCAGCAAAGAGAAGACTAACTATGACATCTCCCGACAATTGTCTATAGAATTCTACTTTGTTTTCCTCCATATGTCTCTTATTAGCGGAATCAACATTTTGAAGCTTTTTTTTATTTTTTTTTATTGGACGATGAAAGACATGAAGGTGTAGAGCCAAGCCCCACTAACTGCTCTGTTATCATTTTGAACTATTACCAAATAGGTTCAGCTCAGTCAGCGCAAGGGTTCCACACAGCAGGATTGAGATCTGGTTAGATCTCTCACAATTAGGAGCCCATACATTCTCCACTACACACTGGTGAGGTGTCAAGTGGCTAAATCTTCAGCCATCATTTCAGATAATATTAGCCTCAGATCAGAACTGAGCTGCATGCTGCACTGACTGACTACACAAGGACACACCATTCATGTCACAAGACATCCTGGCTCCAGCCTGAGCAAACAACTCTTCCCCAGTATGTGTTGGCAGCGGTGACGACAAAACGTTACTATGGAGCGAGCGCACTGTGGCAACATCAGTCTTGCGAGTGTGTTTACCTATATTGAAATCCCAAGCTTTAATTTTTCTGTTAGTTAGCTGGACGTTGATGGCAGTGTTCCTTTGTTACATGATTATGTACACAAACATGTCAGTTATGTGACCATAGGGTGAGAGTTTGGTTTTCCCATAGACCAGTTTCTGTTACCATGGAAACTTGATATTTTGAAAAAAGATTGGATGCTGCCCGACACCAGTCAGTAAAGTCACCAAAAATAAAAATGTTTCATGCTGGGAAACAGTACATGTTCCAAAACCATGTTTAAACACAGCACATACCTGTTACTGTGGGGTTACAGGCATTGAATCACCTGCAAGCAACACCATTCCTATACCTATGCATGTCATGGCTTTTCACTGTCAAGAGAGCCACATACACAAGAGACAACGGCTCTAAATAAATAGCGTAGCAATCAAATCATGGACTGAATTTCTGGTTAATCTAAATCTAAATGCTCTTAACATCAGACATTAACAGTGTCTCAGAGGGAAAAAGTAAGGGCTTGAATGGGCTTAAATGTTGCACTGGAAGATGACTATGGGATGATTGTTTCATCTTATGAGAGTTAATGGCTTGTTCCTTGCATTTTACATTTCAGTCATTCACATTGCATCATGTTGTTCTTGAAGAGCCAAAGTAAAGCTTCGGTTGAATTCAAGGTCAAAATTTGAAAGATGGATAAAAATAACCAGTGTCATATCAGAAGTCTATCACGTTTTTAAATATTACACGCGTTTTGCACCACGATGGAATAGGGCTGCAGGCTGAGCCAGATGCCCTGTTCAAAGGCCAGAACTTAAGTCACACGAAAGTGATTTTTTTTTTTACTGAAACCACAGATGCCCACGGAATGAAAACTTGTTCAAAAAAATTCAAATAACAGATGGATGTTTCTGAACGATGCACCATGCTGCCTTGTTGACAAAATGACCCAACAGCACAGAATACTTCTCAATTTATTAGGGCCACCCTCCCTCCGCGCTTTTGCCCGTGGACTAGACAGGCAATTGCCCGGTGTACACAGGTCTAGCTTAATACAACTGCCGTACTGTCATCATTTGGGGCTACCTGTAAAAGTAATGTCTGCACTACAATACAGTAAAATAAATAATATCAATCGTTTCATTGTAAGTTTAAGGAAAACACCTGGTAATTAGCTAGAGATCCATTTTGATCATTAACCTGTCAAATCAAAGTCAAGATAGATAGGAAAATGTGTGAACACAACAAGATCGGCAAAATAACCACTGCTACTGTAGTGGATAGGCCAACTTGTACAGAAACGCACTGTTTTGGTAATCAAATTGCTCGAGGGTGTCTGCTTAATTCAGAGCTGAACTAAATTTGACAATCCTCTTTTCTGAGTGGCAGTTACACGCTGAACGCACAAAACATCATTCATATAAAAACATTTGACACAAAAACACAAAGTACAATGTCTGCCTTATGTTCATAGCTAGCTGGATACACGCGCAAACAACTTCAGTGCAGAATAGAATCATTACCCTATACAGTACTGTAACGTAAAAAGAAAGCTGCATGTGCGTCTATGTGAATATTAAATTCAATTCACTTACTGAATGTCTGGATTGTGGAAACATCATGTCAATTCCTTGTTTATTGTTTTCCTTTCCAAATACGATGAATAATAAGGGTTCAAATGCTGCCACAAAAATATTGGCTTACGTTGGTCTTCTCTTTGTCCGCGTTCGCAAGCTTGCAGCTAGCCAAGAATCACACGAGCTGACCAGATAGCTAGCTAGCTCTTCTCCCAAAATTGGTGATTCAGCTGCCGTAGGCTAATGATAGTTAATCAAGATCTCTTGTAAATCCAGGAGTATACCATTCGACACAGAGGTAGCCTATTAACTACCAAGTGGAACCTCGTTCTTTGCTGATGAACTACAACGCTCAACCATTAAACGGTCCTTGCTTAATTCCTCAAAGGCTGTCGCTCAAAATGATTCATCATGCTAGGTTTCAGCCAGTAGGTCGCTTGCTAGCTAACGTGCTAACTCAAGACATACATACAGTTATATAGACAGCAAGGTCTTATCGTTGGTTCTTTTGTTTGGTCTTCTTTCGCCGTGTTTTTGCTAACGCAACCAGGCTAAGTAAACCTATACCTAGTTATATTCGCTAACACAATACAGCTTCGGGGGGGGGGGGCTTGATTTGCAAAAATAACAAAATGGACCTCGGGATTTGCTTAAGTTGAATCCCCGTTCCCTTAAAACAAACAAGAATTAGAAGTGCCAGAAAAATAAAATATCATTTTGATCAATATTAATTATCATATCAATATTAAATCACATTAAACGTTAAAAGAAAACTTTCAAATGATACACCCTCCGATTCTGTCAAATCTATCCCTCGCCGAATAGGCTGGAGTCATTCCATTCCCGAGGCAAGGCGCGACGTTCCAAACGCTCCACATAGAAATACATAGAACAAATCATATCATATGGCAAGATCTCAATTGCGTCCTATTTAAGTCATCTGTCCTACTCAAAACCAATTGGATGAGAAAAGCACAGGTCCCTCCTTTCTAACCTTCTTCTCCAATGAGTTTTGAGAATAAGTTGAGCACGCGAGTAAAATAACAGAGATTTCCCCCATTTCATTTAAAACGGTGAGTAGTAGTTGTTCTAGAATATGCATTTCTATCTGAAACGTTCTACAACGTAGCGCTTTTAAACATCCGGCAAAAAACGAGCACAGCTCAGGTAAAGGAATGTCACGTGTACACCAAAATTCCACCTAAACTTAGCACAAAAGCTTCTTTCAACAGTAACCACAAAAATGTCACAACCATTTTAATCTTAAACACACAGTCTGGGACTTTTTCAATTTACAAAATAATATTAGAAGTATCCCATTAGGGCTGGATGTTTAATATCTAGTTAACATGTGCATAATCTAGAAGTAAAGCCATAAAATTCCAAGTCTGAGAGCTAGTGTTTTGATGATATTGGCATAAATCAGAATATGACATAGTACACAATTTAATGGAAGCTTTCAGGCTCCACATTACCACAGTGACTAAAGATTGTACATTGCATATAAATATAATTACTTTTATGTTCTGGATGAGTATTTGACTAAATTATGACACCTACTGTAGGTGCTAGTGATAGTGTATGTATCAAAAGCATTGTATACCAATGAATCAATAATATAATGACAAATAAATCAACCAGAGTATAGGAACACATTTTATTCCAATTTAAAACAGATAATTTTTCTTTTAAGGAGAAGGCTATGAAAATCATTTTCATGTTTGAATGAGGTTCAGGCAACAGTGGTTGAAATGAAACATACAAAAGAGAAATATGGCTAAAATACTGTAAATTAATAACCATTAGGACCCCTTTCTGAAGGGCTTTGCATTAATACGTTTTCTCCCAGCCCCACCCTCCCCCACCTCCCCACCCAAACAAACACATGCAATTAAAATGACATTTCTTTAAATACAGCAGTTCATTATTAATCTTAAATACAGAATAAAGTTGTCCTTTTTAGTTCATTTTCATGTATTTATCATAATCACATACTTAGTGTTTATTTGTTTTAAAAAAGTGGACCATGAAATACATAGGTCCTTTTTATGATTTTTCACAACATTGGCACTTGTTAAGAGTCTGGCTCTAGAAAGAAAGGGGATTGGCACACATTATTGTACATCATTTACATTTGGTATACTTAAAAAAGAAAAAAAAATACATTACTTTCAATTTATACACCACTGCACAGTTAATTTAACCTCTTATTTTAAAAATCTATCATATTAAATGGTCCTAAATACAAGTGTTCAGGTAATGTGTCAGCCTTACAAAAGAGATGGTCCATAGTCCATCTTACAAACTGTCCATAGTCCATGTGATGAAAACAAGTGTACTTTGTGTAAACCGACACACTGACTTTATGCGCAGAAAACCTAGGGTGGAATTCGTATCTACCAACAGCAGTGATGCCTGCGTCAGACTATTTTTTTTTCTCCATAGTTTTGTTTAGCTGAGCAACAAAATCATAAACCTCAAAACCACTTGACCACAAGCTGCTGTGGATGCCTACAGTAAAGACAGCAGAAAGGTGTACAACAAAACTAAAACTTAGGGGTAACAAGGAAGAGAACCCAGCATGAGTGCTGTATGTACAGTAGAGCTAGTCTACTTCACCTAAGCAAGTAAACCACAGGATAAAGGAGATGGAGTGTGCTTCTTGAGGTAACAGAGCAGCAGAGAAGCTGTAACCACTCTAAAACAATTCAAAAACAAGCTGCCGTGCGGGTGGAGATCTGAAGTACCACAAGCATCATCTCATTCTAGCCTTCCCTGGCAAGATACCTTTATACTCCAGGGAGCACATTGGCCCAAGCTCACCAAGTTCAACCAAGACCATCCATTCTAGCATAAGCAATCAAGTCTAATGCTCACATGTTTAATTTAGTCAAAAACCTCATCTACAGTTGCATAGGAAGCAATCTTATATGCTTCCTACATACACATCACAAAGACTGTGGAAAATAACGTATTGGCTGTGAGAGTATGACTTAATAAAGGCCCAAAAAAGTTGTGCCGCAGAAAACAAGACTCCTTGCCACACCAAGTTGTCATTAGAACAGCCACATCCACCAGTGGCCAAATGAAAAGGTAACACACAAAATGACCAACATGTCTCAAACCATTTAAAAACAGTGTGGCACTTCATATCAAAAAGATGTAATACCTTCCACTTTCAGCGGCATACACATGAAGATATCTCTGTTAGCTGCACCAATCATTCAACAACGTAGGTGTTTGTTATGAGGCAATGTAGAGGAAAAGTAAAAGTGGCAAATACAAAATGGACATGGAGAGCATACTTAGTGGAGACCCAAGCCAAAATTACAGGCAGAACAGCCCTAGGTTGCAGTTCACTATACTTGTAAACACACAGATGTTAGAGAGAGCACAGACTTGACTTGGCAGGGTAGGTGCTTGCCATGTATATTGAGAAGTACTTGGTCACCCTGTCTCCCTTTAAGCCATAATCACTGGCACCAAAAATACAAGATATGAAAAACCAGTTTGTCATTATGATAAATATCAAGAGTCTGTTAAATATCAGTTGACTGTTTTAACACTCTGCTCTTTGTAGCGCTAACAGCACTGTGGCAATCAGATGTCTTCCTCAAAAACAATCCTGTCCAATTCCAGTCATGGCCATTCTTAATGTACAAAGGTCAAGCATGGAAACATGAAACATTAGCAGAGGATCCAAAATAAAAAGTATTCACAAAAATGGAGCAAAGCTCGGCTGAAGAAACCATGTTCAATGACATGAGTGGCAGGTGAGAACGGAAGGGCTGAGGCAGACAGCAGTGTGATCCCTATCAAAGTGTGGTTTTACTAGGCTCTGTTCTGGGCCCAAATGGGTTTGTGAAAGTTTACAAGAAAAAAGCCAGCAGAATTCATCCTCTAATACAAACTGGCATCCCTGGACAGCTCTTTTTTTGCACTCTGAACCTTCCTCCTGGTGTCAACACACCCCAACACCAGCTCCCTGATTCCTAACACCCACATAAATTGCACCTTTTGCTCTATATCATCCATAGAGTCCTGTCATTCTCTGTCAACTTTGCTAGTAGTAGCCCTTGTAATGAAAAGTTATGAAAACTCACCTGAATTACATTGCAAAGACAAAAGAGCAGTCTATTGACATTTTTAGCTATGGAACTATCAAGCAAGAGACCAGATATGGGATTAAAAACCACTACCAAATAAAAAATTAAATCTTAAATTACAAAAAAGCAAAGCAGTTAAATTCAACCACTGATAAGATTCTTTTTTTGTAATTTTCCTATTTGCATAAAGCGTCAACCCCAAAATAGAAATTCATTTTTGCATTCTCAAGCATTTCAAATTGAAATGGAATAGAACGGCAACAACCTAAAGAAAGGTAGATCACTTGCCGATATCATTTGTTTACAGCAGTCTTCCATCTGATGGAAACACTTCTGGATGGAAGCAGGGCGGAAGAGTCTGGTCCATAATTACACAAACAACTTATTAACTACTACTGTTTTTAACAATATTGGCCAAACAGGGAGAAAAAAACAAGATAACTTCACAAAGAGAAGCTGTACTGATGTGTGGATGACCAATTTGTGACTCAGGACTAAAGCTTTCTTTATTAAAACAAACTATTGTTACTACTCCTTTTTGTCATCCACACATTAGGTACAGCAAGTTGTAAATAACCCAAATGTAATAAAAAAAACACATTATCAAACAATTGTGATTATCAGCCAAAGGACACTGTATAGCATGCAGGGCTCTACGCTAACCTTTTTTTAACAAGGACACAAAATAAAGTAGGTGCACAATGAAAAATATTTGAGCTATTCCTAGCCACAAATATTCTAATTTCTGGTCACACAATAAAATATTGAAGAGCATATGCAAGTAAAATGGATGCACTGTAGAGCCCTGTTGTGGCAAATAAATTAGTTTTGCCAAAATTAGTGTACCAAAATTTCAATGCAACTATGAAAGAACACAAATGTAACTAGACATTTAGTTTGTCACTTCCATCATCCCAGACACTAACAAGCAGGTTTTGTTCCTCGTGTCTGAAAGTTCAGGGGATGCAACTGATACTGGCAACCTGATTGTATCTACAGCAAACAAAACAAGCTTTCAGAATTTGGCAAACAGTACAGCATTTTAAAAAGTATGAATTATGACAGATGAAAAATAAATAGTGCCGTAATATTTAGAATGTTAAGATGCAGCAATCTTTATTGGTTCTACGGAAAATGTTGATTAATATGTTTTTGTAAGAAATTGGGGGCAGTGGATTTAGAATAATAAAATACCTTCAGGAAATCAGATTTATTTCCAATCATGAAGGTTTCCTATTGTGAGAAAAACTGATGTTCATCTTCAACTAACATCTTCATCACAAAGTGGTAGTAGCAATAGTAGTAATCAATAGTAGTAATCAATAAACCTGTCTAAAATAATTCTTAATATACACTCAATTCACTTCATCTCTCCCTCCCTTGCTCTGTCTGTGTGTGAGCATCCAACTGAATGTAATCCACACACTTTCTACATTCGACAGTGCAAGGTGACTTCTATCCTGGAGTAAGGTGTGAGGAAACACACACACACAACCTAAGAAAGCTCGGAGGGTTCCCACCACACTGCAGCACTACCTCTACCTGCTCTGAGGATATTCTATGCAGTTCCCCAGAACCCTGGAGGACACCCAGCCCACACCCCTATTCTGCCCGTTTCCTTTTCTACACCTCAGCTCATCTCATCTCTCCTTCCACCAAATCAAACAGACCTTCCCACTGACTCAAACTACTTTCCCCACTGCTCCTTTAAGAGGGGTGACCCCAAGGCCTGGGCCTCCAAGGCAACACATGAGACCTGTGAACTAGCAGGCAGGTCAGAGACACCTCGGAGCAGACGTGTGATCGCCTTCAGGAGGGATGTGGGCTGTGGTGGAAAAGAGAAGAGGGGGAATGACTGGAGCTGGAAAACACCCAATTAAACAGACAAGGAGCAGGAGGATGTTGGGACCTGCCGGTGAATTTAGGCTGGGATATTACGTAGGTGTTAACAAGTGTGTTAGTGCATGTGTGTGTGGGGGTGTGTGTGTACTGAGATTGCCTTTTGGTGCATATGTGTGCTGTGCGTGGGCTGCATGTCTCTCACACTTTCCATTCCTCCCTCCCTCTCTGTTTCTCTCTCCCTCCCTCACACCAGGTTGTATTCTTTGAGGTTGAGCTGCAGGATGGTGTCTTTAACAGCAGCAAACACAAAGCGGATGTTTTCCGTGTCAGTGGCGCAGGTGAAGTGGGAGTAGATGATCTTGTCGCTGTCTGGGTTAAGGTCAACAAACATCTTCAGGATGAACTCCCGTCCTGCCTGTGCATCTCTCTGGGGGCCTGGGGATAAACACAGGGGCACAACATTAACACAACTGTAAGAAAGACATCACCAGATCTTAAAAAGGTAAGTGATTTAAACGCATTGTTACTGAATGTAGTGCATGGCTCTAACCCATTTGGCCATGAATTTGTATTTTACTGCAGTTCAATGTCTAGCCACATGGTGTCACTATATACAAACAAAGAAGTGATGAAATTCAACATGTCACTTTCCCAGAAGAGTTTGAGATATGACTATCATATGCTTAACATTTGCCTCAGGACCTGCCATGCTACTGGACATAGCCACATTAGCCAGCGCAGAGAGAACATGGAAAGCAGTTTACCATCAAATTCAGGGAAGTAGTCAACCAAGTGGGAGTACATGATTTTCTCCTCCAGGAGGTCTTTCTTGTTGAGGAACAGTATGACTGAAGAGTTCTGGAACCAGGGATATGTGATGATGGTCCGGAACAGAGCTTTGCTCTCCTCCATCCGATTCTGACAGAGAAAGAGAGGATATTGAAACCAACCAACTAAAAAATCTACTACAATAAATTGAAGTCAAGGAAACCCTTGAAAAAAAAAAAAAAAATACATTTTATAAACTTACAACATATATGCAAACCTAACAAAACCTGCACAACTTGGAGGATTTATTTTAAATACAAATGCATGGACAAATACTGAAAAACAACATTGCTTTCAAACAAACACGCAAAAATGCTCATTCACGAGAGTATTTTGTTTCTTCTAGTCCTAACTGGTTGTTCATTCTAAGTGTTTAATAACTTCGCAGGATCCCACCATTTCAATTTCCAGAACCTACATGTTGACATGTAATCTTCTTTCAGATTTTCCAGTGTGCCTTTACAGGCCCACGGTTGGGCAAGTAAGAGTTAGCTGTGGTCAGAGTTAATATAATCATTGTCTTCTTCCTGTCTGTGTGTCAAGAGAGCGGCCTGTCTGGCTGCTCCTGTGATGTTTACTGTTAGATCAGGTAGACCCAGTGGCAGGGCAGGAGGATCAGGATGTCTTCATCCTCCCTGATTATCTCTGCTCTGCCTAACAACGTGGTCCAGCACTGTATGAAACTCACTGTCATGTGACAGTTTGTTGTTCCAAACCAGATCCTTCCGTTGACTTAACAGCCTGATCATATCATCCTAATTTTAACTGGCTCTTCATTTGAAATTTAAAGACCAACCAGCAAAAATAGACACAAAAAAAGTTACATAAAGACATCAGGTTACAATTAATATCACAAATCCACTACCATCCTACTGAATTATTGTATAAGAGAATAATAAATGACCGACCTAGTGAATTATTGTTTTAGAGACTAATAAATGACATGTTCCATCTTACCTCATTGTCAGACTCTACCAGGACCTGATCATACTCGCTGAGGGCCACAAGAAACATGATTGATGTCACATTTTCAAAACAGTGGATCCACTTCCTCCTTTCTGACCTCTGACCCCCTACATCCACCATCCTTTATGGAGGGGAGGGACAACGACAGATTGAACCATGGCAGGGGGAGAAAAATCAACAATTAGGGACAGGCAGTCAGTCATACCAATTAAATAAAGTGGCCTAAATAAAGATTCATAATACCTGGATTTTTTTACAACCACGTACACCTCTTACAATACAATAAGAATGTCCAGCATCTGGCCTGCTTTAGAGCATGAAACAAACAATAGTCAAATTAACTCCATCTATTTGGAACTAATGACCATGTGGCCACTAGGTTCTGTTTTCCCCGTCAATTCAGACTGATCATTCTTATGCACTTATACTGTACAATATATCAAACAAACTGCAGAGAGGAACAAACCAAGTTAAACCAAAAACAAAATGACAGAAAAGGTATGCACTGTATAGACTCATGATCAGGTTAGTGGATGCAGGTGTGCTAAAGAAGCTAGCTGGGCAAGGCATTGTTGCCCATCTAACTAAGTTAGCCAGTGAGCATACAGATTCAGAATACAAGCCCAGCAGCAGTGTGGGAAGGTAGACGAGCAGCATGGGTGGTTGGGGAGGGGGGCGAATGAGGGAGAGGAGCACAGGGAGAAAGAAGGAAGGAACACAGGGAGATGTGGGTGTGGGAAAGCACATTGTGATCTTTTGGATTAGCTGCCATGATCCCTCTTCACAGACCAAGCATGGGTGCAGAGTGATCGCAGGAATTTTGGAATACTGCTAAATATGATTTTCAACAAACAACCTGGATTTTATCAAATTTTACATGATGGGCAGTGAGTCTATTAATTAGAGTGACTTTTGTTGACAGGAGATATCTGAAGCCTGTCTTAGGGCAGGAACAGGGCAATGTCCATGTTCTATCTATAGGAGGATCTGGCCTTTGTCCGTGTTGTAGAGGAGGATCTGACATTTCCAATGTTCTAGAGCAGGATCCGGTCTTTGTCTACATTCTAGAAGAGGACCAGGGCTTTGTCCACGTTCTAGATGATCTGAATGTGGTTTCTTTAAAAGCTCAGCCAAGTCCTGCTGCTACATGATAGTCATTGGCTGGTGCTGCTGCCAATTCAGGGAGGCATTGATAAATGGGGTCCTCTAGGAGCGCCTGCCTAAAATAAAGCTCCTTCAAATCAACCGACCTCCTTTTCCTGTAAAGGGATGAGTGACCTACTTAGCAGGATAAGCTCTCCTATGGCGGATGAGCACAGGGAAATCATGACATTCTCAACTTCAAAAAGGCAAATAAGAGAGCGAAGCGCCGGGCCGAACGCAGGCGACATGCGTGTTTGTCCTCATGAAAGCCTGCCTTGTGCAGCTGCTTCGAGTCCGAAGCCCTCACACTCACACACCCAGGGTTGGAGACTGTTGCACACATCACATCGATGATTCTGCAGGCTGTGTCCTCAAACACTGGCGTGGTGATTCATGGCCTTCCAGTAGCAGCAGAGTCCAAACGCATTGCAAGCCTGGGAGTTATTTCGAGCGCTGCTGCGCGTAGGAGGGGCTGACATGCTGGCTTCTTATCGATTTGCACTCTTTTGTAAGCACTCGCATTTGCTGAATTCGTCTCCAGCCTCTTGGAGGACGCGGGTGCTACTCCGCACCTTGGTGACCAGTGATCCGTCTTCTCTCACTGGCCATACCTAGGAGGCCTTCTCTACGCTGGCCTGACAAAGACAACCCTAGGAGCAACACCCCAGTGATGTTAGGGCCTAGTCTGTCGAATGAGTAGCGGGGCTTATCATTTGACCCGATCAGTACTGCACCATGCATTGCAGGGTGCAAAAGGGTACAAACTGGAGGTCAAAGCAACAATGAGGAAATACAAGGAAGCCCATGAACCACCGATGTTGGTCTTGTGAGGGAGAGGAGGATTTTTAACCAAAACAAAAAGGCAATCAACATGTCATTTATTTGCTCATTGAGGGAGGAACAAGACACTGGGGGAGGCATGGAGGGGTTAGTAAGTGTGGATTTTTCTTTCTACCTGAAAATGATGCTTTGCAAGTCGAAAGGGTATTCAATGATTCCTGTGGTGGGGATACGAACCCTAAGCACATCTTGTTGAGTTGGTAGATAGTTTGGTTCAGCAATACGATCCAGATCGCTTAGATAGCTACAGACAGAGACAGAGAGACACAGAGGATGAAGCATAACAGCAATACCCCCCCCCCCCCCCGCCCCGCAAAAAAATAAAAGCATGTGGAACAGCAAGTCCCAAACAGGACAAACCATTCCTGAGAGTTTTGGGGGCCAATCCTTTCCCAGTCACCTTTACCAGTCACCTTTACCACCAATCAAACCCCATCATCTCTCAGGAAGTTGGTACAGTCCCAAAGAGCAGCTCTAAGAGACTCTGTCCGTTCCATGTTTTCTATTCCCACCGCTCCTTCATTCTAGTGGGCTCAAATTAAGGCGGTTCGATAAGATCTGGACTGAAGGCCTTTTTTCTGTTTTGTGGTTGTAGTTAGGAGTTGTGATTTGGCCTCAGACAGCCTCGGAGCTGCTGATAGCTGGCTAGGAGTCTCAGAGAGCGTGCAAGCATGGCCCAGAGCTGTGCAGCCAGCAGCGGCAGCGGCGGACGGCAGTGGAGACAGAACAGTGGCGAGAGTAGAGGCAACACTTCAAACTGGTACCTGAAGATTATATTCTCCAGGTCAAAAGGGTACTCAATGATGCCAGTAGTGGGGACTCGAACCCGCAGCACATCCTGCTGAGTGGGAATGTACCCCGGGGCGGCTATTCGATCTAAATCTCTAAGATAACTGTGGAATGAAGGGGGACACTTGACACGTTGCGCGTGCCTGACGCTGCATATGTATACAGGCACACGAAAAGGTATACAAACACACCCGCTCTCTTTCTCAAGCCTACAACACATCACATAAACACAGCAGTAATTTGGCTAGAGCGTGGACTGATTATCGCCCATGTTCTTAGTTCATAGCAAGATAAAGCTGAGTAAGGACAGGAACTGCACTACCAGGTAACTGTTAGAAAATGGATATTGGAAGGAAACCAAGGATATTATAGCTGTATTCTCATACTCCTCCATCAAATAACGAAGGGAGTGCTTGGCTCCCTGAGCTGCCTCTGCCCAATTTGGGAGTCCCCAAGACCTTCATGTACACAAAATAAACATGCCGTTCAGGTTGTCATAGGTTAGTTCAAATAGAACTAAGGTGGAGTAGGATGAGAAACTTCCCCTCCATCTGTCCCCCCCCCCCCCCCACTTTCTCTTTCGGTTAGTCTGTCCCACTGTTACTGCCTTTCACTTTCTCTTTTGAGAAACAATTACAAATACATTCACTACAGTGGACATTCTTAAAAATTCACAAATGTTTCTACCTACTCTTCTCACCACTGTAGCAGTTGAGTGTCTATGCCAGGAATAAACTTACTATTTAGTTGAGTCTGACAGCTGATATTCACGCCTGCGGTCATAGGCCTCCTGGATGCCAGGGTCTGTCCATAGCATCTTTATTGCACTGATGTAGGGCTGTTCAAAGGAACATACCTTCTCCACGTCCACCTCTCTCACCAGTAGTGCATTGGACTGTGGGGTAGAATGGGGGGGAGAAGGAAAGCACGTAAGTAAAAACATTGAAAGCATTCATCTACTATTGGCCTTATTGCACCATATTTGCACTAAGACACACATATGTTCTTATGTCCAACTGCCATACAGATTTTTTTTTTATCCAAAACCCCCATGTTTCAACATTGTTTTCAACATTGACCCATACTTAGTCTATTTAAATTGCCAAATAACCAACCACTATAAGGATTAACAAGAGTAACAAGGATCAATTTATATTATGTAGCCATGATGGCATCACCTTGTAGTTAAACTGAATGTACTTTCATATAATACAACTTTATTTTGTTTTGGACATTTTCATCAATTGGAATTATAATTGAATCAAATGTGTCTAATTTATATGCATATATATGAAAAACCACTTAACTGTAATTGGTCAATAGAGGCCATGTTTTTGACATAGGGGCCCGGTTTAAGCACAGAATAAACAACTTGGTCAAAAAGATGTCAAATATCAAGTTACATGTGAAGATGGGTCATTTGGTTCACTCACATGGGCTCTCAAAAACATCCTTCTCAAGAGCTTAGGCAGAACATGTATTGGCTAGGGGCAATGGGCAAATTGGCTATTGTTTTTTTTTTTTGTTGAAAGCATCCTTAGAGACTCCTGCTTGACTATAAGTGCCAGCTCATTCCAAACGAATAATCACTAATAACTAGTGAATGGCATTTTTTAGTTACGGATTTTTTGAGCAGGCTTTAATCATTTTGTTGTCAATGCTGCAACCACTTAGCTAGTACAATCTAGCTCTCAATCTCAACAGTTCTGGCTTGAATACCAGACAGAGAAGTTTTTTTGGACAACACGACTGGTTAGATGTGGCAGACAGCATTCAGACCTGGTTATTTTCTCTAAATGAGTAGCCTTGTGGACTACCTGGGTAGGCTTCTCTGGATAATAATTACAGCTGTTAATGCCCATCACATGATCCATACATTCCATGTTTTCATATTCTACACTTTTGACTGACTTAAGACATTACAGCGGTTTTGTTCAGCATATTTCAATGATGAATTGGCCTACGCAAAACCAACAACCATTTATCAACACGTTGCTCTGGATAAGAGCCTGTTAAATGATCCACCACTAAACCATTATATTATATTTAGCTGCCTAAGCCACAAATATCTGGCATATTTATACCTAGTACTTCTACCAGAGATTGACAAGTCCAACTTTGTCTCTCCCTTGTATTCATGTACTGTAGCCTTTCATACCAATTCTGACTGGGCCTAAAACGTAATAAGATCGCTGTGTATTAGGTACAAGCATATTGGTGACAATGTCCAAGCCAGCTTACAAACCATTTCAGCAAACTTGAAGTACAGTACACACTCAATAGGCAAACCTAAGCAGAAGTTGTCAATTAATTGACCTTTGCACGCTGTCCATGTCACACAGACTTATGCTTTTACATTGCGCACTCTGTAAGAATGAATTGTCTCATGATATACTCCTGAAATTATTCGGCGTTATTTGCCAAATAAACTAAAATTAACAACAATAGTAACTTGTTAACAAAATCAGACGCCAAAACCGCAATACACACCGAACATTGGGTTTGTTGACTCCAGGATTTCTCAAAGATACATAGTCAGTCTGAAACATGGCTCATCTTGTATTGACAGATTCCTCTGAATAGTTGCAGGCCTAGATAAAGCCTGAAAAGGTATTTCTGTCAACACAACCACATCAGTGACTGTGTGTTTGTACCTAAGGACAGCAATGTGTAATAGCCATCCATTATATGTTTTATGGCATGGTTTACAGCCCTTTTTATGGTCCATTTCAATGTGTTTTGCATTTGATATCGTCAACATGTGTGGTTGGACAATTTCATGCTGAGATTGCCAGCTGACAGAAATTGCCAGTGAGCTGTCCGGAGTAGACGAGAATTCAGAGAAGGCCGGAAGGTAGAAGTCGGTATCTAAATTTAGAGGCAAATTCCTAATGTAGGCTCTACAAGCCATTAAGGGTGTAATGCCTCACGCATTCATATAAACAGTCAAGTACAGGGACTTCCATTGCCATAAAAAAAACTGGGTCATTCGAACTGTACCAAACCGTGACCCGAAACACAATATGTACAGAGCTGTGGGTTGGTACACTGTAACACAGCATTTTGCCCCATTTTCACTTGTTCAAGATATATTAATTTAAGGTTACATTGGTGCACATTTATAAAGATCCCTTAAAAGGGGTCAGAAACCAGGATTTTTCTCATGATCCGAAAATTGGTCTTGCTGAACAAAGTCAGTGGCCATGTGTTAAGCAAGCCTCTCCCTTCTTTTCTGGTGGAAAATAATAAGGCCCCAGGAAAACAACTTGCATTGTGATTGTATAATAACTTAAACCAAATTGTGGAGAACACAGCCATTTCAGATTCATGTAGCGCCTTCCCAAATCACTAGACCCCTTATGTAAAAATGTATTAGCTTGATCTTACAGTGTAAATGAGAGAAACCTTAACTTTGAGATAAAGAAAACAAATAACATGAACCTATAATACTGTAAATTTACAGTATCTCACAGAAGTGAGAACACCCCTCACATTTCCGCAAATATTTGATTATATATTTTCATGTGATAACACTGAAGAAATTTCACTTTGTTACAATGTAAAGTAGTGAGTGTACAAGCATGTATAAGTGTACATTTGCTGTCCCCTCAAAATAACAACTCACAACCATTGGCAACAAGTGAGTACACCCCTAAGGGAAAATGTCCAAATTGGGCCCAATCTCACTTTCGTGAGAAACTATAACAGCAAAAGCCTGATTTTCAATGCAAAATTCAAGACAATCCCTGGAATAGATTCTACTGGATTAACAACTTGTTAGAAACCATGTGCTTCTACAATAACTAATAATCCATCAGATAAAGGGACAATTTGCTTTTGCATCATTCATTTAATTTACTTCTTAATTCAATAAGTAATTTAGCTGACACCCTTATCCAGAGGGAGTGCATACATTTTCGACCTGGTCCTCTGTGTGAATCGAACACACAAAACTGGACGTTGCAAGCACCATACTCAACCAAGTGAGCTACATGGAACAACAAGACGTACGGAAAAAAATTGAACGAGATTCTTGAACAACTATAAATGCAGCACTACTTATGATGGTCAAACAGAAAACAGCATCGAGACTCTGCTTTGCAGAACATACAGGTACTACCCATAATAAAAACTAAAATGTTGCTATTGCACCCCATGGCATAGAAGCGATTTCTTCATCTTTGCATTTCGTAGCTGTAGAAAGTCCAAACCGCACCTAGAGTAGGTGACATTGTACGCAAACTGAAACAGAGGCATTTTGGTAATACTCTTTAGATACAGTGGACCCTAAGGGGCTTCCCCATGTTTAACCTAATGTTGTGACCAAGAGACACCAATGACATTAAAATGATTATGGATCTTGAATAATGCAGGTTTTATAAAGTATAAAGGTGTTGATCCTCATCAGGCCTCTAGGTTATGAATAGGAGTTGTGCTATGGCCAGGTTATTCTGAAAAAGATACCAGTTTGATGTCAAAACGTCACTCATCATCCAATAGATGAAATGAGATAAAAGCAATACATCTCTGCATTTTCGGTTCAGTGCTCCAACTAATTCTTGCCTGGAAATATTCCTTACGGCATTTTTGCATTGGTAAGCCTTTTTTGCCAGATATGCTTTGCCCCACAGCACACCTAAATGTAGCCTTAACAACTTATAAACAAAGTCAACCGTTGCTGTTATTTATCAGAGCGACTTATGGTGGGGTGCATTCACCTTCAGATAGCCACAGTCAGTGGGTCAACTACAAGCAAAAAAACAAATACTCTATCTTGACACAAAACATGATTCAAAAATAATTTTGATATGGATGGTTAGTCCTCACATTCATAGGTGTACATGAATGCGTGGTCACATGTCTACAGCCCATTACCTCAGCTTCTTACTGAAGCAGGCAGGGTGGGAGCTGCGGATTGCCACATTAAAGAACATATGATTTTACTGAGTGACGTTGGCCATAAATTTTGTGAGACCAAATCCTAGGCCAGTGCCTCTAACTAAAAACAAAATGCTATCAATGCCACCAGGGGAAGTAATTAGTCAGGAGCCTTGATACAGTAGGAGCACCTCTGATTAACCTGTCATAATTGAAATATATCCATTTCACTGTGTTTGGATATCACGCAATACCAGGTCATCTGCATACGTCAGGAGTCAATGATCCATTCAAGAACTAAGGTAATGGTGCCTGCCCATTTGATGCTCCAATGAGTGCTCTTTAACATAGCCAGGCCATGGTTTCCCAGCCTTTTGTTCCCAAGGGACTCCTTTTTCACAATGGAAAAGTACATCGCAGACTTGAATAATCCTGATTTCCCCGACTGTTATTTTACTACCAAATATTATAAAAACATGCAGTACATAAAATCTCAATTACAATACAGTCCCCATCCACTCCTGCTATCGGCCAGCCAGACTCACCTTGTTCTGTTCATACTTGTACTGGATTTTGAGGGTCTCGGAGGCACGGATCATGGACTGCATTGAAGTGAAGATGTTCTGGTACACCAGCTTGGTGAAGCCCCTCTTGTCCTCGTCTGTGTAGCCCGTCCCGTGGATGATGCGCATCTGTTTGATGAAGGTGCTTTTGCCGCTCTCGCCAGTGCCTGCAGGAACAGATAAGATCACAGACCGGTCAGAGCAGGGACACACTCATGCCTCTGGTTTGAGAGTCAAGACCCCTATACTCCTCCACATGACCAGTCACACGAAAGCCACACTAGGGGGGGATATTGGCAAGTACCTTGCGATACGATATAGATCACAATACATGTTACGATTCAATACATCACAATATCATAACTGAATCATGATACTTACTGAAGTGCTAAAAAAAAAAAATCAAATAATATTAGGCTATATACTTGAAAAGACAATCTTTAGCTAATCCCCATGACCAACCCATAATTAATAAAAGAACCACTCAATATGAACGAACTTAGAACTCCTAAATGTAACCCTTTAGACCCCAATAGATTTCTAGAATGCTGCTGATTACATTTATATTCACACATTTCAAACAAAATACAATTACAAGTTAACTTTGTTTTTAAAAGCACACACACTTCTTTAATTTGACAACACATTAATGTAATATTTGTTTTCCCCAATTAGCAATCAATTGAAAGAACAAACGTCTAAGTTTGCATAAAACGATGTATTGCAACAAGATTGAGACAGCAGTCCCATTAGGTCCACACAGATGCATTGCTAGGATCACAATTAATTTGTGGTTATACACTGTCATGAAAGGAAGTTATCACTACAGGGTTGCTGTTGTCATCTAAAAGATATTACCAGCATTTCACAGCATAAAATATGGACAATACAAAACTTATAGCCACCGTTCTCACCTTGACATCATTATCGCTTCCAAAGACGTTTCTAACTTCGCATCACCGAAACAATCTCTTCTAAGTCGTGGCCACTTTGGCGCTATCATTTTAAGTAAGGAAATTAACAAAAAAAAAGTCAAATGACGACATAACCTTTTCTGGTTTCTTATTAATTATGACATCCATGGGAATACAGTAACAGGGTTTTATCAGGTAGATTTTGTAACAGTAATAGTTGTGTATATGTCAAAGAAACATGCCCGTTCAGCGACAGCTACAGTAATTTAAAAGACGCCTGTCGACAGCATGAATAAAAATCGATTCTAGAGATCGGAAAATAGATACAATATTGTGAAAAAAATTATAATGATTTTACATGAAATCCCTGTATTGGCACAGCACTACGCCACACAAGGTTTTATCCAGAAAACCAAGTGTACTTCGTATCAAAATAGCACATAATGCTATGATTACATAACACTTCAACAATGCTACAAGAAAGGAGGGTTGATAGTTACAAATCAGAAACTTATTTCCACGCTCAAAATGAATTTTGGGGAAAACACAGGAAGTAAAAAATCAGACTACAGTAGACATAGTAATGTAGAGCTCTATAAAATAATCCTTGCAATTTTTTGGTCCAATTACATTTATTTTCTTTCCAAATTCTGTCATACCTTTTTGTTATTCTGTTTTTAATATCACACCTCTTCATAAAAAACCTAGTCAGCTGTAATATTTTCATCCTTTTTCCTTCATCCACTAATTACGATGTTAGTCAACAAGCGCATCACTGCTAGGCAGGCAAAACTGTCAGAATGACATATTGGTTTCTGGCAGCTCCCATGCCTGCAGTGTGAGTATGATTTCTATGAGAAATATCTGCACACACACCGCAAGAAAATCATAAACTTGAACATAAACTCTGCCGTTAATGTTGATTCATTTGAAGGGTACTTCAGCATTTTTAACTAACACTATGAAGTGAGCGATAAGATCCATGTGAAACCGCTACAAAACCACTGAGCAAAAAGGCACAAAATGCAGTGGTCATTATTACTAATATTACGTGACAAAAAGATTTAGATAACACTATTTTCGTTCTCTGTTTAGGTCTGGATTACGTGATTCAGCAAGTCGGAAATTACAGGGCAATAGCATTTCTCTTCAACATCTTTGGTGCAGAAGAGGTTCCAGCAGTTGTTGGGTCGGTCATGCTGAAGCTCAGTAAACACACTTGTCACACTACGGCTCTGCACTGTATTTATTTTTCAAGCTCTGGTGACATCCCAATTTCACAAATCTAGTCTACAAATAAGTGGTTGTCACAGAGGGGTGCATAACTGTAGTAAAACTAGTATTAGCGCATTCTCTCTTTTTTTTTTTTTTTTTTAAAGGCTGCCAATTTGCTTTCAGCACTGACGAAAATTCTCTCTCATGGTTATTGTACCTCGGCAGCAGGTGCTTCGCACTAAAAGTTTAGAACATTTTATCGCAAGTAAATCATAGTATACATTCTACAGAAACTAAAGGCCATTGCAACACAGCATCTTAGCACAGAAACAGGCCAATTGAGGAGCCATCTTGTGTGCAGGCATTTCCTGGCCTTGCCTCAGTGACTCTAGTGAATGTTACTGATCCTGCCGCTACTACTACATTAGGCTCTAGAGACAATAGCAGAGTTCAGCAAGACGACTTAAGGAAGATGTGATAGACCCATACAACTTCAAAAACACAGCACATACGGTCTCCCAGTGGATGTCCTGACATAGTTTTGTTCATAATAGAACAGTGGTACATTTGGTATTGGGGAATCTACAGCATAAAACAGCAAGTGTGGTTTTCTCCACAGCTCCCCCTCCAACCACCCAACCATCCATCCTCTCCAGGTAGCCAGGCTGAGTCACAACAGCAGCTCAACTCTCCTTCTCGGGTGTTCTCTCTCATTCAGCTCTCCCCCTCGCTTCTTCTTTCTTCCCCTCTTCTTAGTGTGAGAACTGCATGCTTCCATGGCAGGCTGGGGAGAAACATGAAGTAGCCCATTGCATAACGGCTGTTGTCTTTGCTTCTGTAGACCTGGATGCATGGCAGCAGCTGCTAAAGAAGAGGCAAGACTTCCTCTCTAGCACAGGTATCTGAAATGCACAGCTGAAAGCCAGTCCTTCAGACATCAGCTACCATTTGATTAAGGTTTAAGATGTAGAGTTTTCTGCATTTCTTTTTTCTTAGCACATGAAGTCTAAGCTCTTAGCCTTAGTGTCAGGTGAATGGGCTTTTCAAACATAGCAGGCTTTTAATAAAATACTGATCAGAACAGTGTGTGTGTGGGGTACTGTATGCATTACTCTAGTCTCTGTGATAAAACTAAATTGAGGAGTGTCTGAATACCCCAACCGGCTTTCAGCAAAGGATCACTGCACCTCAGTTAACTAGGTCAGGCCAGACAGTTCACTATAGACAGGCCAACTTAAAGAGCCACAATTAGTCCTACACACCTGTCTCTTCCCATCTAACAAGAATGGAGACACACAATGGAACCATGGAGCAAAGTCAAGGGACATGGTAACATGGTTATCATACCAGGTACTGTGTAGAATCACAGATTATGAGGGCTGGACAAGGCATGAGCAATCAATAGAATCAGGCGGAGGAATCGCACACAATGAATTTCCAGGAAAAGCTCAGAAAGCACACAGAGACCTCAGTCATGAGTGAGGAAATTCTTGGAGGCAGGATACAATCTGGTGTTTTTGTCCCCCCTTTCTCAAGTCAAACATCAGCTCAGCAACCAAAGATCTAGGAAATAATCTATATTCAACACTAGTACTGTTGCTAGAGTTGGAGAAAAATTTCTTGTTACCATGGCAGCTACTCAATTATCAATGATTTTAGAAAGTCCTCCATGTTATTCCCCGCGTTACTGCCCACTTAAATCGTTTAAGGAAAGGCAACTCTATCATGCTCCAGTTTATTCATAAAATATACTGTAAACAAACAAATCCATTTTGTTAGGACAAAACCAGCTCCACTGTTCTTTCTCCATGTTTATTTAGGTAGTATCCAACATAATTGCCAGAGCAGGTATGTTGAAAAGCTTTGTTCAGATCAACCATGAGCACTTTCTTCTAATTAGCCTACTTCCAGTATTCAATAATGGTAACCCAGTTTCAAATGACAGGCTTACTTAATGAGACATGTTCAAATTACATCCTGAGGAAATAAAAGGCAGGCCTAATTTTGACCCATCATTATTATATAATTAACATTGTGCACGTCCTCAGTAAATACAATGTAATAAGTAATTTCTTGGACAGAATACGTAATCATAAAAAGGAATTACTCCAAGGAAACAGTGGGCTGGAGACATCCAGCTCCATAAATGCCTTTGCTTTGTAGAATAATAATTTATCTACCCGATACCACAAGGAATTAGGCCCATATACTTGGTTGCTATTTTTCAGAGAGGGGTGGAGGTATTGGTTCCAGTTATGATCTCTAAATATATGGAAACAGAACTTAATCCAAGCATTGGAACAATTACCCAAGTCTTAAGTTCTATATTAAGTTCTAGGGCTGGTTATCGGCACTGATAACCAGACCTTTTGATTCGAAAGGTCTGGATTAGATATTCAATAAATTTGGATATAAGGATAATTACAAGGCCAATATTGATGAGAGATTCTCTGAAAATGAAGGGTGAGCTGCGCAGGAAACCCTTTAGCTTGTGTAACATGGTAGTATACTAAAGAATAAGATTAAACTGGAGGCCCGCATATGAAACCAAAATATAGAAATCTGCTGCAAACCGTTCAACTGAAAGATACAGCTGAACGAGTAACTAAAAGGACTTGTTACTCTCAAATCAGTAAAAAGTTGTTCAGCAAGAAAAAAAATCACAAACAGCACATCACTAGTGACAACAGAGCTGCCAAGACTGCTGGCTGCTGCTCCAGGAAAATGTCTAGAATCTCCAGCACACCATTCCACCAGGTCACCACATCAATCAGCAGCTTAAGTAAAGGCAGAACCAACTTCTGCTCGTCTTTAAGCAAATGGCCGGCCGAAGTGCAACAGTGAAAAAAAGGTTGCGATGCACCTCACCTAACCAAGCAAGCGTGTGATCTCTGCAAGCTTGAGAACAACCCACAAGGCTAAGTTGAGTTGGTGTGCAAAATGGCAGCTCCATTAATGCCACAACACGTATCATATTAGCAGCATTGTCCGTCACGATGGCTGGTTCTTTCACTCTTACCGCCCACTCATTTAACAACTCCAAAGAGAAAACGCATAGATTCTTAAAAATCCATCTCTGGAATTTAAAAACCAATTTCAGAATGTCCAGACAAGAACACCAATACATCTGAAAATCAATATAAGATAAAATGTCACCAAAACTTCAAACACCAGAAAGAAGCCAGACCATCAGTGACAGGAGTGATGTGTCACTTCACCACAGACCCAGGACTTCATGAATAACCATTACCTCAGAGTGACAAAATTGGTCACATTTCACTTGGTTGGCAGTGGAGAGCCACAGAATGCCTACCACTCCAAACTAATAGAGGGCAATAACTTCAGGCTGAGGATTACTTCCTCTCAGAGGAGAACAAAACCATGCAGTAAGTGTGACAAAGTGTAGGGGTTAGGCCCACTTTTGTAAATGATTCTCCAAAGTTGCCCTGCGATGCAATGAGGCAACTAGCTCAGCAAAATGTCACCAGGACACAGGCTGTGTTCGCAGGGAGGCTTCTCCGGGTCAGGTATTTAACAGGCTGGGTTTTAACAGATCTTGAAACCGTAACACTTTGTGAACCATTCAGCCAGAGAAGATTTGCATTGAAGTTTCCCATTTCTTGATGTTGGACAGCGGCTCCGGACAAGCAGTCTAGTAGCTGTAGCGAGATATAACATTTTACATTATTCATTTCCCGTGACCGTGTCACAAGACGATCCCATCCCCTGTCCCTCCCCCATATAGGTCTGTGCTGGTGCAGCAGCTTGGCAAAGGCTGCTTCCTGAGTCAGTCGGACTAGCAGGCACTAGGTATGATGTACATCTCAGTGGTATACAGGGGTCTTCTCTCCTTTCCTTCATATGCACTAAGATGAAATAACTACACACGTGAAATTACCACAAACTGGTACAGCTCCTCACTCACTCAGCCTGTGTTTTTCAGCTCAGTACAGATTGAGAGGAGACCGTCTTGTTTGTAGCAGGTTTTCTTTTTTTTTCTTCACTAAAGGGTAATCTCTGAGCATCCACTGAGTAGAGGCAGAGGGAAAGAGAATCTCTGTTGAGAACAGCTCTATTCCAGTTTTGGGGGCATTCTCAGCATTCTTTTCCTTGTAAAGGACTTAAATGTCCATCTAATCATTTGCCTATTTTGGTTCCCATCTAATCAGAACCAACAGTACTGGAAAAGCAATATCTCCCAACGAGTAAAGGAATAGTGGGTTTTGGAATACTTTCTTCGCACTGACCAGCTAACTTTCTTGAACTTAAAAAATAATTGTGTTGGGGTATATGGCCTTCACATGTACTGTAATCAAATCACCAGGCCTTCACATGTACTGTGAACTAGACACACGCCACTGGTGAACCCAGACTAAGCAGAAAAACACACCGCCTAGAAAAGGATAGGCACTATTAGGCCACAAGGGGTGACCTAGCCTCATATCTTACTTGTTGAGTAAGTGTCTTGGTATCAAAGCATCATCATGAGTGGCATTGAAATTAACATTGGTATAGACTTAAAACCCAAGACTCAGTAGTTACAAATGAATATAGAGTCTAGGCTTGACATATAGTGCCTCAGAATGTATTCAGATCCCTTCAAATTCTCCAAATTTATTGTAAATAAGAAAAGGAAATCTCATGTACAGACAAGTATTCAGACATGTTATCCAGTACTTTGTAGAAGCACCTTTGACAGAAACCAGAGCGTTGAGTCTTGTTGAGTAAGCCCCTACAAGAATACCTGAATTTGCCCCTTACCAGCACAGATGGTATTCAGGCATAATAGTTTGATTTTGATCTAAACAGAACAGAATAGTTCCCTCAACCTCTCAGAGTCCTTAAAGCATGTCATATGTAATTTACACAGTAGAGCCTTCCATCCAGCCACCCTAAAATAAATGCCTGAATGATGGAGCGCTCCAGAGATGGTTGTCCTTCCGGCAGGTTCTGCTATGAAATGTAGCACTGTTGGAGTAGAAGCACCTTTGGCAGCACTTGTTTCTTGGTCACCTCCCTGACCAAAGCCTTTCTTGTCCGGTTACTTTGGCCACGTGGCCAGCTTTAGCAGGAGACTCCATGGTTCCAAACATCTTACATCACAATCAATAATGGACTCACGTCTAATCAATTGAATTAGGATTCCTACCAACTTCTAGGGACATCAAGGATTATCAAAGGATGTAGAACTGAGCTGAATTGGAATTACGTCAAAGGGTCTGAATATTTCATTTTCAATGAATTGGCACAAAATTCGGAAATGTGTTTTTTATTTGTTATGGGTCATTCAAATGTATGAATGATTCCAAAAAACGACATCTATAACACAAAAGGGTCTGAATACTTTCCGAAGGCAGCGAAGGTTTTATGGCTTTCAGAGACTGCCACATAACCGCTGAAACTGCTGTATCAATATTACTGTTTGCACAACCAACAGAGCAGACGAGCACAGGTTAGACTACAAATAGCAGGCCAAAGGCTGTTTTCGCACAGAGATTAAACTAGTCTACATTTCATTGCCCAGTTAACATCAATAAGCAATCATTTTCAAAACTGAAAAGACAATCCCATGATCAGTCTGTTCATTCATTCCATCACTTCTGTGCTGCTCAGGAAAGCCTAGCTTCTCATTGTCAGGCATTGTTTGAAACCACAGCAATGTCTAATGTGACACTATTAGTCTTGTGAGCCTAAACAACATGTGATAAAAAATGTCAGCTGTGCCTATAGTAACAAAGTGGGCCAAAACATGAGATCAGCACTATGCTTACATGCATGATGGTGAACACAATATAATAAAGTAAACATTAGTTTGCCACTTGTATTCAATTTGAAAAGAGTATTTGGGGCTACAAGGCCCATACAGGAATAAAACCCACAACTGTGGTGCCATGGCATTACCACAACCAGCTGTCAGGCACACATGTCCCAAGTCAGTGAGTCAAAGGAACTGTCATTACAGCAGCGGAGCAGAACTCATAGCCGCCGCCGCCACCACCCCAAACTGCGCTGTGCCAGGAAGTGAAGGATTATTATTATAATATGACATGGAAATCCTGTGGCTACACCACACTTTGCATGGCGATAAAGCTCCCATGCAAACACGCTCTCTATTCTCATCTAACTGAAGGCACCACCAGCTAACATTAACACAGCAATAATGCACCACTTGAAAAAACAATGCCAGCCCCTATCTCAAAGAGAAAGGCACCCACTGCCTGCAGGCCAAGAGTTATCCCTCGGTGGAAGACTACGAGCACACCTTGTGTGTACTACAGACTCACCCCCAGGTCAGGATGAACCGGACCACCACTCCAACAACCACTGGGGGGGGGTGAATGCAACGCATAATTAATAACTGATGTGCACATTAAAACAGATGTTTTGGCAGTGGAACTGACCATTTGCATGTTTATAAAATTAATATGTATGATCAAATCAAATGTTGATTATATAACATTTGATTTTAACAATGTTAACAAACCAAAGGTTATTTTGAACCCTAACCCACTTCGTAAGCAATATATGCACACTAACAGTAAAACAATTTCTTACTGGCGCAATAGATTTTCTTTTTAATTAACAAAAGGAGTAAATTCATAAAGAATGACAATTTGTTTATACAGAAGTACCATTACAGAGTCAATACGCAGGAGGACATGGTAGTCAAAGTTTATGTACATACAGGGTCCAGTTAAGATGACTAGGAAACAAAAAAGATAAACCGTAACATCAGTGCATGTGATGAGTGTTTATATGCATGTTGAGTGTGTTTGAATAGTCAGTACTAAGGGTAAGTGCTAAAAGCGGAATACGGAGACGGTCCGGGTTGCCACTGAATAATAATTTTGCCGTCATGAAAGCCATGGATGTCACTGCAATCAATATCATTCAGAGCAAGAGAGCCTCGGCCATAATGTATGACGAGAGAAACTACTGGCACACAAATCAAATGCATGAGGTTGTCGGGAGCAGGGGAATCTTAGACACAAATGTTATGAAGATAGTTGTGTGCCATAAACTAGTATGACAGGTCAAGTCAACTGCGGATTAAAGGGATAGTTCATGATTTTGGAAGATGTTTATGGATACATTCTTTGAAGAAAGTGGCAAAATAGTGTTAGCACAATTGCTAACAAACTGGACCCTTCAACAACGATTAAAACAAACCAAGGTCCCATTCAAAAAATTTAGGCTATGCATTTACAACTGGAAGTAGCACAGGATAACAGAGTTTGCTAATTGACGTTTTTATTTTCCCAAATGTGAGTGATTCACTTAAGTTATTTTCATTGCTGTGGTTACTGACACAGCAAGTGCGTGAAGGCACCTGACTAGAGGGAAAATAACCTCTGTTACGCTTTTGTGTAAATTCTTTAAATTGGCAATTTATTTTTAACTATATGAAAGATAACAGTATGAAAGCAAACAACACTGATATAACACAGAAACATATTGTAATGTTTTCAGAGCTTTTCATTTCTTTAAAACTAGTCAATGGCTTAACTGAAATGGAATAGAAAACATCTTAAGTTAACAAGATTGTTCATTTGAAGTTTTATCACTTTGACACTACTCGATATACAAGCAGACACTTAAAGGCAACACTTAAAGGCCAAATGTTTAAAATTACAAGCAGAAAAATACAGGAAGTGAGCCTGCATAAGCCTTTCAAAGCAGTTGTCTGACAATCAGATCAAAACATGGTTCGTGGTGTGCATGCCATGTTTATACCTGCATAAACATGGTAGCCAGGAGAGGCAGGAGATAAAGTGCTTTATTGCAAAACTCCCAAACTAACCCTTTTAGGCAGTTGAGACAGTCAGGTGCTCAAATGTAATGTGCCTTAGTAGGCTGGTAAATAAGAGGTGTTCAATCGAAAGAGAGATCTTTGGGTGTGCCGAAACACAAATACACATCTTACCTCCTGATCTCCTGCGCATCTCAACAGGTGCTTTGTGCACGTACTAAATAACCAGCTAAAAAAATAAAGAAAAGACTGATCTGAATTGTGTGTTAAATCACACCAGACCTAGACGTGTCAAGGTCACATAAGGAATGCGCTGGTCATCAGTTACAAGCAGCATTAACATCAGTGCTCAAGCATTAACCCCAAAATGACAGAGCTAAATCAGAGAAAGCTGAATGTCTTCCATTTGTTTTTGTAGAAGCTTGCTGACTAAGGGACCACTGTGCTAAGGACAATATAGGAACACTGTTCACTGGATACAAAGCAGAGGGCTTGCTCTGTAGATCTGGGTCAGGTGTAGAGTGACAGTGAAGTGAGGGCGTGTCCATGTGTACAACAGCCTGTGGCCAGGGAGAAAGGGCAATCAGCAGCAAGCAGATATATTTTCTTTTAACAGGCATGCACAGTCACAGCAAAAAAAAAAAGAAAAAAAGAAAAGGGCCAGTTCAGAACCATTTCTAATTACTGTGTACACACAGACATTCCTGACACAGCTCTCTCTATAGACATCTCAGAGGGTTTTGTCACACCGAGCGATTCATTGGATGTGAACCGCGGCACTTTGGCTGCGGAGGGAGGTAGAGGTGGGCCACCCTGTGGGAGGCAGAGGGGAATAGGGAGGTACATCAATCCACTCACAGCAAAGCAGCCTCATTAGCCAGAGGACAGCTCCCCCAGGACATCAACAGTTGGACAGGCCTGGGATATGACTGTAGTTAAGCATTCAAAATGCATTTGCAGATTCTGGCAAGGGTGATGTGTTTCTCGGTGTCCCTTCATTTTGGTCAGTCCCAAGGAAGGGACAGCAAGGCTTCTCTCGATGCCTCTGCTGATACTGAATAGATACTAATTACAACAATCTACAACCAGACTCATCAAATACCCCAATACAACACACTGTCTACAACCAGGGTCATCAAATACCCCAATACAACACACGGTCTACAACCAGGCTCATCAAATACCCCAATACAACACACTGTCTACAACCAGGCTCATCAAATACCCCAATACAACACACGGTCTACAACCAGACTCATCAAATACCCCAATACAACATACTGTCTACAACCAGGCTCATCAAATACCTCAATACAACACACTGTCTACAACCAGGCTCATCAAATACCCCAATACAACACACTGTCTACAACCAGGCTCATCAAATACCCCAATACAACACACTGTCTACAACCAGGCTCATCAAATACCCCAATACAACACACGGTCTACAACCAGACTCATCAAATACCCCAATACAACATACTGTCTACAACCAGGCTCATCAAATACCCCAATACAACACACGGTCTACAACCAGACTCATCAAATACCCCAATACAACATACTGTCTACAACCAGGGTCATCATGTAACTTAAGGTTGTACACAAATTTCACAAATATCATCAACAACAGTTCAAGTAATGCCAATATTCTATGATAACGCAACAGGCTTACAGCTTACTGATCAAACTTAACATTACTGTAGAACCGTTTATAATGTGGCTGTCTTAAATAAATCTATTTCAAGCAATAGATCTCAGCCTATATTTTAACTCAGGCAGTGATCTAGGCTCAAAAGAAGGGCGACCAAGGCAAAAACTATTTCCTTATATTGCTAAATTATTACACAGCTTTTTAATAAATCATAAAATGCAAACAAGCCTATGGAAATTACAGAAGGGATTACTAAAAAAAAAATCCACAATTTGAATTTACTGATCTGAGGCATCTAATAAAAAGGTTGGCAAATGTTGAGGACGGCCCGGGTCCAAAATGCAGAAGTCCAAAGTCAGGGAACATGTCACACTGAAAAGGAAACTGGGTTGTATGGCACTACTGCAAGACTGAATACCGGCGGTAAGACGGCGCTACAAGCAGCGGGGTAAGTTCATTTAAAGGCATGTCAAGGGGGAATCGGACATGCAAAAGTTAGGTACATCCAAAGACATGATAAAGCAACACTCCCTTCCTACAAACCCTTGCTCGAGCAATCAAAAGTCCCCTTAAACACGAAATTCTATGCTATGTATTGGACTCTTTTTAAAAAAAAAAAAAAAACTCTGCAGACAGTGCCAATTCTGTTTTCGAAGGCAGGGTCAAATTTCCTTTCAGACCGTACATAAAAATACAAGACTGGCGTACAAAGCATTAGACATTTTAAAAAGAAAAAACTAGTTTAATGATTAGCGATACCTGATTATTTTTTTTCCAATAAATACATTTCAATGTAAACAGAGTTGTGAGTCATTTATTGCATAGATTAAAAGTACTGCAAAACAAATCAAAAGACTTGATGTGGTATTTGAAATGTCATAACAATCATGCAGCTTTACTTTTATGAAACAGTCTGAATAACTTGCATAACCATCAGAATAAATGACAGAATACTTTAGTGTCAGCCCTACCCAATACATTTAAAACAACAATATGCAGGCCAGTAGCAGTTCTGCCCAATGAGTAAAAGTTCACTATGACCTATGGTCAGACGGCAAAATAATCAGTTTTATCATAACAAAAGTCATTACGATATTAACAAATGCTTCAGGATGAATTTTCAATATTCATGTTTTAGTGTAGTTTTGTCAATTTTCTTCAACCTCACCTAGCTTGTTTGAAACATGTACAACTAGCAACCTGACAGCAAAAGCGACTCATGTCAGGGAACTAAAAGAGGAAGTAAATCATCGCAATTACATTATAGCCCACCGCCTCCCCTCACCGCAATGGTGTGTTCACAAAATAAACTAAATAATATTTCTAAATTACAATGAACCCCTAGGTCTCTACAGGCATGTCCTATACAGGAGATGACCTCAAAAACACAGAGTGAGTACCCTAAACAATTAACATTACTCAGTTACTAATAAGCGGCAGATCTGGTGAACAACAGTTAAACTATCTCAGGTTTCTGCTACGGTGTGAGAGTGCCGTAATTGTCTGTGGAAATCATCTCCTGCTTTGTTTTTACCTTTATTTGTTTGCCTGTTTTTATGTAGGTCTAAAACAATAACACGTGTCCATGTTTTCCAATATATAATTCTCTCTACTGTACCTGAAAACAATATAGTACATTATACAACTGCATTGAACTAAACATTATGTTCAAACACTAGAGTTTGAGCACTAAATTACCAGAAATTCCCATTCAAGACATCCATCCATCCATATCAAATTAGTACAGCAACAGATTTATTTCCCATAGTGCCCACGCCTATGTTGATACCCGTTGGTGCCTCCAAAGGATGAATAGGTACAACCATCTCAGTGATGTACTACTAATTCAAAAGATTCAGTCAATTAAACATTTTTAAAAATATGGTTGTTTCTTTCAACCACCAAGTTTCTAGCACTACACAATCAAATGACCTCTCCTGACCACTTATTGAGACATGTTTGTCAAATCTAGTGTTAAACAAGGCGATAGGGAATGCCTCACCTATTTAGATATTACATTTTGTCTGCATTGTTGAAAATCCAATAAGTTTGTTAAACACTTAATTAAGAATGTAAAGCTTAAGGTTGCTTTCTGGTGCCATCTTGGCCGTAAGTGAATCAGGTTGAAACCTACCAAGAAAACTCCAAGACGCACAAGTAGCAGTTGGCTACCATAGACGTGACACTTGATACCTTTGGGAGATAGTAAATTCCACTGGTGTTTTACTAATGATCATGGGTTAAAATCTGAACACTAAGTGCTTTAAAATAAAAGCTTGGGTCACGTATCCATTATTATTTATTTGAATTAGTTATTTGACTATAAAAAGGCTTTCCTCTTTGTATTATTAGGTGTTCCAAGTAACAATTTAGATATAATACATTATTTGATTTAATTTGTTGATAGCTAGAAGCTAGAATGATATGATTAAGCCTATGTTCAGCCAAAGTCCCCCAGAGTAATTAACAAAATGAGAGTTTGATCAATATAAAATAACAGACCCAGGGGTCTTTCTGTTTCAGAGTAGTATGTTTAAGGTTTCAAACATATATAATATTCTTAATCCATCAAGTGACTTAATGATATCACAGGTTTCATATAAGGTTAAAGTTTACAGGAGAGACAAGTTTGGACGAAAGCAATAACTAATGACATGGATATGTAACCTAGCAACAAAAATGCAACACAATCCTTCTCCCGCCACACACAGGATTTGTAATCACAGGATTTTGTGAGAACGAGCTTAAAACCACATGGTTCGAGATGACAACACGAAAGAATCTGGTGGATAGTCTGCTGGGTCAGAGTATTACTTACTCCATTATTGGGCAGGGGCGTAATATATTCCTCCATTCACTGAACGATGACGTTTCTCATAATTTCGACACTATGTCTTGATACGAGCAGAACTGTTGACTGCGGTTTCTAGGCAACCCAACGTGACTGAGCTGAATGGTGCATGCTGACTGCTGCACACAGCTGCAGAACAGAGGGGCAGCAGGGAACAGGGACAATTCGCTAACTCTAGATTTAAAGGGGCCATATGTAAGATTAAGGTACCACAAGCATAAATGACCAAAATATATTCACTAATCATATAATAAAGCTAACGATTTGAAATCGTTGCCAGTACCTGAAATACTCCCCATTTAAACTATCTGTCCGGTCCGTCTATTAGTTTGCATTCACTGGTAATGTACTCATTCTCGCTTTACACACTGGCTGCACTATCCTCCCAAACTGAAACCACCCGGGACTAGCTAAAACTCCTATTGTCTCGCACAAGAAGGGAAGAGGAGGAGACATGATATTGTTTAAGTTCACTCTTGTAAAAGTTAGATGCAGTATTCTATACAGTGTCCCTTTAAAACTTAAGTCTAACCCACAATATAATTTGTCTGAACCACAAACCAACCCACAGATTGAAGGTTAACTGTTTTTGTTTGTCATTTTTGAGGGGGGAGAGTCTGACAAGATGTAGGGCTACTCTCTGCCTTGACCTATAATTATGGATATGAAAATATGGCACATGAACAAAAACATGGCAACACACCGAAACTGAAACGAAAGCGTTAGAGAGAAACCCCAATTCACAGCTGCAGAAGCTCAGACTGTCCATATTTCACTTGTGACTTTCATTAGCTACACCACATAGTGGTGCTTTAAAGTCTGCCTGCCAACAGCTCTAAACAGCTAACACAATCAGCTACACCACTGAAGCACAATCACAAAGGAACAGCTAATTTTTCTTCTTAACACACCACTACCAGTAAACTCTGGAAAGGCCCATGACAGGCGCCAAGTTGTTAGCCTATTGAATTTTTACTAACTTTCTTGCACAAGCGACCTTCAGTAGGTAATCAGAGGCCTGTGCAGGCCACATTTCGTATATGGCCTATACAACGGCAGGACGAGTACTGTACACAGGATACAGCAGGGTTGTTTTGCCATGGTAAGTCTACTCATACCATTTAATAATACAAGAGTCAATAACACACAAAACTCAATGCAATATTCCTTGAACAAGCTAACAAGCTACCGCAGTACCATTTTATTAAAAATACCAAGTTCGGTTAAAATAGGCTGCCTTATCAAATATTAAATAGTGCACTGTTCCTCCAGTACTAATAATATGCACACAGAATAATTATAATACCTATAATTACACACTTAAAAAGGTACATAGACTTAAACGACGCATATTCTCAGTATGTCTCCCATTATAAATGCTATAGAACAGTGTACAGAGTGCTTGTTTTAAATACCCAATACCTTCAATATCTTCATTTTCTATTTTCATCTATTTACTTAAATTTGCACACGCATGCAAGCAAACATCTCACTGTTAGTCAACACAGGTTAATTAAGCATGCGAAATTAAGTGTTATTTGATATTTCATGAAGAAAGGACTGCCTTTGTCATGAGATAAGCATTGACGTAATGCATTGACATGACACAAGTCAAAACTAAACTAGGTAACAATAACAAGTTACAACAAGCTGAAGCGAACCACCTATGATTAACCACTTGGCAGCTTCACATTTCTGTAATCTGACCGTTTTGAATTACAACAAACAACATTCTGCCAGCTTGAATCATTTGCATCATGTGACTTTGTCAAACAACCAGTCCATAGCACACAAATGACAAATCATATCATTGACATTTGACAAATATTCTGAATGGAAGCAGAGGCTAAAACTAAGTCACTGGAAAGCATTACTAAACAGGCGGGGTCAAACAACAACTGTCTTTCCACATTCTTCACCTTGTTAACATGTGAGCCCATCCAAATTCCGGTGCCTTTCCCAATCAGGAAGCCAATCCATTTTGGTCTTAAGTCGGAGGAGAGTTCTCCAAGCACTTGAGTCCCAGTTAACTTCCTTGTTAAGTGAGCAGGGTGGAAAGAGACAGAACATGTCTGTGTCTTTCCTGGTGATGTCTCATACCAAGGGCACACCACAAACCCGCAGCATAACGTCACAATGTGAATTTAAGGGCAAGCAAGATCTGAAATATTTGTCATGTTTTGTCTCATTTCACTAAGCCTCCATGGTTTTATTGATCGCTCTAAGAGTCAATTTGATGTGTTGTCGCTGACGTCCATAATTGTCAGTCAGACATATTTTATAATAATTCCTAGAAGGCATATTTATTGAAATATGTACATGGTGTAAAAACAAAAACTCTAAAATATTACAACCCGGTGGACATTTCTAACTGGTCTGCTAGTCTCTCCCCTGAAACATCATCCAATAGACAGGATACAGCTAGCTAACTAGCCAGCTTTGCAATAAGCATAATGAACCATACATTTGAACCAGAGTAGACGACTGTACAATAGATTCAAAAGAGTAGTAACGAGATGAGGGATTTTCCTGACAAGTGAAACAAGTTCAAATATGGATTGAAGAAAGTTTTTACAAATCTAATTTGGACATGAATAGTTCAACTGGACCAAAGCACCAAATAAGTAAATTCTATTGGCTTGTGACTGTTTAATGCTAAACAAACCGTAGGAATTTACAATTATTTCAGCCAGCTAGCTACTCCATTAAGATAAGGGAAACTACCCTAATTTCCTCAACACCGCCATTAATTTGAGCCTTGCTCATGCCTGTAGGAATTTACTATTGAGATAGGTGGCTAGTTAAGTTCATTAGTGTTATCAGCATCAGAAACAGTTAACTGCACCTCAGATTGCAGCCCAAATGGAAGTTACTTAAATATTGGCTAAATGTTACTAACAGACATCAACATCAAAAGTTCAGAGAACATTGCTTGAAACCGCCATTCATGGCCAAATTGCTGCAAAGAAACCACTACGCAAAGACATCAATAAGAAGAGACTTACTTGGGCCAAGAAACACAGAAAATGGACATTAGGAGGGTGAACAGATGATTTCCAGATGTGTGGTTCCCACTGTGAAGGATAGAGGTATGATGGTGTGGGGGTGCTTTACTGATTACACAGTCAGTGATTTATTAAGAATTCAATGCGCTGCATCAGATGACCTGCCTACAACTACCCCCACCGCAACCCAACTAAGATGGTTTGGGAGAAGTTGGACCACAGAGTGAAGCCAAAGCATCCAAAAAGTGCTTAGCATATGTAGGAACTCCAACATGTTCCAGGTGACTACCTTATTAAGCTGGTTAAGAGAATGCCAAGAGCGTGCAAAGTTGACAAAGGCAAAGGGTAGCCATGTTGTAGATTTTGAACGTATTTTTATTTATTTGTCTAACACTTTTTTGATTACTACATGATTGCTAATGCATAATTTTTTATGTCTATCATTTTACAATGTGGAAAACTAAAGAAATACCCTTGAATGACTAAGTGTGTCCAAACTGGTACTGTACTGAGACAGGTAATGTAGCTATTCTCCATCACAGGTGTCAAGATTAATGTACTGCTCAGGGATATAGCATGATGGGCTACCAAAAATACATATGGTTATTAGGGATGAGAGCAAGAAGTCCAACAGCAGCCAAGCATCAATCCCATCGCCAGAACAAGACTCAAAATGTATTACAAAGGACCACCATCTCCTCCCCTATAACTCCCATCACCCTGTCAAGTTCATCGCAAGTTATTTCATCTGGAGTCTTAATAAACTGCATGATTTCCTGAGTCGTAGTCGTCGGAACACAGAACATAATCATTGCGTGACTCCCATGTTTACTTTGGTTGATGATGTACAGTCTTACCTCCCACAGTCATCACGGCATAAAGAGAATTTCGTTTTTGTGGTGTGTTACTTTTTCCTGAGTGTTGATATACCAGTGATTGTGTAACTTACCACAGTTTCTGGAAACATTTAGTGCATTCTCCACTAGTGAGACAACATTCAAATTAGTTGTAATTTGCCTCCCATCCCATTTTCACATAGATGGGTTCACCATTCACTTTGATTTTATTTAAATAGAATCAACAGTTACCCTATATTAAAACAATTTACAATGTTACAGTGTCCTGTAATTTTATTTAATTAACCAGCCCATTATACTTGTAAACTTTCAGTACATCAAGTAATTATTAGCTAATTCTTGAGCAGACATGTCCTTCCTCAGATAGCACTAGTATCAATTCACAGATCTCCTATGGGGTATGTCCATTGTTTGTGTAACAAAATGTTCTTGGTATACCATTGTTGTTTTATACAATTGTTTAAGGGGACGCATGAACTAACATTCATTTCTGATTTACATTGAATGTAAGTGTGCTCTCCAACATCACTAAATAATTGATGTAACCAAGGTTCATGGAGAGAACTCTTGCTATTTAAGCAGGCTAATTTCAGTCTCATGGAGGGCTGCAAATGGAACAGACTGACTGTTTGCCCTATAATTTGTGTGGGAGTCAACAAGTGCATTTTGTTTCAGTGTGGATCAATTTAGTCCGCATTATCAAATAAAAAATCTGATCAACTTGTATACTTTTTTAATAAAATGTGTCCACTGTAGATATTTGCACCCAACTGCTAGTTAAATAAAATGTATACACTGTAAATATAGGCACCACACTGCTTTTTAAATGTGTCCACTGAAAATATCTGCACCCAACTGCTTTTTAAAGGTGTCCACTGAAAATATCTGCACCCCACTGCTCTGGCAACTGCAGCTGACTCATCTTTGGAAACCAGCTCCATGAACATTAACAACAGTTCATTATATGGTTATTCTATTAATTTGCAAATACAGGCATCCCCAGCAGCATTTTTCACATAATGCATTTCAAAGAAAATGATCCAACCACACCAAACAAACAAGTTGTTTCATCGTAGTAACATTAATCACAAGACATAGGTAGAGGTTATTCGATATGTACTAGCTTTTCCCATTTACTTCTCATACACCGATCAGCCACAACATTAAGACCACCTGCCGTATCTTGTGTAGGTTCCCCTTTTGCCGCCAAAACAGCCACGACCCATTGAGGCATGGACCCCACTAGACCTCTGAAGGTGTGCTGTGGTATCTGGCAGCAAAATGTTAGAAGCAGATCCTTTAAATCCTGTAAGTTGCGAGGTGGGGCCTCCATGGATTGGATGCGTTTGTCTAGCACATCTCAAAGACGCTCAATTGGATTGAGATCTGGGGAATTTGGAGGCCAAGTCAACACATTGAACTCGTTGTGTTCCTCAAACCATTCCTGAACCATTTTTGCTTTGTGGCAGGGTGCATCATACAGCTGAAAGAAGCCAACGCCACCAGAAAATACTGTTGCCATTAAAGGGTGCACATGGTCTGCAACCATGCTTAGGTAGGTGGCATGTGTCAAAGTAACATTCACATGGCAGGACCAAAGGTTTCCCAGTAGAACATCACACTTCCTCCGCCGGCTTGCCTTCTTCCGATAGTGCATCCTGGTGCCATGTAAAAGGACATGATTTATCAGACCAGTCCACCTTCTTCCATTGCACACACGGTCCAGTTCTGATGCTCTCGTGCCCGTTGTAGGCGCTTTCAGCAGTGGACAGGTGTCAGCATGGGAATCCTGACTGGACTGAGGCTACACAGTCCCATACACAAATTGCAATGCACTGTTCTGACACCTTTCTATCAATAATAGCATTAACATTTTCAGCAATTAGAGCTACAGCAGCTCGTCTGTTGGATCAGACCATGCGGCCCAGCCTTCGCTCCCCACATGCATCAATGAGCCTTGGCCACCCATGTCCCTGTCACCGGTTCACCCCTTTTCCTTCCTTGGACCACTTTTGATAGGTACTGACCACTGCAAACCAGGAACACCCCATAAGGGCTACAATTTTGGAGATGCTCTGACCCAGTTGTCCAGCCATCACAATTTGGTCCTTGACAAAGTTGCTCAGATTTTTACGCTTGCCCATTTTTCCTGCTTCTCACACCTACTTTGAGAACAGAATGTTCACTTGCTGCCTAACATATCCCACCCAATGACAGGTGCCATGATAAGATTATCAGTGTTACTCACTTCACCTGTCAGTGGTCATGTTATGGCTGATCGGGGTAAATGACAACATAAACCAACACTACTCAAATTAGGAACAAACCATATACTTTCCCTACTTGAAATATAAAAAAACCTGCCCAGTAAACGACAAAATGCACAGAAATGCATATAGAGCATAAGATATAGTCACAGCCAAATTGTGTCAGAGTCCGTTACTGTTCAAATACTAAGAATATAATTGATCTTCCAACCACAGATTAGCACCATCTTGAATGGATATTTTTATAAAGAGGTCATGAAAAGAATAGTTTCCAATTCAATCGGAGTCAGTGCCTACCCTACCATCTCACTGTTTATTTGGGTGAGGAATAGCTAGGCGAAGGGTTTCCTTCTGCTTATGTTTTTTTTAATAATTCTTTATATGATGGACAATCCAGTCAACAGAATCAAAACTTCAATGAGGTTTGTTGAATCACACAGACCGAGCCACACAGAATGACACCAAAAACAAGAAAAATGAACCAGGCAATCCTAGTTCAGCCGGCCCGCATCTAGAAGGGATGAATGTTGTTGCCCCACGGTGGATTTCGAACCAGGGTCTCCTATGTGCCAGGCTGTGTCTTTAACTACTACGTCACTAAGTTACCAGTCGTTTTGGCACTGTGGCCAGGTGCCAAGTCCTGCTGGAAAAGGAAATCAGCATGTCCATAAAGCATGTCAGCAGATTGAAGCATGAAGTGCACTAAAATCTCCTGGAAGACAGCTGCATTGACTCTGGATTTGATAAAACACAGAGGACCAACACCAGCAGATGACATGGCACCCCAAATCATCACTGACTGGAAACTTCACACTGGACATCAAGCAACTTGGATTCTGTTCCTCCAGACTCTGAAGAGAGGATTTTGGACTGGAGAGCAATGGTCCAGTTCTTTTTCTCCTTCACCCAGGTAAGACACTTCTGACATTGTCGCTGGTTTAGGAGTGGCTTGACACAATGCGACACTTGTAGCCCATTTCCCGCATATGGCTTTGTGTGGTGGCTCTTGATGCACCGATTCCAGCCTCAGTCCAACTCCTTGTGATGCTCCCCAAAGTTCTTGAATCAGCTTTGCTTGACAATCCACTCAAAGCTGCGGTCATCCCTGTTACTTGTGCACCTTTTCCCACAACACCTTTTCCTTCCAGTTAACTTTCCATGAATATGGTTTGATACAGCACTCTGCAAACAGCCAGCCCTTTCAGAAATGACATTCTGTGGCTTACCCTCCTTGTGGAAGGTGTCAATGAGTGTCTTCTGGACAACGGTCAAGTCAACAGTCTTCCCTATGATTGTTTGTGCATACTGAAGGCTCAGTGAGTTAATTACCTTATTAGAGCTCTTCTCAGGTCGACATTTCTGCATTGTAAATTTTTTTATACTCATTTTGATATACTGGATTTTTGCTTTCCATGAGCTGTAAGCCATAATCATCAGGATTGAAACAAAAATGTCTTGAAACGTTTCACTTTGTGTAAAGAATCTAGAATATATGAAGGTGTCACTTTTTAATTTATTTGCTTAATTCAAATTTTAAAAAAATCACAATATTCAGATTTTTTAGATGCATCTGTATATTACCCCAAAAAGCATGCATGGATGCATACTTCAATGACCCAAAAGAAATAGTTGCAATATAAAAGTAAGTTTCACTATAACATAGCCATTGAAGGTTGTAGCCAGCGAAGTTGTCTATCATGATCAAATCCTAATGCATAATTTGTTTTGACTGCGGTGAGGCTCAAACCCCGGTCACCTGCATGGCATTCCCCATCTCTAACCACTATGCTATTTAACAAGGGGTAGTCACTCACTCAGTAAGAAACATTCCCTCTTCTTGGCTAGCTCGGCTTACGCGGTCCGGCAAAAACAGTCATGTATGTGAAGTTTTATCTTGTTTAAAGTGTTACATGCCTCCTTTCTTGCAGAGACCTTTTGACAATGGTAAATTGTGTTAAGGCCACGTTTGTGTTGTCTGATGACACCGTCTCAGTTTACTGCCACCAGAGCTCCAAATTAAGCTTAAATATTCTTGCTATGTGACTTGGACCTTCATTTTTGGAGCAACAGTACACCTTAAATAATAAGTAGAATTTAGTAGTTCTAAATATTAATATTTTCTCTACCAGTGTTTCCATACATTGGGATTTCTGGTAGTATCATGACTAGAATAAATTAAGCTGACAATTTCTTTTATTTTTTTTACTGAACCAGTTCAAAATATTAATCTGCCCAAGAGTAACATAAGGTAAAGAGTACTTTCAACTGCCCGTTGTCTGTAGTGGTAGCATTCATAAATGAGAGGTCAACAATCAATCAGGTGAATAGCACATTTGAGTAACATCTCCCGCAGCTTTGCATAACTTCATATGCATCTTGATTACAGATGCTAACTACCATATCAAACTATTGCTTTGATACACAGTAGCCAACATTGAGAGGTGGAAAATGGGCACACCTAACAAGCATTGCTCAGTGATTCCGCGGGCTGTCAGTGCTGTCTAAATCACTCAGCCTTGTTTTTGTGCTGCTCCTCCAATTATGTTTAATGACCAGGCAAAAAGTTCTCTATGCTGAAACCATAGTATGGGTCTAAAAGCAAAGGCTGTGGCTACACCAGCAGAAAATAATTTTTAAAAATCTACAATTCATTCATTCATTTACATTGAACACTTTTTTTTACCCTTTAAGTTCCACACAGATCGGTGGCAGAGAAGTAGCTTTTATTTTAGAACAACGCAGCCCATCAGGGTGGACATTGTGTGTCACTCGGGCAAATGTGTTCCATTGAGAAGAGGGCCTGAATGTCATGACTCTAGGTAAAAACAGGGTGACTGGGGGGCCTTTCAGAGTTCTAAACAAATCTCAGCAGGAGGAACCAATTACGATGTCCAAATGATAGTGCAACTGGTAGTTTCAAGTGTGTGAAGAGATGTTGGTGCAGGGAAAGAACCTGAAGACAGCAAAATAAAATGCAAAATCGTTACGCTAAACCTACCTTGGGGTGGGGGTTCAAAATAAAAAGCATGTAACATTATCACATAAAAACAGACTGTATTCAATGACGGAGACATGTTTCTGAGGGACTTATCAACCCTTAAAAGGTTCGAACCACATTTGTTGGAAGAAAAACAGTGTTAGTCAGTACAACCGCATTGTGTGGCTTCTGGAGGTTTCTAGTGTAACCACAGTCCAATGTTAACGCATGTTTCTTTAGCAAAACCAAATCAAAGCCAGGTGACCACACATGGGGTAACAAACCCTAGTTAGGGATCAACTGCACAAACTAGAAAGGTTGTGTAGTAATTTAACAATTGTATTTATCACTGATATGAAAGATAGGTTTCATGTTTTCAGCATGTTTTGAACACAATGCATTCTCCTAAAATTAGCTTTGGTTCATAGCTTTGGCTACAGCGACTGACAACAAACAAGAAACAACTATGACATATAATATGAATCTTGAATGTTGACTGGCTCATAGTTGTCACATGAGTCTGCATACTAAGAGTATGACTACAATGTTTTCTTCTGCTCCAATTATGTTGGTAATGGTTTAAATTAGCAATAAGATCTCAGGGGTTTGTAGTTAAAATTATAAATTATACATTGAAGTTTCAAAATAACAGGAGTCCAGGTACTCAGCAATGTGACATGTCTAAGATCAGCTCTTAGCTGTGGTATATTGGGCATAGACCACATAACCTTGTACCTTATTGATTAATCATACTAGAATCATGAACAGGCTTCTATTATCACACTCTGCCATTATACATTGTTGTGTAAGAGAAGAATGAAAACAAGGTGACGTCAGTTGAATGTGATGGATCTATGTTATTCAATGAGCCCCTGGTTGTATTTTTTTTTTAACAAACATGTCAGAAACCATACAACCACAGTGATAGAGTTCTCTGATGTCAGCCCTGGAGGCCCAGTGCACAAAAAATGCCTGCAAGGATGATTTTGTGACCCAAGCTCCAGATTATGTCTGTAATCTAATTATTTGCTTAATTTGCTGCTCCTTTTCCAAAGCTCTATATCCCAAGAACGACAGAGACATTACCACTGACTACAGAACCTATTAAACTTAACTGACTGGAGCGTACTTACTGAACAGTGTAAACTAACTTCTACTCTAATGCATGCAACATCGATTCTGGTTTACAACCGTAACTGCATAGCTAGATGTTTATGATAATATAATGTTTGATAAAACAGTCTTTTGATGTAAGTCTACCCGGCTTACAGGGAGCTACAGTATGATCACCTGAAGCAATGTGTGTTGTTGAATGTCTGTCTTTAACAGATGGCCATATTATTCAATGCTGCCATAATTCATGTAAAATCCTCGGGTGCCAGGCCTATGTAACAGCAGATCTTCGAGGAACGTGTCCTCAATGCCATCCAAATGAGAAATCGCTTTACATTTCGGATAACGTAGGGAAACGTGGTTTACGATTATATAATCGTTGCAAATACACATGCCATTCACATAAGTACATCACTGTCATTTAATTAGATATCACTACAAGTATCACAGTAATGCACAGTTGAATGATATCGGTTCATCAATGATAATACTAGCTATTAATTTTGAAATGTACAACTTTTACATACCAATAAATTAAAGATTTCAAGCATCCATCCACATAATTATGCATGTACTAGAGAAAGAATTGTTTAATGTTACTGTACCCAGTAAAAGCAGTTTGAGTTCCCTCCTCGCGTCTCGCTTGTCACGGCGTAGTTGCTTTTCGATCTCCGCGTTGATTCGTTTGGACTCCTTCGCCTCCTCGCTTAGGCAACAAGCCATCATGGATTCTAAAGTCATCACCGCAGAATGCCCGAGTTGAATGGGCGCCCCACACTTACTGGCAAATATTTGTCTCTATCCCCTTCGTAAATAAAAATAGACAGTCTAGGGGTACAAATAAATACGTAGACAAGAGGATGCAACAAATGTAGCCAGATAGCTACGAAGTTTGGCCTCCTTTGAAGACGCCTGTAGTTAGCATTGGGCAGCTAGCTACAATACAGCAAATATGACAGCTTTCAAGTCTCGTGCAAATGTATTCCGACCACAAGTTTTGGGAAATGAACGCAGATTCAGACAATAGGGCCCAACTTGCTCTGCTAAACTCGATAGCACTCAACAAGAAACAACATATGAATTTATTAGCGAGCACTTGACAGTCAACAAGATGGCTAGGTACTTAAGAGTTTGTCAAAAAATTACCTATATCTTTCATACGAAAAGTCGTAGTTTGTCTGAGGCGCCGACTCCTCCAACGCATCTAAATTGCCGTGTGCTTACCAACCCGACTCCCGGAGACTACGGGACAAACTTGGCTGCCACATCTAGTCTCCTACGCCTACATGCCCCAGAACCAAGACCATAAAACGCCTGAGTAATGACAAAGAACGTATGTGAAACTGTCCATTAGCTAACTCAATTGCTAGCTAGTTAACTAGCTGTCAAATGAGAACAAACCACGGATATACAAAAACAGCCGTAAAATAATCTCTTGGACAAACACCATTCGCTTTATCTAGGGTAGCAAGTTGGCTAGTGCTGTGTGCTAGCTGTGACCTAGCTAACTATGTATGGCTAACCCGCTAACATAGCTAGCTGGCTAAAATTTATATTTAGGGTGGCTAACATTAGCTAGCCATTGATATTATTTGGCTGGCTAGCTAAAACGTCCGATTTGGTAAACGTTCTTCATTGTGGTATCATTCTCCAAAAACGTATGCCGATTACAGTTCTCAAAAAGGAATAAAAACGCAGCTACAAAGGGAGCTTTATCGGTTTCGTGCGTTTATCGCCCCTTTATTTTATTTTCGTCTAATGATCGCGCGTCGCCCCCTTCAGCCCCCAGTATGATGTACACACTACCTTGTTGCTGTCGCCGCTTGGAGGAAACCTGACTGACAGCTCACGAGCAAATCAAAACTGGTCATAAGAGTGGTTCATACTAATGAGCGAGTTCGTTTTGCTTGGACATCTGCACCGGGTAGGTAAAGATTTCGCTTAAGGATTACTGGAATGGTCAGAATGCGTCACTCCAGGGAACCGAAAGATGCAAAACGAACACTATCGATTTTACTTTATAGGTGGAGTTTACGCTCTGTCTATGGGCAGGTTATGGCCGAGTTCCGCTGGTCAGACGTTGCTTGCATCAACCAATGGCTGCATGCCACGTCACTGACTTTGTCATCACTTGACAGATTGCTTTTACGTACGATGTGGTTGGAGCTTTACCTTAGAAATGTATCCAGATATTGTACGATTAGGCGTCAGAAATACGTAGGCAGAGCAACCGAAGTTTGTTTGAGAAACCCACGAATTGGCGGGTGCTCGTGATTAACAAAAAGGCTGCAGTGGACTAACATACAAAACACTGTGCGTTAATTGTACATCAGTACCCATTTACATATTGTAACTTCTGGTTTTGATACTTGCGAAAATAGCCAATCTCTTTCCGATTTGTTTCAAAGCCTTTCAACCACAGATCCAGACAGCGTTCAGTGCGTAAAATGTACTGCAATATCACATTTAACAGAAACGGTGCGGTTGCCTAGACTGAATGAACACTTGAAAAACGAGAGGTATTTGGTTTTGGATTGTGGATCATCCCTGATAGCAATGTTTGCTATGATACCCTACGCATAAAGAGGATTGCGGTTTTTGCGGATTACTATGAAATTTGCATCCGTTATCGTCCGATTTGCACATTTTATTAGGCAACTCGCACTTAAAAACTGCTGGTCCACCAAAGGGTTACACAGCGATTCTACTGGCGGGGCACGAACCCATCGTTGGAGGGCAGCGGGTGGGCCAATAGCTTGGAAGTATTAGGGGTAGAAATGTAGGCTATTTCTTATTGTTCTATTGGGTTCCCCTTATTTCCATCCGTCCGTTCCGACAACTCCGCCCTTTTTTGCAGTTTCATCTTAAGCCCCAGGTCTGTTCACCGCACTAACATTCAGACAGAATTTCGACGCAATGACTAAATAGGCTATTATCACTTGATTATGATCTTCATAGTATGTGCCCGCTTATGTGAAACATAGTTGAAGTTTAAGAACAATAATCTAGTTTTGATTTCAGGTTAAATCATGGACTGACATAGGGTGAATTCGGGTAATCTGGGACATTGGGTAATGTGGGACACCTAAACTCCAGTGTGTTTTTTTTCCTGATCTAACTAAATCGAGTGAACAGGACTTTTGCTATAGGTTTGGTATGGATGTCATATAACTGAAATCACATGACATCATGCGAGTGATCTCACAGAATGGGAGAGGGTGTTAAATCAGATGTTCCCCTGGAAATTGCATGAAAAGGTCAGTGACATAGTGCAAGATTAATGATAGGGTATGGATCTGTCATAAATAAGACAATGTTGCTAGTTGTTGTCAAATTATGTTTGTGATCAATTCAAGCAACAAAATATGCATTAAAGTGTTGAAAATGTGATTTCGTTTTTTCCCCCCAAGCATTTTTGTGTTGTCCCACATGATCAAAATATGATTGATGATGTTGGACAAATGCTTTGGGTAATCTGGGACAGTCATTTATGTTCTTTGAATAGGGGAAATATGCATTTTGGGACTTCCTTAAGTTGCATACAGGTTATTTGGTTACATCATATCTGTTTAAACTGATTGTCTGCTTAGGGACCAAACTAGCTAACATGTTTTCTGGTAGCATACTTAGCTAACTGCGACCCAGCTCACTACCATATTAGTTAGCTCTTCAGACCCATTCATCTGCCTATGGGAACAGAGAAGGTCCCAAAAGCGCAGAAGAGTGGCTGTCCTGTGCGATCTGCAGCCATTGGTATGACAAAACAGATAATGGCGTGATAGATGACGGGTCTCTCACCAGCAAGGACTGTTTTAACAATTTTAAAAGAAGGAAGAATTTAAATGAATAACCTGAATAATCAGTTAATCGCTGTTGCTTGAATATTAGTAGATTAAAAAAGAAATGCTATACAATTTTAATAAAATTAATTGAAATGTATTAACATGATACATCAACTAATTCCATGTAGAGATGAAAAGTATTTTACTGGATATCTTTATGAAAAAATAACTTTTTGTTTATGAATTTAAGCAATTTCTATGAATACTATGATATTTCTTATTTAGCTTCTTGTCCTTGTCATGTTTTCATCATGTTTTTTATACAAATTAGTGAAATTGATCTTGGTATACATAAAGAGATTTAGGCTTTTTTAAAAGCCTAATACAAGTGTCCCAGATTACAAAGTGACCTGTCCCAAATAATTAAATTCAGTCAGATAATTTTTTTTGTGTACAAAGAAAACTAATAGATGTGGCATGTCTCCTCTGGGTATAATATTCACATTATTTCCTCTGGTGTGGTTAGTAAATCTCTTGGGGATTTCAGAAAGGTATAATGTTTTGATCTAATGTGTTAGACAGATATCGGAATAAATCAAAGAAGCCAAATTACCCAAATTAACCCCATTTCTTTATTTTAGCATGGGCCTCACAATACTTTAGATATTTTTTTGCTGTTTCAAATGTTACCATTGTTATAGGCAAATAAGGTTGAGCCAGATGACACTATGTGGAGAATGACAGTAATTGCAAGTTGTTGTGATGTACTGCTCTTCATTCTAAAATCTTTCCATCCATCCAACTAATGACTATGTTTGACACTGTCCTAAACTTTCTCTCTCTTCCAAGTGTCCTTATGCATTCCTATATGCTGCCCAATCTTGATATAATAACTCCCTTGTCTTTTAATCTGACCAGTTTAGTCTGTTTCTTTCATATTAGAACTGAAAATAGGCTAAGATTAGTTTTACTTTTCAATGTAGGCCTGATTTAAATGTAAGATGTCCTTCTGTACCAAATGAAATATGTTATTTTTACAAAAAACGGTGTGTTTACAGTTGTTCTTAAAAATACCTGTAGTAGAACCACAATGGCCCAATTGCATGCCATGTACTTTGAGTGCATTTCTTTGACCTACAATTGCAAATTCTTCATCACACCTTTTTTAATTGAATACAAACATTTTAAAGAGTTTTGTTTACAGAATATTAACACATTGTTTTCAACAGAAGAGAAAGGTTTTCAAATGTGTTAACTGTTTCCAGTAGTCTGGGTATTCTGCTGTACAACATTATAAATATCCTTATTTATAATGTTGGCTTAAACAGGCATGATATATGCAAAGATCTAGGCACGGGGATCTAATTGCATTTTATACAACAATGCAGAGATGCAAAGGAGTTGAGATACCTTTAAAACTATTTTCCAAGAGCCTGAGAGCTCAAATGGCCAATGCACATTACTTATTTTTATAACTCTAATATTAACATAACATGCTAATAAATGCATGGATGTTAGTCCAGGTTCTAATTGCAAATTAATTATTCTATTAATTTTAAATGGTTGGACATGCACAAATCGTAAAAACAAAGCACTTGTCCTCTCTGGTTCTGCCCGTTCCTTAACAACATCTCAGCTGCGTTAATGTCAGTTAGCAAAACTGGGCTGACCAAAATACATCCGAGTAGGAGCCCCGAAGCCCATGTCTGGTGACACCCCAGTTCGCATGAGGTTAGTGGATTGTAGCTGAAGGTTTATATTATTCTTAATCATGCTTATTTAGTTGTTGCATAGATACAGTGGGGAGAACAAGTATTTGATACACTGCCGATTTTGCAGGTTTTCCTACTTACAAAGCATGTAGAGGTCTGTAATTTTTATCATAGGTACACTTCAACTGTGAGTGACGGAATCTAAAACAAAAAGTAATTTTTAAGTAATTAATTAGCATTTTATTGCATGACATAAATATTTGATCAGCTACCAACCAGTAAGAATTCCGGCTCTCACAGACCTGTTAGTTTTTCTTTAAGAAGCGCTCCTGTTCTCCACTCATTATCTGTATTAACTGCATGTGTTTGAACTTGTAACCTGTATAAAAGGAAAAGAGCCCCAGACCATCACGCGTCCTCCTCCATGTTTTATAGTTGATGTCACACACTCTAAAATCCAGCACTCATACGTCTGTTTCCCACAGACAACCTTTGGATATGATGCTGAGCATGTGCACTCAACTTCTTTGGTCGACCATGGCGAGGCCCGTGGAACTAGTTCTGTTAAACCGCTGTATGGTCTTGGCCACCATGCTGCAGCTCAGTTTCTGGGTCTTGGCAATCTTCTTATAGCCTAGGCCATCTTTATGTAGAGCAACAATTCATTTTTTCAGATCATCAGAGAGTTCTTTGCCGTGAGGTGCCATGTTGAACTTCCAGTGACCAGTGTGAGGGCGTGTGAGAGCGATAACACCAAATTTAACACACCTGCTTCCCATTCACACCTGAGACCTTGTAACACTAACAAGTCACATGACACCAGGGAAGGAAAATGGCTAACTGGGCCCACTCACTTTTGTTGCCAGCGGTTTAGACATTAATGGTTGCGTGTTGAGTAAGCAAAGGTGTACACTCACTACTTTACATTGTAGCTAAGTGTAATTTCTATAATCAAAGATTTGCAAAAATGTGAGGGGTGTACTCACTTTTGTGAGATACTGTGTATATATATATATATATATATATACACATATATATATATATGCTGACAGAATAGGGCCTTCTGTGGACGTTAACTTACATGTGAACACAGCAATATTTTCTCTCCTGCTTGCAGACTATATCAATATGCATTGCAATATGCATTGCAATATGTATTGCATACATCCAAACTGATACAGACACGATCATGTTTTCAATATTGTCTTTCCATGAACTCAGTGGTCAGTTTATTAGGTACACCTATCTAGTAGGTTAGAACCTTTTGCCTGAATTGTTTGGGGCATGAATTCTACAAGGGGTCAGCAACATTCCACTAAGAGGTTGGTCCATGTTGACATAATGGAATAATTTAATTGCTGCAGATTGCGCAGTGATACAGTGGGGAGAACAAGTATTTGATACACTGGTGATTTTGCAGGTTTTCCTGCTCACAAAGCATGTAGAAGTCTGTAATTTTTATCATAGGTACTCTTCAACTGTTTGTGACGGAATCTAGAACAAAAATCCAGAAAATCAAATTGTATGATTTTTAAGTAATTAATTTGCATTTGATTGCATGACATAAGTATTTGATACATCAGAAAAGCAGAACTCAATATTTGGTACGGAAACATTTGTTTGCAATTACAGAGATCATACATTTCCTGTAGTTCTTGACCAGGTTTGCACGCACTGCAGCAGGGATTTTGGCCCACTCCTCCATACAGACCTTCTCCAGATCCTTCAGATTTCGGGGCTGTCGCTGGGCAATACAGACTTTCAGCTCCCTCCAAAGATGTTCTATTGGGTTCAGGTCTGGAGACTGGCTAGGCCACTCCAGGACCTTGAGATGCATCTTACGGAGCCACTCCTTAGTTGCCCTGGCTGTGTGTTTCGGGTCGTTGTCATGCTGGAAGACCCAGCCACGACCCATCTTCAATGCTCTTACTGAGGGAAGGAGGTTGTTGGCCAAGATCTCGCGATGCCTGGCCCCATACATCCTCCCCTCAATACGGTGCAGTCGTCCTGTCCCCTTTGCAGAAAAGCATTTTCCACCTCCATGCTTCACGGTTTGGATGGTGTTCTTGGGGTTGTATACATCCTTCGTCTTCAAACACGGCGAGTGGAGTTTAGACCAAAAAGCTCTATTTGTGTCTCATCAGACCACATGACCTTCTCCCATTCCTCCTCTGGATCATCCAGATGGTCATTCACACAATTTTCATAATTTTGGTTCTGTAAGCCACCACAATGGATTTGTAATGAAACAATCAAGATGGAATTGAAGTGCTAACTTTCAGCTTAAATTCAAGGAGTTGAACAAAAATATTGTATGAAAAGTTTAGGAATTGCAACCATTTTCATACATATTCCCCTTATTTCAGGTGTTCAAATGTAATTGAACAAATTAACACAATCATAAATACAATTTTCATTTTTAATACTTTGTCGAGAATCCTTTGCAGCCAATGACTGCTTGAGTTTTTTCTTCAGCAGGTGAAATGCATGCTCGATCAGGTTGAGGTGAGGTGATTGACTCGGCCATTGTAGAATATTCCTCTTATTTGCCTTAAAAAACTCCTGGGTTGCTTTTGCAGTATGTTTTGGGTCATTGTCCATCTGTAAAGTGAAGCGCTGTCCAACCAACTTCGCTGAATTAGACTGAATCTTAGCAGACAATATATCCCTATATACTTTTTTATTCATCCAGCTGCTTCTGTCTTCTGTCACATCATCAAAAAACACTAGTGACCCAGTGCCACTGGAAGCCATGCATGCCCATGCCATCACATTGCCTTCACCGTGTTTTACAGGTGATTTGGTATGCCTTGGATCATTCCAAACTTTCTCCATACTTTTTTCTTCCCATAATTCTGGTAAAGGTTGAACTTAGTTTCATCTGTCCAAAAAATTATCTTTTCTAGAACTGGTCTGGCTTTCAAAATGTTTTTTTTTTTGGCAAAGTCTAATCTGGCCTTTCTATTCTTGAGGCTTATGAATGGTTTGGACCTTGTAGTAAACCCTCTGTGTTTGCTCTTCTGAAGTCTTCTCTTTATGGAAGACTTGGATAATGATATGCCTACCTCCTGCAGAATGTTCTTCACTTGGCTGGACATTGTGAATGGGTTTTTACTCACCATGAAAAGGATCCTTCGATCATCCACCACTGTTGTCTGCCGTGGACGTCCAGGCCTTTTTGTGTTTGCAGAGCTCATCAGTGCATTCTTTCTATCTAAGAATGTACCAAAATGTTTTATTTGGCCACTCCTAATGTTCCTGCTATCTTGAGAGCTCCTTTGACCGCATGTTGTGGGTTCACAGCAACAGCTTCCAAATGCGAATGCCACACCTGGAATCAACTCCAGACCTTTTACCTACTTAATTGATGAAAAATAACAAAAGAATAGCCCTCACCTGTCCATGAAACAGCTTTTAAGTCAACTGTCCAATTACTTTTGGTCCTTTGAAAAAGGGGGGCTACATATTAAAGAGCTGTAATTCCTAAACCCTTGCTTGAATTTGGATGTAAATACCCTGAAATTAAAGCTGAGAGACTGTAATTTAAGCCCATATTCATTATTTATTATTTATATTTTGGTAAACAGACAAAATAACAAAACTTGTGTCATTGTCCAATTATTTCCTGAATTACGTACCAGTGTTCTTGGAACAAAAGGGTTGTTAAATCACAACTATATGTGTTCTTTTGCAAAACAGTAAATTCACCTTCAAAATGGAGTTGTCTTCAAACTAAATTCATTAACAAATTATATTATGACATACATTTATAAATACATCAAATTAGTGCATCAAAGAAACAAGTATATATACAAAGAACTGAAGACAAAAATTAATGTACCTTGATTGCAAGCGGACAAAACACAAACTAGATATGTATACAATGTTTTACAAAACATACCCAACAATTGAAACATAATTCCATATCCAAAATGTGCAAGATACCTAATTGTATGATTTTTTTCTCATTCTATTCATCCAGGCAACTGGTTCATAAAAAACTATTCTGCCTGCGGTTTTTGAGGTTTGCATTTCATCATTCTGTTGGGCTAGCACTAGGACATTCACCAATGTTGGGAGGTGGCTTTCTCACCCCTCCTGAACGAGGGGTTGAGTGTCTGCTTACAGTACATAGCCAATTATAATCTCTGATGTTCCACCAGGGTTTTTTTGCATTACACAACTTTTCCAGTCTTTTGTTGCCCCAGTCCCAACTTTTTTGAAATGTGTTGCTGGCATCAAATTCAAAATGTTTCTTTCAAGAAACAATAAAAGTTCTCAGTTTCAGCATTTGATATGTTGTCATTGTACTATTGTCAATTAAATACAGGGATAAATGATTTGCACATCATTGCATTCTGTTTTTATTTGCATTTTACGCAGCGTCCCAACTTTTTTGAAAACAGGCGTGCCTGTCTCAGTCAGTGAAAATATTGAGGTTATCAGAGTCCCTTTAAAAAGCTTTTTCCAATGTTAAGGTCTATCTAGCTGCTATCTCAGCTTGTCACATAGGCTTTGATAACTGTACTGAGGACACAGTCATTGATATGCAGTTTCATGAAGGATGTCCATCAACTATGTTAAAGGCAGTTAAAGGCAATAGCCCCACATTGTGGGACCTATCTATTCCACTTGAGGCACTCTTCAAAGCCACTGGAAAAGGTGGAGTTCAGGTACCTCTCCACTTACACTTCTCCCCTAGGTTAGGTTTTGGTAGCAGCCATGGGCCATAGCTTGCACTGCCTGAGCTGAGCTCCTTAGATCTGCCTCTTATGTGCAGTCATCCTGCCTTTGTATTGTCACAATTAGTGCCTAATTTCCTGTATTTGGCATAAAAGGGGGGACTTTCCCAGTTCACACCCCTTTACCACATCTCTCTCACTCCCCCTCCCTTCCTAAGCAGCAGCTCACCTCACCTTGTTCCCATGGCAATGTGGAGCTCAGGTAATCTTAATATCTGAGACCTGTTGGAGAGTGCATGAAAGGCCTGACTAACCGGTTCTTCCGGCTGAGACAACAGATTGACATCCAGAAAGTGACATACTTCTTGTGGGATTCATATTATACTGAATACACTACTGGCACTGTACTTCGGAAAGATTTTTGGGCATTATGAGTGACAGTCTCCGAAACATAATCTATAAGAATAGTTATAAATTCCTGACCGATAAAATATATTATTTTATTAAAGCTGCCATAGCTGTGTTATATCATAGCTAGACTCGGTCATATTGATATTTTTGACCTCGTTTAACACTTCCTTTCAGGAAACATGAGGCTTTGAAAATGACTGTGGCAGCCTGAAAGAGGGATGGACCTAAGTCGAAACTTTATCCTCTCAGCAGAAGTCCAATCACTCAAGACGCATTCCATTGACTCAGTGTTTTCACCTAACTACGTAGTCGGCATATTCTGCTGTAGACCCAGTAGAATTAAAAGAGACGTCTACTGATAAGTTTCAGGCGAAACGTGATTGAAACTGGGAAATACTCTGTGAAATCCTCATGCGTTTAAATAAATATCACGCGAGAAATGGATGGCGAGCAACGAGTCTGGTGTAGGCCTATCTGATTGGGTACAAGAGGTGTGACACATCGAAGGTAAATCATTTTGACTCAGTAATAATATTTGTTTTTAATAACTGCCATGTTTGTTCGTGACCAGAATTGTCATAGGTTTTCTACCGGGAAAGTCCTATTTTTTTTATTTAGATAGCCTACCATAATAAAAAAGGCAATTCAAGTTTAGTCTTGTTGACGCGCATTTGTTATACATGGTATACATACATGGTATAACAAAGAAGAAACACTACCCGGGTTAGGGTTTTTATGTGTCACACTATGCAATTTATCACGTCTCTGGTTAATACGGAACTTCCATTTGCATATTTAAAAACATTTTATAGCCTAAATAAAAACGTTTCTGAGGATGACATCGTTGTTCTGGTTGGGAAGTTTATTTTTACTTATTCATGAACAAATCTATTTATCTACATACTTTAGTGACTTCGACATGGCGTGCTGGCAATGGTGCCGTCGGACCTGCGTTTGTTGCCTGGACGATGAAGAGAGGAGGACCATTGCTATTGACAAGGAAATTCAGAGTATTCTACGACAGCAGAAGAAGAGGGAACGTAAAGAAATCAAAGTTCTTTTACTCGGTTCGTAGAGCCTACTTCTAACTTCCTTGCTTGTCTGCGCATCAGTCATTACAAACCGTGAAGACTGATTTACTTTTAGAACTCATTAAAAACGCGTCATGAATACGGACAGGTAGAAAGACCAATTAATTAGAAGCCAAATTGACTAGGCAAATACTTTTTACCTATGATATGAATAGAACCAATGTTATATTCTAGATACGGAGGAAACCTTGATATCAGGCTGGGTATCTGTAAAAGCACGGTCGATGTAAAAAGGGCTTTATAGAATACATTTGATTGATTTAACGTGGTCTGGGTGTGCAAAAAAGGGTGAGGAATGTATGAGGTGTGCACTTGTAGGGCCTATTTTCTGTGATATCTACAGAAAGACAAATATGTCAAGCATCTGTTTTTTGGCATGTTAACGTTTGAAGAATTCGAAATATGTGGTCATGAAATACCTTTCAAAGTAGCCAACATTTTAAAGAAAGGGAAATATAAGGCAATGAAATAGATCTTTATTTAGTTGTCTGCAGACAAACCAAATATTTTGACCTGAAGTTGTTTGGTCAGATGCATGACAGGTAATATTTGAAATAAAATGTAAAGTGTAAAGAATGGTGTTGGGTTTTATACCTCACTAGAAAATGTCTTAGTAAATCTGAAGGTCAATCAACCAAATACTACATATGGTCTGGAACTTTAATACATTGCCATTAATACATTTACTTTTAATTACTTATAAATAAATTCAAATATTACGTTTTGGGCTGGATGTGTAATATGTTGTTAAATGGGCATTATCTATAAGTAGAATCCCATTCATACCTTAGTTAGCCATGATATTCCAAGTTTCAAAATGAGGGGTTCTCATGGCTGGGTCACAAACTAGCACATAGACGACATACTACACAATTCTGGGGACCCTTTTGACCCAACAGCGCCACTTTTCAACCAGTGGCCATTATTTGCAGACATCATTTTTAAATGTAAGTACAATGGTGGGAAAACACTACCCACCATTGTTGGGAAAAAGTAAATAATGTACATTCAATTTAATTGATCAAATAAACCAGATTTGCTGATACATTTTATTATTAATTTATAGACAGCAACCCTCCAACACTCAGACATCACTTACAATTGCAGTATTTGTGTTTAGTGATTCCAACTGAACAGGGGCAGTAGGGATGAGTGGTTTTATTGTGTGGTTGTATTGGTGGAAATTGTGTGTGAATTGAACTTTTGAATGTCAGCTGTACAGAGGCAAACACTCCATCCAAATTGACCATCCAAACAGCTATGTACATTTGTAGTATATGAATTACTTTGTAACTTTTTATTAGTCACGCATGAATTATAGCAGATTATGTTGCGGGTTTAGCAAACTTTTTATTCTTTATACCACTGGTATCAACTATTTCATCATAACCAATTCATTACAAAAATGATTAACTTGACTTGATTAGTACACGTTATTTGTCATTTACTGTGTATTCCTCTCAAGCATTTACCTTTGGGCTGTTATAGCAGGTTTCTTACAATGAAAATTATTTGAAAGAAGGTGAGATGAGTTTATAGTTAGTGAGTGCTAATGTGTGTTGTTTAATGGTGAGTCTCACTTTCTACAGTGGCTGAACAATATTGCGTAATATTCAATTGCAATCTATTTTGAATTATCTTCTGAGAAGTGGTCTTCTTCAATATTTTCTTCTTTGTGACTTTCCTATGGGCTGTGTGTCCTCAGGCACAGGGGAAAGTGGAAAGACTACCTTCATCCGACAGATGAGGATCATCCATGGAAGAGGCTTCTCTGAGGAGGAGAGACGGGACTTTGCCAAGCTCATTTACCAGAACATATTTACGTCTGTGAAGGCTATGACCCGGGCTATGACCACACTCAGACTGACCTACGCTTACCCAGACAATGAGGTTAGAATCTGGTGGCATACTGTACATGCTGTTCAATCAAACGTACCTTCCATAATTATTATTATTACTAAAAACTCAAAATAACTTAATTCCAAAAGCACAGAACCATTGTTTTAAAACCATAGGAAGAAATTATCAGTTCAGTTTTAAATACAGATCTGATATGATTACACAAAAGACCAATATTGGAAAAATCATTAGAATTGGAATCTCTCTGTACATGTAGCCTTTGCAGCACGTTTTTCCCAAAATTAAACATGTATATGTGAACTGTCTTTTGTTTTGGATTGGACTGGGTTTTACTGATCTGCCAGCACTGAATAAAGCGACCCTGTCTCCCATTAGGTGTATGCCAGGTGTATTCAGGAAGTGGACACGGTGCAGGTCACCCAGCTGGAACGAGGCTATGTGGACGCTATCCGCAGTCTCTGGGCTGACCCAGGCCTCCGTATCTGCTACAACCGCCGCAGCGAGTACCAGCTGCTGGACTCCACAGAGTAGTGAGCACAACCAAACTTTCTCACTATCAAAGAGGCTGTTTTCACTACAACAATTGTCCTAATGACAAATTAATGTAATAAACACATAAGTAACATTTTCGATTCCCGCTCAATGAATGAGAAGCTTTTGCTTTGGCTAGTCTCCTGTCCTGGATTATGTATAAACTGACTTACTATGTTGTTTACCTGATAACTAATGTGGCACTTTCTGTAAATCAAGGGCTGTTGCTGGTGATATATAGAATTGTTTAAGTTGTTTCCCAACAACAAAAACATTTTCTGATTCTATTTATACATGGATTTGGACCAGACTTCATACGACATTTAGCATTTTAATAATCACGGTTAGATCCATTTTGTTTTATTCGCACAATATTGAACAGCACTACGGCACATTATCATTATCACCTGCAAAGTCCACAATGTCCACTGGATGGGGCTAGTCCTCTACTATCGAATACATTGCCGTCTCTCAGCCATGTTGAAACCGCATCTACACAAACAACCATCTTGTCAGGTAGCGTTCATTTGATTTCATGTTATAAAATATACACACACAATATACATCGTTTCTCAAAAGTTTACTTTGATGCTTTCCACATATTCTTGAATTCAACCTGATTGTGAGGAGTTTTCCCTTTTAGAAATAAAAGGGAAGTATTACGAGAACATTATTGCGAACGGACTCAACTCTGTCCCTGCTGTACTGATGGACCACTAAGTTCCTTTTGTACCTTTCCTTGTATATCTCTTCCTCATGTTTTAGTCCTTCTACTCTCTCAATATTTACTCAGCCAGCTCTAAGTCATTATAGCCTGTGTGATAAGAAACATGCACACGGTCAGTCAACATCCAATTAATGTCAGGTTGTATCAACAGAAGGCCATGAAAACAATATTCCCAACACACTGATAAGGACTCCATGTCCTTTTGTGTAATTTCCCAACTCCATTCATGTGTAGATGGTTTTGGCATACAACACACAGCTGATATCATATGTCTCATGTACAGAACACGACAGAGAGAATGAAATTGCCACCACTGTTTTCATTACCACAGGAATCGTCACTGTAATAAATGGTCTCTTCCTCTCCTCCTGTCCTTTAAAGCTACATGACAAATTTGGACCGCATATCTGCCCCAGACTACATCCCTACTGCTCAGGACGTGCTGCGGGTTCGGTTTCCCACCACCGGCATCCATGACTACTCCTTCACCATAAAGACCATCACTCTCAGGTGACACAGTCTCACAGTCTAACTTGTGGCTCTCAGATCAGTAGAATACCTCAGATCTCCAAGACCCCCCAAGATCACTCAGATCCTCCAGATCTCTCATTGCGCTCAGATCACTCCAATCCCTCAGATCTTTCATATCACTAACCACTGTCCCGCCCACGCATCAAAGGAAATAACTGAACACCAGAACAGCCTATGAGATGGTGGACTACTCAATAGGTTCGCTTTCAGATAAAGAATATCAGCTGACTCTACCCATGGCTGAGTTGTACACAATGGTTTTGCATGCAATAACAATTTACAGTATACAATAAACTTGCTGAAAACTCACTTTTTTTTTTTTTTTCTCAAAGAACATTGTATAATGTAAATGAATGGTCCTGTTGTGTTCAGGTGCAATGTTTTTTCAGCCACTGTTGATATTCAGGTTTAGACTGTAGGCAAGCAGAATGGTGAGATTTAATTTATGGCCTTTTTAGAGCTGGGTGCTCTGTGAGGCTCATTTGCATGTGGTCTTGGAAACTGTGAAAAACAGGTTTGATGTGTGACGACAGGAGAGAAGAGGAGCATAGTGTACACTGGGGGGATATGGCAGCCACTCTTAACAGTGTGAGCTACACCTCAGCAGACTGCAGACACTTGTAGCTTATTAACAACCCAAAGCAGCTGCCTCGTCAAGACAAGCCCCAGTCATGCCTGGCATTACAAACACCTTATTGATAAAGGACACAACCGTGTGTGTGTGTGTGTGTGTTAGTATTTGTGTGTGTGTATGTGTGTTGAAAGGTGTTTCACATTTTCTATGTTCCCATCTCTGCCTCTTTCTCTCTCTCTCTCT